>NC_135723.1:95914237-97325193 GCF_964656455.1 Halichoerus grypus
TTTGTAGATAAAGAAAAAAAAACCTACAGATAATGTCTGTACTTTTGCTAGTACCTCTGATACCTTTATAAAAATATTTTAACACATTTAGTGAGAGTTTCTAGCAAACAAATCTATTCTCTTAAACAATCATCATTAAATCTAAGTGGTAATAATAGGTTAACTTCAATAATTGGGCCTTACTACAAAATAATTAGAAACTGAGAAATAATTATTACTACCAAATAATGTAAAAATTTCATATTATAATCTTACAACTTGACTATGCTCGTTTTCTGAGTACAAACAATTATAATCTAATTCTCCTTCCTTCTTAGGGGGTAAAAAAAAAAGAAAGTAGAGGTGGGGGAGCTATTTGAAGGCTATGAGTAGAAAACAAGAATTAGGGATAGTGCTTCTAGAAAAAGACGGAAAGAAGAGGAATCCGTGCGTTCAGGTTAAAAGCAAGAGGTGACTACCCAGAAACTCTTTAGGCCAAGAATCACTACCATGTTTGAGGCACAATTAAAGAGCAAGGTGCTTCAAGGGGGTGGATAAGTGCTTTATTAACTACCACATTTCCTGGTTTGTAAGCTCAGAGCACTGTTAGAGATAAAATTCATCTGAATCTTTAAAGCATGATTATCAAGATATGAAAAGGCTTATTTTTAAAGTAATTAAACAAACGCCAGTTGCTTTGGCCTTTAGTCAGATAAGGGAATAGCTGTTAAGAGATAAAGTTGAGAGGTAGTCAAAGAGCACATTAAACTCTGTTCTATACCATGACCTGCTTAAGTGTAAAGGGAAGTCATTAAGGGTTTTAAGTTGGAGTCTGTTGTAATCTAACTTACATACTGAAGACAGTTCTCTGTGGGAACAGATTAGAGAGAGGCAGGAGTGGAAGTCATGGAATTAGTTGGAAGATGGTGGCTTCTCTAGAGAGGGCAGCTCATGAGGCCGGGGGAAATGAATGTACCTCAAGATACATTCGGGAGGTGGAAGTGACTGTTGGCTGATAAACTGGATACGGAGGGCAGTGCAAAAGGATCACAGATTCCTGACAAAACACCCCCAACCACCATCTCAAGGCGCCATTTCCTTCTTTCTTCCGCTTTCCTCCTCACTACCTCCTGCCACCCTCAGCTGGACGCAGCAGCTCGCACACGCGTAGGCATTCCGTCAGGACTTCCGAACGGAAACACACCACAGCCCAAACGTCTCTGAATGGCTCAGGCTAGTCTAGATTTTAAAAAGTACCTCTGTCTTAACTCAAGAGGGTACAAAATGTCCTGCGGGACACTGAGTTTGTTAGGTATTTTCCTATAGGGATTTGGATTAAAATTCTAGCCTGAAAGATGGAACAAAGTTCAGTTATAAAACGCACTTTTGTACTTGTGTACATCAAAAGGACACTTCTCCAACTGTGCATCCTTTTTCAGCAAAGAACTGAAATAATTCATATGAAGTGTACCAAGAAAAATATTCCTAGAATTTTTAATCCTAAATTACTTTCAAAAAGATATAGTACAGACCAGAAGGAAATCCTCTGAAAGTGTAGAATGTATCTTATAAATCGAGAACAATTTAAAATACAGCAAAGAATAAAAGAACACCTCTGTGACCTCCACCTAGAATTGCCAATTGTTTTCATTCAGCACTTTGTGTTATCTAAAGAACTATGGGAGTTTCAATTACTATCTCCCTAATGCCTGACCTACTCCCATGCCCCTTACCATTATTCTGGACATAAGGGCTTACCCCTTACAGTTGTTTTTTTTCTCCAAACTTTCTTATAGTATGCATTTGCATCAAAGAGCTACATTGTGACATATCACATATGTGACGTGCGTTATTTTTAATTTTCAAAAAATTATGTTCCAAAACTTGTTTTTTCACTCAGAGTTTACAAATGTATAGAGTTTACAAATGTGTCAAAAATATTTCTGATCTATTAATAGGTGCTTAGGTGGTTTACATGTTTTAATTATTTAAAAAAATGTTGCAGTTATCATTTAGATGCCTCCTTGTACACATATGAAACATTTTCTCAAGGTATATACCTAAATGGATAATTATTGGGTCATAGAATATGCACATTATTAATTTTACTACACAATACTGAACTGTTATCCACATTGACTTTATCAATTTACACCAAGTAAAATTTTATTTTTTGAGTAGGAAACTGAAGCAGATGCATTATAGCCTCCATTTGTATTAAATAGGTGTGCACAGGACTTGATTAAGAATTTGATTATGACTACTGTAGTAGAAGCAGCTTCACCTACCAGCAAAAGTGAAAGATACTGATTGTCAAATGCTCTGGATCAGCGTCTATCAGCTGGAAAGCAGGCATGGATGGAGACTGGTCACCTTCTTAATTCTCCTGCCCAGCTGTCCTCTGCAATAAATCCTCAACAACTCATCTCTACGAAGCTGACCACTGCCCTACTTTATGACTGGATACTGGGTCCTTCTAGCTGTGTGTGCCTCAGTTCTCCCGAGAGGAGGTACTGATATTACTAGGGATAGGCATCAATCTACATAACCCTCCCAATAGATTTTACTCATTCATTCATTCATTTGTAGGCAGGTACCGAATGAGCATCAACTGTAGCCAGAAGCCTAGCCAGCAATAACCAGACACGGTTCCAACTCTCAAGGAGAGCAGTCTAGAGCTATACAGTACAGTAGCCATTGGCCACTGTGTGCTTGAGCATCTGAAGTGCAGCTAGTCTCAACTGAGATGTGCTGCTCCAAGTGTAAAATAAACACTAGATTTTGAAGACTTAGTACAAAAAGAATATAGAACATATCAATAATATTGATATCAATATTATCAATATCAATATTGACCAGCACTGGTCAAGAAGGTACAAGGGGCGCCTGGCTGGCTCAGTCGGAAGAGCATGCAAGTCTTGATCTTTGGGTCTTAAGTTCAAGCCCCATGTTGGCTGTGAGAAACCACTAAAATAAATAAAACCTTAAAAAAAAGAAGGTATGACAGACAAGTATAGTAACAAGGTGAGGTGGATTAAGTTCAAAGCTCTATGGGAGCATGCAGAAGGACAAAACCCATTCAGCTTTAGGCACAAAAAACAAACCACAGGAACTGAGACCACAAATACTAAAAAATAATGTTTTATTATTTGAAAAATATGAGTTAATTAGATGGAAAGAGAAGAAGGGAACGAAATCATTCCAGGCAGAAGCCCAGACTTGAGAGAGAACAAAAACTAGCTACACTGGCAGAAATGAGGCTGGATTAGTCACATTACCCCTGGTAACCCTGGGCAAAATACGCATTTTTCATTTAAAATAACAATAACCATATTCTTGTATTATTTCTTCTTCTGAAGGAGGCAACTTCAGACAACTGAAATAAAACTTCTCACAGAAAATAATTTCTAACCAATTATTTACCTCACAGTACCAATTATTTACTTCTATACTCTCAGAATCACAAACATCTGAAGGGCAAGCAGTTGTGTAAATAACGTAAGGGAACACAGTACCCAGGACAGAACCCATCACCCCCTGCCTATGTGAACCTGTTGTATCCCAAAGGAAGAAGCTGAAGAGTATTTTACAACCTCAGGGCTTTCACACAAGTCTTGACTCAGAACTACATGAGAACAGTAGGATATTCATATTACAGCAATAAAAAAAAAATACACAATATTATCACTAGCTTTTCTCCGTTCTAGGGCCTATAGATGCATTTATCATTTTATTATTTTTTTAATTATGAGATGAAGGGGATGCAAAATTAGAATTTTGATCAACTCAGGGATCAACACAGTAAGTTACACAAAGAGAAGAAAGAATTTTATTTATTCTAGTTCTATCTCAAACACCAAACACCACCAACACTTTTATTAATGAGTGGAAAATAAAAACAAAAGTCAACAGAAATGTAAAAAGAGCAAAAATAAAAATACTGAGATTCATTGTTGGATGAGAGTTTTTAACAAGACTTTAAAAAGAATTAATTTCAACAGCTGGAAATTGCATTTGGCTCATGTTAAAGAAATGTTACTGTTTGCAAACATGATGAATGGAGAGCAGCTTGCAAGCATGATGGATAAAAATAAATATTTCATTATGCAAAATGTGTTTCATTGTTGGGTCTGTAAATCTGAAACAATTATAAGTACTGCATGGCAGCCCCACTGCTGTTTTCACTGACTGGCAGGGTTTTCTTTTTTTCCCTCTTTCTCTCTGTTTTACTTTTTTTTTTTAGCTGCAGTGTTTGAAAATAACTTTTGGTATCTGATAGAAACTAAAATAACTATCTCCTTCCCCCACTAAAGTATAGAACCATGAATTTTTTTTTCCCCTCTGTAGCTTTGCTCCTTGGAACATAAATAGCAACACTAAGTAGAATTCATGGACAAGAAACCAGTGCTCCAGATGGGAAGCCCACAAATAAAAGTTACTCCAATTCTTTTTATAAGATGTATTCAAGATGCTTTAATAACTGATAGGATATACAACCTCATAAATGCACAAGGAAGTAAAATATAGCCCAGAGAAATGAGATGGAAATATTGATCCCTACAATATAGTTAATAAATGCAATACCAGTGTGCACCCTTTAAACAAACAAACCTCACAGTACAGTGATGCCCCTCTTGTTCATAGCTGGCCCATCTGAGAAACCCACCCCCAGACAGTGAAATCTGGTGCTCAGGAAAAATAATTAACAACCAGAAAAAAAATCACCAAGCAATGAAAAGAGGAATGGAAAGAGCCATGAAGCCAAATCCTAATTATTACTCTGAAGAAGGCTTCTGTCAGCTAAAACAAATTTACTGAAAGATTTAAAGAAAACAAATTTTTTAAAAGATGAGTGCTTCAAGGGGCGCCTGGGTGGCTCAGTCATTGGGCGTCTGCCTTCGGCTCAGGCCATGATCCGGAGGTTCTGGGATCCAGCCCCACATCGGGCTCCCTGCTCAGCGGGGAGCCTGCTTCTCCCTCCCCCTCTACCTCTCACCCTGCTTGTGCTCTCAAATAAATAAAATCTTAAAAAAAAAAAAAAAAAAAGATGAGTGCTTCAAGACAGCAGAGTGGACAAGTCTCTGTTCTCCATCCATCCCAAAACAACAGAATGAAAAACAAGAAATGAAGATTCCATCTTAGATAAAGCTAGGCAAAATCTGCTGTCCCATCATGGGGTGGGAAAGTACCACCAGGGGCAGTGAACCCAAGCAGGGGATGGGCAGATACTGAGAATAGGTCTTTGGCTGAAGGTTCAGATACAGAATCAATGGAGGAAACACCGCCACTGAGATAAGGTGGAGAAAGCAGAAAAAACTGAACTGTGAGCAGCCTTCCGGCTGCCCCTGGGCTTGTAGCAGTGAGTCAAGGTCAAACAGTGTCAGGAAGCCCTTCACTGTGCCTGAGGAGGGATTCCTGCTACCCCATCCTCCCAGCCCCCAACATAAACCAGCTTCAGATCAATTTATTCAAAGATTAAAAAAAAAAAAAAATGGGCCAAGAACTTAAAGGAGAGAGGGGGAAGGAGGGAAAGAAAAGGGAGGGAGGCACAAAGGGATAGGAAGTAAACAGAGGAGGGAAAGTCACCAGAAAAATACTGCCACCAAGCAATGAAAATCATGACCAGAAATATTGCCTCAACTCAAACAACTTCATGAAAAAACAAAAATATTCCGAGAAGAGATACAAAAGCTCCTGAAAGATATGGCAAAGATCACAGAACAAGATGAATTATGAGCCTAAAGAGTTCATCAAGGAAATTAAATCTAAACAATAACTTGTTTGAGGAGAGTGAGCATCAGTGAGTAAGACACGTTAGATAAAACTGAGAAACGAGCGAAAATAAGTGGAAATTAACAAATTAGAAAAGATTAAAAGAAAATGAGAAATGGGAGATTAAAAAAAAAAATTGCACATGTATAACTACTTTCCCAAGAAGAACACAGAACAAATCAAAGACCAATTTTCCAGAACTAGAGGGAGACTTAAGCCCATGGATTGAGAGGGCACAAGTTTGCTAAGGAAAACCAATACATAACGATAGCGAGTCAAGTCTAATTAAAATTGCTGGTACTTATAGATAAAAGTCCAACTGTATTCTTCAGTTGGGGGAAAAGAAAATATCACTAGCCTCAGACTTCTCCACAGAAACATTCAATATACTTGAGGAATTGAAATGATCCCAATAAAGTCCTTAGGAAATGAAAGTGTTTCCAGTCAGACTCTAAAGGCAACAAATACCCATCTTGAAACATTTTAAATCCACGAAATTTCATTCCCACTGAGTTTCTTGAAGAAAAACCTCAAATTACAAAAAAAAAAAAATATATGGAAACAAGATGATTGGCTGCCTCTCACATCAAAGCCTTTACTGATACCTCTGCTGGAAGCACCCTTCCCGCTGGCCCTCTCAGCCACCTGCCAGTCTGTGTGGCTCTGCCTCCATCCATCTCCCTCCCTCCCTGTCCCTCTCTGTCTCCCTGTCTCCCTTCCTCCCACCCTCCCTATTGGTCTCCCTGGGCCTCCTTTCCCTGGCCCTCCCCACCTCCCTCCCCGTCTCCTTCCCTCCCACCCTCTCTGTCTCCCTGCCTTTCTCTGTCTCTCCACTCCTGTCTTCCTGTCTCTCTCCCTCCTCCCCCTCTCCTCCCAACCTCCTTGTTTCTCTGCCTCTGCCAGCCTGTCTCCTTCCCTGCCTCCCTCCCTGCCTGCCTGCCACCTCATATACTAAGGTCCCTCTTTTCTTCTATAAAGAATTAACTCAAGCATCAGGTCTTTCTTAAAATCTTTTCTGATGTCATTTATCTGGACTTGTTTCCCTCTCCATTTCTAGTAAATTACCCGACTGTGTGCTGTAAATACTGTATCTAAAATAAAGTAACTCCAAAAGATTGAAAATGGGCAAAAGCATACTTTACAAGTGAAAACAAAAAGAAAGCAAGGATCATGCATCAATATCGGTAGGATCTTATTGCCCTTTCTCAATCCAAGAAGATAAAGGACATGAAAAAATAACTAGTAAGATACAATTAAGTATATCAAACACTGTAATCTGAGTATAGATCTTTTTTCATTGTCCATACAAAATTCACAAAAACTATATATCTAGGTCACAAAGAAAAGGTCACACAAATTCCAAATAGGAAAAACAGGACACAGTGTAATAAAAACAGAAATCTACTGTCAAATAGAAAAAAAAAACAGAAACCTAAGAGCTTTTTGAAAATTTTTCAGTCCCTATGTCAAAAGGGAGGAATAGAGTGGGAGGGTGGGTGCACACATATAGCAAAATGAACTGCTTATCTGGAAAAAAGGAGGGGAGGGATCTATGCTAACCTCATCATGAACATAAAAAGGAACTATTTAAAAGATACGGTATTGAACAGATGAGGATAATGTTAATTTCTGGTTAAGAACCACTAAATTAGACCTGCTATCCTATTCAGTAACTAAGGTTGAAGGTTCAAAAAACTGACCTGGCTCTAAGTAACATAGCTAAGAACGGCAGAAGTGAGACTCCAGCGCCATGCCATACTATGCCATGCCCAGCACCCTTCCTTCCCCTGGAAGTTACACATTCTTCACATAGTCAACTAAAGTCACAAAGCTCAAATACAACATAGTTCAACTGGACCTAAGAAATCATTAACAGAAACACCACTGTTCTACATACCACGAGGAAAGAAAAAAACAAAACCATACCAATTAAACAATGACACAATGCTTTATTTTCCACGATGAAGCTGTTACACTTTATTTTAAATGGTTTTTAAAACTAGATTTTAATAAACATCACTCAAGTGCTTTAATTAAAAGACTAAAACAAACTGGATGAGACTTCACAAAAACATGAAACTGTAGTCATGAACTCTTTCAAAAGTTAATATTTGCTTCACAAACATAAGCAAACCTAAGTTACTCAACTGTAGGCAACTTCAATCTTGAGAAAATCCTCAATTATTTAAGAGAACTTACGTATATTTATTCCACAGTATATATTTATTAAATAATTTACTATTGATGACTGAATAACTTCATCGATCAAGAATATTTCCTGTGACTTAATACATGATAATGCACAGATACAAAAATAGTTTCATTACCAATTCCATAATATTTCCTCCATCTATTTTACAACATGATGTCAGAATTCAGGGTACTCAGACACTGTAAATACATTGTGCTGGCGGCCAAGGGCAGAGTCTATTCAGGTGAAGCAAATTTAGTATCTGTCAGCGATCACAAACCTGCCAAAGTTAATCCTTGGTAAGTTCACGGTCACAATGGTGCTCAGCAAACTCACCTGGTGAGACTCACTCGGGGAGCAAGACAGAAATGAGGACTCCCAGAGGTCCCCCCATCCCCAAAGATGATGACACACTGCGTTAAGGGCAAGCCTTGGAGTCACAAGCCATGGGTAAAATTTATCACTAGACAAAACAAAGGAACACTACACTAGAATATGTAAAATCTCAGAATATACAATTCAAGAGAACACTGGTTATGAAGACTGCATAAAGGCCTTTTTCTTCTTTTTTTGCATAAAGGTCTTTTTAATTCATTACAAAATAAAACACAGACTTTGTTTCTCCTGTGCCTGGAATCGTTATAATTTGGAAACAAAGGAGGTCTGGGGATATATAGGTGTATTCAGACTCCCTTTAATGACTAAATAACTGAAGAAAGCTACCCAGAAAAGACATCTTGAAATGGGGAGAAAGAACAATTTCACACCCTCAGTCAACAAACTGTATTTAACAGGGATGCATAAATTTATAAGTAATTTTTCTCTTTCTGTATAACTGCAAATTGTTGATTTAACATATGAAAATTTTACTCTAATCATGAAAGCAAAATATTTAAGATCATATTTTAAAACTCTAAGTTCCTCTACTTGTAAGGCGTAGAGTCTGGATTTGTCTGACACAACTCTATGTGATGATGGAAACGTTTGACACGTGCTGACCACAACAGTTACCTCTGCTCACATGCGGCCACTGAGCACTAGAAATGTGGCTGGTGATACCGAGAAACTGAGTTTTTGAATTTATTTAATTGTAACTAATTTAAATGCCCACATGTGGCTAGTGGCTACCACATTGGAAACAACACAGTCCACGAGATGATGAGGTTATACATCTAAAAGTCTGTTTTGATCCTTGAGATGTGAGTGGAGATGGCTGTGAGATCCAGTTGAGTTGTTTATTACGGTTGCACAGGATAACTCACAAATGGGACGGCACGACCAGCAAGCAAAGCAGAATAAACAGACAAAATCACAACCACTACCAACAGCTTAAGATATTTAATAACACAGCCTTTTTTAATTTTCAAAGGTTACTTCTGGTTAACAACCTCTTAAAAGGTCTTATTTTTTTCTTACTATCTTCCTCCTTTAAATAAAAGAAGTAGTGAGGCCCCTGGGCGGCACAGTGGGTTAAGCATCCGACTCTTGGTTTCGGCTCAGTTCCTGGTCTCAGGATTGGGAGATCAAGCCCTGCATCGAGCCCTGTGATGGGCTCTGCAATCAGCGCAGGGTCGGCTTCAGACTCTCGCTGCCTCTCCCCCGCGTGCTCATGCACACACGCAAGCCCTCTAAAAAAAATCTTAAAAGAAATAAACAAGAGAAGTAGTAGCATATATCTAACAAAGCAGTCCCTGATGGCCCTGACAGCGAGGATGATTACATTCTTTCCCCTTCCAACTTCAGGCCTCCCCTCCAGTTTTTCTTTTTTAAACTTTCAGCTCATCTTTTCCTTTCCTTTTTCATAATCCAGTAACTATCTTCTTGGGCTTCCTCTATGGACTCGGAACTGCTCCTACAACTCACTGTACTCTTTTTGCATTACTTTTATATTCTCACTTCACATTTGCTTTTCTCCTACCAGGCTCTCTGTACAGCTGTCCTTCCTTTACATTTCCCCTCCTTCCCCTTCTTATAAGTAAACGCATGTTCCTGCGGAAGAAACAAAGCTTTTTGCTCATTTAATGAGACTACTAATTTTAAAAGTCTTTCTAAAGTGGTTTAATTAACTTCAGAGCCTTCTTCTTTCCTGCTTCCTGAAGAAGTAGAATTCAGTACTGAATTGGATATTGAGGAGGCCCACTAACCAATCCCAACACGCATAAGCATGGGCCCACTCCTCAGTAAAGAGGCGTCGTCATGATGGTGATAAAGAGGGCACAAGGGTGCAAACTGCTGCTCCCTCTTGGTTCACCTTCATCAGAAGTTAAAGGCACACTGACTGGCACAATGATTCAAAGCAAATACAACAGGAAGAAGAAAATCATCCTCAAAAAAAAAGACAAGGGAATGTGTATTATAATAAAACTACATGGTTAGTCAAAACAGTCCATGTATCATATTCAAGAGTTTTAATCAACAGATGCATGTGGCATACATACCATGTGGCCAATACTGTTGTGAAAACCCCCTGTACCCAAGAAGATATCTATCCCACTTTAGAAACATAAATCCCTAAGAATTTGGAATAATACAAGAAAAAGTACAACCAAAGAGTCCATTTTCATGGCATGGGGTGGTCACACTCATGTAAATTCTGAAAGGGAAAGATCAGTACAGGCCTAGAGTCATCAAGGAGGACTCGACAGAAGAGGAAGAAATCAAGCGGGACTTTTAGTCAAAGGTAGGCAATCGATCAAAGACGACAGAGGACAGATTTACAAACCGAGCAGAGTGTACATCAAAGCAGAGAGGCAGGAACAAGCATGGCCCAGCACATATGAAGGGTATTCAGGAGAGCAGTCTAAAAGGTTTATGTTGGTAAATAAAAAAAGTTTGAGATTATGACAAGGTCAGCTTATGGAAGAGAGTGAATATCAGAAAAAGGAATTTAAATGGGGGTGGAATAAACCCTATATATACCTGCAAAGGGATAGGGTCAAAGCTAGGAAGAGCAGTCCGAGAGATGAATGGCAATGGAAAAGAAAATGCAATCAGAGAAAATAACTCAAGGGATAATGATCAGTGAAGGAAGATGGCAACAGTAGATATATGGAGTTAAAGGTGAATTAGAGAGACAGTTAAAGAATGAAAAAAAAGAAAAACAATAGGGTTTGAACACATACCAGAAAGGGGAGAAGGAAAACAAAGAATCATCAAAGATGATTCAATGTTTCTATCTACAAAAGCACAAGGAAAGATTGGCAGCATGTTTGATCACAGCATCGAGAACACATAAAAATTCCATCTGTTTTCACATCTTTCCTGGGCATCTGCCTTAAATTAAATCGTGCATGCCAAATGAGGCCTTCAGCACTTTTCAATAGAAGAAGCTTAAGTATATTATACTAATATTAATTGCAACCACATAAAACACTTAGGAATATATTTTATAAATAGTTTCTTTATTTGTGAATGACAATGACATGGTATCTGCTATTTGCTTCATAATAATCCAGTGGAGAAGAGTATATATGAGGCAAAAATGGCCACGAGTTAGTAACTGCTAAAGATGGAGGATGCGTACATGGGGAGTCATTAAACTATTCTCCCCACTTAACAAAAAGCTGACCACTTTTATCTGTTCACATGAATCTAATCACTCAGCACTCCTTTCTAAAGGAAATGATCGTAGAATCTGACAATGTAATTTGTAAATAATTTTGACTAAAAGGCAAATCTAGGGGCGCCTGGGTGGCTCAGTCGGTTAAGTGTCTGCCTTCAGCTCAGGTCGTAATCCCAGGGTCCCAGGATCGAGCCCTGCATCGGGCTCCCCGCTCAGTGGAGAGCGTGCTTCTCCCTCTGACCCTCCCCCTTCTCATGCTCTCTCTCCCTCTTTCTCTCTCTCTCAAATAAAATCTTTAAAAAAATAAATAAAAGGCAAATCTAACACACCATAGCCGTTACTAAACATAACTGCAAAAAATAGGTAACAAACCAAAAAACTCTACCTCATTCTACTCTGCCCTTCCATACACCTCTGCATGTTAGATGAAGTCAAGAATTAATAAACAGACAAGGTTATTCACTTCTAACTTTTAAAAATTATTAATGGTTAATATCAACAAGATATATAAACAGTAAGCATTGGTGTTATCTTCAAATACTACACACCCTGGACAGTACCTTGGGTCAATGCACTTAGGAAAGTTTACACCTTGGATCGCTAGATCTCTAAATATTAATTGATGTATTTTATCTTTTGTCATTGCATCCTAATAAAAATGTGGCATATAATTGAGTGCATGAGCATCAAGTAAGTATGAACTCTGAAACTGAAGTTCAGACTCAGCAAATTGTTCTTAAAGTGTAAGTGGCTACCCTTATAAGACCTTGAGATAATTTAAAATGCAACAGACCCTTAATGCATTTGCTTCCCTAGAATTGTTTTGGGATGCAGGATATGTTTAAGCTTTTAGGGATGCTCAATTTGTTGGATCCCAAGCATGTATGGCCTCCTAAAAATTTAACCATTGTAGGATCCAAGGATTCTAAGTCCTGAAAAATGTTTTATTATATTAAAAAGAACAACGTAACTAAACAAAAATCAACAGTCTCACTTTCTTCCTTAGAAAGTTTTTTTAAAAACCTGGGGCGCCTGGGTGGCTCAGTTGTTAAATGTCTGCCTTCGGGTCAGGTCATGATCCCAGAGTCCTGGGATCAAGCCCTATGTCGGGATCCCTCCTCCGCAGGAAGCCTGCTTCTCCTTCTCCCACTCCCCCTGCTTGTGTTCCTGCTTTCGCTATCTCTCTCTCTGTCAAATAAATAAATAAATTCTTTAAAAAAAAAAGATTTTTTTGTTAAAAACCTAAAAAAGGTTTTATATAATAAGTATTTGAAGGAGGATATTTTCCATAAAGAAAAAATTAAGGACTAGATCCCACTGTGCTCTTTAATCATTAACTTTTCATATGACAAAAGGAAATGAATCACCAATGACTTGTTAGAAAGTTTTGCTTTATTTTAAGCAGATACATATAAATTAGGGGTTCAATTCTAGCTCAGCTACTTGTTTGTGACCTTGAACAAGTCTGACTTCCTATATGACCGTGGGCAAATCATTCAATCTCTTTGTGTCTCAATTTCCACATCTATTAAATGGGGATTATAAAGCACCTACTTCCCAGTGTAAGAATTAAATGAATCAATCTATGAAATAATCTCAGGAGAGTTTCTCGTACTTTGTAAGCACTGTAAAAAATGTTAGCTCTCAAGGCCACTGCTATCACTCCTACCACCATCCAACATGTGAATTGCTACTGCCTTAATATAGGAAAATGCAAATTAGGGTTCTTCCCAGTTTTTTTTTTTTTTCTGTGGTAAATAACGGTGAGTTTGGACACACAATCATTCTCAGCCTTAACGAATAAAAACAGTCAAGCAGTAAAGTTAAAAATGGGTTCTGAAAAGTCTAAGAGCTCAGATTTAATGTTTCTGTCCAAGAAAAAGGGTATGTGTACTTATAATTATTAGGAAAATTTTTTTAAATCTTACTTTGGCTTTCGTATGCATCTAACTTTGAAAGAATCTTTTTTCTCTCACTTGAACGAGAAATTGCATACCCTCATCACTTACTCCACTCCCCTCTAGCCACAAATAGCCTTCTTTCTGTTTCTCAAACACCCCAACCCCATCCCACTCTCAGGGCCACTACACCTGTTGTTCCCTCAGCCAAGAATGCATTGCTACCTGGGCTTTAGGTGGCTAGTTTCTTCCGATTTTTAGATTGCAACTCAAACCTTTTCAGAAAATCACTCCCTGACCACCTTACCTTTTGCTTTAATTCAATTTAATCACCACTGGCTATTTTCATTTTCTTGTTTACTCCTTTATGATCTGTCTTCCTCGTACACCCCCCAATAAACTATGGGCTTCATGACAACAAAGATCACGTCTTATTTGCCATTTCAGCCCCAGAATGGCTGGCGTGTAGCACACATCCAGCTATTTGTTAAATGAGTAATTTAGAACTTCAATTTTTTTAAGTTTGCTGTTAAGTTTTAATGCACATGCATTAAAGAATTGCCTACGTGCTGAACCATTAGTACTGTTTGTTCTTTATTACTTGAAAATATTTTTCAGATTCAGTATTTATTAGAATGCCAATTTTTGTCCTTGAAGAGATTAGGACCTATAGACTTTCAATATTTCTAAGCTACATTTTCAGTCAGAGGCTACTAATAAACTTACCTTTTTTGGGGCGAGGGGAGAGCTCTTATGAATTAGTTTAGCACATGACAGGAAAAAAATATGGGGAGGCGTACCAGTGCAAGGGGAAAAAACATACAAGCAGAAACTGGGCAGCAGTGCTTCTGCTAAAGGGGTGCTTTTTTAGAGGCAAAAAAAAATATACTACTTCATTTACTCTGCAGAAAAGAGCAAAAGGACTGCTGAAATTATGATACCTCAATAAGCAAAGAATTAATTTTCAAAGAATATATCCTATTATAGTAAATACAATCTCACACATGCAGATACACACAAAATTAAAAGAAATACTCCCAGGTGTTATCGGGATATTTTTGGATGATATAATTACAGATATTTTTATTATATATCATTTTTCCCCTTGGTGTCCTTTTCTTTCCTTTTTTTCCCCAATCTATTTAACAACCCCCCCAAAAAAGAAAAAAAGGTTCACTCATTTCTCCTACCCCCACAACCACCAAGCTATTCTCTGTATCATTAAGCTTAGTTTTTTGTATGATGTATGTATGAATGTATCCATGATACATGATGACTTATTTAGATTCCACTTGTAAGTGACATCATATGGTGTTTGTCTTTCACTGACATATCTCACTTAGCATAATGTCCCCGAGGTATGTCCTATTATCAAGTGGCAAGATTTCCATCTGCTCATGCCTGAGTAACAGTCCACCATATATATATACCACAATTTCTTTCACCACTCATCCACTGATAGACACTGAGGTTGTTCTCATACCTTAGCTATTGTAAATAATGCTGGGGGTGCACGTCTTTTTGAGTAAGTGCTTTCATTTTTTTCTGATAAATACCCAGATGTAGAATTCTTGGGTCATACCGTAGTTCTATTCTTAATTTTATGAGGAACCTCCATACTCTTTTTCCACAGTGGCTGCACCAGTTTGCACCCCCACCAACAGTGCATGAGGGTTCCCTTTTCTCCACATCCTCGCCAACATCTATTATTTCTAGTCTTTTGATAAAAGTCATTCTAACAGGTGTAAGGTGATACCTCCTTGTAGTTTTGATTTGCATTTCCCTGATGATGAGGGATGTTGAGCATCTTTTCATGGTCTGTTGGCCATCTGGATGTCTTCTTTTGAAAAATGTCTATTCAGATTTTCTGCCCATTTTTAACTGGATTGGTTCTGTTTTGTTTTGCTACTGAGTGCTACAAGTTCTTTATATATTTTGAGTAATAGCCCCTTATAAGATATATGATTTGCAATTGTTTTCTTCCCTTCTGTAAGTTACTTTTTCATTTTGCGGGTGGTTTCATTTGCTGTGCACAAGCTTTTTAGTTTGATGTAGTTCTTTTTTTTTATTATGTTAATCACCATACATTACATCATTAGTTTTTGATGTAGTGTTCCATGATTCATTGTTTGCGTATAACACCCAGTGCGCCATGCAGTACATGCCCTCTTTAATACCCATCACCAGGCTAACCCATCCCCCCACCTCCCTCCCCTCTAGAACCCTCAGTTTGTTTCTCAGAGTCCATAGTCTTTCATGGTTCGTCTCCCCCTCCAATTTTCCCCCTTCATTCTTTCTTTCTTTTTTTTTTTTTTTTAACATATAATGTATTATTTGTGTCAGAGGTACAGGTCTGTGATTCAACAGTCTTACCCAATTCACAGCGCTCACCATAGCACATACCCTTCCCAATGTCTATCACCCAGCCACCCATCCCTCCCACCTCCCACCACTCCAGCAACCCTCAGTTTGTTTCCTGAGATTAAGAATTCCTCATATCAGTGAAGTCATATGATACATGTCTTTATCTGATTGACTTACTTCGCTCAGCATAATACCCTCCAGTTCCATCCACGTCGTTGCAAATGGCAAGATTTCATTCCTTTTGATGGCTGCATAATATTCCATTGTGTATATATGTGTATATATATATATATATATATATATATATATATACCACTTCTTCTTTATCCATTCATCTGTCGATGGACATCTTGGCTCTTTCCATAGTTTGGCCCTTGTGGACATTGCTGCTATAAACATTGGGGTGCACGTACCCCTTCGGATCCCTACATTTGTATCTTTGGGGTAAATATCCAGTAGTGCAATTGCTGGGTCATACGGTAGCTCTATTTTCAACTTTTTGAGGAACCTCCCCACTGTTTTCCAGAGTGGCTACACCAGCTTGCATTCCCACCAATGGTGTAGGAGGGTTCCCCTTTCTCCGCATCCCTGCCAACATCTGTTGTTTCCTGATTTGTTAATTTTAGCCATTCTGACTGGTGTGAGGTGGTATCTCATTGAGGTTTTGATTTGGATTTCCCTGATGCCGAGCGATGCTGAGCACTTTTTCATGTGTCTGTTGGCCATTTGGATGTCTTCTTTGCAAAAATGTCTGTTCATGTCTTCTGCCCATTTCTTGATTGGATTCTTTGTTCTTTGGGTGTTGAGTTTGATAAGTTCTTTATAGATTTTGGATACTAGCCCTTTATCTGATATGTCATTTGCAAATATCTTCTCCCATTCTTTCAGTTGTCTTTTGGTTTTGTTGACTGTTTCTTTTGCTGTGCAAAAGCTTTTTATCTTGATGAAGTCCCAATAGTTCATTTTTGCCTTTGCTTCCCTTGCCTTTGGCGATGTTTCTAGGAAGAAGTTGTTGCAGCTGAGGCGAAGAGATTGCTGCCTGTGTTCGCCTTTAGAATTTTGATGTAGTTCTACTTTGTTTTCATCTTTGCTGCTTTAGCTGTCAGATTGAAAAAAACCATCACCAAAACCCATGTCGAGTAGCTTATTGCCTATGTTTGCTTCTAGGGGTTTCAAGTCTTATGTTTATGTCTTTAATATATTTTGAGTTAATTTTTGTGTATGGTGTAAGATAGTGATCCAGTTTTATTTTTTGTATGTGGCTGTCCAATTTTCCCAACACCATTTACTGAAGAGATTGTCCTTTCTCCATTGCACATTCCTGTTTCCTCTGTCATAAATTAATTGACCATGGATGTGTGGTTTACTTCTGGGCTCTCTTTCTGTTCCACTGGCGTGTGTGTCTGTTTTTATGTCAGTACCATATTGTTTTAACTCCTATCGCTTTACAATACAGTTTGAAATCAGGGAGCATCATGCCTCCAGCTTTGTTCTTCTTTCTCAAGATTGCTTTGGCTGTCAGGATCTGTTATGGTTCCACACAAATTCTAGAATTTTTTTGTTCTATTTCTGTGAAAAAAATGCCATTGGAGTTTTGATAGGGATAGCACTGAATCTGTAGATTGGTTTGGGTAGTATAGACATTTTAACAATATTTGCTCTTCCAATCCATGAGCATGGAATGTTTTTCCATTTCTTTGTGTCTTCTTTAATTTCTTTCATCAATGTCTTATAGTTTTCAATATACAGGTCTTTAAGCTCCTCAGTTAAATATATTCCTAGGTACTTTATTCTATTTGATGCAATTGTAAATGGGATTGTTTTCTTAAATTCTCTTGCTGATAGTTCATTATTAGTGTATAGAAATACCACATATTTTTGTGTACTGATTTTGTATCCTGGAACTTTAATGAATTTGGGCTTAAATGACATGTTAGACCAGATGGGCTTAACAAATATTTACAGAACATTTCATCCAAAAGCAACAGAATACACATTCTTTTCAAGTACGCATGGAACATTTTCAAAGATAGATCACATTAGGTCATAAAACAAGTCTTAATAAATTTAAGAGGCTTGAAATCATATCAAGCATCTTTTCCAACCATAATGGTGTAAAACTAGAAAGTAATCACACAAGGAAAACTGGAAAATTCACAATTACGTGGAGATTAAACAAGCTACTGAAATGGACAAAAGATGGGTGGATATGGATAAAAGAAATCAAAAGAAATCAAAAAAATACCTTGAGACAAATAAAAATGTAAATGGAACATACCAAAGTTTATGGAACACAGCAAAAGCAGTTCTAAGAGGGAAGTTCATGGTGATAAATGCCTACCTCAAGAAACCACAAAAGTCAAATGAACAACCTAACTTTACACCTCAGAAGACTAGAAAAAGAATAAACAAAGCCCGAAGTTAGGAACAGGAAGGAAAGATCAGAACAGAAAAAAAATGAAATGGAAACTAAAAAGACAATAGAAAAGATCAATGAAAGAGCTGGTTCTTTAAAAAGAGAAAATTGACAACGTGTAGATAGGCTCATTGGGCGGGGGCAGGGGAGGACTCAAAATCAGAAATTTAAGAGGAGATATTACAACTGACATGAAAGAAATACAAAGGATCGTTAACAGACTGCTATGAACAACTACATGCCAACAAATTGGACAACCTGGAAGAAATGGATAAATTCCTAGAAATATACATCCTACGAAGACTAAATCATAATGAAACAGAAAATAAGAACTGGCCGATTTTTAGGAAGGATTTTGTTGGGAGGATTTTCTTTATCAATTCAAACAAAAGTCCAGAACTAGATGCCTTCACTGGTAGATTTTACCAAATATTTAAAGAAGAATTAATACCAATCCTTCCTAAACTCTTCCAAAAAATAGAAGACGAGGGAATACTTTCAAACTGGTTTTACAAGGCCAGCAATAGCCTGATACCAAAACCAGACTAGGATGCCACAAGCAAAGAAAATTACAGGACAGTATCTCTGACAAACATAGATGTAAAAATTCTCAACAAAATATTAGCACACCGAATTCATCAATACATTAAAAAGATCATACACCATGATAAGTAGGATTGATTCCTGGATACAAGGATGGTTCAACATCCACAGTCAGTGTGATACACCACATTAACAAAACGAATAAAAATCACATGATCATCTTAACGGATACAGAAAAGGCTTTTGACAAAATACAACATCCATTTATTATAAAAACCCCACAAGGCAGTTACAGAGGAAACATATATCAACATAATAAAGGCCATATATGACAAGCCCATGGCTAATATCATACTCAAGGGAGAAAAGCTAAAAGCTTGTCCTCTACGATCAGGAATAAGTCAAAGATGTTCACTCTCACTACTTTTATTCAACATGGTATTGGCAGTCCTAGCCAGAGCAATTAGGCAAGAAAAAGAAATAAAAGGCATCCAAATTGGAAAAAAGTAAAACTGTCCCTATTTACAGATGACATTATATATAGAAAATCCTAAAGACTCCATCAGAAAATGTTGGAATAAATGAAATCAGTAAAATTGCAGGATACTAAATCAATACACCAAAATCTGGTGCCCGCTTTTGTTCATTTGTTTTTAACTTTGTCTAAAATCTTAAATTACATTTGCAATTTTGATAAAAATACTAGAGTTGGTAAGATGGTCTGCCTTTTGTCTTTTACATTTTCCATTTGTTTTTGCTCTTAAGAACAAATGGAGGGGTGCCTGGGTGGCTCAGTCATTAAGCATCTGCCTTCGGCTCAGGTCATAATCCCAGGGTCCTGGGATCAAGCCCCGCATTGGGCTCCCTGCTCCGTGGGAAGCCTGCTTCTCCCTCTCCCACTCCCCCTGCTTGTGTTCCCTCTCTCACTGGGTCTCTCTCTGTCAAATAAATAAATAAAATCTTTAAAAAGAAAAAAAAAAAGAAAGAACAAATGGAATACTGAACCCAGTTAAAGAAATAATCTAATATAGTCCTTAAACAGAATAAGGAGAATAAGATTTGGCAAACATCATCACTAGACCATAGATATATTACATTCATGAAACTCCAAAAAAGCTAAAAGGGTAGAAACTGTACAATGTTTTTAAAAATAACAATCCTAATATTGACTATAATTTATCAAGTATTTAGTCTTTCAGAATTAGATATTCTCACTTTATCCTCATAGTAATCCAATAAGGTAGACTTTATTGTTTCTATTTATAAAATAAAAAATACAGGGACTTCATTGTAGACAACTGGGAGACACACACACACACACACTCACTCACTGGATTTGCAGTGGGGATGTTATGCCATTCTCTCAATATTTGAAAAATTTCATTAAAAAACCCTCACTACCATTTAACTCCTTTTTTAACTTTTAACTGCTTTTTAAATAATCATATATTTCTTTCAGTCATAAACTCAAATTTTATACCAAGCTACACACCAATGCTGTGTCTGGAAATCCCACTTACATTACGGTAATAATGACTAAATCTTCCTATAATACTTAAAAGGAAAATAATTAACTTCTATGATCCCAGAATAAAACTTCGTTCAAATGATTAAAAATCATATATAAAGAACATTCACTGTTAACATGCTTCAAGAACGCCGTGATGGCTCCTCCAGAAGAATGATGGACAGATCTGGAAGCCAGTTTTCCAAAATACCACAGACAGTCCTTCAGTCTTGAAGCAACCTAGCCTGCTTCAATAAATCTTGTTTTGGCTAAAGGACAAGCCACATTATCAGGTCATTCCAAGTGACAAACACTGTACTCCAGCCGTCAAAGGGCAAATAACACAACCTTAATTGTCTTTAAAAAAAATCTTTTAAATGTTTTTATCAAAGAATACTGGTTCAAACCTCACATAACTGAAAATATAAAATATGTTAAATTTTCAAAACATTTCAAGCATCTATTTCCTTTTTCACTATTCTCTTACACAGCCAACATAAGGAAACTGGTTAACAGATACCAGAATGATGAAAGCATAATGGAATTCTATTTACTTTGGATTGATTCTATCTCTATGGTTATGTATTAAAACGTTCAATTCTCTAAAAATTACCTTCCTCTCCAAACAGTCATGTTGCCTACAGTTATATCAGCTCATGAAGAAAAACAAAATAAAGCAACTTTGGATCTATTCCATCCAAAGTAGTTAAAATACATCATTCAATCATTTTAAACTTCCTTATAATCAAAGATGGTTACTGACTTACCTACCATGAGAAGAAAAAAGCCTAAGAAACAGCAAGAATCCCTTTAGTTTTCTAGCTCAACAGACCAGTGCAGAGACATGGAGGCAGAGGGGGCAGCCTGGTAGCCAGAGCTACTGAGTCCACCTCAGCCAGAGGGCTCCACTTGCATCTGTTTCCTGGCCTGGGGACTCCCAGAAGATTTCTCATATAGGATTTCACTCAAATAAAAGGATTTGGCAGGTAAAACAAGATTAAAACACTGTAAAAGATTATTCACTATATCCATTTGTAATCCTATGTATTTGTATTATAATCCTCAGCACATACATTTGAAATGAAGCTTGACAGAGCTCCAACCAACAAGCAGACCACACAGAATAAGCCTTACCTGCCAGGGTCTGAATTAGGCCAGAGATATTTCTATTTTAACTCGAGCACTTCATTAAAAAACATTAAACACAGTCTCTGTATCACATCAGTCAGCGTCTCTCACTCCTGTCAAAGTGTTAGTTATCGTGAAATGGAAGGATAAATAAACAACCCTTCCCAATCCTATTCATCAAGCTTGGATAATAAAGTGTCATTATTAGATCATCATGATTCTGAACCAAATGTGATATATCCATAAAACGCAACATGGAAAGAGTAAAACTGAACATTTTTTCCTGAACTTGTTAAGGATGACCATTAAACTCCACTTTCCTCTGACAATTGTGATTTAGGCGGTAACCAAAAATGCATGAAAATAAATGGACTATTCTGTCTCTTCCTTCTCCTCATGCTTTATTTATTTATGGTGGTTGTAACTCTGTAACCAATAAAGAGTGGTAGTGAATACTGTGTGAAGGCAGAGAAGTCAACATGAACCAATAAAGGTAGGTCTTATCAGAGAATAAAGAATTACTAGCAAACCAGAGGTTACTGAGAAAGTAACACATAAATCCACTACAAGACTTCAGATGTGAATCTGTGTGTGCCGACTCCTGAATTTACCTAATATATGCTTTTAAACAGATGATTGAATAAGCAAATCAATATGTGTAAGTTCATTTTAAATGTCATTAACTAGCTATCCAAATCATTACGTGTAATATAAGTGTCTATTTAGAAGGGAATATACTGAGCGATTTTAGAGGCAAGTCTGATGAAGCTGACTTTTTCAAAACCAAGCAAATAATCAGAACCAGTTTTCTAAAAAAGAGCCGACAGAAAAATTAAGCTTCAGTTATTGTTTCTGCATATATTATGCTCTAAGTGTATTTCAAAATCAGTAAGTATCATGGATCACTCATTTCCTTAGAAAAATATTTTCTCTGGGCAAATACTTTCTTTGTAAAGTTTTCCCCAAAAAATAAAGTTATAAAGTGCTTTATATAATGTGATTGAAAATTATAGAAAAATATCAAAAATTATCCAAAAAAATCTTGAAGATTTTGCCTAAATAAAAACAAAGTCATTTGTGTGGTTCATTATTTCCTTTGGGAACAAACAGTGTCATTTTTCACATGAGGACTACTTCAACCCTACATAAAATCCAATCACATTTCCATATACTGACAACAAACATGTAGAAACTCAAATTTAAAATAAATTATCACTTATAAACACCTCAAAAACATCAAAATACTTAGGTATAAGTGCAAAAATACATGGAAAGGTTCTGCATGGTAAAAATTACAAAATGCTGATGAAAGAAATCAAAGATGACAAATAATAAAAGGAATTTTTTAGTAGGGTCTAGTTTTTAATGTTCAGGTAAATTCTGTTTGAACAGTATATAAATATTACTGTTAAAATTCACATCTAATGGGACTATTTATTCTCCTGAGCAATCATCTGCGGTAGCTTGAAGGCTGGCATAACAAATGTCCTGTGTGTAAAGTGGGGTGCTCTACACTTCAGATTTCTGGTATTGCTAAAACTGTAATTTTCTTTATTCCAAAATGATTCTTCCTCTTAAACAAGTTGGTAAAATTCAAATGTAAACCAGATGACCAACCAGTAAGCAATCCTTAAAATCTCTATTATTTACTCGGAAGACAAATTCAGATGTCTAACAGTTTTATGTCTACCTTCCCTTAATAGCTACACATCAAAAACTGGATCTACAAGATGGTGTATATAAAAGTTCTATTATTGATAAAGAAGTTCTTTCTTTCCCAACTACAAGGGTAACATTCTTGAAAACCACAAGAGTATAAGAATCTTCAGTTATAGAACTCAAAAGCTAATGAGAAAAATAGGATTGGTTACAATTAAATTCATAAGCAAAAAGCACAACTGCTTCTACGGTTGAGATGTGATATTTATGTTTTACTGTAAAGATGGAACACTAAACAAAGATAAAGAAATTATAATTTACAAATCTTTAATGGTCAGAGGGCACCCGGGTGACTCACTGAGTTAAACGTCTGGCTTCGGCTCAGGTCATGATCTCAGCATCCTGGGATCGAGCCCCCCCTTAGGCTCCTAGGTAGAGTCTAATTTCTCTCCCATTGAAAGTAGGCTGGATCTAGTGACTCACTTCTAATGAATAATACAGAAGTAATGGTAAGTGATTTCTGAAACTAGGTCATAAAAGATAGTACAGAATCTTCCTCATTCATGTTCATGGATTACTCTGTGAAAAGGTTAACTTTCATGTTGTAAAGACACACAAACATCTCCATGAGGCATGTGGGATTCTCCTGTCAGCCATGTGAGGGAGCCATCATGGAAGTGGGTTTCCCAGCCCCAGTTAAGCCTTCAGATGACTGTCCTCCTGGCCAATATCTGAGGGTAACCCTCATAAGAGATCCTAAGCCAGAATCACCTGTCTCAATTGCTCTTGAATTCTGGACCCAGAGAAACCATGAGATATAAATGTTTGTATGTGTAACAAGTAGTTTAATAAGCAGGTCTTCCTGAGTGGGACATAAAATAATTATAAAGCACCTTACAATTGATGGAGTCTTAGAGTCAATAAAATGGAGCAATTTCCATTTACAATCTATTGCTTAGCTGATTGGTTTGCTCCATTGCAGTTAACACAGAAATCCATACTCCTCACTTTCTTCTCTGATGCCTTTCTGCCTAGAACACATCATCCTTCCTCTGCTTCCTACAGGAAGCCTTCTGTGACCTCTCTCAAATTACACACCTCACCTCATACAGTGTGCCATTATATCCAGAACGTATCTGTATCATACTCCAGTGTTATCATTATCTTTTTCTTTATTGAAGTAATCCAGTAATGTATATTAACCATTTTTGAATGTTTTTTTCCTATTCAATAAGCTGAAGATGTAGAGTTGCAATATAAAAGGGCATATCAATCTCAAAAAAATTTTTTTTCTAAGACTAAAGATAAGCTTTCTGTAGTTGTCAAATGGTATTTTTCACAACAGCATTATAGTTCTGCCAATAACTTCCAGCCCTAAAAGATGTCTATGGTCAATTCTTTTGGCACACATATCAGCACCCTTCCTCTTTCAGATTGTTCTCAACTTTTTAAAAATTTTATTTTTGAATACATTTATGCTATTTATCTAAATGTCTCAAAACTTACACACATAAATTTGTTCCTATCATGTTTTATTTATGCTATTTTTACACTTTTCATTTTTTGTTTTCTGTCTCTCCTTTTCTCTTTGCTCATAAATATCACCTTATACCCTTCCTTTAATCCCTGTCCAAGAAACATACTAGGGCTGTTTCTCCATGTTTATCAACAGATGTAAATTTTCACACACATACACTAAAATATGAATATAGAGACTTTTCTAACTTCTACAAAAATAGAATTATGTAATTGGAACTTTTTTGCATCTTGCTTTACTTCTGTCTCAATTATACCTCACTGAAATTCCAAGGCAACTAACATAGTTAATTTTTTTTTTCCAAAGTGGCAAAATATTCTATGACACAGATACACCATAATATATGATACTATTCAACTAGGGACAGGCATTCACTTTGTGTTCCAGCTTTCTACCTCTATTAGGTGCTGCATTAAATGTCTATGTATGTGTACATACATTTTTCACATATATATTTCACATATATATAGTTCATGTTTCTATGGGAGAGAGTCATAGTTGGAACTGCAGAATTAAAGAGACATGTACTTTTTATGTTAAGAGATTACCAGATTACTTTCCAAAGAAAACATATAATGGTTCCCATCTCTAATATCAGATTATCCCATTTCCTATGTATCCAACAACAATAGCTACTGTTCTCATTTTTGCCACTCTAGTAAGTATAATATGGCATCTCATTATGTTAACATGCGTTCCTCAACTACAGTGAATTTGAGCACCTTTTCATATATTTGGGGTTTACTGGAATTCATTCTCTTCCAAAACGCTTATTTTTAGCTTGGCAAATTTTTTTTTGACAAATTTGGTTTTTATTTATCTTTACTCATTTACATAAGAGTTCTCTTTATATTATAGATAAAACCTTTTATCTATCATCTCTTTATACTTATTATTCCAAATCTGTTTTCCTTTTAACACTGTTTATGATATCTCCAACCACAGAAATTTACTAGGTTTTTGACATGGTCAAAATGCCCATCTGTTAAATCCCTGGGTTTCCAATCCCTATTTAAGATGGACTTTCCCCTCACCCTACATTCACATATACCCTGATTGTCTTCAGAGATTTTTATTCTTTACATTTTTGTCTTTTATACATTTGGAAATATTACCGCATGTGATATAAGGGTCCAATATTATTACACCGTCTTTATGGGTAAGAAATATTTTATACATAATTAATCAGTGATGGAAAGTAGGTTAAGTTTAAATTTCCTTATTAAATCATTTTTGGAATAAGGTAAAAAAAAAGGCAAATATATATTATGTACATACTCATCATACTTATAAATTATTGACTAATTCACTTCAGCAAACATATGGCCTCCACTTAAAAATCTGCCTAAATTAAGTGGCATGTTCTCATAAATTTGAAGTCACAAGACCATTGCTAGTGCAATAAAACTATCAACAAAAATTTAACAATTCAATACACATACATAGAACACCTATAAGGTAAAAGGAATTTTTAAATTAAATTCAAAGAGTTTTAAGCATATAATGCCCATCTTTGGCACACAGCATTCCCTGAACAGGTCTAGGTTACCGTTACCATTATATAAAAGAGAGACAATCCAGTATTTTGGCTCAGAACAGCTATTAGAAATAGATGTGGGGGCACCTGGCTGGCTCAGTTGATTAAGCATCTGCCTTCGGCTCAGGTCATGATCTCAGGGTCCTGGGATCGAGCCCCGCGTCGGGCTCCCTGCTCGGCAGGAAGGCTGCTTCTCCCTCTCCTACTCCCCCTGCTTGTGTTCCCTCTCTTGCTGTCTCTCTGTGTCAAATAAATTAAAGAAAAAAAAAAAAAAAAAGAAATAGATGTGGATGGAACTGGAGGGTATTAAGTTGAGTGAAATAAGTCAATCAGAGAAAGACATGTATCATATGATATGAGGAATTCTTAATCTCAGGAAACAAACTGAGGGTTGCTGGAGTGGTAGGGGGTGGGAGGGATGGGGTGGCTGGGTGATGGACATTGGGGAGGGTATGTGCTATGGTGAGCGCTGTGAATTGGGTAAGACTGTTGAATCACAGACCTGTACCTCTGAAACAAATAATACATCATATGTTAAAAAAATAAAGAAGATAGTAGGAAGGGAAAAATGAAGGGGGGGAAATTGGAGGGGTAGACGAACCATGAGAGACTATGGACTCTGAGAAACAAACTGAGGGTTCTAGAGGGGAGGGAGGTGGGGGATGGGTTAGCCTGGTGATGGGTATTAAAGAGGGCACGTACTGCATAGAGCACTGGTGTTATATGCAAACAATGAATCATGGAACACTACATCAAAAACTAATGATGTAATGTATGGTGATTAACATAACATAATAAAAAAAAAAAAAGAAAGTTTTCCAAAGTCATAATGACTTGAGATTTTTTTCTAATGCTCAAATGTGGCAGATAAGCCCAAGGTATTAGGTTGCTTCTAATATTCTCTATATTACTATATTTTTCATTGTATTCCAACCTTTGCTCATAAAATAAAATTCTGCATTACTTATTCCAACATTGTAAACACTCTAAGTAAGCTGTCCGTTTTTTGGGTTCCAGGTTTCTCTGCTCTTCCAGACGGTACCCTAAACTCTGTGGTGCCAGCCAAAGCCCAGTGTAAAATGGCCTCTAACAACACAGTAGGCAGGAGAGGGGCATTGCACTGGCCGGCATTCATCATGATTCCTCAGTTTGATAGCTAACAGCTGCTCCTTCCACGCCAGCACAATAAAGAATTCTACAACCTAGCTGGGTTTTTTTCCTTTTTGAAACATCACTTTTGATCTCCTTGCAATTTATTATCAGAGATGACATTTTTGCCTGCAGCTGTTTTTCAATGAACTCCTGATGTGTGTGCATCCACACACATCTCCAGCTCAATCCCCAAGGTCCCTTTTTGAATTCCAACAGCATGCATAGTCACCACCACACAATATACTACATAGATCAGGTGGTTATTTCTTGTGCTGGGTCTCATCTCAATACAGGTTAAAAACTCTCCAAGGCAGGGCTTCCTTCTATGCCTCTCAGACCCCCTTCAAGCATCTTACACAGCCCTGGAAAATCTCAGATACTAAGTAAATCCTCCCTGATTGATTTACAATGCACACTACCAGACTTTAAATCCCTTCAAGGCAAGGGTCTCATCGTATCTGTAATCCCAGCAATCTGCCAAATTCCCAGCTGATGGCTCATTCATTTATTAGTTTAATAAGTATTTTGAACCATTACTAATTCTCAACATTGGACAAGAGGCTTAAGGACTTTATGATGACAGATTCTAAGAATACTTCCTTTCCAGAAAATGTTTTATTTGCTTGTTTTAAATCAAGAAGATAAATTTCCTCCGAAAGCAGTTTCCTTATCAAGAATTTGCTAATAATGAATGCTTTGTCACACTTTTCCACATAAAGCTTACCTACTGAAAACATTTCAAATGAGAATGTTCTAATTAAAACAAACTGAAGTCGGCCTTTAATCTGGGAATTAAAACAAATACTAAGAATAGTAAAGTACACCAAAAAATGTTAAGTGACATTTGTGTCTAGCTTAAGTGTATCACTTTGTCACAGTTTCATTTTTTTCCATTCCAAAAATTTTATTTTGTGCAGCATAAAGGTTCTAAACTTTCTAAGGCAGACGTGCAAAGAAAATAGTGCTACAAACGTTAAAGAAAATCAAGATTAAAAGGCTGGATAGTAAATAAGAACCTTTCACTCAAACATCAAGCCCATTAGGCAGACGAGGGGAGAGTCATGCTCACAGAAGGAAACCGAATAGAACACTAAAGCACTATGTTCTCACTGGTAAAAGAGAGATGCTGTAAGAGTACAGCAGAACAAGAGACATGCAGAGCTAAAACCTAAGTTCTACCAAGGCCATTAGCTCAGAAGCTAATAAAAGTGCAAAAAAAAAAAAAAAAATGTTGTTGTTAAGACCTAAAAACTGTCAAGCAAATTCTTGAGGCCAACCTCTGATGTAATTAATCTGAAATGCTGGAGTTGGGACCCGCCAAGTAACTCTGATGCATGTTAAATTTCAGAACCACCAGCCCAAACTGCATGAATATATCCAGAAGTGAGGATGAAGTGTGAGACAAATTTTGGTATAATTAAAGCTCATAAGAAAAGGGAACATCCTAATCAAGACAAATATTAAAAGTTATTAGAATAATAAAGATTAGAAGATATTAAATTACACCTTAATGTCTATTATTTTTTGTAACCACTGAGATTTAATTCCCCTACCAAGGCAACACTGTTAAAGAATTCAATGGTTTTAAAATATACAGAGAGTTGTGTAACCATCATTGCCATCAATTTTAGAATATTTTCATCCCTCTAAAAAGAAACCCCATTCCTTTTAAGTAATTCTTCCCTAAATTCCCATACCTCAGCCCTAAGCATCCACTAATATATTTTCAGTTTCTGTAGATTTATCTGTTCTGGACATTTTATAATGAATGAAACTCTGTAATATGTGGTCTCTTGTGTCTGGATTCTTTCATTTAGCTTACTGCTTTCAAGGTTCATCCATGTTGTAGCAGATATCAGTATTTTATTCCTTTTTATGGCTCTACATTTTTCCAGGGTATGGACAGAGCACTCTTTTTTTTTCTCCATTCACCCGTTAATGAGCATTAGGATTGTTTCCACCTTTTGACTAGTTTGAATAATGGTGCTATGAACAATCATATTCAGGTTCTGTGTGGACATGTGTGATACACCTCAGAGGGGAACTACTGGGTCAAATGGCCACCCTATGTTTAAGTGTTGAATGAACTAACAGTATCTTCTGAAGTGACTGCACTGTGTCTATGGAGACCGGACATGCTTCCAGGTGGCGGAAGTAACCTATGTGAGCTGCCAAAATCATATGTGGATTAGTTGTTTAAATGTAAAAAGCAATGGCTCTAGGTCAACTTTGCCATCACTTGTAGTATTAACTTATCACTTTCACTCTATGTAAGGTAATCAGAAATACAACGATATACCTAATGAAGAACTCATCTGCTTTCCACTTTTTAAATTCTTTAAAATACTGTATACTCTACAAGGATAATTTTCCTTGGTTGGCATACAATATATAGTGCTCTCATGTTATCAAGGACCCAGAAAGGCAACATCGTGATATCATGTGAAAAAACTGGTTGTTAGATCTTGAAAATTTAGAAAAAGACTAGAAACTGAGTTTATGTGCCTACAAAAAAAAAAAAAAAAAAAAAAAAGCGTAGGGGAAGATGTCAGATAAAATAGATAGGAGACATCAGACTCATTTTCCTCAAATGGGAAATGTAGGACCTGCGACACCAATAAACAAACGGGCATAGACAGAGAAGCAGAGGCAGGCTGACAGACTGACAGGAAGGCAAGCAGACAGACAGAGGGACAAATAACAGAGATTCTATCATCTCTAATGGTCCACAACATGCAAGGTGCTACATGAACACTTTCAAGAGGTAAAAGTCAAAGACCTTACCGTCAAAAAGTTAAAAGTCTACTTGTAAAGACAGCACACCTAAGGGTGAGGAGAGTAAAGAGAAATTAAATACAAAAGCCTACAAGCCTAAGGAACGGGAACTTGATCCTGTGGGCAATGGTACCATCTGCAAAGCTTCTGCAAAGGGAGAATAAATGCATCTGAAGATGGTATACAGGAGAGAGGGAAATTGAAAATCATCACAGGTGGGCAGCTAATTCCCAGACCAACTGCAACTAAGCAGGACAGGACTAGTACCTACCAGAGGTTAGTTGGGGGCAAGAAAGAGGAATGGCTGAGAATAAGGCAACACTATAAAGGAAGCCAGCATCACCTGACATGCATCTCCGAGGTTGATAAAAAGAAGGGGCTGGGTTAAGGACGGCTTCTAAGAGTGAGTGAAAACCACAGTTCTGACTTTTTTTTTTTTTTAAGATTTTTGTTTATTTATTTCAGAGAGAGAGCACAAGCAGGGGGAGCAGGAGAGGGAGAAGCAGACTCCCCGCTGAGCACGGAGCCCGATGCGGGGCTCGATCCCAGGACACGAGGATCGTGACCTGAGCTGAAGGCTGACGCCCAACCCACTGAGCCACCCAGGCGCCCCCACAGTTCTGATTTTAAGAGAAAGATGAGGTGGTTCCAAATGTGCTAAGAGACAAATACAGAAATTTCCAGTGGAAAGTGTATTTCAGGCCAAGAATAATAGAGCTAGCATCAGGTTAGCTACAGAAAACAAATCTTAATCCAATAGTGAAAGTTAGCAGCTAAAACAATCCTATTACATGTAGTTTCCCCTCGAAAAAACATCTATACCATTTAATTAAAATTATCTATTGCTGTTCCACAAGCATAGCTGTAAAGCAAAATTGGGGAGGAGGTGATACAGTTAAAAAGCATTGCTTTATGTGTCGGCTGGAGGTGGCAAAGGAGTTGGAAGCAGAGAAATACTGAAGGGAAAAATAAATACAGCCTCCATTTCTGACATTAATTTTTCCACTTAAAACCTTGATTCTTTCTTACGGTCACTGTCTGTGCTGTGCTAATGAATTTAAATCTCAGGAAAAGTCCCTGGACTTTATTTGCTTCTATATAATGCTTATCTCCAAAAGCTCAAAGGAACATTTGTTCACTCATCCTTGTAAAATCTGTTCAGGAAAGTTGCCATTTCCCTGAGAAAATAAAACAAAGAGAAATAAAGGAATTTTTGAAATTGAAAAATGTTCTCCAACTCATCCAGACACAGGAATTTTGATTTTTTGCATTTCTCCCTTTACAATATCTGTTATCTACAGACCTAATTACTAAATAATCCTGGATAAAAACAGGTCTTCCAATTCTTTAGTTTCCTTCAGTAGTACTGACATGATAGTTATTTATTGAAAAAGTTTCCAATAGCTGCTTAAAAAATTAAAGTACCATCATCATCTATTATATCAAAGGTGCCAAAGATCTCAATCATTCCGAGTAACAAGGGTAGGAAATAAAAATGGGCAAGAATCATGCAAATTTGAAGCCAATTAGAAAACAAACAATTTCATTAATTTTAAAAAACACATCTTTTTACTGATGTAATGAGAAGATGAAAACAAGTAGTAAACATGGATTAGTTTGTTTTGGAGCAGTGTTTCCTCATTTTTACTTATGATACCAAAGCTAAAAATGCAGTTTGGAAAAGCCAAACGAAATAAAGATGGTGACAGCAACCAATTAACCAAGCAAATAAAATAACCTCCTAGTCTGATGAAGCAAACATCAATCAGACATCAGGTTAAGGCTGTCTTGCTACATCCAAGAAAGAAAGAATACAAGTAATTAACCAAAAATTCACTGATACACGCTCTCCTATATACATTTTTAAGTTCATTCAATTTTAAAATTTTTTATTCCATAGTTGTAAATAACTTGTTATATTTATCTCCGTAATGTTTCTTCAATTACTGTGCTGACATATTTATTGGTTTGCCTTAAGTTACAGAACTATGTTGGTATCATTCATTAAACTGAAAAAACAAATGCAATTAATAATTTTTACTTTTGCTTAAAATACTACTTAAATTTACTGAAGTGACACCATCCATGTACCACAAGGAATACATTGTCTTTTACTTTTGATTCAAAACAAAACAGGTGAAATTACAATGAGTTCACTTCAAAATTTAAAAAGAAAAATAGACACCATCAACAACTGTATGGTAGTATAAAATTGTTTAGGAGAAACCCAAAACGCTCAGGAGGCACTAGTAAATTTTACATTAATTCTAAAGTTGAAACGCTAATGAAGCTGTTATCTATACTACACTGAAATAGAAATATTCATTAAGTAATACATAAACACTTCCAGTTTGTACCAGTGTTTAACAAGTATTAAAAATCTTTATAAAATAATTAGTGACTGTTCCTGACATAATAAGTACCATATAGTAAATATAATTGAAACCCACTTTAATGGCAAAAGATCTCCAAGTACCAAGACCAACAACATTCAAGATATGGAGTCTCATTAGTGGAGAGATAAAAGAAATAGGAGAATGGACGGAATCTTTACCAAGTTGTTTTCATACTGATTGGGAGTTTGACATTTAGGATTCACAACTTCTCAAAGGTTAGCAGAAAAAATTTCTAGTTTGCTGAGATTCACAGTTCATCAAAATTTGCCATAACTAGAGTTGATTTTTGTTTTTGTTTTTTTGACAAGGAATACAGATATTACATGGCTCCACCTTCCTTCCAGAAACTTAAATGCCAGTTGAGGCTAATAAAGAATAAAACATACACATTCATACCACAACGTAAGAGTTTTGTTAACTGAATGAATGTTAATGCCCCCAATTACCATAGAAGGCCTCAGGATCATACTTAGCTAGGATAGTTCATAGCTGTGTGTTTATGGAGAATTAGCAGACGTCATAGACATGATAGAAAAACCATTTCCTGCGAGCAGAACCTCCAAACCATTTCTATACCACATTTAACTAAACATATGTAATGTCTTTAACGTTATTAAGTATGAAAGAATCACTCTCTATTTACAAAAAAAAAAAAAAAAGTTTGCATATGTTTTCTATTTATTTTTCTCCTGTGCAGGAAAGGAATGCTGTTTCTTTTCTTTTCTTTTCTTTTTTAAGATTTTATTTTGAGAGAGCCAGAGAGTGCACACAAGCCAGGGAAGAGGTAGAGGGAGGGAGAAGCAGACTCCCCACTGAGTCGGGAGCCAGGCGCAGGGCTGGATCCCAGGACCCTGAGATCATGACCTGAGCTGAAGGCAGATGCTTAACCAACTGAGTCACCCAGATGCCCCCAGGAGTGTTGTTTATTTAAAACATAGAAAGCAGATATATCTTGATTTGTTATACTCTGACAACATAAACAATTCACCCCCTCTCCAAGAAAATATTAGGAAGTTATTAAAGCATGCTTACAATTCTGTTATGGTTAGGAAAAAAATGCTAGTTTTAGACTAACCTGTAACACTCACATGTTATATTTTTGCTTGGTTATCTAAGACAAGATAAAAAAGGGCTCACACGGAATGCAAGTTATTATGGAAGTCTCTGCTAAAAAATGTCCCTTAAAAACTAGCAACAGTGTTCCACGTGTAACATCATGACAACTGATAATATTCCTATCACCCAGTGAGAGTTTTGGAACATAGTACTCAAAGGCCTATTGAATGTTATGATTAAAAGTGTATTTTATCAAGGACATCTTTGATTTAGTAATAAGTGATATTAATAAAAATAAAAGGTAAGGAAAAACAAAACTAATAGTCCTGTCTACATAACCAAAGCAAAGGATAATCTGGTGAATTTAAGCATATGGACATGGATAAGCCATATGGATAAGAGAAAACAATTAAATCTGTTGAGTTAAATACATACATAGTTGTTGAAGGCATATTTTTATTTCTCAAGATCCCTAAATTTTCGGGGCGCCTGGGTGGCTCAGTCGTTAAGCATCTGCCTTCAGCTCAGGTCATGATCCCAGGGTCCCGGGATCGAGCCCCGCATCGGGCTCCCTGCTCAGCCGGAAGCCTGCTTCTCCCTCTCCCACTCCCCCTCCTTGTGTCCCCTCTCTTGCTCTCTCTCTCTGTCAAATAAATATTTTTTAAAAAAAAGATCCCTAAATTTTCTATGCACATTCATATCCATACACATTTTAGTCTGTATTTTTTTCCCTCCCTCCAAGGTGACAAATCCAGCCTATTTCCAGCCAGTATAAAGATATTGCCCCTTTTCTTATTTCTGCAATAGTCTATACGCTACTGAACAGGAAGAATGCACAACCTGTGAATCATGAATGAGTGCCAGTGGAACCCCAAGAAAAGGACCAAAATTACCAAATGCATCATTATAAACAAGATGTATAAACTAATGATTAAGCAAAAAGATTGGGTTTGTAACCAGTAATAAGGTATACATTCAATAAATATCTAATGGATGATCCAGGCTGGTAATGTTAAGTACATCTGAAACATAATATTACCAATCTATTTTTTAACCTAACCAAAAGCTGCCGACAGCTGAAAAAAATTCAATGTACCTTATTTATCCACTACCGTTTGTTTTGAACTTCCAAGAACATCCCAAAGACATAATCACATTACTGAGCAAGCAAAATACTCCTGTGTTCTTAAAGGAAATGATGGAGTACAGGAGGGGAAGGTGCATTTTTAGACACTTTTATTTAATGGCAGAATCATAGTCTCAGAAACAAATATTCTGGATGATTCTATTATTCTTCCATTAACATCCACTACCTTGAAATATGTTTTACACATTGACCACTTACATATAGAATAAATCTCAACTGCAGAGTGAAAGAATTTAAAATAAACTACTTTATATAATGCTCAATTCTTACAGTCATTCATTTATTACTTACTGGGAGGAAATAACCATCACTGGTATTTTTCCCGTTTTCACTATTAAGTTGCATAGAAAGAAGAAAGAGGCAGGTAACTTTTAAAAGATAAAAGTTTAGCAAATATATCGGCTGATTTCACTAACCCACTTCATTCACCATCCTTGGACAGTCTGCTGAATCGTTTTTCCAGTATGGCTACATCAGTGAGTCTACTCACTTCATAAAAACCACCCAAGTGTTATATATATATTATTAATGTGGCAGGAATTGAGGGTGAAGAAAGGGGAGGTATTTTTCTAATGTACATATTAAAAAGCAAATAACATATCTTAAACATTTATATGTCTGGGAGCACCTGGTTGGCTCAGTCAGTGGAACATGAAACTCTTGATCTTGGGGCTATGAGTTTGGGCCCCGCACTGGTTGTAGAGATTACTTAAAATCTTGATTACATGTCTGTTATCAAGTCAGAAACACAAAACTATAAAAACAAAATAAAGCATGCACAGGAACAACCCTTCTTTATAAACACATTTAAGTCTTTGTTTAAAAACTACTGTCTCCCTCACCTAGAACATCCTTCCATCCCTAGATGATCTTACCTAATACCAACAGTTTCACCAAGAGTCCCGTGGTGGGATTTTTAATTCCTTATTTACTACTCAATGAACAAATCTATTGCAAAAGGGCTGGCCACCATACCGCAAACAGGCCACATCTTATAAAAACTACATCCAATGAAGGAGGAGGGAAAAAAAATCCATTTAAGGTTGGCCTTGAGGTCAAATGACCTACAAAATATCCAGACTGAGGTTTATAATGGTCCCAAAGTAATGCAAAGAAACTTTCTAACTGATGTTTAATAAGAAAAGCAAATACATATATACAGGGTAATAAATTAATGCCCAAAATAATCATTGATAATTGAGTTATTTAAATTTGTGTTTTGCTGTATTTGATCTATACTTTGCCCTGTGTTTAAGGTGTCCAAAATTTATTTCCCAAATCTATTTATATCCATCAAATTCATATCTAATATATATGATATTTCCACTGTTTTTCTGAAGTCACTGAAATGTCTTCTGTAAACAAGGAGGACCAATATCAGTCTGAGGCTATTCAGCATTGAATTTCAATGCCTACCAATAATGGATTGAAGCTACAACATACTACAGTAAGATGAAGACTGCCTATAAGAACACCTGGCACCAGGCTCACAAATAAAAAGGACCTTTGAGATCAATGCTATTTTATAGAAAACAAAGAGTTAAAACAATTCTCCACTTGCCAAGAAGTCTTGAATACAACTGCATTAGATTGCTAGGGCTTCCAGAGCAAAACACCATAGACTGGATGACTTAAACAACAGAAATTTATTTTCTCACAGTTCTGGAGACTAGAGGTCTAAAGTTAAGGTGTGAGCAGCGCTGGTTTGTCCTGAGGCCTCTCCCCACAGCTTGCAGACGGGCACCTTTTCTCACTGTGTCCTCACGAAGGCCTATTCTCAGAGCACCAGCCCTGGTGTCTCTTCTTCTTCTAAGGACACCACTCCTATTGCATTAGGACCCCACCTAAGACCTCATTTAATCTTAGTTACCTCTTTAAAGGCACTATCTCCAAATATCACACTGGAGCTTCAACATATGATTTTGGGGAAAATAAATCAGTCCCTCACAATAATACACTTTACAGTGACTATTTGGAATATACATTGGGAATGGGTACATCAGACACGAGATTGTAAGCACTTTAAGAAAAGGGCCTGTGTCTTTCTCACTGGTATCCCAGTCCTTGTATATTGCTTGACACATACCATGCTAAAAAAAATATGGATTAAAAAACAAAGTAATGGAGGGGGTTTTTTGCCTTTCAGTAAACATATTAGAAAATGTTATGCTGTGAAAGTTGATATTTAAAAATGACCTTTCTTTAGAATATCAAGTGCAGCAGTTTTATATAAAGTACCACGGAATTAGGAAGTATAGCAGAAGATTTATAAATATATTTCAAATATTTTCTTAAAGATTTATTTATTTCAGACAGAGAGAGGGATCACGAGTGTTGGGAGGGAGAGAGGGAGAGAATCTCAAGTAGACTCCCCACTGAGTGTAGAGCCCAAGGTGAGGCTCCATCTCACAACCGGTGAGATCATGACCTGAGCTGAAATCATGAGTCAGACGCTTAACCGACTGAGCCACCCAGAGCGCTCCAAATGTATTTCAAATATTAAGTACTGAAATTGTGGTACAAATTCCCTACACTCTCTATGATATTATGGTTATAAAAACAACACAAAGGCATAAGAAGGAATCCTGGGAATAAAAATAACACAGAAGTCTTAAGTATCTGATAATATTTGTATTATAATAACCAGAATGATAAAAGATCTCATTCAATAGAAATGGACCATCATCTTGGGGATGGGAATGGTAAAATAGGTCTCTGGTCTCATATCAAACAAAAGCTAACTTTGTTTTGTGCCACTAATATACCAAAATGTCTTCTATATTAAATAATCTTCTTGTAGTCTCCCAAATGTTTCTGTATGACTGGGACAGATCTTTTCTGCCAGCCTTATTTACAGGGACCAAAGCTTGTACATAACTGTTCTACTTAATGGACCTGAACAAAGTATGCAAATTGCTCATCGGATCTTTGGCTCAATATTCGCTTAAATGTGCTCGAAGCATAAGTTCTGCGAAACACTGAGCACAGAAAATGACACAAATGGTGTCAATTTGGTAGTTCAATAAACTGTGATAAGCTTAACTATTACAGGATTCTTAGGTCTAATGACTAAGCTACTCATTACTAGAACAGATGCCTCTCAGATCATCCTAACTAAAATCCAAATACCCTAAAGCCTAGCATTTTCCCAGATAACATATCTGCTAGGTCTTTGCCTCGATATACTCAAATGACAAAAATGTACATGCTATTTTACCCATCCAGGTAGTCTTAACCAGCTTATTCCTAAAAACTAAATTCATGGTAACTATTTAGATCGCAAGCCTTACTAGAAGGTATCAGTGTTTCATTTCCATCGAGATTCTGCCATGAGATGAATCAAACAATTCACACTGTTCAGTTCCACTAAACATGTTCAAAAATAGAGTATTTCCTCCCAATACTGTTCCTCTTCTAGTAGCTTAAACAAGTGTTTTGTCCTAAGGTTTTCTCCTCTGTTACCCATTCAGGCTGACTAAACATCACAAGTGAACTCTAGACATACAAAGAATGTGGACCAGATTTTCTCTCAGACATTTGTCTCCTAGTGAGATAAAGAACCCATTGGTTACACCCTCTATCTTTTCTGCCTCCCAGTAGCAGCTTCTTTCCAAAGACTCCAAGCAGATACTCTTGTAAAACTAAAAGCTCAGAGAGCCTCAGCTTCCCCCAAAGACTAATACTACAGAAAAGTTCAAGTTATTTTTTAATCCACCATTGTACACAAATACTAACCAGTGGAAATGTTCAACTCATCTACAGTCGATTAAATAAACCTCCAGATGTAGCTGGCTTTGAAACACCCTATTACAAGGGAGAAGCCACTAAACAAAGTTGGACATTTAATACACACAGAAACACTAGAACTTATCTAACACATAACAGTATACAGGGTTTAAAATAGAACCCGGGTAAAAATAAATGCTTCTAGATTCTGAAGGGCACAACACAATACAATGTGGGAGAAAATGTGAACTTCATCATGTTTCTCTGGTTGCTTCCCCAGCCTGTTCTTCCAGAAGTCTTACACACTAAATGGATTAGCTGTAAACTGAACTGAAATAGAGGAAAAACCACCGTAGAGAAACCTTCATTTCTCATTACAAATTGCTAGGAAGAGCTGTTGAACAGAACAATGTCTGCATTTCAGGGAAGGCCATCTAACTCCTGAGTACTTTGATCTAAAGAACCGAAAGAAAAGAAACGCGACATGTCGCATTTGCCCCTGGAGAGCTATGTAGAGAGGATGTTCTACTGATGGTTTCTAGGTTTTAGGTGGGAGTCCACCATCTAGTTAGTGTAGAACTAGAATCTGTTGGGACTTTTTTTTCCCTGTGACTGTTTCACTAAGGATAGCACAGCACGAAGGCTGCCGCTCAGGCTCCTGAGAAGGATAACTATCAATAAGGTGTTCTTACTCCTCTCTTTAACTACACTTCAGGATCACTCCAGTGAGGCTTAACATCAGGCAAAAAAAGTATGTATTAAATTAAACATGGAGCATACATCAATAGTTCTCTCTCTATATATAAACCATAAGTAGCCATGCTAACCTGGAAGCCATTTTCTGGTCATATTAAAAACTGACATACTAGGGGCACCTGGGTGGCTCAGTCAGTTAAGCGACCAACTCTTGAAAAAAAAAAAAAAGGGGGGGGGGCGCCTGGGTGGCTCAGTCGTTAAGCGACCAACTCTTGGTTTAGGCTCAGGTTGTGATCTCAGGGTCCTGGGATAGAGCCCAGCATGGGGCTCCCCGCTGAGCACAGAGTCTGCTTAAAGACTTTCTCTCTTCCCCCTCTCCCTCTGCCCCTCCCCTCTGTGCATGCACACTCTTTCTCTCAAATAGATAAATCTTAAAAAAAAAAACAAAAAAACCCAAAAAACTGACCTGTTAGGACACAGAACTAAATGGCATAAACAATAAAGTAAAACAGGCAGTTAAAATGCCTATATTACCTGCCATGAACCATACAGAGTCACATGGCCTGGCACTTGTCATTTCAGGGGTATTTTCCTTTTTATTAGTAACATTTCATCTATTACCCTGAGTATTTCAAAATACTTATGAAAATCATTTCATAGGAAATAATTAAAAAGGAAAAAATAAAGCACAAACAAATAATAAAGAGAATAGTAAATACTTATAAGGACTGATTTTTTCATTACAAACTGTGAGGCTTTAAATTTTTATAATGCACACATAGCTCTATAATTAAAGATGGAAATCTAGAGAAAAACAATCATTTATAATTCACAAAAATAAAGTTAATCTACAGTTCTCACAACAAAATTATTTTAAAGGAGTTTTATGAGTATTACAAATAAGAATATATGATAAATCTCTTTAGACACTAATGTCAAAAGATAGGAGTACTGCTGAACTGCATAATTTTCTATCTTTGTATATAACAGAAGAGGCACCTTACCATAATAACTTAATGAACAAAGACAATACAGTCAATGGCATTTGTTAGCACCTCCACCATCAAAGGCATAAAATCATAGAGGCAAAAAAGGAATACATTTGCACATGAGCAATGTGGAAAGAACAAGAGATTAATAAAAATATGAGTTCTAACTCATTGTACAAGGAAATACCAAATAAGCATCTGGGAGTCAGAGAGTAGAGGGGAAAAAAAGGAATGATAGTGTTCAAGTTTAGCAGAAGTAGAAAAGGGATCCAACCAAGGCTGAGGACTGAAGATGAATCAGAAGAGAGAACAAGAGAGATCCCATATGCATGCACCTGCTAATGGGTTCACATCAGGGCAAGAGTATTTCCAGGATCTAGATAGCATCAAAGTGGCCTCCAGCAATTGCCAACATGACCTACAATCACTACCCCCAGGCTAGTCTCACAGGCAGAAGAGGAAACACCATCAAGCAAAGCATTTTGTATCAATTTTCAAGGAGCTTATCCTCAAGGATGGATAAAGTGACATTTAAAAGTAATAGAAAAACAATACAAATACTAGAAGATCTCTCTATGGAGGCTAGCTAAGGGAGCTTCCTTCACAAGACAGCACTGGTGTTGAACTTTAAAGGATGAGAGAAAGTTGGCAAAAAAAATAAATAAAAATCTATGTCATCCAAAAAAAAAAGAAAATAACAAATATCAGTTTTTATCATATCAATCATTAAACACGTAAGAAGAAATAGCTGTGAGAGAGGAGGCCCGAGAGAAAAAAAAAACTGTAGTGTATGTAGAAACACACTCCTTTAAAAAAAAAAGATGGACCAGGACTGGCCCTTCCAGAGTCAGCTGTCAGAGTAGCATTAAGGTGATTTCAAAATTTTAAGATGATTATCAAAAAACATGTTTCCCCGGAAATCCCTCTAACGGGGATAAAATAAACAGATGTAATAAGATTAAAACAGTGATACCAAGTTATACTAAAGCAAACCAATCAATTCAACCAATCTACACCCTAAAAATGGCATGTATTCAATTTCTCTTATTTTTAGGAGAATAATCACACCAGATACCAGAAATGAGGTAGAGGTCCCACTGAAAAGAAAAATGGGAATAGAAAAAGAAAAAAAAGAATCTTATGTAAATATGCTAACTTTGGCTGAGCTTAACCTCAAATAACCAGGTAAAAAGAAGCTTACCGAGTCCTGGAGTACACAATTTATAAAGGAAAGGGTTGATACAACAAAACTACTTTTGAAGCAAGGTGCCTTACAGCAGATTCCTACATCATCTAAAAGTTAAATCTGATGGCAGTACTAATTACTAGCACAAGATCAGTTCATTAGAAGAGCAAGTCAGGATTCTATTAAAAACCGATTTATGTAAGGTGTTTTTATTTAAAAAAGGAAGTAAAAGGCATACAGACATGACCAAAGTATAGTCAATCAAATACTATGGTAATTTCAGCTACTTAAGAAACATGGATGAGAGCGCCTGGTGGCTCAGTTGGTTAAGCGACTGCCTTTGGCTCAGGTCATGATCCTGGAGTCCCGGGATCTAGTCCCAAGTCCAGCTCCCTGCTCAGCTGGGAGTCTGCTGCTCCCTCTAACCCTCCCCCTTCTCGTGCACACGCTCTCTCTCTCTCGCAAAATAAACAAACAAACAAACAAACATGGATAAGCAAGTTCATTTTAAGGACCTGTGGCTCCCAGGCCTCTGACCTGCCTTTGTGAGGAAGCACCTACGTCTGTGCTCCCCTAACTTAACTGCAGCCACAACTAAGAGCTGACCATTACATCCCCAGCTTTGGACCCAATGCCTGACCTAGAATGGCCTCAGCAAGCATTAATTACCAATGAACCAGAAGGGAAAACACTGATGTTATAAATTCAAAGACCTTGTTTCTATTTTGATTCACGTATGCTGCATGGGTGTCCTTTTAACCTCAAAGACCTGCCCGATTTGTCAGATGTTTTATGTCTTAAAGTCTCATTGGCAATGAACTGGAGTATGGTGCCCACACCCTGGCATGATCTGAAGGTTTTTTACCAGAGAACTGAAAAAGAAAGAAATCAAGTGAAGAAAACTCCTTTTAGAGGAAAAGAGTGTCACACTGTAGATAAGCACCTGGCATCACTGTAATCTGATAATCTATTCATAATCTAATTTGCATGGTCACCATGTTCTACGGATCAAATGGAAAAGACAAGAGAAAAGCCGTGAACTCACATTAAAAATGAAGATACACTTTAATAAGTCAAACTCCTAGAAACCTGATATATGGTCCATCTAAAACCTCACCCCAGGTAAGTGAATGTCAGATTTTTTTTATTTTTTATTTTTTTATGTAACTCAGATCTCTCCTACTACCTTTGGAGATCCTGGTAAGCATGGTGACCCCAAGTGGAGAATAACTGATCTACAAAAGAAATAAGCAGAATTCTTCAAACAGACTTCCCTATTTTTCTTCACTTATCACATTTTCAGGATGAGAAAGACATTTACTGAAAGAGAAAGTCTGATTCAAAAAAAAAAAAAATAGTTAAGAAATCTGAAGACAATATCCATTTACAAATGCCAGTAACCTCTGACAGTTACAGAAAAGTTAGATACTAGCTACGGTTCTGGCTTTTCATCTATCTACCTACCTCTGTAATTATTTTATATCTCCAGATTAAATCAAGTATACAAACTGCTGGGAGAGGTAGGGATTAAAAGGACCAAGAAAGGGCCCCTGGGTGGCTCAGATGCTTAAGCGTCTGCCTTCGGCTCAGGTCATGATCCCAGGGTCCTGGGATCGAGTCCCACATCGGGCTCCCTGCTCCTTGGGAGCCTGCTTCTCCCTCTGCCTCTCTCTCTCTCTGTCTCTCATGAATAAATAAATAAAATCTTTAAAAAAAAAAAAAAGAAAAAAAGGACCAAGAAAGCCCTGCATCGGGCTCCCTGCTCAGCAGAGAGCCTGCTTCTCCCTTTCCCTCTGCCTGCCGCTCTGCCTATTTGTGCTGTCAAATAAATAAATTTTTTAAAATCTTAAAAAAAATAAAAGGACCAAGAAAATCACTGAAACTTCATGAGGTATTAAAGAGAAAATACATTTAAAAACTTCTCTACTTTTAATCTCCCTTGAATCCCTTCTTCAGTCATTTAAAATAAATTGCATAATATGTCATATAAACGTTGCAGGGCAAAACTAATAAATAAACCTTCAAAATAGTCTTTCCCCTTAAGGGAATCTCAGGAAATCCCTACTTGCCAGAAGTCCTTAGCATAGATTGAAGTTAAATGATTGATATTATATAAAAGACTGACAGTGTGCAGTAGACTCCAAATTTTGTCTTTGTTTTGATATAATAGTCTGGATTTCGCCCCTTGTTTTCCATTCTTCACAAATCTTCAGACTTGTTACAGAAACTTACAGAAAATGACACATATACAGGACAAAGAGTAGCCAGCAAGGCTGCTTCCGGCACTTACTTGCTGAAATCCCAAGCTGCAACGCCGTCTTCCGTCCCAGGCCCTCCACGCTGCCCTACAGTTTTTTCTAGGCCTCTCTCTTTTGTTAACATCGGCAACTCAAGCTCAAAGTCTCCCTATATTTCTTTTTTTACTTTTATTTGTTGGGTTGTTTTTGTTTTCTCTTTTCAAATTTTTATTTAAATTCTAGTTAGTTAATATACAGTGCAATATCGGTTTCAGGAGTAGAATTCAGTGATTCATACAACACCCAGTGCTCATCATAACAAGTGCCCTCCTTAATATCCAGTTTTTTTTTTAAAAAGGTTTATTTTAGAGAGACAGGGTGCATGCATACACGTGAGAGGAGAGGCAGAGGGAGACGGAGAGAGAATCTCAAGCCGACTTCCCAAGGAGTGTGGAGCTCTGCCCAGGGCTCAATCTCACAACCCTGAGATCATGACCTGAGCCAAAACCAAAAGTTGGACACTTAACCGACTGAGCCATTTAGTCGCCCAATACCTTCTTCTTCTTCTTTTTTTTTAAGTTTTATTTGGAAGAAGAACAACACAAAACAGGACAGTACAAACAAAAAAAAAATCACAGCTTCTGTTGTGAGAATCACAAAACTCCTATTCTACCTTTCCTCAGTAGTTATGAACAGATCCACTTTTTATAATGGTTAATGGCTCCAGAGAGCCAAGAATTATCCTGGACATATATATGAAAGTACATTTCAATAACCTAAAGAAAAGTTATTTTGGAAACGAGATTTATCTAACCATTGCAGTCCATGTCACATTTAAATATTTTTAGTTCTATGTATTACAGACTGGCCTACTGTTCATTTTTTTATGCAAATCAAATAAATAGTTGGTGTATGTCCGGTATGAAACTTTTTCAAATCCAATTCACTGCAGGAAACAAATGCAATCAGAAACTTCAGTCAGCTCAAAAATCTACATTGTTTCACACTATGGACAAAATGGGATCCTTCACCCTCCAAAATGAGACTTCCTAGATGTAGTTTTCCCTACCCAAGGTTTCCAGTCGTTCCCATCAATGATTATTTTGTCTTTTTTTTTTTTTTTAAGATTTTATTTATTTGCGAGAGAGAATGAGAGACAGAGAGCATGAGAGGGAGGAGGGTCAGAGGGAGAAGCAGACTCCCTGCTGAGCAGGGAGCCCGATGCGGGACTCGATCCCAAGACTCCAGGATCATGACCTGAGCCGAAGGCAGTCGCTTAACCAACTGAGCCACCCAGGCGCCCTTATTTTGTCTATTTTTAAGATGTGCAATAAAACACAGCTGTTCACACACTATCCTAAAAATATAATAAAACCTGGTAATGAGTTCAGATAAAAAGGATGTACCTAATCAGTTTATTTTGGTATTTTTTAGGAATGTAAGTCATATTAAATTCACTTTCACTGGTTGTAATTTCTAAGCAATTATGTGCTAGACACAGCACTAGGCACTGATGTGACAACAAAATGACCTTTCTGATGGCACCTGAATAACCACCTAATTACAAGCAAGTGAGAAGTTCTAGAAGTTACTGGTTAAATAGCTTTCCAACTTTCAGTGCAATAATAACGTGACATTTTCAGTTGGCTAACATAAAGATAGCTAAATTTAGAATAAAGTGTTTTCATGGTAATCACCCATAGAACAAGAAAAATTCATTATACAAAATCATCCATAATGATCTATTCCCCCTAGTATCACAACTACCTCTGTCCACAGATGTGAGCTTATTGACATAACAGATTTGCATTCTAAGACATATAGCCTTGATGCGGAGGATACAAAAGAATTCTGCAATAAGAGAGAATCATCTGGAATATGCATCAATATATCAAGAATCACATTCTTCTGCCTGTCTAATTTGGCTTAAAATTTACATTGCTAACCTTAAAAGAAGTATCCCTTTGAAAAAAGCTCAAGATTTCATGGAAGAGCAGAGGTTCAAAACAGTAAATGATATTTAATACTATTTTCTTGCCTAGAGCTAACGGTATAAAAATCAAAGAATAATGTAAAAAAGTTAATAAAGTCTGTTTCTTACAGGAAAACTCACAAAAGTATTAATTCTGCAAAACTACTGCATGTTTACATTTTTCAGCATCCCTTGAGATTCTAATATACTGTTAGTCTTTTTTTTTTTTTTTTTTTTTTTGTAAATCTGGTCACCCTGCAGATATCTTATTGCTGGATACTAGGATGAGTGAGGCTTGAGGATGCTTTTTATTGTTGCTGGTGCCAAAACTATTCACACTTCAACAAACACTTAGTGAGTACTCAGGATTAACATCCCCATAGCTGATATATGAAATAACGCATAGTGATGCTACATTGTAATTCTGTCCTTGGGGGATCCATCCTGTGGAAACCACCCATAGAAACTACTTAACAGAGCAGATCCATTCTTCTGATAATTCAATAATTATATCACTTCATTATAAGTTCCACTTTTTGGTATTGTAGTTATATTCTGGAATATTTAATAGTCATATTAGTCCTAAATAGATTAAGAAAGTAAAGAAATATAAATGCTAATTAAGATTACCTTTGCTCCAAAGATGACGAACACATTTGTCCAGAGGCTGATTCAGAACCACAAGGCAGTATTTCAACTTCCCTATGGAAATAAAAGAAGTAAAATAAGTAGGTGAACAGAGTCCACTGTTCCCCTCATTTGAGTCTGGAATCACACTACACTAATCCAGATTTTCAATCTCCACAGAGCTAAATTTCAACTACAACTAATTTCTCATACTTTAATTTTAAAGGACAACATACTTTAACTGATCTACTTCATCCAATATGTCTGTCCAAATTACTATATTGCTGAGGAATTGATTATAAAAACAATTTATCATAAAAACAATTGGGTAAGCTTCTTTTTGTAGGGGATGAGGAGCAAAAATGTTCTTAAAATGAATTCTCATCCTTATGAGATATCCACCCCTTTGACACAACTAGTCTTCCATCTGGCTGGTCCAACATCATCCTGACATTATTTACCAAGTAGTGGGGCCTGGAGGGCACGCGTTTTCACACTCATTCTCATTTATTCATTTTCTCTCTCCTACTCCGTATCTCTTTCCTCCCCATACAAACTTTGGTATGCACAGAATCCCACTAGCTCTTTTCATGACTCTTTTACTCCAAGTTTTTAGATGGCACTCAAAAGATGAAGACACTCAAAAGACAGAGAAAAGTTTCTTCTCCAACAGTCATTGTAAGCCCTTTATAATGTACTAAAAATAGTGCAAAGCAAAATGCAATCAGGCTGTTGAAAACCTGTCATTCAGCTCAGTCCAAGCGCTCCATTTCATTTATGGAAGAGAAATATTTGTTTGGTGATAAGAAAAATTAATTTTTTAAGCAATCTCAGTGTTAGAAATGGAACAAGATAAGGAAATGAAAAGGGGATGCCATCATCCATAGCACACACTCTTAGGTGCTGATTACATAGGAGGCACTCAGAGTACAAAGAGGAGTAAGATTACAGAGTATCTGTGAGACAAAACATTTATAATAAAGAGAATTTATTCTACAATACAATACAACACAAGTACATGAAGAGGACCAGGTAATACACAGATGAGTGTGGCAGGAGTTCAAAGCCCAGAGAGTCAGTAAGGTCTCATGTCACCCTAGAAATCTTTGTGAAATGCAGATTTCTGAACTTGATCTTAAAAGGAAAAAAAAGAAGGTGGAAAGAATAAAGGGAGGGGCAGTCCAGACAAGGAAAACACCACACAGGAAATTGCTATCCTTCACCATTAGGGTTACCAGCATGTAGTTTCAGAAGCAATGCCCTAATGACAGGAAACCAAGACAGGGACCAGCATCCCCGATATCAGACATACTGTTTAAATAGATAGAGGAGTTTAAGTTGAGGCACCCAGGAAGTATTTAAAAGGGATGCAGAAATGAGTACTAAAAGCAATTTGTGTCTATTTGGTAATCATGCATACAGAAATAATAGCCAAGGTCAAAGAGCAGCCTAGCAGCTGAGATATTGCAAAGAAGGGGCAGACACAAAAGAACAAAGGAGGAAAGCAACATCATACTGTTTGGCTCACCACTACAGAGCTGAAGGACATCAACAAAGGAAATGCAGAAGGAAAAATGAGAAAGGCACAAGAAGGAAGAGGGTATTTCCCAGAACGCGCTGTCAATAACACAGCGTGCTCTAGAGAGGTCATAGAGACTGAACAACCAGAAAAGGCCATTGAGGAGGGGAAATCTCAAAGCAAAATCTGAAAAGTCACAGAGGGAGCCTCAAGACAGGGAAGAGAACAAGGAGTTAGTAAACCAGGAGGAGAATGCCGCTTGTTAAAAAATAAAAAGTGAACTGTGAGAAATGAAGGGAAAATGGCAGCTAAGTCAAGAGAAGATTCTTTAAATATAGAAACAATCTTATATTCTGAAGAGAAGAGGAAGAAAGGCTGGGATTCATTCATTCATTTAGCAGGCATTTATAGAGCACAAAATACTCCTGTTCAGGCACCACTGAGCTTGCGGCCCTCCTCAGACTTACATCCTATGGATGAAAATCAGTTGAGATGGAGGTACATGAAGACATATAGAGACACACAGCACCGAGGCAGAGGTGGAGTATGGCTGATTTATTTGTAAGTAAACAAAACCAAAGTGAGAATATGGAATTAAGAGTACAATGTGAACCATTTCAAAACAACCACTGTAAGAAGTGGATTACGGAAGGTGACAGTCCACAATTTTAAAACTACAAATTCATTTGGAGTTCACTAGCAATTAGAGGACATCATCTGGTCCATCTCTAATTTCAGGACTTTTCCCACTAATTCTGGAGAGGGGAAGCAGGAGGAGGCATAAACAAGTTAAGACGGTGATGACAGGAGGTTTGAGAATTGGCAAAATCACTTATCAAGAGGTAAAGGGAATCCAGGATGCTCCTTTGGGCCGCATTACTGTGAATGATTGTGGCAGAGACCATAACTGCCTCAGAATATTCCTTCTCTTCTTAACAACAGAATCCTGAGCAGGGGGGAGGGGGGAGGGTTTCATTTTGTTTCATTTTTGGTTTTTACTTTGTTTTGCTTTCTGTTTTTTGTTTTACTGGGCCCATTACTGTCCAGGTGAAAAACTATATATCCCAGACTCCTTTGCAGCAAAATGTGGTTTTAAGATTAAGTCTGGCCAAGGAGATGTGTATTAGACCTTTATAAGTTACTTGCAGGGAGTCTCCTTAAAACAGAAAGGGCTCGATCCTCTGCTTCTTGTCTTTCTCCATCCTGCCATCTGGATCAACTGAGGAACTGCTGAATAAAATTTTAGCAGCCACCTAGGATCATCAAAACAAGAGCAACAGCCTGAAGGAGGCTGGGTCTCCCATGACTCCATGAAGCAAGCCTCCCATTCTACCACTTCATTGCCTGCTTACAGATTTCTTTCATGTGAAGAAAACTTCCATTTTACATCACTATTATTTGGGGTTGCCCTATCCTATAGAGAGAAACTAAATTTTAATTAATGATCAGGCTGGCTGAGACAATCTAGATAGGAATTAGAAGAGGATTTTAAAGAGAAACAGGCATGCATCAAAATGCAGGAAGTAAAACTTTTGCCCATTCATTCATTCATTCATTCAACATGGATGGAACATCAATATAAGAAATTCATAGCCTGACACATGGTAAGGGCTCAATATGATGTTAATGGTGATAGTAATTTGGATAAACCAATAGTCCTTTAAGATTTGACAAGATCTACACTGCTAAAAAATATACAATGTGATACGTATATTTAAATGAATGAATGAAACCACCTTCCAGCACAGATTTTTTGATATGTAACCTCAGCATTTTTGTGGCTCAAAGAGCAGTGTGATGAGGGGAAAGGCTTTATTATCCACATTACTGCTCCTCTAAACCAATACTTTCACTAAGGTAGTATCTATGAAGGCATTTTTGAAAAGAATGATGCAGTATGAAAACGTATAGTACAATTAAGTTATTAATAATCAAAAATTTACTTTAGCAATTTCTATATATAACATATATATATTAACCTCGTTCTATCTACAAATACTTAGGTACTAGGAACTGATACTCTTTCCTTTTCTCATCCAATCTCCTATGGCATTTTAACTCGATGAAGTCAGTTTGATATTCAACTCAAAGCCCTCATGATTACTAATCCATAGGTTGCAAAAAAAGGAGAATCCAAACTACCTATTGTAACTAAACAGTTTAGTTATTGGAATTCCACAACACTATGGGGTACTAAATCATGGGACACTGCCTTTGGCTCTAATTTACAGAAATTTATATAAAGAGAGAAAGTCAGGAACGTGGAAATAAGGAAATGAATAGTATTACCTCAAGTATTTCTCAAGCTATGACACTGATGTAGTTCTGGGATACACAAACAGATTTAAGAAAAGGCTGTGAAGAACTTCCTCGTTATACTATAAAGACAACAAATTTTTAAATCAAATATCCTAAGGCAATCTCAAAGAGAAATGTAAGAATAGAGAACACGATTTCAAATGCAAGAGAACTTTTTCTTTACAAAAATATATAATACCTTCCATTTTAAAGAACAGAGAACAACGTAGACTGGTCTCAACTCTTCAAACATTAAATCAGTAGTACTAGAATTGCTTTTTCAAAAGGGTTTCAATTATGGCAGAAGATGGAAGATACCTGATCCTGGATATATGAAACCCAAGTGCTCCAAAGGTACCTGGAAATCCTGAAGTTAAGTACGAAGAGAAATTGATACAAACAGGATCCTAAGAAGATAGGATAATTAAATACAGCACGGTACATGAAAGGGACTCAGGAAAAGAAAATTAACATTAGGTAAAAACTAAGGAAATTTGAATAAATGATGCAACCAATAATAAACTAATAATAATGTATTAATATTGATTCATTAATTATATGGGAATTCTCTTTACTATTTCAATTTTCTGTAAATATAAAGCTGTTTTAAAAAAAAAAAGTCTATAAATTTTTTAAAGTCCTGGAGCAAGGAAAAGAGAACTAAAAACTATTCCATAAAGTAATGATTCGGCAATTACTCCAACAAGGGTCATTAGAGCCCAAAAGTCTGTTTGGACTTCAGGTATAAAGCCAAGAAAAAAGCCCACTGCAACAGAAGGCAAAGATAATTCTATTTCATCTTGGAGAACCATATTATATCAAGATTTTCTTTTAGTTAAGAAGTGCAAGGACAATAGAACAGCAAATACCAAGAAATCCAATTTCTTTTTATTTCAGAATTCCAAAATTTAAATCCAATTTATTTAAACAGAAAAAGAAAACATTTCACCAATTTCCCTCCCCACCATACCCACCTCTGGCAACCACCGATCTGTTCTGTATCTATAGGTTTGTTTTGTTTTACATTTCATATATAGAAGACCTCATACGGGATTTTTCTTTTGCTTATTTAATTTAGCATAATGACCTCAAGGTCCATCCATGTTGCAGCAAATGACAAGATTTCATTCTATTTTATAGCTGAATAATTACATTATAGATATATAATATACACATATATACATATATAATATACATATGTATGCATACACACCAAAATTTCTTTATCCATTCATCCATCAATGGACACTTAGGTTGCTTCCCTATCTTGGCTATTGTAAATAATGCTGCAATAAAAATGGAGATGTTTATAGCTGTTTAAATTATAAATCAGTGCTTTAGTTGTCTTTGGATAAATACCCAGAAGTGGAATTGCTGGGTCTATTGTAGCTCTATTCTTAATTTTCTGAGGAATCTCCATACCATTTTCCACAATGGCTGCACCAATTTATATTGCGACCAACATGTAAGAGAGTCCCTTTTCTCCACATCCTCATCAACACTTGTTATTTCTTGTCTTTTTGATAATAGCCATTCTAACAGGCACAAGGTCATCATCTTACGGTAGTTTTGATTTGCATTTCCTTGATGATTATTGACATTTACCATCTTTTCATGTACCTGTTGGTCATCCATGAGTCTTCTCTTGAAAAGGTCTATTCAAGGGTACCTAGTTGGCTCAGTTGATAGAACATGTGACTCTTGATCTCAGGATTCTAAGTTTGAGCCCCATGTTGGGTGTAGAGTTTACTTAAAATATAAACTCTAAAAAAAAAAAAAAAAAAAAAATAGAAAAAGGTCTTCTACCCATTTCTTCATTGGATTTTTTTTTGCTATTGAGTTGTACAAATTCTTTGTATATTTTGGATATTAGTCCCTTATCAGATATAAGATTTGCAATTGTTTTCTCCCATTCAGGAGGCTGTCTTTTCATTTTGGTGATGCTATCCTTTGCTGTACAGCTTTTTAGATTGATGTCCCAACTCATGCTTTTGGTATCAGATTCAAAAATCAGCACCAAGACCTATGTCAAGGAGCTTACTGCCTATGTTTTCTTCTAGGAGTTTTATGGTTTCAGGTCTTATGTTTAAATCTCTAATCCTTTTTGAGTTTATTTTTTTTGTATAGTGTAAGATAGTGGTCCAGTTTTATTCCTTTGCTTGTGGATGTCCATTTTCCTTACACCATTTATTGAAGAGACTGCATTTTCCCCATCTGTATATTCATGGCTCCTTTGTCATCGATTAATGACCATGTATGTATGGATTTATTTCTGAGCTCTCTAATGTGTTCTATTGACTTATGTGTCTGTTTTTATGCCAATACGATACTGTTTTAATTACCATAGCTCTGTAATATATTTTGAAATCAGAGACTGTGATGTATCCAGCTTTGTTCTTTATCAAAATTGCTTTGGCTATGCGGGGTCTTTTGTGCTTCTGCAAAATTTAGGATAGTCTGTTCTATTTCTGTGAAAAATGCCTTTGGAATTTTGATAGGGATTGCATTAAATCTGTACATTGTTTTGAGCAGTATGGACCTTTTAACAATATTAACTCTTCTAGTCCATGAGCACGGAATATCTTTCCATTTGTGTCTTCTTCAGTTTTTCATCAATGTCTTACAGTTTCCAATATACAGATCTTTCACCTTCTTGGTTAAATTTATTCCTAGGTAACTTTATTCTTTTTGATGAAATTGTGAATGGGATTATTCTCTGAATTTCTCTGATAGTTCATTATTAGTGTATAGAAATGAAGTAATTTTTGTGTACTGATTTTTAATCCTGCAACTTTTACTGAATTTGTTTATTAGTCCTAACAGTTTTTTGGTAGAGTCTTTATGGTTTTCTATATATAATATCACATCATTTACAAATTTTGATAATTTTACTTCTTCCTTTCCAACTTGGATGCCTTTCTTTCTTTTTCAAGAAGCCTAACTGCCATGTCTAGAACTTCCAGTATTATGTTGAATGTAAGTGGCAAGAATGGGCATCCCTGTCTTGTTCCTGACCTTAGAAGAAAAGCTTTCAGCTTTTCACAGTTGAGGGTGGTGTTGTCATATATGGCCTTTATTATGTTGAAGTGTTTCCTCTATCCCCACTTTCTTGAGTTTTTATATAAAGGGATGTTAAATTTTGTCAAATCCTTTTTCTTCATCTTATTGAGATGATCTTAGGATTTTTATCCTTCATTTTGTTAATGTGGTGTGCCATGTTAACTGATTTTTGGATGAACCATCCTTCCATTTCTGGAATAAATCCCACTTGATCACCGTGTATGATCCTTTAATATATAGTTGAATTCGATGTGCTAATATTTTATTGAGGATTTTTACATCTATGTCTATCAGGGATATTAGCCTGTAACTTTCCTTTCTTGTGGCATCCTTGTCTGGTTTTGGTGTTAGGGTAATGCTGGCCTTGTAAAATGAGTTTGGAAGAACTCCCTCCTCTATTTTTTCTAAGATTTCTAGAAGGATTGATATTAACTTTCTTTGATTGTTTAACTGTGAAGCCATTCTGGTCCTGGACTTTTGTCGGGAGGTTTTTGAGTCCTGAGTCAATCTTCTTACTAGTAATTGATTGGTTCACATTTTGTATTTCATCATTATTCAGTCTTGGTAGATTTTATGTTTCTAGGAATTGACCTATTTCTTTTAGGCTGTCCAGTTTGTTGGCATATAGTTGTTCACAGTAGTCTCTTATCCTCTGTATTTGTGGTACCAGCTGTAACATCTTTCATTTCTGATTTTATTTGAGTCCTCTTTTTTTTCTTGGTGAGTCTATCTAAAGGCTTATCAATTGTTTATCTTCTCAAAGAATGAGCTCTTTCATTGATCTTTTCTGTTGTCTTTTTTAGTCTCTATTTCATTTATTTCTGTTCTAGTCTTAGTTAATTCCTTCCTTCTACTAACCTTGGGCTTCACTTTTTCTTCTTTTTCTAGTTTTTTGAGATGTAGTTAGGTTGCTTGAGACTTTGTTTCTTAAGGTAGGCATTCATCATTATGAACTTCCCTCTTTGAACTGCTTTTCCTGCATCCCATAAATTTTGTTAGGTTACATTTCCATTTTCATATATCTCAAGGTGTTTCTCTTTTGATTTCTTCTTTGGCTCATTGTTCAGTAGCATGTTACTTAATCTCTATGCATTGTGAATTTTTCAGTTTTCTTCATGTAATTTCTAGTTTGACACCATTGTGGTCAGAAAAGCAACTTGATATAATTTCAATCATTTTAAATTTCTTAAAACTTGTTTTGTGACCTAACATGATTTATCTTGGAAAATGTTCCATGTACATTTGAGGAAAATGTGTATTCCGTTTCTTTTCCATAAAACATTCTATACATATAAGTACAACTAACATGTCCTTCAAAGCCAATGTTTCCTTATTGATTTTCTCTCTGATCTATCCATTGATATAAGTGGGGTACTAAATCCCCCAACTCTTTATCATATTGCTATTTCTCACTTTGGATCTGTTAATATACATAAAGATGTAGATCCTATTCACATCTCTAAATCAATTATTTCAAAAATGTAGTCTTACAGCTCAGTTGGTAAAAGGTTTATGTTTTTTTTTTTTTCTTTTTTTCATTGAAAAAGAAACTAAGACTTAATGATATTTAACATGTAGAGGAGCACTAGTACTTCACTTGTCCTTGCAGTAGATGATCATGAGTTATCTATTATAAATAAGATTTCCTAAGGAAGAAGTGTTAGCTCCACACAAAGGCATAAGCAGTGCACTCTTACTCACTGCTCTCTCAATATATTATGAATGATGCAGTTTACCTGTGCCCAGTAAAGTAAAATGACACATTTTTACATGAACTAATCTTCACAAATGGCTGAGTAGCTTAAAAATATTCTTCAACACATACTGAAGACAATACAAATTCTGCAAAAGCATAATTGTATGTAAAGACGACAGAATTAATCATTCTTACCCCCTAAAACTAGCTCTTAAGCTTCAGATACAATCTTACCAGTTCTGAGAAGGCCCTGGTGGATGGAGGGAGGGAGGAAAAAGGGGAAAGAGGGAAAGAATGATAGGAAAAGGAAGAAAGGAGAGAAGGAAAAAAGGATGATAGTAAGATATAAACTGTGGATTTACATCAATTACCACAAATGAATAAATCTACCCTTAAGTATATAAAGTAGTAGATATCAACTTCATTGTATATCAGCATCACAGATTTTTTAAAAAAACCAATCTCCTTCCCTAGAAATTCTGATTCAACATGCTGGCAGTTGGGCCTGTGCATGATATCATGATTTTTTCAAAACCACCATAAGAGAGTCTAATAGGTAATCAAAGTTGAGAACCACTTGTATGGTGCCTTGAGATATTAACTAATGGTAGTAGAAAGCCATAATTAATAGCATCATTTTTTTTTTAAGTAAGCTGCATGCTAGGCCAATATGGGATTTAACTCATGACCCTAAGATCAAGACCTGAGCTGAGATCAACAGTCGGACACTCAAATGACAGCCCCGAATAGCATCATTATTTTTAAATACTGTTTATTTCGTATTTATAATATTTTTAATTGCTGTTTTCTAAAATTTTTATGTATCACAATGATTACTTGTAACTTTATTAATATAAATTGGGTTTTTCTTTAACCAATATGGTATGAGATCAAAAAAGAATTGAAGACCAGCACTCTAAATGAAAATACATTGACATAAAACACAATTTGCAATAGAAAAAAATTACTGAAATGCATTAGCAAGTTATCAAGTGTTTAATGATAGATCTCTGTTTAAAAAAATTTACTGGAAATCAGGTAAAATTGAGTATTAGACAAAACATATGCCAGTCATTAAATGTAACAGCTATGTTGTCAGAGGACCCAGGACCACTATTACAAATCTCATCCCTAAAAGTATTTCAGTTAAACAATAAAAACTCTAGGGTACTGAATTTTATTTTTATATTGTACAAACTTCTATATTTAAGAGCAAGATTTTTTTTCCAAGTGTGCACAGGGAAATCAAAACTGTCAAGTCAATTCATTCTTTGAGGAAATAAATTGCATGTGGAAAAAGCAGAACTGTTAAAAAGCTCTGAACAAATATTTCATACCAGTATATTAAAATCATCAAATTAGCAATGAACTAAGCATTGGTAAGTCATATATAAGAAACTGCTTCAGAGAAAGTAAGGAGTAGACATAAACAGATACTTCCCTGAGAAATTCCTTGCTCTACCCACCAAGAGTGACCAGTCAATATGCCCCAGTTGCACTAGAATAATAATAAATTGTGCCCCCTTCCATGAGCAAAGGGCCCTGGTTTAAGGAATAAGTTAGATGGTCTTTCTGCCATCTACCTTCACTTCTACCCCATCTCTTTGTTTCAGTCTTCAGCAAAACTCACTTCAATGAAGTTTTCAACCCACCACCTCCTGGAAATAACTATTGTCTCAGTCATCAGTGACCTTCTATTCTAAAATTCAACAGCTAAATACAGTTATTTCATTGTGTGTGTGTATATATATACATATATGTAAATATATACACCATAATTCTTTATCAATTCATCCATCAATAGACACTTAGGTTACTTCCATATCTTGGGTATTATAAATAATGCTGCAACAATGTGGAGGTGTTTATGTTTTTCTGAATTAGTATTTTTGTTTTTGAATAAATACCCAGAAATTGGATTGCTAGGTCATCTGGTAATTCTATTCTTAATTTTGCAAGGAACCTCCATACTGTTTTCAATAGTGGCTGCACCAATTTATATTGCCACCAACAGTACATAAGGGTTCCCTGTTCTCCATAGATTTGCAATTGTTTTCTCCCATTCAGTAGGTTGTCTTTTCATTTTGGTGATGCTATCCTTCACTGTACAGCTTTTTAGTTTGATGTCCCAACTAATGCTTTGCTTTCAGATTCAAAAAAATCATCACCAAGACCAATGTCAAGGAGCTTACTGCCTATGTTTTCTTCAGGAGTTTTATGGTTTCAGGTCTTACATTTAAGTCTAATCCGTTTTGAGTTTATTTTTTGTATATGATATAAGATAGTGGTCCCTTTTTATTCTTTTGCATGTGGCTGTCCAGTTTTCCCAACATTATTTATTGAAGAGACTGTCCTTCCCCCATTTTATATTCATGGCTTCTTTGTCATGAATTAATTGACTACATAAGCATGGGTTTATTTCTGGGCTCCTTATTCTTTCCACTGACCCTTTTGTCTGTTTTTATGCTAATACCATATCATTTTGATTACTACAGCTTTCTAATATAATTTGAAATCAGGGAATGTGATGCCTTGAGCTTTTTCTTAAGATTACTTTCACTCTTGAGGGTCTTTCATGGTTCCATACAAGTTTTGGTTTGTTCGTTCTATTTCTGTGAAAAATGGCATTGGAATTTTGATAGGGATTGCATTAAATCTATATGTTCCCCTGGATAGAATAGGAATTTTAATATTAATTCTTCTAATCCATGAGCATGGAATTTCTTTCCATTCATTTGTGTCTTCTCCACTTTCATCACAGTACTATAGTTTTCAGTGCACATGTCTTTTACCTCCTTGGTTAAATTTATTCCTAGGCTTTTTATTCCTCTTGATGCAACTGTAAATGGAATGGTTTCCTTAATGTCTCTGATAGTTCATTATTAGGGGGAAAAACAGATTTTTGTGTATTGATTTTGCATCCTACAACTTTACTGAATTTATTAGTTCTAACAGTTTTTTGATGGAGTCTTTAGACTTTTATATACATAATATGTCATTTGGAAATTGTGACAGTTTGACAGCTGCCTCTCCAATTTGGATGCCTTTTATATATTTTTCTTGCCTAATTGCTCTGGCTAGCACTTCCAATACTATGTTGAGTAAATGGTATCTTGATAATTATAAATTAAGAAAAATCTAAAGAAACTGGAAATACTCTGCAGAAGTGCAACTAAATAGTTTGGAAATATTTTTTATGAGATTAAGGCTTTTCAAGTTAAATGGAGGTTTCTATCTAGTACCTATTTAGGGAATTAAAAAATCCACATATTACACCAGAGAGGCCTACAAACCTTGTTCTATATCTAGTTATTATCTTTCAACCTTCAGGTTAAAAGTATATTTAGATTCTGAAAGGTTTAAATCAGTTTCTATGAAGAGCATGGCCTCCCACAATGGAACCATAATGGTTCTGTCCAAGTTTGATGCTCCTCATAGACAAAAACTGTCCCTAAAAACAAAATGCTCCTGATAAATTTTCACAGGAATCCACTATGCCAGAAATGCATTTTACACCCAGTAAGCTTCTGTTGTGTAAGTAGGGGGAATAGGAAAGGGAAGTCTAAAAATCTTTAAGTCTTTCTGGACATAAAAGAAAAGGCCACACCAAGAAATATTTTTTTTCCCCCACTTTTGCAAAGGTTAGCCTAACTATACTTGTTCCCAAAAAACATTCTCACTATAACCCAAATGAAGAAAGCTGAATTCATGTTGGAACACTGACACCTTTCAAGTTGCTGACAGAATTCAAAGCTGCTCCATCAACGGCCCTTTGCCCTGCTGACCTGGGCTACAATAAACTATGTTTCCCCGTCAATCAATAAATCAATCACTGCCTAGCAAACTGTAGATGTAGTGTCATAACCTTAAGGGTTCATCATGAAATACTAAAAAATTATAGTCCCTCACATTGGTTTTGACATGTTGACAGCTAGGTTCACAACAGTACTCACACCTGAAAAGTCAGTTCATAACATTTTCTGAAGGCAGAATCCATTTAAGTTTGGCACATGCTTCTAAAACAGAAGGCCTACCTTTTATCCCTAGGCTACTCCTGCAACCTCAACTATTTCTGATTACCTCAAAAAGCACAGAATCCCTTTAACTGGCCATCAGTGAAGGCCAACAAGGTTCAACATGCCAATAAATACTCCCTTTCTTAATACCTTCTCTAGATTTTCTCTTTGGGCTTGATTAGGTACCATGAGAACTACCTGGAGGTTGGGGCGGGGGGCTTCATATGTAGCAATATTATAAATAATGACAGTATAGAGAACTTTTAATATTCCTTACACAGGATTTTTGACTCAAAGGAATACCAATATTTATAATCAAAATAAGTCCAAATTAAGCTAAATTGGGATATATTCAAACCACAGTCTGATATTCTCTGAGGCCTCTAGTTGCAGAGAAAACAAGTGACGCTTATTTGGAGTTCCAGAGTTTCCTAGGCACGGAGTCAATGTCCTTCTCAAATGGACACTGATTACATAGCACACAATCAGGTCATCAAAGCACTTCTGAATAAGTCTTTTTGTTCACTCTTTAATAAAATAAATAAAAAGAAATACACAGATTTTAATTCCAGAGAATCATGTACCATGAAATAATTCTGATGACACACACACAGTCCATCATATCAGGAGGCAAAACCACAGTGGAAGAAATCTTACTAAACTCAAGATAAATAAACACTTTTAGCTCATGAACACTGTGGGCTTTTAAAGAATTCAAGAGGAACTTCTATCAGTAGGCAGAGCTTTGACAACAAATGACCTGCACTAGGACAAGGGTAAACATTCTCACATGCTAACAACTAACACTTCAGTGGCCTTTACGCAGGTCCAAGTAAAGTAAACAGGTCAGATTTCTCAACTCCTGGCTTTTCTCTTTTTCATAGAAATGATATATACACAAAAGAATCTATAAGCAAAGCTATCTAAAGGTTTGCTTTTGTTTTTAATAGAGAAAGAAGAGAAACAATGCATTAGCATAGATTTATGCTGTGTCCCACAGAGTAGGACAGCTCTATATCCTTCAATACCAATCTCCAAGATAAAAGTAGAAAAAGGTGCTAAATGAATACATTATACAACCATTTGTGTGAACATTTTATTAAGAAAATATATACGTATATTTTGGCAAATGCCAAGCATATCTATCAAAGAGGAAAGGTGTTAGAACACAAAAATAGAAGGGAACATTAATTTTATCTGTTAATCTTTTATGTCTTATAAATCTAGCACCTTGTGCTTATATAGGATTTTTAAAAAGGGAAATAAAATTTTAACCAATGGAAAGAAAAGAACATGCCAGGCAAAATCCCCCTCCCCAAAAGATGTTGGCCAACAATCATTGACCACACTGGAATAGAACAGAATTACTAAAATAGTGCATTATTTGAGTTTTAGAGTAAAAATGAAAAGGAGATTATTTGTGGACTATCTAGCAATCTTTCCTCCCCAAACTAACAAGTAAATTACACTATTTAAACTGAGTGTTTTTAAGTGCTTGTTAAGAAGCTGGGGAAGGTGACTTACAACCAGATTCTCAGGACCGCAAATAAAGATGCAACTCACTCTACTTTATAGAACAGAACGTAGGGTTTTTTTTCCCCCAGCACTGAAATATGTCATAGAAAACTCGGGAAATACTTGTTCTTCAAAGCTTGGGGTAAGATTTTTATGTATCAGTGTTACATTTAAGAATACACCCAAGTCCTAATTCTGTTAGTATTTTCCTACTGTTCTCACAAAGAACTTTTCTCTTCAATAGTTACACAAAACCAGTAAAGGAAACCTCATTGAAAACGGAGTGGGGAGCTCTGCAGGGGCGCTCTAGCGCACGTGTGCTCGCGGTGCCCGCCCCCGCTCCTCTCTCACACTCGGCCTGCAATTCCAGCAGAAAGACGGAAGGTTAAGAATTATTTTGACAAGGGAGGGCACTTTTCACACAGGAATTTTATTTCCTGCCTTTTAGAAAAAGAAGGGAAGATCCCTCCCTGCCCCAGCAACAAGGCACTAACCACCTCCTGCAGCCAGCGAGAAACCAAAACTTCGAACTCTTGCTCTTCTCCAGTGAAATTCCATTCAAAGTAACTCTCCCCAATTTTCTCCTTAAACCTAGTAAAAGCTGACCTTGCCTTTGTCTCTTCAGACTTGCCCATAGTTCACCATAGTTTACTTGTCCCCAATTGCAATTTCTCTGCCATTCCCTGATAAACTCATTTTGCTGGTAAAGTAACTGGCTATTTTATTTTTAAGGTTGACATTTGCCAGAAATGAACATAGAAAAAGGTGTAATAAGCTAAAAACCAATTATCTTAGGAGAATGAGAATCAAAAGGGGAGAGAGAAATCATTAACTTTTTCTGTATTTGCCTTTATATCATATAAATGCTGAGACCAACTCTGCACTCCATTCAAAAGCTCTTTAAGGAAGAGGTTGGGAGGGGGAATTTGTGAGCAAAACTAGCAGATTAAATCAGATTAGAAACTGAAAACAGGCTGGGATACACCTCAAAATGATAGTTCTGTTCTATTAGAAAAGAAGTTGACAAAGGCAGGTGGGGTGTAGCACCAACCACATGCTAGTTAGAAGAAAGCAATCTTTGCATTTTGATTCATTTATTCACAAATTCATTTAGTATTTGTTTACCAAACTTTATAAAGGATTTTAACAGCATGCACAATCCACTTTTTAAGTAAAGAGCTGCAGCACTTAAATTAGAACAACCTAGTGGTTCAACAGGGAAAACAAAGGGGTTTCCCACTTAGATGAAAATTGAAGATACAGATGGTAATCAATGTCCTGCCTCACACCGTATGGTTAAATTAATTCTAGAAGAGTGTATACCATATACACAGTAATTTTATGGGATAACTATACCATTTTATGGTATCTAACTATACATGGTATATACATCTATATATGATATATATATATACTTATAGTTATGAAACTTACATAGTTATGAAACTATAAAACTAATATAAAACTGAAGAAATTTATCTAAAGATCAAGTGAAGAAAAATTTTCTAGGTCAGTGTGCAAAGCAAGAAATCATAACCGAGGGACGCCTGGGTGGCACGGTCGCTTAAGCGTCCAACTGTCCAACTCTTGGTTTTGGCTCAAGTGTGATCTCAGGGTCATGAGATTGGGCCCGTGTCGGGCTCCATGCTCAGCACGGAGTCTGCTTAGGACTCTCTCTCTCTTTCAAATAAATAAATAAATCTTAAAAGAAAAAAAAGAAAAGAAAAGAAAGAAGTTAACCAAAAATACTGGTATCATTACTAGGCTCAGGTTTTGAAGGCCAGGCTCTGTGCTCATTTCCATATATCCTGCACCAAGCAAAATGCCTGGCACACAGAGGTGTTCAGTAACATTGACCAAATATGTGAGCGACTGCAGAGCATATCCCGTTTTGGCAGGGGCTGTGTCAGGCCCTAGGTTTTCCAGTTACCATCTCAACTCCTCGTGGGTTCTAGTCTCCTGGCCTGGTCCAGACTGGTTCCCTATTCTGTGGACATGCCAGGCACCTTCATAGATCTCATGTCTTTGTTCGTGGTTCTCCTTTTGCCTTAAATGCTCTTCAGAATAACACAGTGGTTAAGAACATCAACTTTAGAATCCCACAGACATAGTTCAAATCCCAGTTTTGTCATTTTTTACCTGTGTGACTTTGAGATATTTAAGAAATTTAACATGTCTGAGTCCATAAAGTGTGGGCTATAATAATGGGAGATTCAGTGAAAAAAAAAAAAAAAAAAAAAATATATATATATATATATATATATATATGAAGAGCGTAGTATGGTGTCTGAACAAAATAAATACTCAAACATAGCTGTCTACTCTGGAAAAGACCTACTTATTTTTCAAAACTTAGAGAAAATATTTTACTCCTTCTCCCTACCTCTTGCTCTCTTTTCCCCACTAATCTCATCTATAAACCGTAGTATTTAATTCTTTTTACTAATAGTTACACATTTCTCTTTCAGTAACAGGTTATATACTTTAGGCATGAAGAAAAAAATTTACTTATCCCTTTTATTTTCAAAATTGAGCATAGACCCTGGCACAAATAAGTCTCGAAATAAGTGTTCTATAATATGAACTTAAAAAACCACTCATTGTGTTGTTTCCTGTATCACTAAAGAGTTACCCCCAGAACTCAACACATGCACACATGCTCACAAACTTACCCATCATAATTTTAGAGTGTTCTAACTTTCCAGTTAATCTTTAAGACTTCCTAGGTCTTATAAAATTGCTTCTAATAACATCAGAACCTGTATGAACAGAAACAGAAGTCTTAGAATTGTTTTTTTAATGTGAGGAACAAACCATGAGAGGCTCAATATAGGTGTCCCTCATTTAATGAACCCTATGTTCCAGTCCTAAATCAGCTACAAACTGATTTCTATTTCTTTGGCATTCATTATAAAATAAGACATTGGTGCTCAAATCTCCAAAGAGTTACATGCCAGTTAATAATTAGTAACGTTTATAGTCAAGCTTCCAATGCCAAGAAGGTTCCATGTAAACTACACCCCACCACAACTGCTCCACCCACACATTTATCTGGGAATGATGTGGGCCAAAGGGAGGAAATGTACCTTCCCCCCGGCCCTGCCAGAACACATAAGAAGAATGGTTTTAATATCCTGAGCAATGTCCATGAACCTGGTTGTAACTTTTCTTCTTTCTAGGACTTTAAAAAAGTCTATCAGAATCGAAGGGAATACCAGTGACATTATAAGTTGATATACATTAGCAAACTTACACTGTGAACTACTAGCCCAGATAGCTAAAGGAGGATGAAACCCTGATTTCTAGCACTTGCCAATTTCCATGCTGCAAATGGCCCTGGCCATTTACAACCTAACAAGTGCCTTGCAAATTTCCTGTGTATTTAGTAAGCAGCTGGAGACCCTCTCTTGCAATCACTGCTCTTGAAAAAGAATGATGCTTTGAATCCCTAGATTTCTGGTAACCTTAAAAGACAAAGTATGTCGAGTCAGCTTTATATAAACTCAATGAACTGCAGTCATCAACAGCTTCGTATTACTTCATCTGAGTCTCAGCATGAATACAACCTTTCAAATAGGAAAAAAAAAATGTAAAGTTCCCTATTTCTCAACTGTAAATAAGTAAAATTTAATAATCATTTTAATTTTAAACATCTAGTAGAAAAAGTTTGACTGTCTTACATTTAACCTGGAAGATATTTTAATACTCATGAGTTTAATAATTCCTCTATCATACAGAGACACAGAAGGAAATGTTTAAGTAAATACAAAGTGATCTGTACCAAAGGTGGGGGGGGGTGTTACTTGCCAGAAAAATCTCTACTGACTGCATTCAGTTGTGACACCTAATCCCAGTGACTAACTTTTGTAGTATATCTGGAATCTTTCACTGTTTTATCCAATCAATGATTTAAATTTTAAAGCAGAACTATCCGTGATCTATACAGAAAACAATTTATCATAACACACACCACTTTGTAATTCAACCTCTCTTATACAAGAAAAATAAAACTACAGTGGCATTTGTGGTTATTTATTCACCAAGTATTACTAAACACTTTCTACATGCCTAGAACTGTTCTAGGTTTAAGGGATACAGCAATGAAAATCCTGCCTCAGGGAGTTTACGCTCCTCGCAAGAAGACAGAAAAAATACAAAATAAGTAAAATACATAGGACGTTAGACAATAGTGAACACTAAGGAGAAAAATAAATCAGCGAAGTAGAAAAGGAGAGGGTAGGTAACTACAGAATATCTAGACTCCGAGGAGGTGATCTGTAAATAGGAAGTGAGAGATGGGGCCCAAGGCTCCCTGTGGGAAAAGAAAAGGCCACTGCTTGCCCTGAATGCTCAGAGAAAGATGGGCAAAGTGAATTTGGCCTAGCTAAATAAGAAAGGAGCAGTAGTATAAATAAGGACACAAACATAAATTAATCTGGGGTTTGAAACATAGGTTTCTGACCTTCTGATTATTTACACATTTTTTTTTTTTTAATTTAAAGCAATTAAACGGGGCGCCTGGGTGGCTCAGTCAGTTAAGCGACTGCCCTTGGCTCAGGTCATGATCCCAGGGTCCTGGGATCAAGCCCCACGTCGGGCTCCCTGCTCAGTGGGGCGTCTGCTTCTCCCTCTCCCTCCCCCCAGCTTGTGTGCGCACGCTTGCGCTCTCTCTCTCTCAAATAAAATCTTAAAAAATAAATAAAGCAATTAAATGGAAGTTTAGAGGGAGAGAATCTCAAGCAGATTCTGTGCTGAGCATGGAGCCCCGTGTAGGGCTTGATCTCCCAACCCTGAGATCATGACCTGAGCTGAAATCAAGAGACGCTTAACCGACTGAACCACCCAGGCGCCCCTCATGTGAGGTTCTGAAGTCAACTAATACCTCAATATGCATCCAATGTTATTTTTAGTTCCAAATTGCTATAGAGAGGAGCCTGTGCTATTTCCCATAAAATGTCCTATAATACAAAGTTGGTCAAACATGATGAGTCACTTATCCATAATTTTAATGAGAAATATGACTAATCAATTATCCACTTTTAATTCTCTTATTTGTAGGTTATGTTTAGCATTACAAAAGCAGATTATATAATCTGGTGGGTTCTCAGATCCTTCATCTAGTCCTCTGTGAAAAACTGACATGACTAGAGCCATTCTCAAATGGAGTGGCCACTGGAGAGAAACCACCTTACCCGCCTTTGTTTGAACTGGGCCAAAACCTGTGGAATGGGCAAAATGACAACGGTTTGAGAAGTCAGCAAAACAGACACATAATCGCAAGACTGATGGTTAAGGACTTTGTGAAGATAAAATCAGCAGCCACTCAACACAACCCCGAGCAGCTTAGCTTGTTACAACACCCACAGAAAACTTCTCTAATTTCATGTAATTGCTCCCCCTTCCTTTCCCTCAAAAAAACCTCTTGCTTTCACTCTAAAGCAGGAACACAGGATGGGTATCTACCTGATTCTGTGCTCCCTGAATTGCAATTCTCCAATCCCAAATAAACCCTCATTTGCCTCTCACTGTTCTCATTTTGAGGCTGACACCCCCATCTCCCGGCTATCTGGCATTTGTGGACCTCTCTGCTCACTTGCACGCATCTATCAAAAGGCAAATGAAGGAAAGGAAAGTAAATGGAAACCAATCTCTCATTTTGTTCCTTGACAAAGGTCTTAAATCTTTCTTAGAATGTATAGATGGCATTACCTTATTTCACTGATTTTAAAATAAACATTTTGCACATTTTAACATCTCTAAAATTCATTTTAGGAGGCAACAGAATGTATTGTAGAATCGGTGGTATCTTAGCACTGTGTCAGAGTTTAACTGGCATTTTTTTCCTTCTTTAATTGTCAATAAAACAATTTATCTTAATGACATCACCAATGCAATCAAAACCAGCATTTAAGCTAGTCTTGCTATTTCTTTATACCAGTATCATGAATAGTTGTGAATGTAATAAGGCTTCTAAATAAATCAATTAAAGTTTGTGGAATTAAGATGCCAGAATAAAACATACTAGGTATTAACCAGCAACGATCATAATATTCTCTGCTTTTCTAACAGAAACTAATCTTTATATTTAAAAGCCATTTTTCCCTGTGATGCCATAAGGGGCTGAGCATATTAAGATGGTTATTAATGTTTTGCATTGAATGAAGAAATTAAGTCTCAAAATAAACAACGTGAAGAACAACTGATTAAATAAAACAAACCAACTTGCCAAGTACAATGAGATCCCACATTTAAGGGGAATCTTAACCCCTCCCTGCCCTGAGGCAGGGGTATTAGTCACAGAAAACTTGTTCTAGCACTCAGGAAGGGTAAGCAACAGCGCCCAGGTGGAAGAGGTATGGCATTCCACGCAGAGAAAATACCATATGCAAAAAGGGTCAAACACACACAAAAAATCAGCAATACTACGAATGGGGAAAAGAGGAGTTTAAGAAGGTCATTAGACTGGGGAGGCTCTAATGCCTTGGTAGCCTCTGTAAGGGAATGGGAACCTAAGCCAGACTCGATTGTAAATGCACTGGCATCTGAGTAAATGTTAAGAACAACTAATCATAAACACCTAACCAGGCTTTCCTATGTAAGGCAAATCAAATAATGTCCTTGCCTTGCTTCCATGGCTGCCCTCTAAAAGCTTCGCCCCTAGCTCCTGGCAGCTGAACACTGCTAACTACTTCAGTTTGTGGCTGCCCGATTCAAGGAGATATTTGCTTCAATTAACTTTTGAAAATGTTAATGTGCCTCAGTTTATCTTTTAACAAAGGTAATAGCCATAGAAAAACTCAGAGACAGAGGTAGTAGCCACATAGTAAAATATATTTTAGGCCATTTTAAGTAATGATCACCACCTTCCCCTCACCATTAATTTCAGTTGAAGATTCTGAAGACTCAAATAATTGATATTTTTAAAAAGCTCCATTCTGATATGGCTATTATTGGCCTTACTGCTTGGAGCAATGTCAAGATGTTCCAGATAGCTGTAAGCCTGTGAATGTCTTCTTTAGACTTGACACACTAAAATTAAAATGAAATAGCTTTTAACATTATTTTTGCTAATCAACTCATGTTCTTCACCATTGTGATTCAGCAGGTAGGGCTTCTAAAATTACAGACTGCTCAAAAAGCTAAAAAGAATGTGAGTAAGATTATGAATGAAATCTAAAGACAGGTTAAATCTGCTCCCAAGTACATAAAAGCCCAAGAATTTATCCCATCAGCATCTGAATAATAGGTGCCAACCCAGCAAACTGTCATCTGGAACCCTTCGCAGTTCCTCCCTTTGAGCACTGATACGGCAGGAGCCATAAGGCAGGGCTGTATGAGGAGATAATTAGAGCTCTCATTTCCCCAGGGATTTCAGCCTCAAAAGAATAATAAGGTGCTATTATTTTATTATATAGCAAGTTACACTGTTACACAGACTGTTATACAATAACTTCTCCTGCAATAAGGTAATATTTACTGAATCCTTACTATGTTTCAAGTACTAGAGATTCTCCCCAACTAGCAAAGGAGCTCTAGGAGGACATGAATTTCTAATTGTTCATTGCTATATCCATAGTACCTGGCACAGAGGACATACTTCATAAGTATTCACTGACTACAGAATAAAAAGGAAAACACAAGTTGAAAAATCAAAATATTGCATATGTACCACTTAATCCCTGCAAATTATGGGGAAAATTCTATTACTTTTCCTATTTTGTCAAAGGAAAAACTAAGAGTTGAAAAAGAAAGTAACTTGCCAAATGGCAGAATAAGGCCTGCCTTTCACACCAAAACCACAGTGGTTAACCTCTAAGCTGCCCCTTCCATACCTATGTTGATTTCCTACTTGTGACTACACTTCATACATATCCCAAGTGGTCTGAAGCCCAGAGTTTGATTTAGGAAAAAAACAAAACAAAACAACTCAGGAAAGGCTAAGTGGAAGATTCTCAGTAACCCATCAACAACCACTGAGTTTCCAGCGGGGTAAGAGGCTGCCTAAGAACTTTCAAAGCAGCAGACAACAGACGAGAAAAATTAAGGGAATCTCAAGGATGAAGGACAATTTTGGTGGAGATTTCAGCATTTGAAAGTCCTGTTGTTTGAATGTCTGAAATTTTCCTGAATACTAATGTAAGTCAAGTTTCTTTTTTATATTATACTACTATTCTTCCTTCTATCAGTCTTTTATAATTGTTTCCCAGGAATGCCTGGTTGGCTCATTTGGGAGAGAATGCAATGCTTGATCTCGGGGTCATTACTTCAAGCCCCACATTGGGCAAAGAGATTACTTAATTAAAAAAAAAAAAAAAGTTTTTTTGTTTCCCAATTATATATAATGAATGTATTGATTTTTAAAGTAATATCTATTTTGTCAAATCTAAGCCAGAGCTTACCAGAATGTTTCCCAGAATAATTTTTCATACAACTAGGTCATGACTGTCACTTGGCTGACAGTGACTGCAAGATGCCATTCCAATGTTAGGAATGTTAAAATGGGACAGAAAAGTAAGTCTCTTTAGAATTCATCGAAAACCAGAAACAGCTAGAGAGCATGCAAGCAGGAAAGTTTCTTTTTTATTTATTTATTTATTTATTTATTTGAGACAGAGAAAGCACATGAGAGGGGAGAGGGTCAGAGGGAGAAGCAGGCTCTTCGTTGAGCAGGGAGCCCGATGTGGGACTCGATCCAGGGACTCCAGGATCATGACCTGAGCCGAAGGCAGTCGCTTAACCAACTGAGCCACCCAGGCGCCCCAAGCAGGAAAGTTTCTTAACAAAAGAATCTTATGCTTCCTCCCAAGAGCCTTAACACAAAAGGATACAAAAAGTAGCAGTTCAATAAATATCAACTAAAAATACATAGAACAATTAGTGTTTTACTTTGAAATTCTGTGTATGTAGAGGACTTCTTTAAAAAAAAAAAAAAATCTAGGGCCACTGGGTGGCTCAGTCGGTTAAGCGTCCAACTTGATTTGGGCTCTGGTCATGATCTCAGCACCAGGAGACTGAGCCCTGTGTCAGCTCTGCACTCAGCATGAGTCTGCTTGGTATTCTCTCTCCCCCCCCAAATAAATAAATAAAATAAGGTAAAATAATATCGAAGGTAAACTTTCAATAGAAAGGTGTACTAAAACATTTTTTTTTTAAACAAAAGAACAGATAAACTGGAAAAATGGATCCTTTCTGAACCCCTGGGTTTGCTAACATTTCATGAGAGACTGCATATTTAAAGTTAAAAAAAAAAAGAAAAGAAAGAAACCAACTGGAAAGAATGCATGGGACGTAAGGATTATATCACACAAAGATGTGACTTAGTGCACAGAGGCTCCTACAGATGCTCAACGGTTTGCAAGAAAACAAAAAATAATTTTACTTGCAAAGAGAATTGAGCACTCACTGTAGGTAACTATAATTGTCATGGTTATTGTTGATTTTTCATATTATAGTTAACTTATGTACTATATCACATACATGGTCAAATTAATCTTAATGCACATTGGATCTAAAACCAGCAGTGAACAAGACATAGCTAATACAAAGCTCTAAGTCAAACTTGGTTTTCTTCAAACACAATTATATATATATATATATATATAATAGAGAGAGTATCAAATCAAAGTGAAGTTGAGCTTAAAAGAACTTTAAGTTGTCAAACAAGGAAAAAAAATAGTCTCCAGATGGAAATGGTACACTGCCTATGACAAAGATTCTCTCACTGACCAAACTCAGACTACCTCTTTTTTTGACTACACCAGACTTTTGGACTTCCATGTTCTTTCCACACTGTCCAATTTTAGCAAGAAAGGATTCTGACTCCGTTTAAACAGAACTGCCCCCACCACCAGCCCCACCACACTCCCAGTATCTAATCACCCTCTAGATCAGATCAGATCCTTTTATCCCCCTGCATCCCCTGGATGATCATCTTGGCCTGCCTTCGGCAAGAATCCTCTTAGATCATTTAAGCCACAATCGTCCTACCCCTGATATTTCCTCTCAATAATTTCCCATCCATTGATCCCTACCCCGCTCCTTATCTACAGATTCCCAGCCACCCCTGCTGTATTCAGAGCTGCATCAAATCTCTCTGTCATACTAAGATCCCATTAAAGTGGTCCCTGCAGCAACAGCCATGGCCCCTCCCTTGAATACTTACTGTGCTTTAATGAATGTCACTGAATAATTTTTTCCTTTATTAGTTTGAATATTTCTTTTCTTCAACACCTATTAGATATGAGGAAGAAAGTAAAAGCAAAAAATCCGAGGGGCGCCTGGATGGCTGGTTAAGTGTCTGCCTTCGGCTCGGGTCATGATCCCAGGATTCTGGGATCGAGCCTCGCATCAGGCTCCCTGATCGTGGGGGGTCTGCTTCTTCCTCGCCCTCTGCTGCTCCCCCTGCTTGTGCTCTCTCACTCTCTGTCGAATAATAAAATCTTTAAAAATATATAAAAAATAAAAAATCCTAAAATAGTGGCATTGTTATACATGGGAGGACTTCCTCATTTTTCTATACAACTTTTTATAGAGGGAGAAACAAAAAGTAGTAAAACCAAGAATCAAGCATAAGAAAACACAGAAGTTTGTGGTCAGATTTTTTTTAGCCTGAAAAAAATGGGGAATACCTACAAAAGACCTTGATAAAACTATATATAAAGGAAGCTGAAGTGAGTCTGAATAAATTTGGGGGAATATATGTGAGAGCAGTCAGAGACACACAGGCTAAATGGCAAACAGACTAAAGAGAACAGAAAGAAAAACTATGTGCAGGCCTATCCCCTATTTCGCAGCACAGTGGGGCAGGCCAGGGAGAGGAGGAAAACAGGAACTGATAAACATCTATATTAGGACCCAGGAAGCAAGATAAAATAAATCACAGACCTAACCTTTCTTTTACAGATTTATTTATTTATTGGGGGGCAGGGGAAAGGGGCAGAAGGGAAAAGGGGCAGAGGGAGAGGGAGAAAGTCTCAAGCAGACTCTACAGTGAGCTTGGAGCCTGACGTGGGACTTGACCTCATGACCTGAGCCAAAACCAAGAGTCAGGACACTTAACTAACTGCACCACCCAGGCGTCCCAATCATAGACCTAATCTCTATCTTTGCTACCAAATAGGAAAGTCTCACAAGCACAAATGAATTCTGACCCCAAACAATATAATGGATTCACCTGTTACAACCCTCCTACACTTCTCATTATTCTTGGTAGAGCAAGGTGAACTAGACCAAGAGGTAATACTGGACTTGAGTTCAATTTCACCACCATTAGCTGAACATGGGCTCCATAAGGTCTGGAAGACAATTCTACCTGCAGCATTCAACAAATAATAAACTCAATATGTACCTGTAGCTTTTTAAAAGTCCGTTTCTGGGCCTCAGTTTTCTCATATCTATTTATATAACCATATTTTCTTGTGGTTGGCATTTTTCCGAGCTTGACATAAAGGTATTACAGATAGAAACATTGTATCTGCTCTCAAATATACCAGAATTTAGCAGGAGACAGATGATTAACATAAGGTTAAGTGAGAGAAATAAAATAAATTAAAGTATACAAATAAACCTAGGATTAGCATATGTGGACTCAGGGCCAAGGTTATTCTGAAAATTTTCACCAAAAGTATTGATCTAAAGAATTAAATAATTCGTATCCATTTCTCAAACTAACTGGAATTAAAAATTATATCTGCATGAAATTATAAAACTGATTCATTCAAATTTAAAACTACGTTATTTGAAATAGAGAAAAGGGGAAAATCCCATGTATTTGAATCACATCCAGGGCTCTAATACCCCACTGTTAGCAATAACAACTCCTGTTCTCTAAAAGGTATTAATTTCTGGGGCACCTGGTTGGCCCAGATCATGATCTCCAGGTCCTGGGATCGAGCCCCATGTTGGGTCAGTGGGGAGTCTGCTTCTACCTCTGCCTCTCCCCCTGCCTGTGCTCTCTGTATCTCTCTCAAATGAATAAATAAAATCTTCTTTAAAAAATAATAAATAGAAGGTATCAATTTCTAATCACGAGGCCTGCATTTCTGAAGATTTCCTTCAGGGAAGAATACATACGGATATATAAACCCATACAACTATAAAGGAAATCCACATCTGCCTAAACCAATCATGATTTTTCACTGCTAAATGAAAAAGTTCAGAGATACCTAAGGATAAGTAAGAATATGAAAGAAGAAGAGCAAGGAATTACAGAACTACCACCTCCAGATGATCACAGGGATCAAAGGAGAACTTCCTTAAGAATGATCTTCAGAGATCTGAGGATATTATGAGAGGAAGGAAGGAAGGGAAGAAGGAAGGGAAGAAGGAAGGGAAGAAGAAAGGGAAGAAGGAAGGGAAGAAGGAAGGGAAGAAGGAAGGGAAGAAGAAAGGGAATGCAGGAGGGAGGAGTGGGGAGGGACAAAGAGAAATTATAATTATAATGAAAATCAACACAAGCAGTAAACAATAGCATAGTCACTGAAAAAAGACATTATAGATATAAAAGATACATTAAGGAAATCTAAAATAAAAGGAAAAATTACAGAGAATACTTACAAGAGAAAAAAAGGTATAAGGAAATCCATTAACAAATAAAATTAAGAGAAAACACAATTCAAGGTTTTCCTCTTAAGGAAACTATTACCAAAAAAAAAAATGAAATTTAGTTCCTTAAGCAAAAATTAAGTTTTTTCTTAGCATCTGGTAACGTGTCTCTAACACCTTTTTTGAAAGCAAGTATTTACTCAATTTGTAAGTTACTCTGTTCCAAATTTTCCAATCGACTGGTTTGCTTTTATATTTCATTCATCCTTTAGTTCAAAATTCATTAAGTGGTTGGCGTTTAATACTGAACACCTGTAGTATTACTTTTGGTGAAGAGATTAGAACCAATAAGATTTAGCTTTGTTCTTTGAAGACAAAGTTACAATGTGAAACCATGAAATACCACAAACTAGAAGGTCTAGTGCTAGTTTCTTCCACTGGGTGGTATAAAAAATTGTTCTTTTGCTGAATATTTTTTGTTTGCTTTGTCTTTTGTGGGCCAAACTTGTAAAAATCTGGAATAACAAATTTTAAATAGCAAGATATTTAAATATTCTGTAAATATACTCAAGATTTTCCAAGACCAATGTAAGGTCTGAAATGTAGTAAGTTTCTTGGCACTTTAATACTGAATCTTATGGCAAGTTCCCACTCTATAGCCATATGTGTGTTTTCCTTTCCTTTGGACAGGAACAAATTACTAAAGTTCTTAAGAACAACAGTTTCTAGAAACAAACTAGAGTTGTTTGCAATTGATCAAAATTGTAGGGATATTTTTCCAATTTTTTTTACTGAATAATTAATGCACTTAGAATCAATGTCAAAAGTTATGATATACTATAGAGTGAAAAATAAGTCTTTCTTTCCCATCTCCTACCAACCGTTACCCGTCTCTAGCGTGAACAATTTTACCAATTTCTCAGAACTCCTTTTTGAATATTAAATATGGCTAGTATGTTTTCATTGAGAATACCATAACCAGAGAATGCCATGTACTCATAACATTTAAATGACTTTATCTCAAGGGCACATATGTATAACCATTCATTGTTTATAGGCAACATGTGGTGTCTGAGTGGATGCCACCTCATGCAATATTGTTGGCCTGGCCCAGAATCACTAGCACACTGCAAAATTCCTTCTGTAAGATCCCAGGAAGATGGTCACACTTTGTCTTAAATAAAATATGAAGATCTACCAAATGTGTTGGTTTAATTAGTAGAAGGGGGAAAAATACCTCTCTTACACCAAGAAAAGCTACCTAGCTGTAACTTTTACTCAAAGTTTTTACTTGATTGTGTCCTCCAAATAAGGTCATTGAGTCACTGATTTCTCAAGAACACTGTGGATTATGTCCCTTAAAAAAAATAAATGCTCATACACAGAAAATATGCATACAAATTTGGGAAGAAACTTTAATAGAAATTTATGACCCTCTTCCTCTTCTCTTCATGAACACTTCAGGTAAGCTTGAACACGGCAGGTGAGAACACATGCAAGAATGTGTTGGGGGGGGTTGAGGGGTCAGAAGTGAAGAGAGCAACCCACCATGGGATGTCAGAGCTCAGGGGGGTGGGGGGAGGGAGATAATGCCATTCCCATTAAGCTGGTGAGGATTAAATAATGAACACTTAGCACAAAGTCTACCAAAGTATGAAGAACCACGAGGATAGGGAATCTCACCTCTTCTGTTCATTACTATGGCCTCAGGGCATAGAAGGTGACTGCCATATATTAATGTTCAGTCATGTTTGATAAGAGAACAAGTATCAACAGAAAATCTTACTGAGTAACTAGAATTATGATGAGACATTAAAAGGACTGGGGAAAAATTAAGACACAGGGAGTAAAAAGGGAAATCTGAAGCCAGGGGATTCCTGAAAGCAAAAGGGAAGGAAATATGAATATGTATCAATCAGAGCAAGCAAAACTGGCAGCTCCTTTCTCAGGATCACTTTGAGGTAATAATACTGAAGTATAAAAATTGAAACAACAACATCAACTGAATCAAAACTTTGGAAATTTTGAAAATACATAAAAAAGACGTGATTGTATTCCCATAAAAGACAGAACTCCAAACCATAAGCACAGTAGAAGGCTACAGCATGTCAAAATAGTATTTACTGTTAGGAGACAATTCTCCACAAGTTGCTTACATCTTTGTCCACCCTCAAGCGAAGCACTGACTGCCTTTGTTTTGGACAATCTTTTCAAGGATATTTGTATAGTCAAGACACTTGGGAAACAGAATGTCTCCCTCTGGAGCAGAGTAGGTGACCTTATAGGGGGCTCTCCTATATACTGTAGTTATTGCTTTCAGATCTGAATGTGTACTAGGAATTACTTGTGAAAGGCTTATATTTCCCTATCCCTAAGTGCTAGAGGAGATTTATCCAGATGAGGAAAAACATCATGTAATTAACTATCAAACATGTAAATTCCTCCCACTCCCTTTTCCCTGCAGTGGACCAACTGAAACAAAATAGAGTCCCAGGCTAGCGCGCCTGGGTGACTCTTGATCTCAGCTCAGATCATGATCTCAGGGTCGTGGGACTGAGCTTCATGTTGGGCTCCATGCTCAGAGTGGAGTCCGCTTGAAATTCTCTCTCTGCCTCTCTCACCCCCACACGCTCTCGTATGTGTTCTCTCTCTCTCCCAAAATAGGTAAAATCTTTAAAAACAGGAGTCCCAGGAGGGAAAGCAAAATCATATCCTTGGTTAAGGACTTAAAAGCAGCAGGGGCAGGAAGGGAAACAATATCTCAACACAATTAACAGCCACACGTGGCCAATGAAAAAGGCTAATAGGAGCTGGAGGCTTAGAGTGGAACCATCACTTACTAAATTCAGCTGTTGCTCTAGACTATTCTAATGCTGTGACTGTAACTGAACCCACTAGACTGTTGCCACTTGGTCACTGTCTTGGGCATTACCAGTAATTTCCTTCCCACAGGCACCTGAAGCCCAAGGGCGATGTGCAGTCAGGTACAAGGCTTCCAAGTATACCCCTAGGGAAATCTAAACTCCTCAGCCTATTTGCTACGAGTAGGTGGGTTGGGATTTAGGGTCCTCTGACATCCAAAGTTTTCAATATAAAGGAGATCCCGTTGGTTATGAGAAAGTGAAGCCTCACTCTCAACAGTCCTGACTGTGGTGTTATCACACCTCTGCCAGCGAAGGGGACTAGTAGCTCACAAGACACCAGAGCTTTCTCTAGTCACATTTCTTGGGATTAAATGGGCCAATCCCTCTGGCAGTCAAGGAAATCCACTGGCTCTTCAGTTCCCTCTACCACCACCACAAGGGGGGCCCAATACCGTACACGCCTCACTTGAGCATTCTCCTTGACACTTCGAGCCCGCTAATCTGCAAACCAGCAGCCAATGAGATCAGCCTGAACGAAGAGGCTTTGTGGGAAATCATCTGACGATCTATGGCATGCTCTCAACGTTGGAGGCTCCACAGCCCAAATGACCTCTGAGTGACAGGTCTCGGTGACTAATGATTTTACCAACTGGAGCATCGAGAAAGGCAGGGAGCAGCCTCCAACCAGAGACCTGCCTTGGGGTTTTTGACTCCTCATCTCTATGCCATGGTTACCAAGTGCATCCCTTTAAAAAACAAACAGCAAAAAAAAAGAACAGCTATGAGCATGCTGCTGGGCTCTCTTTGAAACTACCTGCCTGACCCACAGAAGCCCTGTGACTCTCTGGCCGGATATTACCATTGAGGATGGCTCAACTTGAACTCAATGACTATCAAGGTGGGAAGGGCCCATTAAGTGTCCTGTGACAAACAAATGAGCTAGACTGGTTCCCAGTTGACATCTCAGATTTCCATGAAAAGGTGGCAGCTCTCCCTCCGGGGGAAACTACTCCCAACCCTGCCACTTGACGTCAAGTCACTGGCTCCTGGAGCTCTTGGCTAAGCAGAGACCCAGTGTCCACCAGACTGCTGCAGCTGTTCCATCTCAGCACCAACCGTGCAGAAGCAAAGCGGAAAAGGCGTCTGTTCCACAGGCCAAACTCGAGGCTACTCTTACAGCTCTGGGCAATGCGGCCTTGACAAACTGTATTTTTACTGACCCTTGGGGTATTACCTGTGGGTCTAGCTCAGGTTGGCCTCCTCCTCCTGCTTTAAGTGTTATTGACAGTGCTCTTGGTTAAGTTATATAGGAGACAAATTGAACAGATACTAATCAGATCAACACTCAGATCGTAAGACTGTTTGACAGAGTGGGGTAGTTCACGTGAAAATTCACCAGAAGCCAAGACAGAACAGAAGGCAGATGCTGTTGAGAGCACATCTGCACAGGCCTCTCACATTTCTACCTGTCTTGCCTGTGAGATGTCAACTGTTTTTATTACAGACTATCTTTTCAAGAATAGTTTGGAAGACAGAGATGGTGTCACCTCTGGAGCAAAGTGCAAGATATACTTACTCTCCAGTAAAATAAAGGCAGTATCCCTTTCCAGGGCATGTACTTCTCATTATAGAAAATCTGAGATTCCCAAGCTCCGGGTTACAGTCTGTGATGCAATCCACGGCATAAACAGGTGTCCGTCTATACTCTGTAAACTGACCCTCTTCACGTCATCTCGTGAGTACATGAGGTCCAGGAAACTGGCATAAAAAAATCACTCATCATCTGACTACTGCCACTGCTGTGAGTAATAAACTGTCCATCTCTGATCTAAGGTCTCATGTCTTTTACTAGTGTCCACGAAACTGGGGCTAGCTGCCTTGTTAGCTTCCAAGTGGACTAAAATCTGAGGTAGTTCACAATTATACTTACAGCATCAAAAAAAGTAAATTACCATAGTTTTAGGCAAAAGAATGAGCTGCATATGCCCATTTATGAAGCTCCTAAAAGTTAAATAAAATGTTATTAAATTTAACAAAAAATGCACCCCATGCCCCTCTGCTCAGCCCTTCCGCCACCATAAGTATCCATACTTGAAAGCGCTGAATTTTATTACCTATATCATGCCATTTGAACTTCATAAATTTCCAATACTTTACTTTTAGCTGAAATGAACAAGACTGAAATCATACAGGTCTGAGGAACATTAGAAAACTGACTATAAAAGACCGTTATTTCAAAATTTTTCAGGAATAAAAGCACTGATTGGTATCTAAAATACTGTCCCTTGGGAATTTCTAGTTGTTTTAATATGAATTTTTCTCAGAATTTATAACTCTAGTTTATGCTGTAAATAATATATCAGCAGAGGATAAATACTATAGAAGTCATACTTTTGAAATGTTTAAGAATACCACTGTTTATAGAAACAGTAAATATGCCAAAAGAATACATATTCGGGCTTATGGGTGGAAAACATATGTCTACATCAACTAAACTGCTGAAAATGATCACTGACTTTCTTTCTTTCCGTAAGACAATATTAACTATCCTATAAAGCACAAGACACTTTTGTTCACATCATAAACTTCCAAGTCAAAATACGTGCATATGAATGTAACCATGGAACATGACTCAGTAAATGACAGTTATCTTCATCATAAATTTCTAACAGTTCATTATAAGCAAAATCCGGGAACAAGATTCAAAATCACATTATTTTTAAAGACAGGTCCTCATTCATGATTGATGACTTCTGTACACAGCTAAGGTAGGGGGCTACTGGAGAGTAGTAACTTTTATACTATAAGAAAAAATGGTGTTCACATTCTTTCAGTTTACTCAACACAAAGGCAACAAAAACAATACTGAAGTAAATCCTAGACATGGTATCATTTCATCTGTAAATATTTCAGTGGGCATCTCTAATAAAAGAGGAGTTTTTCTTTCTTTTTTTTTTTTTTTTAAGACCTACCCACAATACCATTGTCACATCCAAAAAATAAATAAAAGACCAAAGGGAAAAATGATTGCTTAATATCAATTACACTGTATTCAAATTTCCTCTTGCATCAAAAAAATGTGTATATATATGTACACATATATATATCCTTTTTATATTTGGTTCATTCAAATGACAATTTAAATAAGGTCCACACATAAGTCTGTTTCAATCCACATTTCCCTTCCATGTCTTTCTGTTTTCCTTGCAATTTATTTGAAGGAACTAGGTTGTTCATCCCATATTCTGGATTTTGCTGATTTTATCTAATAGTATCACATAGAATACTCCTCTATTGTTTAAATTTCTTGTAATCTGGTAGTTTGTGTCAGTTAATTTTTCCCTCCTCCCCACATCCCTAACCCCAAATCTACTCCTCTTGCCTGCTCTGTGACAGTGGAGCTGAACATGGTACTTATTTCTCCCTTGCCAACTGACCCAATGTTAGGCTTTGTCAGTAAAAGTTATATACCCCATGTATGTTTTTTGTACTTACCTTAAAAATTCTAACTGGTATGTTTAACTTAAAATATAAAGTTAACATTTATCTACCTCCAAAGCAAATTCTAGGATTTAAGAATACTTTAACTATCCAATCTATTTTTTTAATTAAATTCAATTATTAACATATAGTATATTATTAGTTCCAGAGGCAGAGTTCAGGGATTCATCAGTCTTGTATAATAACCAGTGCTCATTACATCACATGCCCTCCCTAATGTCCATCACCCAGTTATTCTTTAGAATTGACTATTCTTGGTTGCTATTTTAACCTTTTTAAAGCCACAAATTATATATCAATACAGTACCAGCAGCTACCACTTCCCTTTAGATAGCCTCCCCCAAAGGTGAGGACATTAGTAGTAGGTGGGACCTCTGAGAGGTGATTAGGTCATGAGGTTAGAGCCCTCATAAATGAGATTAGTGCCTTATAGAAGAGATCCCACAGATCCTTCAGCCCTTCCACCAAGTGAGGACACAAAGAGAAGGCGCCTGCTATGAACTAGAAAGGGGGCCCTCACCAGAAAGTGACTATGTTGGCACCTTCATCTTGGACTTCTCAGCCTCTAGAACTGTGAGAAATAAAGTTCTATTGTTTATAAGCTATCCAGTCTGTGGTACTGTGTTACAGTAGACAAATGGACTAAGACATCTCTCTTTTTGGTATTGTCACAGTCTACATCCATTATTTTGTTAGGGGTTGAAATTCTAATTCTATTGCTGCTATTTAAATTCTATCATTGCTTCTTAGGGGTTGGTGAGATTCTAATTCTATCATTACTCTTACTTATTACCCGGAATATTTCTCTAAAGAGAAACTTTCTCACATGAATTATTGGTTTACCCTGTTTAAGAATGGCAGAACAAACATTTGACTTTTCCTTTATCTACCAGAAAATAATTATAAAAACAACAAAATGCCTAGACAAGAACAAAGAAAGTCACATTTGACACCAAAAGCATGACGCCTGACAAGAAAAACTGGTAAGAACCTCATCAAAATTAAGAATTTTTGCTCCACAAATGACCCTGTTAAGAGGGTAAAAAAACAAGCTACAGACTGGGAGTAAATATTTGAAAACCACATATCTCACTAAGGATTTATATCTAAAATATAGAAAGAACTCAAAATTCAACAATTACAAAAAAATAGACAATCCAATTAGAAACTGGGCAAAAACACGAATAGACATTTCACTAAAAGATATACCGATAGGAAATAAGTACATAAGTAGATGTTCACCATTAGCTATTAGGGAGATGCAAATTAAAACTAAAATGATCATCATTACACACCTACCAGAATATCTGGAATACAAAGAGTGACAATACCAAATGTTTGGGAAGCTGCAGAGAAGGTGGATCACTCATACACTGCTAGTAAGAACAATCAACAATCAATTGTCAGTTTCTTAAACCAAACCTGCAACTACCATAATCCAGCAATTGCACTCCTGGGCAATTGTTATCCCAAAGAAATTAAGACCTATTCACATAAAAACCAGTACATGAGTGGTTATAGCAGCTTTATTTGAAATAGCCAAAAACTGGAAACAACCCAATGGAGTAAATGGTTAAAAAAAGTTTCATTTCTACCATAGTACTATTCTGCAGTAAAAGGGAATTAATTCTTGATACACTCAAAAACTCAAATGGATCAAGGGAATTATAGTGAGAAAAAGAATTTCAGAATTACATATAGTATGGTTCCACTTAAATAAAATTCTTAAGATAAAATTGGAACAACAGAACAGATGAGCAGATGCCAAGAGGTAGGGCTAGAGAAGGGGAGAGAGAGAAGTAGGGGAGGCCATAAGGAGGTGGCACAAGACAGCCTGTGATTATGGAATGGTTCTGTATTTCGAATTTGGTGGCAGTTACAAGAGAAAACTCTGTAGACTTAAGTACATGCCCACATACGCATACATACACACACACAAATACATGTAAGACTGGTGAAATGTGCATAAGCTTTGTGAGGAGTACTAATGTCTATTTCCTAGTTTTGATACTGTTTTTACATCTACTATATTTATGCAAGATGTTACCATTAGGGTAAACTGGGTGAGGTGTACATAGGACCTCCATATATATATTTTCTTAGCAACTTTCTGTAAATCTATACTTATTTCAAAGTAAAAAATTAAAACACATTCACACAAAAACTTTCTAAAAAAATTGGATGAATAAGTACAAATTATCAGTAATTATAGTCAAGAAATAAAGTAGTACTTCTAGTTTCTTATTTAAAGATAGACTATATAAAACTGAAAACCAGCTGTATGCTATTTATAGGAGCTAAAATATACGGACCCATAAATCTAAAAGTATGAAAATAGAAAAAAAAAAAACATACAGAAGTAGGAAAGTATTAACCAAAAGGTAACTAATGCAGTTATATTAATAACAGACTTCATCTCAACTACCTTGTTAAAATTACTAATTTCAGATCTATTTTGTCAACTTGGTACCATCCCTCAAAAACAGATTACTAGGGAAATACATGCCAAATACTGATTACAGAGCCATAATCCTTAAAATGCCTAACAGGGTTTGGGATCAAGAGTAGGTAACTCAAACACTATTGATTGATGGAATGGCAAGTACTAGAATTTCCTACAATGCCAGTGTTAGGTCAGCTTGCTAAAATATTCATCACTGGGGGATGCCTGGGTGGCTCAGTCAGTTAAGCATCTGCCTTCAGCTCAGGTCCTGATCCCAGGGTCCTGGGATGGAGCCCCGCATTGGGCTCCCTGCTCAGCAGGAAGCCTGCTTCTCCCTCTGCCCCTCCCCCTGCTTGTGCTCCTTCTCTGAAAAATAAAATTTTTTAAAAAATAAAATATTCATCACTAGGCCTCCACCAGAGCTCAAAGTATACAAGCTAAAAGTTTGATAGCAGCATATCCTTTACTTCAAAATATAGAAACAAAAAGTAAGTAATTCTCATGTAAAAAAAATAAGTTCACTTACAAGACAATATATTTGACATACAAACAACAAAACCTTACACTGAAATCAAAATTTGTACCTAAAACTTGATACCACCTTTCTGAGTAAGAGCTAGTTTTTTCTAGTTAGGCTGTGTCTACCCAAGAAGCAATTAAATATAATACTGCTATTCTACTCTAGTTTAACTTTCACTCAGTATTCCTAGTGATCACTGAATCAGATAAGTATTTTATTTTTACTGACTTTACTATTATTCACTTTTGTTAAGTATTAAATGTTACCCAAAAAATCCTTATTTTGACAACTCTGCCATACTAAATGATACAATATTCTGGATATCACTTTAAGGATAATTTTACAGATTATATTCACTTTGTAAGTGTATGTTATCTTAAATCAAGCATGCAATTTTCTTACAGCCATAACAAAATTCATTTACAAATAAGTAGAAAACAAAATTCAATACTTGAAATTTCATATTATCAAAAATGGAATGATAATCCATAAAAAGGCAATTATAAAAAGGATGACTAAATATCATTTGAGGAAGAACAGCATCCAAGAAATTATATGTAACCAATAAGGCATGTATAAAAATACTGGTTTGAGAAAAGATCAAATATTGAAGCCTGCTTGGTGGTAAGTGGAGTTTTCTGAATTGGCCATGTATCCTCCCCCCGGCCAAAATAAAATTCCTAAGTTGATTAAATGTTCTGTAACTTGAAAATGTAACTATGTGGTAACTGCTGTGCAATCAGTTGGTTAAAACGGTTAAGCAGAGTGATCCTATAACAAGTTACATGCAGACGTGAGCCTCCTGCAAGCCTACCTTTCCGCTAACAAACATGGCATCAGTTAATAACCACCACAGAGTATGAAGCTGCATGTGCATACTCTGGCTGCATGCATGTAAAAGGGGGAGACCGACTAAATTTGTTTTTTATAAATCCTGACATTTTATACCATCTCCACCCCATACCTCAAAGGCAGAAAGCTTTGTCTCCCCTGCAGCACCCTAACAGGGCTCTGCACTCAGATGGTCAACACTTAACAAAATAGGTGAGAACCAGGTCCAATGTCCATTAGCTCCCATGTCTGTCATGGCCCCGTGGTTCACTGAGACTCAATTACAATGAACTATTTTACAAAAATGTTTCCTTTTAACAAGCACTGCTATTCTCAGTAAGACAGCACATTTTGTTTTATTCCTCTGGTGAAACCCAAAAATGTTCTATTTTCTCTGAATATCTATAAATTCTTTGAGTTTTTTTAAATATAGAAAATCATCAGTTTAGATGAGGTTTCCAGTATAAAATAAATATTAAGAGACAGTAAGGCTTTCCCACCCCCATCCCAATAATCAATAGTTCATGAGGTGTTTTAATCATGATATAAAGAATTATATTCATGCTTTGGTTCTCCTTTATTCAACTAGTTCTTGGTGTTTAGCTCATTTTATTGCAGACCCACAAAGAAACGTCCAAGAGGTATTTGCGTCACCTGAACCTCTCCCACACCACGAGGAAGAGATCTTTACTGCAGGGCACCAGTCAACTCAATCAGAAGAAAGGTGCCAGTTACTATTAGAGCAGATTTGATCTGGACCCACCTTACTAAATGGAAAAAAGGAAACTTGAATTTGAGTTTTGCATTTGTACATATTGCAGATAAACTGGAGTGACCAAAAGAAATCTGACCCAAAAGAGGCCGCCTGCTTCCACAGAGAAAATTTTTTAAAAAGCTCCTTCTGTTACAATGTGGAAGCAGAAAGGTATGAACAATTGTTATTTATAACTGGCATTACCTGAGCCCTAACTGTTCTAAGCGCTTTGTTGAATAGGCACACAGCACCGCAGGTAAGTACTCTTTCCCTTTCCAGTTCTTAAGATGAGAAAACTAAACAGGATAGTTCAGGTGGCCAGAATCCCAGAACTAACAGTGGGGAGTCTGGCCCCAGAGTTTCCCACTCCTAAGCACTGCCCTATATTAAATCCTGCACATTCTTGGACTGAATACTTGGGGGACACTGACTGAAAGACCCTTTTTCCAATTTTTTACAACAGCAGAGCTACAGAGCTTGGGGTCATTTTAAATACCTTTGATTTATACATGGAGATTGAGGTATTTGGTGACTAATGGGAATAACGAATCTCAAACAAAATGAAAAAATATTCAGAGTCATGATGTGCTTCTCAGGGACAGGGAGACGGCCCAAGCTGAATGACTGGACACACAGGTCTATACAAGGTCAATATGCTCCCATGCTCATCTAGACCAGTTATTTCACTTCTCTCCCCTCCAACCTCCTTTTCACTCTTACCTTATTTTCGCCATTTTTCAGCGATAAAAGTGAGTCAGAAAACTTCCACAAAGTCATACAAATACATCCGCCCACTTACATCATCACTGCTCTCCTTCCTACACAAGTAACTGTTCAAGCTCCTCCACCCAACGCCTCCCATGTCCCAGATCCCATTCCCTCTGGTACTACAGTTCATCATGAGATCCCATCATTTCTGTCCTTCTTCCCTCTTTTCTTCTACATAACCAGCTCACATAATGTTATTAATTCTCCATGCTTTCAAACACACACACACACACACACACACACACCCCAATGCTACCTCTCCAATTCTCTGGTCGACATTAATGCAAAAATCCCTCAAAATTTTCTTGAGAATTTTTTCCATTCTCCCATTCTCTTTAAACTCACTACACTATCAGGCTTTCATGCCCACCCAATGAAAATGCTCATATTACAGTCCGCAATGACTCCACACTGCAAAATCTAGAGACCTATGGAGGTCTCCCACAGTCCTCACTACCGACAGAGCAGGAGGATTTGAGGGCTGATGCCATAGGGTGCATCCAATATGTGAAAACTGACCAGGCTAAACACTTTCCTGGTTCTGGCTATTATACCTCAAACAAGTTTTTATTTATTTTTTTGTGGAGAATGGGTACAAATTCAAAATTTAATTAATACTTAAAATGTAAGAGGTTCATTTGGCTTATTTTAAGAAGGTTGGTAAACTTAGTTTTGAGAAAACACTGAACAGGTTGAACAGGTCAATAATGGGTACCTAGAGAAACAGATATACTTTAAAACCTGAGCAATTTGTTCTTGCTGATAAATTAGACAGATGCTCTAAATTACATGAAATACATTTCATGCTATTTTCACAAACAGCTCATTTCCTGCTGCCAGTACTAAGCTACCGGAACTACAGGGCATTAGCTTCATCACCTTTTAGCTTTGAAAAAAGATCCAAATACTTGCTTGCAGTTAGCTTTAGACATATCCACAAATATTCCTCCCTCTTCAAAATAGGACTGGCTAGAGTATTAATTCCGCAATATTTACCCTAAAATTACTAAACAATATGGGGCTGAAGAAAAAATGCTCTTCTCCCTTCATTACAAGTTTTAATGTATTCATTTTCAACATTTTTGTAGCTTATATTTTTAAGGGGGAGGAGAACCATGTAGTTTACCAGTCTTTTTGATCATCAAAAAAAAAAAAAAAAATCAATTTACATTTTTATTTCCAACCTCTACTAATCAGCATGATGCAAATTTAACATAATTTTATGTAACATAAATCCTCAATTCTAATAAAAAATTTATGGAAAAAAAGACTTTAAAGGTCATTTTTCAAGGATAAAATTATTCTATTTTAACTAACAAGAAATATTTCTAAAGTTTTACTGACACTAAATGTCAGTAATCCCAACTCAACATCATGAAATTCAAGGACTAGGTAACTACACAGATTCTGTTTCCTCAACAAGGGGAGCAAGTTCATGCTCTGTATTTGTTGGTTAGTAAACAACCAATTAAATTTATGAAAGAGGTTTTTAAAGTGAAATTTTATAGTAATCAAGATTGAGTATAAAAAAAATGGTGACCTGGTCTTTACTCTTGTGGTTATGACATTCTATTAAAATAATTTATCCTTCTACAACTTGAGCCTCATTCCTTCTACAATTTGTTCCTCAGTTAAGTATGTAACTAAACTTAAAATGGATTCCACACAAATACATACAAACATCACTGGAGGTCCAAATACAAATATCTTCATAGCAAATTATACTCATTCCTCTCTACTTACCCTGGAGGAGCAATGGAAACATACTTACTTTTTCCCCCTCTATATTATCATAAAGTTTCACATTAAAAAATTTCAAAAAATATTTTGAATCCTCGAGTCACTGAAAAATTCCAGCCCTACATGTAACTTCTATTAAGTCTTTTCCTTTAATGATCGATCTCTGCATACAATTTCAGAGACTGACGGCATTTTTCTGGTCCTCTATTTCAAAGATGATGTCACCTTTCACATTCAGTTACTGTTCTCCAGGAGGCCTATTCGAAGGTTCAGTAATAAACGTCAGGGTAGTCTGCTATGTGTGTAATTATATCAAATGAAAATCCCACCACTTTTTCACCAAAAAATACTTTATTCAACACATTATCTATTTCTGACTATTCAGTCAGAGCAGAAGCCCTGAGTGACCTAGGATCAATTCAGCCCATGGATGAATTCCTTTAGTTAACAACCACTCTCCACCACATACTTTGTCATACTTCTCATTCTCATTGCCCTTTTATCAAAGGAAACATCTGATTTCTTCATCATCCAAGCCAAGCTCTTCAGAATCCTTAACTGCCTCCTTTGACCAGAGACTAAGCAATGTACCCTGCAAAGGCTGACCAGGGCCACAGGCTCCTGGGTTCAAGGTGAACATATCCAATCCAACTACCCATCCAGTATGACTCTATAGTTTCGCCCAAGAGGCCATGATGAAGATTATATTTGAACACCTCAAGAATAGTCAGAAGAAGTGTAAAAGTAGAGAGTAAGGACAGTATCCATCCTACAAGGATAAAGATGTATAGGGCAAAATCTAGACAACAGTAATGCCAACCTGAACTCAAGTGACCACTTCAATGCAGGTCATTCAGAACCTAGGCAAAAATTACAGTCCGAATATACTAGAACTGTAGCTATCGGATCACTATTAAACTAAGCTAAAGTTTCCTGAATAGCATTCACATCCCAAGACTGTCATTTCTCTCTATAGCAAAGAAATCTTGAACTCTCAAGGGCTACCCACAGAATTACTGAAACAGTCTTAAAGGAAAGTCTGAAGAAAGGGGTTTTGAAAGTTATAGCTTTGGAAGAAACTCCACTCTACCGTTCTTATGAAGAGGAGAAATGTGAGAGAGAGAGAGAGAGAGAGAAATCACAAAACCTTTAACTGCAGAGTAACTCAGCTTATTCTGTCATCCTTTAGAAACTTTACGTGGGAACTTTCAATAAAAACACAATAAACTTTAAAACCTTGGCATGTGCAAACTATCAGATCAACTGCCTAGATTTCAAGATTGCGTAAAGACTGAATACACCTGAAATTACATGTGAGGACAGTAATAGCTACAGCCCACAAAAATTATTTGCATCATTCCACCACTAGTTTGACAGTGTTGCCATTTAAAAAAAGAGAATTACTTTTCAACCTTCAGTGAAAATTTAGCCAGCTATCACTATGTGGGATTCTGACATTAGGGGAAAGAACAGCTCTCCTGAAAATTAGTTCTTACTTTAAAAGCTTAAGATACTGAACAAAGATAAAAGAAGTTAAAGCAATTTTCAAAGAAAAAGCTGTCAATATATTCCAAGCTTTTTCAAGAACACTCAGCTTTCAGTTTCATTTTATAATTAGTTTTCACAATTGAAAGTTACAATTGCTCATGAGCAAGGACTATGTGGAAGAAAACTAAATTATAATGTAGCCCATGAGTTACTTGGCAAATGGAGCTTTAATACATAAAATGAGGTCCAGGGAAGAAAAAGGAGTTGGAATATACGACACAGGCAGTAAGTACTCATCAACAGGATTCAGGGCCTGGATATGGAAAAGCCACCACTTCTAGTGTTGAATGCCACAGCAGCAGGGGACCTTTCCTCCACTGCCTTCAAACCTACCTCCACAACCATGTCCAGAGTCCCGATCTCGTATCTCACGTTTCCTGCCTGAATTTCAGAAGCTAGAAACATCTCACTACTAGAATTATGACAATCTTGCTATATTAATGCATTAAGTGGGCTTTCAAAGACTAGTCTGATACCTTAACCAACATTACAACTTCTTCTCCATGAAAAAATATATTCTGAGTTTAAAACTATCAATAAAAATTAGTTGTCTAAATGAATTTAAAGTTATTGTTACTTAAAGCTAATCAGGAAAATATTCTTTCACAGGGTAAAATCTGACACTCCACAGGTTCAACCCTTCACCATTAATTTTTACAAAACCAAGCCAAATATCCTTAGCTACGCATTAAACCCAAACACTGACTAAAATTCAAAGTATATCCAGTAACTTACAAAATGCTCCCAACCCACAGCCCTTGCTCGTCCTCATGTCATTCTATGGCAGAATAAAGCAGTTAGCCAATTACCATGCAATCCTATTTGGTAACTTTGCTGTAATTAGTTCTGGACAGGGTTTCTATGTTTACAAATACTGTCTAGTTTTCTCAAAAACAGAGGGAACATATTGGGATACATAATTTATTGGCAGAATTCTACATAAAAAAGCTTGTCTATTCATAAAAGACTGATGAGGCAGGACTAAAACAGAGCAGATGGTTGTTTAGACAAAAGGACAATTTATATTACTGATTTTGAGACCTTGTTATATACCTACATTTTATATGCATGTGCTATATGTATGTTATACATGTAACAAATTCTCAAAATCACATACATAAATTATATACATGCATGGCACATGCCCCTTCTGTCCACTTCAAAAACCTGTTTTGAGTTCTCCTTTACTTCCCTATTATTTTTCAAACTACTCAAAAATCAAGAACAGATTGAAAAGAGGCTTGAAAGGGAAAAAAAGAAAAAAAATATTTTAAAGCTAAGAAAAAGGAAAGGACAGGAACCTATAATCAATCATATTTTTGTTTTAATATTACTTGCTGTAACTTATAAGATGCAGGTAACAGTTGCACTTCTAATTTTTAGTCATGTCATTAAAAACAATGAAATAATTTTTATAGCTTTTCTGAGATCCCATTTTGTTCTCTACATTTTAAGTGAACTCTTTAACAGCGTTAACTCTGATTAATTCAAATCAGCAATCACCTCTTACAGGACCCACTGAATTTTGTTAGCTGGCAATCCTCCCAAGATATACATTAAAACTTGATTGTTTCTGGTAGGCATAGTACTAATACATAGTAATGAATATATTTACAATTTTATTATACTTGGACAGCAATTGTTTTCTCTAATAGGGTATTTAACATAATATAAAATGTAATATACTCTGGATTTTTCTTTTTTCCAATAAGCTGGCTATTCATATGGCATTACCCAGATGCTATATACTGGAGCTGTTTTTTTAAGTTGACTAGAATTACACAGTGTACAGAGACATTTTTCTTTAAGTTAGTATTGTTTTTAAAACTCTTAAATATATAATCATTAGCTCTTCTTGCAAGACTTTTCAGTTCAAGTACATTTCTATTTACAATACTACTCAAATTAGATGCTCCATTAAAGATAAGAAATCTGTTGGGCTCCAATATTCCTTTTTTTTTTTTTAAATTCGCCTATCCATATGTAACCAAGAGACAATTGTTCCCAATTTTTCTCAAATTCGCCTCTTCTAGAAAACAGAAAAATAATTTCATCACTCTAAGAGACTTAATGCATTAACTACTGACATTCTGCAAGAATACTATGGCATTCTAGTAAAACTATCTTTAAAAATAGTAGGTTACCGGGCGCCTGGGTGGCTCAGTTGGTTAAGCGACTGCCTTCGGCTCAGGTCATGATCCTGGAGTCCCTGGATCGAGTCCCGCATCGGGCTCCCTGCTCGGCAGGGAGCCTGCTTCTCCCTCTGACCCTCCCCCCTCTCATGTGCTCTCTCTCTCTCATTCTGTCTTAAATAAATAAATAAAATCTTTAAAAAAAAAAAAAAATAGTAGGTTACCTTATTTTAAAACAATTCGTGAATGGCATCAGGCTGAAAATATATCGTGTGCCATTTTTATACATACTATAATGTAACTTTTTGCATGTATATCAAAAGGGAATTTTCAAAAATTCATACTTATGTTTAACAGTTTTAATATATCAGTAAAATATACAAATAAAGAAATTGAAATATTGTATTACTGTTTTACTTCACCTCTCTGACAAATTGATAGCTGAATCAAAATTATCTAGAATACCTCTTAGCAGCTGTGTCAGAAGTAAAAAAAAAAAAAAAATCAGAAACACACACTTCCCTCAAAAAACAGCCCTAATTCCTTTATCTTTTACCTATTTTCCTATTTTTCTTCATTTTCTCCTATATTTGACAAACTAACAACTATTTGATTTGTTAAATAGCACATTAAAAGTCAATTAGCACTTTGGAAAACATTATTTTGACCAAATACTGTAAGGTTCAAGACAAGAATGATGTACAAATTTTCTGCTCCGGTTAGTGAATCTGTTTCTCACAGGGTAATGGGTTAGCAATTCTGAAGCACATTATACATATACTAGGGTTAAACAAATATACTGTGGATAATGAGAACCAGGTTTCTCACTGTCAAAAAAACTGCAAATAAGGAACACAGGAAGGCTGGAATGAACCCTGGGATATTGGGCTTAATTTGAGGTATCCCGTAAACTCGCGATGTTTTAATGTGCACACATATAGACACATGGAAGTAAACATAGCTGTATGCATACATGAGTTAGTGTACATACTTCCCTGGCTCTTTCCACAGACAGGGTCTTGAAGAAATTGATAGACCAGTAGCAATAAGCACAGCAAGTTCCAAGATCTTGGCTTCCAAATACCTTTCTCCAATAAGAGGAGCCAGGGCTCCTTGAAGTGGTTGATTCCAGGGCTGGGACAGGGAAGACACAAGATAAGCCTATGGTGCCAGAAATTAAAAATGCTCAAAAAGGATGGAGATATGTCAAAAGGGCTCAGAAATCAATCTGAGCTCTCTATGGTCAAGGCTGTAACAATTTAAGAAACAAAATAAATGATACTGTTGGATTCTAATCCATTAAATAAAATAGACAAGTTCATATCGATATAAATAAATGTAAAAAGGAAGAGAAATAGAAAATTACCATTGGAACACCGCAGTGATAACTGTGGCAGCAAACATTCACCAATGCATACAAAAATAGTAAGCCAAAGTCATTTCCATCAAAGTACCTACTTGAAGACAGTTATTAATTGAAAAGGGAAAGATACAACCTTTTTAGTAGAAAAACCTGGGAAAAGTTGCTTTAATCAAGTGTGAACAAGGTTTGCAGCATTAGTGATTAGGATATCCTGACATCATATGCCCCTGATATGAGGCCCTGAGAAGGGCCCATCATTTTTGTGGCATGTCTACCAAAATATGCATTACCTAAACCTAGTTATGAGAATAGACCAGACAAGCACAAATCAAAGGATATTCTACAAACTAACTAACCATTGCTCTTCTGAAGTATCCAGGTTATGAAAGACTTGGAAAGATGGAGACATGACAACTAAATGCAATGTGGGATCCAGGATTAGATTCTATAACAGAAAATGGGTATTAGTATTAAAACTGGTAAACACCAAGTAAAGTTTGTAGTTTAGTAAATAGAATTATATTGTGCCAATGTTAATTTTTAGTTTTGTGGTTCATGCAGTATGTTAGCATCAGTGGAAGCTGAGTGAAAGGCATATGGGAACTCTAGGCTTGCAACATTTGGGGTAAATCTGTTACCTCAAAATACAGTTGTAATTTAAAAGGAAGAGGATACTTAATAGCAAAATTAATTGCATACAAAACAAAAATGGAATAAAATGCAGCCACTACAAAATTTACTGTATGAGATTACATATAATGTATAGGTACCCAGTAGCCCATTCTGTTACACTGATGGTCCCCAATGAAACACAACCCTGACAGTGAAGCCCTTGAACATCTGACTGAGCTTAGTCAAGTGATTGCTTCAGCGAAAGTAACATTAACAAGCACAACACAAGCAGGATGTTGACGCCTGCTTCTATGTTGGTGCTTACTCTCCTGGTATGTACACTTTCCTGGAGCTCTTGCTAAAGAGGCCCAAGGACCACATTAGAGAGACTATGTGGAAACAGACACTCAGCCAGGCCTAGTCTAGCCATTTCACCATATGCATTCCATTAAATGCACCTTCCATGTAAGTGAAAAAGTCATCTCAGACACTCTTATCCAAGAGGTGATAACTCCCTCATATAGCCCAGATTGCAGAACTGTCAGGAAAAAAGTGAACCATTATTGTCCTAAGACACTAAGTTGATGGTTAATAAACACAATGGTAGATAAAATAGTGCGTTATCCATAAAAGGTTTAAATGTGTGTAAGATACTCTCCTTAAGATAAGGAAGACATACTCAAAAAAAAAAAGATAAGGAAGACATAGAAACACGGCAGACTAAACTTACACCAAGCCTCTTACTATAAACACATCAACATGCTGGATGAAAAAGAGTAAATAAATAAGCTCTCTAAAAACATAGCTGGCCTTACAAGAGAAGAAAATTCCCAAACGTGTGTGTTGGTGGGGGGTGAGAGTTGGTGGATAACATGAGGAAATTGAAGGCCAGAATAGCAAACTCATGAGCAGATGCTGTTAGCCAAGGGTCAAGACAAGGAGTGGAGCAAGTCTAGCCAGAGGCTGGGCCTTATTAGACTCTTTATTAGTTTGGGTTTTGCCACTAATCAAGGATTGGAAAAGAAACCATGGTACATGAAAAGCAGGGCTTTGGAGCTGAGTCAATTTCAATGGCCTAACTCCTTCTCCAATACATGCAGAACACTGAGCATAGGAAATATAAAGATGAGTAATTCATGTCACTGCCCTCCAAGAACTCAGTGTACAGATCAGTTACAGTACCACTCAGTCAGTCATACTGCCTTGTGATCCTTGACCTACTTCCTTTATCTGAGGACCTTGGCCTCTCCTCAACTTTAGAATTAGACAATCCTTTGAGACAAAAGATATCAGAGAAAGTTGTCAACAAATACCAAGGTCTCATTCCTGGACTGGAATTTGGCAGGACTCTCATATTTAAGATGCTTTGGAATGGGCAGAAACAAAGAGAAAGGTAAACTCCCAGATCCAAAAAACTAGACTCTGAGTATTATAAAAAAGCTTTTGAGGAAAAGCAGCCATTGAGCCCCTTCATCTGAGATAAAAGAGGACAAGTATACCCTGGAAACTTTCATGAGGACTAGAGCACTTAGATCCTAATTATAAGCAAAATGACAATGATTCCAAATCCTGAGTACAGGACCAGAGTTCCTAGAAGTCATCCTATGGTCAATTTTGTCAACCGTCTCCAAAATCCACCCCCACCCAACCTTTCTTCGATCAATACAACCTTAACTCACGCGGATGGTAGTATGTCCCTGCAGTTCCAGGCGACACATTGTGACTGGTCTAAACCAGTCATGATAACATAATTCCATGTAGTTGGTCTCTAGGACTGGCCATGTGACCTAGCTCTGGCCAAAAGGACATAAAACTAAATGTCAACTGCATGAATCTTTTGGAAAAGCTTTTTCTTTTTGGATATAAAAGGATGAACAAGGCTGGCTGTTCCCTTTTAAGATCCCTCCATCTTTTTCTTTCTACTTGGAATGTATCTTTAATACCTAGAGTTGCAAAAAACCATTTTGCCTCCATGAGACTAACAAGCATGAAGTCAACAGCCAGCAAGTAAGAATGGAAGAGCACAAAGAACAGGTCTGAGTCCCTATTAAGAGGATTCAGCGGCTGCATCGGCTTTCAACCGCCTACATCCAAGACCTCTTGTTATTTAAGAAAAATAAAGCCCTACTCACTAAATGTACTATGGGATTAGCATTTCTATTACTTATAACCAAATGCATTCCTAACTAATATACTATTTCCCAACTAAGAACAGTGGTGGTCTCACAGACCAGGATGAGAGCAAGTTTAAAGTGGTCCTAAGAGAGGAGAGAGAGAGAGGCTGGGAAAGCCTTCAAAGGAGAGATCTAAAACACTACGAGGCACTCCACATGCACACATACAGAATCACCACTGCAGAGGGCCTATGTAGCAAGCTCTGCAGACAGACTGCCTAAGGTCTAAACCATGACCCTGCCAATAACTAGGTATGTGATCTCGGGCAAGATATCCAAGATACCTCTGTACTTCAGTATTCTCAACTCTAAAATGAGAGTAACAATATATTCCTTTTTTTTTTTTTTTTTTTAAAGATTTTATTTATTTATTTGAGAGAGAGAGAATGAGAGAGAGCGAGTACATGAGAGGGGGGAGGGTCAGAGGGAGAAGCAGACTCCCTGCCGAGCAGGGAGCCCGATGCGGGACTCGATCCAGGGACTCCAGGATCATGACCTGAGCCGAAGGCAGTCGCTTAACCAACTGAGCCACCCAGGCGCCCCAATATATTCCTTTTAAGAAAGGTTGTAAGAACAAGGTAATAGCTCCTCGCATAAAGTAAGCTCTCAGCAAATATGGGTAATCATCATCATCTTCACGCTGATGATACAAACATAAATAGCTATTATGCAAACACAAACAGATAAAAACAAGTACAGTTTATGCAGCTCACACACGGCTCCAACAGTGGGTACAAGTGAGCAGAAAATTCCTCCCTGAATTCAACCATCTTTAAAGTGCTCCTCTCGGGCGCCTGGGTGGCTCAGTTGGTTAAGCGACTGCCTTCGGCTCAGGTCATGATCCTGGAGTCCCTGGATCGAGTCCCGCATCGGGCTCCCTGCTCGGCGGGGAGTCTGCTTCTCCCTCTGACCCTCCCCCCTCTCATGTGCTTGCTCTCTCTCATTCTCTCTCTCTCAAATAAATAAATAAAAAATCTTTAAAAAAAAAAAAAAAGACTACTATAAAGTGCTCCTCTCAACTGAGTAGTTCTTCTGTGTCTGTTAATAGCTGCATCAGCAGTTCTAGCTTAGATTCCATAAAAATGATTCAATTTCATAACAAGGAGATTGGCTAGACATAGACCATTTACACTTCACAAAGCAGTTGAAGGGCAAAAGTGTAATGTCAGATTTTACCTCAAGTATTGTTCTTACCTGGTGGGTGGAAACAATAACCCATCTCCTAACAATAATAGAAAGGGTGAATTTATGATCAATTTCAAGTATACAATACTTCAATATGCATAATCCTTTCACAGTATCTGTTATCAGAGCCGAATGCACATTTCAGTTGAATTGTTTCTATGAATGACATTAGTATGAGCTGGCATGCATATAGGCTCCCTTCACATAAGACTTTTTCATCAGCAGGAATTATTAACAGAGCCACTGAAGCATGTAACACTAATTCAGGTGAGTCATTAATAGGCAAAGAAAACTTTCAAAAACTAATTGTTCCTATGATAATAGTAATTTGAATCAATTAAGGGAAAGCAGAAATTCAAAATGTAAACTATTTTACAGTTTTGAACAAAAAGTGAACACAGTTTCCATCAGGCTTCTCACCCCCAAACTAGTCTGATTATAAAATTTACTTAAAAGCCTCAGGCACTAGACACCTGTAAATTCCCATCATTTCACTTTTCCCTAGTCATGTTCTATTCCTGATGTCCCTCTATCAATGGTTATAGCCTTTCCATTCTATCACAGATATATCCGCTTTTACTTTCCATTCCTTGGACACCTTATTCCCAAATGCATCTCATCCTATTTCCAAATTTCAGTTACAATTTAAAAAAACTAAATTTGGGGGGAAAAGACATTTGCAGAATTGACTGCAACATTCTAGTTTAAGAAACAAAAGTCATCTTCTGTAGTCAACAGGTGAAACCTAACAGAGAGATCAAGCATACAGAGCTTAAAATGTGCAAAATCGTGGATTTTTGGGACAATGGCAGAATAGGAGAATCCTCAGGTTATCTTGTCCCACAACAGCCACATCCATGCATCCCAACCCAGAAAAGAACTCGAAGACTGGCAGAACAGACTTTCCACTTAACCATAGAGAGGAAGAAAGATGGCAAACCAAAAGGAGGGGTAGAGACGTGGTCAGGAACCAAACTCCTAGCCAGACTCACTACAAAAAGGAGGAACACCGCAATCTCAGGGAAGGGAGACGAGCAGACCCAACACCAAGTACCCAAGACATGGGGGACCTGCACTGGGAGGACAAGTCCCCACAACATTTGGCTTTGAAAACCAGCAGGGCTGAACTTCAGAGTTTTTATAACTGGCAGGACTGAACTCCAGGTACTTCAAAAATCAGCAGGCTCAGCTACTGGAAAGCTGGAGGGCAATAGGAAACTAAATTCCCACCTTTAAAGAGACAGTATAACAAACAATCCCACTAAGATAGAGCATAGAAGTAGCAGTTTGGAAAGTACCTATAGGGGACTTACTACTCATCCCAGAATGTATTCCGGAGGGGCAGGACCTCAGGACACTTCTCTAAGAACAAAAGAGGTGGACACCGTTTCTCTCACACCACTGCCCCCAGCCTAGGTAGACTGACATTTGCAGGAAACCACACTCTCCACCTCCCTTGCTAACACAGAGCATCCCCGCCCCATGTCTGCCTACAAATCTGTCCCATCCAACATGCCCCACTCAGCAGGAGTCCCTCCCAAAGTGTCTTCTGCCCTGTTGCATCCCACAAGCAGCTCCAGCAAGAACCAGCACCACTTCAAAATGATTCTTGTCCTGGGGAAAGGGAAAGATAACCACATATACCAGTAATTCAGTCTTGGCAACCGAATCTTATAACTGGCCTGCCAATCAGTGCGTCTCCAGCCCTAGCAGGCATTTGGGCTGACTACCAGCCTGTCCATCAACAAAAGCTTCTCAGAAGACAACACAGGGAGAGCACCCTATAGTTCGGTGCAACTGCAGCCCCAGTAAATAGACTAAAGGCAGACATCTGGTCTGACTGCTGACACCATCCAACAAGACCACTATGGCCCCAGACTGGTCTTAACAGCACAGGAACCAAACCTGGCCCACAACAGGTAAAGTGAGTCATTGCAGCCAAATGAAGGCAAATGAGGCTCAGCCACAATAGTAGGGTACATGCAACACACAAAGGAGACAACGTTGAAGCACCAGGTTCTGATGAACAACGGACGCTGGGCTACAGGGCACCACAGGATCTCTTCTTCATCAGGCCACTACTTTAAGATCAGGAGATGTAACAGACATTCCTAATACATAGAAACAGACAAAGTGAGAAGAAGACAGAGCTAAATGAAATGGACATAAGCAATAGGCCTGATAAAGAATTCAAAGTAATGGTCATAAAGATACTCACTAAACTTGAGAAAAGAGTGGAGGATCTCAGTAAGACCTTCAACACAGACAGAAAATACAAAAAGAACCAGAGATTAAGAACTCAGTAATTGAAGTTAAAAATAAACTACAGAGAATCAATAGTGGATTAGAGAAAGCAAAAGAATGCATCAGTGAGCTGAAGGGTAATGGAAAGCAACCAAGATAAAAAGAAAAGAAGTAATAAAAAATGGTAACAGGTTAAGAGAACTCACCAACATCATCAGGTACATTAACATTCTCATTATAGCAATTTCGGAAGGAAAAGAGAGAAAGGGGGCAGAAAATTTTATCTGAAGGAATAATAGCTGAAAACTTTCCAAATCTGGGAAAGAAAACACAAATCCAGATCCAAGAGGCACACACAGAGAGCATCCAACAAAATTAGCTCAAGAAGGTCCATACCAAGACACGTAATAATTCAAAGTGCAAAAAGTAATGACAAAGAATTTTAAAAGCAGCAGAAGGAAACAATTACATATAAGGGAAAGGTTGTCGGTGATTTTTAGTAGAAACTTCACAGGCCAGAAGAGACTGGCATGATATATTCGAAATGCTGAAAGGAAAAAAACATTCAACCAAGAATACTCTATCCAGCAAGACCATCTTTCAGAACAGAAGGAGATTAAAGAGTTTCCCAGAGAAATAAGTTAATAGAGTTCAATTCATCACCATTAAACCAGCCTTACAAAAAAGTTGAAGGGAATCCTTGAGTAGAAAGAAAAGGCCATAATCAGGAGTAAGAAAATTATGGAAGGGAGAAATTTCAAAGGTAATACAAATATAACAAAACAGACTAATCACTTATAAAAGAAGTATGCAGGGTAAAGCAGAAAAGCATTAAAGTCATTTATATCTATAAGGACTAGTCAAGGAATTTACAAAATAACAGGATGTAAAGTGTGACATCATATATATAAAACGTGGTGGGGGGGTTAAAATTTAGTGCTTTTAGATGGGTTCAAACATAAGCAACCATCAACTTCATACAGACTGCTATGTGTATGAGACCTTACATATGAGCCTAATGGTAATCACGAATGCAAAAGCTTTTAATATGAAAAAATAAAGAGAAACGAATCCAAACAAAGCCATCAAACTATAAGGGAAGAGAGCAAGAGAAGAGAGAACAAAAACAACAGGAAAACAAGTAACAAAATGGCAATAAGTAGATACCCATCAGTAGGTACTTTGAATGTAAATAGATTAAATGCTCCAATCAAAAGTCATAGGGGGATTGAATGGATAAAAAAGCAAGACCCTTCTCTATATTGCCTAAAAGAGACTCACTTCTGACCTAAAAACATATGCAGATTAAAACTGAAGGGAAGGAAAAACATTTACCATGCAAATGGAAGTGAAAAGAGCTGGGATAGCAATATGGGTATCAGACAAAATAGACTATAAAACAAAGACTGTAACAAGAGACAAAGAAGGGCTCTATATAATGATAAAGAGAAAAACCCAACAAGAGAATTTAACAATTTTAAGTATTTATGCATGCAAAATGGGAGCACCTAAATACATAAAGCAACTATTAACAGATATAAAGAGAGAAATTGACAGTAATAAAATAACAGTAAGGGACTTTAACACCTCATTTACATCAATAGATCATCCAAACAGAAAATCAAGAAAACAGTGACTCTTAATGACACATTGGACCAGATAGACCTACCATATATTCAGAACATTCCATCCAAAACCAGTGGAAATACACATTCTTTTCAAGTGTGCATGGAACATTCTCCAGAACAGATCACATATTAGGCCACAAAACAAGTCTCAACAAATTCAAGATTAAAGTCATTCCACGCATCTTTTTTGACCACAATGCTATGAAACTAGAAATTTACCACAAGAAAAAAATCTGGAAAGAACACAAATACATGGAGGCTAAATAACATGCTACTAAATAATGCATCAACCAAGAAAACAAAGAGAAAATAAAAAAATACAAGGAGACAGATGAAAATGACAACACAATGGTCCAAAATCTTAGGGATGCAGCAAAAGCTTTCCAAGAGGGAAAAGTAAAGCAACACAGGCCTACCTCAAAAAGAAAAATAAACAACCTAACCTTACACTGAAAGCACACAGACTGCTCGGGCATGCACCCCCCCACACACACACATGCACGCACGCATGCACGCGTGCGCGCGAATATTACCCGGCTCTAAAAAACCGAAATCTTTCCATTTGCAACAGTGTGGATGGACCTAGAGGGTATAATGCTAAGTGAAGTCAGTCAGTCAAAGACAAATACCATATGATTTCACTCATATGTGGACAAACAAAAATACAGACTACTAACTATAGAGAACTTACAGTTACCAGAGGGGAGGTGGGTAGATGTATGGGTCAAACAGATAAAGGGGATTAAGAATACACCTACAGCACTGAGAAATGTATTGAATTGTTGAATCATATTGAACACCTGAAATATAACAGTGTATGCTAAGTATACTTGAATAAAATGTGTAAAATTATGTAATTGTAAAGCTACTATTACAACCATTTAGACAACAAGTGAGTATATACAAATACAAATCCAGTTGGCCCGGGAGGTTCATTCCTCTTTATTTCCACATCTTTGCAAGCAGCTAATTCAATAGGCCAGAGTTAACAATGAAAGAACAGGTTGAAACTAGCTGCCGAGCAACAGAGGCTCCCATTGCTAATAACTACAAGTTCTCTGGTGTTACACAATAACCTAGAGGTTCCAGGAAACACGTGGAACATTATGGGGTGAAATTCCTCTTCTGAAGCCATTTCCATGGCACATCCCAAAATAGCTGTGCTCAGCCTAAGACACTTCTCCATGGAGAAGAGCCTGAGGAATCCCATGTGCTCTGCTACTTCTTTGCTTGTATGTACTTTTCCCCAAAACAACACTATTTTACAATTACATCATCTAGTATGAAGTTGTGTTTCCCTGTCCACTTTGCCCATTCTCCTGCAAGTCTCTACGCTAGGTCTTTCCAGATGCATTTTCACTCATGACTCTCACATCCTGTGCTAGATCACTTAAACAGTTCAAAAAAAGTTTAGACTATCTACTTAATTCACCTTTCAAATTAACAACAAAAAAAATTTAACTGGTGCTAAAGTGTAATTTTCAAAACTTTAAAACCATGACTTTCATGAAAATATAAAATGAACAAATGCAAAAGCTATTATTCAACTCCATTAATAAGGGTATCAAAAATTTGAATAAAGGCAAACAGGATTACTAAAATGAATTCACTAACGGATGCAAAAATTGTGAATCTGTTATGAAAAGGTTTTGCAAAATGGGCATCAGAGATAGTGCACAAACCACTAGTAAGCTCTCTGGACCTAACTTAATAAAAGGATGTTATATATTACTTTAGGCCTAGTGGCACCAGGAAAAAATTAGATACTAAGAATACAATAAACAGAAAGTTTAGAAATCTCTGCTACAGAGCAACAAAATATGTGAGATGGCTCTTCCTTAGAGCAATCAACTGCATCCCTACTAGACAAAAACTTTTTGCATTATTATGTATAAGAATCATTTGCACAACTATTTCTCAACTTCTTCCCCTATAGAGCTGCCCAATAACCTAATCAAAAGAAAGTAAGTATAGTCACAGAGGATCCACTAGACAAGCCCAGCATTTCACTGAAAAGTCACCCAGTAAGCTCTTTTGCTCATTTACAAGTCTTAGACAATTTCTCCATCTCAGATTACGGTTGGTTCTAACAGGAGTAAAGCAAAAATCACACCGGGTGGGAGGAAGGATGCAGGGGCAGCTACAATCCATGAGTATTTCCATCAAGAATGGGACAGCATGCATAGCCAGTAAAGGTACACTGAAAGGGACAGTATAATACACTGCTACTGGACATACAACTTGGTGTAACATTGCTGGAAAGCCACCTAGTAACGTGTACTAGAAATTGTTGAGGCTCAGATCTTTGATTCCATAATTCCACTCCCAGAAATTTTCATTCAACATATATTCAGATGTGGACTAAGATATATACCTATCTCAAAGCAGTAATTACAAAAATTTAAATATGTAAAATAACTTATGTAGATTTCCCAGCTTAAAAGAGGTTTTCCAAAAGCCCTCACTAAATCCCCACATCCTTTCTACGTAATCCACTTCATACCCAGGATCTCCCCTATGAGGTCTCTTATCATAGTGCACTCTAATTTCTGATTTGCTTATCCCTTTGCCCTCTTAAGCTATAACCTCCACGAAGGCTTGCGCCATAGAATCCAATTGCATGAATTTAGCATAATGCCACATGCATAGTAGGCGCTCACATGCTGGCTCACTGAATAAAATGTTACATAGCCTCAAAATACGTACATGAGTATGTTTCCTCTATAGAGAGAAGTAATAAGTATTAATCATCAAAAAAAAAATATTATGAAAAAAGCCTCAAGTTACCATCCCAACTTTACTGACAGAGGATCAGGATCACATGCAGGTATTTTGAAAAGCACACAGATTGCCAGCAAAGGGACACGCACTTCAGCTACTGCTGGTACACAGACAGGCACTGAAGTGTCTGTCAGGTGAGCCATTCTTTGCCGCTGAGTGTGTCCTGGACACATTAGCACACTATGCATCTAAGGAAAAGGATAAAGCTCAAAAGAAAACCACTGTATGCAACTACTTAAAGGAAGTTTTGGATAATGATAAAAATCCTTAATTGTGATGGAGATTTTTTAAATTATTTTAAAACAATCTGATGTTTCTTAGGCCATGCTTCTCAAACCTTAAAGAGCATGAGACTCATGTAGGGGTCTTGTTAAAATACAGGTTCTTATTCTATCAGTCAGTCTAAAGTGCAGTCTAGACTGCACTTCTTACAAGCTCCCAGGTAAAACTGATGGTGCTGGTCTAGGAACTTCAATCTGAGTAGCAAATTCATAAAAATTTCTAAATGAAAAGAATGGTATGCAGAGCTCCGTTTTCCTGTTTTGTTGTTGTTTTTAGGAATCCTAAAGCACCTATCTCCTCTGATGATTTTTCAAACCATTCCTGGTTCAGGATTCTCGATACCCTGCAGATACTACAATTTAAAATAATGGCAACCATAAATAAAAGAGGATCATCACTATAGATCCAATGAAAATTAAAAAGGAATACTATGAACACTATGCCCCAAAATGTGATAATCTAGATAAAATAGATCAATTCCTTGAAAAGACACAATCTGCCAAAACTCACATAAGAAATGGATAATCTGAATAGGCCTACATCTATTAAAGAAATAAAGTCCATAATTAACAACCTTCCAAAATAGAAGGGACAATACCCAGATGGGTTCACTGGTGAATTCTGCCAAACATGTGACAAGGAGAGGACGTCAATTCTACACAATCTCTTTCAGGGGATCAAAGCAGAGGGAATGCTTCCTAACTCATTCTGAGGCTAGCATTACCCCAATGCCAAAACCAGACAAAAACATTTTAAGAGAACTACAGACTAATCTCTCTCATGAACATAGACACAAAAAGCCTTAACAAAATATTAGCAAAATGAATCCAAGAAAAGTATAAAAAGAATTATACGTGACAACAAAGTTAGATTTCAGGTATGCAGGGCTGAGTCAATATTTGAAAAATCAGTGTAATCCACTGCATCAACTAAAAAAGAAAAATAATAGGATTATAGGACTATGTGCAGAAAAAAACATCTGAAAAAATCCAACACCCATTCATCATCAAAACTCTCAGTAAACTAGAAACAGAGGTAAAGTTTCTCAACTTGATAAAGACTACCTACAAAGTACTTAGAGCAAGCATCATACTTAATGGTAAGAAACTTGAAGCCTTCCCAGTGTAGTATTGGCAAAAGATTAGACAAATACATCAGTGGAAAATAAGGCAGCCCAGAAACAGACTCAGATACAGCCAACCGATCTTCCGACATAAGCAATACATTGGATCAAAGATGGCCTCTTCAACAAATGGTGCTGGATCAACTGGACATCTGCAGGCAAAAAAGTAATTTAGATGCAGATCTTACTTACATCCTTCACCAAAATCAACTCAAAATAGATGTAAAATGCAAAATAATAAAATTCCTACAAGGCAACATAGGAGTAAACCTAGATGTCCTCAGGTATGGTTAGGCCTTCTTAGACACAATATCAAAGGTACAACCCATGGAAGAAATAATCGATAAACTGGTCTTCATTAACATTAAAATTTTCTGCTCTGCAAAAGACAACGCCAAGAGAATAAGACAAGTCACAGAAGGAGGAAACATCTGCCAAAGACACATCTGATAAAGGGTTGTATTTCAAATATTCAAGAAACACTTAGAACTCAAAAATAAGAAAACCACCCAAATATAAAATGAGCCAATGACCTTAACACCTCCCCTAGGATGATATACAGAAGGCAAATAAGCATATGAAAAGATGTTCCACATCATCAAATGCAATTTAAAATAACACTATCATGGGACGCCTGGGTGGCGCAGGCGGTTAAGCATCTGCCTTCCACTCAGGTCATGATAGGGAGCCTGCTTCTCTCCCTGCTTGTGCTCTCTCACTCTCTGACAAATAAATAAATCTTTAAAAAATAAATAAATAAAAAATAAAATAACACTATCACAGATGTAATAACAAAGCCTATAATGATGGCCAAAATCTTGAATACTGACACCACCAAATGCTGGTAAGGATGTGGAGCAATATAAGTCTCACACTGCTGGTGGGAATGCCAAACAGTACAGCCACTTTGGAAGACAGGTGGGTGGTTTCGTACAAAACTAAACATACTCTGAACATACGATCCAGCAATCATGCTCCGAGGCATTACCCAAAGAAGTTAAAACCTTATGTCCACACAAAAACCTGCACACAAATGTTTACAGCAGCCTTTTTCATAAATGTCAAACCGTGGAAGGAACCAAGAAGTTCTTTAGTAGATAAGAGTATATACAAACCACAGTAACTCCAGACAACGGAATATTATTCAGTGCTAAAAAAGGAATGAGCTACCAAGCCATAAAGAGACACAGAGAAACCTTAAATGCATAAACAGTTAAAGAAGTCCATCCAAGGGGCGCCTGGGTGGCTCAGTCGTTAAGCGTCTGCCTTCGGCTCAGGTCATGATCCCAGGGTCCTGGGATCGAGCCCCGCATCGGGCTCCCTGCTCCGTGGGAAGCCTGCTTCTCCCTCTCCCACTCCCCCTGCTTGTGTTCCCTCTCTCGCTGTCTCTCTCTGTCAAATAAATAAATAAAATCTTTAAAAAAAAAAAAAAAAAAAAAAAAAAAGAAGTCCATCCGAAAAAACTATATACTGTATGATTCCAAGTTATGACATTCTGGAAAAGGCACAACTATGAAGAAAATAAAAAGCTACGTGGTTGCTAGGGGTGGGAGGATTTAGATAAATAGGCAGAGCACAGAGGACTTTTAGGGCAGTAAAAATGCTCTGTATGATACTATAATGATGGATGTATTTTATACATTTGTCCAAATCCATAGAATGTATAACACCAATATAAACTATGAACTTGGGAGTGATTATGTAGTATCAGTGTGGTTTTGCCAATTGTAACAAATGTCCCACTGTGGTTGATGGGTGGTGATAATGGGGGAGGCTATGCATGTACAGGGGGCACATGGGAAACCTATATAACCCTCCTCTCAATTTTGTTGTAAACCTAGAACTACCCTATAAAGAAGTCTTAAAAAAAAAAAAAAAAAAAAGGCTCCCAATAAGCATTCTTGACAAGAACACCTGATTTTCCAGGAGTAGATTACGGATACCCATACTGGGTTAGTGGATCTGTAAAGTATGAAACTAAAGAAAATTGTTAGTATGTCTTCCAGTGCCTAGAAGAGCTCCTCGTACAGGGACTCAAATGATCACGGCACAAATGACTACAGGATTTAGCGTGGAAGAAGAGAAAAAAGGAGGAAGAGTTTGGTTAAGGTTTTTCAGTATCTGAAGGTAGCTAAGTAGAAATCAAGTAAAAGTCTTCCGTACCATTATAGTAGGAAAGTAAGAGAATGAAAGGTCTATTTCAGCCTATTTTAAATACACATCTTTAACAACCAGTTGTCCAACAATGGTATATGTTTCCTCAAATGCACAGAGCTAATTGAACACGTTCAAGCAAAGAAGCCAGATGGCTCTCTCAGAGGGACACGAAAGAAAACACACCTGCCCTGCAAACACTAGGTTTCCTCAAGTTGCCCCCCACTCCCTAAGCACACGATTCACTACTCACAACATCAGGAATAAATTGCAACAGTCTTCCTACTTTGAAAATGAAAAATAAAGTTGCCTCAAAACAACAGCCCTTGGGCCAGAAGCCACAACCTTACACATGACCTAAAAGCAAATCAAAAGCTTCATTCTCTGGAAGTCATAAAAACAAAAGAAACTATTCCACTGAGATAAATGAGTACCTTCAAAGACAATGGTATGATAAAGACATAGGAATACTCTCAGAATGAAATCTATTTGTTTGAGCATCTGTTTGCCACCTACAAAGAATAACTCTTTCTGATGGATTTAACCGAGAAAAAAAAGATAATAAAATTCATTTGATGGGACGTTAATGCACAAACACACCTCATTTTCCTAGAAAACCTCAAAAGATATCTGGTGTTAATGTATCAAAACCCAGATTTTTTTTGTGTGTGTGATCAAGCCATAACATTTTAGCAATTTGAATATTAAAACTGCCCTCATAACATCACTTGGTATTTTCAATGGTTTCATCTAAAAGAATACCCTTATTTCTGATAATGCTACAATGTATCAATTTACATTTTTTTTTTTTAGATAATTAAGATTATTTTTACACTCACTTTGGAAGCTTTAGCTTCTAGAAGCATGGAGCTATTAAAATGCTAATATGGAAAGATAAGGTGGGCATGTTACACATAATACCAGTAAAACACAGGAAATTGATTCTCTAGATGATGTGGAAAAGCTGGCTTATAAAGTTAATGAGATATTACTTAAGGCAAAAGAAACAATTTGCCCATTAACAATAAGGATAAGCCAAACATTTTTGTCATCAAATATAATGACACTAAAAGAATAACAAAAACTAAGTAGATATGAAAATCAACTAAAGTACAGGGGAAAAAACTACATCAAACACATGAAGTATAGTTACAGCAGCAAGTCTTAGCAAGTTAGAAATAAATATAAGAGAATAAAAAGAATTCCAACAATTATATGGGTTATACACCAAGGAAAGTGTCACTAGTCAAAGGAGTACATTTCCCATTGAACATTTAAGAGACTTGACAACTACCTGGGATGGATTTCTAATATAGCAGGAGAGTAAAGTAAAAGGATTAACCCTGAAACCCAAAAATCCACTACTTTGTCTCTTAGATATCTTAGCTAGCCTCAGATAACAAAAATAGCACAATCCTTAAGCAGTAGCTTTAGCCAGAGATTTCTTGGCCATCCACAAAGTTTAAAAAAAAAAAAAAAAAACCTGCAAGTTTTCCAAGTTTCAAAGCAGGCATAGTGCTTTAATTTAAATAACAAAAATGCCACGTTGATTTTAGGAAAAATATATAGTCAGAAAACCCAGGTTTCAGTCCCAATTCTATCTCCAATATCCATTTCCAAAGGCTTTTCCTTAGGAAAGGAGTATTTTATTCCCTGTGTATGAAGTATATTCCAAAATTTTGAGTCTATCATTTGCTCCTTGCTGATAAGAATAAAATGACAAATTTTTAACATCTAGATATCACAAATCATCATTAAATACAGATCACGTATTTCTGAAGAAAATTTAACAATGTGAATTCAAATGTGCTGCAAGTGTAAACTACACACTGGTGTTTGAAGATTTAGTACAAAAAATGTCAACTACTGGGGCTCTGGGGCGGTTTAGTCGGTTAAGTGTCTGCCTTCAGCTCAGGTTGTGATCCCAAGGTCCTGGGATTGAGCCCCCTGTGGCATTGGGCTCCCTGCTCAGCAGGGAGTCCGCTTGCCCTCTCCCTCTGCCCCTCCCCCTCCCCCAGCTCATGCGCTCACTCATGCTGTCAAATGAAAATCTTTTTCTAAAAAAGTCAACTATTGCATTAATAATTGCTTATTCTGATCACATATTGAAATAACATTTTAGATATTAAGTTAAATATATAAAATTAAGTTCATTTGTTTTATCTTTTTAACGGGCTACTGGGAAAGTTTAAGTTACATATGAAATTACATTTCTATTGTATTGAATGGCCGGCTGCAGGCTGAACTCTTCACAGTAAGGTTTGTAAATTATTTTTCTACAGCATCTACTGAAGTATGGTACATAATAGATTCTCAAAAAGCATTAAAGGAACTTTATATAGAAGCATACAACAGCAACTAAATAAGACCAAAGTTGACTTTTTGATTCATATACCAGCTATATTCTGTTGGAGTGACATTAAAAACCTCTTATTTAGTAATCGTGACAATTCTGAAATATGGACCAAGACAACCAAAAAAAATTTTCAGCTGAAAAAGTAAACTGACATACCTAATTTGTACGGGGTGCATCATGTTCTCCCAGAATTCCTGCTGAAGTCCTATACCTGTACCTCAGAATGCCACTGTATTTGGAGACAGAGCCTTTAAAAGGATAATTAAAATAAAATAAATCATACAGATGGACCTAATCCAATAGGACTGGTATCTTTATAAGAATAGGATATTAGAACCCAAGTAACACACAGACCAACCGGCAATCCATGAGGACACGGAGAGAAGACAGGCATCTAACTGCAAGCCAAGGAGAGGGGCTTCAAAAGAAACCAAAGCTGCCAACACCTTGATCTTGGACTTCTAGCTTGAGAATTAAGAGAAAATAAATTTCTATCACTTAAGCCACCCAGTCTACGGTACTTTGTGGCAGCCCTAGTACACTAATACATTGTTCCAAACACTTAAAACTTTTCCAACTTGAGTGGAGTTTTGGCTTTTATACTTAAGTTACAAATTCAATTCCTCACTCATACCAGCCACATTTCAAGTGCTCAACAGCCATATGCAGCTAAGGGCCACACTACTGCACAGTACAGACCTAGAGAGGACACCAGACCAAGAATTTCCAAAAAGAATGCTTAAAGTAGTTGGGAGATATAACAAAAAAAATGTGTTCTTATATATATTGAAGCATGTTCCATCTTTAATTTTAAAACAAAATGCAAATGCATGGGATTCAAATCCACCCTTGTGTTATTCTTACTATGATTTGCTGAGTAGATTAGGGAAGGGAGTTCATAGTTTAGAGCTATGTTTGGTACATCTGAATGTCATCACCAAGGTTTCTCGAGATGTGTCCATTGCTGCAAAATACAGAGAACCACTGACGTAGGTGGCCAGGATACATTTACCAGTACAAAAGAGTCAGAATTCTAGGTATGATTTCCCAGAAATTCCCCAATTAGCCACTGGTAAATTGGAGAACGCTAATACTCAGCTGTAGATTTCATCATGCCTCTTGTCAACTTAATCAGGCATTTTCAATAGAAATTAAATTCCAGAAATATAAGACATGGCACGAATATGCTACTGAACAGGATATTCCTAGATTCATTATCATAAACATGAGGGATCAAAAAAGTATGTCCACTATTAATAACTTCATGCATCTATAAATAAAGTTTAAAAAGCATGGAAGAAAAATACAGAATCCAGGAAACAAAATAGTTCTGCTAGACTTGCCTAACAGTACCGAACACATTTACTAAAATAAGTAGCTATCTCCTTTAAGAATTAGAAAAATGAAGGTAGAGGGGCACCTGGGTGGCTCAGTCAATTAAGTGGCTGACTCGATCTCAGCTCAGGTAATGATCTTGGGGTCATGGGATGAAATCTCGAGTCGAGCTCCGAGCTGGGCATAAAGCCTGCTTAAGATTCTCTTCACTTCCTCTGCCCCTCCCCACCCCCACTCTCTCACCCTAAGGGGGGGAAAAAAAAAAAAAAAAAAGGAACATAGAGAGTCCAAAATGTAATCTTCAGTATAATAAAGTTCATCTACTGGGAAGTATTTTACATTTGCATAGAACTTTACTTTTTAAACTGGCTTTTTTTTTTTTTTAAGATTTTATTTATTTACTTATTTGAGAGAGAGAGAGAGAAACAGCATGAGAGGAGATAGGGTCAGAGGGAGAAGCAGGCTCCCCGCTGAGCTGGGAGCCTGATGTGGGACTCGATCCCAGGACTCCAGGATCATGACCTGAGCCGAAGGCAGTTGCTTAACCAACTGAGCCACCCAGGCGCCCTAAACTGGCTTTTTATACGGTATCTTAAATTTGCCCAAGAACTTCATGTTTGGATATATTCTTAGTTTACATAAAGAAACTAAGGCTCTAAGAAATTAAGTGACATGCCCAATGTCACCCAATTTGTAAATGACTAAAAGACAAACCTTAGTCCTCTAGTTCCAAAACTTTGTATAGGCTTCACCCTGTTAAAGCATTAAAACTATGCCTAGTGTGGTGTTATGTAAATGTTAGTTATAATAAAAATTTTTAATACAATTATAGTGACTTGATCAAGTGTTGTACTAACAAGACTTAAAATGGTAATTAAATTCAGAATAAATCTCAACCATGGTAATTCAATTTAGAAGAAATAACTCCCGAGAGCATTATGGTCACAGGAATCTTTTTAAAATTTAAATGTATAGAATCTTTTTGCAAAGAAATACCAAGTGATAGATAAAAGGCTTTCTAGCATAAATTTATGATGATCAAATTAGGTGGGGAAAATAAAATCGAACTTTTAAAACTACAGTTTTTTTATATATTAAGTGAATAATGTCTCATATCTACCTGCTGTATTTTTTATTCCATCAGATCCATTTAAGAGTGATATAAAAGTGATTTAGAAGGTCAATATTCAATGTTAAAAGAGGATTTAAAAAGTGAGGAACTGAGCTAGATTTAAAAAGACTGAAGAATGAACAGGTGGTCCCAGTTGGGAACAAGCAACTGGAAAAGTTATTTTGGAACAATGGGAAAATTTAAATATGGACAGGTACTATGAAATTTTAGGTAGAAAGAGTAGAGTTATGAACTGAATGAAACAACTTACAGTATGTTCTCATTTAGGTTTAAAAATACTTCACTATAATTATACACAACAAATATCTGGAGGGATATAAATATAAACGCACACACTACATACACGGCAATAACAGCAGTAATCTCTGAGAGGCTAGAACATGGCACTGTTATTTCATTTTTGTTTACCTTCTAAATTTTTATAACGCATATGTACTATGTTGTAAAAATATAAAAATTTTAAAATATCAATATTTTTATTAAGCCAGAAATAAAAACCTGTCTTCTGTGTCTTACATTTGTGAAACAAGCACATGTGAAATAATGATTCTGAAGATGGTTTGACTCTTCACTTTTATTTTAGCTCTCAGGTGTTTATAATAAATCAACTTTACTTTCAAATATATGGAGTTCTGAATATAAGCTTCATGCTAAAAAAATGAAATGATCACAGACACTGAAGAACAACGCAAAAAAAGTCCCTACTTATAATATTTTGAAAAGTCACCTATATTTAGAGTTTCAAATAGCAATTGTATGCCCATACCAGTTAAATATTGTTCATCATGAATTAAAACAAAAATCTTTAGATAAGAAGAAGGAAATGAGAAAAATTCTTGCTATTTATCAGTGTTAAAATGCTAGTCTTAAATCTTCCCAACAACTGTCCTTAGAAACTCTCATTCTCTGTATATCACTGATGAGAAAAATCTTAAGGACTGAATCCAGAATAAAGAAACTCCTGCTTGGTAATCATTTTCCAATACTATACACATATCAAATCATTAAGCTGTACATCTGAAACTAATACAATGTTACGTCAATTATACCTCAATTTATAGAAAACAAACTACAAATTGATTTTTTTAAAGATTTTATTTTTCAAGTAATTTCTACATCCAATGTGGGGTTTGAACCCACAACCCGGAGATCAAGGGTCACATGCTCCATCAGCCAGGCGCCCCTACAAATTTATTTGTAAAAAAGTAAAGATGGAGCACCTGGCTGGCTCAGTCAGTAGAGCACCAACTCTCAGGGTCGTGAGTTCAAGCCCCATGTTAGGTGTGGAGATAACTTAAAAATAAAAATAAATAAAAGGAAAGACCTCCCCTCCCCCAATAGCAAAATGGCAAAGAGTCATAAATGTTTCACAAAAGATCTGCAAAAGGCCAATAAACACTCAAAATATAAGCATTCTGCCATAAAGGAAATGTAAATTAAAATCACAGAGATGCCTCTAGATATCCACCAAATGGCTAAAATTTAAAACTAATTCTAAGGATTAGAAAAGAACATTCTAGGGGATAAATTTAGCATGAGATAAGGCATGAGTATTAAAGCTGGAACAAATGTTCACATAAGTAAACACGTGTTCATGTGGCTTGGGCAGACAGGGAAAGATAAAATGTGTTCTGGAAAAGTAGTTAAGAATCAGAACTCGGAGCATCTTCAAGTCCAGGAGAAGGACTTTAACCCATATATGATTAGCAAACCCATGACATGGATGACAGCTTTGTGTAGAATGTTCCAAGGGGGGAGAAGATACAGAAGATTTCAGAAGCATTTCTTATCTCCTACCCTGCATTAAATTTGTCTATCCTCCACAATCTGATGTTACCCTCACTCCTCAACCAAAATCCCCACCTGCACTCTCCAACCTACTCAGAGTTTCTTTCTCTTTACTCACCACCAGGTGAGCTCACACCTGGTCAGAGGGAGCGCAGAGCTTTCACTCAGGGCACATCACCCGCATTACTCTTCTGCTCCCCCTAGGCTGCTCTCAATTTAAGTCCAGTGCTTTTGCAGAGGCACAGCTGAGGTCTACCCATTCCGTGATTTCCTGCCTACTCCAAACTGCCCTCATCTCCTTCCCCTGAGTCCCTCCCTTCCTTATGTGGGTTCCTGTAATACACAATTCAACATCTAACTAGAATCCGTATATTGTTCTCAACTCTCCAACCAGACTATAAACTCCTGGATAGAAGGGATCACACCTTCCACTTTTGTACCTCTGCTGGACCTACTACCAAAGAACATACACTAGCTAGTTGTCAGTTCCTCTTGATACAGAAAAGCAAACATACCCTTTCACCCAACAATTCTATTTCTAGTTTATCCTACTGATATATACATATACACACAATAACACATGATCAAAAATAGCATTATGGATAGTAACAATAAAAACTGGAAATAACCTAAATGTCTATTAAGAAAGACTAGTTCATTTGAGTCTATACTGCCTATTAAAAAACAGAACTTGGGGTGTTGTATGAAAGCAGAGAAGGTGGGTACTCCCCTTGACAAGGATGGAGGAGGCCCTCGGGCCTGACAACAAGCACACATACCGTTAAGTCACTGCCACCTACTTTGCGGCATCTAGCCATCGTTTTTTTTGTTTGTTTGTTGAATCACTATATTGTACACCAGAAACTATGTTAGCTACACTGGAATTAAATTTAAAAAAACAAAAAACAAAAAAACAACTTGGGATACCTATACATATGGACCTTAACATAGTAAGTGAAAAAAGTTGCAGGAAATGGGTAAATAGGTCCTATCTTATTTATATAAACATAATTTACAAAAACAATTTTAGAATGATCATCTCTGGTAAGTCGGATGGACTTTTTAACTTTAGAAACACTTCTATTTTGTTTGAAAAAAAATAGAACACATACAATGTAGTAAAAAAAAAAAATTTACTCACTGTCCCAAAAAAGTAAATTACAAAACAATTTATAATAGGACTCCATTTTCTTTAAAATAAAGCTCATAATATGCTAAGGTATATGTACCAAAATGAATATTTAGAACATATGCCAACTGTTAATAATGGTTATTTCCAGAAGAGGGATTACAGGAAACTCATAAACTACATTAGTTTTTCTTTAAAAAAGCACTTACTTTAGTTACCCTCCCCCACCAAAAAAAAAAAAAGATTAAAAAATCTGAGCTAGGATCCCAGAGATTTAAGCATTTTGGTCCACCTGGCAATTAGTTAAAACCAGCTTAACCGGTGGACAGCCCACTGTATTAAATCTGAGGAAGCATTACAGGTAAATCACATCTACAAATCAGTCACAGAAGTTACTGATTGAAAAGCCACTTCTCTACTAGGTAAGTATTAAATATCTGTTTGATGAAGGGAATACTGCTAATGTAAAGTTAAACTTAAATATTTGCTAAATCATGCAAAAGGCAGGCAATGCACTGGTCTCTCCTAATACACTGTTCTGTTTTTAAGTATCTCTCAGGTATCCATAGTCAACTGCAAACTTGCCTCAGGCCTTTATTTCAAGGCCAGTGCCTGAGAGGAGGCAGAAATCCCTACACACTTTCACCCTTAGTGGAGGAAGAAACTATGAGAACCACTAAATCACAGAGAATCCCAAGGGAGCACTGGATTCTGTCTTGGTGGATCTGTGCTTCATAAAGGATATTATAGTTCTTACAGTTACTCTATATGCCCTGCTCCAGAGAGGGGCTTACACACGTCCAACTTAACGCGTCCGCGCCTTCTCCACTAAACCTTTGATAAAAACAGAGCAAGCAGAACTGCCTATTTTTCCTAAAGTCTACTGCTCCAAGTATTTTCCCATCTCAGCACTGACCCGGAGATCCAACTGCCATTTTGTTTTCCCCTTGGACTTAATGCTGAATAGCTTATCACTACTGATGCTAAGTGCTTTATTTGTATTACAACCAATTTATACTCAACAATCCTGTTAAGTGTTCATATTTTACCAGTGAAAAACCTGAAATACAAGGTCTGATAATTAGTGCTAAAAAGAAAACCACAGGCTCAAAAATGGTGTCACTTATGCTAGACCAATCTAACTGCAGTCTCAACCTCACCCAGAAATGTAGTCTTCAGTCAGGAATTGTCTGGTTGGCACCAATGAGGTCATCTGTTACTGGCCTTTCTCCATCTCCCAAGGTGGAGGTGGTGACCTCATCCCAAACAATCCTTTTTTCTCATTTCCTTGTCCCACCTTTAAAAAAAACAAACAAACAACAAACCTTTCCCTTTCTGTAGCCTTTAGGAGCTCCCCTCTACTTACTAGCTGGGATGCTGCCTGATTTCACGAATCAAATAAACCTAATTATATCTTTAAAACTCACTCAGCTTAATGTTTGTTAACACTAGTAAATAGTGGCAAAACTAGGGTTTAAACCCAGAGATTGATTCCTCAGTCCAAGCTTTACTACACTGCACTATCTCTGGGATATATTCTTTTCAACCTAGAAAACACTAGAAATCTTCAGTCAGATGTTGCCACAAAATGAACAAATCTTTTAGAATTTCCAAAAAAGAAAAGAGTTTTATTCAAGCCCAAGTCTTAGACAGCTGCCCTGGATACACAAAATTTGCAAAGAGAGTGCTCCAGCAAAGTATGGTGTAGGATTATACATATTTTTAAGTAAAAAGTTACAAATAATTAGACAAAGAACATTTCGGAAAGTTTAAGACCTTATCTTAAATTTCTAGAATATGCAGGGCTGTAGCACTTTCATCTTATGGGGAACAGGGAAGTTTCTTCTTCTTTTGTGTTCAGACTGCTCCTTTTTGGTGTGTTTTGTTTTTTGTTTGTTTAACAAAGCAGTGTACAATATGTGCTCCGAGCACAAAGAGAGCCCATGCTTTGAGGTTCTGCAGAGTCAGTCTGACCTTAGTAAATGTTAAAGTATAGCAGCTTCCCAGGGAGCCCAGGAGCAGGGCCCACAAATATCAAAAGCTGAAAATTTCCTTTATCACAGTAAAGCACTTAGGTTTTCACAACAATACTGAACATCAACAGGCCACATGGATCAAACATTTACTCACGGAAATGCTGTTTGGCTACCATTAGGTTACTACGAACTTTATTTCACAAAATCTTTGCCATCGCTTTTCTCAACTTTTGAAAAGCTATTTACAGTAATAATTAAACACTCAACCTCTTAACCAAGTCAAACAGATTTGGGTTCAGATTCTCGTTCTGTTACTGCTTTCCTTCACTTGCAAATAAAGATATAAAGGTATACGTGAAAAACTGAGCATAGTGAATGACTGGAGACTAAGTCAAGGTCCCCTACTTCTATTCTTTGTTTTACCACCAATACTCCCAGGATGGGGAACAACTGGACAAGTCCAAATCAAATTCAATACTCTAACTAGACCCATTTATTCACGTGTCTATAGAAAACTTTAAACATTAAATTATGCATTCCATTTAAATTTATGAACTGATAAAACAAGTTCTACACAACCAAGAAAAACTGGTAAAGAAATATATTTGATATTAAGATTACTGCACAGGAGAATGAATGCTAGCTTCACAGTAACTCATACCTCTCATCTATAACCCTGTGAATCACGATAATTTGAAACTTTAAAATAATAAAAATCCTCAAGTCAGTGTTAGAGCTTTAAAACGTCTTGTATTGGATAAGCTCAGGGGGGCTTTCAATGATTAAAAATGCAAGAGAGGCAATAATGCCTGATCTTAACCCCTCTGGCGGCTAAGGATCTGCGATGTTAGAGACTGGGTGGAGCTGCCCTCGGGGCCTAAGGGCTAACGTGGCACAGGGCGCTCACTCTTCTCCAGGTGGAACGCGTCCGGGAATCAGTCCTCACAACTCTGCGCCAAGGACTGAGATCTATCCGCTTTTTCAGGGGAGGAAACTGAGGCAGAAGGGAGGCTGGGCAGTATGCCTAAGCGCTCAGAACTCGGGAACCAGAGGCCGACTGGAAACCTTTCTGGGTCTAGAGTTAGGCCCTTTTAACCCTTCAGGGCTCCGAGGAGGGGGCAGGTAAGTGACACTGCAACAGGGAAAAAAGTACAGTACCGGTGGGAAGCAGGGGTTCCAACGGGGTAAAGGCATGCTCCATATCGGACTACAGGCCTCTGCATTAAAGAAACAGAAACCCCACGTTAGAATGCCTATCTAATCAAACAGTGCGCAAATTCTCCAGAACGCCGGCCGCTTCCATCCCGCGCTCCCGCGGGGGCTTCCAGGCGGAGCTCCAGGGAGCCGCGGCGCTGGGGGCCCGGCCGCCGGGCTCCGCGGGGAGGAGCCAAGAGGGAGGCCGGCCTGCGGGGCGGGCAGGCGCCTCGCGTGCCTCCGGGAGCCGTTCCCTCCTCCCTCTCCCCGCGCACCGCCACCATCCGGGGACTGGAGAGCCGGAGGCGGCCGCCCCCCTCGTCGCGCTGCCCGCCCCATCCCGCGGCCCGCGCGCACACACCGCGGGCGGCGCGCTCAGCCGCGGCCGCACTTACACAATGGCGGGTGGAGCCAGCGGCGAGCGGAGCGCGGACTGCGGGAGCGAAGGCGATCGACCGCTCGGAGCTCAGCTGAGGAGCCTCGGCAGCGCGCGGCACGCGCTCGCAGGCTTAAGTAAGGGGCGCGCGAGGCGGCCCCGCCCCCTTCCGGAGCCGAGGGCCCGTGCGGGCCGCGCGTCCCCGCTGAGCCGCGCGCCCCCGGCGTCGCTCACGCCTGGACGTCCGCCCTCCTCCTTCTTCCCGCAGCCTTCTTCGAGGCTAGTTTGGCCCTTCAGCTGGCTGTGGTGATTCCGCCCAGCGCTCTTCGCTGCAGTTAGTGAGGAGGCCGCTCTTTGCTCAAAACCAAGCAGCAGCTGCTCCGTCACCCTTCCTCAGCCTGGCTTCAGAGCCCGGCGAACTTCCCAGTTTCCAGAGCCCGTCCTCCCGGTCCTCGTTCTCCCGACCCCCTGCTTCCTGCCTGCTTCCTGCCTGCATCCTGAGCACACCTGCTTTTGTCGTTCCTCCCTTCCTGGTGAACGTAATCAGAGAAAGTTGTCGAAATTAAGAGAAACCTCACTGAAGTGGAGCCCTCGGGCTGTACCATTGCCTGCCAGTTATAAGAATTGCCAATTACAGGAAGAACTGTCAATTACAGACCTCAACAGAAGAATCTTCAACAGGAAAGAAGTAACAATCACAGGCCCCAACCGGAAAAAGATGTTTGTCGCATCTCTTAGCAACCCCAGCAAACTCTGCCAATGAGAAACCCTCATCGCCCTGAACATTTGTTTTTCTCCAGTGAACTTTCAGTTCCAAACAACCCTCCCAACTTCCTCCTTTTTCCTGAAATAACGGTCCTCCCCTTTGTTGGGCTTACCTATGGTTTTGCCATAGCTTGCAGGTCCTGAATTGCAATTCTTTGCTATTCCAGAATAAACGCATTTTGCTGACAAAATAACTTACTGTTTTATCTTTCAGGTCAATAAAGTTTTGTGTTTTTTTAAGATTTATTTATTTGAGAGAGAGAGCATGGCCTTTGAGCAGGGGGAGGGGCAGGAGGGAGAGAGAGAACCCTCAAGCAGACTCCCCACTGAGCTTGAGCCGGACGGGGGCCTCACCCCAGGACCCTAAGATCATGATCTGAGCTGAAATCAAAAATTGGACCCTTAACCTGCTGAGCCACCCAGGTGCTGGAAGGTCAATAAATTTTTAGTTCGGAGAAATTTTAAGCCACCTACTTGCAGCTCCATTTGCTCCTTAACACTCCTAGGATGGAGAGCTCACTCTTTTGCCATCCAGCCTTTTCCAATCCTAATCACCAGAAAAATTCTTAGTTTAGGCAAAAATCCTCTTCCTGTACCTGTTACTGTTCCTCCCCAGCTCGCAGGGCCACCACATATTTGAGGGATCCCTGGTCCTCACAATCATCTTAAATGTATTGAAGAGAGTAGAAAGCAAGATGGAGTCACTCATAACAAACAGTGACCTATGTTAAGCAGTGATTTATGCAGCCAAAGATGTTGTAGCTAAGACCAGATATCACTGAAAATAGAACAAGCTGAGGGTACCCAGAACTGATAATCTGCCAAACCAAAGGAGGTCTGCAAAGGCCCAAGTCTGATTAAACTCCTTTAAAAAGCAAGGATCTTTGCAAGAAACTGTCAGACTTGCTAGATAATGATCCTTTCAGAGCTGACCACATCAAAAAGGCAATTGCCACCAAAGACTCTGCCCTATTGATCTCTGAACAGAGATTCTTCATGGCTTGAACATAATAAGCAGCACGTGCCAACAGCTCTCCCTGACTGGACCGAGTCCTTATCTCAACTGCACACTCCCAGACTGACTTTGACTTTGGTTTATTAACTTCCTACCCCCTGTTGTATCTTGTTTGTTGGGTGACTTTGTCTTATGCTTTGCTTTGTGTGATGTGTGAGAAGCCAAGTTAAACATGTAGCAGAATGTCATTGGTTTTGAAATCCTGAAACTGCTTTACAATTATGTTAATCTTGCTTTATGACTGAATAAAGCTGACACTGTGAGAAGACATAACTCATGTGCGCACTCATGTGCTCGTGACAACTACCTAGGCTTTACCTTTTCTAGGCTAAGCTCAATTCTCTCAAGGTTCTAATGTAATGTGATTTTTAGACTCTACCATCCTGGTTCCCATTCTCTGTATTTAATGTTGCTCATAAATTGTGGTTCCAAGAACTAGTGAGAACTGTGCATCTCTCAGTACGCAGCAACTCCTGCAGACCCCCACGAGACTAAAACACCTGACCAACTTCTAATATGACTTCTAGTTGCATACAGCCTGTCCCTAGATTGATCCCAGAGCTGCTCCTCCCACCCCCATAAAATGCCTGCCTGAGAATGCTTGTCAACAAAAAAACCTGAAATACAAGGATTTGGTCAGAGGCAAGGAAAAGTTGTATTATCATGCAGTTTGCAAATAGGGAAATGCAGTTTTCAACTACAAACTAAGAGTATGCCAAAGGGGAAGGATTAGGCTTAGATTAGGCAAAACACGCAAATTCTGTGCCTTTTATGGAACCTGGCTAGACTCAAGTCCCAAACAACTAGTTTCAGGAACAGGATACAGCTCAGTATTTCTGGTGGTTGTTTCAAGATGTGGCAGCCATTGGAGAGCATGACACAAAGGGTTACAGGAGTCTTTTTGCAAATTTTGCTGAATTTTGTGCAAGTTTGTCACCTTAGGCTGTGTGACTGGTTTTGTTCCTCATGGTCATTTGGCCTGTTTAAAATTTTAGTGTTTCCTCCCGTGGCATCAGGGACCCCAGCCTGTCTGTCAGTTATTACCTTCTAATTTTGGGGGTCCTTTGTTCCCAACATTATGACTGCCAGAATTACTGTTTGTTCTAGCCAACACCTGATGATAGGCCCTGACCTCTCAAAGGGCTTACAACTGTGACATGTATCTCTAGCAACTCAGAAGTGCCTCTTTCCCTTTGTCATCTCTCTCTCTCTCTCTCTCTCTCTCTCTATCTCTGTCTCTATCTCTCCGGGACCTGAGAGCCATTTCTTTGGAATATAATAATCAGCCTCTGTTTCTCAGTCTCTGCTGGGGCATAGAATCCTCACTTCTAGCTAGCTAACAGAGCTGTCCTAATCACATTGACACTGACCAACCCTTTGTAATTTTTCACTTCTCTGACTCTACTAGGTCCTCATCTTCTCCCTCCCTTATTCTCCCTTTAAAACATCCAAATCACTTCAGCACAAATCAGAACGGAGCTCAGCTGTTTCTCCTATTATCGGTAGTTACTAAATAAAATATGTTTTAACTGCTTTAACTAATATCTGACTGTTTATCTCACAATGTTCCAGGTATAATCCAGTCATAGAAGAGTACAACATGGTCTATGTTCCTTCACTTTTTTAGCTACCAGATCAAATAGAACTCCCAGGTGTTTTTCACATTTACCTCTCTTACATCAAATGTGCACCTATCTAATACACAATTTTAAACCAAACTGCTAATTAAATATCATGAGTATGCAGTCATAGTTGGGGCCCACAGGCTGTGGGACATTGAAACTTCAGTTTCCTCAAGTATAAGACAGAAACAACGCTGCCTACTTTGGAAGGGTTCTCTAGGGATCAAATGATTTGGTATAGATAAGCACCTGGGCTGGTGCTAGCACATATAGATTTGCGGCAAATGTTTGTCCTGCTCCATCAACATGGTACTCCATATATATCTGGATGACTTCAGTGTTTATAGCTGTAGCCTACATCTTTGCAAAGTTTTTATGGGTAATCTAGACCAAGTGTCTCCCAAAATTGTTTAAAAGAAAACTGAAATACTCAACTAGAATTAATTTCAAAAGCCCACATGTTTAAAGATGCCACCAGTGAAACTAAGAAGACAACAAACTGGAGGTGGAGTGAGAATATTTGCACATATAATAGACAAGTGGTTGCTCTATCTAGATGATATGAAGAACTGCAAATCCATCAGTAAAAGGCAAGCAAAACAGTGAAATAATGACCAAGGATATATACAGGCAAATTACAGAAAATATTCACATGGCAAATAAACATGTGAAAAACACAACCGTTGATGCAAAATGAACAAACCATTTAGAAATTCTAAAAGAAAGGAGTTTTATTTGAGCCCAAGTCAGGACAGCTGCCCATGATACACAATCTTCACAAGAGAGTGCTCTGGCAAAGGAACATTCGCTATAAGGTTATATACACTTTTTACCATAAAAAGTTACAAATCGTTAGACAAAGGACATTTCAGAAAGTTGTAGACCTTATCTTAAGTTTCTAGTATATGCAGGGCTATAGGACTTTAACCTTTTGGGAACCAGGGAAGTTTCTTCCTTTTTCTTAACTTTTGTGTTCAGAATGCTCCTTTCAGGCTTTAACAAAGCAGATGCAAATGTATGCCTGGGGCGCAAATAGAGCCCATACTTTGGGGTTCTGCAGAGTCATTTTGACCTTAGTAAATGTTAAAATATAGCTTCCCTGGGAGCCCACGAGCAAGGCCCACAAACATTAAAAGTTGAAAATTTCCTTTAACACAACATTGGTAACATCTGGAAAAGCAAATTTGAACAGCGAGATAAATTTACTTGTCAGATTGCAAACTTTTAAGTAATAAAGCAAATTTACATTTATTGAGCAATTATTTTGTTGCAGTCACTGTGTTAAGGTCTTTTATATTTTATTTCATTACCTTAAAATGTAGGCCCCACAACAACAATGAGCAAATTTGAATAGTTCACCCTTGAATCCTCATACTATAGCTCAGTTGCTGGCAAAGAGCAAGTGACCGACAAGTACTTATTGAATGTCCATAATGAAATTGTTTGCAAAAGCCTGAGATGCTCCTTCTCCAGTTCTTCTCACAGCTGGCTCATTCATCAAGACTTGGTATGAGTCTTTCTTCCCCCAGTTACTCCTTCTCTCATCTAGGATTGTCTGTTTTCCTGCATAGCTATACTCACCATCTGTAGTTAACTTACCCATTTACTTATTTATCATTTGTCTTCTCCTACTAGCTCCCTAAGAGTTGGAACCATATCTGTTTTGTCCATTGCTATTCTCCAGCCAACAGGATACCTCCACCCATAACAGAGACTCCATAAATATTACTTAAATGTATTAACAAAGAGTGGTGACAAGAGAATAGAAAATTATAGTATATCATACCAGGAATTTTTTGAATAAGTGAAATCAATATGCCCTCATGTGGAAAAATGTTCATGACAGAGTAAGTTTTATAAATGCAAATGGCGGAACAGTCCCACTTATATTTTTAAATGCATTTGGATATCCATAGAAAGAATTGTTAAAAGTGACCTCTGAGAAAAAGAGATAAAGTACATAGGAGGCCACAGGCTGAGGGAAATATTACTTTTTATTTTGTATTTTATGTATTAATATTTTTGAAGCATATTAAAGTTTTAAAAATGTATATTAAAAGAAAATTAATGAGTCATTATTCTTAACCATTGGCATATTTGGAGCTTCCAAAGAAGGCAACACACGTACAAACATGGTACAATTTTTGGAGTTGAGATTCCATAGCTTCAACCGAATTTTCAAAGTATTCCAACAGAAAGAATTCCTACTTGCGGGTTATGTTGTTTTCTCCAGGACACAAAGATGGTTCTTTATCTTCCTTCCCAATTATCTTCCTCATTTTCTTGAACTGAGGAAGTTCAAAATATATGGCATATTGTTCCAAAGATATCATATAATAAAAATCTTCTGCAGTGAAATAACTTTTCAAAACACAGCACGTCATCACCAACCTCCTCTGAGAATTATAACACATTATCCATTTTTAAACATCTCATGAAGACCAGACGAAGCTGTTTATCTCCAAACCCAGAATGTCTCAAAGACATTGGAACAAGTAACACTTTCTTCTTGGCTTATCTTTTAAAAACTTGCAGAACAGTGTGGCTCCACACAACGGCTAGGGAAAAGCTATAAGAGACAACGAGCCTAGGTGCCAACCCTTCTTTGCTGCAACAGGTGTTCTTCCTACAGCTGCCACGGAGTGGTCTTGGAGTTCCCAGTCTCCAGGCAGCTACCTTTATCTTATCGACATCTACTCTCAACTTCAAAATGCATACCTGTTCTGATCTCACTTTAACAGCTCATGCGGTATTCCTAACTGCCTTTGGGATATTTCCACTTAAATATTTGACCATTACCTCTGATTCAAGTGGCTAAACTGAAATCATTCATTTATTGCTCCTCCCAGAGTCTCATTTCTTTCCCTGGCATCCTTATTCTTCTGGACTCCTTGGAAAGTAACTTCAATTTGCCTTTTCTTTCATTCCATAAATCCAGCCAGTTGCCTCCATTTGTCCTATTGACCACTTATTCCAACTTGCTGAGGTCAATTTGGATCAGATTCTATCATGCTTGTCATTTTCGCTCATCCACCAATAAAAATGATTATTTTAGGACCTATATGAAGTATCATCTCTGAAAAGTCTTCCCTGAGATTCACTCAAACCCCTCACAATTAATCTCATTTTGCTTATAATTTCATTACATTCTTTCATGCTTCTTTTATAGCCCTTTCCACAGTCTGATATAGTATGGTTCATTTTAAACGTATGCCACCTTGTGGTCCAAGAAGGCTGCCTGAGCTCCAACCTTCACCTTATACCTTTCAAGCATTAGGAAGGAAGAAGGGCAAGGAAGATACACTATCTGCCTTATAAAAAGATGTGAAAGATAAAATGCACCACGCAATTAAGGAGATCATTTTCAGGCTCTTGCAATAAGGAACACACCCTACATCCTAAGATCCACGTGTCATCACAGTGTAATTTTGCCTTAGATTTTTATAGGGAGGCATAGACAAATCGCAGGTGGGATGATTTAGAACTGGGATCTTTTGTAATCAGGGGAAATCTCAGTCAGCTGAACAGGAAACATTTATCTCTGTGTTTAGCTCTTTTCAGGCAAACATTTCTAATATCAGCTAATCATTCATGAGACAAAGAATGAGGTATTGGATACACCTGGAAATAATACATTATATAGTCAATTCTATTTCAAAAAAAATAGAGCATTGGAGGAAATCTGGCCTCCTCGGGTAAACACAAGAGAATGATCTGAGAGTCTTATGGGAGTTTTATCTAAGTCATATGGGGAGGGTATTTCCTTGAAGTAATCCTTTTCCTGGAACACAAAAAGGTGGGTGGGGGGGGTGGAGTTGTTCAGCAAACAAGGGGGTGGGGGAATTTCTTAGCCATCACGGTCTCTGGAGCCCAGGCTCAGGTGAAGCTCGACATCGTTAGAGGCTTCCTGTAAGTCTCACGCAATACTTTAGTCAAACCTAATTGGCCAGCACTTAATCACGTGGCCCATCTAGTTTTAAGGGAGGCTGGAAAATGTAGTCTTTTAGATGGGATGCAATAGTGCTCCTAAAAATGGGTACTATTGCTAAATAGAAAAAGATCCAACATTGAGAGCAGGCTAGCCAACCCTGGGTTGCTGTAACCCGACTCCATAATAACCACTGTGTCTTTTCCTCTTTCACCTGCCTGCCTCTCTCCTCTAGTGCCCCCAGAGTAGCCAAAGCTCTTCTAAACTATAAAACAGATCAGGTCCCTGCTTGCTTAAGACTCATCAGCTGATTTAAGAATAAAATCCAAACTGAAAAGGCCCTGAATAATCTGGCCTTTGCCTATCTGCAATTTTATCTTATAGCATTTCTTCTCCTTATATATGAAGATGCAGCCAAACTTGATTCTGTCAAGCTTTTTAAACAGAACAAGTCCTTTCTTTCTTTCTTTTTTTAATTATGTTATGTTAATCACCATACAATACATCATTAGTTTTTGATGTAGTGTTCCATGATTCATTGTTTGTGTATAACACCCAGTGCTCCATGCAGAGCATGCCCTCCTTAATACCCATCACCAGGCTAACCCATCCTCCTATCCCCCTCCCCTCTAGAACCCTGTTTGTTTTTCAGAGTCCATAGTCTCTCATGGTTCGTCTCCCCCTCCGATTTCACCCCCTTCATTCTTCTTTCTATTTCATTTTCTTTCTAGAATGTTTGTCTCCATGTCCTGCCAAGTTCTTCACATAACTGGCTCATTTCAAGCTCAAATATCACCTCCTCAAAGAGCCTTTGATTTTCCTATCAAAAATTACTTCCCCCAGTTACTCTCTATCTTAGCACACTGTTTTTCTTTAGAACACTTGTTTATTTATTTATTGACCTTGTTTTCCACGACAAGGCAGGGACTTGGCCTAATCTGTTCACTGCTACATTCTCAGGGCCAAACATAGTATATGGTGCATTGTAAGCTCTTTTCTCTTTCTCTCCCCCTCCTCATATAATTGTGTATATATACACAATGTATATATTTACATATATGTACAATTTATATATATTACATATAATATATGTATATATATATTTGTATAGGATTTATTAACCACAAAAAGATTGGCATATCACTAAAAATATCTATTATACCACAGAATAAATATGAGCTAGACATATTATTTACTTAACCTAATGGATAATACTTAATGCATAAGAGGCTTTAGGAACACCCGGCCACTCCATGAACTCCCAGGCGTTGACACCTTACATGTTGGAAGCCACTTACATAATAGAAAATACTCTTGTTTTAGGAGTCAATAGCCTGACTTTCAGTACCGAAAGGAAACAAACTCTTATATTGTTTCAAACACTATTTGTGAAAGAGCAATAAGCTTCTATCTTGGTTAAACCATTCTCATCTAATCCCCCCACCCCGCCAACCTTTGGTTATACACTATCCAACCTTAGTCTGAATTGACACATCAGCTAAGAAATGATGATGGCCCTAGAATGACTGTAGTAGAGAAGCCCAAAAGTGAAAGGATTTGGGATATATTTTGGGGTCAGAATCAGCTCTTCTTGGTCATGCATTAAATATGGGGTATGAGAGATCTGACTCCTACATTTTTTGCTTTTGCAATGGTATATAGTAATTTTATTTACTGAGATGGGAGAGGCAAGTGAAGGGGGAGGGAAATGAATTTAAGAGGAATAATATAAATGTAGGGAATATATGTATAAATGTGGGCAGGGTCAAAACTTCACCTGTTTCCTCTTACAGTCTTCAGCTGGACCTGAAAATTAAATTAGGGTAACACCAATTAACAGGAGAAAAGCATACAGATGTACTTAATATAAGTTTTATGTAACATGGGAGCCCTCATAAGGAAATGAAGACCCAAAGAAGTGGTAAAACCTAAATGCCTTCAAACTAGGTTGAACAAAGAAAGGCAATCGTGGAAAAGTAAGTAAGATGTATGGGGAGGCTAACAGAAGATAAGCTATTTTAACAAGGTCTATTGGTACGGAATTCTCTCTGCCTCTACTCTGGGTCTCCAGTGGTAAGAATGTTTCTTTCCTCCTGGTACAGAGAGCGTAGCTTTCTCATGGGAGTTTTAGCTCCTGCTTTCAGGAAGACAAGGGGAGGTCAGAGTGCTCTTCCTGAACCTGCTGTTTTTCAAGTGCCTTTAATTCAAAATATTCCCTTATGCCACAATGGCATATTTGGGATGTCATGGACTGCCACTCTTCAATGTTTAAAAACCTTACCTTATCTACCGTAGCCTTGATGATTATGTGTATTCAGTCAATAAATTACAGAATTTGGGGGGCCTGCCAAAAAGAATGTTAAAAACTGATCCTGTTTTCTGTAAAAGATTTTTATAAATAGTAAGACATATATGTTCTTAACCAAGAAGACTCATTATCTCTAAAAAAAAAAATCTCCAAGTAAATCTACTAAATTTAATGCAATACCTTTCCAAAATCCCAACAAAATTTTTATGGAATTTTACAAACTGATTTGTAAGTATGCCAGGAGAAGAATAACTTTTTTTTTTTTTTTGTAGAGATAGAGTGTATGCAGGAGCAGAGGGGGAGGGGCAGAGAGAGCAGGAGAGAGAGAATCTTAAGCAGGCTCCACACCCAGTGCAGAGCCCAATGGAGGGCTCGATTTCTTGACCCTGAGATCGTGACCTGAGCCGAAATCAAGAGTTGGACGCTTAACTGACTGAGCTACCCAGGCACCCCAATAACATTTTTTTAAGAAGGTCAATAAGAAGAGATTTTTCCTAGTAGGTAAAGAAAAATATATGTCATTACGGTAGTTTTAAAAAGGTAGCATGAGGGGGGTCAGTGCCTGGGTGGCTCAGCTGGTTAAACATATAAGTCCCGATCTCAGCTCAGGCCTTGATCTCAGGGTTGTAAGTTCAAGCCCCATGTTGGGCTCCAGGCTGGGAGTAGAGCCTACTTAAAAGAAAATTTTAAAAAAAATTTAAAAATTAAAAATAAAAAAAAATAAAAAGGTAGCATGAGCATAAACTTTGATAGAATAAAATAGAGTTCAGAAATACACTTAGATATGTGGGAATTTAGTCTACAATAAAGGTGACATTTTACATTAGATGGAAAATATAGTGATAAATTTAATAAATATCTTTTTAAAATAAATATCTTTGATGTAATTATCTATACATGGAAATGAATAAAAATAAATTTCTGCTTCATACCATATAAAGATAAATTTCTAGTGTATTAAAAGCTAAATATAAAAGTCAAATCCTTTTTGAGTAAGGATTTTAAAAAATAATATTTAGATGCGGAAGGTCTTCTTTAGTAACTCACAAAACTCAGAAGTCAAATCAGATTTGACTAAGAAATTTCAAACTTCTATAAAGAGAAAAACAACCTAAAGAGACAAGCAGCACATGGGGAAGAAATCTTTGCGGCATAAATATCAAACTTACTAGCCCGAACATAAAAAGAGCTTCTGCCAATCAATAAGACAAAAAGGAAGCAGTTCAGGGAAGGAAAAAGAATGCTAATAAATACATCAAAGATACCCAACTCTATAATAATTATGGAAATACAAATAAAAACAATAAACCTTATAAAATTAAAGAATGGAAAAAATGAATAATAGTGTTTAAGAGGACTTGGGGAAATGGGCATTTTCATACACATTTACGTATTATAAGTGGGTAATTCCTTTTCCGATAGTGAATTTGATCATTTCTATCATTATTTTAAATGCACATTCCTTGTGATCCAGCTCTTCTACTTCTAAGCCTCTGCCTGAAAATAGTACTTGCATACTTTTTAATGATGTGTGCACACAGATGTTACTGTTGCATGGTTTAAAATGGCAAAAAGTTAAAAATGTCCAAAATAAAGGAATGATTGAATAAATTAACTTAAAGAATACAATATAATCTGATGCAGTGATTAAATGAAATGAAGCAGATCTCTATATACTATAGAAATTGACAAACTGATTTTACAATACATATGGAATTTCAAAGGACACGGAATAGCCAGAACAATGTTTACAAAGAAGAATAAAGTGGGAGAAAATATCTCTAAAAAAGGTAAGATGCAGGATAATATGTAGAACAATAATTTTTAAACTATAATGCTCTTAAAATTCACCTGAGGAGCTTGTTTAAAAATAAAGATTTTTGAGGCCACACTCCCAGAAATCCTGACAACCCAGGTGATTTGGATGGATTGACAACCATCCTTCAGAAGCACCACCCCAAATTCATGCTTTGTTTTTCAGTGGTTAAATATATATGCTCCAGGGAATAGACAAAGCTCGCTTAAACAGCATTTATGTTATATTACATACTCATATGTATTTCTATGTACTATGTTTATTTTGCCAGCTATGCTCTGTTTAAAACCACAGACCCCACCCCTTACCCACCTTTATCTTTTGGTGAATATGAGACTCACTTAGGACATCACTCCAATTCATAATTTTTGGTCATTTTTAGTATGAACATAAGTATATTTTAATTATTTAATTAGTATATTTTAATTATATTAAGCATATAGTATGATAGTATATTTTCATATATTTTAATTAAGTATTCAATAAGCATATTTTAATACTAAAATTTAATGTAAGACTAAAAACTAGATATTAAAATAGGCTCAATTATTAAAATTCTGGACTAGTCACTGTAAAACTTAGATCTCATGTTTGATTAAAATCTTTCTTCCTCTCCCATCTCCCAAATGAGACTTGTGGGGTTAGCAATATTAAGTGCAGGAGAAAAGCATTCTGCTCTCTCACGACTTTCCCTTTCCCACCCTTCTTTGGGATTAACACTCAACTTTGGAGCATGAAGAGGGAAAAAGTAGACTGTCAAGATGATATTGCTGTCTTTTTCGTTGGTTATCATGGGCTTTTTTTTTTTTTTTAAGATTTTATTTATTTGCGAGAGAGAGAATGAGAGACAGAGAGCATGAGAGGGAGGAGGGTCAGAGGGAGAAGCAGACTCCCTGCTGAGCAGGGAGCCTGATGTGGGACTCGATCCCGGGACTCCAGGATCATGACCTGAGCCGAAGGCAGTCGTTTAACCAACTGAGCCACCCAGGCGCCCTATCATGGGCTTTTGACTGCTTGCAGACATCAGTGTGAACTGAAAGTGGTATCATCACACGACATTGATAAAGGAATCAATTCAAAACAGCTCCTATAGGCATAGCCTGGTACCACACACTGCAGAGACCCCCCCCCCCCACACACACACACAACCAAGCCTATAGTCCCTACCTTCACCTACTTACAATCTGGGCCTATCTGTAAGCAGAGGATCCATTTTCTGTACTTCTCAGGAAGTAGGCACCAAAGGGCTTGGTCATGATGTCCTCAACTCCAGAACACGCCATATTGCCACATGGTTTGGTTTGGGTTTCTCAGGAGCAGAACCTAAAATGGGGATTTGGGGTATAAGTACAGCTGGCCCTTTGACAACATGAGTTTGAACTGCATGGGTCACTTATTTGTGGATTTTATTTTTATAAATACAGTATAGTCCTGTAGATGCATTTTCTCTTTTAAAAGATTTTATTTATTTATTTAACAGAGAGATAGAGCCAGAGAGCACAAGTGGAGGGGATGGCAGAGGGAGAGAGAGAAGCAGGCTCCCCACTGAGCAGGGAGTCAGATGCGGGGGCTCGATCCCAGGCCCCTGGACCCTGGGATCATGCCATAAGCCGAAGGGAGATGCTTAACCATCTAAGCCACCCAGGCACCCCTCTTTCTTAGGATTTTCTTAACATTTTCTTTTCTCTAGCTTACTTTATTGTAAGAGTATAGTATTTAATATATATAACATACAAAATATGTGTTAATTAACGATTTATGTTATCTGTAAGGCTTCCAGTGAACAGTAGGCTATTAGTAGCTAAGATTTTAGGGAGTCAAAAGTTATATCTGGATTTTCAACTATAGGGGATGTTGGCATCCTTAACCCCCACATTGTTTGGAGGTCAATTGTTTTATCTGGATGTACAGAAGCACTTGTCAAGAGTGAAGTTATTAAAGAAGGGGCTACAGAAGGGTGCATAAAACAGATCTCTATGGGACACTGGAGCTGCATCCCATGCAAAATGCTAGGAAACAAATACTTCAGGGTTGTACCACTTATGGGATATTTATACATCAACTGTTATACATCAATTGTTTCTTGTTAGTATATAGAATATAATTTATTTTTTAAATTGGTCTTGTTATCCTGTGATCTTGTTAAATTTACTTATTAGTCATTTAACATTTTTGTAGATTTCTTAGAATTTACAGATCATGTTGTGTGCAAATCTGATTATTTTGCCTGTAATATGGTTTTATTTCTTCCTTTCCAATCTATATGTCTTTTATTTATTTATTGTTATTTTTGGCCTTATTGCGCTGGGTAGGACCTCCAGTATAATTTCAAAAGGAAGAGACATCCTTGCCTTGTTTCAAATCTTAGGCATAGATCATTCAGTCTTTTACCATTAATTATAAGGTTATGTGTAGGTTTTTCATAAATGTGCTTTATTGGGGTGAGGAATTTTCCTTCTATTCCTTAGTTTGCTGAGATTTTTACTCTACATGAGCTAATTTTGTGAAATGTCTCCCCCTGCCCCACTGGTTAAGATTATATGACTTAAGATTTTATGATTACATGACTTAAGATTACAATTATATGGTTTTTCTACTTAATTCAGTTAATATGACAATCATTGCTTGATATTAAAATGTTAAGCCAATCTTAACTCCATTAATTGGTCATGATGTATTATCCTTTTTATATATTATTAATTTGATTTTCTCATATTTTGTTAAAGATTTTGCATCTATGATCATGAGTAAATATTAGTTAATGTTATTCCTTTCCTATAAGAGCTTTGGTTTTAGGTGAGGGCCTTCAGCTGTGCTGCCTTGGGAAAGGGATGAGGTGGGTAAAGTCAAAGTGTTCCTCATACCCATCCAAATTCATATTTTTTTGCTCTAATGGTGTGCTGGATCTTGTCCTCTGGAAACCTGTACTTCCACAAATGCTCTCTCAGATGTGGGTGATTATCTAAGACAGTGTTTTCCAGGGGCTTCCAGATCATGGCTGAGCAAGGCTGGAGCTGGTTCATGAACAGCTGCAGATTCCACACCTGCCCCTGGTGGTCTGTCTGCCTATTACCCCATGCATGGGTAGGCAAGATTCCTCCTGGATCCCTTGGTATATGGTGCTGGAATCCCACAGCTCCCTCAAGGGCACTTTTGTCTGGATGGATTCTAAATTTTTGTTCAGGGAGGGGGACAAATATGAGGGACATCTTATGCCACCATGATGCTGACATCACTGTGAATTTTTCGTTTCAGGTATTGTATTTTTCAATGCTAGAAGTTCTGTTTTATTATTTAAAAAATATCTTCCATTTTCCTATAAAGCCTTGAGCATAATTATAACAGCTTTTTAAGAGTCTCTATCTTCTAATTCTATCATCTCTGCCATTTGGGGATCTTTTTATAGCCTTTTTTTTTTTTCCTTCCTGCTATGGGTCAAGTAATTCTGCTTCTTTGCATGTCTAGGAATTTTTGGTTAGGTGCTGGACATGATTGTTTTTGTGTAGTTGAATTAATTTTGTTTTTTTTTCCTTTAAAGTTCTTGAACTATGTTTTGGTGGACAGTTAAGTTACTTGAGGATCTGCTTCATTCTCTTGAGGTTTGTCTTCAGGCTTTCTTAGAATGAGTCTATAGTACTGCAGCCTTTACTCTAGGTCTATTGAGTCCCAGTACTAAGGCGTGACTCTTCTGAAGTCTCTAGCAAATGTCCTGTGTATTTAACAGGTTTGTCCCTCTCTGGCTGATAGGAATTCCAATATCCCCCAACCCTATTTGAAGTCTGGGAATTTTTTAGTTTATAGTTTTCTAGATGTTGTTTTTGGCTGGTCTTGTAGAGTTCTTACTTAATGCACAACCAGAATTGAATTCAGACAAGGACTTGACGTGATCTCTATGCAGATCTCTGGAGCTCCTTTTCTGCATGGTTCCTTGGTACTTTGCCCTGAAAATATCAGCCACCTTCGCCTCCCCAAAGTTTATGTCTCTCTTTTCATCTCAGTGAGGCAGACTTGTTTTGGTTTGTTTTGTATCTATGCTGTAATATGGCAATTACTTCCAGATAGAAAGCTGAAATGATCATAGGGCTCATCTTATTTGTTTCTCTTCTCTCAGGCATCACATTTCTGCTTTGTTTCATATATTTTATGCAGTTTTCTGGTTGTTTATGCAGGAAAGCTGGTCTTGTGCCACATATTTCCTTATGGGAGGAAGTTCTTTTCATAAAGTTGAAAATTAAAACTTAAATCCCAAAAAGTTCTTTGGAAGTTTTGTGCTCATGATGAAGAATTTTTGGCTGTTGATCCATAGGATAGAATGGGTGATTGATTTCATTACCCTTCCTCATTCAACCCATTATCTGTAGAACCATTCTTTGGGGCATCTCACTTTGAAATTCAGTTATTCCTGAGTCAGATCTTTTTTGGTTAGATGTCTCTAGAAAATAAATCATTTAATTTTCTATGTGGATGGTCTAACAATTCTCTTTTCAGTTTTACTTTTTATGCTGCTTAACCATATTCTGAGGATATTTTCCATTAATTTTTTGATATTTTCAGAATCATTTTTTTCATTCATTTTCAAATCCAACTGATGTTTTATTCATACCTCTTTATACTATTATGACATCCATTCTTCCTTTTACTTTTTCAGTTATTTTAAGCTTATTTTATAGTCCTTCTCAGATTGTCAAGTCATCTGTAATTTTTAAGTCTTAATTTTCCTATTGCTTCTACTGACTTTTTGACATTGTTATTTGTTTCTTTATGGTTTAAAATTTTTGATTATATGTAAACAGCGGTTGTGTTTGCTTATGAAAACATCCTTTGGATTTCAACATTTCTGAATGAGATTTTACTTTAAATTTTCAGTTTACAGTTTTTGCACCAATGTGTGGCAGAAATTTCAGGCTAGTCTCTTCACAGCTGGTTTTTAATTGCCTTTCTCTTCAGTACACTGACTGAAGTACAAGGAAGCTACCTTATGGTTTTGCTGGTTGAGTTCATGAGTGGAAGTGGCAGGCCCACCACATGAATCCCAGATATGCTTTAGTGTCTGGTCCCCAACTGTAAGGTCCATAGCAGGGTCTGAATCCTTATTAGTAGCAGCTGAATCATCATGCACGTGTGTGTGTGTGTGTGTGTGTGTGTGTATACACATCTATACACAACATACATATATATACACAAAACAAATACATTTATGTATACATATTCACACACTTGTATATTAAAATATATCTAACATTTCAGTATATTTATGGTGGGAGGATGAATCTTCTATATCCGTTTAGCTGACATATAAATAAAATGTACCTAAAATTACTTTAAAATGTGGGAATTTCTACGTATGCATGTGTGCTGTTGTGTGAGCAGAGGAGAAGATAAAGAAGGAGCCGTTTTCTTTTGAATAACAGAGGAAACTTAGCATCCTTAGTGATGAATTTACATGCCTCCTACACTTCAGAAATACTCTTCCCTTTTAGTCCAACTCCACAACTTCTCCCTTATACACTCTCCTCCAACTACACACCCAATCTTTCCCTTTGTGTTTTCTAAAAATTTCTCCAACTCATTCACTGCCTCCTTATTTCAGGCCTCCATCATATTTCACTGGACTCAGGCGATATCCCCTGAAAAAAAAAATCTGCATCCAGTCTTCTCCTCACTCGCTCCACCCAGATGGCATAGTTCTCTCTCTTAAACACAGTCTAATTATGTCACTCCTCTGCCTAAAATGACTAATGGTTTCCAGCTACTCTGGAGATAAAGACCAAAATCTTTAACGTGTTCTAAAAGACCCAGAATGTTCTACTCCTGCCTCATCCTCCAGCCTCACATGCCACATTTCTTAGCACGCTGACCTTTCCTTTTCAGTTTCTTGAGTTCCTCCCAATTCGGGGCCTTTACCTATACTACTTGCTTGATCTGTAATGTTGTTCTGGAAAATTATAATTAAATACTTATTCTTGCAATTGCTTGTTAAATGTCTATTTTCTCCTCATAGACTGTAAGTTCCATGAAGACAGGAACCAATCTTGTTCCAGCTCTCAAAAGGCTTGTTCAACAAATATTTGTTGAAGGAAGAAAGGAAGGCAGAACAGAAATAAGAAAATGAAATATCAAGAGCCTTAATTTGAATCAACTTTTGTTAAAGTGCAATTGATCCAAGTATAAACAAGAGTAGGGATGCCTGGGTGGCTCAGTTGGTTAAGCGTCTGCCTTTAGCTCTGGTCATGATCCCGGGGTCCTGGGATTGAGTCCTGTGTTGGGCTCCCTGCTCAGTGGGGAGTCTGCTTCTCCCTCTGCCTCTGCCACTCCCCCTGCTTACACTCTCTCTGACAAATAAATAAATAAAATCTTAAAAAAAAAAACAAGAGTGAATAATTGACCATACATTACATTCCAGTTTCAATAGAAGAGAAAAAATGAAAACCTTTTCTCAGAAAAGAAAGGAGACATTTAAAAAGAGGAAATTGAGAGCAGAAGTCAGCTTATGGACTTTACTACACTTCATGTTTTAACTCATTTACCTACCATGGAGTGAAACGAAAAAGTTCCAACATGCGATCCTGAGATAATTTCCTCTTGCCACTACAAATATAACCAACTCTCCTTAGCGTGATTTGTCATAGTTTTGGAACATTGTTTTAGTAATGGTGACTTAATACCTTTTTGTGGTAATTTATAATGAAAAATTACCACTTTCTAAAGGTTATCTTTGTGGGTTTTTTTTTTCTTTCCAAAGTAGAGCTTTTACTTGATATTCTGTTTTTCAATTAATAACAGTATACCTTCTGGCAGCCTTCTAGAAATTATGGATACTTACAGTAGAGGGCAGTGAAGGAGCACATCTCAGGATGAAAATCAAGGGCAGCATCCAAAGTCCCTTTCTTAGGGCTCCCCTTGGAACGATGCGAGGCTAGGTCACTTGAAGGAAGACTTAATCAATTTGAGAAGCTACAAGTTGAGGAGAGATAGTAAGTATAAAGTCACTAAATGTCTCAAAATTTGGAATACCCACAGAATTTTAAAGGTGTTGCTCTTAAAAGGATATGTTTTAAATTTTATTCTCATGACCAGGAATACACACACTATTATTGGCAACAGCAGACCCTAGCTTTTCTTATTTTTTCCTTAATAATTCACTCTTGCTTTTATTGAAAACACCGAAGTGATGAATTTAAACAGATTGGGTTTGTGTTCATTACATAGGCAAAGGGAGTTTAAGTATGAACTATAAACATTTCTAATCTTTTCAAAGATCACACCTACGGGACTTATTTTTACATTACGTGGTCTAATGTTTTCCTCATTTGGTTGAGTGAACCAGGAAGGTTACTGAATTTAGAGAAATAAAGTCTGCAGTACTGTATACCTTGCATTATGAGCCAGGGAAAGGGACTCGTGGAGGCATGTGCCGAATGATTCCAAAGATACTTCTACTGACTGAAGCAGGTCAGTGCAGTGTTCAGCGAGGATGAGGCCATCAAGTTAGAATATGTAGGTTCAATGGGATTTATATAAAGCCCTAAAGTCTGTACAGCTTGACAGAATGGAGCTATCATTTTTTTAAAGGTTCCCTGTCACAGGAGGAGGTAGAAGTTGAAAGACAGCAAGTAGGATAGCCTGGCTTATACACTTGGGTGACTTCTGGGTCAATCTCATGGGGAGTTACTGTTAAAAGCCAGTCATACCTGTGTACTTAATTAGAGGGAAGTTCATTGGAGCGTGGTGCTGTCCATAGTACCTGGAAGACTTTGATAGCTCCGAGTATGAAGGCAAACCACAAAATAATCATATATCAGATTATTGATCATATGTAACTCTATACTCCATAGAGTCTAAGATACATTTTTTTTTTCTTCACAAAGCTGTACCTCTGACTGTGGGGACATCTATAATTAATGGCAGATTGTAACCATAGTAGGGCAGGAGAACAGTTTGTACTGCCTGTGAATTCACAGTTTGGATATAGCTTTTTTTTTTTTTTTTTTAAGTGTATTGAGAATTATTGTGCACACAGAAAATCATAGAAACAAATGTGTGACATATGATTAAATATGTCTAGATAAGGCTTAAAAAAAGACCTTTCAATAAGTATCAAATAACAATTCCAAGGGAGAAGAAAACGTTGTGCTGTAGTTTAAGTAGTATTTTGTTTTCCTTAGCGACAATCAGCAGTATCTCAATCACAATCAGTGGTATCTCAGATTTGATAAAATGTGACATTTTATATCCATTTTATGAGTGTGGAATCTGAGCCCAAGAAAGTCTAAGAAGAGTTTCCTAGGGTACACAATAGAATATAGTTCCCCATCTATCACGAGTCACCACATATTCTAAATAAAGACGTTAAAAGCAACTACCTCACTTCTTCATTCTTACCTTCTCTGCCAATGAAAACTTCGTTAGCAACTGCTCATATGCTTATGAGTATCAGTACAAAAAGAAAGTTATGCCTTCATAAAAAAGAACCCAGAATGCCTGTTTAGAACAGAAGAAGCAATTAGTACTATGATAGGGTCATGTCACTGAAAATAAATTCTTAAAAAACTAAGAATTAAAAAAGTTAATTTGATCAGTCATTAAATTAACCCATTGGTATAACAAATCTGTGCGGATATAGGAAATTCACAGTGAAGTTGCTTAAAACTCATAGCAAAGTTTAAATGTTAAGCCTGTCCAAAGCTTGATTGCCTGAACAACATCCTTAAGTGCCTTGTAATTTTAAAAAAATGCATAGGTATAAAAGAGACAAATAGATTTTTTATTACAAACATTATATCCTCTTATGTCAACAATTTCATGTCTCTTGGCACTCAGGTAGAGTCTCAGAGTGTGGGATGAAAGTTGGAAGTCAGTACCCTTAGAAGCCAATTGGCCCAATGAAACAAGCACCAGGCATATTTTATAAGACCACTCGACAGTTTTATGTCCAACTAAGTATCAGGCTCTGGATCCAGTTCAAATTCACACTTAGCCTTTACCTCTGGCAACCAAGTTCCAGAAGCAATCCTCATTTATCTCATCCCCCAGAAGGAGGAGTTTTCAGGTGCTGTGGACGTGCATCATTATGTAAGCTGAGATTTTGTTTGCTTCTGCACAGTACAAAGGCGGAATTCAATTTTAATACTGGCGTTTGAAAGAGAAAGGCATTTTACTATGTGACCTTGAGGAGAAATTCCTGCCAGAGAGGTAGAGGCTATCCCACATTAGGGCTTAGTGTTAAAGGCACTATTTCCTGCAAGGTGCAAAGCCATTTGCAAATAATGTGAGGCTGTGCATTAATAAGCAATGGGAATAGCTCTGTGTATTTTAACCCCTGGTGGCTTACCTGGGACACATGGAGAAGGAAATGGTTTCTTGGAGCAGTACAAAGCACCAAAATATCCTACTCTCTCCATTTCACCAATTAGATATTCCCTCATTCTAACAAGCATCTCTTCGGAATAACAATATCATTTGCTTTAATCAGAGAGGAACCCAGCTGAAATCATCCCCAGTGGAAAGGAGTTTTAACTTAAAGGGAAGAACGAAGAAAATAGAGGAAAGGCCACAAAAGTGAAAGGAAAAGTATTCACAAATATACCTTTGATCTCTCAGATGCCAATATCTTTTTCTTCATATTAGGGCTTCCCTTGCTCCCTGAAATTCTAGTAAATTTGCCTTGGGGAGTTCTGGTACATAAATTGGGCTATTTAATCAAGGATTCAAGAAACCCAAGTTTGAAAAGCATTTTTTTTTTTTCTTTTTGGTCATCTACAGTTTTATTTACTACTTGAATTTAGACCGATTTAGGTTTCTTCAAGAGGTAGAATGAAGAGAACTTACCGAGAACTGCTTTTGATTAAACAGAAGAAGAATTTTTAAATCTTGGACTCTCCCATAATGAAGCCCTTGGTTCTCTGTGACTCAACGTTTTCCAGCCGAGGCTGAGCAGCTAGCTGTCAGAGATGGAATAGAAGGGTTAGATGTTAAGATGACTTAACTTCTGAGACTCAGTATTTTCCCATTATTTTATAAAAGAACAAAAAATGATGAAGCTTCTGAATGCTATTTTGTTTCATTCAGTAGCAAAATGCATTTAAAACAGGTGATTATTCCATTTGTAAAGAACCAAATCTTTGGATGTGTGGTCATACAAAAGCAACTGTTTAATATTGTCTTGGCTCAGTTAGAAAAATGAAAGCTCTTTGTGACTTAAATTTTAATGTATACACTTGATGGGTTTTCAAATACTTGTGTTTAGAATAACTTTCTGGGCTGAGGATTATATAGGTCAGCCCTAGAGAGAGATGTGCTTCACTAACCTGAAAGGATGAAGGCGCATCAGTGTTCCGAGGATATAGAAACCTATTCCTTGCTTAAGTTTTCATTTTCTGACAGGCTATAAATAGCTTCGCTTAAGCAAAAGGGAGCATCCTAACTCATCTGTAGCAGATGAAGTCTTTAACACATTGCATCTGCTCTACTGGTCTGGTTATTTAGGTTCCATTGTAGGCTAACATATGACAGAGTTCCCATTTAAATAATAGAAGTAAAGAGCTTCAAAAGCAACCTTATTAAGGTTAATAGAATGAACTCACATGTCTGTTGTTGGGGAAAAGGTAATGAGACACTCAATAAATTGTTCACTAAATAGCTTGTCATCTGTGGGTCTGCACTTGGGAGTTTCACCAATGGATCATTCCATTGTCTGTAATGAGCATGATTTTAAAAATATTAAGGTACTCAAATATATGGTATCATTCTATCTTTTGTTGACTAGCATTCTGAAGGTCTCTTAAGTAAACATATTATTGAATATGTTTTATTAAACACATTACATAGATGGATGAGGTTATAGAAGTTATGTTTAAGCTCAGATGTCAATCACCAAACTTATCTAAAAAGTATACAAAAATTTGGAATTAATTTGGGATGTTTCCACTCTTTTGAAAAGCAAATAGATAGGCAAGTTTTAATTTGGTCTATTTGCCATATTAGATTAAGTTAAAGCACGTGGCTGAAAAGAAATCTTGAAATGAAATGTGGAATTTATCACTGCCCTCTGGAAAGAAGAAATGAAATATTCAACTGTATCATTATTTTAACCACAGTACAAACAAATAAACACATACAGAACCAAGTTGAAATTCTACACAACTGAAAAAATTGAAATAAATTACTTGGGTATTTCAACTGTTACTTTCTATACTGTTAGGTGGTCCGTTGTTTGTTTTTAACATCTTACCATTCAAGCACTAATAAACTCAGACTGCTCATTCCCCTAACTCTCTAATTAATGAGGTTTACTACTTTCACAGCAAGCATTTTGTGCAGGCAAGTTAGCACTGGGCTGCCATCAGTAGTACCCTGGAAAAATAAAGATTGGTGGATCTTGGAGAACCAGGTTCAATCTCAAAACAGTATTATTACTTAATAATGCAAGATGAATCCATCACACTTCTGAGATTGTGATCTTCAAGGGAATATCTGCTTAGTTCCTAATTAGTGAAGCAAAGTGGAAACAGAAAAAGTACAAAAACTAAGATTGTCATTCAATGTCATAAAACGTGTAGAAATAAGAAAGGAAGTAAATATAATGATGACTAACTCAAAAAAGTCAAAGAATATATCTAGAAAAAGGTGTGAAAAGAAGACAAACCGTTATAAAAGTTACTTAAAGAGAAACATTATTTTTCTCAATACCAAGAATCAAATACTTACAGAGATACGAATAGAGCAATTGTCTCATTGTTATCTTCATTGTTGGTTTTGAGCTGCAAGAAGAAAATCTTTTATGTGTTAGAAATGAACTTGAAATCTGGTAGAATATCCCATTGACCTCAAGGCAAAAAAGTATTGCTTAAGCGTGTATAATTGTAACATTTCATGAGCACAATTATTTGGCCATCAATTTCCATATGGGGAGTATGATTTGCTCTCAGCCAGTATGTGAAATTATCGGAAGAGCAATACCACGTTTGGTGATTCTCAATGAAAGTTAGTATGCTGTTTCTACCCCTCTGCATTTGTGAAAACATTCCAGAAAATATTTCCTCCATATACTTCTATCCCTGTCCTACCTCTTTTGCCTTGTTAAGGTCTCTATTGTCAGCAGAGAGCCAAGAGTTTTGTTTTTGTTTTTTTTTTTTTTTTTAAGAGCAGTCTCCTCTAATCTTGCCAATCAACAAATATTTACTGGGATATCTACAATGTAGAAGGTCCTGGATTTTTGGTGCTATGGGTGAAACTAAAAAAAAAAGTATAGTGTACAATTATACTTTTAGTGGGAAACTTAACTTTTATGCACATGAACTCATTATTAATAATAAAGATGGTCCATCTTAGGTGCTGAGTGAGTGGAATATGCCAATAGGTTGGGTACAGAGTCGTAGTAAACATGTCTGGGAAGATACACAGGAAATTGACAATTGGTTGCATGTAAGGAGGGAAACTAAGAATTTGAAATAGGAAGGAGATTTACACTTTTCACTGTATACCCTTTTCTATGGTTGTAATTATTTACTTGTGCTCATATAACTTTTTAAATTGAATATTTTTTTCTGATGGTAGTACAAAACTATATTGTGAAGATCACTGAATTCCAAACTAAGGAGTTACAATTTTTCTCTGCAAGCTCCGGGGACACAAGGATGATGTTGATGCGTTTAATATTAGAAAAAATAATTGTGCTGCAATTCTGGAAATACTGAAGCAATGAAAAATTAAATGAAAATGCATAATGTATCAGGCATTTTATGGTATAATTTCACTTAGTTTTCAGATTACTGATATGGTACACTTAAAATTTTTTGAAAACAGCTTTATTGAGCTATAATTCACACACCATACAATTTACCCATTTACGGTGTACAATTTCAATGGTTTCTCATATAGTCTCAGATATGTATGACTATCACTACAGTTAGTTTTATTTATTTTATTTTATTTTTTTTAAAGATTTTATTTATTTATTTGACAGAGAGAGACACAGTGAGAGAGGGAACACAAGCAGAGGGAGCGGGAGAGGGAGGAGCAGGCTTCCCACTGAGCAGGGAGCCTGATGGGGGGCTCGATCCCAGGACCCTGGGAGCATGACCTGAGCTAAAGGCTGACGCTCAACAACTGAGCCACCCAGGCGCCCCACTACAGTCAGTTTTAGAACATTGCATTGCCACATGGCGCCTGGCTGGCTCAGTCGGTAGAGCATGTGACTCTTGATCTTGGGGTTGTGGGTTCGAGCTCCACACTGGGGATAGAGATTACTTAAAAAAATAAAATTTTTAAAAAAACCAAAATACATTGCATCACCTCAAAAAGAAACCCTATACCCTTTTACTACCACATTTCTTTCTCCTACGACCCCCAACCCCAAGCAACCACTGAACCTTAAGCAATGACTTTCTGTCTTACAGATTCCCCTCTTCTGGAACTTCATATGAATGGAATCATGTAGTATGTGGACTTCTACAACTGGCTTATTTTATTTCTCATAATGTTTTCAAGGTTCATTGGTGTTGCAGCATGTATCAGTCCATTTTCCCTTTTACGGTCAAATAATACTCTGTTGTACAGATATACTACATTTTGTTTTATTTGTCCATTGATGGATATTTCTGCCAGTCCCACCTTTTGGCTGTTATGAATAATGCTGCTATAGTAATTCATGCACACGTTTTTATGGAGATGTATTTTAATTTCTCTTGGATATAGACCTAGCAGTAGAAATGTCGGGTCATATGGTAACTCTGTTAAATTGTTTGAGGAACTGTCGAATTGTTTTCTAAAGCAGCTGTGCCATATTACATTTCCACCAGCAGTATGAGGGTTCTGATTTCTCTACATGTTTGCCATTACCTGTTATTGTCTGTCTTTTTGATTCTAACCATGCTTGTGGGTATGACCTCATTGTAGTTTTGATATGAGGTTCCCTGATGACTAAAGATTTTGAGCATCTTTTCATGTGCTTGTCGGTCATTTGTATATCTTCCTTGGAGAAATGTCTATTCAACTCCTTTGCCCATTTTTAGAATTGGATTGTTGTCTCTTTTTGTTGAGTTATAAGTTCTTTACATATTATGGATATGAGTCCCTTATAGTATATGAAATGCAAATGTTTTCTCCCATTCTGTGGGCTATCACTCTCTCCATGGCATCCTTTAAAGTGCAAAAGTTTTTAGTTTGAAGACCCCCAAATTATCTCTTTTTATCTTTTGTTGCTCATTCTTTTAATGTCACATCTGAAATTCCTTTGCCAAATCTGAGGTCATGAAGATTTACCCTTCTGTTTTATTCTTAAGAGTTTTACACCTTAAGAACCTACATTTAAGTCTTTGATCCACTTTGAGTTAATTTTTGTTTATGGTATGAGATAAGCATCCAATTTCTTCTTTTTTCCTTTGCATGTGATTACCACTCATGCCAACATCATTTTGTTGAAAAGACTAAATATTTCTTCATTAAATGGTCTAGGCACTCTTGTGGAAAATCAGCTGACCACAGACACATGACTTTATTTCTGGACTTTTAATTCTATTTCATTGGTCTATATTTCTATCCTTGAGCCAGTACCATACTCTCTGGATTACTGTTGCTTTGTTGTAAGTTTTGAAATTAGGAAGTCTGAGTTCTCCCACTTTATTCTTCTTTTTAAAGATTGTTTTGGCTATTCTGTGTTGCTTGTATTTCCACATGTATTATAGAATCAGTTTGTCAATGTCTATGAAAAAGTCAGCTGGGATTCTGGCAAGGATTGCATTGAATCTGTAGATCAGTTTAGGGAGTATTGATATTTTTATTTATTTATATCTTCTTTAATTTCAATCATGCTTTATAGTTTTCAGAGTATAAGTTCAGCACTTCTTTTGTTAAATTTATTATCAAGTATTTTATTCTTTTTGATGTTATTGTAAATGGAATTGCTTTCTTAATTTCATCTTTGGATTGTTCACTGCAACTATGTAGTAACACAATTGATTTTTGCATATTGATCTTATATCCCGTAACCTTGCTGAATTTATTTATCATTCTAATAATTTACAGTGTACTCATGACATAAAAGAACAAAGCCAAGAAGTATTTATCTGCTTGAAGATGCTTGTATGGGAAGAAGGAGTCATGGCCACCACAGTTATGTCAAAATCTGTCTTTCTGGTTTGTGTCTTTCTCCTACCTGTCCAGAGGAGGTGTCTAAATTGTCAGTTCCCTAATATATAACCAAACACTTTAGGGTTAACTGAGCTCACAGCAGTCACCTGACTCTTCTGTATCTAGATTAAGGACACTTGGTTGCTAAATCAAAATATGAAAGAAAAAAGGAAGGAAAAAGAAATCCTAAATATAAACCCCAATTTCAAACATTACTATGTCCTTTGCTTCTTTGTTACAAATGGAGAAAATCCTAAAGCAAGTTATGCTTTCTACCCAGTACTTATTTCCAGAGAGAAAAATTCTGGCTACTTTTAGTTAGCTTACTGTTGTTATTCACTTTGTAATATTGGATTGGTCATTATTCCTTAGTAGGAAGATTGAGATGAAAAATTAGATCATCTCTAAGGTTATTTGTGCATGAGTTTCTCAACATCATTTCTATTCTCCCAGTTTCTTCATGTGCAAATATCTGTCAATAGGATATATAGGTAATCATGACTCTATTCCAGGTATTTACTTTTAGTTTTAAATTGCTTTTTTTTTCATTTGATTCTCTTTTCATTTTTTTTTCATATTGCAATATTGTGACTTGCCAAAAATGATTTTTGCTTCAATGTCTTATTTTTGTATTTGGTTGTAATTTCTTGGTGAAAGTGTTTATCTGTCCTCCCTTCTTCCCTAATTAAGGCTTAGAAATAAACTCTAATCCTTTAAAAATATTCTTTATCAAATTCACAAGCAGATATACAATTCTATTTGTAGTAGTTAGAGTCATTTTTTTCCTGGATAGACAGGTCTGACTGTAAAAAGACCATTTTGCTTCTGGATTCTTAAAAGCTTTACTAAATTGGTGATATTCAAAAGAATTAAGTACTGAACAGTATCCCAAACTACCACCTCTAGTCTCACTTTTTTCAAATGAGAGAAGGTCTGAGGTGGGCCAAACCGTCAGAAACTATAGTAAGCAAGTATTCAAAACAGAAATTCTGAAAAAAACAAAACAAAACAAAAAACTGTCTGTAAAACAATGGACAAAATTAACCTATGAAAAGTCCATTACAGGAGTAATGGCAGGTGTCATCATGTCCTTCCTCCTCTCTCCTCCAATATTCAGGAAATGAAGACTAGAGGGTGATGGATGCCTGTTATTGAGGTGTTTTTGTTTGTTTCACTGTTTAACTTTTATGCAAAAAAAAAAAAGCTCATCTTGAGTTTTCCACAATGCATGACAATGCAATGAGTGAAATGTTATTTAGGTTTCTTTAGTTATTACATAAACAGATAAAGAAAACAACTAAGTAATCAATGCAAATCTCCAGAAAGGTGAAGTATTATAAAAATATGAAGTCACTCATGACTTGTATTCCCTCAGTCTTCCAACTCAAAACTTTGGAAAAAAGTGAGTTTTCTGTGTTTTTTAGAAAAGGAAATAGGCAGGTGGGTCAGATCCTATTCCTTTTTATTTTCCTGGTCCTTGACTAAAGCAGAATTGGAGACTGCCTGCCCTCCCTGGCTGCTTCGTCAGCGCAGTCGGCAGCAGACTTAATAGCCTCAGGGTGGGGGGGCTGGGGGGCTGGGGGTTACAAGCACATGGCAATGCCTTCCACGCATCAGCTAATTCCATGCTCCAGCTATAGCCTTGGGAACAGGAGAAATCCCAAGCAGATGCTTTTTCTAAAGGTAAGGGAGAAAGTAAAAACTGAACCTGCTAAAAAAGAGATAAAAATAAAAAGTACATCTGTGTATTTGAAGACAGCATTAGGAAGGTAATGCTGAAAACTTCATTAGCAAATTTAAAGACTTCAGGCCAGGCTCCTGATCGTTTTATTTTTTGGTGACTTTATGCAAATTTATCCTCTAGTTGTTTTTCTTTTTTAGCTTTATTTTTCCTCCTGTCCGATAAGTGCCATAAACTAAAGCTAATGTGTGTATCTATGTATAATCAACTAGTGTGAATATGACAAGTTGACACACTATTCAATTTTCAGTGAAGTGTTCAGCCAGACTTTATGACCACCTCCTATGGGCCACGCTGGGGAAATTCTGGGAGGAGTCTATTCTAGGAAAAGTTCAGACATCAGAGTGGGCATCTTTGGATCGGAACCATGGTTTCACATCTGCTCTTCGCATCCTTAGAAAGAAGTTCTTTTTTAAACAGATAAAAAGAAACTGCCATAAATATTTGCTCCCAGATAAGCACTGAGAAGGCCTTTGATGTGAGAGCTTCCCCTCTGAGTAGAAGGAAAAGTTGTGTAAGCACAAGAGATGGTGGAATCCACTGGGAATGAAGGACCAGACTATATGGTCTCCAAATCCCTGCTTCCAGAGAGAGAAATCTATGTGAGAAACAAAAGAGTACTATTAGTCAGTGTATTCATTCGTTCAGACTGGGGGTGGGGTTGGGGGTGGGGGAAAGGCACTTAAATAACAGAAATTTATTTTCTCACCGTTCTGGAGGCTGGAGGTCCCAGATCAAGTGCCAGCAGGGGCGGCTTCTTGGTCCACAGCCCTAGCTGTCTCCTCACTGGGACTTCACGTGGCCTTTCTTTCTGGGTGCCTGCCTCTGGGTATCTCTTTTTCTTCTTATAAGGATATCAATCCTATTGGATGAGAGCCCAACCCATATGACCTCATTTAACCTTAATTTTCTCCTTAAAGACGCCATCCCGAAATACAGAGCACATGGAGGTTAGGGCTCCAATCTGTGAATGTTACGGGAACACAGTTCAGTCTACAAGATTCAGGAAAGCTGTTGGTTCTATTCTAACAGGTGCATGATGAACTGTAACTTGGCAATCATTGCTTACCCATAGCTTTTCCCCACCAATCTCCCCCATGCATATAGACATCCCTGCAGATAGCCTTGGCTTAGTACCTAGTCTCTACTTCTCAGTTTTATACGAGGTTTTCTGACACTCATAATGCATGGCTAGTGACTGACAATTTTATTTTTCCAGGACAGTATTTTCCTTTATTGTACCAATCTGGTTGGATTATAGTAACAATAACGACAATAATATTTATTGCGTACCAGGACTGTGCTTATTTCATTTCCTTACCTTGCCCGCCATACAGATGAGGAGATAAGCTTTGAGAGGTAGTGACTTGCCTAAGGCCTCAGACTGAGTAAATTCCATGCTGTCAGACTCCAAATCCAGAGTTCTTACCTTCTATCCAGTGGAAATTTAACACTGACAAGATTCTGAGAGTCATGACAAATCTCCTCTACCTTTATCTCGCCACTGGATTTTCAGTCTATTTCATCTTAGAGCTAGATTTTCAGCCTATCCCGGACTAGGGTCTCAGGCCTCTACATCATTAAAGTATTTTGTGGAGGGGCGCCTGAGTGGCTCAGTTGTTAAGCGTCTGCCTTCGGCTCAGGTCATGATCCCAGCATCCTGGGATCGAGCCCCGCATTGGGCTCCCTGCTCGGTGGGGAGTCTGCTTCTCCCTCTCTTACCCCCCCTGCTTGTGTTCCCTCTCTAGTTCTCTCTCTGTCAAATAAATAAATAAAATCTTAAAAAAACAAACAAACAAAAAACAGAAAGCATTAAAAAAAAATAAAGTATTCTGTGGAAATATTTATTTCCAGTTGCTTACTGCTGCTCATTTGTAAGCCTTCCCCTCCCTGTCTGTCACCACATCGCCCCTGAAGGACTAGGAAGGCAAATAAAACACAGTTCCTGGGAGAAACAACATGTAATTGAGAGATAGATGTAGCCAATTATTCAAAATACTTCATGATGAACACGGTACTTTATAGAGTCAGTTCAAACTGCTGTGGTAGCGTAGAACAGAATAGATAGAAATGCCCAGAGAGACCATGAAATAGTTTATTATGGAGTGGCTTTGAGGCATAAGTGGAAGGTAAATAGAAGTTTGCCAGGCAAGGCAGGAGGGGTTTCAGGTCGGGGAACAGCATGTTTTTATGTTATGGTATTTATGTTGAGCTCTGGTTTTTGTTCTGTGACATTTTTAAAAAGAAATAATGCATCTTAGCCCCAGCCCTGCTACATCCTTGCCGTCCCCTCCCCTCCCGGCCAGTCCCAGTGTTTCCTGTCCTGCAGAGACATCCTCCAGGTGAAAATAAGGTGTCAGGTGCTTGATAATAAACAGCCTGGCCAATTTAGTATTACGTAAATTGGATATGCCGTGATAACAGTGCACTGAGTACTTTTACTTTACTTGAAACACATACAAACTGATAAACATCCGAAATTAAAGCATTAGAATTATATTACTGAATCAACAATGGGATTTGAAGTCAAATCAGAATGCCTCCTGCTGTGGCCACTCCTTGCGGGGGGGGGGGGGGGGGAACAAAATATTCGCCCACTCAGCATGAAAGGCCTCTCTTTAGGTTACTCCCTACTCTTCACATCCTATCAGTTTGAGCTTTATCAGGACCCAGCTTATTTTCCAAATGAGGAATTTTATTTCAAACACCGAATCCTGCATCACTTCTAGCAGAACAAATAATCCTACTTTCGAGGTCATGGATTTCCTACTTCCTGACAGCCTAGCACAAGCCCCTTAACTACTCTTAACCTGGGTCATTAGATCTCTCTATCTCCATCTATTTTTGTCAGTCCTTTCTCTAGTCTTGAAGTACAAGGTATCAATCTTTTGATAATGACATCTCTTCTACCTGTGCTCTGGTCCTCTCCCCACTTCTGCTCTCACAGAACTTGCCTGCCATTCTCTGCAATTTGCCGACTTCCCGCTGAGAAAGCAGAGCCTCGGGTGCCAGGAAGCAAGCAGCAGGGGATCAGCTAACTAGGGGACTTGAACTCTTTTTCTCGCATTCTCTTCATCCCCCCCAGTAAACATGTATCTATGGCCATTCGGTGGCCGGGTCCCTCTGCAAGGGTCCTGGACATGCAAGGAGATAAGGTAACATAAATATGATGGTGAATCGGAGAGCAGGGGAGCCGAGGGGCCAAGGTAAAGGTCTGGGCAAAGTGAACAGTAGAAAATGAGAACTCGGGATATTTCCGTGGGAATTAATATGGAAAACTGACAGAAGGAAAAAGATCTAATGAAAAAAAATCAATTTAAGAGGCAAATACCATAGGTCAATGAAATACCTGCTGAGAAATAAACTTGTGGTTTTAGCTCAGTGATGACCTAAGTAGAAAATATAAGGTTAACAGTTGGACAGGCATCCTAAGATGCAGAGAAAGACACAGGAATAAGGCCGGCTGACTGCAGTTTTGCAGTGGAAAAGAAGCAAAACAGGGCAGAGAGCTGACATTTCCCACGTGACGACGGAGCTGGGTACCTTGAACAGTGGTTCCCACACCTGGCTGATCAGCAGGGTCATCTGAGGAATGTGTACCTTCCCTGGACCTCTGTAATCTGAATCTCTAGATGGGAGGCCCGGAAATACAGATGTGTGTGTATATTATAAATCTGCTTGTCCTCTCAATCACTGGAGATGCTTTACGAGTGACTCAGTAATTTGGGGACTCACACTCTCATGGCATCTTTTCAATAAGCCAAGAAGTAGGTAGGTTAAGGAGGATAGGCTTGCTTCTTGGTAATGAGAGACCAGCATAGGAGGCTGCAGTGGGGAAGGTTTCGGGGGATGTGACGCGAACTTTCTGCATAACGGGTGGGGTGGCGAGAAGGCTCCCTGAAGCTCTCGGCCTGTGCGGCCGCAGCTACTGTATGAAATGAACTCAGTCCCTCTATTCACTGCTCCGCTTTGCTGGCTTTGGGCTCTGCCTAGAGACTAGTTACAGCCCACCAGTTTTTTTTAACAGAATGTTCCATTAGGCTGACCATCCTTTACAGATAAATCCTGGGACATGGAATGCTTATGAGAAGCCGTATGGTTTATTTTCATGGGAAACGGTTTGTTGAGATGCATTTTTGTACTAAGGGGAAGCACGCTGTAAGAGGTGAGAGTCTGTACTGGGAAGTCAGACTCCTGAGTGCGATTCCTGGCTCCACTCCCTGCTGCTGGGTGACCTTAGGCACAGTCCTTAAACTCCATTTGCCTCAGATTGCTTAGATATAAAATGAGGATTATACTACTATCTACTTCATGAATTGGTATGAGGATTAAATGAGAAAATGCATGTAAAGAGCTTAGAATAGGGCCCAGGGACATATTAGATGCTCAATAAGGAAATGCGTATTTCTTGAAGAATTCTCTAATACATTTCTTAATGCACAGTGCCAAATTGAAGGACCAGGGTGATTATAGAGCCTAAGATCACATATTTGGTAAGTGGTAGATTTAAGCACTTTAAGCCTGGGCTCTTCCTGATGCCCAGTAGTGAACCTTGGCAATGGGACGTGAATGATCATAAGTCAGAGGTGGTCAAAGCATGGTGGCCTGAGTGCCCTGGAGGAGCAATGATGGCGCCTGGACAGACCTGGAAAGGATGAATCACAAAACTTAGTGCAACTACTTCTACCTTCCGGAACGATTCAGAAATCCAAGGAAATGAAAACATGAGACAATGCTACAGTTAAAATAGAAACTACTGAGAGTTACTGGTTCTTGGAAGAAGATATGCTGTGACCCAGAACTTGGAAACCCTTTCAAATATGGAAAGGACAAACAGTGGAAGAACTGATAAAGAATCAGTTTGAAATTCCGGGGAAAGAAATGATTTTACAAGAATGGAAAAAGAGGGGTGGCTGGGTGGCTCGGTTGGTTAAGCATCCGACTCTTGATTTCGGCTCAGGTCATGATCTCAGGGTCATGAGATGGAGACCCACCAGGGCTTTGTGCTCAATTGGGAGCCTGCTTGAGATTCTCTCCCTGTCCCTCTGCCCCACCCCCTTCACCCCCCACCCCCCACTCACACAAGCGCTTGCACTCTCTCTCTAAAAAAAAAAAAAAAAAAGGAAAAAGAGCCATAGTATACTACTTTGTAGTAAACAATAATACATATTTGTAGTAATATAACCACGGTTTACTGACTTCACCTAAAGAGTGATACCACTGTGCTAGGCGGATGGCGAGAGATGGACATAGTGTACATGAATTACATCCTCACCCACAGCACAAAAGCAATAAATAATGCATAAAATGGAGCAAATAAGAGATATTAATATAAGCATATTATGTAGAGTAGGAAGATAATGACAAGAAGAGAGATATTAAGAGTCAAAAATGTTTGTCTCTTGGGAAAGAAGTTAGAGTATTAGCATGTTGGGGACAAAGGGTTCGCTTTTGATTAAAAACCTCCGAGTTGTATTTTTTCTCCCCTAAATCACGTTGCTGTATTTTTAAAATATTCATCAAAATATAGTACCCATTAAAAATAGTGTTTCTGGTTTTCCAAGGATCCGGAACAACTGGCTTGCTTCACTGATGGGAAGATTCAGTTTTGTCCCACCCTCTTTGTAAGATTATATGGGATTATTTGTTATTTTACAATACAACGTTGGTTTAATCTAGAGAAATAGGAAAGAACTATGTGGTTGGGAGAGAGCAAGTTTGGGTTCAAAGGAGCAGATGGATGGAGAAACCTCAGGACGAGAGCATAGGGGGAGTGAGAGGTTGGCAGATCCCATATTTCCCAGAAGAACCCCAAACATCAAGAAAATGTGCTAGTCATGGCTAACAACAGTAGCCTTTACTATGCACCACGCACTGTTCCAAGTTCTTTACATATAAAATCTTGAGGGGCGCCTGGGTGGCTCAGCTGGTTGGGCATCTGCCTTCGGCTCAGGTCATGATCTTGGGGTCCTGGGATCGAGCCCCGCATCGGGCTCTCTGCTCACTGGGGAGTCTGCTTCTCCCTCTCACTCTCCCTCTGTCTCAAGTGAATGGAATCTTTAAAAAATAAAAAATACAATAAAATCTTGAATCCTCACAACTCGATCAGGTCATGTACAATGATTATCTATCTCCATTTTACAAACGGCAAAATTTTTGGAAGATGAAGTAATTTTCTCAGGATTACACGGCTAGCAAGTGGCAGAGTCGAAATCGGAACCCCCACCCTCTGGCTCCAAGTCTGCGCTCTTAGGCTCCATGCTCCAGCACTTCCGAGCGCACACATACATCTCGGTTTTGGGGAAGAGACGGCCAACGTAGGAAGGCTCACCACAGTGGGTGTGGGGTGCGGAAGCTGCTTGCTGGAATGCCACGTGCTTACCCCAGTCTCTGAGATGGTGTGGTTGAAAGCTGCAACAAGGGTTGTGAACACCAATTTTGTTTTAAGGTGGTGAGAAAGAATCTCTCCCTGGCCAAACTTCAGTCAGGCCCCTCTGAGCAAGCCCAACCTTGGGCTTCCATCCCTACCCTGTGGAATCCAGTTTTAGTGAGAATCCCCCTCACCATTGGTTCCTTTACTAGACTCCATGCTGTGTTTGGAATTGAGCCCCGTTCTATACTGAGGTCTCTTTTCCCCTATCACAACAGTTCTCCGTGCTCTGACTTCCACTGTCCTTCGTGCCTGGATGATCCTTTTGAGCCGGACTGAGATTCATGTGAAACATGCCACGTGTACTTCTGCCTCGGGGGATTTGTATGGAGCTGTTTGCTCTGCCTGGAAAACTTTTCCCTCAAACTCTCACTTGACTAATTTCTTCTCTCCATTCAGGAAATCTCTATGATAGTATCTTCTCGAAGGAGGCTTGCCTGACACGATCCTCTTACCTTGTTTTATTTTTCTTCTTAGCACCTCTTGATAGCCGACATTTCTCTCTGCTTTTTAATTCGTTTATCTGCCCCACCCTCCAGACAAGAATATAAACTTCAGTAGAGAAATATTTGTCTTGTTCAACGCCTGATCGATCAGTAACATTCGTAATACATGAATTATCTTCTAATATGTTTCTTTCAAAAACCATATAACTTATCAAGGGTAGAATCATACTACTCTCTGAAAAGAAAAAAAATAGTACAGATATTGTACTAATATTTACTTATTTTATGATAATTCCATGTACTTTGGAGAAGTGCTAATATATTTTTAGAAACAACAGCCACTCAATTTGTCTTATATATGTTCCTACTAAATCCCTACTACGTACCTAAATAGAACCCCTCTCTAGGGTGTCTGTGTCTGATGTAATAAAGTCTTTGAGGATTTGAAAATTATAATCTAAACTTTTTTTCAGACATATCATTAGCTATTGAAAGAGATTAGACATTAACTATTGAAATAGGGAAATACACATTTCATTATCTATTGAAATTAAGATAAAATACTTTATCTAAAATTCATTTTCTATTTTCTTCTTTTATTTCGACATTATTCTGAGAGTTGGTATGTTAGGCAAGGTATGATCCCTACTTGTCAGATAACACTCAGGGTCACAGGGCCACATAATTAATGGTGGAACGTGGAATACAAAGCAGAATCTCCTTTTACTAATTGAACACTATGTCAGCACAGAAAATAGAAAGGAAAGAAGGAAAGCCTCTTTTCTCCTTTTCTTACCAACAGACGTTAGCCCTAAAGATTCAGGTCTCACTGAGCCCTAAATAAACACCCTCATTTCCAGAAAAGCATTTTCATTTTACCTTTTTCTAAAAAATATCACTTCTATTTACCATTTCTTATATGCCAATTAACAATGCTAGCTGTCCACAAAAAACTACACCCCATCTCCTGACCCTACCTCTTAAAGGTAGCCTGGGGGAAAAAGCCTTTTATTGGAAGAATGAATATTCTGGAACTGATAACTGTGTAAGGAAGGGGCTGCCCATGCTTTAATAACACTAGGACTAAGCCAAGACTGAAGGATGCCCAAATTTAAATATAGTAAAGAAAATCCATTAAGCACAATTACTTTACATACATACTCAGTTTAAAAATGGGGGGAATGTCCTATATTTCTTGCAGCAGTTTTGTTTCTCATGGCCCGTTACAATGCCTAACACACTTGAAGCTGACAAAGAACGCAGGCAGCATGTGACCTTGCAGCCCTGTACACTTGTTATACTTACTGTCTGGTATTCTTGAGGAACCGTCTGCTCTGCACCCAGGTTACATACTTGCCTAGCTCTCTTCATCAGCGCCTTACATTTCTGCAATAATCTCTATCGACGTTCATTCAGCTCAATGAAATGCTGCTATTGCAAGACAAAGAATTTTTGACAATTTGTAGGTTACCATTTTGTCAGAGGACTACTTTATTAAAAGACCACATTACAGGCGTACTTTGGGGACACTGTGGATTCAGTCCCAGAGCACCTCAATAAAGTGACCATCACAACAAAGCAAGTCAGATCAATGTCTTAGTTTCCTAGTGTGTGTAAAAGTTACGTTTATTATACTGTAGTCTAGTAAGTGTACAATGGCAGTATGTCTAAAAAACACTGTATATACTTAAAAAATACTTTATTGCTAAAAAATGCTAACTACCCCATGTGAGCTTTCAGCAAAGCCACTCACTGATCACAGGTCACCACAACAGATTTAATAATGAAATATTATACCCTATCTTGGGTGTAGTAAAGTGAAGAGCAGTAGAATGAGGTAACCTGTATATCAACGATTGAATTTCAAGAAGCAAATCATCTAAAAGCCATACCTCAAAAATCATGACAAATATTAATTTTGAACTTAACCTTAAAATATATCAGCATACCATATGACATTAATCTTTAAGGGCTCTGAAATTTATCTTTTTTTTAAAGATTTGTTTAGTTATTTGAGAGAGAGAGAGAGAATGCATACCAACAGAGGGAGAGGGAGAAGCAGACTCCCCACTGAGTGAGGAGGCTTACGTGGGGCTCGATCCTCATGACCTGAGCCGAAGGCAGATGCTTAACCGACTGAGCCACCCAGGCGCCCCTGGAGCTCTGAAATTCGAATCTGCTTTGTTCTGAAACAGTTTAACTTAGCTATAGATAATTATACTCTAATACAATTTGAAATAGACAGTACGTAGGCTTCCTATCTGAAAAGTCAGCACTTGAATGTAAAGAGAACCTTTAAATAGTGTTTGGTACTACCACCCAGCTCTGGTTTCCTCTGACAGTGGTCAAACCCCTGGCGTCTACGGGTGGCCATGTTAATAGGGGATTGTTGCAGAGATTTCTACACAATATCACCCAAGAGGCTTTACTCGTTTGATCAGATAGCTCTTACTTACCACCCCCACCCACACCTCTGTAGCTTCAACCCCATCCTGTGCTCCCCTCCATACCCCCCTCCATTCCCCCATGCCAGTGAGCTGGAAATGAGAGTTCCTAATGAGCCGCACAACAGACTTCTTAAAGCAATGAGATCCAAATGGGCTGCAGTGGATAAAGCAGGAGTACGATGTGTATATATATAAAAGGAGACTGTGCTCATATGGTTAAGTTGCCACTTGACTATTTTAAACATTTAAAATATTCTCTGTTCTCAATAAAAAGATTTGATAACCCAATTTGGAGCAAGCCTAATGCAAACATCTATGATGTGAGTGGAAAATACCCAAGTTGCTACTTGGGGAAATTTCCCTTTTATAATTAAAGTAGATCAATTCTATACAAGTCTCACTAGGGAAATCTACTTTTTAAAATATTTTCTTTCCTGTTCCTGTTTCCTCTTAATATGTCTTTTGATTCTGCTTTTTGGGAGTTATTTCCTCTTTTCAACTCCCAACATTTCATTGATTTAAAAAAATATTTTCCTACTCTATCATTTCCAATTTGATTGATTTTTAAATGTTCTTTTTTTTTTCCTGGTAACCTGATTTGTTTAATGAAAGCAATTATTGTCTATCTCTTGAAAATTATTCAATAAAATTTTACTTAGGTTTTTCTAGTTCCTTTATTTCTCTATTTCAAATTATTTTTACGTTAATTTTTGTCACTGTTCTTTATGCTAAAGCTGCCCTTAAAATGTCTGGTGATCCTTTGTCCATGCATATTTAAAATAGAATTATTACAAAGCCAATCTGAGGGCAGGAGGCACTTTTGCCTGGGGGGATTGGTCGCTTCACTCCAGGACAACTGACTGGGGAAACTGTTCATCTGGTTAAGGGATACTGACGTGTCAGTACTTGTAGGTTCTTTCTTTGGTCCTGGTTACTTTCATCAGAAAGGAATCCCTTCATTGCCTGCTTAGGCTGTCCTGGGAGTAAGGGCATTGAGGAAGGGAGTCTCCCCTGCCCACTAGGCTCAGTTTTATTTAACTCCCTCATTTAAGCATGGCTGTCACCTCTGCCTGGGATCCCACGTCCCGGGGACTTGCTGATTTAATCATCCAAGAAGTGCCAGTTGTCTATGTGGATTGGTGAGCAGATAGCAGGGTCTAATTGCTCCTTATGCAGACCCTCAACTGATCCTTCTGTTTTCATTTCCACTTCGAAGCCTACCCCTCAATTCAGGTGTGCTGGGAGCCCTCAATTTTTGCTTTTGGTTTTTCCATGCCCTGGCTTGTTGGCACTTCAATATTAGTTATGTTTCTACTCTGCTAATTCAGTATCTGCTTAGCCCATTATTTTCTTTGTCACAAAATTTCATTGCTACCTTCTATTTACTGTTGTCTCCTTTCATTTTTCTTTTTGGGAGGAGAGCTACACTTTTCTTTTTTTTTTTAGTAATCTTTTGCTGTTATTTTGCTGGAGTATTCATGACAGAGCAGAAATGAACACATTTTGTGTTTGCCATGTTTATTTAGAAGGGCCATTATTCACTCTCTTATCTTTGGGCATTAGGCTAACAGTGGTATTGAGTGAAATTAGAAATCTCATTAGTGTTTTTTAAAGTTATTAATGTCATTACCAAAGAATAGGGCATCTTGAATGCATTTTTTTTCCAAGCAAGTTTCTAGATGACTCATGCTAAAATTGGAGATCTATAAATTTATCAGAGTCATTAAGTATTGAAAGCTAAATCTAATGCCATGGAGCACCGGAAAGAACATTAGATTAGAAGTTGTAAGTTCTCAATTCAAGATTCATCTTTGCCATCTTGGGCAAAATACTTTCTCCTTTGGTCTCAGTAAAATGTAGGCAATTAGATTACATGGCTTCTAAGATTCCTTCTAGACTAAACATTCTGTGATTTTATTAGATAATTTCAAATCCCTGGTTGAATTCACCAGTCCTCCAAATGCTGTTACCCAAAGTAACAAATGTTACCCAAAGTGAAATGCACACCACTGGTGGTCAAGGAAATAATGTTTAATAGAATAAGAACTAACACTTTAAAACTTATTGCTATTTTTATTTATATAATCACAAATTTGTTTTAATTTTTGTATCTGAGAAAATTGTAACTGGTTCAACAAAACTGAGGTTTTCTTTGTAAATAAATTTACTCAAACTTAAAACTATGTGTTGATTTAAATAGAAGCCATGAATAACAGAACATGGTATGTAGACATGATAAAAGTTACAAAAATTGTGTGCAAATGAATGCCATTTCTGAAACATGGCCCTCTTGTGACATGTTCTTTCATGACTATACACACATTTATTCTCTACTTAGCAAAATCTTTGCATGTCCAGCTCAAAGACTGCTTGCTTAACGAACCACTCAAGGTAGAAGAGTTTCATATTCTGAAACAGTACAGTTCATGTAACTGGTCTTTTCACATGGACTAGGGGTTTCATCTTATTCCTCTTTGTATCTCGAGGAATGTGCTCAGCTTTATAATAGATGCCCAATCAATATTTGTTGAAAGAATGAACCAAATCAGGATATTGCTAACTATGATGGGCAAATGTTTCCTGTAATGGATTTCTTTTCAGCATGTATCACTAACTCCATGTCAAATGGACACTGTCTTTACTTTATTAGTTCTAGAGTACATGCCCGCAAGAACCCAGGGTAGGAAGAACAGGCTTGATATGAAAGATCAAAAATAAACTATTGGAAACTTTGAGACTAGTCATGGATCCTATAAATATAAGGAAGGAAACACTTCAAACATCATTGAATTCTGAGATTCTGAAACACTGGGACACTGAGATTGATGGCTCTTCAATAGAAATAGATGACATCTTCCATTAGAGCAATTTATATTTTGTAGACTACACTATAAAATCTAAAGTCTATATTAGTTTGAATTTAAAAAAGAATTTCTACACACTTCATTTAATTTTATCCTCACAATAATGCTTTGATGTTGAAATAACAGAAGGGGACAGTGAAGTTAGTAAAGTTAGTTAAATGATTTTCAAAATGTCACCCAGATGGTAGTTGGCTAGACCAGGGGTCAGCAAACTATGATGGGGGGGAGGGGGAGGTGAGGCGGGAGGGCAAGTCCAGCCATTGTTTGTTTTGATAAACAAAGTTTTACTGTAACACAAACTTACCCTTATGAAGGAGTAAATCTATTTTTCACATGAAGAAGAAATTGAGGCCACGAAAAGGTCATTACTTGACAATGTCACACAGCTAGAAAGTGGTGGAGTCAGGAGGACTCACATGTAGGCACCTGACTCCAGAGCCTTTGCAGTCACAACTTCGCTAGTGCTGGTTTTGGTGTCTAAATCCTGGCTCTAGCTGTGACCTTGGGGAATCCACTCCCACTCTCTTGTAAATTAATACTTGCCAAATGCTTAAAACAGAGTTTGACATATTGTAAGCACTCAACAACCTTATTATTTTTATTAACATTCAAAACTTTTCATTATCCTGTTTCTTTCCAATAGTAAAAATCACATCAGGGCTACGGGCTAGATGTTCTACATAGGCATTTAAGTTTTGTAGTAACCAATTATTAATCTCATTTTAGAAGACAAAATAATAGAGGTTCTCAAGGGTTAAGTAACCTGCTCTGATACTGATCTCTGGTCTGTTTGGTTTTTAGGCCTATCTTCTCTACACGACTCCTTCTAATCTCCTCATTTCCCTTACTTGAACTCAGTGCTTGAAAAACCAACGAAGGGACCATCTTTTTTCTCCCTCTCTCAACCAACCAACCAATTAATCAATCGTCAACAAAAGACAGGTGCATTCACTCTACTCAAATGCATCATGGGCTTGCCTGTATTGTTCCCTTTCAGTAAGCCATTTCTGGAACCTGAAATAGTCTGTTTCTGCAGTCCCCTTTATTTGAAATCTTATTTGGGCATTAAGGAGGGCATGTAATGTGATGAGCACTGGGTATTATATGCAATTGATAAATTATTGAACACCACATCTGAAACTAATGATGTACTATATGTTGGCTAATTGAATTTAAATAAAAAAAAGAAATCTTATTTGTCCTTTGAAGCCAGATTCAAATAGCACTACATCCTTAAGATTTCTCTTGGATCATCAAAGACAGAAGTAGTTTGTTCTCTTCAGAATCCAATAGTATTTTTGTTTATAAGATGCTTATGGAGTTTATACGATATATACTGACTTAAGGTATTGTTTTCATACATCCCTTAATGTACCCTCAAATATTTGTAACTTTAAACCCTTTTGCAGAGCAAGGAGAGATATACAGAAATATGAAATAAAAAAATGCAGCCCTCCAATGGAACACACTGGAATGTTTCTTTAAAAAATATCTCAAATTATTATCTTGAATGTATAAAGATATTCCCTCTGCACAATGCCTTGTCTTGCATCATTAAATGGTAGGCACTCAATAAATATTTACTGACTCTAGATCTCAAGTTTTTTTAATAAGGCTAATTTCATACTTCCATTAGCTCAGTACAATTAATTTAAAAGCACCAAGATAAAGCTAAATAATATAGACAGAATAGATAATTTATTCTAACACCTTATCTCTATGTTCCTCATTTGAAAGTGTCTACCTCTAATTCATTTTACATTCTGCATTAGTAGTTTAAACATACTTTAGGTAATTTGAAAAATTAAAAATGACTTTTGGTAGATGTTAGCCCATCTTTGCAATACTCATGATATGAGTGATCTATCATTTAAAGTAATTCCTTTTAAAAAGCCACAGCATGGTAATCTATTTATTTGTGTTCATACCTTATCAGCAATCTTATACATCTTAACTCAGTTTTGCAGCCTCTGCTTTATTTTTAATTTGATTTGCCTAATATCATTCTTAATTTGAAATGGAGAAGCCTACATTAAAATAGTACCTACTTAAATTAACATCACAGGAGTAGGAGGGGCAGTTTGAGAGACAGAGTCAGGCTGAATTAGTGAAAAAGTGCATTACGGAAAAATCTGTAAACAAAGGAATACATGTTTTCAAGCACACTGGTGACTAACTGCTAACAGAGTGTTTTTCAAGTAGAGGTTTCAGTGCCAATTTTTTAATTAAAATTTTGCAATCACGTGAGAATAATTTAATCTAAAAGTTATTCATAAGTTATTAATCTTAGAAAACTTAGATTTGTTTAAAGTTTGCTATATAAATTGTGTCTCTTTGATAGACTAATTTAACTCATGGTAAATCATAGATTCTGGGTTTATAGTTAGTTTATTGTATATGGAATGTATTTTGTACAGTCTATCAGATGAATCTAATCAACACAGTGAAGTCACATCATCTAATCAAATTAGCTTGAATTATGGTTATAGAGGCTTAATCTTAAAACAGAATTTGATAACCCTTGTAAGCAAGGAAGCAGAGAATTATTCCCTATCCTCCAGATTTTACAGTTATCTTAAAAGTAGAAAGATTTGAATGACTGGATTCACTTGGTCCTTCCTACAGGAAATTTAGTGGTTCTCAAGCCTTACTGTGCACAAGAACACCACATGGGATTATATTTTTAAAAAATGAATACCTTACTCTATGGGCAATAAAAGTGATTTTCAAGGTCAATTTTAACTAAATGTAATTCTCACCTTTTTTACTGACTTTAGAACTTAACCTTCCATATGTATCCTTATCAGCCTTGCCCAATGCCTTTAATGGTTGAGTTTCAACTTACCTTTGGTTCCACTGAAAGCTATATTAGGTCATACTGATGTGGTCTCAGATCTCCTTGCACACTTTTGAATTCTTCCATACTTTTACACATGAGAATTGAAATGTCATTATCCAATTAATGAACTTATCTTTTGAGACTCAGCTTAAATCTTACCTCCTCTGGGAATTCTTCTTGGGCATGCCCCTTACCAATTATTTGTATATACTTCTAGGATTGTATTATCAAGCCAAGTTTTGATTGTATGTTTTTTTCTGTCTCCTACAATACACTATGGTTTGGCAATGATTTGAATGTAATAACCATAGTGCTTACTGATAAATTATAGACTTAATGAGGTTACATATTTATAATAATGAATGACTTTTTGGTGCCATATATAATCCTTTATATTTTACTTATCTTGACTGATCCCAAAGAGAATTGGGAAAATGTAGTATACATAGGTCCAAATAAATCCTGATTGTTTAAACATACAATTTTAGTTTGCAACCTATCTGGAAAAGCTAAATGAAAGATGATTAACATGTTTTAGGTCATTCATGCTTAAAAATTCAAACCTCAATACCAGGACATCTGCAAAAGTACCTAAGTTGGAAGCCATACTGTCCCTCCCTACAGTTAAGGTAACCACGTGTCCCAGGCTCCTCAGGATATGTTTATGTCTGATAGCACCTCCTTTCTTCTCAGAAGTGTCCTGGTTTGGGTGATAGATCATATGGTCACTCTACATAGAGTCTTCAACAATGGGTTTAAGACTAATGGGGAAAACAAAAATCCTATGGAAAAATCAACTTAAAGAAAATGAACGCCTCTTAGGAAGTAATACATGTGGATATCTATATATTACTGATATTAACATATTTTGGCACAAGAGGAATTCACAAGTGATTAGGTCATAAATTCAATCTAGGTCCCCAGGTTTAGGGGATCTAGGAATCCCTTGACATTATCTTATTGCTCCTGAATTGTAATTGCTTCTGCTAAAAGATGAGGTTACTCCATTCCTTGGGATTAAGATTTGATCCTGATCTTTATTTTCCCACTTTATGACATTTATAATACTTTTGTATAATGGCACTTTACAGTGTACAGAGCATGTTTATATACATTTTACATTTATATTAATAGAAGCATTACATTTAAGGGCTGAGAGTTTAGTATTTATTGTGTTGGAAAAGAAGTATTTGCTTTGCAAAGATCTTTGATGTGTCTCCGGCTTCTAAAGTGGACATTTGTCATTACTTCTTCACAATAGAAAGGTTAATATGGCTAAATCTGTCAACTTTAGTGATTGTTTTTAGCTACTACGGGTTCAATGCAGGGTAATGTTTTAGAACTATTCTAACATTATGTTGTCTAGTTTGTCACAGCAGGTTGGTGTATCTCTCATCACTAAATCAGTCCTGAAACATCTGTTGTTCACTGAATTTGCTTCTATTCCTATCAGAGTACGTTATATAGACTAATTGAAGAAAAATTTCTATGTGTGTATCAGGTGTTGAATTGTGGGCTGAAGAAAAGTACAAATGCTGAAATCATTGTAGATGGAAAGGCAGTGGTATGAAGGTGTTTTATCATTGTCTAAACTTAGTCAGGGTACTACAAAGGGAAGCGCTGGGAAAACCAGAACATGCAATTGTTAAAAAATCAGCATTTAATTTTAATTTGTTAAGCACAGCATAATCATATTGCTATTATTTTGAACAAATTTAAATGTTTTCACTATAAAATTATCATTTCTCTTAATTATGTGATTACAAGGTTTTAAAAACTGCTAAATTTAAAAGTATGATTTTATGTTATTTTTAATATGTAATTAAACATAAATCATATTTACTATCTATGTAAACTTATTATATATGCAACTATGTAAATTACACTTAATATGTAATTATTTTTAAACCCTAGGAGGTTTCCTTTCTGGTGTATCTGTTTTTAAATGATGATAATATTATGTAAGTTCAGAAAAATTTCCTTGACTGGATCATGTCAGCTTATTGTTAACAGCTTACTAAAGAGAAAGCAAAGTTTTTTACTTCACAGTTTTCAAAAAGGCTTAAAATGATAACAGCACATTCATTTATAGCACTCTTAAGTGATGAATGATTAAGTTTGGAAACTTTTATTAAAGTACATTTTGGTAGGGGAGAGACTGAAGCAAAAATCCTAGACTCGAGATGGTAGATCCAGTCACTGAAGCAAAGGACACAAAAAATGTCATCAAAGAGGACACCTGATTATTTCAAACCAAAAAACAGACTCTTAACCATAGAGAACAAATTGATAGTTACCAGAGGGGAGGTGGGTGGGAGGACGGGAGAAATAGGTGACGGGGGTGAAGAGTACACTCATTGTGATGAGCACTGAGTAATATATGGAATTGTTGAATCACCATATTGTACACCTGAAACTAATATAACAGTGTATATTAGCTGTACTGGTATTAAAATTAAACAAATAAATACAAGCATGCACACACACACAAAACCCTGCCAAAAAACCCCAAAGAGATTGAAAAGAGAGGTGGGAGTACTGGGGGGAAGGTCTGACTGTCATATTCTTGGGTGAGCAGGAGGGGGATGGCCTGGGGTGACAGCATGTCTCCTACGCATGGCACAGCTTCCCTGAGTGATCTTGTTCTGCTCACGTCTCCAGACTCATCTCTTGTCACCTCTGACTTCTGAAATATTTTAAGTTTCCCGAACACATGATGCTGTTTCACACCTCTGTCATTTTTCCCATCCGCTTTGGAATGCCCTCTCTTTCCAATCATACTATCTATTAAATGTTGTTTCCCCTTTTCTATTGATAATTGGAGCTCTTTGCCTCCTGTGCTAATAAACGGGTTGCTCCCCAGGTCTGTGCATGGCTATGATCGAAGATCTTCCTTTAATGGCTGTTATTAGGAAGTTCTGTCCTCTCTTTGTTTTATCCTTCATTCTGCTGGGGTAAACCTTCAGGCATCTTTCAAAGAATGGACGTATGAGAGTAAACTTTAAGGTCCTTGTATATCTAAATTTATCTTAATTCTGCCACCATACGGATTCATAATTTAGCCAAATATACAAAAATTCTTGTTCAGTAATTTTTCCCTCAGAATTTTAAAGATATGATTCCAGTACTGCATTGTATTTAAAGTTATTTTTATGCATTTGTGACAGGTATGCATCGCTTTACAATACTTCAAGTAAAAAAGATATATTTCTTCATTTTTCTTTCAGTGGCTATATTTTGCACATCTAGAATCTGTCTGGTTTATTTTTAAAACTGTAGTCTTCAGTCAAATTTTACAATCCTAACCCTAAATCACATATTTGGTTATTCCCATGGACCATGTCACTTCAAATCGTCACTGCAAGTGTTCTGTATATGTCACCTGGAGACATGTTTTTATCTTGTGTTTTGAAAGCTTGGCTTTAATTAACCACTCTTGAACAAAATATTTGCACTTGCACTTACTTATATTATTATATTTGGAGCTGGGGTGAAAAGAACTGGTTTTCGTGAATTGGCTTATTTTGTCATTTTGATTAGAATCTTTATTTTTATAAATCAAATAAACATAATAATTAGAACTCTACTCCCCAAGAGTGGTGACAAATTGCAGCAGACTTCCTTGGTGTCCTGCATACACCCCCTGGGCCCACCTGGGGAGGCACCCATAGATGGTTTCAACTTTCTGTGCCTCTCTATGTGAGAGCATCTTCTGGCCCCGTGAACAAGCTTGTGGGCAAGCTGAATGTGCGGAGGAAGTTAATGCTGAGGAGTGACCCTCAACTAAAGAGGGAGAAGAGTTGGTGGATAAACATCCAGATCCCTTGCTGTCTGTTGTGCTGGATGCAGTCTCTCAGAAGGGTGTGGTAAGATTGGGGCCCCCTCTCCATAGCAATAACTTAGTCTTTACTGATACTTTTTTCTCTTTTCCAGTCTCACTTCCCACTTCTTTACTTCCAGAAATCACCTGTAAAATAAACCACTTTTACCAAGATCCTGATTTGGGGTGTACCTAAAGACTCAACTCCAACAAATTTGGTTATTTTTGAGGACACTCAGTCTCTTCTGAGAGCTGTATGGGAGCTGCAGGAACTTCTAGATCTCCTTGAACAGGGTTCTTAGTCCATGTTCACTGCTCTGATGTATCTCCAGATGCCATGGTTTGGAGCTGGTCCTCCCCTGGACGTGGCTTCATCTTGAATATGCCTTTCTTGTTCTGCTTCCTACTTAGGGAGTATGACAACTTTGTCACTGGCATCAGAAGCTCTACCAGCAGCCTTACTTCTTCCATGTTCAGCTCATGTGTGGGAGGCCTTGCCTTGGGCTCCCAGAGCTTCAGCACCCAGTGACCACCAATGACCTCCCAGAATGAAGATCACTCCCTGCAGAGGGGTCTGGACCTGCTTGAGTCCAGCACCCATCTCTGGACAAGGGTCTGTAGAATCCTCTTGGCCAGTCAGCATCAGTTCTGTGGCATGTTACTGGGGTTTGTAATTGTCAGGACCATCAGATTGGGGACAGCAGTGAGAAAGGAAGAGAGGGTTTTATATTAGAATAAAGAAGGAATGAAGAAAGGGGAGACAATGGATGTCTGCTAGATTTCACCTCTTAGATTCCTGCAATACTGTGATTTATAAGAAATATATGTTGGGTCATTCAAATGACCCAAACATATTTCTCATATATATTTGGTCTTCATCTACAGTTCCTGACTTACAGCTCCCAAAACCCTTGTGATTCCTTGAGTAATAAGAGCAATGGGATCATCTTTTGTTCTATTATTTGGTCTCCTGTCCTCAGTTCCTGAACCATAAAGGTGAAGTCGGTGTCTTGTTATTTATAACCAGGCCCTTTCAACCACAACTGGGCTTCGGTTGATGAGGTGACTTTTGGAAAGCACCTAAGGATGGTTGGGAAGGAGAGAGGGGCTGGAGGTCCAATCAATCATCAATGGCCAATGATTTAATCAGTCATGTCTATGTAATGAAGCCTCCATACAAACCCCCCAAAACAGAGTTGGGAGAGCTTCTGGGTTGATGGACACATGGAGCTGCTGGGAGAACATCCTGCTTAGAGAGGAATGCTCTGTACCTCTTCTCCATACCTCTGCCTGGCTGTTTCTGAGTTATATACTTTTATGACAAACAGGTAATCTCCTAAGGAAAATGTTTCTCTGAGTTATGTGAGCCACAGTGGCAAATTAATGAAACCCTAGAAGGGGGTGTTGGAACATCTAATCTATACCCAGTCAGTCAGAAGCACAGGGGACAACCAGATCTTGTGACTGGTGTCTGAAGTCAGGCGGGGACAAGGGGTAGTCTTGTAGGAACTGACCCCTTAACCTGTGCGATCGGACGTTACCTCTGGGTGGATACTGTCAGAATTGAGTTGAATTGTAGGACACCCAGCCGGTGCTGAGAATTGCATGGGTATGAGAAACCCCCATCCTGTCCCACACACCCTGGAATTGGGTGTAGAACCCTTTAATTCCCAGCATAGGTAACACATACCCTTATAGTCACAATTTCAGACTGTTCCATTAACATAAGGCAACTATCTATCATACGTCTACTCAGAAATGTATTCACTCTCTCCTAAAAGGGACAAATACCAAAGTCTCATTCAGTTCGAGCTCCTGGATTTCTGGGCGATGCATTCTTCATGGCTATGTGCAGATATATGTTCTAATCATGGAGCACCTGAGATTAGAGCCTCCTGAACACACCCAGGAAACAAGGTACAAAGGGAAAAAGGCTACCTGGCTGCAGAAAATATTTCCTTTTGGAAATAAGAGAAGGGAAAACAACATGCACAGTAACCGCCCCCAGGGTATGTGGCCTGTCTCCCTGCTAGGGCTGTGGGTTTCCAGTTAGGCAGCTCATTCTCCAAGCTCTGCCCCCCAGGAGTCTCCCATCGCATCATCTTCTGTGGCTACATCCGACAGGAGCTTAGGGGAGCATTTCCCCAGGGGTACCTGACAATAGTTCTAAGGGATCCTAAGTGTTTGCCTAAGTATTTGTTGAGCGAGTGTTAAATAAAGAAATCTCAAAGCATGGCAGAACCTGGGAGATTTATCTGCCTGAATTACTAAGCTTGCTAAGTTATCACTACCACTTTGGAGTCACAGAATTACCCCCAGAGAAGAAGTACAACACTGCATTTTAGGTGCTTTTTTATTATTATTATTATTTAACAGATCCTTTTAAAACCAAACTGAGCTAAAAGTACTGTACTTGTTCTATTGATTGTCAAATGTTCTTCTGTTTTTTCAATATATTGAGTGAGTTCACAGAATGCTCACCAAGCTGCTGGGGCTTGCCAATTAAAGCCCACATTGAAATGTTATATAAAAAAGAACAGTTTATGGTAATCACAGATACTGTACATAACATAGCAATTTGCTTCTTGAAGGCTAATTACAAAAGTTGTTTGAAATAATCAGTCCCTTATTCAGCAGCTCAGGGATGAGAGCAGCTGTAAAAATACTCACTACCCCAGCAATGGCAAGAGAGGAGGGTGGAAAAAAAAATAGGTTAGTTAGAAGTTCAAACAAAGAGTGAAAAAACAAAATGGAAATGAATTCCCTTAGCCCTTTCATCGACTATAATGAACATTCAAGGACAGAATGTTCCAGGTTTTCATCCTAATACTGGAAGACACTTTTGACATGACAATGGATTCTAATAGAATGATAAAGCTCTGAGTATCTATTTAATTAATTGTGTCTCAACTGCCTGAAACTCTTCCCTCCACCCAGTGAACACCCCAGAGCAGGTTGAATCACGTCAATTGTCTCCAGAGAAAGGGGGTAAAATGTCCCAACAAAGTAGATGGCAGTTGATGTCCAACGATTCACCCAATGGAATACACTGGCATCTGTAACACAATGTTGGTAAACCCGTCCTACTGTTCTGCACAGCCGTTTGTAACTGTAAGATGGGCTATTCCTCCAGGAAGTGACACTTTGTTCCAGGGACTTGACTGTGCACACTCTAGAAAAGCCTGTTTCTTGACTGAGTGAGCAGCTCTACTCCCAGACTATAATGTAGCCACTTTATCTGACCACGAGGTAAGGACCAGTACCGTTGTCCCCACAAGGAATAATCACAATTTCACAAGTTAGTGGAGCCCTGACAGGCCAGGACATGTGTCTTCAAGGATTAAGGGCAACAGCAACATGACTGTCTCAATAGGACAAGCTTCCCAACCCACCAGATTGTTAGTCATAGATTTCAAATTTACAGCAAGAATCCCTTGATTTAGGGCCTCTTTTGACCAACGATAAAGCCGGTTCCTACACTTAAAAATAAGTGTTCCTATCGTTCCAGGAAATTTATTTTTTTCCAAAAGAGAAAGTTATTTGGGCAAGAGAAAAATAAGGTTATTTGTGGAGTTCAAAGAGCCCAGTGGAGTTATAAATACATATGCACACTGCATAGATAATCTCCACTGAGCTTCACTTCTTTCAGCATGCTCGATGGTCTCTCTACACTCATAATAAATCCTGGCCAAGCCTAATTAAATTGGGGTTCAGGATCACTAGTATTTTATCTTTTACTGAACTTTTAACAGCCGCTTCATTATTCACTAGAGTGGATGGAATACACATATAAATATCAGAGAATAATGAGATATTTATTATCTTCTTCCTGGTAGAATATTTTTACAGGGTTATCACATTTTTTTTAATCAAAAATTAGAGTCGTATTTAGTATGTAATATAATATGGAGCAAATAGGATATCATGACTATTTGTTGATGGATTAAAACTTCTATAAAATATTTTGAAGGATTTAAATAGATATTTTAAATAGAACATGGTAGTTTGGTCTACAATCTTTTTTAAAAAAAATGTGAAGGGCTATATACAGACTTAACCACAGCACAAGAATTAAGTATATACCTTTTTAAAGAAGGCAAGGCTTAAACATATCAAATGATTAAGAAAATTACAAATCTTAAATTCACTAATTCCATGCTAAGCATATATGTAACATGTTTCACAGGCTTGATTCTTTTTGACTTCTCTATAATACTTGGTAACACAATTTCACATGGCTATATGTTTATCCAGAAACGATGACATTTGCTTAGAAGAATTTGTGGAAGTGACTCTCCCCCCATTAGAGGGAGCATCCTTCTCAGGGAGCAGTAGCTTTTTTCTTCCAGTCTCTACATAACACGGTGTCAGAAATAGACAGGCTCTAAAAATTTATTGCATGTTTGATTAATTAGTGAATAGACATATTAATGAATGAATTTCCTGTTTTCTGTAATGTTTTCTGTGTTTTGGTGTCAATGAAAATGTATTTCCATTCCATCAATAAATATAGCATTTATTAGATAAGTCTTCTGTGTGCCAAGTACTGGTCAGTATCACCAATAAACCACAGAACAAGAGAGACGAGCTCCTCGAAGAGCTTCGTCTTTGAGGGAAATGCAAATATCAACAAATAATGAATAGTGTAATAAGTGCCACAAATGTGGAAATATGGAGTGCAGTGAAAGTTTATTATGGGAAATCATAAACCTACTCTGGGGGTCTGGAAAAGGCTTTCCTGAGGGAATGAGATGTTAGCCGGGACTTGAAGAGTGAGGAAGAGTTAGCCAGGGGAAATATGCGAAGAAGATGGAAGGGAGGAAGGAATTTGGAAGAGGGATCAGGAAGTGTGAAGGACGCAGCTTCATTTTTCTTTTTTCAATGATTCTTTCTTTTTTTTAAAGATTTTATTTATGTATTTATTTGAGAGAGAGAAAGAGAGAGAGACCAAGCACATGAGTAGGGAGAGGGACAGAGGGAGGAGAGAGAGAATCTCAAGCAGACTCCCCGCTGAGCACAGAGCCTGATGCAGGGCTTGATCTCACAACCCTGAGATCATGACTTGAGCTGACATTAACAGTTGGACACTTAACCAACTGAATTACCCAGGTGCCCCAGATTCTTTCTTATCCTAGTCAAGCCTTCTAATTGTGGGTATTTCAAAAAATGTTGGTCCCTCAGAAAAAATAATCCATATGGAGCACTTCAGTTATCACCTGTAGCCTGATGACTATCCAATAGGCAATCTCGGTTTTGATGCATTGTGCTTGGAGCTACAAGGGACATAAAAGACAGGTAAATGAATATACCTTGTGGAATGCACAACAACCTGGCTGGGGGAAAAACTCAGAGAGAAGGTAAAAATGTTAGATAGATAGATAAAAGATGGAGAGCCAGAGACAGAAAGGTGGAGAGAAAGTGGAAATCCTGCCAGAGAGATAAAGGTGATGTCCAACCTGCTTTGTATGGTATCATAAATTATGTGCACAGTGATTTCTCCAGTGTGTAGCCCAGTGTGTTACTCTCAGTAGTCATTTAGTATATTCCTGGATACTGCTACCATATTTGCATGGAAGGAAACATTTCACCTGGACTCTGGTGACACGATTCCTTTCTTGACACAACTGGGCTTGACATGTAAAGGCTCTGGGCCTTTGTGTCCTCAGATGTAAAAAACGCAAGGGCAGTGCTCAAATATTGCCTTGGAATAATTTCCAAGTACCCTTCCAGAAGCAGAATTCAGTTGTTCTTTGTGAAATAATGTTTTAAAGTCAAGTGATGAATAGGTCTTGTTAAGAAATGTTAAAATTTATTTTTATACATTTTACTTTTTCTTATAGGTCTGTGGTGAATTGAATCTCTTCCCCTACTTTTTTATTTTTTAAAGATTTTATTTATTTATTTGACAGAGAGAGACACAGCTAGAGAGGGAACACAAGCAGGGGGAGTGGGAGAGGGAGAAGCAGGCTTCCTGCGGAACAGGGAGCCCGATGCAGGGCTTGATCCCAGGACCCTGGGATTATGACCTGAGCCAAAGGCAGATGCTTAATGACTGAGCCACCCAGGCATCCCTCTTCCCCTACTTTTGCTACTGAAATGATGTGTGGATCTTTGTATCAGTTGAGGCTTTTGACTGGAAGCCACAAACCCAACTTGACTTAGCTTAAGCAAAAAAAGCATAAAATGAAAGTAAAAAATACCAGAAACAAACTCAAGGAACCCCCAGAATTTTGGCTTTTGGAAATAAAAGAAGAGTAGAAACCATATTTCAGAAAGAGCAGGAGCAACTTTCCCAAGGGATCTCAGGAACCTCTAAAACAGGGACTTGAGAGCAAGTCAGCTTCCATTTCCCTGCTTCTCCCTACCTGTTGGCTTCATTATCACTCTTTTTTTTCTTTTTTAAAAAAGATTTTATTTATTAATTTGGCAGAGAGATAGAACAAGTAGGCAGAGTGACAGGCAGAGGGAGAAGCAGGCTCCCTGCTGAGCAAGGAGCCCAACACGGGGGTGGGGGGGCAGGGGGGGATTGGACTATTGTCTTATTCCATTCAGGCTGCCATAATAAAATGTCATAGGGGAACGGGGAATCCAAGCTCAATGTGCAGGCCAATTTGGCTTCTGGTGAGGGCTCTCTTCCTGGTTTGCAGATGGCCACCTTCTTGATGTGACCTCACATGGCAAAGAGAGAGTGAGCTTTCTGGTGTCTCTTTTTATAAGGACATGAATCCTATTGGATTAGGGTTCTACTTAGATGATCTCATGTAACCTGAATAACTTCCTTACTCCAAATACAGTCACACTGGGGGTTAGGCTTCAACATCTGAGTCTTTGAGGGGCACAATTCAGTTCTCAGCAACTATGTAGTGTGAAAATGTTTGGTGAGAGTTTAAAGTAGATGTGCTTACTTTAAGGAGTATGAAGTAAAATTTAAAAATTGGGAGACCTATAGCTCACATTGGTAAGAATATTAAAAAGAAGCTCACACTGGAAGATCCCACCCTTGCTTTCCAGTAGTATCAGAGGTCACTCTCACCCTGGCTGCTTAAAGATGATGGGTGTCGTTATCCACTGGGCTAAATCCTCCTCAGGATCCTTCAAGCCTATTTGGTTTACTCTTGGGCACGGCATTGGGCAAAGGGAAGAATGATTCATAAGAAGAGGTTTCTTTTGGTAGAAGTAGGCAAAGTCTTCCCCAAGGGAAAATGGCTGGAATTTCAAACAGAAAGATTAAGGAGCTATTTGGGAAATGTGACGCAATCCTGAAGATGGGAGGAGGTGGGCATTTTGAACCTCAAGATTAGGATTTACATTTTTACCTGCCTTTGGTTTGGAGCTGCAAGGAGATGTCCAATTTACCTAGAGCTTTAACATTTTCCTTCCTATTGTAATTCACTCTTGAAATTGTCTGAACTCTTTAGTAGACCAATCACATATACTCAAGGCTGATACTCCATCAGCACACAACGTTATGGTCATACTAATTGTTAAAATATTTAAGCTCTTCCTTCTTATTATACTTCCCTGGGGTCCCCTAAATGTTCCTTTGCCTACCAATCCAGCCACTCTAGACCTGTCCCTAGGACCACTGACCTCCTCAGGATCCAGCAAGTAAATGGTTAACTGCTGGCACATCAGGGAGCCTCCAGGACCCTCCTGTAGCAATAAATACTCTCATGTTTTTTTATAGATTCATGCTTCTGCAGAGCTAGTTGCTAAATATCTTGACTATCACTATCTTGTACACGTACATACCAAATGACCAAATCTTGGAGATTCTGAAGCAATAGAAAGGCAAGACAGGAGGACAGCTTGAGAGAAAAGAGACCCCCATCTCTTTGCAAGGTCTGTTGGTGATGGACATTACCTTATCAAATAGGCTGCTGCTATAAGGTCATGGTTACGTCTATTTCCGTGGATCAGTGCCAATGAAAGTGGGAGCTGAAAGAAAGAACCTATGAAGCTAAACAACACTCCAGAGAGGACCGATGCAAGAAAGAAAGATAACTTTCTGCTTCCTCCTTAAATTAGAGGGTGGAGTGAAATGTACTCCTGGTTTATATTGGATGATACTGGATGGAGACATAGGTACCCAAATATCTATGTGGACAGTTTCCTCTTATGGGTCAATAAGGAGTTGAGTGGTCGGTTGGATAGATTTATGGTTCTGCTTTCCAAAAGCTCTATTTTCCAGTGTCTAAATCTTCAACACAGCAGACAAAGGAATCCTTGCTAAGGTTCAAGGAGCCTCCATCCGTGGGAAACATTATGGACAAGTTGCCTGAGATCTCATTTGACACCAGAGTGATTAGGACCAGTATCTTCAACATACATTGATTTAAATAGTTAATTAAGACTTGGTGGATATAAATACATTGCCCAGAACACTGTGGTGACTAGAAGGTATTGCACTGCTTTAAATCACTAAAAATTATTCACCGTTTTAATTATATCTTTTACTATTTTCTCCTTATCTGAAGTATACATACTTACAAATCAAATAATGGTATATATAGAAGGAAACTAGAGTTCATTTATTCCAACTTTATTTTAGAGATTGGCAAGCCAAAGTCAAAGTGCTTTAAAAGCCACATTTTCCAAAACCAGACCCAGTGTTGTTTCTACATTGGCACCTATGCCAAGAGCAACATATTGACATTTCTATGGCTGTTTAGGTTAAAAAGTAATAGACTACATGAACAGTCCCATTACCCTTACAAAGTCAGGGGCACCCTTCACATTGGTACATGAAGAAGGTTGACTTATAACTGATTTATTAAAAGTATCTGTTGAATACCTTTTATGTGCTGGGCACTGTGGTAGGCGCCAAGCTTGTGCACCTTGGTAAGTCAGGTATATAGAGTATAAGCCATGTGAAGAAGGTGGCAGGGCAAAGATGACATCTCAGAAGGGACTGGAACCCACATTCCTGTATTTAGTAGCTCATATTAACTGGGTCTGGTAGAACATGAAGCTCTTACTCTCAGAATTATGGTTACGGTCCTCAGGTACCATCCCAGCCGGAGGATTCTCTTCTCTCCACGACTCTTTATCTATTTGCATGATTTCCCAAGGATTGGGGAATACATTGGGGAAGAAAGCAGATGGGTCCCCTGACTTCACGTAGTTTACAAAAAGTGTTATAGAGAAAAAGTGTTACAGGGGAAAGAGGCATTTAGCAAGCGATTAAACAAACAATTATTTACTTACTGTTGTAATTATGCTACAAAGTACAGGGACAAACAACGTTTTTACTCTCCTCAAAGTAAAAGTAGGTCTAGAAGTTGAATACGTCTTAAGCTAACTTCCAAAAGGAGAGTAATAATAGTGTTCATGTATCAATGTCAGACACGTCATGTAAATTACCTTGAATCCTCACGGCAATTCTGAGGAGTAAATACTTCCCTATCCTACAGGTGAGAAAGAGGTTCAAAGAGTCGGACTAACTTCTTAATGCTTTACAGGTAGTAACCAGTGCTGGGGTTTGAACACGGGCCTCTGTACCAGCCGAGCACGGGCTTTCCAGCTCACGGCTCTCCAGTGGGCAGGCTGAACGCAGTGACAGGAAGCTGGGAACGTGCTCTCTCACCCATAATAGAGGGTTGCTTTTGGCTTTGATTTTCAAGATGAGGTTATCCTAAAGCTCAGAACATATGTACTAGTTAATTGACTTTTAAGTTAGAAAAATGTTCCCTTCTTTTCCACGTCTAATGCCCACACCTCTTGACAGGCCGAGGACAGCCCTGGTGGGAGTCATTCTGGGGGAAAAAGAAAAAAAGAAAGAAAAAAGAAAAACCTGGCAACTCCTGTTGTCCATTTACTAATTATGAAGTATTTTTTATGTCTCCTCAAAAGCCAGAATTTCACATATTGTATTTTTAAAATAACAGTTCTTCCACTGAACTGAATTGCTTTCCTCCTTTCAAGCACACCCACCTCCATCACAGGAATCCAGTTTTCTAGCATTGTGTTTGAGTCTCAGTTGGCCCTAGCGTTCCTGATTGCAAGTGAAAGTTGAACCCACTCATTGTCGCATAAACCACCTAATACGCCACCATATAGAAAAAAAGGTGGAATTTTGTAATTAATAATATAATCGAACACTTCCTAAACTATGATCATCAAACAACACAGAGAAGCTGATCTTCCCAAAGTAAAGGAGATAAATTCAGAGCTGAAAGGCTGAATATTATTATTATTATTTGTAAAGATTCTATTTATTTATTTGTCAGAAAGAGAGAGAGAGCACAAGCAGGGGGAGCGGCAGGCTCCCCAACGAGCAAGGAGACCAATGCAGGACTTGATTCCAGAATCCTGGGATCATGACCTGAGCCGAAAGCAGACGCTTAACCGACTGAGCCACCCAGGCATCCCAAAAGGCTGAATATTATTAACATGGGGTTATAGCAGTGAATTTTCTTTTTTTTATTGTGGTAAAATATACATAACATAACATCTACTGTTTTAACCATTTTTAAATGTATAGTCAGTGGCATTAAGTAATTCACAATCTTATGCAACCACCATCACCATCCATTTCCAGAATTTTCCCACAACCCCAAACTAAACTCTGTACCTATTAAAAAACAACTCCCCATTCCTCAATCCTAAATCCATGGCAACCACCATTCTACTTTCTATATCTATGAATTTCTCTGCTCTAGATACCTCATGTACATGGTACATGGTAAGTCAGGTATATAGAGTATAAGCCATGTGAAGAAGGTGGCAGGGCAAAGATGACATCTCAGAAGGGACTGGAACCCACATTCCTGTGTTTAGTAGCTCATATTAACTGGGTCTGGTAGAACATGAAGTACAATCATACAATATTTGTCCTTTCGTGTTTGGCACAAAAAAGAATGTGAAATAGCTCATTACCATTTTTTTTCATGTTTAAATGTTTAAATGACAATACTTTGTGTTGGGTTAAATAAAATGTATTATTAAAATTAATTTTACCTACTTCTGTTTAATTTTACTTATTTAACGTGGCTCCTAGAAAAGTTAAAACTACATATATGACTCATGCTCTGTTTTTGCTAGACAGCACTGATACAGAATCTGCTTTTAGAAAAACTGTCCTCAGGTTTTCTTTACTGATTTACCCATTCTATCACAATATATTCAGTTAGCAGGAGACAGGACGACTTATCCAAAGGATAAGTCTAATTGTGAACCATCAGGCAGGCCCCGGGGGGGGTGGGGGGCTGCGCAATATTCTGAATGTCAGGAAGCCCTTCTCTGAAAGTTTTATGATTTTGGAGACTGCATCCTCTTACCTAATCATGAGGCTGTTATGATAATACTCCTTGTCTTAAAAATGGACAATAATTAGTAAGAATGTGGAAGCCTTCCTCTTTCATGTTTCCCTCCTGTGTTTGCGTTGGCCCTCTTCACTGGGAACTTTCTGTTCACAGGGACTCACTTTAATTATTAGGAAATGTTTTTAGGGTCCTGTTAGGCATTTGTTGAAAAGGTCTCAAGGTAAAAATTCCACTGTCTGTGCACGGACTCTACTGTTTTGGTTGATTAGCCTCTCGGAAAAATAATACCAGTTCTTAAAAGAGCAAAAAGAAACACCTGGTCCATCTATTCAAATCAACACCATTGTAAAAGTCAGGCCTCCTGCTGTCTCTCCTCAGCCCACACAAGGCTCTTTCTGCCTCTAGAACAGAAGTTCCAAGGGTAAACAAGGTCAGGCCTTGAAGCTACAGCAGTAAAAGAAATTGTAAGTCATAATTACTTAGGTAGGCGGAATAGTACATATACTTTTTTCTACTTCAGCTATTTTAATACAGAATCTTATTACACTAAGGTGTCATGGTTTTACCTTACCAGATACTTTATTGGAATATGTCCCTGTTTTCAGCTGAAGTTCAGCCCCAAAGAACCCTTTCTGTTACCAGTGACCATGTCTGTTTTGTTTTGTTTTACCTGAAAGATAAGCTATTAAAAAAAAAGGTTCCATAGATATGTTAGGCACTTTTTATTTAAATATCAAGTTTCCTTCACAGACAGAAGCAGATTTCAGAATCATTGTCCAGAATGTAAGATACTCCAGGGCTAACATTGGAAACTTCCTGCTCATGATGATTTGAGGTGAGATTTCCCTTGTGGACGAATGGAGGGAATAGAGATCTACATCACTGATTCTATTTAAAGAAAATTCTATTTTGAAAAAATCAATGCAAGGTGGGGAGAAGGAGTGGGATTAATGGCAAGAGTAGGCTAGTACAGTGCAGGGAAGAGAAGGTGAGTGGCAGGGAGGAACAGAGGGGTCACGGGGAAGGGGGTGGGGAGGGGTGGAAGGTAAAACGAGGGATGGAGAGAGGGGAGAAATGGAGAAACAGCTAGAATGTGGAGGAAAAGAAAGGAAAGAGAAAGAGGAATTGAACAGGCGAAGGAGAGATAGAAGAAAGAAGCAGAGAGAGAGAAAGGGAAAAGGTGGGGATTAGGGGAAATAAAGCAGGAGAGCCAGGCTTCCTATGGATTTATGCCTGTTTTCGAAAGCATGGGGTTTTATTTGAGAAAAGGACCCACAAAGGTGAAATAATAATATCATATAGGCATGTATTCTCCCTTTTTTATTTTTTAAAGATTTTATTTATTTATCTGTCAGAGAGAGAGAGGGGCAGGCAGAGGGAGAAGCGGGCTCCTTGCTGAGTCCCTCACGGCGGGGCTTGTTCCCAGGACCCTAAGATCATGACCTGAGCCAAAGGCAGACGCTTAACCGACTGAGCCACCCAGGTGCCCCGGCATTTATTATTTCAGCGTTATTGCCAAAATAACATAGAGGCTTTTCTCATTATCCAATGACTGACACTTAGTTCTTTTGTAGATGCAGCCAATAGCTATGGACTGCCTCCCATCACTCAGAGCGTAAAGAATGCTCCATTTTTCTTTTTCCGCTTTAGTTGCAAAAAGCCCCAGAGGCTCCCGCCCTGTCCTCCACCGCAAACAAACACATGCACAATTGGCAAGCGGTCCCTCAGTAGTTTTGGTGGTGATCTTTTCTCCTCTTTGGAATTTCTCAAGAATGCCCAGATCTTTAAAGAGCTCTGTCACCTTTTTACCTTCTCAGTAGGGAGGAGCGCTTGTCTTTTTGGGCTGCCACCACTACTGCTTTCAGAGTTACTGTGAAGGGGGAGTGGCTGGCCACCCCCATCACCGCGTGACTGCTGCTGGGGACCACTGCCAAGCCCTGCACCCAGCAGGTCAGCAGATTCCGCCCGCGAAGGGAAGCGGAGGGTGGGGCAGCCACAAGGCTCCCTAAGCAGCCCCCAGCACTTAGGGGCATCCCCAGGGTCATTCGGGAACCCCTCTGGCTCCAAAGTGCTGCATCAGAGCAGGCTCTGGGCACCACCCCCTCGGTTCCTACAGCCCTCCTTCAGACTCCAGAGACCCAAGCGAGGACTGGTTGGCTTTACCTCTCATCTTCCCTTCCTCCAGTAAAATAAAACAAGACACTACATTTCATCATACACATTTCTCCCTCATCAATAGAACTCGATGGCCAATCAGCTGGGGTTTGATTTCTTAAGAAGCCAGGTTTCAGACCCTGGGAACCCAAAGAGCCTGCTTACCTTTCTCCCTGGTCAAGAGCAATTAGTATGTAGAAACAAAATGCCTTGCAACTCTCCTGGGAGGAAGGAAGTAAGCTTTCCTCCATTCCAGATGAATCTACAGCAGTGAAAAATACAAAACAATATAATTATTCAATAGGTTACCCTTGTATAATATTTTTTTGCCAAATGTACATGTTTTATATAAATTCTATTGTTTAATGCTAAAAACCCTGCAGAGGTATTCCATTTTTTATTTTTATTTTTATTTTTTATGAAAACACTGAGGTTCAGAGAGGTTCAATAGCCCATTGAAGATCACACCCATAGTAGATAAGGGAGTCTGGACTCAGGCTCAGATCTGACCTCAGAGCCTACATCAGCCGTACAGCGTCAGGCATTAAGACGTATGTAAGCCAGGAGAAATCCAGATAAAGTCCACTTGTTTGGGACCCCAGCCCTCCAAAGAACAGTGTTAAAACAATAGGGAACAATAGGTATATAAATAGAGGTCTAGTTCAGCTTTTTTTTTAATAAAGATTTTATTTCTTTTTTTGACACAGAGGGAGAGAAAGCACAAGCAGGGGGAGCAGCAAGCAGGGGAAGAGGGAGAAGCAGACTCCTGCTGAGCAAGGAGCCTGATGCGGGTCTTGACCCCGGACCCTTGGATCATGACCCGAGCCAAAGGCAGACGCTTAACCAACTGAGCCAACCAGGTGCCCCTATTTCAGCTTTGATATAAACTTATAAAAGATCAAAGCCATTTCACCTTATACCAATTAGAAATCTCTGAGAAATTGTCTTGTTTTGAAAATAAATGAATCTATTTGTAGATAAAATAACAGATAAAACTTCAAACGCTCAAAAAAAGGGCCAATGATTATGTGAAATAAACATCTAAAATAGTAAAACAAATGATGCAATAACAAACACCTGAAAAAACAAGTAGAATTTGAAACAAAGGAAAATAAATAAAGAAAAATAAAGAAACATAAAGAAAATAGGTTTTGTGTGATCAGGTCCACGGAAATACATTTGTATGTTTGGAGTAGCTTATATAGTGAGGCTAATATACATGCTTATCAGAACATGAGCTTTTGGGGTGCCTGGGTGGCTCAGTTGGTTAAGCATCTGCTTTCGGCTCAGGTCATGATTGCAGGGTCCTGGGATCGAGCCCCACATCTGACTCCCTGCTCAGCGGGAAGCCTGCTTCTCCCTCTCTTGCCCCGCCCCCCCCGGCTTGTGCTTGTGCTCTCTCTCTCTGTGTCAAATAAATAAAGAAAATCTTTATTAAAAAAAAAAGAACATGAGCTTTCATGTTAATAAAATTATTTTTGTTTACTGTAAGGAAAAAAAAACCTGTTTTTCTCTGAGCTCCCAGAAGCCTCACTGGAAGCTATTTATTAGTATGGTCCAAGAAAAACTGAAATTAAGTGACACTATTAACACACTGTGATAAATTCAACATCTCACTGTCACAAACATTCCCTGCAAATAAAATTTCTCTGCCAACCTGATTCCCCACTCCCCCTGCACACACCATTTTTGTAAATCCCTAAATTAAGTACCTGTTCCTGTGGCACTTAGCACAGGTGTGGATTTTTATTCATTTGTGTGATTATTTGATTCATAACTTCTTCCTCACTATATGGTAAGTCCCAAGGTGGCAAAGATTTTATTTGGTTTGTATTCACAACTGGAGCTCCAGTTGTATTCACCTTCCATAGCCAGGGGCTGGCTATAGGAGATGCTCAGTAAATGTATTCATATTGAATAAATTGCCTAGTAATCCTAAAAAGTAAGTAGCATGAGATTTTAGAGAATTAATGTTCTCATATCCACAAGTGACTTTGGATGAAGGGGTAGGAAATGAAGGTGGAGGGGTGGAGGTAAAGAGACATATTCAATAACTACCATTTTGCAACTGAAATAAGCTCCTAAGGTTCATAGTGATAAATAAGGATGTGTGGATAAGTGGATTGCATAAATATTCCTTACTCTTAAGCCTGTGTGTCTGACAAACACAAAATGCAGTTTTGAATTGCCTTGCTTTTGATTTTTTCTTTGGCTTTGCTTTTTCTGTGATTGGTCAGATCTGCTTTATCTCCAAAAGGGGAATTGAGAGACAGTGACATAAAGTCTTTACATCCATCTGAATATAGTTCTGGCCTCTCTAGGCAACTAGAACATGAAGTCAAAAACACCCACTAGAATAGTTAGAATCAAAAAGCCAGATTATAAGAAGTGTTGGTGAGGATATGGAGAAATTAAAACCCTCATACACTGCTGGGAGAAATGTAAAATGGTGCTGCCACTTTGGAAGGTCTGGTACCTCCTCAAATATTTAATCCGAATTACCATATGACCTCACAATTCCATTCTCAGATATATAGCCAAGAAAAATAAAGACATATGCCCCCATAAAAACTTGTATATAAATGTTTGTCACAGCATCATTCATAATAGCCAAAGGATAGAAATAACCCAAACGTCCATCAATGGATTAATATATAAGCAAATTAATATATAAGCAAAATGTGGCATATCCATGCAATGGAATATTACTCAGACATGAAAAGGAAAGAAGTACTGATACATACTCGAACTTGAATGAACCTTGAAGATGTTATGCTAAGTGAGAGAAGCCAGACCCAAAAGTCCATGTGTTGTGTGATTCCAATGACAGGCAAGTTCAGATGGAGAGATCCATAGGGACAGAAAGTGGATTAATTATTGCTTAGGGTTGGGTGTGGGAGGATTAGAAGGGGTGATAGCAAAGGGTTTGGGGTTTCTTTCAGAGGCGATGAAAATATTCTTCTAAAATAGACTATGTGTGGTTGCACATATCTGTGAATCTACTAAAAACCATGGAATTGCACACTTGAAGGCAGTGAATCATGTAGCATGTGGATTACATATCAACAAAGCTGCACAAATAAAACAACTGGGTATTGTTCCCTCTCATCCCTGCTCAGCTGTGATACGACATGAGAGAGTCCAATGTCAAGAATGTGGGCTCGAAGTCAATTGCCCAGCAGCTGGCTCCTGCTGTCATGGAAGCTCTCCGAGCCTCAGGTTCCTCATCCGTAAATTTATAAAACAAAGTAATAGCACCTCCCTTATAGAGTTTCTGTTTCTGGGAAGGTTCTGGATAACATATATTAAGGACTTGGCCAATAGTATGTATACAATAGTACAACTTATAACTGCCTATCCTTGTCTAAATTGAAAAGGAAATATTTACCCATCTAGAGTTTACAGTTCAATAGAGTAGTCTACCATCCAAGAAAAACATTTCAATATTTCGAAGAGAAGTTCATTCTATCCCCAGCCCTGTCATGGCAAAGCAAATGTATTCTGTGTCAAAACAACGATCAATATTTGCATGTTGTTCTTCACAGAAGGTAAATCTGAACCAGATTTTTCACTTCTCACGAGGATATTTGTCCCAGGCTTGGTTCCCCGTGTGCCGTGCTTCTACTTGCATAAACGTGTTCTCTCCTACATTACTCACAATGGCGACAAACCGGAAATACCCTACGTGTCCAAGAATAGGGGAAAGGTTACATTAATTATCCCCTTGTATCATGATTATGCAGTCATTTTTTTTTAAAGCTTTTATTTATTTGACGAGAGAGAGAGCGAGAGAGCGAACACAAGCAGGGGGAGTGGGAGAGGGAGAAGTAGGCTTCCCGCTGAGCAGGGAGCCCAATGCAGGGCTCAGTCCCAGGACCCTGGGATCATGACCTGAGCCGAAGGCAGACGCTTAACGACTGAGCCACCCAGGCACCCTATGCAGTCATTTTGTAGGAATTTCTGTACCGTTTTGTAGCAGGATAGAAAAATGAACAAGACAACGTTAAGAGAAAAAAAGAAAACAATACATATAAATACACATATAACAAATACTCTACAGCCTTCTAAAAAGTATATATTGCTAGATTAAAAAAAAGTTTGGGAAGGAGCCTCACATCAATTACTTGTGGTATAATGTTGGGGAGACTATGGCTGCTTTTTTTTTTTTTTAAGATTTTATTTATTTATTTGACAGAGATAGCAGAGGGAAGGAGCAGAGGGAGAGGGAGAAGCAGACTCCCTGCTGAGCATGGACCCCGATGTGGGGCTCGATCCCAGAACCCTGGGATCACGACCTGAGCCGAAGGCAGACGCTTAACTGACTGAGCCACCCAGGCGCCTCTATGGCTGCTTATTTTAAATATTTTACATTGTTTAAAAGTTGCTCTAATAACATACAGAAACTATAACAGGTTAAAAATACCTACTGCTGTTTGTCCTCTATTTTATGGACTCTATTAAGAGAGATAAAACAAAAGCTAATTACAAAGGAAGGTGGGCAGTATTGACGGAACTCCTAGCTCTTAGGAAAGGAGCTTTCTTAAGGTAATAGGTTATACTTGGCAACGTACTGAAAGGACATTTTAAGGTTGATGAATGATGTCTGCAAGTCTGCTAATTAGCTGTGTCCCCACGAACAAGCTATTTAACCTCTAAAGATCTCAATTCCCTCATTTGTAAAATAAGAGATTAAAAAAAGAAGAGATGCATTTTTGACATACAGAGATGTGGAAGTTTGTGGCTTGGGTAGAAAGCTGTCATCTTAAATTCCCAGGGGGAATGTGTGTCTTATAAAACTATGTGATCTGCATTGCGTACCAGAGAAATGAAACTCAGAGTTCTGTGACCAGGGACACATCCAGAGATGAGGGAACTCTGCCTGCTATTTTTTAAGGACTGCTGCTTCTTGTCCTCTATTTTGGGGACCCTATTAAGAGAGATTTTTAAAAGTTAAATCTAAAGGCAGGTGAACAGTAGACCCCCTAAAATATACCGTGAAGAAATAATTCTGTGACATAATATTGCATATAATTTTTTTTTTTTTTTTTTAGAGAGAGTGAGAGAGTGAGTGGGGTGAGGGGCAGAGGGAGAGGGAGAGAGCATCTTAAGCAGACTCCACGCCCAGCATGAAGCCTGACATGGGGCTCGATCTCACAATGACCCTGAGATGACGACCTGAGCTGAAACCAAGAGTTCGACAGTTAACCGACTGAGGCACACAGGTGTCCCTGCATATAATCTTTTAAAAATAAAAAGCACTTACTAAGTACATTTACATAAATATGATGCTATATTAGGTAGAAGTAGGCAGATTCCCTTTCCTCTGGTAACCTACAATTTAAGAAATTTAAGGCATCACTGAGGCACATGGACTTAAAGGGCAGAAAGCCCAATAAACAAACATCAAATAGGCACATTCGTATAAAATTAACATGCGGGACACTTAAGCAATAGGAGAAAATACGAAGGATTCTGGTAGGATTGGCAGGGAGAAGAGGTCTTGTACATAATAAGGTAGGCAGCCATAGTTTACATGGGGGATATTGAAAGGCTACTCTTTTGTAATCCCCTGATAATACTTTCTGATAAAATATTGAAGAGTTCTGTTGAAATTTTATATGTATATATCTAGAAAAGTTATGAAAATATTTTTGGTTACTAACATACATAAGTCCAAATAATCTACCAACCTGGTCAGCCTGTTAAAACACAGAAGGCTGCTTAACTTCTCTGGCTAAAGGATGGGGGGACTCCACAAAGTTAGAGATACTGAGAAAGGATGAGAAATGTAGTTTGCTCTCAGGGCAAAATAAAGAAGAAAGATTCCATATGAGATACACAGACTTTAGCCTCAGCAAGAACTTCTTTGCACATCCTTGGGGATATTTTGACATCTCTTGGAACCTACATGTGAAGGTGGCCATATAAGACTGGCATCTCTACAAGGATGAGAGGCCAAGTACTTTCTGTTGTAGATGAGAAGGAGAATGTAGTGGCCCTATTATTACTAACTCTGAGCTCAGACCAAACAACTGGGAAGTGAGACAGCGTTATGTAATAATCTATATCTCAGAGTTAATTAAGAGGTTGAAAGGGGACTGTGTGTTTTAATTTACAACTTTTTACTGCTGTTCTTCCACTAACAGCAATCTTCCTATGGACAGGACCGCCATATATGAATTCCACTTTCCAAACTGAGCTTGTAGAGATTTATTGGCTTGTGGGGCTGGATGGTGGGGGGAAGGGGCGGTTGGCATTAGTCAATCAAAACTGCATGCATGCCAGGCCCCAGATTGGGAAGCAGAAAGGTGAAATCCTTACTCCGCTCTCTGCTGAGGGTGCTCCCCTGGGGCTCCAGGGGGCTCTCTCAGGGACCCCTCAGAGCCCTTCCTTCCCTTCCAGTGCACACGCAAGTTCTCCCATGCCCCTTCCCCACCATGTTCTCTCATTCTGCACTTTTTCTCCACCCAGAGGCTGACAGCCCTGTTAGCGCTTATCTTTTTGGGTCTGTATGCCCCTGCTGCCTGTATGCCTTCCTGCTCCTCCTCTCCTTCTTCTTCTTCTTCCTTCTCCTTCCTTCTTTCTTCTTCTTCTTCTTCCTTCTCTTCCTCTTCTTCCTCCTCCTCCTCCTTTTTCTTCCTCTTTTTTTTTTTTTTAAGATTTTTTATTTATTTGCTAGAGAGAGAGATCATAGGCGAGAGACAGTGAGCGAGAGCACAAGCAGGGGGAGCTGCAGGCAGAGGGAGAAGCAGGCTCCCCGCTGAGCAGGGAGCCCGACGCAGGACTTGATCCCAGGACCCAGGGATCATGACCTGAGCCGAAGGCAGCCGCCCAACCGACTGAGCCACCCAGGCGTCCCTCTTCCTCTCCTTTTTAAAGATTTATTTACTTATTTGAGAGAGAGAGAGAGAGAGAGAGAGAGAATGAGTGGGAGGGGCAGAGGGAGAGAGAGTCCCAAGCAGACTCTACGCTGAGCGTGTAGCGACCTGGGGCTTGATCCCACAACCATGAGATCATGACCTGAGCCAAAATTATGAGTTGGACACTTAACCAACTGCGCCATCCAGGCGCCCCTCCTGCTCTTCTTTAGCAGGATTTCTTAGGATGCTTATACTATCTTTAAGGGCTTATTTCATCTCTGTTTTCCTGTCTAAAATGGCTTTCCCAGTTTCTGTGGTCTCTCGTTCAATCCTGGACAGTGGCACTAGGGGGCAGTAAAGAAACTTGTGTCTTTGGATAATCCTCTAACCAACCAGGTTTCCTACAGCAGATATTTTATAACATGTAAAAACAAATCTTAACAGAGTACTGCAAAATTTTTGGCAATTCATGGGATAACCACCTACTTAGGTTATGGTCCAGGCACAGAAAATGTGACTTTATAAAACACAAGCAAAACTTGGTATTTTAAGAGAAACCCTGTGAATCTTGGTGATAGATTCTAATAGTGCTCCTCACTCTGAGGAAAAGGCTATTCTTCACAGTTCATACATAATTCTAGTCGAATAGTGATGAAAAAATAGCCATTTTGATTGAATTTTTAATGTCATTTTGTCATTATTTAAAAACACCATCAGCAGGAGAGGAGACAGGCAAGACATAATGCTGGAGAAAGAATAATTGCAGTTTAAATTAAATTTAAAGAAAACTATGAAAGAAAACATAGTGGGTGATTTAAATAAATGAGTGCTGTTATCTTAGGCAATCACTGGTTTCATAAAATCTTTCAAAATTTAAAATGAAAATCTTTGCTTCCTTCCCCATTTACAACAATCTCACAATAATCTGGATGTTTCTTGCTTTGTCAAAATATGCCACAATAGAAGGACCTTAGTACACAGGATGTGGGAACCACGGACATGGAGACAGGAAGGGGACCCAGGTTCATTGCCAAGTTGTCCTGCAGGTGTCTTCAGTGTGGCTGTATGAAGGAACCATGTTTGTCAACTCCCTGGCATGATTTGCCAAGAAAATTATTAACATGTTTGTCTCCCCAAGCAGGGGGTTAGGTTCCTCATAATCAGTAACCATGTCATATTCATCTTTATATCTTGCACATTCCCTACATCTCATTCCAAATCTTCCCCCAGCCCAGCACCTAGTACAGTGCCTGGCATATTCTATGTACACAATAAATGTTTGGTGTCACTGAAGTGATATGAAATAGGATGTTTTTTGGATGCTTTCCTAGAATGTAGCCTTCTTTGCTCCTTTCCTAACAATATCCCACATTTTCCAGCCATGTGAGTTAGATGAGAGGAAACCCACTGTCAATTCCTAAGTTAAAACCCAACTGGCTAAGCCAATCAATAGATCCCATCCCCTTGGTCACAATGGTTGGTTAAGACATTTGTCTCACATCTGGCCAAAAAGGTCCAATGAGACTCAAAAGCAGGACTTTTGTTTGAACTCTCCAAGTCACAGACTTTCCTGAAATTTTAAATTTGAACTGTGTAGCTCAGTGAGATGTGGATCTCAAAATCACAGCGTATCAAAAATAGAACTTATATTAAGTAGGCAGAACAAAGAGACCGAGAGAAAGGAAATGGGTCCGGTTCATGTTTTTTAAGTGACTGAGGCTTACCTGAAGCCTACCTATCCCCACAAAGAAGCTCTGCTTAGGCCTTCCCTGTTCCCTAGATCCTGGAATTGGATTCTTCCCTGAGTGTCTTAAGTTGATCCACATGTCCTCCATTCCCAGAAGGATCCTCTTCCTATGAGATGGAATAATAACATGCCCCCTTATCTGGTTGGAACCTTTCTAGTAAGTGGGTCCCAAGCTGTTTGCTTTCTCTGGCTACAGGCTGAAAATCTATTTGCATATGATTATTGAACTTTCATCATTTTCTCAGTTATTGACATACCATAAGTCCATCCACAGAAACATATGAAATTGATCTGAGCACTGCAGAACTTAAAAAAAAAAAGGAAGAAATACCTTGAGCTTATTTTACATTAGCACATTTTAGTAATTTAACAATTTAGTTTTAGAGACAATTCTATGATGGCTTCATACCACTCTTCAGAATGACACCTATTTGAGTAATGCTGTTTATGGAAGAAGTAATTATGTTTTAGGTAAGCCTTTTATAGCTATTATAGCCCTGCTTTGTTCTTATATATCAGCTGATTTCCAATAATAGCAAGACTGAAGAGAAGATCCAATGATTCTTCCAAGATTTACATGAAGAAGTCCAATGAGATATATCAAGTATTTATTTAACTAATATGTTGATATCTTAAGAAATAATCAACTGGTTTTCCAACTCTCCATCAATTAAGATAGGAATATTAACTTATTTGAACAAATGTCTTACTAAGCCAGGAAGCACACTGCGCCAGCCTGTATTGTTGTGTTGATTCTGGGTGGTGGCTCAAGCCCTCCAGGAGTTCAGTGAAAGCTGAGGAACCGAATAAAAGATTTCTCAGGAGGGGCAAACAGTCAAGAATCTTTAGATGATCTCTTAGATGACTGAAATCCTGCTCTTCAAGGGGGTATCTGAATGAAAAGAATTGGGTTTAGCCATGAGAAGGGTCATGCGTTAGCCAGTCCCTTTGATATGAGCTTGTAAACATTTTCTCTAAGCCAGCTCACCAGTTTCTATGCCTTTGCTTTCTGGTCTCCATACCACATGCCCTCCGTCTAGGTGAGCTTTCCTTCTTGTGGTTTATGGGTGCCTGGCACTCTCTTAAAACTGCTTTCTTCTTCCTTTTTTCTCTCTCATTCTGCCTTTATTTTCGTTCTGGTCTGTCTTCCCTCTGACATGTTGAGAACCAATGTGCCAAGTAGCAGAACATTATTTAAGAAGGACATATTCACTCTCCGGGGTCTGGCAGTGGAGAGGGGAGAGCCAAGTGAGTGAGCGAGCAACGGCAATTTGTATAATAAGATCTGTGGAGGGGACCCTATGGGGATGGGAGCCAGCCTGCATTGTGGGGTCAGGAATAGCATTCCAGAGGCAGAAGGTTTTAATCTGACATCTGGAGAATGAGAAGGCCTGACCCAGGACAAAGCACAGGAGGAGACTGTCGAAGGTGGAGAGCACACAAACAGGGAAGCTCCCAAATGATTTTGATCTGAGGGATTCGAGAAAACTCAGTATTGCTAGGATGTAGAATGAGAGATCCTGAGAACAAGAAAGATCTCTGGAGGGGTAAACAATGACTAGGTGATCCAGCATCTTATTAAGAAAAAGATGTTGGACTTTTTCTAAGAACAATGGAAACACTTTAAAAATTTCAAAGAGAAAATGTCAAGGCTAAATTCATATTTTAGAAATATCACTGTGTCCCTAGTACCGAGAATGGATGAGAGTGGACCAATGAAGGGGCTGATGCATTATTACAGGGGGAAACATCGAGAAAGTAAGTTCAGTTTGAAATGATGAACAGGAAGTGCCTCTGGACCTTTTAAAGGTAGATTTCTGGCCAGTAGTTAAATAGATGGTTTCTAGGCTGAAGATGGCAGGTTCAGGAGTCCTGGCATAGAAGTCATGAGTGGGATAAAAGCATTCTAACAGGGTGCTCAGAAGAGGACCTTATAGAGAACTCTGAAGAACACCAGTATTTGACGGGTGGACAGAGGAAGAGAAGCCAACACATGACAAGACCACACTTCATCTACCTGTTCTCTCCTGACCCACATGAGCTTCCTTCACCTCAGCTGGATGCTCCCTCCGAGGTGAAGTCTCGACTCCCTCAGTGGAGTTAATCCTTCCGCCAGATCTGCTCTTATGATACTTATTACATTGTATTATAATATACTTGTTTGTTTACTTGTCTTTCTTGCCTTTTAGATGACACATGCCTCGAGTATAGTGATCCTTCCCTAATTTTCTTGTATCCTCACCAGTCTGATAGTACCCAGCAAAGGGTTTTCTATGTTTATTGAAAGAGTGAATGAGACCTAATGCACCTATTCTTATTTAAAAGGTTAAATTTATACTGTTTCCCAGAATAAATGTGTAGCAAGATATTTGAAGTCAGAAACCACGTCTCTCTTAACTCCAGTTTCCCAAAGATCTAACACAAGCTATGCATACAATGAATGCTAAGAAAGTGTTTATTGATTAACATTGATCAGAGATTCTGGGATCTCATTTAACATTCAGGAAGTGGACAGAGTGGGGAGGCATGCTGGATACATACTCACCCAAGGGTAGGATACAGGGCAGCCAAAGGAAATGAGGTGGTGTTTGGTTCAATGTCCCCGAAAGGAAAATCACTAATAGGTTGGCTCCTTGTGACCCTGAAATATCGCTCACTAACAAACGAAATCTTCTAATTTCAATAAACCCAAGGATGATTCTTTTAGATTAGGGTAAATAAAGTTTTTTATTTTTCTCTTATAAACCAGTGACCCATTGAAACTAAAAATTAATTTTGGGTTGCAAACAAGTAAAAGTAACAGTTTAGTTGATTTTTAAGAGGGAAATACAAATGTATATATATATATGCACATACCATATGGTTAGTCAAAATAACACACTATGGACAATTATGTCCATGACAGAGAAGGGAGAATTTTCACCTCGATCATTTGTTTCTCATGATCGAGAATGTGTGCTTGTTCCCATTTTACAGATAAGAAAATTCAGAGTCTGGGGCAAACTGGAGTTAGACCCTCTGCCTCCTTATTTCTAGATTTCTCTGCTTATCTGGTGTGTACTGGATATAAATTACACTTGTTCTGCAGTTCACTTGGTTGGAGTGTCTCCGAGTAAGTTGTCACCTGTTATTTCCGCTCTTTGAAATCCTGATTATGGTACCTCTGATAGCATAGATCCACATTTTCTTATAGACAAAAACAGTCTTGTCTGTTTTTATTTCCAAACTTTAAAGTTTATTTTTGAAATAAATGTTTACTTCCCCGTGGGCTTCTGAATCTTTTGCAGGTGTGTGAAGGAATGATTCCGGCATTAGAAAATTGCTTTGGAACATTAGAGATATCTCTCAATTTACTAGCGATCACCTGTAGTCCCTTTGGCGGAGAAAACCGTCAGATTGCTTTATTTTATTCTTTCAGCGATCAAAATTTTTTCATTACAGAAAACTTAAAGTTTAAATTTATAATTAGCGTCCATCTGCTTTGACATGAAGGTTTTTTTTCCCCTTTTATTTATTTAAAAAATCTAAGCCAGAGGTCATATTCAAGCTTTTTTTTTTTTTTTTTTGAAGATTTTGTTTATTTGACAGAGTGAGACACAGTGAGAGAGGGAACACAGCCGGCGGGGGATGGGGTGGTGGGAGAGGGAGAAGCAGGCTCCCCATTGAGCAGGGAGCCCAACACGGGGCCCGATCCCAGGACCCCGGGACCACGACCTGAGCCAAAGGCAGACACCCAATGACTGAGCCACCCAGGTGCCTCCATATTCAAGCTATTTAATAAGAATCCGGAATGGGCAACACCAATCAGAATAAGTGCTTACCCTGCCTGTAGACAGAGGCTAAAAATATCAGCTCTGTTCTAATTCCTACTGGGAATAAAACAAGCAAGAGAACTTCAAATTCTGTACATTTTCCATTAAGAAAACCCTTTAGGAATAAATGATATTAACCACACTATTAACTACTCTTACTACTTCATCTGTCTCACTCTGGCAGGCGGACTTGAGAGGAAGGAAAGAGAGAGGTAGGGGAGTGGTGAGAAGCAGGGAGGAGAGGTAGAGAAAGGGAACACTGGGGTTATGTCACTTTCTCGCCTCTGTTTTAGCATTTCCAGAGGCCAGAATGTCTGTTGACCTTAAATTGTCAGAACTGCTGAGCCCTTATGAAAAATGTCCCCCTTTTTTAAAATAAATTTTTGAATATAACATATGTACAGAAAAGTACAAATCATAACTGAATTAGTTTTGCTTATTTTTGAATTTTATTTCAATGGAATCATAGAGCATGTATTCTTTTATGTCGGATTCATTTGCTTAAAGCTATATGTGTGAGAATCATCTATGTTGCTGCATATAGCAAAGGTTCATTCATTTTTATTTTAAAGATTTTCTTTCTTTCTTTGAGAGAGAGAGAGCACACGAACAAGGGGAGGAGCAGAGGGGGAATGTGAGGGAGTGGGAGAGAATCTCAAACAGACTCTTCCATGAATGCAGAGCCAGACCCTGAGATCATGACATGAGCTGAAACCAAGAGTTGGTTGCTTAACCGACTGAGCCACCCAGGCGCCCCAAGTTTCATTCATTTTTAATTGCTATGTTGAATTCTACGGTATCAATATACTGTGATAAGTAAGTATTCATTCTACTGTTGAGAGATATTTGAGTGGTTTCCAGATTGGGGCTCTCGAGAATAATGCTGCAATGAACATTCTTGAATATGACTTTGGTACACATGCACATAAATTTCTGTTGGATATATAATAGTGGGGAAATAAAACATTCCCAGATTTTTCTGCATTCAGGGAAAAAATCCTAGCTATGGGGAAAAATATGCCATAAATTTAGAGACATTTTGCTTTCACTTCTCTTAGAAACATACTCAAATACTGTAAAGATTAGACCTGTAGTCAGTTATTCCTGCTTGGGCTTCACTGTAGATTTTGAATCTGTGGATTAATATCTTGCTTCGGAAATTTTTGAAAAAGTTCTAGACTCAGATCCCAAGTACTGTTCTGTTCTATTCTCCCTCCTTGCCTTCTGGAATTCCACTTATACTTTTTGCCATGTCTTCCATGTATCTTATGCTGCTTTTCTGCATTTTTAATCTTTTTGCCTCTCTATACTCCGTTTTGAATCACTTTCTCCAGACATGTCTTCTAGTTCATTAAATCTTCTCTAATTGTTGCTAATCTGTTTGTAAGACCATCCTTCATTGAATCCTATTAGCATTTCTTGCTTCTTCAGTTCTAGAGTTTCAATGTGATTTTTATTTCATACTTTTCTATCCTTTATCATTGTTTTCTATCTTGTTAAATATATTATACATATGATCAGCATTTTAAAATCTCTATCTGGTAATACCAATATCTATACCTCATATTTTTTCTCTTGGTTTTCTTAATTATAGGGTTTTAAAAAAATGCCGATTATTTTTAATACATTTTTAAAAATATTGTGAGGATAATTTTTTTGGCTCTTGGCCTTATTTTCCTCTGCTAACGACTTTCTTCTGTTTCTGGCAAGCTGTTGGGCTGAGGGCAGATCACATTAAGCAGAAATTGCACCAAATCAAAGCTGGTCTTCTGTCCTTGAAGATGGTCAATTTCCAGTACACTCTTATTTCTAAAGTGTAGTTCTTTGTGCTGACAAATGAAAGCTGAGGGTATTTACCAGGCTTTCCCTCCAATCGTAGCCCTGAAGTAAAAATACCCCTGCTCCCAACCTCAGTGAAACTGCTGAAAGCTCTGCTCAGCCTTCTAGCTTCTCAGCCTCTGCTTCCTTCTTATCTTCTGAGTCTTTCAACTGCTGATTTAATATAATAAATCCATCATGGGAAAAAGTAAAGCCAAATGTGGGTTTACCTCTATGGATTTCCTTTCTCTCTTGAACTTAGCACCATATGCCCCATCATTTATCATGGTGAACTGGCTGGCACAATTGTGAGGGTTGGCTAAGTAGTCTCCACATCTAATGCTGGAGCCCAAAGACCATAGACGGGAGTCAGCAAGGCTTTGAGAAGGCTGAAAACCCATGAGTGTGAGCTGGAACCCCACAAGGACAAACGGAAACCCATGTCTGGTCTGGTTGCCTCTGACCCTCATGATGAGGTTGTACTGCTGAAGCCAGTAAAACCACGAGGCTTTACACATCTTTCTGGTCTATGAATTGAGGAAACAACAAGGAAAGAAGATACAAACTGAAGAAAGAGTAACCACAGGCCCAGCTACTACTTTATGCCAGGGGCGTGGATTAGAAAATGAGCAAAAATGAGGAAAATGTACAGGTCCCAGAATGTAGAGATTATTTTATAGATTTTCTTCCCATTTGCTACTTGGGGTCTCTAAAACCTCAGGGAAGGCCTAGTCTCTTTAAATGGCTTCTACCTTATTATATCAGGCCTACCCAGGATATTTTCCTTTTTGAGTAACTCAAAATTTACTGATTTGGGACTTTGATCACATCTGCAAAATCTCAGCACAGTGGCACCTGGACTGGTGTTTGACTGAAGAACCAGGGGAAGAATAGCTGCTTATTATTCTTATAGAGAATCTTGCCTGTATGTTTCCTAACCAGAAACATACTAGAAAGGGAATTCTGGGGAATGTAGCCTAGCCTAGCTGACACATCACAAAGTCATCAAAATGTGTGCTTCAGTGAACTTCACACTGCACACACACTTTCACAGATCCACCCACACCCTCCTCCTCCCACCTCCCTGTCTACCTCTGATCTTCCAATTTCTCTCCTTCCAGGCCCCTGATCAACCAGCCCAATAACTCACCATTGCTGGCCAATGTGTATGTATCATAACCCGCAGTGTCTTCTCTTTCCACAGATTGGGTGATGAGGTGAACTGTCCAAGGTTCTGCTCAGGAGGAAGATTCACTTCCACTGATGTCTTACAGGGCCATCTCTGTTTGCTTTTACATGAAGATAATCTATCTGTAAAGCAAACTCAGCACTTTTTCTCCTTCATCAGTTGGTTATAAAGGACCACACATATGACCTAGGTGTCAGGTGAGGGAGAGGAGCTAGTGCACTAGTGGTAGATCACATCAGGGTCTTAATTATATTCTTTGGCTCTGCTCAAGCTCAATTCCAAATTAACTACTTATATCTTACAATTAACTGCTGCTATGCCCTTCTGCCTTTGGTGGGTCTGAGTGAACTCAGCTTATCATGGGAACCTTTGGTTACATGGCTCTCATGCCCTATAGTCATCTGCTCTGTTTCTATTAGAATGTTTTCTTTCTAAAAGGTGTAAAATTCTTCCCTGCAGGTGGCATGACCTTGCTTGGGAGTCCAAGGGATCTCCATTGAAATATGGAATGAAGATGTCTGAATTGATGTGCCTAAGAATCTTGAATCCTCTGAACTCTCTTGTCTTGAAGAAGAGGTTCAGAGTCACATTTTCTCCCCAACCATTTGGCATAGCAGATTTGTAGAGTTTGAGAATTCATTCATTCTAGAAGTCTGCTGCTCTTATAAGTCTTGGACCTATTCTTCAATGTTTTCTACCCTCTGGCTGCAGAAGAGTTTTAAAATGCTGACAAATGGGTACCTGAGTGGAGTAGTTGGTTAAGCATCTCTTTGTTTTGGCTCAGGTCATGATCCTGGGGTCATGGGACTGAGCCCTGCATTGGGCTCTATGCGCTGCACAGAGTCTGCTTGAGACTCTTTCTCCCTCTCTCTCTGCCCCTCTCCACCACACTCTCTCTCAAATAAATAAATAAATAAATAAATAAATAAATAAATAAATCTTTAAGAAAAATGAAATGCTGACAAGGATGCCCATTGGCTTTTACACCTTTCATTAAATTGGCAATTACTCACCCTCAGTCTTCCATTGTCTTTCTCTAAAATATTAATATTCCCCAGCAACAGCCATCCCAGCATCCTTATAATTATTGTTTCCCTGCATTTCTCAATGTTCAATATGTTGTTACCTTCAGCAAACTTTTTTCTCACTGGCGTCCCTTCCTGGCTCATCATCAGTGAAAGTTTTAACAATAGCATTTCCACCACATGCCTGGAACTATCCATTACTGGGAAGCTAAATCTGAGATGCAGATTTGCATACAGCAAATTTATTGGTGAATTATTTGGGGATCAACACCTGTTGGGGAGTAAAGGAAATATGACTGAGCAGGAGAAGCTGAACTACAATGCAGTTGCAATAAAGACCTCAGCCATCCTTACATGATATTTTGCTGCTAGCATGGCCCTTTAGAGTTGAATCATACTGGGGTAAAGATGCTGGTCTTTTTACTCCCTTATCATGTTGGTCTTTGGATGAAAGGTGCTCCCAGGAAAGAACATAGCCTGAGATGGGGTGGCTTTCTTCAAGTCCTTGAAAGGGACCCAGTTGAAAGCTGGAGGCTGCCAATGCTCTTAGCAGCTGGGATAATTAATGGGTACTTCAGTGACATAGTAGGGCATATAGGGAGTATACCATGATATCCACTTTAGTAATTTTCTGAAGCATTCAAACAGAATTTTAAAATATCTTTTTGATGTTGCTGAATTATTCTTAGATGGCTGGTTGCAAATAAGCTAGTTTGCCAATGCTTAAAGTGGAACTCTGTTGTCCATCCTTTTGTTTCAGCCAAGTCAAGTATTTTTTTATTTTACTTGCAAGCAATTATTGGGTTTAATACAACCATAGAAAAACCACCAATATAACATAAAAATTATTTTCATATTTACTTCTTCTGTGTGCTTTTCTACAATTGACCCTCCAGAACCACCTTTGATCTCTGCTAATATCCTTGAACCCTTTCATTTCGAGGGTTGAATCTTGACTGTCCTTCCTCTTTATCTGCCACTACCCATTCCATTCATTTAAGTTATTACCTCTCCTTTTTGGGGGAATTCAAGTTATTTCTCTTCATTTTTATTTGGGGATTATTGTTGAAATTCTTCTACTTGTTATTCCTTTTGGATTTCTTAAGTAAGGTGACTGTGTTCATAAAGAATTACAGCAGAATAGGCCCCAAAAGCCTTTATAAATGTGTGAACACTCAATACCCCTTAATGCAGTGGTATTCTAGTGTCAGTTGGGTTGGACAACTTGACTCAGACTTATAGTCTAAGTGAGGCTTTCTACTTACTCCCACTTACAGCTAAGACAACTGGAAGCCTTCAATCTTATTTACCTTATTGAAAGTTCATGAGGTAAATAACAGAAATAGAATTATGGATAGAAATACCTTACCACCTTACTTTTTAATATGAATAAAGGAAGAATATGGGCAGCTCTACTCATTTAATATATGGAAACCAAATCTACCAGCTAGTTGTGATGCAGGCAACGTCGTGGATAGATAAGCAGAAGTATGGAGTGAGGGACTGATGTTTGTCCTTCCAAACTCTTAATACTTGCTTAGGTTTGTGTCATTCTCCTACCTCTTTAGCTCAATAACCCCTCACGAGTTCCTTTCTTCATAATGAAAAAAAGAAATATGTATGCCTCTTAAGTTTAAGGGTTATATTGTTTAGACTATGAGAAAAAAAAAAAAAACAACCTAGAGAGATAGCAAAGAACTTGGAGATAGTACAAAGGTTTTAAAAAATTCTAACAAAGTTTATATATTCATTTTCCCTTGTGGGTATTTTTTTCTCATGCTAAGATGTTAATTACAATTCCCGTCAGAATTCCTGCCTCTGTGTTTATGCCTGAGGTTGTAGAGTACGTATTTGTTGGGTACATCCCTAGCATCCATTTTCCTTTTTATCCTTTTCTAAACAACTCTGAATTTCCCAACTGTGCAGTTTGGGCAGGACTGACCCCTAGCCTCAAGCTCTCACGTACAGGTGGTGATCCCTGATTGCCTTAAGTCATTCAGCTCATCTTAACACTTGGCAACAGTGATTGGTTTAGAGATGAAACTGGGATGCAATTAAGGCTAATGAGAGGCATTTGTTAGCATCTTTTGGGAAAGAAACTTCCTTTTCTTTCTTTTTTTTTTTTTAAGATTTTATTTATTTGAGAGAGAGAATGAGAGAGCGAGAGAGCACATGAGAAGGGGGAGGGTTAGAGGGAGAGGCAGACTCCCCGCTGAGCCCGGAGCCCGATGCGGGACTCGATCCTGGGACTCCAGGATCGTGACCTGAGCCGAAGGCAGTCGGTTAACCAACTGAGCCACCCAGACGCCCAGGAGAAACTTCCTTTTCATTCCATGAGAGCAACCAAAAAAAAAAAAGGACACATTCTCTTTCACTGGCTGGTCTTAAAGTAGGAAATCTAGAGCACAGAGCTCTCCATTATCACTTGCCAACCATCTTACTGCCACAAGGGGGCGCTTGTTAGGATGATTCCAACTTTGTATACAGTAGGACATAGGATTTTTGTGACATTGTTGAATTATGGAATTATGGCATCTTACCTGGACTGCCTGTGAACTTTTGACTTCCATGAAATAATACATTCTGTTTATTATTAATGTAGTTGGAGCTGAATTTTATGCTGCTTGCAATCAAAAACAGTCTCAGTAATATTAAGGGATCCAATCTAACATTCTCCCAGCAGAAGGTGCCCTGCCCATGCCTTCTTGGTCCACTGCATGGATCACCTGCAGCTTTGGTAGATACTTTTCTCAGGAATCTGCAATTCTTTGCCTAAGGGCTTTCTTTAGTTCAGGATCATGCTTAATGACTTAGTCACATTTTAAAATGTATATAAAAACAGGCAAAATTGATTTAATATAGTATTTAACTCAATGTAGCTAAATATTGTAATTTGAACATGTAATCGATACAATTATTAGTGATATATTTTGCATTCTTTTTTATACTAAGTTTTTGAGATCCAGAATATATTTTATGTGTATAGCATGTCTCAGTTTGGACTAGCCACTTTTTTGGGGTTCAATAGCTACATGTGGCTCTAGAACCTGAAAATAATTTCCTTTTTGCCATTTTTTTAAAAAATGGAGAGAAAATCCACAGGTAATACTTTGATTATTCTTGATAAATAAAACTCTGGCTTTCTCTTAAATCTCTGTGTAAGAGCAAGAGTTTGGATTTTTACTGGCAGTTGAGATTATAGTGAACATAATATTTATTATTGTGATATTTTCATTTCACATTAGATACTAAATAACCTTTATTAGACTACTCTTTTCACCAGCATTATTTTAAATAATTGATAATATGAACATTTTTATGATTCAATATCTATTGTACTCTTTCCAAGAAAACTTGTTAACAATACAGGAGTATATTAGTTTTACATACCTTTGACAAAGTTAAATTTAAAATTAGAATTTCTTTTGCTAATTTAGTAAGGTGAAAGTGATGAGATCTCAAGTCTGCTGAGAGCTGTATGTCTTTTATTATTGTTTAGGATAAGATCATTTCATGTTTTGTTAACAGCTTTTATAATCTCTATATTTTTTTCAGTCAATAGAGAAAGCATTCAGTGTTTTTTTTTTATCATTTGGAATAGTATCTACACAACTGACAAGAATCTTGTTTATGTTTGAATATATATTTTTTATGTTTTTAAAACATTTATCAGAGAAAGGAAATTTACTTACATGCATTTCATTAAATCATTAGGTATAAAAGGAAAGGTCTCATTTACCTAGAAAACAATCCATGAAATTAGGCACATTTTTCAGAGTTAAGTTTATACTATGGAAACCAATAAATAAATATAGTATCTAGGTTTCCAAATGGCAATTTGGATTAAGACAGGATTTATTAAAGTGGTTTTGCATCCAAGAAAGCAGAAAAAAAAATCCACTTGTTGGCTGCATCTATACAAATGAAATTATATAAAACAAGTGAAAATCGGATAATTTCCTTGAAATCTAATACGGTGCAGAAAAATGATCTAGAATGCTCTACTTGCTGTGCTCTCACTCCAGTAATATTAGACATAATTAATGGCATAAATAAAAAAGATGGGGGAATGAAAAAAAAAAAAGTTTTCATGTGGGTGAATAAATCAAAATTTCTGCAATTCTTGTTCACATCTCTTCTCAAAGGAATTCACAAGAACATTATAGCATTACAATTTAGCTTCATAGTATTATAGTCTAATTAACCAAAAAAAATCATAGCCTTTCCCTTCTCTCTGTACCATGTTTCTCTTGTGTTGTCTGTGAAACAAGCTGACCCAATAAGAAAGCTAGAAAAGTGGGAGGGAATTGCTCATAGATTTACAAACCCCACCCCCCCAAACCCACTTCTTCTTTTTTTTTTAAGATTTTATTTATTTATTTGTCAGAGAGAGAACACAAGCAGGGGGAGTGGGAGAGGGAGAAGCAGTCTCCCCGCCGAGCAAGGAGCCCGATGTGGGACTCAATACCAGGACCCTGGGATCACGACCTGAGCCGAAGGCAGATGATTAACTGATTGAGTCACCCAGGCATCTCCCAAAACCCACTTCTAATAACAACATAATTATTTTTAACTTAGAGTAAATACAAACATGTCTAAATTCACATATTATTACTTGATATGTCAGTTTTTGATTTATGATGTCTTTTTTATATTATTTTCATTAACTCACATGCGTTAGACATAACATTTGGGGATGCTAGTGGGGTGTGATCTGGCTAGCCTAATTCTAGAAGTAAAGTCCCAGAATGGCACTGTTTGGCCTTTCTCCAGGAGAACAACAGTGCTGAAGACGGAAACTTCAGCATTATGTATGAATTTTGATGAGGTCCCATTTTCTTAATAGTCTATTATTTTGAAGAACAGAAAGGAAAATATGTGTGATTTGCTTAGGCAGAGCATTTGATAAGCATACTTTGGAAAATGATCTCTATGTTTCATGGTTGGTGGCTTGTCCAACAAACTGATCAATGGTATACTTACAAAAAGCTTTTTTTTTTGTAGTCAGAACTCTTTAATCAACCCACAGCTCTTTACTTTTTCCCTTCTGAAATGATTTCTCTGTTTTTAGTGGTTCTTGTCATCACTGTCACCATAAAGCTTCAGCATCTTGTCATTGCCTTTCTCTAAATCATTGATGGTGGCACCTGCCACACTATTTTCTTCAGGAGGATGATTTACAGTCGCCCATTAACTCCATTTTTGGCACTGCTGATAATGACAGATGCTTCCTTTTCTTTTCAATGTTACCCAAATTCTAACTCTCTTGACATTTTCATTGTTCAGTTAAACCAAAATTTACACGATAACAAAAATCAATAATCAGTACCAGTGCATGTGGCTGGGACATGGACCACTCGTCTGGTCTGGTTTGGCTGGTCTGGTCTGGTTTGGCTACCCAACGAGTTTTGGCACAAAATTGGAAAAAAAAAATTTGAGTTTTAGTGGTTTTCAGAATTGTGGACAAAGGACTGTGTATCTGCATACAGAGACTGTTACCTCTGATCATTTTATTCTTATTCTGAAGAGAAATCCAAAATGAAATCATCTTTGTCCAGAGGAAATAATGAAAACAGGATTGGAAAAACCTTTGGGCCATCAGTCATATGTAAATTTTTGGTCTCTTTAGTTTCATTCAGTGAACATCTCACTGGGCCCTCGGTCTATATCATAAGCAAATATGTAAGTCCAGCCCTCAGGTAGCTCAGGCCCTGGTGTGGGAGGAGAAGGAAAAAAGACATAAGAGTTATAGGGATATGAAGAGAGGAGAACAGACTTCCAGTTCTGACCGTAAAGTATGCATGAAGATCATAAACAACTATAATATAGCACAAGATATGCAAAGCAACTGTTTTCTGCAACTTGACAACAGATTGCAGGGTGTGACTTTGGAGAAGGAGCAAGCACACAAAGTCAGCTTTCTCCCTGGGGCTCCTTCCCACACTCTGACTTAAGGAAGTGACGCCCCAACAGAGCGCAGTGGCCTTGCGAGGCTGCTGAAGGGTTTGCAGGCTGGGGCTGGGCTCTGTGGGCAGGTACGGAGATGAGCTGACTCCTCCCGTCTTTGGTAACTGGGTTGCAGTAGGAGCTGATGAAGCTTTCCTCCCAGTTAGATATTGGGTCTTCATGCCTCCCGTAATGTGTGTTTCACATGAGTCCTCAGTATATATTTTAAGTTCTTTGCGATGTTTCAGCAGGTTCCTGTGGCTAGACCCTAAACAAATCAGGAATTGTCATGTTTAAGGACTACCCAGTGAAATTTCTTGTGATTACTGATTTCATCCCAAGTATATCTGTCTGCATTTCCAGTGGGAAAAAAGGTGGGTTCAGTTTAAAATTATGAGAACATAATGATCTGAGGAATGAAAAAAACTTCATGACATCAAAACGAATTTTTGAAGGTTTCTGTTGAAATATACAATTTTGATAAAAGCTTTAAAAAACTCAGTAAATTAAACTCAAAACTACCCAATACTGAAATAATGAAAAACAATTTTTATCTCCATTATTACTCTTTGGCACGGCAGTCTTTTCTCAGCATCTCATTCATCCATGTACTATTTTATAGAAATTCAAAAGACCATTTCCCAGATAGCAAATTATACCTCTCAGAAATCAATTACATTTCAGGACAACACTAACACTACACATCTTTTTATTAGGAAATAAAACCACAGGATATGGATAGCAATAAAACTGGAATTATTTTACTGGCAAAGTCCATAAAAGTATCCAATAATTTCAAAATCAAAGAGAAAAACAAATCTAAGATCTGCTACTGAACAATATTATCTGTATTATTTCCCCCAAGTTCACATTAATGTCCTCTGTCAACTTCTGATATATTGCACACATTTAAAAAAAACATGTGTCATTTGTTTCCTCCCCAGTTATGGAATGCTGGAAAACTTTCTTGCATTATGCTACAGTTGGTATTTTTAATTCTACTCCTTCTTAATTGATTAACGAGGGAGGAGTGGAGGAAACAATGTTAGAGAAAATTTCATTAGGTGTAAATTGCAAGACATTTGTTTGAATGAACATAATATCTCAGCTCTATTCTGATGGGTCTTGGGGGAATGCTTTAAGTGTTACTGTAAGTACCAGACCAAGCACTGAACAATTTAATGGTGCCGTTAGAGCATGGCCTTGTGTCTAGTTTTTGCTTCAAAATGTTCTTAGGGAAAACTTCACTGCCTGAGAACAGGGAACAAAAGAATTCTTCCAAGTTTATGTGTTACCAACAAATGTTTCAGATGGGAGTTATTTAAGGTAAACCAACAGAAAGCATATTTTTGAAGCTTAAGCCATTCTAATTTACCTCTTTTATAAAAAAAGAAAATCTAGGTATCTCAAAGCCCTATCTGACAAGCAAAACAGGATTCCCCCAAATGACTTGTGATTTGTGATAGTATTTGCAATGACCCAAGATTTTCTCAATTATTTTTCACCATCACATATTTCTGTCACCTGCTATATATCCAATGATTTTTTTTAAGTTTCAAGATATTTAAAAGAATAGAGGATCAAGAATAATATACAATTACTTTCTCCCCCTGAAATTGACAAATGTTAATATTTATCACAAATCTCTTTTAGTATTTTTTTCTTAGGTAAAACATTATAAATTTAGCCAAGCCACTCATAATTCTGAACTTGGAGTAAATTCTATGATGTTTACTCTTCCATTCCTTAAAAACAAACAAGCAAAATACATACACAAACATATACTATATATTGTGTTTCATGTGTATGTGTGTGTGTATATATATATATATATATATATATATATATCTTATTTTGTATTTGCTTTCTATAATCTGCCATTATTTTTTTATTTTAATTTTTTATTGTTATGTTAATCACCACACATTACATCATTAGTTTTTGATGTAGTGTTCCATGATTCATTGTTTGTGCATAACACCCAGTGTTCCATGCAGAACGTGCCCTCTTTAATACCCATTACCAGGCTAACCCATCCTCCCACCCCCCTCCCCTCTAGAACCCTCAGTTTGTTTTTCAGAGTCCATCGTCTCTCATGGTTCATCTCCCCCTCCGATTTCCGCCCCTTCATTCTTCCCTTCCTGCTATCTTCTTCTTTTTTTTTTTTTCTTAACATATATTGCATTATTTGTTTCAGAGGTACAGATCTGTGATTCAACAGTCTTGCACAATTCACAGCGCTTACCAGAGCACATACCCTCCCCAGTGTCCATCACCCAGCCACCCCATCCCTCCCACCCCCCCCACTCCAGCAACCCTCAGTTTGTTTCCTGAGATTAAGAATTCCTCATATCAGTGAGGTCATATGATACATGTCTTTCTCTGATTGACTTATTTCACTGAGCATAACACCCTCCAGTTCCATCCACGTCGTTGCAAATGGCAAGATCTCATTCCTTTTGATGGCTGCATAATATTCCATTGTATATATATATACCACATCTTCTTTATCCATTCATCTGTAGATGGACATCTTGGCTCTTTCCACAGTTTGTATAATCTGCCATTATGTTAATCTCAAACCATATTAACATACATAAATCTAATTTACTCTATTTGCTACTTTTTATCACAAGGATATTGCTATTTGTTCATTCTTATGTTTACCTACAATTACATTAATCTCCCTTGTTATTAAAAATACGCTGCAAAAGACATCTTTGAATGTGTTTCCTTATGCAAATATACAAGCTTTTTTGGGGGGGTGGGGCGAGGAAGCTGGGGGTAAGAGGTTATATGGCCAGAAATGAAATGGCAGGGTTCAAAGTTATGAGTGTTGTCAATGTTATTACAGTCTGCTTATTTATCCTCTGAAGGGGCCCTACTTGTTTTACTCCCTCCTGCAGTATATAAGAATTTCTTTTCCTCATATCTTCACTAGCACTTTATACTAGGAGACTTATTTATGTTTGACTTGAGTGAAGAAGAATGGTATCTCATGTTCCAATCAGTGGTTCTTTAATTGTTGTTGAGGTTGAGCAACTTTTTGTATTTACTTTCCATTAGTATTTCCTCTTCTGCCAATTGTCTTTTTCTAATTGTTCCCTACTTTTACCATTTTACTAATGTCTTTTTATTTCCAAAACCCTTTATATATTCTGGATAATATTTTTTCTGGTCTTTCCTTGATTCTTATTATTGTTTATAGCTTCTTTAGCCTTACAGAAATTTTGAATTGTGATATAGTCAAACTCATCTAATTTTGCTTTATGTTTTTGATGGGTGTGTCTTAATATCTACCCCAAGGTATGAATCACACCCCCTCTTTGTTTTCATTTCTAAAAAAAATTGTCTTGGGTTTGCATACACCTTTATTTTTTCCATGTTTAATTTTAGGAGAAACTTTTATTGAGATGAAATTGAATTTATGGATTAACTGGAAGAGAATAAATGTATTTAGTATGTTCTCCTGGTGAACATGGTATATGGCTTCATATATTCATAATTGTTTTCTTTCTTTTAGTAAAGTTATATAATTTTTTCCACAAAGGCCTTATCCACAGAGTCTCTGCTTAGCTCAGAGCCTCGTCTTTATCTCCAGTAGCTGCTTAGAACCAGGCCTCAGGGACACTTGCTCTGTGTATGCACAACACAGGATTGGGTTAAGAACAAAATGGAAAACCCCTCTAGTGACGTCCAGGACTTCTGCTCTCCTGTTCCCCTGCCCACAAATTCCAGCTCCGTCAAAGCCCAACTTCCAATCAGTTTCCTCAGTCCAACAAGGCCACTGAATTCTGTTTGGTTTCGAGTGCTCTGTCACAGTTTGGAAAATAGAGATTAGTTCTTTCTTTCTTTCAAGGACCACGATATTCACATCTGTTGTCCAATTCTTGGAAATACTTGCTTTATTCAGTGTTTGTCCAGTGTTACATTTTCGTATCAGTGATAGGGCAAGACCCATACTTATTTCCACTTCCTATCCCTTAATTGCCATGATTCTTATTTCCTTTCTTCTCATTTTATTGTATTGATTACTATTTCCTACAGAATATTAGCTAAAAGTAATAGGAGATTTTCCTGTCTTGCTTCCAGCAGTAATGACAACATTTTCTAAAGTTTCACTACTAAGTATGAAATTTGTTTTAGGTTTTTGCCAGATTCACCTTATTATGTAAAGTAACTCTCCTTACATTCATAGTTTATTAAGCATTTTAAAAATAATAAATGATTATTGATTTCTTCAAATAATTTCCTCTGGTTAGATGACTATACATTTTTTCCTTTCATCTTTAATGAAACATTAACAGTTTTTTTTTTTTTTTTTTAAAGATTTTGTTTATTTATTTGACAGAGAGAGACACAGTGAGAGAGGGAACACAAGCGGGGGGAGTGGGAGAGGGAGAAGTAGGCTTCCCACCGAGCAGGAAGCCCGATGTGGGGCTAGATCCCAGGACCCTGGGATCATGACCTGAGCCGAAGGCAGACGCTTAACGACTGAGCCACCCAGGCGCCACCGAAACATTAACAGTTTTTAACGTCAAATCATCCTTGTATTCCTGGGAAAAATTCTACTTCATCATGACATACTTTTTTATGTACCTTTTGATTTAATTTACTGATATTTGGTAAGGAAATTTTACTATGAAATCATAAATAAAGTACATATATAGTTTTCTCTCCCAGTAATGGTTTTCTTTGGTTTTAGTATCAATTTATACTTGATTCATAAGATATATTGGATAGCTTTCCTTCATTTTTTACTCTCTGAAGAAGTTTTTAAATGACAGAGATTTGATATATCACCACCAACTGAGCTAGGCAGAAATACATTTAGTAGTTCTGTGGCCTATGAATTTCTGTATCTTTGTATTTCTGCATTGTCTTTTTTATCCTTTCTCTAAAATAATAATTAGGTTGCTTAAAAATTTCAGATTCAAAATCACTTAACTTCAGTATTTTGAAAATATTTCTCCACTGCATTCTGGTATCTATTTTTATTGACGTGGTATCTACTTCAGTCTGATTTTAGGTCTTTGATAGAAAAATTGCTCTCTTGTCTCCAGCAACTTTAAATAGTTTTGATTCCATCTTTGATGATCTGCCTTTCCCTACATGTATCTGGGTGTAGATTTAAAAGTTTTACTTAGCTCTGTTTGGACCAAGGGCTTATCTCTTGACTAGTTCCAGAAAACTGTCAGCCATTTTTGTATTATATACTTTCTCTCAGTCATGTTCTCTCCTCTTTTTCTGGAACTTCCCTTAGACAGACACTGGAGCTTCTCATTCTCATTGTTCCCTAAGCCTTTCAGGTTTATTTCTTTGTGCTATATTCAGGGAGATGTACTTTGTTTTTCCAATGTACTAGTTCTCTTTTCACCTGTGTCTATTCTACTTTTTTACCAGTATACTAAGTATTTTACTTTTATTTCAATGACTTTATGTTTCAAGCCTAGGATTTCTATCTTGGCTCTTTTACATTTTCTCCTTTTCTTGTTTTATAACTGCTTGTTCCTGCTGAAAGGTACTCTTTTGCATGGTGTCTCTTTGCACTCTTTAAATAATCCTGTTGTAAAGTTTCTTTCTTTTTTTTTTTCCAGTTTGTTTTATTCTATTTTAATACTGTTCTATGAATTATCCTATTTGTATTTTTTTTGCCTTGCTTAAAATGGCTTTGTATTTCTTCACATATTTTGTAATCCTTATCCATACTCATCATCTGAGAATATCATCTTTAGAGGTTCACAGGTAAGTACTGCCAAGAAGTTGCACCACAGGATTGACTCTTATGTGTTTTTTTTCCCTGTTAAGTCGATTTTACATTACTGTTTTGGGAGGATGCATTCTATGTGGAGAGCCTGAATTCAGACCATATACGCATGAGTAGCACAAACTTGGCATTTTAATCTTTCACGTTAACTGTTTTTTTTGTTTTTCCTTATCCCCAGGCCCTGAGGCTATTGGCTCATTTATGACCATAACCCCAGGGTAGCAAAGGGATATTCAGGTTTATATTCAGAGAGGGGCAACATGTTCCTGGATATCTGCTTTCTAAGTGAGAACTGCAAAAGTGTTAGCCTGTAAGGCCTATATCCAGGCCTCTCCTTGCTGTTGTCCTCACCTCATTGGTGTCTCCCTCAGATAACCCTGAGTGTGATTTATTCCTGCCTGCCTGACCCAGTAACATGAACCCAGTAGGTTTTCAAATGGTGCTTGCCTTATTTAATTTGCTTTGTTTTAAAGATTGCTTTATCATTTATTTTATCTGATGACAAAGAGATACATAGTCATTAAAAATTTGAGATGTAGAGAAAAAGAAAGAAAGAAAAATGAAAATGCCTTCTAATCCCATTTCCCTGAGACAACATTTTTGGGTGTGTATTTCAATCTAGTAATCCATTCAACAATAGCTACTGTGTGCCTTCTATTTGCCAACATTGGTCTAGGAGCTGGCTATATCAAACTGCCCAAATATTCCAATTTTTAATGTATATATACTTTTTAAATTTTTTAACAAATTCTTTCTCCTTCTTCAAAGGGAACACGCTGCAAGGCATCCAATCGGAAGAGTACAATGTAATTTATAGGTAGTGATGAGGCACACATTGTTCCCATTGGTGATATTCTCTTAAGCATAATGACATTTGGCTTATAAATGCTGTCTGCATCATATTTTAATGGCCAATCATAAAACTACATGTTTTTGTTTTGTCATTTCTTTATAAAACTACAGGGTGCAATCATTATTTTTCTGCAACGAATTGTACTTTTAGTTTTCCATTTATACTCTTTTAAAAATTGCTGCTTTAATAATCTCATATGGAACATCATTCCATTGTTGAGCTTATTATGCCATTTTTTTTATCACTAATAAGCTCAACTGCAGCCCACTGGTTTTGTGTAATTTATAGATTCATTACACATAATTATTCTCTTTCCATAGTACATGTGGCACTTAAATGTGTTATATTATTAGTTTGACCAAACATCATAGAGTAAATCTTATTAGTGCCTTATATGTTATTTCTAGGGAGAAGAAATTAATGTGACGAGTTCATGGTATAACTAAATTTGTTTTGTTCTACTTAAATTATTGTTTTAAATATCCAAGAGTACAGAGGACAAAGTTTCTTTAGGAAATCAATCTCATTAAAATCAATCACTTGGATAGAGGCTAAACGTATAGATGGCCTCTATGGAAGCATCTTTTCTATAGAGAGAGAATATTAATGAAGAAGATGGGTGATAATTAAAACATCAAGAACTTGGTTTCCAAGAAATTTTTGGTCAGTATCTTCTTTAAAAGATACATGCAAGTGACACTTGGATATGTTTTTAAAAACTAAATAAAATAAAATAAGTGGACTTAATGTTTCTCCCCACAGTTATGACTGTCAAAAGTTTGGTATATATCTTTCCAGACCATCTTCTAGGTGTTGAATGTGTGTATATACAAAATATTTTTGAACTTTTTCCATATCAGTACATATTTATTTACCAATTTTTAAAAAATGATCAGGAGATTGTCAATTTTTTGTTTTAATTTTGGAAAAAAAAAAAAAAAACATAGTGGGAAGAAATCAGAAGAAAGCTAGTTCCCCATGACCCAAACATGAAGACTTTATTCCCCTGAGATTAGGGAAAGTGGATACTCTGGTAGCATAGGTGGTTAGCTTTCTTGTAGGTAAGAGTGGCCACGTGATAGAGTTCTGGCCATTGAGAGACATAGTCAAGCAGATATTTGCAGGTGTCCAACTTCACCTTGTCTTGAAAGGGATGTGAGGGCACTTAACATTGTCTGTTCCTTTTAAATAGACCCCTAGTTGATAAAAATAGATCTCTGCAGCTCAAAACATTCCTGGCTGCAAAGAGTGAGCTCCCAGAGGTGGAGTTTCCAGAGTCCGTGAACTAGGAGAGTCTGCGGTCCTAGGGGAGAGATCCCTCCTTGGCCCAGTGAAACCACACCACCACTGTGGTGGATCAACACCTCTAGTTCCCAGGGCCAATCCTGTTGATTGACAGCCTGCTGGGGTAGCCGGAGAGGAGAGAAATACCATAGTCAGGCAGGCTCCACAGTCACAGAAATGGTCATCTCTCTCTTTTCAGAGAGAAATGCTGAGGATAATCCCTGATTTCTGGGGCTCTAATGCCTCAGATGCCTTCTGGTACAGTGAGGTGCAAAATATACTAGTCCATATTCTTTTTTTTTTTAAGTCGGGATCTTGTCTGAACTGTGGGGTATAGTTTTCTCTGAGACTTTAAGATAAAAATAATTTTTGAAACAAGAGTCAGATTTATCCCTTTGCTTTCTTCATCTAAAAAATTGTTTTTGAGAACTGACCCTATATAAATTTAACTCCCTATTCTGATAAAAAAAAAAAAATCAAACTAATGATTTCTCTCAAACTCCGTTTTCTTACATGTAAAATGATGACAATGACATCTGCTCTTGCTTTTTCACAAAGTTGTGCTCATCAAATGGCGTAATGTGTATTGGAGGCTTTGGAAATACAAAGTGTGATGCAGTGGTTTGCGTGTGGTTATGAAATGAAGACGGTTTTTCCGGCATGACCTGCCTCACAGGGTGGTAGCAAATGAGATCAGATATGCTAACGTGGTCTGATAGCTGCGGAGGACTGCATGAATGTAAAACATTGCATTGCTCAGAAGGCTGGTCATTTAAGAGATGTTTGTGGTAAAATATCTTTCTACCACAATGCAGTCCTTGAGCATAGAAAAATATTTTCTTCCATATCTGTGTGAGGAAGGGTGAGGGGCATTATGTAGCATTTACTATGTGTCTAGTTCCATGATAAGTGAGTTTATTTACATTATGTGATTTCCTTTTTAAAAAAAATTATTTAAAAGAGAGCGCGCAAGCTCCTGAGTGGGGGGGAGGGGCAGAGGGTGAGACTCTTCAAGCAGACTCCCTGCTGAGCACGGAGCTGGAAGAGGGGTTCATCTCAGGAAGCCGAAACCGAGTTGAGTGCTTAACCCACTGAGCCACCCAGGCGCCCCTACACTATGTGATTTCATACCAACTTCTCCACGAAATAAGAATTATCTCCGTTTTATAAGTATGCAACGTTACGTCGTTTGCTCAAGAGAGAAACAAATGCTTGCTTACTCTAAAGCCACTGATCTTTCCACTGTGCTTTACTTAAGCAGTTGCTGCTTTGAGTTCGAAGTAATGGAAGATACACATTGCCAAAGCTGATGAAGTATGGGATTAATGCTAACCCTGAGCGGTTGTATTCTATTGTATTCTACCGGACCAATCACTTCCCCTCCATGAACTTCTCTTCACCGCAAACTGAGGTTTTGAAACCAGCCTTTTTTACTAAGGACATTTTCAACTCCCAAATTAGGATGAGGACAATACCCTGGAGGAAGAGAGGAGTACCAGGAGGGAAAGAAATTGGATGCCAGAATGATCTCATGAAAAAGAGCCGTCCTCCCCAACACCTCAGGTCCCCTGGAATGATATATGAAAGAGAAATAAACTTCTCTCTTATTTAAGCCATTGTATTCTGGGGCCTCCTTATTACAGAAGCTTAACTTTTCCCTTAAATAATATAGCTGTCCCAAATCACAGAACAGTAACTTAGGGTAGGAAGTAAGTTTATTCATTTTAATGGAGACGTATCAGTGCCAGGCAGACCAGAATTCTCATGTTAAAGATCAGCACATAACCAAGGAGAAACTCACTCACTTCGTACATCATGGAAATGAGCTTTTGGTTCTCTTGATTATAAACATGACAGCACATATAATTAAAGAATTAAAGAATATTGAAGCTTGAAAGGATCTGAGAGATAGAGCGAGAAAATGGAGGCCCAGATAATTTAAGTAATCTCTCCAGAGTCACATTATTAATTAGAGGAAGATCAGGGGCTAGCTCTGAGTAGTGCTGTTTCGACTCCCTGTCCTGTTTTTTTGTTTTCAGGGAATCTTTTTAATTAATCTCCATTGTAATAATCACAGGATGTTACACTTGCTATTATCTTAGTGAAAGATATCTTTATTTATGATACAAACTGCTTCTTCTCCAAAGGTACTTTATTTTGAAAAATTTGTCAAGATAGGACATCAGGATTTTTGCTGATTGATAGTGATTATACCAATTTAATTCAAGATGTGCTATAGGAGGCCGAGTCTAGGAACCCCAATGGCAAATTTGCAAGTTAATTCCTAAAGAGAATCACTTGTTCTGCAGAGAAGTGATAAGGTTATTTAGTACTGTGTGTCATTTCTAAGTATAGATAATGATATATTGAGGTTCAATATTTTGAGCAGTGGCAATTTCACTGGAAAAATTGTGTAGTCATCTTATCTCTCTCTCATTGCCGGAGTGGCTCACGAAGCCTGCAAGTTATGTTGGCATTCAAAAGTCATCACCAAAATAACACTATAATAATTAGTATGCATTCTAAACTGAAATGTAAATAGTCATGTGAAGTGTTAAAATTTTTCTCTTCATTTTTTCTCTTTAACTTAGTTATTTGGCCCTGATTACTCCTAAAAATTTATTTTTTTAAAGATTCTTTTTTTTTTTATTTTTAAGTAATCTCTACACCCAACATGGGGCTCGAACTTACAACCCCGAGATCAAGAGTTGCATGCTCTTCTGACTGAGCCAGCCAGGCAGCCCCGAAAAATTAATTTTTAAAAACAAAAGCTCCTAAGTACAAAATCTCTTCATCAAGCTGAGGAAAAAAGCATTTTGTACTGAGAATACATGAAAACATTTTATACTGAGAATAAAAAACTTTAAAGTTTTTTTTCTCTGTAGGTTACTCCATGTCCTGTTATCAGATCACATATGAGTACACCAACATATATACTAAAACCACCCAGTATGGTTTGTGATATTAACCTTGTCATCATATATCATTCAGGCGTGCTTTCTGCTTTTAGGTCTCAGCTAGATGACAAGACAATTGACTCCAAACTCCAAATTTAGACATTCATCAGCATATTTGAAAAGGAAATTCTCCCAGAATATACAGAACATAGAAGAATCCCAGGTTTGGGGGAAAATCATGCTTTCCTGCAGGGGATTTTCACTATATAAAACATAGCAGGAGTTCACCTATAAACTAGTCCAGGTCTATAAATTTCAAGTATTTATGGGAGGATGCAACCCAATTAGATTTGAGTCTCTACAGTTTAAATTATGTCTAGATCTTGAGATCTGAGAGCTCTCAAATTGAGTAGCCCATCTTGCCAGCACATCTCATCTAAGTGAGCCAGATATTTGGATTTACTGTGTGTGGGGGGGGCTTGGGAATCAGTAGTTTTGAAAACTCCCCCATGTTTCTACCATGAAGTCAATATTGAGAACCACTTAATGAGACAACAGCAAATGTCAGCAGGTAACTTCTTTCAAGTCAGACATTTTTTAAAGGGAAGTTGCCATATTGAAAGCCATCCCTTTTTGGGCATCAATATTTTCTGTATGTTTTACATTTTTATTACCTTCTGTTTACTGAGCTCTTATTATATGTCAAGTCTTTACTTACATTATCTTGTTTAATCCTCACAAAAATATCACTTTATAAATGTAGAAACTGGGCTTAGGGAAATTAACTTGGTCGGGGTAACATAGTAAGTGGTAGTGATAATAGTCAAACACATGTGTCTTCTGGTCCTAATCTCTATATTATTGATCACTGCATTTATTTCTGCCATGATTAGTATTAAAAGCAGACTGAAAAGAACAGAATGGAATTAGATGTTGTTCGCTTGTTTGTTTTCTAATCTGTGTGGCAGAATGATGCTGGACCACCCCTAGGCTGTGCCAGGCAGACCATATACTTGAGGTATATGGAAATAAGGCACATTCGTGAGGTCTGTATTTTAAACTGACTATAGAAAGAGCTACTTTTTTGCTTAACATAATTTTGTCCTGATCATTTGTCTCTTAAAAGCTGTTTTCAGAACTTTCTGTGTTGCACCACAGAAAGTGGTTCTGGAAATGCCAGGGTAGCTTATGAAAGGAATGTCTTTGAGACATAAAAAGTCAGAGCTTGAGGAAACTGTGAGGTCATCCCAGCTCAAGCTCTTCACCTTGCAGGGAAAGATAATGAAGCCCAGTTTGGGGAAGGCAGTTACCCAGGTTACAAAGCTCGGGAGTGGCTGAGCTAAGAAGCGAACTCTGTCCTCTGTTCCAGGCTTCTTTCCACTACAACCACAGCTGTCTTGGTTCAGCAGAAGAGAGCAAGAGCCCCGAGCATGATGTGACAGCCACAGACAGAAGTCCCAAGTCCTTGGAAGGTTGCACTGAAGGCAGAGTTGCTGCCGGGTTGGAGCTGAGTCAAAAAGTTGGGATGGATTCTGAGCAGTAAATTTATTCCACTTGCTGGGGGAAAGACAATTCTCCAAACAAGGACTTTATGAGGATTCTCTTTTTGTCTAGTGTGATATTTTACTAGGACTTGAGAAAGTGCAAAATTACATCATTGGAGCCTATCTTCTAGTGCATAATTTCTAATATTTTTTCCTAATGCATCCTGGATTTTGAAGGTTTCCTTTTTTAAAAAATCAATGTTTGCTTATCAAACAAACAAAAATTTTAGGTCATTCAATGATTTTTCTAATAACATCCTTACAATGTAGATTGGTTTTCAAGATTCCTCAAAGTCTGGCACAAGCCTACTTTTTCCACTGTATCTTCTCCTATCCCTACATAAAACCTACGATCAAGCCAAATAGGTTACCCTTTGACTTTCTGATCGTGTTTTATATTTTCCTTATTTCATGAATTTTCTCAGACGGTTCCTATTCCTCTGACTCATGCTCTGCACCCATTAAAATCTTATTCATCATTTAAGGCTCAGATCAGAAAACATTTCCTGCTCTCCCTAGCCAACAGTATTTGCTCTGAAATCTAAACTTTTAATTGAATTTTCCAGTACCTTTACATATAATTGGATGGGTTTGTCTGCCCTACCCTGCGTCCAAATAACCGTGTTGTCTGGGGTCGCTGTGAAGTTTGTGAGAACCTAATGTTCTCCCTGGTTGTGACCCTAAGAAGGATTGGTTTCCTGTTACCACAGATATGTTAAATGTATATTTTACCATCTTGGGTGAATTTTCAGTAAGAAAGAATTTCCCGGAGCTAACTATAATTAAATTACTTAATCACTTTTTATATAGCAGGGGTAAAAGCCATTAAAATTTTTTTTATTCTATTTTTATTTTAATGAAACTAAGTTGAAAACAATTTTCTGCATAAATTTTACAACAAAGATTAAATCTATCCATTAGTCCAATATTAGAGATTAAAATTTCTACTACTGCCATTTTCTTTTGTGTCTACAATTTCCTGTGTACAAAAAGTACCCAATTTTCTTGGGGTGCCTGGGTGGCTCAGTCGTTAAGCATCTGCCTTCAGCTCAGGTCATGATCCCAGGGTCCTGGGATCGAGCCCCGCATCGGGCTCCCTGTTCTGCGGGAAGCCTGCTTCTCCCTCTCCCACTCCCCCTGCTCCCCCTGTTCCCTCTCTCACTCTCTCTCTCTGTCAAATAAATAAATAAAATCTTAAAAAAAAAAAAGTACCCAATTTTCTTGAGCCAAATTTTGAGATCTATTTTTTGAAAGAAATGTTTGATATTTCCAACACTTTGTAGTTATTAATAAATATTAAGTATACAACTTTAGTCATTGGTTTTATTTTATAGTGATTATTGCTATCAGAAAGATTCATTATGAATTAGATATACTATTAATAGCTATTATTTAATTCTTGACACAAAGAACAAAGAGAATTAATAGGTTAAAGGTATAGAATCTGAGGCACAAGAGGATGAAATTTTGGGGTAAACTATTCTGCTTTACATAAGACTGAAACTATAAAACCCCTAGAAGAAAACAAAGGGGGAAAACTCCCTGACATGGGTCCTGGCATGGAGTTTTTGGATTTGACACCAAAAGCAAAGGCAACAAAAGCAAAAATAAACAAGTGAAACTACATCAAACTAAAAAGCTTTTGTACAGCAAGCAAAACTGTCAACAAAATCGAAAGGCAACATACTGAATGGGAGAAAATATTTGCAAATCATATATATGATAAAGAATTAATATCCAAAATACATAAAGAATGCACATAACTCAAAAGAAAAAAATAAAAAACAAACAATTTGATTCAAAATGAGCAGAGTAACTGCATAGACATTTTCCCAAAGAAGACATACAGATGGTCAACAAGCACATGAAAAGATGCTCAACATCACTCATCATCAGGGAAATACGAATCAAAACCACAGTTAGATATCATCTCACGTCTGTTAGAATGACTTTTATCAAAAGACAAGCAGTAACAAGTGTTGATGAGGATGTGGAGAAAAGGGAACCCTCGTGCGCTGTTGGTAGGGAATGTTAATTGGTGCAGCCACTATGGAAAATTGTATAGAGGCTACTTCAAAAATTAAAAATAGATCTGCCCTATGATACAACAATTGCACTTCTGGGTATTTATCCAAAGGAAGTGAAATCACTATTTTGAAAAAATATCTGCACCCCCATGTTCATTGCAGCATTATTCACAATAGTCAAGACATGGAAACAACCTAAGTGTTCATCAACAGAGGAATGGATAATGGAGGTGTGGTGTATATATATACAATGAAATATTATTCAGCTATAAAAAGGAAGAAAATCCTGCCATTTGCAACAACATGGATGGACCTTGAGGGCATTAAGCCAAGTGAAACAAGTCAGACAGAGAAAGACAAATACTCTATGATCTCACTTGTATGTGGAACTACAAAAGAAAAAAAAGAAAAATAACCAGAAACCAAGAAACCCCCAAACTCTTAGATACAGAGAATAGATCTGTGGTTACCAGAAGAGGAAGATGGGGAGGTGGGGTGGGACAAAGGGTGAATGAAGGTGGTCAAAACATCCAAACTTCTGCTTATAAGATAAGTAAGTTCTGAGGATGTAATGTATAGCATGGTGACTACAGTTAACAATACTCTAGTGTCATTTGGAAGTTGCTAAGATCTTAACAGTATGGTGACTGATGTTAACTGAATTTATTATGGCAGTCAATTTGTAACATATACATATATCAAATTATTATGTTGTACATCTAAAACTAACATATTGTTATATGTCCATCATATCTCAACTCAAAAAATATTCTGCTTGGGTGAATAAAGGGACCAGTAATTTAATGAATATTATATAGTAAGTCCGAACCAAAGAAAAGAGTCTCTATCCTAGAGTAATGCTTCCTTCTGTTACTGAGTGCATCTTGATTTGTGTGGTGGACCATTAGTTTCAGGCTTTGCTTGTTTATCTCTCAGCCTGGATGCTGCTGAGCAGACACTCCCAGCACTAGCCCCCTTACTTTCTCTTAAAACTCCCCTGCCTACCTCTTCAGTTCTAAGCCTTACTCCTATTTTATGGAGTTTATTTTACATTATTTCATTCATTTTGTTTGTTTTCCCCTTTCCATCCTATTCTTCACTCACCCTCACCTGCTCTACCCCAAAGAGGCATATGCATTCGTTCTACTCTTTCTTGTTACATGTTCTTCAAAATGTATGTATCTTTGTACATTTGTACTCTAATTTGGGGATGTATATGTTTTTTAAAATTGTAACCGTGCACTTAGCTCAAAGTTGCTTCTTGTTTTTTATTGATAGAGGGTATCAGGATCCTGTAGTGGTTAATGTACAGCATGGTGACTATAGTTAAGCATAGATTTTTGAGGTAGGTGGCCTGGGTCTGAATATTTTCTATACCACTAATTAACTATTTGATCTTGGACAAATCATTTAATATTTAATATCTATGTGCTTTAATTTACTCACATATAGTCTGGGGGCAATGACAGTACCTATCTCATAAGGTTTTTGCAAGGAGCAAGTGAGTTCCTAAGTGTACAGGGCCTAGAACAGTGCCTGACACATAATAAGTGTTACATAAGTGTTAGCTATTACACGATTTTATTTATTTGCATGTTCTCTCAACTCTGTTTTTAAGATCAAACCACGTGCTGTTACACTCCTATAATTCCCTGTTCTGATTGCTGCTCAGTGTTCCATGGTATGCTGCTATTATACTCATCCAATAATCTAATAATGAATGCCTAGATTGCTTTCAAATTCGTGCTATTACAAACCAAGCTGTAATGAGCATTTCCTCTTATAAGACCATTTAGGAATTTTTCTCATATGAAGGGATCATAAGATGCACCCACCCTTTATTTCACTCAGTATTGCCAAGATGTTTGTAGAATGCCTTTATCAGTTTACGCTCCCATAACTATATACCATAACTACTAATGGTGAGGTTAGTTCTCACTGCCTTCCACCCCAAGTTCTAGTATAGCACCTCCAAGCATTTGAAGTCACACAAGTCGGCCCCAGTTATTTCTGAGTTCTTGGACGTATCGCACATATACTCATGATACACATTCATTCTGCCTCTTTGTGACACAGTTGTTTGCTTCATTCTTTTGCCAGCCTATTCAGTGTGGTTTCCAGCACACACCACTGCCTGAGAGGGCCTTACAGCTGTGGGACTCTGTTGACAATTACAAGAAGCTTTCCGCCTATGCCCTGGGCCACTGAGTGCTTCCAGACGTGGTGCCAAAGGCTCCCACCTCGGGTTCTGCCTTCCTCCGCCAGCCGAGAGCCATCACCACACCTCCCTCCTCCGCTGTCTCGGCCACACCAGGATCCTCTCACCCCCACTCCTGATCGTCTACCTGCTGGAGGTTCCAGAGCTAACTTAGGTTTGCTGGATCCCTCAATGTTCCAAAGCCTGGCATCTCCCATGCCAAAGCTGCAAGAATGCCTGGCTCCTTGTCCATGTTTCCCTCTGCTTAAGCAGAGACAGTGGTGTGTGTGTGGGTGTGTGATGTGTCGTATGGAAAAGAGTCCCCTTAGCTTCTGCTTTACCCGTAGCCTTCCTTCAAAACCTCTAAGATTCAGCTGTCTCTCTATTACAGCCTGTACTGGTGACATGCAAGATGATTTAAAGATTTATTTATTTTGAGAGAGAGAGACAGAGAGAGAGAGAACGAGCAGGAGGGGCAGAGGGAGGAGAGAGAATCTCAAGCAGACACCGGGTTGAGCGTGGAGCCCGACTTAGGGCTTGATCTCACAACCCTGACGGCACGACCTGAGCTGAAACCAGGGGTCGGATGCTCAACCAACTGCACCACCCAGGTGCCCCAAGATGATTTTAAGTAGCACACAGATAACAGCAAGTTAAAAAAGTGAGTCATTTCAAAGTCATTGTTATAAAAATGATTGAGCAAACAATAATTCAGGGGGTGTAAGAGTTAGCAAGAATTGTGCAAATGATATGCAAAGTAACTGAAGCTTGAGAAATGCTGCCTTTGAATAAGTTCTTTTCCAGACTCTCCTCAGTCCCTAACGTAAATTTTCTTCTGGAGGACACAGCTCCACAGCCCACTAAACACGTCCAGCGAAGTCAGAAGCTCCTTGGTGGGATATAATTTAGGCTGAAGCTGGGCCCCCAACCCTGACACTGCCTGACATCACCCCTTGGGGTCCTTTCCCAAGTGGCTTCAGTCCTGGGGATATACAGTCATCTTATTTTTTCTCCTCATATCATTCCCTCCTTGGTCTTTGATTCTTGGAGTTTAATTCATTTCAATCCAATGTTTCGTGAGAAGACAGCAGATATAATTAAGTAAAATAATCTTTTAACCTTCATTTTGAAATAATTTTAGATTCCCATAAAAGCTGCAAAAATAGGACAAAGAGCTTCTACTTTTCACCCAATTCCATCCAATGTTAAGACAACATAACCACCATACAATTATCAGCACCAAGAAATTTATATTGGCATGATACTATGATGTGGACTATAGATTTTATTTGGATCTCACCAGCTTTTCCCCTAAAGTCCTTTCTTTGTTCTAAGATCCAATGCACAAGCCCACAAAGCATTCACTTGTCATGTCTCCTTAGTCTCCCAGAATCTGTAACAGTTACTCTGGTTGCTCATTACCACCGAAGTTTTACCTCTAGCTCTCTCTGTATCTCCCTCAAAATACACCCCTGATAAATCCCGAGACTGACTACGAGAAAAATGTGACCGAGTACCATCACTTACACCATCATGTGGAGCGGTTAGACTCTGAACTCTACTCAACAGGCTTTGCTGACAGGTTTTCATACTATTTTCTTGATGCACACAATCTACATTTCTGACTCTTTAAGGATGTATTTGTCCTTAAGGGGAGGGTTGAAGGTTTTGGTCTTAGTGAATCACAAACCACAGCTCCTGTTGGTGTAAACTAAAGTATTTCTCTCAACTAAGCCTGTGTGCCTCCATTTCTGCAAATCTCTCGAAACTTCCTCAAGTCAATCTTTAAATTTATTCATCTCACTCTGTACACTTTTTCAGTTACTCTAACCTACTCATTAGAACTGTTCCTCATAATTAAAAATTTAGGGAGAAACTGTACAAAGAAAAGTAAGTTGAATAAGTTGAATTTCTCTCCATCCTCTTTTCAGACATGGACTTGGGACATGGAGTGAGCACAAGGAAAGAAACTGTGTGAGTAGATAAGAGTTGAGCTTTTTGCAAAAGGATTTTTAGTGCTACTACTCATCCAGCTTTATTAGGCTTCTAATCAATTTCTAATTAAAGAAAACATGAATCCTCGCATGACAAGGGGAAAAGGTGATTCCTAAGTAAAGTACTGAATGTCTTATCACTGGAGTTCCCAAACTGTCAAAACAAATCAAAACATTCCCTGGTAATTTTAATCTAGCTTTTTTACAGGTCTTATTATTATTTTTTTCTTTAGGGATGAGAAATCCCAAAAGTTCTTCCTGAGTTTTCACTCTATTGCTTCAGATCATTTTGGAAAAAGAAGTATGCCTCAGATCATTGGGTAAAAAAGATGACTAATGTTAATTTCATTTCGGATTCTATAAATACAATTTTGTATTGTTCATTTGAGATAGATTTATTGCTTTCAGATTTTTGCTCTTGTATAGCATAATAATTGATCCCATATTTCTCAAATAAACCAGTGAGGAATATATCACTTTGATACAGTGTAACTCCATAAGAAAAGAAAGTATTTCTTTGTCAAATACTAGACATAAATTTGTTTAATCAAATACAGTTGGAAGGCAGATGAGGAAGGAGAAGGAGATTGATGGAGGATGACATAATAATGAGACAAGTTCATGTCAGTGACCAATTAATGGAAATGCCAGCTTATCGGATGACAGTTGTCTCCAATTTACATAATTAAGTCTGTTTCTCAAACTAGATCCTCATAAATAAACTCTGGGTTTGCTTTATGTTTTCCCTCCATCATATAAATTATGTTTATGGTTAATCCATTCATAGAACTACCAAGCTGGAGGCAATCTTAAAAATAATTCAGCTAACTCCTCATTTCACATATAAAGAAACTGAGGAAAACAATAGACATTATCACCATATCTTTGGTTACTTTTCAACCTTCTTTAATAGTCTTTGCCTAATTCAAATCATACCATATTTATTCACATAACTTTGTTGATACCCCTCCCTGCATTTAGGCAAATGATTATACCATATGAATTAGGTGGAGACTAGGAAGAAATACTTGCCAGTAAACCACTACACTTTTCCATGAAGATTTTGTGAATGTGGTAATATAGCCCTGGAGGCAGAATGAGAATGACTGATTCCCATTAGTAGGCTCCTCCCTCCTCCAATAAGACTGTAAAAACTAGCAGGTGGTCAGCTGATTCCCATTCCAATCTTTTTTTTTTTTTTAATCTACTGCATGCTACCTTCTCTGCAACACAGAATTGAAATTATACTTTCCATTTATTATTCAAGAAAAGAAGCAATAGAAAGTGTTGTGAGATAGGCCAACAGTATGGCACCAAGTGAGGCCCATCATCGAAGGGTGCCTTGTCTTTCATAAAGTTATCTGAAGGGGGATTTAGCAAGTGGGGAGAAGAGTTAAAAGGGGGACTGAGTATCAGTGGTTGGCAGTACCATGCAGTGGAAAGAGGTTTGGGCTAGAAGCCCAGTCTGAGATCTATTTCAAAATTTGTTACTAGTCATGTGATGCTGGGTTGGCTAGTTAGAATTTCGGGGACCAGTTTTCTTAATCTGATCAATGAGAAGTTGGATGAGATGAGTAGTTAGCTGGCTAACTCAAAAGCCTTCAAGAGCCATGAACTGAAATTCTGGATATGAAATGGCTAGGTAGAGGACAAGGGGCAGGTATATGGACTGAGGAAGAGTCCCACAGACCTTAGATATATTCAAATTAAAATTCACTGAAAACATTTCACCATGTATTGGTGAGGATTTGGAGCAAATAGAACTCATACATTGCTGCTGAGTACATAAACCAATTCAATTATTTTGGAAAACTGGCAGATGTAGGCATATTTATAAAGTATTTATAACTTGTGACCTAGTGATTTAATTGCTGGATAAACACACACAAATGGGTGCATATGTCTGCCAACAGACATGTACAAGACTATTCATAGCAGCTATATTCATATACAAAAGATGGCATACTATATGGTTCTGTCTACGCAAGATTTAAAATTAAGCAAACAAAGCTAATCTGTGGGGATAGGTATCAGAATGGTGATTATTTTGGATGGTTTTGGTTATTTAAGAGGGCTATAAGGAAACTGTGGTTATGTTCAGTATCTTGACTGGGATGTGGTTTACATAGCTATATACAGATTCAAAATTTTCCTAAGCTTTGGGCACTTTCCTGGATCTAAGTCATACCTTGATTTAAAAAAAGAGAAAAATAGAAATGAACAGTAACAAGAAAAGAAGGAAAAAAAAGAAGAAAAGGAGGAGGAAACATTTTGTGGGGAGAAAATTAAAACCACCTGTCCATGGACTGCTGCCTAGAAATGGCCACGCTGCTGTCCCTGGGTCACCTGATCTCTACAACCTGTTTCAGCTATCATTGTCAATGATTGTTTGAACAAGAAAAAAATAAGGTGAAAATTTGGGAATAGAAAAGTAAAGTTAACACCAACTTTTATGGCCTGATATTATGATTGCCAATGGACCCACTAACAAGAAAATGATACTAACTATAAAAATTCTCAATTGCTGTGTCAAGTCCTCACTTTCCTTCCCCGAAAGCTATGGTTACCTTGTGCATCATAACAGTCGCTGTAAATTAGAAACCTCATTTTACTTCTTAACGTCTGCAGAGACCAGTGCTTAAAGAGGGTGTGCTTGAAATGGACTTTACGATTCAAATTCAGTCGCACAAAATCTTACCACTCTGAGCAAAAATATAAAGCTTCCCTCTATTACATTGTGATCAGAATAATGCCCTGAGTTTACAGATTAGCTCCGTGTGGCCACTGCAACCAGAATGATTCAGGTTAAACTCTGATTCAAACATCTAAGACATTTGGGAATGGGTGAAATTGGCAGCATTGTGAAATTTGGTGGGAGGAGAAGGGTTGTCACTATACATTCAGCAGAATATCACCTTCTTCCCAAAGAGTCACAGTGACAGAAATCCACATTCATGCCTTTGTAAGCAATTAGAGGATTGAGTCATTATACCTTGGCATGATTCTTTTTTTATATAAATATGGTCTCTAAGAAAAAAAAAACCTTTTGTAGAAATAAAGGAAATTATATTTCCCAAGCTCATAACATGTATCCAGGATTTTAACTTCTACCCCTCATTTAATTCTAAAACTCCATTCCTGTTTTATAGATGATGAAAGTGAGCCGCGGTAAATATAAACACGCAGCCCTAGGAGGGACACACGGAACTCACCCTGGCTGGGTCTAAAGTCTGTTCTCCTTGCATAGACTCCTTTTAGGAGAGGGACCTTATAATTTGCTGGGTTGTTTGAGTCACCCACTACTTTACGTAAGTGCTGGAGTACTGGCATAAATACTAGATCAGAAATTCAGTTTTACAGGAAATGTATCTTTCATTTGCTATGAATCAAAGTTATTTTATCTTTGCCCTCATTCTTGAAATTTGACCTCAGTTAATTGAAGATGTCCTCAATTTGGGGCATCCCCATTCTTGAGGTTGCCCACAAATCTTGGAAGAGTGATGAGTGTGAAAACCAGTTCTTACCTGTTCAGGCTGGCTCTCTTCCATCTCCTCAATCCACACAGGTTGTAGCTACGTCATGCAGAGTTCAGGATGTTCTCAGGTGCAGCTCAATGTCTGATAATTCCTTGATCTTCCCTAGGACTCAGGAAAAGGTGTTTGCTTTTCTACTCTATACTAGGTCAGGGGAAGCCCTGGGGGCTGTCTCTGGCCATGCTGCTATTTTTCTCTAACAATCCTTAACACTACAGGAGTGCAGGGGGGCGGAGCAAGATGGCGAGGAGTAGGAGACCTGGATTTCATCTGGTCTCAGGAATTCAGCTGGATAGGGATCAAACCATTCTGAACACCTACAAACTCAACAGGAGATTGAAGAAAAGAATAGCAACAACTCTGAACAGAAAAGCGACCACTTTCTGGAAGGTAGGACGTGCGGAGAAGTGAACCCGAGGCGATATTCGGGAGGATAGACCGCGGGGGAGGGGGCCTCTGTTGGCCGCTTCTGGCAAGTGATAGAGCTGCGGAGCACAAAATCGGAACTTTTAGAATTCGGCTCCACTGAGGGACGTCCCCCAGTGGCTAAGCGGGGGGTGGAACCCTCGTGGGACAGTGTGGTCTCAGGACCCTTGGGGTCACAGAAAGACCGGGGGTGCCTGAGTGCAGCAGAGCTCCCAGGTATCAGAGTGGGGAGGCCGGCTGCACAGACAGAGATGAGGCGCGGGCTCTCAGCTCAGGGTTGCCATAAACCGTGATCCGCGGCACAGTCGGGCCACTGCTCCTCCAGCAGGGACCCAACAAGCGGCAGATCCGGGGAGACTCCCCTTCCTCCCCCGGGAGGAGCGGCGTGGGAGCGCACCTCAGGGATCTGCTGGGTTTGGAGACTCCACACGGGGTCGGGTGCCAGAGATAGAAATGCTCGGTCACAGGCCAGGTGAGCATGGAGTGCAGCTGGAGACCGGGGAGATGGGAGTGACTGACTGCTTCTCTCTGGGGGTGCACTGAGGAGCGGGGCCCCGAGTTCTCGGCTCCTCTGGGGTGGAGATTGGGAGGCCACCATTTTCACTCTAGTCCTCCAAAGCTGTACGGAAAGCTTGCAGGGAACAAAAGCTCCTGAGAGCAAACCCAAGCAGATTACTTAGCCCAGACCAGCAAGGGCGGGGCAATTCCCCCTCCGGCAAAGACATTTGGGAACCATGGCAACAGGCCGCTCCCCCAGAAGATCAGCAAGAACCACCAGCCAAGACCAAGTTTCCCATCAATGAGAACAGCAGAACTCCAACGCTAGGGGAATAGTGCACATAGAATTCATGGCTTTTTTACCATGATTCTTTAGTCTTTCAAAGTTAATTTTTTTTAACTGTCTTTTTTTTTTTTTTTGAATTTTTCTTTTTCCCTTTTTCAAACATCTTATCAATCCCTTTTTAAAAAATATTTTTTATTTTTCATTTTTAGAGTCATATTCTATCCATTCATAGTAGTTACCCTTATTTTTGGTATATATATATAAGTTGTTCTCTCTTTAAAACTTTTGGGATAGTTTCTTCTAACAGATCAAAATATACCCTAAATCTCTAGTGTATGGCTTTGTTCTAGTCTCCTGCCTGATCACATTCCCTCCTTTTTTTTTTAAATCCTCTTCTTTCTTTTTTCAACCAATTTCTTATCAATTCCTTTTAAAAATCTTTTATAATTTTCATCTTTACAGTCATATTCCATCCCTTCATCGTATTAACCCTTATTTTTGTACATATGTAAGTTTTTCTTTCTTTAAAATTTTGGGAGGCAGTTTCTTCTAACAGACCAAAATACACCCAAAATCTAGTGTGTGGCACTATGCACCAGCCTGATCATACTTGATCATATTCTGTTCTTTTTGTTTTGTTTTGTTTGTTTTTATCTTTTTCTTTTCCTTTTTTTTTTCTTTTTCCTTTTTCTTTCTTTCCCTTTCTTTTCCCCTAGTTTCAGGTCTTTTCTGATTTGTTTAGTGTATATTTTCTGGGGATGTTGTTACCCTGTTAGCATTTTGTTCTCTCACTCATCTATTCTCCTCTGGACAAAATGACAAGATGGAAAAAATCACCTCAACAAAAAGAACAAGAGACAGTACTGACTGCCAGGGACCTAATCAATACGGACATTAGTACGATGTTGGAACTAGAGTTCAGAATGATGATTTTAAAGATACTAGCTGGGCTTGAAAAAAGCATGGAAGTTATTGGAGAAACCCTTTCTGGAGAAATAAAAGAACTAAAATCTAACCAAGTTGAAATCAAAAAGGCTATTAATGAGGTGCAATCAAAAATGGAGGCTCTAACTGCTAGGATAAATGAGGCAGAAGAGAGAATCAGTGATATAGAAGACCAAATGGTGGAAAATAAAGAAGCTGAGAAAAAGAGAGATAAACAACTACTGGATCATGAGGGCAGAATTCGAGAGATGAGCGATACCATAAGACGAAACAACATTAGAATCATTGGGATCCCAGAAAAAGAAGAAAGAGAGGGGCAGAAGGTATACTGGAGCAAATTATAGCAGAGAACTTCCCTAATTTGGGGAAGGAAATAGGCATCAAAATCCAGGAGGCACAGAGAACCCCTCTCAAAATCAATAAAAATAGGTCAACACCCGGACATCTAATAGTAAAACTTACGAGTTTCAGAGACAAAGAGAAAATCCTAAGAGCAGCTTGGGAGAAGAGATATGTAACCTACAATGGTAGAAACATTAGATTGGCAACAGACCTATCCACAGAGACCTGGCAGGCCAGAAAGGACTGGCATGATATATTCAGAGCACTAAATGAGAAAAATATGCAGCCAAGAATACTATATCCAGTTAGGCTGTCATTGAAAATAGAAGGAGAAATAAAAAGCTTCCAGGACAAACAAAAACTAAAGGAATTTGCAAACACAAAACCAGCCCTACAAGAAATATTGAAAGGGGTCCTCTAAGCAAAGAGAGAGCCTAAAAGTAACATAGACCAGAAAGGAACACAGACAATATATAGTAACAGTCACCTTACAGGCAATACAATGGCACTAAATTCATATCTTTCAATAGTTACCCTGAGTGTAAATGGGCTAAATACCCCAATCAAAAGACACAGGGTATCAGACTGGATAAAAAAACAAGACCCATCGATAGGCTGTCTGCAAGAGACTCATTTTAGACCCAAAGACACCTCCAGATTGAAAGTGAGGGGGTGGAAAACCATTTACCATGCTAATGGACACCAAAAGAAAGCTGGGGTGGCAATCCTTATATCAGACAAATTAGATTTTAAACCAAAGACTGTAATAAGAGGTTAGGAAGGACATTTATAAGTATATAAGTATATATACTTAAAGGGTCTATGCAACAAGAAGATCTAATAATTGTAAATATCTATGCCCCTAACATGGGAGCAGCCAATTATGTAAGCCAATTAATAACAAAAGCAAAGAAACACATCGACAACAATAATACAATAATAGTGGGGGACTTTAACACCCCCTCACTGAAATGGACAGATCATCTAAGCAAAAGATCAACAAGGAAATAAAGACTTTAAATGACACACTGGACCAAATGGACTTCACAGATATATTCAGAACATTCCATCCCAAAGCAACGGAATACACATTCTTCTCTAGTGCCCGTGGAACATTCTCCAGAATAGATCACATCCTAGGTCACAAATCAGGTCTCAACCAGTACCAAAAGATGGGGATCATTCCCAGCATATTTCAGACCACAGTGCTTTGAAACTAGAACTCAATCACAAGAGGAAAGTCAGAAAGAACTCAAATACATGGAAGCTAAAGAGCATCCTACTAAAGAATGAATGGGTCAACCAGGAAATTAAAGAAGAATTAAAAAAATTCATGGAAACCAATGAAAATGAAAACACAACTGTTCAAAATCTTTGGGATACAGCAAAGGCAGTCCTAAGAGGAAAGTATACAGCAATACAAGCCTTCCTCAAGAAACAAGAAAGGTCTCAAATACACAACCTAACCCTACACCTAAAGGAGCTAGAGAAAAAACAGCAAATAGAGCCTAAACCCAGCAGGAGAAGAGAAATAATAAAGATCAGAGCAGAAATCAATGAAATAGAAACCAAAAGAACAGTAGAACAGATCAACAAACTAGGAGCTGGTTCTTTGAAAGAATTAACAAGATTGATAAACCCCTGGCCAGACTTATCAAAAAGAAAAGAGAAATGACCCAAATCAACAAAATCATGAATGAAAGAGGAGAGATCACAACCAACACCAAAGAAATACAAACAATTATAAGAACATATTATGAGCAACTCTATGCCAGCAAATTAGATCTGGAAGAAATGGATGCATTCCTAGAGATGTATCAACTACCAAAACTGAACCAGGAAGAAATAGAAAACCTGAACAGACCTATAACCACTAAGGAAATTGAAGCAGTCATCAAAAATCTCCCAACAAACAAAAGCCCAGGGCCAGATGGCTTCCCAGGGGAATTCTACCAAACATTTAAAGAAGAATTAATACCTATTCCTTCTGAAACTGTTCCAAAAAATAGAAATGGAAGGAAAACTTCCAAACTCGCTTTATCAGGCCACCATTACCTTGATCCCCAAACCAGACAAAGACCCCATCAAAAAGGAGAATTACAGACCAATATCCCTGATGAACATGGATGCAAAAACTCTCACCAAAATACTAGCCAATAGAATCCAACAGTACATTAAAAGGATTATTCACCATGACCAAGTGGGATTTATCCCTGGGCTGCAAGGTTGGTTCAACATCCACAAATCAAACAATGTGATACAATACATTAATAAAAGAAAGAACATGAACCATATGATCCTCTCAATAGATGCAGAAAAAGCATTTGACAAAGTACAGCATCCCTTCTTGATCAAAACTCTTCAGAGTATAGGCGATAGAGAGTACATACCTCAATATCATAAAAGCCATCTATGAAAAACCCACAGCGAATATCATTCTCAATGGGGAAAAACTGAGAGCTTTCCCCCTAAGGTCAGGAACACGGCAGGGATGTCCACTATCACCACTGCTATTCAACATAGTATTAGAAGTCCTAGCCACAGTGGACAACAAAAAGATATAAAAGGTATCAGAATCAGCAAAGAAGAAGTCAAACTCTTACTCTTAGCAGATGATATGATACTTTATGTGGAAAACCCAAAAGACTCCTCACCCCAAAACTGCTAGAACTCATACAGGAGTTCAGTAAAGTGGCAGGATATAAAATCAATGCACAGAAGTCAGTGGCATTCCTATACACCAACAACAAGACAGAAGAAAGAGAAATTAAGGAGTCGATCCCATTTACAATTGCACCCAAAACTATAAGATACCTAGGAATAAATCCAACCAAAGTGGCAAAGAATCTGTACTCAGAAAACTATAAAATACTCATGAAAGAAATTGAGGAAGACACAAAGAAATGGAAAAACGTTCCATGCTTGTGGATTGGAAGAACAAATATTGTGAAGATGTCAATGCTACCCAGGGCAATCTACAAATTCAATGCAATCCCCATCAAAATACTATCCACTTTTTTCAAAGAAATGGAACAAATAATCCTAAAATTTGTATGGAACCAGAAAACACCCTGAATAGCCAGAGAAATGTTGAAGAAGAAAAGCAAAGCTGGCGGCATCACAATTCCAGACTTCAAGCTCTATTACAAAGCCGTCATCAACAAGACAGTATGGTACTGGCACAAAAACAGACACATAGATCAATGGAACAGAATAGAGAGCCCAGAAATGGACCCTCTACTCTATGGTCAACTAATCTTCAACAAAGCAGGAAAGAATGTCCAATGGAAAAAAGACAGTCTCTTCAACAAATGGTGTTGGGAAAATTGGACAGCCACATGCAGAAGAATGAAACTGGACCATTTCCTTACACCACACACAAAAATAGACTCAAAATGGTTGAAAGACTTCAATGTGAGACAGGAGTCCATCAAAATCCTAGAGGAGAACACAGGCAGCAACCTCTTCGACCTCAGCCGCAGCAACTTCTTCCTAGAAACATCGCCAAAGGCAAGGGAAACAGGGGCAAACATGAACTATTGGGACCCCATCAAGATAAAAAGCTTTTGCACAGCAAAAGAAACAGTCAACAAAACCAAAAGACAACCGACAGAATGGGAGAAGATATTTGCAAATGACATATCAGATAAAGGGCTAGTATCCAAAATCTATAAAGAACTTCTTAAACTCAACACCCAAAGAACAAATAATCTAATCAAGAAATGGGCAGAAGACATGAACAGACATTTTTCCAAAGAAGACATCCAAATGGCCAACAGACACATGAAAAAGTGCTCAACATCACTTGGCATCAGGGAAATACAAATCAAAACCTTAATGAGATATCACCTCACACCAGTCAGAATGGCTAAAGTTAACAAGACAGGAAACGACAGATGTTGGCGGAGATGCGGAGTAAGGGGAACCCTCCTACACTGTTGGTGGGAATGCAAGCTGGTGCAGCCACTCTGGAAAACAGTATGGAGATTCCTCAAAAAGTTGGAAATAGAGCTACCATACAATCCAGCAATTGTACTACTGGGTATTTACCCCAAAGATACAAATGTAGGGATCCGAAGGGGTACGTGCACCCTGATGTTTATAGCAGCAGTGTCCACAATAGCCAAACTGTGGAAACAACCAAGATGTCCATTGAGAGATGAATGTATAAAGAAGAAGTGGTATATATATATACAATGGAATATAATGTAGCCATCAAAAGGAATGAAATCTTGCCATTTGCAACAACGTGGATGGAACTGGAGAGTGTTATGCTGAGCGAAATAAGTCAATCAGAGAAAGACATGTATCATATGACCTCACTGATATGAAAAATTCTTAACCTCAGGAAACAAACTGAGGGTTGCTGGAGTGGTGGGGGGTGGGAGGGATGGGGCGGCTGGGTGATAGACATTGGGGAGGGTATGTGCTATGGTGAGCGCTGTGAATTGTGCAAGATTGTTGAATCAGAGATCTGTACCTCTGAAACAAATAATACGTTATATGTTTAAAAAAGAAGAAGAAGAAGATAGCAGGAGGGGAAGAATGAAGGGGGGGAAATTGGAGGGGGAGATGAACCATGAGAGACGATGGACTCTGAGAAACAAACTGAGGGTTCTAGAGGGGAGGGGAGTGGGAAGATGGGTTAGCCTGGTGATGGGTATTAAAGAGGGCACGTCCTGCATGGAGCACTAGGTGTTATATGCAAATAATGAACATGGAACACTACATCAAAAACTAATGATATAATGTATGGTGATTAACATAACATAATAATAAAAAAAAAACCCAAAGAACAGAAATTCCTGTGTTGAATATCATGCAGCTCTAGAAAAAAACAAAACAAAACAAAAAACACTACAGGAGTGCATAGATGTGGATGAGCGTTGGTGAAAAGGGGGACGACTTTGGATCTTCTTTCTTTCAAGCCCTCTTCTCTTGAATATTTCAACTTATTTGTGTGTTCTGTCACTTTCCCCTGCTCATTCTCAGTACAGAAGTTTTTGGTCTAAGGAAAGGAAGGTGGGTGGCGTGCCTGGGTGGCTCAATCGGTTAGCGCCTGCCTTTGGCTCAGGTCATGATCCTGGAGTCCCCAAGATCCAGCCCAGTGTTGGGCTCCCTGCTCAATGGGGAGTCTGCTTCTCCCTCTCCCCCTCCCCCAACCTGTGCATGCGCTCTCTCGCTCTCTCTCACTCTTGCTCACTCTCTCAAATAAATAAATAAAATCTTTTTTAAAAAAGGAAAGGAGGGTGGGTAAAGGTAAAGGTAAAGGAAATATTCTCCCTGTTAAATGACATATTCTTTCAAATCATTTTCATATTATATGGAGACTTGTGTTGGCTCTCTTAAACTGGTTTGACCATAACAACTCTCCCTGGAGGCAATGAATGCCCACTTAGGGTTATGGACAAAGTGGGCTTGTATAGACTATGAAATGTTAGATATATTATCCCTCTATGCTCAGCATATAAACAACATTCAGTAAATATTTATTTAATCGAGTTAAATGAAATACTATAAAAGAGGTCATGTATTTGCCAGCCTGGAGAAGTGCAGAGCAGGGTCCTAAGGAAATGGGACATTAATAGGCACATTTTGGTGGTAGAAGAAGAAAGAATCTGAAACTTAGGAGAATGTATGGAAATATACAATATAAAACTTCTCTGCATAAATTTCATTTGTTTCAGTACAAAGGAATGGATTCAGGGCACCAGTAGCCCCATTTCTTCAGAGATTCATTGCCTTCTTGGTTTTTAGTCCTCTCCTCATATTAAAATTTGATACAATGTACTTTAGCAATAAAACTAATTTGCATAAATATGTTAACTCCCAAGTCATTTGAACTTCAGCATTTCTTCCCCTAGTGTTGAAATGAAAGGTTCGTATCTTTAATAAAAGATTTTCATGCATTGGAGAGGTAGTCTGAGAGATGTTTTCAGGGCTGGAATGGCCTTTTTGTTTCAAAAATCATGCTGTACCTGAGACTTGCTTTAAAATTAAATATACTTCAGTAATTTTAGTTTATATGTGGGGGTGTTGGTGGAGGAGGAGGATGGAGGAAACGGGATAGCAAAAATCCTAGAGTCATCCCACTTGGTTCTTTCCTTTCATGTCAGTTAGCTGTAATTTCTATCATTTGTCCATTTACCCAGATACTGATTGTTAGGTATGGTTGCTAGTGTTGAGAAACAAGATTGGTAAATGTTGGTCTTGACCTGGAAGACCTCACAGGCTAGTGAGAGAGACAGATGTGTGAACACAAATTTCAATAAAAACGTAAGTCATAGGATAGAGATCTGAACAGAGTGCTAGACCATCTCATTAGGCATATAGCCACATTCAGGGAAATTATGGAACGCTTTCTAGACACATCTGTATGGAGTCTTGAAGAATGAATGAGTTTCTGGATGAGGGAGGGAAAGAGAGGGGCACTCCATGAAGAAGGAACTGTGTGCAAAGACAAGGGTTATGAAAATAAATGGTGTGTGTTTAGGGAAAGTATAATTCGATGTGGCTGGACCACGGGAAGTATGGCAGGATGTAAGACCAGAAATGTAGGCTGGTGCGAATTTAGGAAGGGCTTAATAATCCGCATCAACAACATTAACTTCATCCTGTGGGCAATAAGAAAGACATCAACAGTTTTTAAGCAGAGGAATCACATGAGCAGGTGTACATTTTAGCAAAAATTGTCCTCTAAATGTGTAAGGGATGGCTGAGAGGAAGAAGATGGTGGACGCAGCAAGACAGTTAGCACAGGGGCCAGAAGATGAGGACTTGAGATAAAACAGTGACAGAGCACATAGTTCGGGGAGAGAGTAAAGAGTAAAGAATTGGAATCAACAGGACTTAGTTTGAAAGGGACTTTTTTCTTAATTTGGGTTCTCTGAGCAGACCTGAGACAAGGACCTGGGTGGATGAAGTACAGACATGCTGTCAGGGAAATGGGAAGTGACAGGTGATGGATGCAGCCCGCAAGTAGCGCGCTGCCCTCATGGGTGACCATAGCCACATCTCCCAGGGACACCCTGAAAGCCAAGCGAAGTACATTCCTCAGAAGGATGACACTGTGGAGGGAGGGACTGGGGCACTTTATATTTATTTCCCCTCGCTTTCAAGTGGGAAAAGGGAGAGGCAAAAGTCACATCCTATTGGTGTGAAGAGTGAAGAGGATGCGCGCAAGTGTCGAAACAAGTCTAAAAGCTGTTAAAGCTATTGCTGAGGACAAGAGTGAAAGCAGTTACTTAAGATACGAGACAAAAAATATTAAAAAAAATTTTTTTTGGAGAATGTTGACCAAAGGGAACAATTGGTTGAGAGGGAGATCCTGAAGATGAGAGAGAGGCTTGTGATAACTAAGGGAGAATAATTTCCAGAAGTGTCAGAAGTGCATGGGATCAAAACCATGGCTTTGGCCACTGGCAGTAGATCCAAGAGAAGAGGATGGACATTCCTCCCTCTGAAGCGAAATGGAGAGAAGTCAGGATGGGCAGGTATCAATACATTTTGAGGTGCAGGGAGGTCTGTTGAAGGAGCTTGTGTCTGGGGGTTTCATTTTCTGTGCAGTAAAGTATATGGATGGACCTAAGAGAGACTTGTCTGTCATAGACAAGATCTTTGAGAGCTGAAAATTTATCTGTTTATCACCATATCTCCAGCATCCAGCAGTGTGGGTGGAAGATAGGAGACTCTCAAAAAATAGTTATTAAGTTGCATGAATAAATTAAAAGTGGGGCATTCTATCAGAGTAGGAAGAGTCAGAAATACGTGGGTTCAAATCCCACCTTGCTGCATCACACTGAATAAATTACTGAAGTGTGCATTCTTAGGACTCCCATGAAAACTAAATGAATGAATGAATGTATAATATTTGATACAGAGAAAAATAAAAGTAATTATACATTATTATCATAATGCTCAAAAGTAAATATACCTTGGTATTTTCTCTTTATTTTGTCCCATTCCAAAGGAAGGCATATATTTAAGTTTGGCTTTTTAGTAGATTACTCCTAAATGTTATAATTTTCTATAGCGAAGCAAGAGCTAATTATTGGAATAATACCATTTTCACGTAAAATATGCACACACATGTTTTCTCATCCTATTAGAATTAAATATAGTATCCAAAATTTGAAAGGGAGATTACTCAATGTTGTAGGATTTTAGAGCTTCCCTAAATGTTGCCCAGTGCCAGGAGGGATAGCTAATATCACAGAAAACAGAATTAATATAAAGTAGGTTTCTGAGAAGTTAAAGAAAGGACAGAAATCAATCGAGTGAGGTTTAATCAAGATACATGGAAAGCAATTCACTAGGGAAAGATGGAACCTGAAGAAAAAGAAGTAAAAAAGAAGTGAAAGCCAGAAAATTATAGGTTTGGAGTCATGAATATGGGGAAAAAAGTGCTAAGGTCATAGTCCTCAATGAATTTGATGTGGATTAACAATGAGATGCTGCAAACAAGGTTGTATATCCTATGAGAAATTATTAACTGACCTATTGTATGTAAGACCTGGGGGGATAACAGTCTTTTTTTTCCCCCCACAATGATGAGTCCAAATATAAAATATAATATTCAGTTTTTCTATGGCTCTTAAGTTTGTGTTCCTTGAAATGGCTCTAAGATAGTTTTAAAAATACAACACACCCTCTTCCACTCCCCCTGCTTGTGTTCCCTCTCTTGCTCTTCTCTCTCTGTCAAGTAAATAAATAAAATCTTGGGCGCCTGGGTGGCTCAGTTGGTTAAGCGACTGCCTTCGGCTCAGGTCATGATCCCAGAGTCCCTGGATCGAGTCCCGCATCGGGCTCCCTGCTCGTCAGGGAGTCTGCTTCTCCCTCTGACCCTCCCCCCTCTCATGTGCTTGCTCTCTCTCATTCTCTCTCTCTCAAATAAATAAATAAAAAATCTTTAAAAATAAATAAATAAATAAATAAATAAAATCTTTTAAAAAATAAAAAAAATACAACACAAATAACCCACCTTACTAGACAATTACAAGGCTTGTCACATCACACCGGGTCACTGTTCGTCCTCAAACATACATCTCGTCAACCTTCTGTACCTTTCCTGTTTTTCTTCCCACTGCCTGGACCTACCTCACTCCACTCTCCGGTTATAGAAATTTGATGCATTCATTCACCGAGGCTAGCCTCAAATATCATCTCACATTGCTGAAGACTTTTTTGATTTCTGCTGCTGTTTCCAATATGCCTTCTTTCTGATGTTCCTGCCCTGAGAAGCAGGGCTAGATTGGGGGAAAGTACTAGAATAGGAGGGAGAGTAGAGGGGGCAGTGGGGTTAGCCTGGACAAGGCTGAGTCTAGAAATTCAGATTTCAGAGTTACCAACATTTAAGAAAGCCCCGAGTAGAGACATGATCATGAAGTAGAGAGCACGCTCTGGGAGAGAGGTTTTGCACAATATGGGGACAGTTGGGGAAATGAATGACCTCCACAGACCTCCTTGGGATTATGCCCCTGGATCTCTGTGCCACTTATCAATGTATTGCCTATGAGCTCAAGTGCTTGAAAAAGGGGGCCAGAATATAGAACTCAATAGCTAACGTGCTTCGTGGTTCTTCCTCGGAACATGAATTCAATACTTCCTCGAGGACCCCAGGAGATGGGGTGTGCTCCTGCCAGGAGACACAAGAACCCCAGGAATGTCGCTCCTTCTCGGACACTGCACGGTGTGGCGGGTGTCGGCACTGAGTGGCCCTGTAACAGGGAAGGGCTCTGTGGAGGGTTGAGGCTGCCCTGGCATTTGGGTCCTGTGATCCAACAGATGCTCTGATACTATGGGTGTCAGTGGTGGGAAAGATTCAGTGTGAATTTCAGGGCAAGCCCCCAGTGAGAAAACACTAACCCAGTCCCTGGAATTGGAAGCAAGTCCCTGCTAACTGCAGCAAAGAGTTATGTCACTTTAGAGACGGTGTCCGGCCTGTCCCTGGGCCGGGCAGAGACAGAACACTCGATCACCTGACATCAGGCGACTGCATCTAGAACGGCTCATCGCGAGCTGCCTTATGTTGGATCAGCAGAGTCAGAACATCCGGCAGGCCCAGCAGCCGGTGATCATTAGATGGGAAAGGGACACCCCGAACAGAGGAACAGAGTCCAGAAAGGGCCGGAGGACACGAGTAAGCTGAAAAAGCCGGTCGCCCAGACACCCGCCCCGGTAATGCCCAGCCCTCTCCCGGCCCACTCCCATGGGCATATGGCAGGTCTGCGGTAACTGGAGGCAGAAGGAGGAATGAGCCCGAGTCTGGTTTATGAAGGGGTCAGTGTGGTATGTGTGTGGAAGGTGAAACTGGATGGCAGCTGCCTGACAGCCGTGTTCGAAGGTGGCTTTGAAAACAGCCCGGAGGGACAGTCCTCCCCACCGTGCTGCCGTCAGCCGCGCACTCCACATGAAATGAGAGTGTTTGTACATTCAGGAGTAGGCTAAAGCTCCTTTGTATATTTGTAGTACTTCGGCAAGTTGAGGTGTAAAGAATAATTAAATTCTCTCTATATAACGAGCGCCGCACTTTTCCTAGAACTATATTGGATTCACTTAGGTAGCTTAAGTTAAAGCAAAGCGAAGTCTAATATGAAGATGCACAGTGTAGCTCAGAAACTGATGAGCAACAGGAACAGTTGGGCCAGGGATAAAACGCCACTGGGACTTCCTCTTGCCTTTGCTTTCCATCTCCTCTCCTCCTCCTTCTCCCTCCTCCTCCCCTCCCCCATCCCGTTTTCCCTTCCCTTCCCCTCCCCTCCGTCCTCCTCTTCCTTTCCTGGCTAGCCTCCCCTCAGACACTCAGTTCTGCTGGTATAGATGACAGCAGCCGTCATTAGCTCTCAGAGAAGGTCTCTTCTGCAGTGAAACTAACCTGATAACCTGACTGATCTGAAATTGTATTCCCAAGCCCAAGTTACCTAGGGAAGAAGTTTACTGGCCCAGCTATTTTCCACCCGTGGCCCAGTCGGCTGGGGTCTGTGCACTGGACTCATACAGTATCCAGGTCATCGTTACCATGCAGATGAGGGGAGAAAAGTGGTCCTGGGAGCAGTGTATGCTGTTGGCGCCGGGGTGGGGCTGGGATGGAGGTGGGGGAGAGGGGACAGGGCTGTCGAGGTGGCCCGTTTTATTAGACGCCTATTTGCTTTCATCTGGTGGGGACACTTCTACCAAAATACTTGGCTCTTTACAAGTAGAAAGGGATTGGAAGATCGAAAGTTCTGCTCTCAATAAACACGGCTGCTAAGGCCCTTGTTTCTAGATGGCCCATCGTCCCACCTCCACCTGCAGAAATCACAGCTCGCCATCCTGCGGCTGCCAATTCCCCCCACTTTCTGCCTGTTTACTGGAATTTGGAGTCTCTCACCGGATATACGGAATGTAAATGTATGTCTTAGGCAACCTCACATCTTGGCAGGATTTGGAGCCATTTTCTGGTTGCTTCCAGCCCTAGACAAAGGGAATGACGGAGGAATATTTCTATTTATTTCCAGGTGGGTGGGGGCTTGGCAGAGATGGCTCACAGGGGTTCTGTCCAGTTCTGTTGGCCTTGTCTTTGAGGGAGATTACAGATTTAGTTAACTTTCACTACTTGTTTATAACAGTGTGAGTTTTCACCTTTCTATTTTCTTAATGTTGTGAAAGTGGAAATGAGGCTGGTTTTGGTCCCTAACATGAGCCATTAAAACGTGGGTAGGGGGGTGCCTGGGTGGCTCAGTCCGTTAAGCATCTGCCTTCGTGTCAGGTCATGATCCCAGGTCCTGGGATGGAGCCTGGCATCAGGCTCCCTGCTCAGCGGGGAGTCTGCTTCTCTCTCTCCCTCTGTGTGCTTAAATAAATAAATAAATAATTTATCTATCTATCTACCTTAAAAAAGTGGGTATAGGTCATAGTGGACCGTGGAACAGCAGGGACTTGAACTGCGTGGGCCCACTTACATGTGGATTTTTTTCCCATAAATATCGTAAGTACTGTAAATGTACTTCTCTTCCTTAAGATTTTCTTAATAACACTTCTTTTCTCTAGCTTGCTTGATTGTAAGAATATAGTATATAATATATATGAAATACAAAATATATATGAATAAACTGTTTGTTATCAGTAAGGCTTCCAGTCAACAGTAGGTTTTTAGTAGTTAAGTTTTTAGGGAGTGGAAAGTTATATGTGGGTTTTTGACTGCCTCTGTGGGGGTGTGGGTCTGGGGCCCTTAACCCCCAAGTTGTTCAAGGGTCAACCGTACTATAATTTCTGGACCAAAATATTTTCTTTTATTTTGAAAATAGGTATTTACTATTTTTACTGAAGAGTCAGCATACACTTCAGAGCATACATAAAAAGACAATGGAACAATGATCACAGTGGAAAGCTTTGGTTACACCTTTAGACTATGGAGTTATTATCTCTCCAATTTACATTTGTGAGAAATGCTTAGCTAACTGGAAAAGACTGCTTATTTTTCTATCAGTCTGATTTGGTTTTTCTTTATATTTAATTTCTGAACAGTAGAGCACTTTTAAACATTATAATTAAAAATAAAATAGGCTTTTTCAAAAATTTACGTATCATAAAAAATAACCAGAATATCCATCTGTTGTGGTTAAATACATAATTTGTTTTAAAATACGAATAGGAGAAATATAGTGATTCAGAAAACCAGCATGGGAAATAACTAAAAACATAATTCCAAACAGGCTTTCCCACCTATTATTTTTGAAACCCTAGCAGGATATAAAAGGAAGTTAGTAATTAACAAAGCATTGGAAAGAGTGGGTAGAGATTTAGTTTAGTAAATCAAGGAGAGGATTTTGAAATATGAATGAAACAACGTCAACAGCATTTTGTAGAAGAATATTAATAAAGTCTACTGAGTGAGTTCAGAAACATTTTGTGCATTTCAAGTGCTGTTGATTCTTCTAGGTAATGATGCTCCATTATAAGAATAGTCAATATTTGGATGACACAAGATTAAACAATAGATTGTCTGAATTGGCCTTGCTCGTTTGACTTGCAAGATAATGTCCCCTGAATTGAGAAGCATATATTAATATTCATTTTGAGTTTTGAAGTGCTAAATTAGGCTACAAATCCAGACTAAAATATAGTAATGCAAATTTGGAAGCACGAAAACCATTTGCAGGGTCAGGAGACAAACAGTAAAACCGGTGATAGCCAGCAAGTTTTCATTTCAACTGCCCTACTCGCATGGCACTTGATTATGGGAATGAGGAATCCATAATAGAGAAAACTGGTTAAGTGCTATGTAGCAAAAGGAGAAATCAGATAAGGCTTTGACAGATAGATGATATGGTCAAAATATCTTATGAAATAAAAATGAAGATTGTAAAGCATAATAAGAAAACAAACATATCTGGAACCACCACCCAATCTTGGCAAAAACATTTTTACCAGCGCCATTGAAGCTCCAAATATTCCTCCCAATTAAGAGTTTCCTTTGTCCTCCAACCCAGACTGAATTTTGTGATTATCATTCTCTTGCTTCTCCTTATAATTTTACCAGATACACATGTACCTGTAAGCAATGCATTATTTGGTGTTGTAGTTGAATTTTTAAAAATGATTTCATAATACATGTGACTTTAAAATTGCCTCTTTCACTTGACATTTTAAAGATTCATTTTTGCTGTTGGGTAGGATTCTACTTTATGAATATGTCATAATTTATCCATTCTTCTGTTGATGGGAATTATTTTGTTTTGTTTTTACAATTAAAAAAAACCCATGAACAGTGATGTAAACATGCTTATGTATATCTACTGGTGCACATTTGTAAGTGTCTACAGAGCAGCACCATCTAACCATCTAACTCTCTGCAATGATGGAAAATATTCCATGTCTATGGTGTCCAGCATCACAGCTAATACTCACATGGGGCTTTCGACTACTTGCAATATGGCTAGTGTGACTGAGAAAATGAATTTTTTATTTAAATTTTTACAAAACTGACTTTATGCCTTTAATTTCCAAGAAAGAGCAATCCATGGAGTATTGAAATAAATTTATTTTGATGCACAGATTAGTGGGAAAAGAGGATAGTACACGCCATTGAGAATTTCCTCATATATTTTTACTGGTGTTTTGTTTCTCTGATCATATCTCTTCTTTAAAAAAAAACCCTGCAGTTTTTAGAACAGTTTTAGATTTACAGAAAAATTATAAAGGTAGCACAGAGAGTTCCCATATGTCCCTCACCCAAGGTCTCCCATTTTCAACACCTTACATCGGTATTGTGCATTGGCTAACAATTACTGAACCAGTATTGATACATTATTATTAACTGAAGTCCATACCTTATTAATATTCGCCTATATTATGATTTGCTTGCGATCATTTTCTCTAAAGTCCTTTTTCTGTGCTAGGATACCATCCAGGAGACATTAAATTAGTCATCATGTTTCTGTAGGCACTCTGTGACTGTGACAGTGATGGGGACTCTCCTAGTTTCTGATGACACTGGCAATTTTGAGGAACACTGGTCATGTATTCTGTATAGTGTCCCTCTATTGGGATTTTCTGATGTTCTCTTCATAATGAAACTGGAGTCATGGGTTTTCAGGAGGAAGATGACAGAGGGAGAGTGCCATTTCATCATATCATATCAAGGGTACATACTATGAATACTATCAACACGACTTACCACCCACTGCTGTTGTTGACCTTGATCACCTGGCTGAGGGGGTGTTTGTCAGGTTTCTCCTCTGTAAAATTTACTTTTTACCCCCTTCCTGCACTACCTTTCCATGCTGTACTTTTTGGAATAGAGTTACTATGTGTAGCCCACACATAAGGAATGGGAATCCTTTGGAATTCTTCTACAAGGGAGATTCGTCTTTTCTCTTCCATATACTCTTTTATCCAGTCAATAGTTTATATCAGTATGAACTCATATGGATACTTATTTTCTACATTGGGTAATAATCTAATTTAGTGTGTTGCTCAAGTTATTCCAGCTTTGGCCATTGGGAGCTTTTTCAGTTGCTTCCTGTGTCTCTTTGACACAGCCCCCATCAGAAAGAGAAGAGAGTGTGTGCGTGCTCCAGGTTCATCTTGTATATTTCCTGCCCCAATTCTAGAATCAGTCATTTCTCCAAGGAGCCTGGTTCCTTTTGTTGGAAAATAGTATTAGAGACCAAGATCTGGACACCACATCTTCTCATTATTACTGGGCATTTTATTCTATTTATTTAAAATTCAAAACGTTATAGCCATGGTGGCTAGTGGATTCTGTATTGGACAGTTCAACTCTAGTCTATATCCTTAGGAATAGACTTACAAGTCACAGGGTATGTGAATGTTCAACCTTACAAGATAACTCTTAATTGTTTTCTGAAGTGTATTTGCCAATTTACACGCCCAACAACGATGTTTGAATTCACGGAGCTCCATTTTCTAATACTTTGTATTCCCAGATTATCAGATTTATGCCAGTATGATGACATCTTCGTTTTTGTGCCTACTTTTTTTTTTTTTTTTCCAAAAAGCAATTGAGGAAGGAAGTCTTTCTGGCTTTTTTCTCTTTAAACACTTTTGTACAGATTTGTACATTAGCCATAGAAACAGAGATAGATTTTTAACTGCATGTTCATATGCTTGCTTTATTCTGATAAGGAATTAAAGCCATTTACAAAATGGCATGAAATAGAGAAGTATTTACTTTGGCCTAATCTGCCTCCACAGGGAGCAGCACCCTTTTCTTTAGAAAAGCGATTGTCTACTACAATAATAGCCTTATGTCAGTGGTATTTGAAGCAATGAAAAAAATCAGAGCGTTGCCCTACATTCAGTACAGGTGTATGGAAAGTGTCAGCACTACAAGAAAGCAAGATGATCTATAAACTGAATTAATTGGCTAGAAACAAATTGAGAAGCATTCTTGTCTCAAGGAAACGGAAGATTTTGTATCTATCTCCACTTCTTTTTCCCCATTCTCCAACATCTGGAAAGGGTAGAACAGACTGTTTCCCACAGCAGGCTGGGTTGGGTTCAGGGATAACAGCATTTGAAACTCACATGACAGGATGATGTCAGCCGTCATCAGTTTAAAAATATATACTTTGGGGCGCCTGGGTGGCTCAGTCGGTTAAGCGTCTGCCTTTGGCTCAGGTCATGATCCCAGGATCCTGGGGTTGAGCCCCACATCGTGCTCTCTGCTCAGCAGGGAGTCTGTTTCTCCCTCTCCCTCTGCCTCTCCCCTGACTTGTGCTCTCTCTCTCTCTCTTGCTCACTTTCTCTCGCAAATAAATAAAATCTTCAAAAAATATATATGCTCTGACAAGATAAAACAACATCAGCAACAAATTGTTGAGGAAATAGGGACAGAGTGAAAATTGGAGGGAAAAAGTGAAATAAAACGAGGCTGAGTTTATTTATTACACATAATCTGGAAGCAAGATTATGCATATATACGAAAAGTAACCAACCGAAACAGGGAACGTGATGGATTGCACAGTTCGTAGTGTCTGTGAGATTAAGAAGAAAAAACAAAAAGCAAAAAACAAAAAAGAAAAAAACCCTGACTGCTCAGGAAAAGCACAACTTTCCTGGCGTTACAAATAATAGAAAATAGAAGCCAAAGAAGAATAACAACAATTAAAAAAAAAAAAAGGTGTTCGCTAACAACTCTCACATTGTCTAGTAAAAATCATTTATTTCTAAATCCATGCCAAATTTTATCCTTCAGTTCTTCCTCCATATGAACTGAGTGCCAAACACGCAGCTGAGTAACCCAACACCTTGGCAGAGCAGTTGTGAGCAATGCCTTCATTTCCACCTGCAACAAAGACTTTCCCCAAAACTGTAAATTTTTACAAAGCACAGATTTTCATTCATATTGAAAATAGTTTTATTATGTATAGTGGGAAAAATGTATACTCGGTTGGGCAATGTAGATTGCTTAATTTATTGGATAGGAGAATGTTACTTAGCAGATTGTAAATGTTTGTTACCACTAAAATGTTAGTATCAGTCCGTTTTTGAAGTAAAAATCCACTCTCATCTTTTCAAAATTCATTATGCATTTACATCCAGTTGGATCAAGATCCTAAGCAACCTGTAGCTCCATTTGAATCAGCTTTCTTATCACTGACATGTAGGATTGATACAAGTATGGGGAAAACAGGTACTATGTTTACCTGTAAGTTTGTCCTAGATACTTTTTATCAAGTGAGGACATTCTATTCCTAGTTTGCTGAAGTTTTTATGAGGAATTGATTTTTGATCTTGGCAAATGCTTTTCCACTTCTATTGAGATGACTGTATGTTTCTTTTTTAGTTTGCTAATATGGTAAATTACACTGATTATTTTTTTTAACATCTTTCTTTATATATCAAACAATTTAATGGTTTTTACATTCACAGAGTTGTGCAACCATTACCAATTTTAGATAACTTTTACCACTCCAAAAAGAAATCCTGTACCTATCAGCAGTCACTCTCCATTCCCTCCCAATTTCCTCTCCCCTGTGTCCCCTGCCCCATGCAACCACTGATCAATTTTCTGTGTTTATGTCTTTGCCTATTCTGGGTATTTCATATACATGGAATATCATAATATGTGGTCTTTTGTAATTGGATTATTTCACTTAGCAAAATACTTCTAAATTTCATCCACATGGTAGCATATACTTCATTTCTATTTCTTGCTGACAAATAGTCCATTGTATGGATATACCACATTTCATTTATCATGTGTCTGCTGATACACTGATTGATTTTTGAACATAAACCAACTTTGCATTCCTGGGATAAACATACTGGGTCAGGATATATTACCTTTTTACATATTGCTTGATTTAATTTTTCATCTATGCCATGAGGGATATTAGTCTGCAGTTTTCCTTTCTTGTCATGTTTATGTGTAGTTTGGTATCATGATAATGCTGACCTTATAAAATAAGTTGGGAAATGTTCCCTTGTCTGCACTTTTTTAGAGGAGTATACGTAGGCTTGCTCTTATGTCTTCTTTAAATGTCTGGTACAATTCATCAGTGAAACTGTCTAGATCTGGAGTTTTATTTATGGGAAGGACTTTAATTTCTTCAATAGATAGAGTATCTTGCAAGGTCTCTGGGAAAATGATTAAGATTCTTAGATGATTTCTTCTTAACCCTGACATTTTTGTTCTGGTCAAGCATGAGCCTTTATCTTTTTCCTTTTTGTTTTGTTTTGTTTTTGAATTTCTACACTTACTATAATTAAAGGATAGGGTTTCCAGGTTCACCATACAACCTTACAACTTGACTTCTCTTGTAGCATGTCTGCAGGGAAAAGTATAAGGACCAAAGGATTTGAGTGATGGGTCTCCTCTATAGTCATTTTTCTCACTGTAAATCAATAAATTGATATTCTTATTTTATATGTCAGTTTTGTGAGCTTGGTTAATGTGACTGCCCCCATCTTTGTGCTGACAAATCAACACCATCAACCTGCAAGAATGCGGGATGTAGCAAATTATTTAGGAGTTGCAACCTTCTAAACCACTTGGGAGTTGGGAGGGGAACTTCCCTTAGCTTATTCAACTCCTTTCCCTCTAAGCTATTGTGATGGTTGACACAATCCCTTACCTATTTGAAATTCTAAACCTGTAATATGAAATATGATTCTCAGGGGAAGTGATTTAGCCCTGCTCAATTGATATGAAGGAAGGGGACAATATATGTAAAAGTTTTGGAAATAAGTATTCAGCAGATAAAAATTTAAATTCTTCTTGGATCTCTGCTCTGCTTAAGGCATTACTACCTGAAAAGATATTGCACTGAAGAGGGAAATCAATACTAGCCTGTGAAAAGCCTAAGTGAAAACATCCTGAATGAAGTATGGCATTCAATAGCAAGTTCACAGTCATAGACAATTGTCCAGTGGAAGGAATACTGATTCTTGACCTTCTTTAGATCCTAGACCATCAGAAGAGTTTTGTAACTGTAAACAAGAAAGGAAGGATCAAAATGAGAAATTTAAGAACGCTCTAGAAAGCTACTGAAAGTTAGAAGACAAAAAATGTTCAGAATAAAACTCCAGACGTATCAAGATATTAAGGTCTAATATGTTTTCTAAGTGGTAAGCACAAGAAAAAATCACTTGTACCATATTTAATTGGTTTGTCTTATGTAATGGATTGAGACTTGTAATTGTCATTGGAAGGGTGGACGAGACACAAAGCCTACACACGCATTAAAGGATTTTATCTCGGAGCATCCCTTTGAATTGCAAAGGGAATTTTTAATGCCACTTGTGTCAAAGTCCTTGAAATGGATGTTTAATATTTCCTCATTTTTTTATATTTAGATGTCTTTCAAAGTTTTATCATTATTTTTTATTTTATCCCAATTATGTCCAATTCCCCTTTTCATCTCTTCTTTCTGCCATCTGCAAAGTCTAGTACAAAAAACAAATTACAATTCATTACCATAATACATACTTAAAGAAAAGGAAAACTAGCTCTTTTAAAATTAGAAAGTTGGACCCTACCATGTATTGGTGAGGATTCTCGAACCTCAGAAAAATCTCTTATGTAGGTGTGAGTAGGAGTATAAACTGGCAAATGAGTTTGAAGAATAATTTGGCAGTATCTAGCAAGGTTGAAGATCCACATACCCTCTGACCAGCAATTATGTAATTCATGCCCATGAGCTGAAGGAGATGTATAGATACCAGAACATTGTTACTATGTTGTTTGCAATTCATCTGAAAACAACATAAATCCTCATTATTGTGAGACTAAATTATCATATATTCTTATAAGTGAATAATACCAAAAGCAGCTTAAATAAATAAACCAGAACTACATGTATCAATACGTATAAATACATACAAATCTCAAAAGCAAAACTTGAAGCAAAGAAAGCAAGTTGTATAAGGCCATACAAAGAATGATACAATTTATATGTAGTTTGGATACTTGCAAACAATACCATATAGTTTAAGGATACACACTTTATAGTCAAAGCATAAACGTATGAATAATGCCAAAATCAGGGTAGTGATTAGAGGTGCAACATTTATTATCTGTAATGTTTTGGTTGTTCATTTTTTGTACATGTTGTATGACTGAAAATATTTCAAAATAGAAAGAAAAATCCCTTCCAGGCTATTATTCCTACAGTGCATGTTGCCCCAAGTAAAGTATTTGCTTCACTGGGAGTTAATCCTATGGCCTTGAAATGTGAAAGACCTAGTTCATTAGGATATTTACCTCAGTTGTCATTTTTATTTGTGATGAAGTGCACAAAACTTGAAAATGGAACTCTGCTATACCACTACTGAAAAATATTTCATAATATTCCAATGGTCTCTATCAACTTCAATACAAGGAAGGCAAAGAGAGGATGTCTTTTCATTAATTTGCCTCTCCTTAGTTTTATTGGCATAGCCGTCCGACACACATACGTACCAAAGCAAACACAAGACATTATTTGTAAGTGACATGATGCAAGTGAATGTAAAGACTGGCGAAAGAGACGAAGTTCGTCTCTCATACCAGTGTTCTTATTTTCTCCCTCTCTACCCCAATCAATCTATGCCTTCTCAAGGTTTAAGCAGTGATGGTTCTCAGACTTGCACACTTTCCAATATTCCATGTTCTAAACTTATCACCCATTTATGTGGGGGAACTGAACCAACCCAGTGCTGTGCTGGGGGCCTCTCCTCACTGCTAGGCTAGAGCTGGGCTCCTTTGGACCTGGGGGTCCCTCTTCCTAGGATCACCTGCTAGGGCTTAGGACTCTGAATCTTTGATGTCATGATTTTATGTGATACCTCCTGGGAGTCCCGAGCCCCTGGGGTTAGAGCAGGCCTGGACCACAAGTCCCTCCTCTTCCATGGAGAGAAGAGCGGTCTAGATTTTCCTGGGACCTCTGTGAATATTTATTCTATTTATGGAGGAAATATGTTTGAAGGAACCCCCTCTCTGGATACTTTCTGTCAGCATTGGAGTAGCTTCCTCTTCTGGACCTGGCTCAGGAGGCTGGGATTTTGATACATTTCCTAATAAAGAACTTTCTCTTGCCTATTATAAATATTAAAATAAACTGATCATCCCTTTACCAGGAAATGAAGCTCAATGGCGTGAGTTAAGTGGGAAGATTTCCTAGGAGGACAGACATCAGTTAGCATTGAGACAAAGGACCTTGAGATGCACACTATAAATCTGACAAATTTAATGGACTAATTAACATGACAAACAATTGTTCTCTTAGTAGTAAAATTGGAAATCAGACTAGATAAACTGTAAGATATTTTCCAGCTTGAAAATTTGCATAATTCTACTTTATTTCCCCAATCTGCAATATCCTAAGATATTACCAGGTAGTGGGTAAGTAAATACGGCAGAGGAGACAGAGAGTTAAGAGTATGAGTCAAAATCCTTTTTTAAGGCACTTGCATCCAGGAGCGGATAAATGAAACAAATGATACACAACAACACACAATAAAATATGTGATATACTGTTAATTCTCCAAAGTGACTTGCTATTATTAATCCTAAATACCATATACTGGGCACCTTTATACACATCACATAAGTCTTGGAATCCCGAGAGACACATATTAATTATCCCATTTTATGTTGGTCAAGTGAAGACTCAGATAAATTTAAGACAAGATCAGTTCCCCAGATAACAGGATGCAGATAGTTTAATTCAGGTTGTCTGGATACAGATGATGCTTAGTTCACCAGAGTATTCTGCCTGCATTACATACAATCTCTACTTGATCTCTTAAAATTATTTTTAAATAAGAAAAGTAATGCAGGACTACATGCCTGTTGCCATTAAACACAGACAGTAACAAACACAGGCGTGCAAACAAGGTGCCCTTCACAGCCTCCGTCATCTCAGCCTACCCACCTTCTTCCTTCACAATTGGGGATCGTGCTGCACATACCGCTCAGTGACCTCTTTTTAATGGAAGAAAACATACCTTGTAGTTGTTTCCTATTTGTTCGTATAAACCTATCTCCATATTCCGTATCATAACTTAAACACTTCCTTATTTTTGGACATAAGCTGTGTCCATTTTTTTCTTATAAACAATGCGGTAATGATCATTTCTGTTTATTTCACTTTGACCTCCCTAGGCAGACATCTGTGCAGAACATTTTCCTGGAAGGGAGGTGCCATGTCCTTGGATCTTATGAACTCCAAATCCTATTCTCCCCATCTCACTTATCCCAAATTGAATTCTTTAATATTCCTGTTATTTTTCCTCCCTCCTTCCCTCCTTCCCTCCTTTCCTTCTTTCCTTTGTGAAGACTTCTCCCTGATGTCCTGCTCTGAAGTATGCTTTCTTGCTAAATTCGGCCTCAGGGTCTCCAACCCTTTAAAAACTGCCCCGGGATGGATCGCTGCTTCAAAACTTTTGTCTTAAAATTTCATGTTAAGGAATGGTTACAGGGCAAACCAGTGTTGTGTGCTAATGCTGTATATTTCATTATTATATAAGCAAGATCCAATGATTCGTTTCCTCCTAGGGGAATTATGAAGAATTGATAAATGAGGATTTCTCCCTTGAACATACAATATCCATTGGTAGATGTGGGTTTCTTTGAATGTATAGAATTTCAGAAATGTTTTGGAGAGGAAAGCATACAGTGGAAGTAGTGAGAACAAAATGGATTTCTGAGTCCGAATTTCAGTTCTGCCACCCATTGGTGGTGTGGCTCTAGGCGAATCATCATCTTTAGTGCTCTAAACTTAAAATAAGAGTAATAGTAACAATAATAGCAATAATAATATTACATGTTTTCAAATTTGGCTTAAGGCAGCATTTTCCAAAGTGTTTTCACATAAACCTAAAAATTTCATGATCAAGTCAACTTAAGCAACTCTGGGGAAAAAAGTTTTTGCATTGTTTTGTTTTTACTGTAGATTTCCTCAGATGATTTAATACGTGAATGTGTTTGGGGAATCGGAAAGTCAAGACACAGTGTGAAGTAGTTCCTAAATTACGTAATCCCCAAATCCTATTCTTTGTAAAGAACATTTTGGAGGACTTGAGTTGCAAAACACATATTTTGGGCAAATGCTTGTTTAAGATTTAAAGATAATGCATACAAAAGTTCTGGAATATTTTAGAGACTCAATAATGGCTTTTATTACTATTATAAATCAACTTTTAAATATAAAACAAAGGACTATAGAGGAGAGCTAAAGGGCTCCAGAGAAGCAGGGATGCAATGAAAAATAATTAATAAAGAACTCTTCTCCCAGAAGGTTTTAAGAAAAACCTTACCCAATAAATGCACTTTAAAAATGTAGCGGAGATTTAGAGAATTTAGAAAGTGACTGTCAGAGGAATTCATCTTCCACACATATTGAATTCCTCCTGTCTTTTCCATCATGGTCCCATGTGTGAGCATATTAGCTTAGGAGTAAAGAGCTCTGAGGATGAAGAACAAAGTAGTAGAATGATAGCCTCAGTGACAAGGAACAGAGCAGACACTATGAAAACAGCCCTGCTGAGAATGGAATATTGAACAAAGAAATTGTAGGTGCTATTTATTCTGAGGGTTTGATATATTTGCTTTTTTTTTCCCCACACATTGACAAATCCTGGTGAAATAATGACCTCTGTTGATAATTTATTAATTCAGGGCATTTGCTTTAAATACAGTAGGAGTCTATGGATTATTTCTGCTATCTTCTAATGGTCGGGTGTCCCTGATATTATTCTATTGATTGCACTTTTCCATTGTGTGTCCCAAAGGCAGAGAAGGGCAAACAGCAATCATGAAATATGAATGAGATGCCTCATTAACCTTTGGGCTTTTGAGTGCTTGGAAGCATCTAATCTATGTCACTGGCAAGAAGAGTCTGGAAGCACTGCAGGGGGTTGCGGGGAGAGAGGAAGGGCAGTTTACTTTGTGGTTGGTAAACTCTATGCCAAGCCCTGGCATGGTGCCTGATCTCACACAACAGGACCCTGCATTACACTGGAGATACTGAGATTTTAGCAAACATAAGTGTACTATAGAAAGCTTGCTGAAATTCTGAATATCAGGCTCATCTCCAAAGATTTTGACTCAGCAGTTCAGGGTAGATTTCAGGCACCTGCATTTTAACAAGCACATAGGTGATTCTGATGCAGGTGATTTGGGGACCACACTTTGAGAAACATCGCATTAGACCCGTTCAACAAAGAGGGAGTGAGCTGATAAAATTTAGATGTCTTGTAGTTTTTACCAAAGTACGCAGACCTGTTTTTATTTTCATATATTTTTCATTTAGAAAAAATTTCCAACCAAATTATGTGATACTTGCCTTATGGCTGTTTTTTCCATATTATCAGAAGCTACTTTGTCAGCAATGGGGTTGTCATTTAGACCATTTAGGGCTTTTTCCTTCAAAATTTAAAGTGTCCTTATAACAATATGATGTAAATAGACATTGTCTATTTACATTACATAATGTGTTATAGGCAGAGGACTCAAGACTTTAAAAATTTTCAAGAATGCCATATGACTCTGAAAGTTGACTATATATGATCATTCATATATATATAGATATAGATATAGATATAATAGATAGCACTATTATGATTCCATGCAGTGATAAATAGACCACAAGAACAGCATGAGAAGACAGGAAGGCCCATTTCATAAGGAGCCAGTGGAAAGACTTGAAGAACAAGAAAGGGAAAATCATTTCCAATCCCCTGCCCTGAAGCAGCTCTACCTTTCTTTCTGGTTCCCTCAGAACACATGCATGGCATCTTGAACTGATGGGGCCCAGGGTGGTGATAGTTAGACTCAGTACCTCCTTCCTACATTCTCTTTGTCTTCAGCAATCTCACCAATTCCATAGCCTATTTCTTTTATAGCCACAAGCTTAGTTCCTTGTAAACAGTTACTTTCTTATATCACCAATACAAACTGTTACTGTTGTCGATAACTGTCTTCCGCCTGGCCCCCTCCCAGGCCCACCACAAGCCTAAGGACAATCTGTAATCACCTTCATCTTTCTCTCTTCAATTGAGAAGGTCAAAGAACAACTTAGCATGACTGTTAAGCATAAAAATTATGACAGAGAGGTACATTATAACAAGAAAAAGAAAAGTCATACATTTAGAAATATTAGATGTAATAATAATAAGCAAAACAGTGTCATCGGGACATAAAAGACCTTGAAAATGCTCAGAACATTTTCAGAATTCCTAAAATAGTTTCCATCTAACAGCTCATTCTCCACTAATTAAAATTACTTTGCCTCAAGGAGCTGCTTCCAAGATAAACTATGTTTGGTTAGATAAGCTACATTCAATTTTATTATTTTTCAGTTTTATTCAATTCCAGAGTCATATTGTTATATTGCTTGGTTTCTCACATACACGCGCGCGCACGCGCACACACACACACACACACACACACACTTTGGTTTCTTTTAATACATTAAATTCAAGATAGACCAGGTTTTCTTGGGACAGTTGAGAGATTTTCTTCATTTAGAAACACTGACTCTGCAGGAAAAGCCTTTCCATTTCTAAAAACAAGATGTCTTACAATGAATTTCCGAATACAACATAGGAAAAAATCCAAGAGGTTCAGAAAGGACATGAGGACTCATCTAACTGAGCTCCTTCCTTCCACGGAAACCGAGGATCAGAAAGGTGAAGGTCACATCACTAATTAGTTGCAGAGCTGGCGGATGAACCCACGATACCTTTATATCATGCTTCACATTTGTACACCAGGTTTGTCTATCGAGGAATCATGTGGATGAATTTTTACTGCTTACACCAAACACTGATTGTGCTGCTAGTGTACATATGGGTCTGTGCTGAGCATCTGAAATGCCAGGATGGGGCAAACAAAATAGTTTCTGCTCTCATGTTTTTCACAATGAGATTTACAAGATGTTTTTTCCAGATAAAGAGTAATCTGTATCTGAGTGTACTTGTTCTCAAGCAACCACTTCCAGAGTTCAATAATGAATCAGTCCATGTTCAGACAAAATTATAACCCAAACCTGTGGTTTAAGGCTACTGTAGAAATTTTTGATCTGGCTTAATGCCTCTTTTAAAATTTCATCAATTAATTAATGATCCAGCTTATTCTTGAAATATCATGGTTACATACAAGCATTTCTTTTTCTTCCTTTTTACGAGTCAAGTGTTGCCTGGGAGAAATGTGGAGGAAGTAGCTCAGAAGATTTAACACTATGGTTTTTATATTCAGTCACTCATTTAACAAATACTTATCAATGCTTATTATAGTCCAGAGATTCTTCTTAACTGTGAATAAGACACTCCTCTGCCTTCATGGAGCTTGTATTCTAGAAATGGGGACAGTTAACAAATAAGAAAAAAGAAATTTAAAAATGACGAAGCAAACAGGGAAATTTTGAATTCTGATCATTGTCGTAAAGTAACTAAGCAAGGTAATGTGGCAGAGGGAAGGGTAAATAAGAGGGATCTGTTTTAGGTTAAGTGTTAAGGAAGGGTGTCTGAGAGGTGACAGGAAAGTTGTGATGTGAAGGAGAAGAAGGAACCAACCAAATAAAGACCTGGGGGAAAAGATGTTCCAGGAGTTTGATGCCAAGTGCAACAGCATGAAATGGGAGAGCGAGACGCGGGGCTGTAGCTTCGTGAGCACTGAGGTGAGCTTGGAGCTGGAGGCAGAAGAGGAGAGACGCAGCTAAAGGGCATGGAAATCAACTTCCGTTTTACTCTAAGTATTGTAGAGGCTACTGGAAAGTTTTTTGTTTGTTTCCTTTTACTTTTGATACAGTAAAAGATGCTCTGTATGATGTACAGTCCTATAGATTTTGGCAAAGGCATGAAATCCTGCATTGACCACCACACTCATGAAGCAGAGCGCCTTCTCATCCCTCATATGCCTCACACAGCCCATCTGCTGTCAACTCCGTCCTTCTCACTCAACCCATGATGACCACTGACCTCTGTCCCTACCTGCGGTTTTGCCTTTTACAGAACACCGTGTAAACACAGTCAGGCGATATGTAGCCTTTGGATATGGCTTCTTCTTCTTGGCATAATGCACCTGAAATTCATCCATGTTATGTGAATGAAGTCCATTCTTTTTGACTGCTGAGTAATATGGCATTGTGAAGACGTCAATGATACCTAGAGCAATCTACACATTCAATGCAATCCCCATCAAAATACCATCCACTTTTTTTCAAAGAAATGGAACAAATAATCCTAAAATTTGTATGGAACCAGAAAAGACCCCGAAAAGCCAGAGGAATGTTGAAAAAGAAAAGCAAAACTGGCGGCATCACAATTCCGGACTTCCAGCTCTATTACAAAGCTGTCATCAAGACAGTATGGTACTGGCACAAAAACAGACACATAGGTCAATGGAACAGAATAGAGAGCCCAGAAATGGACCCTCAACTCTACGGTCAACTCATCTTCGACAAAGCAGGAAAGAATGTCCAATGGAAAAAAGACAGTCTCTTCAACAAATGGTGTTGGGAAAATTGGACAGCCACATGCAGAAGAATGAAACTGGACCATTTCCTTACACCACACACAAAAATAGACTCAAAATTGTTGAAAGACCTCAATGTGAGACAGGAGTCCATCAAAATCCTAGAGGAGAACACAGGCAGCAACCTCTTCGACCTCAGCCGCAGCAACTTCTTCCTAGAAACATCGCCAAAGGCAAGGGAAGCAAGGGCAAAAATGAACTATTGGGACTTCATCAAGATAAAAAGCTTCTGCACAGCAAAAGAAACAGTCAACAAAACCAAAAGACAACCGACAGAATGGGAGAAGATATTTGCAAATGACATATCAGATAAAGGGCTAGTATCCAAAATCTGGGCAGAAGACATGAACAGACATTTTTCCAAAGAAGACATCCAAATGGCCAATAGACACATGAAAAAGTGCTCAACATCGCTCGACATCAGGGAAATCCAAATCAAAACTTCAATGAGGTATCACCTCACAACTCAGAATGGCTAAAATTAACAAGTCAGGAAACGACAGATGTTGGCGGGGATGCGGAGAAAGGGGAACCCTCCTACACTGTTGGTGGGAATGCAAGCTGGTGCAGCCACTCTGGAAAACAGTATGGAGGTTCCTCAAAAAGTTGAAAATAGAGCTACCATATGATCCAGCAATTACACTACTGGGTATTTACCCCAAAGATACAAATGTAGGGATCCGAAGGGGTACGTGCACCCCAATGTTTATTAGCAGCAATGTCCACAATAGCCAAACTGTGGAAAGAGCCAAGATGTCCATCGACAGAAGAATGGATAAAGAAGACGTGGTGTGTATATATACAATGGAATATTATGCAGCCATCAAAAGGAATGAGATCTTGCCATTTGCAACGACGTGGATAGAACTGGAGGGTGTTATGCTGAGCGAAATAAGTCAATCAGAGAAAGACATGTATCATATGACCTCACTAATATGAGGAATTCTTTTTTTTTTTTTTTTAAAGATTTTATTTATTTGACAGAGAGAGAGACAGCGAGAGCAGGAACACAAGCAGGGGGAGTGGGAGAGGGAGAAGCAGGCTTCCTGCCGAGCAGGGAGCCCGATGTGGGACTCGATCCCAGGACCCTGGGATCATGACCTGAGCTGAAGGCAGACGCTTAACAACTGAGCCACCCAGGTGCCCCAATATGAGGAATTCTTAATCTCAGGAAACAAACTGAGGGTAGCTGGAGTGGTGGGGGCTGGGAGGGATGGGGTGTCTGGGTGATAGACATTGGGGAGGGTATGTGCTATGGTGAGTGCTGTGAATTGTGTAAGACTGTTGAATCACAGACCTGACCTCTGAAACAAATCATACATTATATGTTAAAAAAAAAAAGAAGATAGCAGGAAGGGAAAAATGAAGGGGGGGAAATCGGAGGGGGAGACGAACCATGAGAGACAATGGACTCTGAGAAACAAACTGAGGGTTCTAGAGGGGAGGGGGTTGGGGGAGGGGTTAGCCTGGTGATGGGTATTAAGGAGGGCACGTACTGCATGGAGCACTGGGTGTTATATGCAAACAGTGAATCATGGAACACTACATCAAAACTAATGATGTAATGTATGGTGATTAACATAACATAATAAAAAAAATAATCACTTTGGCATTGCTTAAAGAAAACTAGTTAAATGGGGAAGGTTTCAGTCAGCTTGTCTAATTTATGCATTGTCCCCAATGGTAGGTAGAATTCCAAGACAACTTCCAATGACCCTTGATCTTTAGCATGGATGGAATTTGGATTATTAGGAGATATCATTCCCATAATTATGTTCCATTATATGGAGAATGGGATTTTGCAGATGTAATTAAGTCCCTAAATTAGTTGATCTTAAAATAGGGAGATTATCCAGGTGGCCCTTACCTGATCACATTGGCCTTTTAAATCTGGGTCTCAAGGGCAGAGATGGAAGAAGTGAGAGATTCAAAGCATAAGAAGGGTTCAACATGCCTTTGCTGACTTAAAAATAGAAAGGACCACAAAGCAAAGAATAAATGTGTGAGGCCTCTATAGCCAAAGTGGCCCTTGAATGACAGTCAGTAAGGAAACAAGGACCTGAGTCTTACAAATGGAAGGAACTGAATTTTGTAAAACAATGAGAATGAACTCAGAGGCATCTTTACCCAGAACTTCTAGATAATAAATCAGCTGGTACCATCATGAGTTTAGCTTTGTGGTACCCTGCAAAGAGAATCAGCTACATCAAACTTCTGAATTACAGAACTGTGAGATAATAAACAGGTGTTGTTTTAATCTGCTGAATTTTCAGTGCTTTGTTACACAGCAGTAGAAAATTAACATGCGCTCTTCCCCGAAAAAAAGTTTGATCTAATTTGCATTGAATATTTCACATTAACTGCTTTTTTGAATGTTAAAAATACATTTTATTTTTTTCACATATCATCAAAAAAAAATATTGCATTGAATGGATGTCCTGCATTTGATCAGTTTACCATTTGAAGAATATCTGAGTTATCTCCAGTTTTTGGAGTTTAAAAACAAAAATGATGAGGGGCGCCTGGGTGGCTCAATCAGTTAAGCGTCCGACTCTTGATTTTGATTCAGGTCATGATTTCAGGGTCCTGAGATCAAGCCCTGCAACGGGCTCTGTGCTGGGTGTAAGAGCCTGCCTGGGATTCTCTCTCTTCTTCTGCCCCTCCCCCCAACCCTCCTTGCATGCTCTCTCTCTAAAAAACAACAACAATAACAACAAAACCAAAAAGCCAAAAAACAAAAACTATGAACATTTATGTAAAGGTATTTGTATGAACATTGTTTCCAGTTTTCTTAGGTAAACACTAGAACTGGGATTTGCTGGGTCATATTGTAAGTACATGTTTAACTTTAAGGAAATGTCGAAGTATTTTCTAGAGTAGCTGTAGCATTTCACATTCCCAATGTATGAGAGTGCCATTGCTCCTCATCCTTCTAAGTACACAGTATCAACAACCAAAAAAATTTTTTTAGCTATTCTAAAAAGTGCTTGATAGTATCTCATTGTGGTTTTGTTTTACATTAAGGATATTGATCATCTTTTTCTATGCTTATTTGCCATCTATGGATCTTCTTTGGTGCAATGTCCAACTCACTGGCACATTTTTTGATACATTGTTTACTTTCTTACTGTTGAGTTTTGAGAGCCAAGTCCTTCTAAAGGCTTTTCATTGATTTATCTTCAAGTTTACTGACTAGTCTCAGCTGTGACACATCTACAAAGGCATTCTTCACTGCTGCTACTGTTTTTTTTCTCTCTCCCCCACTTCATCCCTCCTTTTTCTCTTCTTTCCCTCCCTCCCTCCCTCCCTCCCTTCCTTCCTCCCTCCCTCCCTCTCTCTGGTGACATTTGCCATCTGATCTTGAATTCATAAGGATATTTTGGAGCCACTGACAGAGTTATTTTAAATTCCCTGTCAGGTAGTTCCAATATCTGTGTCCTATCTGAGTATGGTTGTGTTGATTGCTTTGTCTTTTGGCAATATGTTGTTCCTTGTTGCCTTTTTATATACCTCATGATTTCTGTTGAAAACTGAATATACTCTGTAGGACAGTGGAGACTGAAATAGATAGGTTTCATGCCCGGTAGTGAGTATGCCTTTCCTTCCACACCTGGTGGGTTCAAAGCTATCAATCTGAAGTTTGCTTAGCTTTTGTGTAATATATGGATAGGAATGATGATCTTTCCAGGTCTTTACACCCTGAGAAAAAAACCCAGTAGCCCTCATATTAGAACATTTTAAGCATGGAAATTACATGATTTGGTTGATTTACATTTTAAAAATTATACTGACTCCTGGGTGTTGACTGGATGGGAGGAGGCAAAAGTAGAAATAGGAACACCAATTAAGTTAAGAGACTACTGCAGTTGTGAAGGGGACGAATAATCATGGTTTGGGTTCAGCAACAGATTGTTTATAAAATGTCAGTCTCTTTATCAAATTGACTTACAGAATTGCATAGGATTATTAAATACAAGCCAACTGAGTGTTGAGGGATGCCTGCCAAAAAAAGCCTCCATGATTCCATTTTTAGAATAGTTGATCTGTAACCCTTATTCACAGCAACAATTACACAGGAGTAAGCTGTCTGTTAAAAAACGCCCAGGTGATGAGAATGAAACCATATTACCTGCCCCAAATCAGATTGTATCAATCTCCCCTCTGCATGCCTCCAGGGCTGCTCATGCAAGTTCAGATGGTCCAAACAATTGGTCCAAAATGTGGGCCCGTCTACCTCTCTGCACTCATCTGTCACTCTTCCTTTTGTTCACTAAGTCCCAGCCACACTAGCTTTCTTCCTAGGCTCGCAACACCACCTGCTGATTATCGCTTTAGAGTCCTTGCTGTGACCAACCCTCCCACCTGGGCCATTTATGCCTCTGACAAAAGATACTGAGATTTATAATATATCCAGAAGAAACTGGATACCACATTTCCATGAAACATCTCATTAGCTGATAAAGCTCTAATCTAGAAGCAGCTATACATTGCTCTTTAGGAAACATTCTCTATCCAGCCATCCAGCCATAGATGACCGTGAGCGTAGTGTTGATGAAAGTAAATAATCTGGAAAGAATTGATGAGACCCATCAGTGACAGTGGTTCCTGGACCATTCTGGATCTTCTCCAACTGCTTTATTGAGCTGGGCTGTTCGAAAATATAAACTATACAATATGAGGGACTGTTATGGTGGCTTAATCAAAACATATTCTGTAGACAGGTTTCAGGCAGCTGAGCTGGGATCATACCTGTTGTCTACTATGATCTCAGTTTTCATGATCTCCCTCATCACTCTTTTTTTTTAAATTTTATTTTATTATGTTATGTTAATCACCATACATCATTAGTTTTTGATTCAGTGTTCCATGATTCATTGTTTGCGTATAACACCCAGTGCTCCACGCAGTACGTGCCCTCTTTAATACCCATCACCAGGCTAACCCATCCCCCCACCCCCCTCCCCTCTAGAACCCTCAGTTTGTTTCTCAGAGTCCATCGTCTCTCATGGTTCGTCTCCCCCCTCCGATTTCCCCCCCTTCATTTTTCCCTTCCTACTATTTTTTTTAAACATATAATGTGTTATTTGTTTTAGAGGTACAGATCTGTGATTCATCAGTCTTACAAAATTCACAGCGCTCACCATAGCACATACCCTCCCCAATGTCTATCACCCAGCCACCCCATCCCTCCCAGCCCCCACCACTCCAGCAACCCTCAGTTTGTTTCCTGAGATTAAGAATTCTTCATATCAGTGAGATCCATGATACATGTCCCTCATCACTCTTATCTCAATTTTGTGTCAGAATCTGTTCTTATTCCTGACCTTCCTGGATAAAACCAAGATTTCCTAGAGGATGCATTACAGCAATAAAATTAAACATTTTTGTATTTGGTCAAAGCCAAGGATGCATCTTCTTGTGATTGTTTCATCTGCCTCCCTATACACCTCCTCTACTTCTCACACAGGAGCACAACTGTTTTTATGAACGGCTAATGGTTGGAGTCCATAAGGGGTACTAAGTAGCAAGTTGGGCGGACAGACAAAATCCTAATCATTCCATTCAATTTGAATTTCAAACAAACAACAAATACGTCTGTAGTAAAATCATGTTCCAAATATTTATTTTATTTTTTTAAGATTTATTTATTTATTAGAGAGAGAGAGAGTGCGCAAGCATGAGTCAGGGAAGCGGCAGAGGGAGGGGGAGAGAAACCCAAGCAGACTCCCCGCTGAGCATGGAGATCTATGCAGGGCTTGATCCCAGGACCCTGAGCTGAAACTGAGAGTCAGATGCTTAACTGACTGTGCCACCCAGGTGTCCCTATTCCAAATATTTAAATGGACATACTTAGAGTAAAAAAGCAGACAAAGAGTTTAATTCTCTCTGAAATGAAATCTTTTCAGGACAGTTATAAAAATCAGCCAAAATAAAAAAAATTCTTCCCACAAACAAAAATGTATTCATTGTTTATCTGAAACTCATATTTAACTGATAGCCCTGTTTTTTTAATTTGCTAAACCTGGCAACATTAGCCACACACACTGTCTAGCCTGGCTTCAAGAAACTTACCAAGCAAGAATCCTTTCAATTTAGCTTTCTGTTATTCCATTTAAAAAATTAGTGCATACATCACGATGTGTAACTAAGAATCCATATTGGTATGTCAGTTAAAAAAATCAACTTATGATTCTGCTATTCCAATCAATCAAATGTTTAGATTTCTTATGTTCCCATTTAAATCTATTCCATGGCCATACACAATTTCAATATAGACATAATCATTCTGTAGAACTTATCATATCCTATTTTTTTCAGTTAACATTACATCATAAACATTTTTCACTTTGCTAAGTAGTTTTAATATTTTTAAATTTAACAGCTCAATGTTTTTATGATTTTTGTATTTAATGAAAAATCTATTGTTAGATATTCTGGTTCTTTATAGTATACACTATTACAAATAATAGTATACAATAATGTTACATACTATAATGCTAGTATTGAATATTTTTATGCATGTGGTTTGTTTTTACTTTTGGATAATATATTCAGAATACCAACAAATATAAATATTTGATCAAAGGTTGTAACTATTTTAATAAGTCTAGATCAACTCTGAAAATATTACACTTTCACTTCTGCCTGAATTATATAAGAGTTTCAGTTCACATACATATTTTATCAGCAGACTCATTGATGTTATATATATTTTTGATAACTATAGTTTTAAGATGTTTCTGAATCAACTTTTGGGATTTAAATACTTTTATTTACATTTTGATTGAGTATGTATTAAATATCTGTCTGATGTATTACAAAGGAATTTTCTTAAGTTGTCTTTTTATTTTGATTTTTTAAGTGTTAAACACTTTTTTTTTTTTTTCAAGATTTTATTTATTTATTTGACAGAGAGAGACACAGTGAGAGAGGGAACACAAGCAGGGGGAGTGGGAGAGGGAGAAGCAGGCCTCCCGCCGAGCAGGGAGCCCGACGTGGGGCTCGATCCCAGGACCCTAGGATCATGACCTGAGCCGAAGGCAGACGCTTAATGACTGAGCCACCCAGGCACCCCAAGTGTTAAACACTTTTATATTATTTCAATAATCTACCCCAAAGTTACGAAGGTTATATTTTTAAAGACTAGAAAAACCTTAAATGTATTTTCCAGATTTAGGATTTTAATTTTCATGTTTAACCATTCAACTTTTTTGGAGTTTCAGTATGAATTCCTATCTCAATACCATTTTTCAAATGCAAAAATATTTCTGTAGAGTTTAGAAAAATAATATTTTGAAAGTAAGAAGAGGTTTTTTTTTTTTTTTGACATAAAGGTGGTTTGAATGAGCAACAGTAATTTGGAAATGGCAGTTTATTGTACATGTTGACAGATCTATTAAGAGGAGGTGGATAAAAACAAATATCCAAGAAAAACTTGTTTGTAGTATTATTACAAAAAAACTCCGTGTATAAAAATTATACCCGTGGTGCTCAGAAATCTTTTCAAAAACAACCCATTCTATGCTGAGATTTCCAAACAGTTTCATAGGGATGCCTGGCTCAGTTGGTTAATTGCCTTCGGCTCAGGTCATGATCCCAGGGTCCTGGAATCGCGTCCCGCATCGGGTTCCCTGCTCCACGGGAAGCCTGCTTCTCCCTCTCCCACTCCCTCTGCTTGTGTTCCCTCTCTCGCTGTGTCTCTCTCTGTCAAATAAATAAATTAAATCTTAAAAAAAAAGTTTCATCATTATATTAAATGTGCTTCCTTAAATGTCAGCAAGAATTAGCCTAAATTAAAGTCACTGTTAAAAAAGTTAGTAATTTTTAGGGCGCCTGGGTGGCTCAGTTGGTTAAGCGACTGCCTTCGGCTCAGGTCATGATCCTGGAGTCCCTGGATCGAGTCCCACATCGGGCTCCCTGCTCGGCAGGGAGTCTGCTTCTCCCTCTGACCCTAATCCCTCTCATGTGCTCTCTCTCATTCTCTCTCTCTCAAATAAATAAATAAAATCTTTAAAAAAAAAAAAAAGTTAGTAATTTTTAGAGCATGTAAGGGTAAAAAGAAAGGAAAAAATGATGATGGAATCTAGAGAAAGTGCAGTCACTGAGTATGAATCTTTCTTAAGCATCATCGTTTCCTTCTTTCCTTCCATCCTCCTCCTTCCTCTTTCCCTCCCTATTTAATATTTACTGACAGGCAACTACATGCCAGTGTTTGAAGGTATGTAAATGATGGATATAGCCTTCACCTTCAGAGACCTCATAGCCTAGTTAGGGAAAGGCAAGTAAATGGAAAATTACAATATGGCAAAGTAAAAATAAACACCAGGCAATGAATAGACAGGAGGATGGGTTAAGGAGGCGTTTGGAGATTATGCCTAATGTAGCTTTGAAGAACATGAAGAACATATAAAAACTATGCAGGAAAAAACAGTAATCAGATCCCTGATATTCCATCTTGCCCAGAAATCAAGAATCACTTTTATGATCAGAAAACAGATTTAAAACCACCTTTCTTATTTTTCCTGTGTTTTTATTCACTGCTTAGCTTTATTGTTTTCATACATTCTTTGTCTTCTAGCAAAAAGACAGGACTGAGTGATCTGAGATTAGGGGACAGAGACCTTTCTCATCAAGAACAACTGTGTTCACGTTCTAATTTATATATCTTTTTTGTTTGTTTGTTTTGTTGTTGAGTCAGTGAATCCACGAGATCTATTTTATGTGGATCAAGATACAGTTTCTCTATTGGCAAAATGATAGGGGATATTTTGGGGGAAAATTCTACATCTGATGGCCAACTGAGCTTCCTTTCACCTCACAGTATCACCTACTTTGTAGGCTCTGGCATGATTACAGAAACCCCTGAGGAAAATGCCTTCAAACCAGAAAAACAGAACGTCTGAGCAGCTTGAGTTAAGGGACTCTGCTATTCTATCCATAACTGAAACAAAAAGAGAATCCTTGCTTAAGAAAGAGAACTGAGAGTTATAGGCTAGAAAAAAGTCTTGAGGGAGGAAAAAATCTTTAAAAATAATTCGATTTTAAATCCCATGTTGAACAAGTGAACAGACATGGAAAAGGCAAGATCCTTAAACAGGGAAGTTATGTGAATGAATACTTTATAAGCTTTACAAATCAAAAAGGTAACTCCTCATTTCAACCTATTGGCAGAATTGAGAATACTGCAATTCAAAAAGAAATCTTTTCAAGATATTTGGACTTGAGTAAAATATAAAGCAGTTTTCCCATTACTGTTCTCTGGTAGGGCAAATCGATTCACTTGAACATAGCCTCAGATTCCTTGAAGTTTTGATATCCATTTATTGGACAAGTGGTCCTCATCTTTGAAGCCAAAGAAACAAATAGCAATTGATCTTCTTTTGTTAGGAAATTCTACATCGTGGAAGAGGCATACATGAATGCTACGCTATTTCTTCTTTTTGAAGCAATGATGCACTTTAGAAGTTAATTATTATTTCCTTCATCAAGAAAACTTATCTTTTTATTTAGTCTGTAAAAAAATTTGTTAGGTTACATAAAGTCCAATGTTATATCCTGGGGACTTTATTAGACATCTCACTTTATTTACATTTTATTTAAAATTGCATTGTATTTAAAATAATTGTTTTAACTTTTCCTAAGAACAATTATGTAGATGGCTGATGATAATCTTTCCCCAAATCTCAATTAGAGTAAGGTATATCTATTTGAATTTTGATATATAAGTGAATTTCTACTAACTGATATACAAAATAGTTTTTTTTTACATTTTTGATTACCTATTATTGCCTGAATTCATTTTGCATTAGGCAGTTATTGAATGATATACTGCAGTTATATTTTCTATTGCAAATTCACTATTATGAGTGGACTCTCTAGGCAGCTGTAATTTGGTCAAGGGTTTATCCCTTAAAGATAGAAATACTGATGGTCCATTTTCTTAGCTGGTCTAAAAATATGGGATTTAGCAGTTCTACTGACTCATTTTTAAGTAAAAGCTTTATTGAGATATGATTCACATAATATAAAATTCATCCTTTAAAAGTATATCATTCAGTGTTCTTAAGTACATTGGCAAAGTTATGAGTTCGAGAACATTATCACCCCCAAAACAAAATCCATACTCACTGGCCGTCAATTCCTAGTTCCAACTTCCTTCAAGCCCTAGCAATCAGTCTCTATCTCTATGGATTTGCCTACCCCGGAAATTTCACATAACATGTGGCCCTTTGTCTGGCTTCTTTCACTTAGCATAGTGTTTTCAAGGTTCATCCATGTTGTACCATTTGTCAGAAATTCATTCCTTTTTATGGCCAAATAGTGGCCAAATATCTCATTACATGGAATTTACAAGGTATTAAGGGGAGGATTTAAAATTAATTATAATCTCATTTCTAAGATGAGAAATACTATGTTTATATACTACATACTTTCTCCTCAGAGCTGAAGGGCAAAATGGTGGCGTGAGGTTTTCAGAGTCAGAAGAGATGTGATACAGAGCACAGTAGCGGGGATATCCTTGGACTGATGGAAAAACATTTCATCCTGTGAGAGGGAGAGAAGAAGATGTGCATGAGAGGGAAACAGAAGGGCAGGAAACTGAGTTGGTGTAGCATAATGGTCTCTATTTCTCTGTGATACAGGATGATTGATGCTTCTCCGAGGACACAAAAAGGAGAACTGAGTAAGTGACTTTGAAATTATTGTTGTGGGGAAACTCAGAGGTGCCAGTTGAGGCTATAATCCACACAGAATTGAACTAATCTTCCTAGTTTTGAGTTTTTACTCAGCTATGCTCAGCACCCAAGTACTAGGGGCAAAGAAAGAATAAGTTGCTTCTATTTTTGTTGTTTGTCATTATTAGACATAGTATTGTGTGAGGACTTGGTTCCAGGGATGTGAGATTATTGGCAAACAAGAATCCCATGGAGTTTCATGGAATCTAGGCCAAAAGAGAAAGAATGGAAAACACTGGGAAGATGTACTGGAGAAAAAAAATGGAAGGAATTACTGAACTGGAGACGTCAATGACTCTAAGAGAACATGCAGCGGAGAAAGGGAATTCAAGCTCTAAAAGGATTGAAAGTTGTGATCATGGGGTTGGGTATAGGATTAAAGGTTTCAGAGCAGTTTTGAGTGATGGCAAGGTCAACTGTGCAACCAAAGGAATGGCAACGAGTGGCTGAATGAAGTAGAGTACAAAGTGAATTCAGTTCAGTTGAGAAAATTAAGAATGGTAGGTATTAGGTTGAGTCATCCCAATGAACCTTGAATTTTCATAATGTAGACTTATAGGATGACCCAGCTGTGACTCATCCTCCACAGGCACAGGTCATGCCTTACTTACTCTCAAAGAACACTGCACTGGTCATTAGGAAATCCAGCTCCACCACTAACTATTATGTCATTCTGTGAACTTTACTTTGATTCCATAAACATCACATACCTGTCTTTTAAATGAGGAAATTGAACCATCTGATCTGTGGTGTCATCATGTTCTAAGTGTTTAAATTCCTTGTGCCTAAACTTTTTTTCAATCTCAGTCATCTTCTTATTGGTCTAATTTTTCAATACTTCAATATGAGTTTTCCTAGAATCCTTGGTTTGATTTATGCCTCCTAAGTCTCATTATATTTACTTTCTAAGCACTTCACAGCATCACAGTGGGCAATTTGCATAGTGGGCAATTTGCTTAGGAGTGCTATGCTAAGAAGAGGGAAAAACACCTACATTTGATTGTTTACTTTCTTGTAAAGCATTTTACATACACTAGCTTATTTCAGTATTTAAATGTTCCTATGGAAATTATCATCTTTATTTTGTGGATGAGGAAATTGAGGTGTAGAAGTTAAATAACTTAGCCCACAACATATAAATAGAAAGTGGCAGAGTCCTTATTCAAACCCTGGTGTTCTTGAATCCAAGGCTCATTTTTCAAAAATCATTTTGCTATACTACCTCAATAGATGGCCAAAGATATTTTCATGTGGGCACTAAAGTATACTATCTTGTCTCACCTCCCACAAATACTCCATGTAAGGTTATGATTTGGACTCAAGTTTCTTAAGGCTCTGATAAGACTATCATTTGGATGAATGTTTCATCCCAAAAAAGAATTTGTTTAATAAACAATACCAGGCACTTATTATGTGGCACATTCTGCGCTGTATGTGGTGAAAAATTAATGATAAGATATAGTAGTAGCTCTCAAATGACTTCTATTCTATTTTGGTTAAGTTAAGGAAGTAAGTTCAAGAAGATATTATGGATTATAGCAAACAATTTTGGGATGTCTTTCCTGCTTAAAATGTTGCCCAATTTTCTGAAAAATTTCCTTTATCCACAGGGTTTGGGCCCTGACACTTGTGCTGTTACTTTGCTGTTTAGCTACTTGTGGTTGATCCTGGGATCCACCTGATTCTAGCTGGGTCAATCATCCTCTTCCAGGATGGCACTGAGCTCTGAATGCTAGTGAATCTCTGCATGTGGCTAGACTGTAAAATTAACCACTAGAACTGTGTGGCAGTTACAATACAGTATGTAGGCAGAGGAAAAAAAAAGATAAGATTGGCCAGTAGAGTTAGAAAATAATAAAACAGAAATGGAAAAAAAAAAATAAAAGCCAAGATGAGAAAGAGAATTCAACATCTTTCTTTTCAGTTCAAGTTCTATTTTTGAGGATGGCTACATTCATGTCCTTTCTATTTTTATAATTACTCTTTAAATTTTTCTGGAGCTGTTTTCAGACACTGTAACCCCAAAGCCTCAAATAATACATACTATGATTAAAGACCTGGCCTGGAAACAGAAGGCAGTGAAGGCTGGGAGATGGGTAAGATTCCGTGATGCTAGCTGATTCTGAGCAATGGGTAATGCTTATCAGTTGGACAGATTGGGAGGTTGGGAAGAGAATTCTAAAGACAAATGGATAGAAAAGCAAAGACCCAGAGTTTGATGTAAGGATTTTTTAGTGACTGAACTCTTCTGTCTGCTAATCCTTAACATCCTCAACCTGAATTATTATGTTCCCGGGTATGTAGACAGGGCATTGAACAAATGGCTTTAAAAGAAAAAAAGCTCCATTCATTCATTACATGGAAGTGCTGGCCTGAACCTGAATGATGGGTTCTGGTAAGGCACAAAATCCAGGAAAAAAAATGACCACAGTGAGTTGAAAGGTGAGTGTATTTTATATCTACAGGAGGGGAAAACAACCCCACACAGGTGTGTTCCATTCATGTCCTCTGTCGAGCTAATCAAGCTTTGACCTATGTTTCCCTTCAGTACCTGTGGAAACCACGTGTTTTAAAATGAAATAATTTTCAATTTACCCCACCATTGTCCTCACAGTTGGAGCCCGAAATTCTTCTATGGAGGCCATTTGCTTTAAAGAGCGAGCAGAGGGACTTTTGTGAGACGGGTCCTCTGCTGTATCCCTGCCTGACTTCTCATCTCTTATCACCTGTTGAGCTGTTGTTCCCAGAGGAGAAGCAGTCATGACAACCCTTCAACAGCGAGCAATAATCTAGATCCCAGAATGGCCAAGACATTGTCCTTCCAGTGGTTCCCAGATTTTCCTTGGTCAATACCCGACTCAATTACTAAATGGAAGAATAGAATTGATCTTTCTGGAGCCCATAAGATTTTTTTTTTTAAGAGCCAGAGTTGAGATATATAGAAACAGCCAGAGAAGAACAGCAAGATTCTGGTTTCTAACATGTTTTAATATATTTCTCGGAGTATTATGTGTCAAGACAAGGTTTACTTCCACTTCTCTTCTGCCCCATATTCAGTCCTGAAGTGAGAAGCACCTTGGAATAAATAGGCAACATTTTTTAGTAGAGTAAAGGTAGTTGATTTATGCTGTGAAAGGCTGTCAATAACAATTTAATGTCTTACAGATGTTCTAGTCGTAAGAATCAGAATATCTCATTCTATCCAGTGATTCATTGAATGGATTCAGCAGCAGAGCCCCTTATATAATTCCTTCAAATGCAGCCTTGAGTCCTGGGGTCAAGGGGAAATAGTAGAAAAGACTCAAGGAACATGAAAGAAGGAGGGAAGAGAAATGACTGGAGTGAGGTAAGTGACAAGTAGGCATCAGAGTGGCATTTGCATGGGCTGAGGAAGATACCTGCACATTCTCATCACTCTGTGCTCTCACGACAATCTAATAGCAAAGGTGTTTGTTCTGGTAATGAGTCACACTGCGGGTCCTTCCAGACATTAGCAACTGAAAAGAGAATAGACCTCTCTTCTTCCATTATACAATCTCCTTCCTGTCTGTCTTTAATCTTGCGTTTAACCCTGCCCTGTAGGAATGTTCATGCTCTGATGGAGTAATGGCAATTAAATAGGTAGTACCAACTGACATAAGTTTAATTTAAATTGAATTTGCTATTAAGAGTGCCCATGAGAGTATCTTGGTTTTATTTCCATTTTAAAACTATGCAGTTGCAACCTGTAAAATGTTTACCAATGTGATAATAATTCATTTTAATTTGCATTTCTTTAACGTCATGAGTTTTAACATCTTTTCAAATGTTTACAGGCCATTTCTGTTTTTCTTTGTGTTTGCCTCTTATAGTTACCTTTTCATATTCTTTACAAGATTTTCCATTGCATTTTTTTCCTTATTGGTTTGTAAGAGCTTTTTATGTGTTAAGAAATGTATTTTTATCTGTCATTTTTGTTATAAATACTTTTTTTCTCTTGGGTTGCTTTTTTCTTTTGACTTATTATGAATATACACCCTGGAATAAATCTAGTAAGATTAATATAAGAAGAGGGTAAGCTGGCTGAATAAAAAATAACCTTACAAAATTCAATAGGTTTTATCTGTACTGGAAATAATTTGTTTGTATTGAAAATGAACAAAAAATTCGTACAATAACAAAACTGTAAAATACTTTGGAATAAACTTAGAAAGACTGCTTAGTATCTCTATACAAAAATCTATACATTGTATTAAGAAATATAAAAGGATCTGAACAATGTTCAACTCATACCATGTGCTAGGATATAAAAAATTAATTTTCTATCCCCAAATATATGCATTTAACAAAGTGCCACTTCACATGTTTTTATTTTTGAGACAGAATACCAAATCTAAAATTAAAATGGACAAATAAATATGGGAGAATAGCTCCCAAAGTTATGAAGCAATCAAACAGTGAAAGAATTCTTGGCTTGTCAGATACTGAAACTATCTATACAATCAGGATAATAAAGATGTATGATAATAGCAAGGGAATAGCTAAATAGATCAACTGGAAAAACAATGCCCAGAAATATATCTAGTATATACAGACATGTAATATGTGACAAATGTGTTACTTTAATTCAGTTATTGAAGAGGGTGACTTATTTCAAAAGGGGTGCTAGCAAAGATGGCTATCCATGCGGAAGAATACAAGCATGGACTCCTACCTCACGCTATGGAGAAAAAGAAATGTAGCATGGATAATAATGTTTAAACAAAACAAAAAGTCTGGAAGAAAACACAGAAAGACATTTAGAAATGATTAGAATGATTAAAATTTGTGTAAATCCAAAGAAAGTATAAGTTAAGTTAAAAGCAATAGGGTAGGGAAACATTTACAGTATTTATGTCAGATTAAGATTAATATGCAGAATTTTTTAAAAAAGATTTATTAATGTACCGAAAGAGGGGGGTAGGGGCAGAGGGAGAGGGAGAGAATCCTCAAGCAGATTCCCTGCTGAGTGCAGAGCCCGACACAGGGCTCGATCCCAGGATCCCAGGATCATGACCTGAGCAGAAATCAAGAGTCAGATGCTCAACCGACTGAGCCACCTGGGTACCCCAATATGTAGAATTTATAAGGAATTCCTATGTACTGGTAAGAAAAAGAGAAATAAGTAATAGAAAAGAGGCAAAGCATATAACTAGGCAACTCAACCAAGAGGAAATCCAAATGCCAGTAAATTAGTGAAAAGATGCTTACCCTCCATTTTAACAGGAAAATGTACATTAAAAAATAGAGATTCCACTTTCTGCCCATTAGATTGTCAAAAAATAGAAAGTGATAAAAATTCATGCTGTCAAAAAGGTGGGCAACAGGCACTCCTCTGTCACTGGTAGTTGGAGGTTGTCAGGTAATAACAATCAAAATTAGTAATTAAAAAATATATGTACCCTTTGATACAGCAATTCCATTTTTGGTAGTCATTTCTTATAGAAATAAGGACATTGACTGTAAATGCTAATTAGTAGATAATTCCAATTTTATTCTGTAAAGGGATATAAGAATATTACCCTACAATAAAATTTATTGAATTATTGTTGTGGTGACAAAAGCCCAGAAACATTAATATTCATTCATATCGAAATGGTTAAAAAATTGCTCAGCAGGTTTGAAAATCAACTGGAATAAACCAGGTTTTTTTTGGGGGGGGTTCTTTTTTTTTTTTGCTTGTTTGTTTTTTTAGAGCAGAAGACCATTCTAACTGATCAACAGCCAGAAAAAACAATTTTTTCCAGGTTTATTGAGATATAATTGTCATATACCAATTGTTACATATTTTGAGTGTTATTGGTAATTCTATGGGATATCACTTAGTTATGAGTTTATTCTATATTTATTGACCTGAGGGGATGCCCATAACATGTTTCTGAATGGGAAAAGTAATAGAGAAATGAGTATCTTATGATCTGATTATGGTTAAAACAGAAGATAAAAAGAAAACTAGATATAGTTAGAGATGGGACCCAGGAAAAGACAGGGTGAGGAAAGGAAAAATGCTTTAGCCAAATGGGAAAAAAATGGCACAATGTTAAGAAGAGGAAATTCTACCTATGGTCTTACTTCTTATGTGCCTATGGGCAAGAGTAGAAGGTATAAAATGAGTAGGTGGAGAAAGAACACTAGCATGGTTAAAGCTCTGAGCTCTCTTACACACTGAAAGCTCCAGCTTAACTTGATTTTACCAAACATTCCTCAAAATTGTTTCACTATACCTTCTTTTTAAAAAAAAAAAAATCAACTAACATTTAATATCCAATTGAAGGGCATGGTGTAAAAATGCTCCCAAGAGTGGTGATTATGTGATAATAGTTCTCTCTATGCCCACATTCCAAGGAGAAATCCCCTAATAGGCATTTGTTAATATTTCTTAGCTTATAAACTTGCATTTACCTTTTGGCCTCATAGTGACTCCCAACACTAAAAGAGGGCACACAACTGTTGTTTCCAGCAATGGCAGTGTAGACTTGGGGGAAAGAGCAAAGCTTGAGTTACATAACCTCCTCTGAGGTTTAGTTTCTTCATCTGTACCATGGGAATGATAATCTCTCGGTTTTGTTGTAAGGACTCAATAATGTAACACATGTAATTCTCCTGACACAGAGGAAGTGGTAGTAAGTAACAGCAATTACTACTGAGACCCGTGTTTCCTCTGTCTCCCTAGTTGTATTTTCAACAACTTCTTGGATGAGGATTCAGGGGGAGCCACCATCAGTTCTCCCCCCAGCTATGCTCTCCATGACACCAGTTTTATTGGCCAGATATTACACAAAAGAGAGTACACTGAATAGCTGGGTTGGAAATCTCACTGTGATGGGATCATTAACAGTATTTATTTTATTGATCACCCTGTGGCAGAGACTGCAATTTGCTCCCTGATATCTGTTATCCCCTTCTCCTTAGTAAATAATTCCAGTTTTATTCTGGGTGGCTGTGTACCCAGCTCAATGACCATACTGCCCTATTTCTCCTGCATAATGGGAGCTTCGTAACTATGTGGAACTGTTGGGACTTCCTTGAGGCCACCTAAAGAGAATTGGCTCATCTGGGAGAAACATCTATTTGTTTTCCCCTCCTTATCACGTAACAGAAATGCTTATGCAAACACTGGAACTCCAACATTATTATACGATGAGATAATCTTATAAATAAAAGCCACCTGCTAGAAAAGTGTAACATGTTCATAAACCCTGCGCCCTTTATTACAATGGAGCTGCCATACCAGCTCTGTTACGCCTGTCTCTGGATGTCCTTTACACAAAGGAGAAATAATCTGTAGTATCTAGACTGTTCTTACCTTGGGGTTCTTGTTATATGCAACCATACCTAATGTAACTGATAGATTACCACTTACAGAAGTCCTGAAGTTTAAAGGCCTGTCAGGAATGAGGAAGAGGTTTAAAAAATGGTATTTAAATTTGTTAAATATTTTCTGAGAAGAGTTACATAAAATTAAAAATTACGATATCAACCACAATAATTCATAGCACAATTTTGCTAAAATCATTGGATATGCCAGAGCAGGGTCTGGATCAATTTTGTCACAAAATGTTCTAGAAATGTACAATTCAGGTCAAGGCTTTCAAGCCAACTGCAAATGTAATACAGCAGAGATTAGTGAACAGGCAACCACCCAGACTTCAAGGGCTGATGCCGTAATGTTTCCTGAAGCTCCAGGAACTCAGGGCTCAGGAGGGAAAGTAAGTGAAAGTAAGTGAAAAGGATACAAGTAAGAGAGTGAAAGCTTGTGGGGCTGCATCAGCTTAAACCTAAGATCAGACTGATTTACTTCCAACAGCACCCAGGACAGCGACAAGGAATACATGGAAACCTGGATCCTAGAAAGCAATAAAGTAACTTTTATTAAGCTAATTGGTTACCATTACCCATGAGAATCTCTGGTAAGAGGTTAAGAACACAGATCCCTGGGCTCCAAGCCAGATCTATTTAATCAGAATCTCTGAAAATAGAGTCTATGAATTTTAAAGTTTTCCAGAAGACTCTGTTGTACAATCAGGCAGAGAATCATTTAGTTAATGCAGTTTGTCCCCGATACTTTGATTCTCTTGTTTAAGTCTACAAAAACCACATGAGGTGGACTCGTTTTCTCCATTTTGGAGATTAAAAAAACAGAGCCTAAAGGAATTATGTAACATTTCTAATAATCCAGAAAAAAATTGCATTGTTTATGGGTTGTTTGCAAGAGCCTTTTGCAAGGAGAGCACGTTATACAGAGGTTATTTACCTGGGCTTATATCAATTTATTAGGTTTTTAGGGGTGAGAGAATTCTGGGTCTGTTGGGCTAATTCAAGGGTAAAAATGCAATTTTACCAACTTTAGCATTTTTTCAATGGTTTTCGGGTTCTGATGAGGGCTACGATGAGAGAGTAGGAAACAACAAAATGTATAGAAGGAGGCTTCATTGTCATTTCATATTTGTTACTGGGGATTACAAAGCAAAGAAATCTTAGTTTAACAGAGAGATTGCACTTTGTTTTATGACTTGCAATTATGGGTAAAGAAGGAAGAGACACACATACAAACGTGCACAAGAAAATAAGGCCAATATTATTAAACATCTAAATGGGCCTATGAGAATAATTACACTTACAAATATATATATGGATACTTGTAACTAAGAATGAACAGTAATGAAAAAGAGTTCAGCCAGACAGGTACAATTCTCATCAACTTCACTGAGGCAATTATAAAATAGTTTTCCATTTCCTTTGAAGGGGTGTAATGCCCAAGTGTGTCAGTTATGTTCATCAGAGAGATCTGCTCTGACACATGTCAGTAATAAAATCTCTCTTGAGCTGAGGACTCATATTTCAATTGCCTTAAAGTCTCAACTCCTACTGAGTTATGTTTTAACAATTTTCATAAAGTCTCTTTAGTAATCTACTGATACATACGTACTTTGATCACCATGGAGAAAAGGCTATGAGTGAAGCTATAGTTCTGTCTTTGCTATTCCTGAGGGCCTGGAATGACTGTCACCATTCAGTGTGAACCTGAACACAAGAACCTACTCTTCCCAAATATGAGTCATTTCATTTGCAAGGTCAAACATGAGATCAAAGATAAACCGATACTTGGTATTTTTTTAAATCAACATTGACCAGTAAGCAATCCTTAGGGCATTATGGACTAAGAGGGGGGGAAAATCTACTGAGATTAAAGTTTCTATAAAGAGAAATTCATATATGCAGAATTCTCCTAATACATACAGTAAGCACGGAGAGCAGGAGGGTGTAGAACTAGAAACTGATATAAACTCAAGAAACAAAACACATTCATGTAAACATATGTTTATGCAGCAAAACAAACTAGAAACCACTTAAAGATATAACACATTTTAAAAATGAAACTTTTTAATTATATACTTAATTCCTTATCTTCTTTTATTTCTGGACATATGCATTTCTATTTACTACTATAGTTTTAGAGAAAGTGGCCTCTGGTATTTTAATTGACTATAGGTTTTTTCTTTGGTTATGACTCTTGAATTATTACTTTCTGTTCATAATGCCAGTTTCTTAACTTGTTCTCTTTATTTCATGCACTATTCTTCAAGTCAGAATCTTCAAAGAAAACTTCACACAAATCAAAATATATTTTCTAACTTCGTTGGCCAAATTAAAACATCAACATGATTTTACATCTAATGTTAGATGAGATTATTTTGCATAGTTTTCAGAGGGGCTATATGGTACTTGGTTAATATCAGAAGTCACTGAAAGTTTTACTGCAATGAAAATCAATGGGGAGAGTCTTGTGTTTTTCCAACTTTATTGAGATATAATTGATATATACCATTGTGTAAATTTAAGATGCATGACATGCCAATTAGATAGATGTATGTATTGCAAAATGATTGCCACTATAAGATTAGTTAACATATTCATCATCTCACAAATTATCTTCTTTTGGTAGTGAGAATATTTAAGATCTATTTTCTTAATAACTTCCAAGTATACAATACAGTGTTGTTAACTATAGTCATCATTCTGTATATTAGATCCCCAGAACTTATTCATCTTAGAACTGGAAGTTTATAACCTGTGACCAACAACCCATTCTCCCTGCCCCCCAGCCCATGGCCAACACCAGTCTACTTTCGGTTTCTATGAGTTTGGCTTTTTAAGATCCTGCATGTAAAGGAGATCATACGATATTTGTCTTTTCTTTGTCTGATTTATTTCACTTAGCATAACACCCTCAAGATTCATCCATATTGTTGCAAATGGCAAGATTTCCTTCCTACTTTTGGCTGAATAATATGGCTGATATACCTCTATATCTATATATCTATATATAAGATCACATTGTCCTTATTTCTTTATCTATTCATTGTTGACGTACACTTAGGTTCCCATATCTTGGCTATTGTGAATAATATGGCAATGAACATGGGTGCAGACATCTCTTAGAGACCATGATTTCATTTTCTTTGGATATATACCCAGTAGGATTGCTGAATCACATGGCAGTTCCATTTTTAACTTTTTGAAGAACTCAATACTGGTTTTCTCAGAGGCTACATCGATTTGCATTCCCACCAACACGCACAAGGGTTCCACATCCTCACCAGTGCTTGTTTTCCTTGCCTTTTGATAACAGCCATTCTAATAGGTGTGAGCTGTTATCTCATTGGGATTGTAATTTGCATTTTTCTGATGTTCAGTGATGCTGAGCTCCTTTCGATGTACATGTTAGCCATTTTTGTGTCTTCTTTGGAAAAATATCTATTCAGGCCCTTTGCCTGTTTTTTAATGTTTGTTTTTCTGCTATTGAGTTGATGAGTTCTTCCATATTAGGGATATTAATCCCTTATCAGATACATGGTTTGCAAATATTTTCTCCATTCTGTAGGTTGCCTTTTTGTTTTGTTTGTATTGCTGTACAGAAGCCTTTTAGTTTGATGTTGTCCCACTTGGTGATTTTTCCTTTTACTGCTTTTGCTTTTGTTTTCATATTCAAAAAATCATTGCCAAGACCTAAGTTGAGGAGCTTTACCCTATGTTTTCTTCTAGAGTCTTATAGTTTCAGGTCTTATATTTAAGTATTTGATCTACTACAACTTAATTTTTCTGACCGATGTTAAGATAGGGGTCCAATTTCATTCTTTTGTATATAGATATCCTGTTTTCCCAACACCATTTATCAAAGAGACTACCCTTTCCCCACTGAGTATTCTTTTTTTTTTTTTTTTAAAGATTTTATTATTTATTTGAGAGAGAGAGAGAGAAAGAGAAAGAGCACAAGAGGGGGGAGCGGGAGAGGGAGAAGCAGACTCCTCGCTGAGCAGGGAGCCCGATGCAGGACTCGATCCCGGTACTCCAGGATCATGACCTGAGCCGAAGGCAGTCGCTTAACCAACTGAGCCACCCAGGCGCCCCCCATTGAGTATTCTTGGCTTCCTAGTCAAATATTAGTTGACTGTATATGTGTGGGTTTATTTCTGGGCTCTCAATTCTGTTCCACTGGTTCATGTTTGCCAGTACCTCTTTTCACCTGTGTCTGTTTTTATGCTAATATCATACTATTTTGATTATAATAGTTTTGTAATATAATTTGAAATCAGGAAGTGTGATGCCTCCAGGTTTGTTCTTTCTCAAGACTGCTTCGGCTATTCAGGGACTTTGTGGTTACATACAATTTTTAGGAATGTCTACTTCTGTGAAATATGTCATTGAAATTTTGATAGAGATTCCATTGATTCATTGATAGTTTTGGGTAGTATGGACGTTTAAAAATTTTACTTCTGATCTGTAGATGCGGAGTATCTTTCCACTTATTTGTGTCTTCTTTGATTTCTTTCATCAGTGTCTTATGTTTTCAGTGTACAGATCTTTACCTCCTTGGTTAAATTTATTCCCAAGTATTTTACTCCTTATGTTATTATAAATGGGATTATTTTTTCTATTTCTTTTTCACATAGTTTATTGTGAGTGTAAAAAATGCAGCTTATTGTTGCAAGTTGATTTTGTATTCTTCAACTTTACTGAATCCATTAGTTTCAACAGCTTTTTTTGTGGAGTCTTTAGGATTTTCTACATATTAGATCACATCATCTGCAAATAGAATTTTCCTTCTTTAGACATTCCTAAAAATTGTATGCAACCACAAAGTCCCTTTCTAATTTGGATGGCTTTTATTTTGTTTTCTTGCCTAATTACTTTGGCTAGGACATCTAGTACTATGTTAAATAATAATGGTGAGAGTGGGCATCCTTGTCTTGTTCCTGATCTTAGAGGAAAAGCTTTCAACTTTTTACTCCTGTGTGTGATATTAGCTGTGGGTCTGTCATATGTGGACTTTACTACATTGAGACACATTCCCTCTATATCCACTTTGTTGAGAGCTTTTATCACAAATGGATGTTGACTTCTGTCAAATGCTTTTTCTGCATCTATTGAGGTGAACATAGGATTTTTATCCTTCATTTTGTTAACGTGGTGGATCACACTGATTGATTTGTGGATGTTGAACCACCCTGGCATCCCTGCAATAAATCCCACTTGATTATGGTGTAAAATCCTTTTATTGTACTAGTAAATTTAGTCTAATATTTTGTTGAGGATTTTTGCATCTGTCTTTATTAGGAATATAGGCCTGTATTTTTCTTGTAGTGTCCTTGTCTGGTTTTGGTATCAGGCTAAGCCTGGCCTCATAAAATGGGTTTGGAAGTATTCTTTCCTCTTCTGTTTTTTGGAAGAGTTTGAGAAGGAACAGCATTAGTTCTTTAATGTTTGGTAGAACTCACCAGTGGAGCTGTCTGGTCCTAGATTTTACTGTCTTAGGAGGATTTTGATTACTGATTCAATCTCTTTATGAGTAATTGGTCTGTTCAGATTTTCTACTTTTCCTGATTGAGTCTTGGTAGGTTGATGTTTCTAGAAATTTGTCTATTCATTTTAGGTTGCCCAGTTTGTTGATGTAAAAACGTTCATAGTAGTCTCTTAGGATCTTTTACATTTGTGTAGTATCAGCTGTAATAGCTCCTCTTTCATTTCTAATTTTGAGTCCCCTCTTTTTTTCTTGGCTAATCTAGCTGAAGGTTTGTCCATTTTGTTTATGTTTCCAAAAAAACAGTTTCTCACTTCAATGATCTTTCCTATTGTTTTTCTGGTCTCCACCTCATTTACTTCTGTTCTGATCTTTGTTATTTCTTTCCTTCTAACTTTAAGCTTAGTTTGTTCTTTTTCTAGTTCCTTGGGGTGTGACTTAGGTGGTTTGAGATCACTTTTTTTTCCTTAATGTAAGCATTTATTGATATAAATTTCCCTACTAGAATTGCTTTTGCTGCATCCCTATAAGTTTTGGTTTGTTGCTTCCATTTTATCTGTATTTGTACCTTATGCTTTATCCCCATTTTAAGGTTTTATCCTGATATAGGACATACCCAACATTCAGGAACTGGAAGGCTCCTTTCTTTCTTCCTGTGGAATAGAAACTTAACCTTACGTCATATTGTGAGTTCTTTATTTACCAGTTTAATCTGCACTTAATTCCCTAATCTTTTATTCTTGGTGTATAAAAACCCAGCTATGTGTATCCCAGAAAAATATTTTCTTTCACTGAAGTCTGGCTTTCTAGACTATTCTCTCTCTCTGAAATTAAAAGAACCCAACTAAAACTTTGTGTTGTAATTTAAGACATACAGTGGTTTCTGCCCTCCTTTTTTCTCATATTAGCCTCATATCCTGGTTTGAATAATGAAGTGGCCATATGGGGAAGAAAACATTCCAGTTATGGAGAACAGAAAACATATCATGTTGTAATTCTAAACACTAGTCTATTGTTAAAGTATGTGTTATCTATATCCAATTACATATTTCTGAATTAATAAAACATTTTTGATCTATTTCACCGTTTACATTTAGCTTTGCAAGTAATGTGATATATTTCCAAAACAGCATATCACCAAAATTTTCCACGTTATTAAATATGTATCATCAGTTTTGTTTATGGCACAGAATTCTACTCCATGGATAAATGATTATTTAATTCATCTATTTGTAGCTCTTTAGGTTTTATTTAACTTTTCATTATATATGTAATTTTTATATTATAAACAATGATAGAACTCCTTCAGTTTGCTTGATTTCCCACTTGACAGTTGAACACTATGTTCTTTATAAATATATATATATTTTTTTGAGGGGGGGAGGGGCAGAAGGAGAAGGGGACAGAGAATCCCAAGCAGGCTCCATGCCCAGCATGGAGCCCGATGCAGGGCTCCATCTCATGACCCTGAGATCATGACCTGAGCCAAAATCAAGCGTCGGATGTTTAACTAAGCCACCAGGTGCCCAACCCACTTGTATATTTTTAAAAAGTTAAGCATCACTTAGTACATATTAGGACCTCAACTTATATATATTTAATGAATGAATGAGTTCATTATTTTCACATACCTGATAAACTCTGTTGAGCATATTTAACTGAATGTTTAGTGAGATAGAGATAGAGATCGATCTACTGAGAGATATAGAGAGGGAAAGAAATTATTCGCTATGATACACTGATTTGAATATGAAGAGCATATAAATAACAAAAATCTGTTCATGGTACAATTAAGTATGAGAATATTTTTTGGTTATACATGCACATAAAACCTCTTGAAAATGGGAAGTACTTGAGCAGTTTAGCAAATACACATGTGATTTCCTGTGTATGTCTATACTGAAAGTGGAAGTAAGTAGGAGAGTACCAGGTTAATCTCAAGAACAGGATGATTTACCATGGCTTGCAAAAGCAAACTCAAGAATATGCATTTTGCATTGGCATAGTTTATATTCACCTAGATACAACTTTAAGGCCTTGGTAATACCCCCCCTCATAGAAATATCTCTCCAAGAGCTTATCACTGATGCCCGGCATTCTACTGCTGTCAGATAATCCCTTTAGGTTACTAAAATTACTTTTGAAATGTGTATCCTCTTGAGAAATTATCTTAATAATTGCAAGACATTTCAAATGAGAGACATAAGGATGACAGCTATGGAGAATACAGGAGAGAAGAAGAAAAGTCATTTGTGTCTGAGAATGAGGAATCAATGGCATTACTATCTGCCACCAGATTCCATACATCAGAAGGGACCATGGATCTATGTGCTACTTGAATAAGCGCGACCCTTGGTGCTCACCTCTAGTACTAACTATTCACCGATTACAAAAGAGAAGCACGTGCTGATCTCTCACAAATCCCTCACTCCACTTCCAACCTCTTTCACAAACTGTACGTGCCTTTCGACAGTCTTCAGGACACCTCTACTGGGATGAGGTACACAGAGGTCAAACTCAAGCTTCCTTCTACAAACTTTGCATTTCAAATGTCTATTACAATATATTACAAGGCTTTTTAACATAATACTCGCTTAATAAATATTTATTGAATGAATGAATATAGAACTTTTGTTTAAATTAACCTGCTTGTACCAGAGGTTATTACCGGATGACATGTGAGCCTGCTAAGCCATCGACTGCCAAATTCAGAGAAGATTTTAGTGATCCTCTAATTCAGCTCCCTCCTTTCATGAATTTGTGAAGAAACTGTGTCCTTGGAGACAAGCAAATTTCATCGGGTGGCAGAGACGGGACTAGAACTTGGATCTTTTGACTCTAAATCACAAGTACTTTCAAGTCTTAATTCTACATAGTCATTTGGATCATTCATTGCCTAATTACTTTCTGGTTTAATCCTTCCTTCATACCCAAAAGCATTATTCAGCTTCACAGGTAATTTATATCAATATCAACTTATTAATCCCTTTGCTGATTTTAGATTCAATTTATATAATGAAGTCTTATTTTTTACATTATTTCCCTTTTCAGAAAAAGCACAACTGAAATTATTCAAAATGTCCCTTAGTTAACATGACACAATTTTTGAGTCTCCCCAGAAAATATGCTCAATTTAAAAGGTACTGATTTCATCTCAATGCGCAGAAGTCCTTGTCACTTTTTAAAATATCTTGTGCAGTGGGAATCACTTTTTGAAAAGGTCAAAAATCTTTAGGGTTTAGTGAATCAATACCATCTATTCAGGGATGAACTAGCGCTTCCTTATTCATGACAGAAGATGGACACATTTATAAAAGCAATATAAGATGTCTCTAGGAGAGTGGTGACGCATTTTAATTTCACGTAGAACTGGATACAAACTTGCTACACTTGAACAGATAAAGAGATAAAATGTTAGCCTAAGGATTTTGGAGAACAGGAAGCTTGAGGCCAATAGCAAGAGAGGGTAAGTGTTATAAAAGAGAGCTGATTAAGAACTCACTTCATAATCTGTGACCACTTCTTCTCTTGAAGCAATCAAAAGTTCCAAGCATATGCTGCTGCTGTGCTCTGTGAACACTAAGGTGAGCCATCGCTGAATTCTGAAAAATATATTGATGAAATACATAAGTGGAAGTATAAATGATTTAAGACTCATTCCCGTCTAACTCTCTGAATGAATCTAAGAAAGTTTAACTTCTAGCAGTTTGTGTCAAGAGGCTATGTTTATTTTTTATTAAAAATAAAGCACAAAATTTAATAAACAACATGTCAGAAGTAAAATGTTTGTTTTTACTTTGTACTCTATTGTACACATTGACTGTTATTTTAAAACTCTTAAAAAAAAAAACCCCACCTTCCTTTTCATCCTTCCAATGGTTATGAATGACAGTAGTATTTTCCTCAGTTAAATTCATGCTTCCATATCTCATCCCAAACCTTCATCCCACTAGACGGGCAGGAAATAGAACAATACTCAAGAGGTCAATGTCAAAATTTAGGGGTAATTATTCCTTTATTGTTTACAATTTGGGGTGCATGGCCTCCTCAAATCACATAATGTTTTCTGAATGTCAACGCTGTGCACAAGAATTATACTTTGATTGAAGGACACAGGCTGCCTCCTTTCGGGAAAGAATGGAACTGCATCTGTACCACACAAACAGTAAATTAGAATTATAGGCTAACATTGAACTCAATGAATTTTCTTGTAATTATTTTAATGCTCAAATTCCCCTCCCCCCCAGCTTTTAGAATCATAAGAGTTCGTGGGCTGATAAGACCTCTGTGATTTGCTCCCTTTCTATAATTGTCCAGCTCAGTCATCCAACTTCTGCTTGGACTTCGGCTTCAGTGATGGGTGCCGGCGATTTTCCAAACAGGCCCTTCCCTCTTCAGATGATCTGCATTTTAGAACTTTCTGCTTTTATTTTTAAAAATCACTGACCAATGATGTCTAGTTGGTATTGTTTAATTTCTGAGACACATCAGAGGTCCTTTTTCTCCTCTGAGACTGAACTGAGATACAACAAAAAGAAAAACTTGGGACTTCCTGGAGGATAGGATAGATAGTCAGTGTTATAAAGTATAAATAACGCTAAACGAACCTAACAGATCTGACCAAACATAACTTCTTTCCCCCCAAAATACACAGGCAGTCTGGACATGAGAACACAATTTACAGATAAATATCTGCTCTAGTCAATCCATGGACATACCCAAGAGACCAATGAGCCCTTGATGTTTCCTGAGGGCTCTCAGTCTCTCCTCCTGAAACAGTAACCTCCACTCTTCACTGCCTACTGGGTGAGCTATTTAGATGCCGACAGGCAGCCCCATGGAGCTCTCTCATTTCAACCTATGCAATCTCCTTGCTTGAGTCTTCTTTTCCTAGGTACAGCCATTTCTTTGTTCTTGAGCAGAAAGAATGGAATAATGCATTGTACACATATGACCGAACATCACCCTACTTTTAGGATTAACCTCCTCTTCAGGTTTACTGTCTCCTTCATGTTGCCCATTCTATTTGTCCCCTTCTCCATTCTGGGATAGTAGAGAAGAAGTTCACAGCTTTGGCCCAGCAGGAGTGGGACTGGCAGGCAGGGAACAGGTGATTAGCAAGTAGGGGCAGGATTGCAAAGCCACAGGGTTCCAGAGGCTCAGGAGGAACCTTCAGGGAACAAGAGGGGAACAGAGGTTGTGGGAGCTGCAGAGAGAATTGGGGTAGGAGGCTTCTGCAGTGGTGGTCCCCTAAGAGGGGCTCAGGTTCCCATGGAAAGGTCATACCATGTGGAGGCTGTAAGGTGATGACAAGGAAGGACTCTGTATCAGTGTTTCTAGAATAGCGAGGCTGATATCCTCACACCCACATGGAGACTCCAAGCTGCAGCCAGAGACCCCAAAGGAGAGTGTCCCTCCTGCACCCTCAGATGTTGTGCTCACTCTCAAAGAGAAATACTCCAAAGGCTAACAATAACAATATCACAGAGCAGACACTGAAGGGTGCATTTTGAGCTGAGAGCCACTGATTTGATGACTGGCAAGAAGATGAGATGCAAAGGGTTCAAGCTGACCTTCTGGCCCTGCAGTGCGACCTTCATGGAATCAGGACTTCCTGCTGGAAGCCTTACATCCCGCTGACATTAGGAGGTCAGCATGAGGCCAGAATTGGACAAAGTGGGAGCAAGATTGTAAGAAATTTGAGAGTTAGAGAACATAATATGAGAAAATATGAGATGTCTTCCTTTGTTGTTTGACTACATCTTCCTGAAAGAACTGTGCATTTGTTTGATTTTTGGAATAACATCAACAAATCTTTAACGATAGAGGATAGGACCAAGACAGTTCTGGTTGTAATACATCCAATTCTAGGTTTAAATCTGACTGTAGATTAATCTGTGAATCAACTATACATAACAGTGTTACTATGAGAACATAAGTTTTAAGTTTAAAAATCATCAATTTGTGAATATAGTCAGTTTTTAGGCCGGGGAATGTCTTTTGTTATCAATTAAATATATGGCTGATATGGTTCAAGTTCAAATCAAAGCTACCAGAATACATTAACTATGCAGTAAATACCAAGTTGTTATTCATTAAAAATTTGATTTGGGGGAATATCACACATTGTTTTCCAACATAATTGAAATGATTGATAAGGGCACCATTAAAACTTCAGAATGACTTTTCTTCATGGAGTAAAGGTTCTAAACTTCTCCATAAAATGTTGTTGTTATTCTGAGCACCTGCTGCCACCTTTTTAACAGTCTCTAGTCCAAAACAATAAAAGAAAACAATCTTTCAAAAAGTAATAAAACTATATAACAATTAATAAAGTAAAAAAAGCAAAATTCTAAGGTGCCATATTACTGAATACAGATATTCAAGTTTAAAGCATTAAAAAACCCATGCAAATAATTTCAATAGGAAGAAAAAGAAGCCAAAAAGAGGCACAAAGTCAGAAATTAAGACTCAAGCTAAATTCCAAATTCAATATAGAGATTATGGTACATGGATTCTCAAACTGTATAAATGAATTGCACCATAGTGTTGAGGAACACGATGTAGTGAGATAAAACTCATTTGTTCCTACCTGGAATCTGGAAGTTTTATTGCCTCACTTCATTTGTAGACACAATAGAACACAGGGTGCCCACAACTGATGGTGCATTTCAAAGCAGTTTCTAATGTCTAAATTTCAGGTATTTAAGTTTTAGTTATTAAAAGAAATTGATTTCTTTATTCTTTTTATTTATTTAAAAATTTTAAAAAGATTTATTTATTTTAGAGAGAGAGAGTACATGAGTGGGGGGAGGGGCAGAGGGGGAGGGAGAGAGAGAGAGAGAAGCAGACTCCCCACTGAGCACAGAGCCCGACGTGGGGCTTGATCTCATGACCCTAAGATCATGAACTGAGGCGGAATCAAGATTTGGATGCTTAATTGCCCCAGCCACCCAGGTGCCCTTTATTCTTTTTAAATTTTTCTTTTTTAAAAGTTTTTAATAAAAATTTATTTTGAAATTATTTTATATTCACAGGAAATTGGAAAGATAGTACAGAGTGTTTCTGGTACCCTTCACCCAGTTTCCCCCAATGATTCTCTCTCACATAGTTACAGTACAATATCAAAACCAGCACATCCAAACTGGTACACCATGTGTGTATAGTTTTGTATCATTTTATCACACAGGTAGATTTGTGTAGCCACCACTGGAGTCAAGATATAAAACTGTTCCATTACCACAAAGATCTCTCTCTTGCTACTCTTTATAGTCACTCCTGCCTCCTTCTCCCAGCCATCCCTAACCCCTGACAATCATGAATTGTTTTTCATCTTTATAATTTTGTCATTTTGGGAACGTTATATAAATGGAATCATACAGTATACGACTTTTGGACGTATCTTTTTTTTTTTTTTCTCAGCATCACATCCTTGAGATGCATCTAAGTTGTATGTATCAATAGTTTTCTCATTTTTATTGCTGAGTATTACTTATCCTCACAATGGCTTTTGACTGATTTAGATTTTGGTTCCTGGCATAGTCTCTCTTGCTCTAATGAGGTGTGGGAAGATTTATCCAGATATCACTAGCACATCAGAGGAGTACAAGAGCTAGTCGAAACGAAATACTAGGAGAAATGAAGATGTATTTCAAGATCTTCCAGGCTTGTGAGGCAAAAATACTTGAAGGCTAAAAAGTCATAGGTAAATATTTAAAATATTGCTTTGAAATTTAGAATTCAATAAGTGTTAGAAGGAGTAATCTATATGATATTTGTATAAAGAACAGGGTTAAATTAAACTTTTTGATAACAAAGATGAGTGAGAAGGATGTGATGTTTCCCTTAGAAATTACTTATCAAAAAAACCCACTCAGTGTCAGTTGTATTCCTTCCTGGGGCACATTTAAATATTTGCACTTTAAATAAAAACATCTCTTTTCATAAATAATATGAATAGAAACATTAATGGATAAACCTTGAAGCTCTTTGAAAACATGCAATTTATAGTTGAGACATTAGGAATGATATCGAGAGCCACCACCCGGTGGCAATATATCCTAACTGCATACTTCAAGTGGGTGGGCCCTGTGAGTTGGGGTAGGAGAGGGTGGCAGCTTCTACCTGCTAACCCTGAGGTTCAAAGGTGGTACAAACTTCACATTACTAGTTGTGGTTGCTAGGTTGTTCCTGTCTGTGATCAGACAAAGCATGTTGGACACATAGTGTACTGTCATGCAGAAAAAATTCTGAAACTTCTTCTGGCCCCTATTCCTTTTCCAAATTCCAAACTTAACACAGCAGTATAATTAATTAGAATAGAACTAACAACACTGCCTTTTTACACAGCATTTCTTAACATATGTGTAGGGCACCGTTCCAAAGTATAACACAGTAAAAGAACTTCTAAAGAGTGTAAAAATAATACAGCATTCCTTACCCCAGCAGAATACGAAAGGTTTCTTCGGTGGGTAAAATACAGTGTCCCTGCAATGGGGAACACCAGTTACGAGTGAAAACGGAGATTCTATACTGAATATAGTTCGAGTAAGTGAATGTGGGCATATATGACACTGAGAATGTCTAGTCCTGTTCTCTTACATGGTTCCAGAATTTAACAGCCAGTCTTTTATCCTTACAACAGGAGAACGGAAGAATCTTCTCTGGAGAGCTGATCAATCAAGAGGAACACTCTAAAGGTACTGGCATCACTGATTCTCCAATGAAACGTTTAGTCTGCTCCACCCAACAATAAAGATTATTTATTTATTTGAGAGAGAGAGGGTGTGCGTGCAAGCAGGGGGAAGAGCAGAGAGAGAAGGGCAAGCAGCCTCCATGTTGACCATGAAGCCTGACTGCCGGGCTGGATCTCAGGACCCTGAGATCATGACCTGAGCAGAGATCAAGAGTGGTTCACTCAGAGGACTGAGTCACCCAGGTGCCTCTGCTCACTCCACAATAAAATTCATGCTTGTGAGTCTTAGCCCATATACTCAATGAGTCCATTCTTACTTTCTTACTCTTAAATAAAAACAGACAACTGAGACTTGCCAGATAACTGCGGAAAACCTCTTCCATTAAAAAGAGAGAGAGAGGGGTGCCTGGGTAGCTCAGTCGTTAAATGTCTGCCTTCGGCTCAGGTCATGATCCGGGGTCCTGGGATCGAGCCCTGCATCAGGCTCCCTGCTTGGCGGGAAGCCTGCTTCTCCCTCTCCCTCTCCCCCTGCTTGTGTTCCCTCTCTCGCGGTCTCTCTCTCTGTCAAAAACTAAATAAAAAAATTTAAAAAAAATTAAAAAAAAAAGAGAGAGAGATTAAACAAATGAAGAAGGGAAAAAGGAAACTTGGAAATAGAGAGGAAATGATTAAAAATACATACAGAGAGGAGATGATTTAAGAAATATCATGAATATCCTCAAAGAGCTAAAGAAGCTATTATAACCATGAAACAAGAACAGATGCAGTTAAAAATGGTGACACAGGAAACAAAGACTTTCTCAAATTTAAAAAAATATGACAGCAGAAAAAAAAATAACTCAACAGAAGGGGTTGGAAAATAAAATTACACTAACTTCCCAGAAAACAGAATTGAGAAATGGAAAATAGGAGAAATAAGTTAGAGAACCAGCACAGCAGATACATTATATAAAGAATAGAAGTTTCAGAAAGAGACAGAACATAAAATGAAGGGAAAGAAGTATCAGGGAATGATTTAAAGAATTTTCCCTGAACTGATACACATGAGTTATTAAACAAATAGACCCAATGAGTGCCTAGAAAAATGGGCAAAATTTCACCCTCACCAAGGCAAAATATTAAGACATACCAGAACACTGGGGAATAAAAAATACCCAAATAGACACTAGAAGCTAGAAAACAAAATTCTAAAGAGAAATTATGTCCCATCTATAATTCTATACTCAGGCAAATTTTCAATTGAGCATGAAAAGAAGTAGGTATTCTTAGAAGTGTAAGTTCTCAAAAATTTACTACTAGTGCATCCTATCTTGGAGGATACTGAAAAATATCCCTTATCAAAATAAGAAAGTAACCCAGGAATGAGGAAGGTATAGGATAAAAAAGAATGAAAAACTTACAGAGAGGAGAAAAAGGGAATCTGTAGGAGGGGATGAAAGCTTAGCAAGCAACCAGTCCATATGGAAACACCTCAGATGACTCCAGAAGGCATGCATTTTAGACAGATTATATAATAAAATGATGAGTCTACAATTTTGATAGACTACCTTTATTTACTGAGGGGAGATACAGGACTGGCTGAAAACTTCAGGTTAAATTGATAATTACCTAGAAAATTAAATAATTATACAATTATTAACTCCAGGAAAAACAAAAAGGTGTACAGTGAACTTGAGCAATCATAGTTTACTGTGCAGCTCAGCTGGGAATAGTATTTATATGGTCCTATCAATGTAAATATTGAATATTAATTTATGTTATGATAAATCTGTATCAGGAGGATATGGAGATGAGGAACAGGCAAGTATGGAGGGGCAGGGGAGGAAATAAAGCTTTATCCTCATCCTCTGTAATGGGTATTCTTTTAAAAAACTAAAACTGAATAATCAAGAATCAGTAAACACATGGGGCGCCTGGGTGGCTCAGTCATTAAGTGTCCGCTTTCGGCTCAGGTCATGATCCCGGGGTCCTGGAATCGAGCCCCACATCGGCTCCCTGCTTGGCGGGAAGCCTGCTTCTCCCTCTCCCACTCCCCCTGCTTGTGTTCCCTCTGGCTGTGTCTCTCTCTGTCAAATAAATAAATAAAATCTTAAAAAAAAGAATTAGTAAGCATGCTATTTAATAATATCAAAGTAATTTTTTTAAATGTCAGCTTGGAAAGAATCAAATGTGACTATGTAAGGAGAGGAGGAAATGAGAGGGGAATTGGTCAGGGAAATTATTTTATATAACAATAGTACAGAAATATTTAAGTTTAAAACATAGGCATATAATTTTGATAAAAATAAAAACTTACATTTAAACAAAATGTAGAACTGGGCCCATTTGAGGAATACCCATGCCCAAAGTCTGCATGTAGTTTTAGTTTTAATGACCCACAGGCCTGAAAAGGCCCAGTGTGCTGTTTATCAAGGAAAACAGTGGCATGCATTTTGGATGGGTTATATAATAAAATGATGAGTCTAAAATTTTGGCAGAAGGAAGTACTGAGTTGCCCTTTTAAAACTTAGAATAGACTATCCTCTGTATCAATGTAGCTAGAACCATGCCAACAGCATGGATAAAAAGAAATGACCAGCCAACAATCAAAACCCATGGTTCAGAGAACTCCCTGATCAGTTCTTGGGTTAGAAAATCTTCCCCAGGTGTTTGTGTTTTTTTTTCCAATTAGGTTTTTAAATGAAATTTTTTAAAATTAGAAAGCATTGCAAGAACTCAGAAAACAACTTGCTTCTATATAATTGAAAGAATATGCATTTGTCTCAGTTGAGGAGAAACTATGCATGTGTCATAAAATTTTCTCTCTTTGCAATGTGACAGTTTCTTGGTAAATCATAAGTTGCAATTTCATTTAAAATTAATTGTTTAGGAAATAAGATACTTTTCAGTGATTTTGGTACTGTCTTATATTAGTAACTGTGAATATAAGTAGAAGTTCTTTCAGATCATTAGGAAACATTTTAATTAAATTTTATTTTTAGAGGAAAATAAAGCCAGTGAGTTGGTTAGAAGCAGTAGACCAAAGGGGTAGACTGAATCCATGTTTAGGTCACTTTGTATATCCTTCTATGCCTAGCCAGTTACTTCAAGGGGAATGAAGTGGAAGAATACAAATGATGAGCACAAATATATCAGTACTCTTCATGGATTAAGGATGTTCTATTAGAATGTGTGTTCCTATGGAAAGGAGAATAACACTCAGGTCATTGTTATGGTCTTCAATGACTGGTTCTGTTAATTCAGCAAAATTCTGTGCTTATGTATAAACTACTATTTTATAGTACTGGACCACTGAAATTTCTGCAAAGCTATTTTTTTTTTTTTTGCACTCTATTAAAGCTTAAATTTGTTTACATTTAGAGTCAATGTTTTAGGACATTGAGGACTTTTTAAATTTTATTTATTTATTTATTTAGAGTGGGGGGAAGGGCAGAAGGAGAGGGAGAGAGAGAATCTTAAGCAGGCTATACGTCCAGCAGAGAGCCCAATGCGGGCTCAGTCTCACAACCCCGAGATCATGACCTGAGTTGAAATCAAAAGTCGGATGCTTAACTGACTGAGCCACCCAGGTGCCCTGAGGGCTTTTAAAAAAAGATTGATTTATTGCATTATAAACTGTTTAAAAAAACAAAGGGATTACTATTAATACTTGAGCCTGGTAGTCTTTCCGCATGGGAAAGTACCAAGGGGGTTTCTTCTTAAGAGGCAACATAGTAATTACAGATTACTGCACCCTCTCCCACTGTAAACTCCTGATCTGTGGTATGTTTCTCAAATATTCAGTGAAGTTTCAGCAGAGGAAAGTCTGCTCTTATTATGGCTTATTGGAAACAATGATGGAATTAGAATCGAGCTGTCTTGCTGTGTGATCCTGAACAAAACACATAAGCCTCTCTGGGTTTTTAAGAAAATGAAAAGCCACAGATTGAAAAATATATTTTCAAAACAGGTACTTAATAGATCATTTGTGTTAAACATTAAAAACTCATATACCTCAATATTAAGAGTATAAAAACCTCAATTAAAATGTGCAAAAGATCTGAACAGCCACTTCACCAAAAGAAGATATTCAAATGGCCAAGAAGCACATGGAAAGATGTTCATTGACACTGGTCATTATATGGAAACCCAAGTTAATTCCATGACAAGATAATGACCACATAGGTTCAACAGGAGGGATATAAAGTACACAAAATCATGAATAATTTGATTTTCATCTAGAACTTTATAGATTAGGTTTTCTTTCTGAAATTATATTCTCCCCAGAAGAATATTCAATGCTCCTTTAGGAAGAACATCTCCGTCCATTGTGATACAGAATTTTCCTAGAGAGAACCAAAAAATGTGGTCTAAAGCAAAAATGTTTCTTCTCTTTAGGGTGTGATATGTTTTTTATCCTGGGATTGTCCAATATATTTCCCCACATAAAACACCAATCTCTCAGAATCTGGATCAAATTTTCCTTGGAATCTTCACCTTAACCCTTCTAATGAGTGAAGAGGGTCAGTGGATTCCAACACTTGGAGGACTCTTGGGTGGTCCCTCTGAGAATGGAACTGACATGACCCAGAAAATTGAGTGTGTAAGTGTAACTAGAATTTTTCTCTGGTTCTCTACTACATTATTAATACAAGTAACCACCAGCAGGTCTATAACCACCTGGTTTCTTCAGGTTTCAGGCAAGGGGCAGTGAACTGAGGGTCCTGCCCTAGCTTTGAATTTGCAAAACCTTTAGGCTCATGGTACATGTGTTTAGTATGTGCAGACTATAAACGTCAAAATGTGCCTCTTTCTGCGTAAGGTGAGAGACTGTTATGAAGGAAAGCCTACCTGGGAAGAACTAAATCTTTTAAGGATTAACCTACAGGTTAAATTGAGTTGTTTCAAGTTTGTTTTTGAATGTTCATCATTAGAGGTGTGAGGTCTAGGTTTGGAAAAGCCAGAGAAGTAAGCATAAGGACAACTCTAGAAATAAACCCACACCCTCCTCTATTTTTTTGATAATTTAGACTCATTACACAATTTACACAGAAGTGGAGCAAGGTTCTCACCAAATATTATGAAAAGGTATAGAAAAGGATAAGAGAAGAGGTGCAAGTGGGAAAATAAATTTTAAAAATTTGTAAGAATATAAAATGTTGAGAAGAAAAGTTAAACAGATGAGACTATGTTACTAACTCCTACGTTCCCATAAACATATGAAAGTTAAGCATTAAAGCTAAAATTTAAAACTTCAGTTAAAATAGATTCAATTCGAAATAAAGGCTAAGATCAAATCCTAAAAACATTAGTATAGAAGCAGTAAAAAATTTAAGCACAATGATAAAAAGCAATGGTATGGAAACCTTAAATTGTTATTCTAGATGAAATTGAGGGGAAGGAAGAGTTAAGAGCAAAAATATGAAAGTAAGAAAAAAAAACTTAAAGGAGAAAAATGGGAGAATATTTAAGATGAAGTAGAGAATAAATCAGTTGGGCATACCGCCACCAGAATTATTCTTCAAGCTGGAATAATTCTACAAGGATTTATAAAATGGCAAACCTCTTAAAAATTTCAGAATGCAATTAGAGAAGGATGGTGTGAGCCATTGGATTGTAAATGGCAGGTCAAATGTGTCATGGTGCCCCAACCCAGTGTGTGTAGACAGGGCACAGGGATCCAGGTGGAGGAGCCACACGGAGGACAGAGGGAGCATCCCGGAGTCCTGACTCCATGATCACTCTTACTGATTTTATATTCTGCTGGGCCATTAAAAACCGATTGTAATGCAAATACATATTCCATTCCATTTCTTTATATATTATATATGCATTCCATTTCTGAGTTCATACCATGGAAAGAAAAAATAAAAAAACAAAGAACATACCTGGAACATGTTTGGGCTCACTCACACCTCCTTTTCTATTATTATGCCCTCGTGGAGCTCTTCTCTAAGCTCCAGAGGTTTTGTTAAGACAGAAGAAGTCAATTCCAACATAAAAAAAAAAAAAAAGAAGTCAATTCCAGACATCATGGATTAACAATTTTCAAATAAGTGGACTTTTTGAATAAGCAGAGTTTGAAGATGAGAGACAGAGACACAGGCTGTCTGACTGAGATGTGGAGAGAGAGAGAGAAGCCGAGAGAGAGCGTTAGAAGGGAAGAGAGAAGGAAAGGGAGAACAGTAAAATCTTTCTGAAGAGCTGGGCCAAGGCTCTGTAAGCAAGCTCTGTGGGTATATCTGATGTCTACAAGCAGAGAGGTTTGTTGAAGTAGAAAGATCAGAGGCCCCGCAGCAGTTTTGCATCCTTGCTTTCTTCTTCTGTGTTTTGTTCTTTGAGGTTTCTGGCCCTCAGCAGCCATTATTTATAAAGACAGGAATGAGATTCCTCGGGAAGATGAAGGAGCGAGAGGTGTGTGGCCCTGGTTTCTCAATGCAAAGAAACAAACAAACAGGTAGATTTTCTGGGCACTACCTGGGAATTTGGATTTTTCAGTTCATTTACAGACTTGCTGTAGAGACGTGACCCAAATCGAAATATTTAGTGTACATATAGAAATTTAAAAATCACGCCTCAAAAGTTAAAATATTTTTTCCCCAAAAACAGCGAACAGGGAAAACACCAAATAACTATGTTATTAGGACAGCTCTGTGTAACAAGCAATTAGTGGAAGGCAAACAAGCTTTAGGAAAATTATTTAAATCAGGTTCTCTTGTATAGCGCTATTTCAAAGAACTTAGATTTTCCGAGTGGGCCTGACGAAGTTGGGAAATCCGGGCAGTTGGTTCTCCGCTCTTTCCTTTCTTTAAAGCTCCTTTGTCCCCCTGGGGTACCCTGTCCTCCTGCACACTGGGTGATGGCACCCACAGCCCCCAAGAGCTCAGTCTTTTGCAATCTCCACCCCGCAAAACGAGGAATTCTTTTGTACTTTTGTATAAAGGAATTAAAAATTACTCTCTCAACTGTCTATTTTAAGACAACTGTTTTTGTACATAAAACATTTGTTTCTGCTAAAGGGCTTTCACTCAGCTACACGCAGGTGAGCAGAGGGAATTTCAGAAGGCTGAGGGAGGCACTTCGACTGGTCCTAAAACTACACCTCAAAGAGCTTTTTTTGCTAATGACCAAGGCTGGCAGTGGGATTTTCATTTTCTGAAAGTGAAACAAATATGACAACATCAGAGGATATTAAATATAAGTCAATATATATAAAATATGCATAATGCATATATCATGTATGTCTAAATGTAGGTATGTGTACATATACATACATATGATAAAATGTTGATCTTCTTCTAGATGGTTTGTACACAGGCTAAAATTCAGTAAGTTGCTTAGTTTCTTTGGGTCATGCCAGTCAATCACAGTGGTCTGCAGAGGTAAGGGGCTTCGAGAAAGAACTGTCTTTCCTTCATTTGCGACCAGACTGTGAGTGCTATGTTCAATGCTGCATATCCTCCTCCAAAATTGCTGAATGCATTCTCAAGTTTGAAATGTCTGCTAAACGTCACAGCAGCAAAACGGTGCTTCGAGGGAGGTACTCTCGAAGCACTTAATACCTAGGAAATAGATTTCGCGTCCTCGCTGTGTAACACGAGCAGTACTCGACTCTTTCAGCTTATTCTCTGCCACCGCCCTTCCAAAGACTTCAGAACTCCCTGCCACCCCTGCCGTGTCTCAGAGTCAAGGTGATGGTGAGCCTCCCACTGTCGGCGCTACTTTGGGACATCGGTAGGTTGTAGGGCTCAGAGTGAGGCTGAGCTGAGAACGAGCCACCTGAGCACTCTTTACAGAACAGGACAAACTGTATGGAGTATCTATGAAAATATATTAAAAAATAAGATTTTATCTGCAAATAAAAAAAGAATTAAGGAAATGGAATTAAGAGAACTTGATTGTAAGTGCATACCTTTGTTATGTGGGAGTTTGCATGAAATATCCCTGCCTGGAGCATATTTGCTTCATTATGTTCCCCTCCACCACCCAGGCACAAATTAACTCAGCATCTTATTATATCAATAAGTCAGTGAACCAGGCATTTATCTAAGGCTTAGTACAGGGCCAGCACTGTGCTGGGGACTCTGGAGGCATTTTAGAAAGTCCAATGACATATTTCCTTGCCAAAGAAATTACAAACCTGTTAGGGGAGGAAGGAGTCATTACTAGACTCATATTAGATCTCATTTTGTGTATCAACCTTTGGGAACTTTGTGACATTTCATCTGCTCTTCAATGTCTATTCCCACAATTGTTCCTTGCTCTAAGGGAGATGGGAAAAGGTATATGTGAATTTCCCAGGGCCTCTGTTTATCTGTGAAGATTGCCGGGAGGAGAGCTGTGACTGGCTTCCTCTTCAAGGCAACCTTGCCTTCTTTGTCTGCTAGGACCTGGGGCTGTTTCCATCATGGTGGAAAACAATGAGCCAGGGACTGAATCTCCTTTGCTTGCATGCTGGGGATTCTTGAAAAGTGTTGTTGCAATTTCTGATCGTTATTCTGTGCGGCACCTTCATAAAGATCACATTTGGGGTCTCATCAAGTCTCTATTTCTACCTGGCGCCCCAGCCTTCATTGGCTTTAAGACAGAGGTTCTCAAAGTGTGCTTTGTGGGTTCCTGGGGGTCTTTGGGACTTTTTTTAGGGTATCGCCTGTTCCCAATTATTTTCATAATAATATGAGGTGTGATTTTTTCCCTTTCACTCTGTTGATATTTGCACCAGTGATGCCAACATCAATGGATGGCAATGCGGCTTGTGCCTTTAGCACAGATCAAACAAGCACCGACCTGTACTTGTATTTTCCACCGCCAGGCACTCAGAGGGGGGAAAAAGTTAAGAATGTCCTGATGAAATAAAAGTATTCATTTCTCATCTGGTAAAACAGTGTCACCCTGTCGTTCACTATGTTTCAAAAATATAGCTATTTTCCCTAAGATGTTATTTGTGTTACACTTTACTGAGTATTTTCAATATTCGGTGTGCCGAAATGGAAAGTGTGAGCACAGTACTTCTGCCGCATACCAAAGCAGGAAGATCATCTCCAGGAACAGCACTCATGAAATTGAGTTTTTTCTAGTCAGTTTTTCACACAACAGCATTTTACTTGAAAGAACAACTGATAGACAAACTCTGGTTGTTCAGACTTGGGAACTTGGCACCCATTTTGTTGAAAATGAATGAAGTGAACCTGTCACCTTAAGGAAAACTGATGGAATTTGTTGATGATGACAAAATTTAAGCCTTTATGCAACAATTAGAATTCTGGAAAAGGCTTACCTGCGCTGTGAGCTGCAGCTTCTCAGTACTTAAAGACCTTTCTGAGAAGATTGGCGGTGATAGTAACGAATATGGTTTTTGCTATTGTGTAATGAAATGGGTCAGCATTTAGAAGATACTATAAAATCAAGAATGGGTAAAAAGATGTATTCAAAATGCAAGACAGACAAATGGATTATTAAGTAACTAAGTATGAAAGGTTTGCTGATATGGTTTCAGATTTCACACTGCAGCTTGCGTTTAAAAAGCCACTACTTGTTGAATTTTGGTGTAATATCAAAGAATAACAATTATCTGAAAAGGATATGAGACATCTGCCTTTTCCAATTACATATCTATATGAAGTAATTTTTTTCTAACTACTTCAACTAAAATAACAGATTGAACAAAGAAGAAATGGTACACATCAGGGACTTGCAGCTGGTCCCTTCTCCCTATAGAGGTCCGGGTTGCACAAGATCCTAATTATATCCATTCCAGTTATACACTGGAAGAGTGTGGAAAAGACCACACAATAGGTCTATAGACCCACTGACCCACTGTGATACCTTGTCAGGCCAGGATTTCATTTATCCTCTGGCCTCCATAAGCCCCTACTAAAACAGGCAATATGATGGCCTTTTGGATTCCCAGGTATTGATGTCAGAGCAGATGGTGTATTCAATAACCCTCAAAATGTTTGGGTATCTCCCTTCCCCAGGTGCACAGTTATTCTGGCAGATGGCTAAAGGTCCCTTTGGGAGAAGGATTGGGGCAATATTGATTATACATTTGCAGAAACATGTCAGGGTCCTTTCTTAAAGGAGCATTGCCTCCTCATCAATTAATGGGCTCTGGGTCTGCGAACTTGATCAGATTTGGGAACTGAAAGACTGCAACTTTCCAGTGTGGTAGCTGACATTAACATTCTGCTAAACAATTCTCAGTTGTTTCTTAAACAACACAAATGATTGGTTTCCTATCTTTTTAATCCCTCAGAATATTGCACTCAGTCATAGACTTTTGTGGATTAAGATGTGCTAGTTGCCACTTACATCCTGCTGCCCATTACAGAACTGCATGCATCTTGCATTGGTCAGTTGAGGACCTGCACCTAGTCTCTGTCGTTCCAGAATCCTGGCATTCCCGCTGATGTTAGAGACCTTGGTTCTAGAACAGCTATCATCAAATCATTACGGTGGACAAGCCACCTGTGGCTGTGCATTCTTTATTGTGTCAGCGAAGGGCTTGTTCTCTGGGCCCTCCTGGGAAATGGGATCAGATGGCGGGTTCTCCAATCTTGTGTAATCAATCCGTTCTGGCATTCCCACGCCTCTAAGGTGTTCCCTGGTACTCTGCTAGGGTAATTCTGGCATTTCTACAAAATTTGTTGTAGGCCAATGTTATGTCCTTACTTCAAGGAGCAAACTCAAACATATTTAGGCTGGTACTGAGTGTTCTTGTCAATACATTAACCTCTGAATCATGAGAGTCTTCCTACGTCAATACATTATTGCCTCGCCGGATTTCAGTCCTTCCTGATTGGATACCCTCACAAGCCATGGCCACTCTCTTTCTGTTTGCTACCAATACATTTTTAGCCGGGGCTCACAACTGAGAGGACGTCTATTTCTCTTGGAGTGAGCACTGTATTTCCTTATCGAGGCTGCACTGTGTTCCAAACACAATTATTAACCTGGAAACAATGGGTTTCCACCTGGATTGCTCTAAAGGACAAGCATCATGTAGCAAGACATCTACTTCAGGTAGGGTATTTTCTGGCTGTCCAGGTAAGGGACACTTCCTCTGCTAACAATGGGGAGATAGTAATTCTGCTAGCCTAAATAGGGTCCAGAAGATCATAGGGGTTCAAGAATCTTAATTTCATCTACCCAAAAGCCTCATCTCAGGGACCCACTACTTTCCTACCAGCTGTTGAGCTTATGCAGGCAGTTTGCTTTGCAGCTCTGTTACCCTCACGATTTATGTCCTGAGCATGATTTTCAGCATTGTTTGTCTATGGGTCCACAGCATAAAGATTTCTTTTCACACTGCATGGAAGTTTTCTGACTTTCACAGCATGCTTTGAGTTGTAAGTAGACTAATTCTGGCCCTGTCGATTTCTTTTTCAAGGCTTTTGAAGTAGTTAAGAAAAGTGGCCAACTTCATACTCTTAAAATTACTTTTGCCCCATACTCTTCATTGCCACAACTATCCCATTCACCTTCTACCTGTACCTTAACCCAGTTTACCACGTCTAAGAAGCTTAGTACTTAGTCTTGGCTACTAGGTGTCAGGATTGTCAGTCCCCAAGTTATGACCATCTGACCAGTTCCAGAATTCCTTCTCGAGGGTCTGCTTTCCAGAGACAATTTTGATATGAGTTTTCTTAGTCAGGGTTTCCATCAGAAAGCAGAAACCAAGATAAGGGCTTGAAGGCAAGTAGTTAATTTTGGGAAAGGGTTTTCAGGGAACTGGAGTGGGGGCCTGGGAAGCAAGCCAGAGAAACAGGGAAAACTAATGCAGGGTACATGCTGCTGTGTTCCCACGGGGGGCAACTGAGGCTAAACCATCCTGCTATAATGAACCTCAAGCTTTTCCACATGATGAAAAGAACACAGAGCCAGTTCTCCAGAGCCCCTCCCCATGGATTGGGACTGGCTGTGCTCCTTGAGCCTCTCACACAGGCTCCCCCTGCCCCTCCCCAGCAGGGTTCCAGACTCTGGGGCAGAGGCAGAGTGTAGTACAGTGGAGACAAAGCGCTGTCCATCATCCATCCTAAGAATGGCAGCAGCACGGCGGGCTGGAGCACACAGCGGAATGAGAGGGTGCGAGACGGTGTACAATGGTGTCTAGTCAGTGATCTTAACCTTAATGATTTTCAGTTTTTCTCTACTTCTGTCTCCTATGACCATAGCATTGCCTTCATCTATAACTGCCTTACTCTAAAATAACTAGTTCCCATCTCTCATGCTCTGATTATTGCAAAACATTTTTAACCAATATTGCACAGTATAGTACCTCTTGATAATAAAAAGACACATAATAAAAAATCAACATAGACAAGTTGGCATCAGAAGCTTTTTAGGAAATATCTTTAAACCTCCCTCATGTATTATTTCCAAAGCTATAATTTAGTGAGCTTGACTTTGGTCATTCATAACATTTTAATTTGAACCTAATAAAGGCCAGCACTCTACCAGGCACATGAGAGTACAGACAAATGTTATTAAAAAAAAATGTTTGTGGTGCTGACAATAATGTAAAGCATGAATGTAGGCATGCAAATAAATTATCTCAGAAGAGTATGAAAAGTTCTACTACAAAGATATGCATAATAGTGGGGGATTACAGAGGAAGGAGGAACCAATACTGGTCAAAAAGGCAGAATGAAGGTTCCATGCAAAAGTTAAATTTGAGGTGGATTTTGAAGGACAGGTTGAGCCTGGGTAGATGAGGAAATAACAACAACATCTGCAAAAGCACAGAAGCATAAAGAAGCATGCCATGTTCATCATGTGGGAGTTGAAGCAGCGTTTTTTGGGGGTATCTGGTGAGGGTAGAAATATGAGATTTAAAATAAATATGGCAAGGGATGCTAGAAATCAACTGTAACAGATCTTGTATAGTATACCAGGGAGTTCTTTTATTGCCAGGAAATGACAGATTTAAATTTTAGTTTCATGAAAGGAAGATAAACTGGCAAAGAGGGTTAGAGCTAGGAGATGGGTTAGGAGACTATTATGATAAGCCAAGTAAGAGAAGATCTATGAACAGGGCATGGGCAGTAGGAATAGAACTGATGGATGGACTTCTGAGATTTATATGAAATAGAATAGACAGAACTTGTATAATTGACTTGGACTCTCCAGGGCCCTTTTGTAAGGACTATTGTCATTACCTTGCTCCCCATCTTGGTAACTCAATATTGAAGTAGGAAAGGGGGAAGAATCAAAGTTTCTATTTGGATGACTGGTAGGCAGTACCATTAATTAAAATAAAGTTGCTAAGGGGAAACCTGTATTTGGAGATGACAAAGAAAAGGAGTCATTTTTCAGAAATGTTGAAGTACAAGTAAGGCAACCCATGGGATGATGCGCAGTAAGGGACTACATGCTGTTCCGAGAAGAGCTCATCTACTTCCATGATTTCAGTTACCAACCATATGATTAAGGCTGCCATATTTACATGTCCAGGACTAACTGCCATCTTGAGTTCGAAACAGTGTCTCTAAGCATCTGACTCATCATATCCCCAAACTAAACTTATTTCCCTCCCAATCCTCTCCTTTTCCAGTGTTATTTAGATTAGAAAATGGTATTATCATTCAACAGTTCATTCATTTTATTTTAGTTCATTCAGTTTATTCAGGAAATATTTACCACCATGTGCCAGGCACTGTTTTAGGACTCTGGAATTCTGTGGGTGATCAAAAGCAAGTCTGCTCTCATCAGCAAAAAAAAAAAGAAAAATGGACACAAATACATAATAGGTCAATTGATGAAACAGCTATTAAGAAAAAGAAAGCAGCACTGGATAGAGTGAGAGGATTATACTAGATAGGATGGTCAGGAAAGGTTTCTTAATAAGCTAGGATTTCAGCAGAGCTCTAGAGAAAGTGAAGGGGTAGCTTGTGGGAAACACGGAATATCACTGTGTTATGGCTGCTATGATAAATTACCAAAAACTCAGCAACAGTCCCAGAGCTCAGAAGTCTACAAAGGCTCTTCCCAGGCTAAAATCAAGGTGCAGGCAGAGTTGCTTTCCTTCTGGAGGGTGAGAGAGAATTTGTTCCTTGTGGTTTCCACTGTTAGACTGTTGGCCACATTCCTTGGTTTGTTTGTTCTTCTGTCTTTCTTATAAGGACCCTTGTGATTATATTGGGTCTACCTGAATAATTCATAGTAATCCCCCATCTGAGAATCCTTGATGTAATCAATCTGCAAAGAACCTTTGTCAGGTTAGGCATTCACAGGTTTCAGGGATGGGGTGTGTGTGTGTGTGTGTGTGTGTGTGTGTGTGTGTGTTTCCACACCCAGTCAGGTTAGGCATTCACAGGTTTCAGGGATGGTGTGTGTGTGTGTGTGTGTTTCCACACCCAGTCATCAGCATTCCATTAAGTGGGGGAATACATGTAAAGCTGTGAAGTAACAGCACACTTGGGGTTATGCTAGGATGCTGGGTCTCTTACATCTAATCAATCATTAAGTCTTTTCAATGAAAATTTCTAAACATTTCTTGATTATGTATATTTTCCTCCATCTTCCCTGCCAGAAACTCTGATCCAAACAGAACAATCTTTCATGCAGACTACTATAACCATCTCTGAAACCACTTCCTGCACCCCGTCTCGATTCTTATAATCTACTCCCTTCAATGAAGTCAGGATCTTTTCAAAATGTAAACTGAATCATGCCAACCCTCTGCCTAACATTCTAATGTGAATTTCCAGTTTCTCCTCAGGTGATCAGCTACCTAGATCCAAATTTCTTTGCACATTTTTATAAAAACCATTCAAGTTAATAAGGAACACACAAAATAATCCACTGCATCAATAACTACAGAACTCTCACTGATGCCACTGCTGGTCTGGTGAGCTGAGTGGCAGTGAAGAGAAGCCTGAGGACACAGACCAATGGCACTCAAAGTCATCCCCAGAAAAAGCCCAATGCTAAGTGGAAAGATACTAGGCACAGCTCCAAGGGTCTCAGAAGTGTGTGGACCTGAGTGGCTTCTTCAGAAAACAACACTTTTCAAGAAGGTAAATTGAAAGGGGGGGCATCTTTTATAAACATGTAGTGGAAGGAGAGAGCGATGTTCGAGGAGGGAAGGAAGGGTACTGCAGAAATGATAGAGAACCACAAGACAAACCGACTTGCCCCATCACTAACCATGTTAACTGAGAATGAAGCTGTACTTTACTCTAAAAGAGGGCACTTTTGAACAAGAAGTTTTGTCCAGATAATGAATTGGAAGAGGAAAAGCAGATCACATCCATACAGAGTTACTGTAAGAAGGAAAGAGAAAATGAAAATCAAGACACTACAGCTGTTGAAAATACCCCCCACGAAACCCAATCACAAAGCAGAAGAAAACAGCAATGTCATTCTCTAAACTGAATAGCCTCAAACAAGCATTTCATGATTTTCACTATAACTAAATATAACTAAGTAACCAACCAGATCGCTAATTAGGAAGGAACAGCTCTTCCTTTTAGCAGAATGCCAAATAACACAATACATACTGAACAATGAAGTTAGAAAACTGTAGTTTTGCAACCATCGCCCTTATAATTCAGGCAAGAATTTTCAACAGGTGCTAAAGCTAGTGGATGGAAATTTTAAAGGAGCAGGATATTTGCATAGAATCAATGTATTTATTGCAAATGGAAAAATAGTAACAACATAGTGGAGAAACCTAGTGGCTACTACTTTAACCCAGAGATGGAAGGGGGCATCCCTAATAATGGTTACACGGATGTCATATGTATCCTGACGTGCTGTAGTGAGAACACACATCAGTCATTCAACACTTCAGCCCCAAATGCATAACCTGACTCTAATCAAGAGGAAACATTAGATAAACTCAAATGGAAGAACTGTCCTCTAAAAATGTCAGTGGGGCTCCTGGATGGCTCAGTTGGTTAAGCATCCAACTCCTGATGTTGGCTTAGGTGATGATCTCAGGGTTGTGAGATCAAGCCCCATATCAGACTCTGTGCTCAGCGAGGAGTCTGCCTGAGATTTTTTCTCTCCCTTTGCCCCTCCCCCACTCATGTGCTCCAAATAAATCTTAAAAAAATAAGTATGTCAATGCTCTGGTGGGGGGAATAGTAACAGAATTATTTCAGATTACATGAGATAAAGGGGACATAATAAATAAGTACAATGCATAATGCTGGCTTGGATCCTAGGTGGGAAAAAATAACACAACATAAGACATTATTGGATGTCAAATGGTTAAGCATAATGGCTGCTGAGGCCGAAAGGGTCACTACTGCAGCTGTTGAGCTGATCTGCCACATTTGCATGGATCTGGCCAGTAAGGAGATAACAGGCCCAATGGATTCAGGCAGTTTATTATGTACACACCATAGACAAGGTCACCATAGTGTCAGCTCCCCATGTCCCTCATCTCACAAGATGACACCACCTGCAGGGGCCAGGTAACAGGCGGCACGGATGGCAGGTCCCTGAGGAGCCCATGGGTCAGCTGGAGCCAGGTAGTTATGCAGACTTACTTAGAGGCCTGCAGCTGTGTGGTAAGGGGTGGGGGGAGCAGAAAGCCCGTTGCTCAACTGAAACTAGAGAGAGAGATGAGAAACAGCTTCATGGAAGCTTCTCCCAAAGCTGCACATCTTTCCTCAATTCAGGAGGAATCCAGGACATCTGCCAGACTCAGGGCAGTCTTGCCTAGATGGACCATGTGGAGACATGCAAGGTGGTAGGGTGCCAAGTGGCAGAACTACTGTCTTGTGTTGCCGGCAGAATAATGCCCCCAGCCTGAGATGTCTACCCCCTAATCCTGGAATCTGTGAATACATTACTTTCCACGGCTGAGAGATTTTTCAGATGTGATTTAGGTTCCAGATGTTGATGAGGTTAGATTATCCTGGATTATCTGGGTGGGCTCAACCTAATCATGAGTCCTTAAAAGTGGAGAATCTTCCTATGGTGAGAGAGAGAGAGGATGACAACAGTTCTTGACCCTTCCTCGCTGGCCTTGAAGATGGAGGAAGGGGGCCACAAGCCATTAAATGCAGTGCTCTCTAGAATCTGGGAATGGTGGTCGTGAACAATGAAAGGAAATGGATGTAGGTCCTACAATATCAAGGAACTGAATTCTGCCAACAACTCAAATGAGTGAGGTAAGAATCCCTCCCAGAGCCTCCAGAAAGAAGCTCAGTCTGCCAACGCCTTGATCGTGGTCCAGTGAGACTTGTACCAGATTTGTAACCTACAGAACTGTGAGAAATAAACTCGTATTGGCCATTAAACTTGTGGTAACTTGTTAAAGCAGTGACAGAACATGAATAGAGCCCACCATGGTTAACGTGATTGGCTCAACCGGAACATGGGCTGTGGTATTTCTGGAATTTGATACTTCCTGTGGTTGTGCAAGATAATTCTTTTGTTCTTAGGAAATCCAGGGAGATATTTAGGGAAATGGGAATGATACAGACAATTTATAGTCTAACAATTCAGGGAAAAAAATGACAAATGTGACAAAATGTTAACAGCTGATGAAATCTGAGTCAAGGGTAGCATTCTTACATGATTTCTACAACTCTTCTTTAAGTTTGAAATCATTTCCAAGGAAAAAGTTTTTTTAAAAAGGACTAGGTGGCTTCCTTCTTCCTTCTTAAGTCTCCACAGAAGACTTCACATGCCCTGCCAGCTCCCTGGGATGTGGATTTCCTTTTCAGCGGTATCTACTTTATTAATCTTCGCCTTTCTGATCATGGCCTAGCTGCACTGCTTTTCCTCCAAGTCCTCACACAGGCTGATCTCCTTGCCTGGTACACACTTTGCCCTTTTTTGTTTGACAGCAGTGATACCAAAGAAAGCTAAAACAGAAAAGAATATGGCAAAACCCTCTCGACCATGAATGCACTATACAAGACAAAAATTAATACTAAGTCAAAAGACTAAATAAAATTTTAAGTGCATTTAAAAATATTTATATTCCTGATCTAATAACTAACATAAGGAACAGATGTTTTCCCAATTAAAGATTTGCATTTTTTCTATATACATAAATGATTTTCAGTTTTTCTATTATCTAAGGTCATATACCATTATGGCTACTTACAAAGTTCAAGTTCTAGTCTCAACACCCTTTGGAGATCCTCCCGCCACATCCCAACCTGACAACAGTGGCTCATTTCCTGCTTAATCTTTATTCACGGAACAAATACTTACTGATAGCACTCTGCCTGGGACAAACACTTGCTTTCTTCAATGTCCAAAGCATGCATATTGCAAAGAAATAAAGTGAGGAGGAAACCAAGATGGGTGAGGGTTACCAGAAAATGTTAAAAGTTCTTTTACTGAGGTTAATATTTGTCTTTGCCAATTTTACCCTGAATGCACACATGAGGTGTTCTGGATCAGAGACTGAGTCCTTATTAATCACCTCCCTTCACCCTGCACCCCGCCTTCCTCCTTGACCATGCAATGAGGATCAATGGAAATTCTTCAAATAGGAGATGGATGGATACTCTACGCGTCAGGAACAGAGAACAGTGGATTAACAACGGATCCCCCTTCACTCCTAAAAGGACAGGGGAGGGGGGAACTTCAGTTCCTTTGAGAAGAGACAAGAAGATCCTGGCTTCTCATCCTCACCCTTTTTTATTGCAAATATGTCTTTCAAAGGCCAAATAAACCCTGGGAATCTCTGACTATATTGACCTAAAGATGTCTCCAAGATCTGGATCCCATACCTTCTGAAATGTAAATATTTAGGGAGATAGCACCTGAATCTTCCTGACACCTTGGGAGCTTAATTTAAGCATCTACTTCAGGCTGTAAGAGAAGGTGTATCCTTCTTCCTGATCTCAGAACAATTCAGAACAATTAACTAAACCAATGAATACAGACCTAATTCTCATCATATGTGAAGACTCTAGGCTTTTTACACAAGCACTGAGAAATCCAGGTTTTATTTCCCCACAGAAGTGATAAAGAAGTTCAAAGGAAAGAGGCATACTTAAGGATTATGATAATATGATATGCAGGTGAAGTGCAAAATCTTCATGGAAAAGTTTCAGCTGAGGGTTGAATGTGAATATAATTTCAATAAGTGCAAATAGGAGATGGTGGTGATTTCTTCTAATTTATGAATAATAAAGGTTCTCATGTATAAATGATGAGGGTTCTGTTAATAATTTATACAGGTTGGAAACAATACAATGTTTACAAGTAGTCCATTTTTTTTGTTATTATATACTTGAATGAACTTCGCAAAAATAGGAATCTTAGCAGTAACACATTATCAACCATGTATATAAAAGAAATAATGAAATGATCACTGAATTTGAATTTGATAAAAAAACTTAGGTGAAAAAATGTATAATTTTATTCTCCCGTGATATCTTTTGTCAGCTCATCAAAGTGAATTCTTGTCTTTATTTTTCCATTTGGGATTAGATTGAAGCAAAGCAGACAGTTCTTTATTTTTCTAAATTAAGTAGCTAGAATGAACTGTCTTCTAGGTAATTAGGTTTTTCTCCCTTCACTTCCCCTTTCTTTTGGACGACATAGGGAGTGAGAATGTTCTCTGGATTTACTGGTACAAAACACTTGGGATGACAAGACATACATAATGAGAAAACACCTATGAGAGAATGATTGGTGCAGAATAAAAATCCATTTTCCCATAGAAATAGACAAAAGTGTCATTACATAGTATTTAAGAAATTTTTTATGACTAAGTAATTATCCAATGCAAAAGATAGTTATAATTTTAAACAAGCCCATAGAAAAAAGTGGTGCTGATTATAGAAATAGAGGTTGAACACAATTTGAAATTGAACATACCATGAAAAATAAAATATATGTTCTTAAAGCCGACCAAACTTAACATGTATTATGAAAGACATTTTGAACACAGTATCATGAAATATTCAGTTAGAAATTCAAAATCAGAAACACCTAGACATAAACTGCCACTCATGTCTTTTGTTTATTCACTCCTTAAATATTATATATACAATGTATTGTTTAATTTAGCAAAGTAGTAAGACTCAAAAACAGCTGCATTTGAGAAAAGACTTCTAAATTTAATTTCTTAAAATTAAATGTTATGTCTAGATATTTAGTTAAAAATCATTTAAGGGGTGCCTGGGTGGCTTAGTTGGTTAAGCATCTGCCTTTGGCTCAGGTCATGATCCCAGGGTCCTGGGATTGAGCCCCACATCGGGTTCCCTGCTCAGTAGGGAGTCTGCTTCTCCCTCTTCATTTGCCCCTCCCCCTGTTTGTGCATGCACTCTCTTTCTCTCAAATAAATAAAATCTTTTAAAAAATCATTTAAAAACAATAATGTTGATTAAATAATCTGATTTTGGGGGACACTCTATAGTAAAATCCTTTCTTTAGCTCATCAAAATTCAACTATTTTGTCCAAAGTATTACTTAATATTCTTTTAAAAATTGGATTTATAGGGGTGCCTGGTTGCTTCAGTCGGTTGGGCATCCAACTCTTGATTTCAGCTCAGCTCATGATCTCAGGGTTGTGAGACTGATCTCCAAGTAGGGCTCTGTGCTCAGCGGGGAGTCTGCTTGAGATTCTCTCTCCCTTTGTCCCTCCCCCTGCTCTCTCTCTCAAATAAATAAATCTTAAAAAAATGGAATTTATATTGCATTGTACAAACACTGTATTAACACTACCGTATTTTTTTTTTTAAAAAACAAGACATCACTTACCTCTAAGCTGAAAAACAAACTTGACTATGAACTTAAATTTCCTTCTTATAAGGTGCTTTTAAATGCAAAGCTTAATGTCTAAACGTTACAAGGAGCACCCAAAATTCATGGAGAAATATACAGTAAATACAGCAAGTACTACAGGGTTTTGAATATCTGTCTTCTGCTCACTATAAACCTTTGTTGACCTTACATAAATTACTCATTCCACAATTCATTGATAAAATATCAGTCCTTCACAGGTTGTCTTTCAATCTTGATCAATAATACAGTGCAATGCCAACATTTCCTCACTGCTATGCTTGCTTTAGAAAAAAATCCCACTAACCGGGAGATCTACACTGCCTAAATCCCAAAGATTGTTTGATTTTAAACTGTGTTTAATGCCGAAGTGAAACATATTCAACATCCAGGGAAATCATTCTGGTGATGAAACCCTTCAATGCATAAAAGATTGTTGACTAAGAAACCTGCCTGCCTTCTAGAATTAGACTGTATGAAGGTAATTGAGCCAAACGGCAGTTTTATCCCCAAGTGAAATTATTTCCACTGCATAGAGTATAACGCATTTGAAGATTTATCTGACATTCCTGATACCTCAGCAGTGACACTGATATTGGATGACACATTTGGCATAAGGGAAGGATCATTTCTCTTTAGAATCTTCCATATTTGTTAATTAAATGATCATTGCTGGATGCATCCTCTTCATGAATATAAATTACTAGCCCAGCAAAGGACTTATATTTGTATGGCATCTTTTATTATGAAGCATTTTCCAGGGTGCAATGAACCCATTTTACATCATCACTTGACACATTTAGGGATTGCTTTACCCAGCTCTGCAACGTTGCCCTTAAGTAACTGTGTTATATTCAAGATGTAGTTCAGTAAATATAACCGCTCTTCACCTGATTTGTGAAGGTTAATTTTTTTTTTCTTGACTAGGCATATACTGCTAGCAGAATTTTGCCCACCCAAACTTTTTGGCAATGGGCTATGATAATTATCCATGTTTCTTTCAACACCCTATTGACAACTGCTACCATATTATATGCTTACATTTGACTATCATTGATTTTTAGTTCCTGTTTGGCACTATTATTCAAACTCACCATGATTTCTGAATAACAGTATGCTCTAATGGCTGGGTTTCTCACTGGAATAGAAGTTCCACGAGGGCATGTTTTTGTCTATCTTATTCCCTATGTACCTTAATATGGCTCAAACAGTGCCTTGGCGCTCAGTAAATTCTCAATAAATTTTTGACTGACTGAATCAATGGTATAAATAATCAAAAATGTGTATCTTTATCAAAATAATATACAATAATGAATGAATTCCAAACTATAAATTAGAAGTAATATGACACCTTATATGGAATACAGTTTACAGGACTACAAATAACTGGGAAAGTATTCTAATAACCTCCCCACCTTAATGGCCTTTTTTTTTTTTTTTGGTCATCCAGTTTCTTTTCAACATCCCTCTTAGGTTGGGAATATTCAAATGTGAGAGTCTCATTTCTGATTTTCTACAATTTGAGTCCTATACCCCTTCATTTTAGCCTCTTTTTCAGATATATTACCAGGGTCTTGTTTTATATAGCATATAGATTATTCATGACATCATTCACCTCATACATAACATTTTGAAATTTTGATATTTTTATTACAGTCATTAATTCCAAAGATAGGCAATTTGTATACTTACTATAATAATTTTTACAAAAGCATAAAATGGGCTACTGGCAAATTTTTCTAATGTTTCCCCATTAAGAATAATGTTTGTCTTTGTAATTCCGAAGATACTTTTTATCTGGTTAAGAAGGTTTTCTCCTGTAAGCCTCAGTTTGTTTCCTGGAGTCCAGAGTCTCTCACGGTTATATACAACTAATGAATCACTGAACACTACATCAAAAACTAATGATGTACTATATGCCAGCTAACTGAACATAATTAAAAAAAAGGTTTTCTTCATAGAAGAAATTGAATTTCATATAATAAATTTTCCACAGCTCTGAAAAGAAAAATCACATGATCTTTTCTGAATTATATATTTGGATTGTTGGGTTTTAAGTAGGCTCCACACCCAGCATGGAGCCCAATGCAGGGCTTGAACTCACAACCCTGAGATCAAGAGTTGGATGCTTAACTGACTGAGGCACCCAGGCAACCCTTGGATTTGGGGTTTTAAACAATCCTGGTATTCCTAGAATAAACTTTATTTTGGCATTATATATTTTATTTTTATATGCTGCTGAATTCATTTTTCTAACACTGTGATATTGTTTAGGAATTTTGTACCATGTTCAAGACTGAGGTCGGCTTTTAACTTTCCTCTTCTGTATTGTTTGTGTCTAATGTTTCTGTTTTGGTTATACTGGCCTCACAGATTGAGGTGGGTACTGTCCCCCTTTCACTATTCTTTTAAGAATTTGAAAAAAAAAAAAAAAGAGGCAAACCATAAAACAAACTCGTAACTCTAGAGAACACACTGAGAGTTGCTGGAGGGGAGGAAGGCAGGGGATGGACTAAATGGGTGATAGGCATTGAGGGCATTTGCGGTGAGCACTGGGTGTTATATGGAAGTGATGAATTTCTAAATTCTACTCCTGAAACTAATATTACACTCTATGTTAACTGTAATTCAAATAAAAACTTGAAACAAAAATAGTTTAAGGAAGTCTATGATCTTTTCCTTATAGGTTTGATCAAACTCATCTGCAAAACTATCTGGCTTTTGTTATTTTCTTTAAGAAAAGATTGTTTTTTGAACAAATAAATTCAATAATTATTAGCTTTAAATCCAGACTCTATACTTTTCCATTTTAGTCTTTATATTTTATAGATTTCTAGGAATTTGCCCATTTTGTGTAAGTTTTCAAATGTATGGGCATTAGGTGGTCAAAATTTCCTTATCTTTATATTTTTGTTTTTATAACATGAGGCCTAATGGATTTTCAATGAACTGTACGTATTTCAAGTGTATAATACATGAATTTTGACATATGTGTACACCCTGGAAACCATCTCCATAATCAAACTAATGAACATTTCCTTTGCTCCCCAAAGTGCCCTCATACCCCACGCAATGCTTGTCAACCCCCTCCCCAAAAATGCCTATCAGGATTTTGATTGGGATTGCACTGATTTGACAGATCAATTTGGAGAGAAATGCCATTTTAATGATTTCAAGTTTTGCAGCCCATGAACTTTTATAACTATTTCCCTAATCTATCCTCATTTATGTTTCTCAGCAAAGTTTTGTCATTTTCAGTGTAAAAGTCTTACATTTCTTTTGTCAGATTTATTCCTAAATATTTAGTGTTTCACGGTGTCAATGGAATTACTTTTTGAATTTTATTTTCAATTATCTGCTACTAGCATATAAGAAAGGAATTGATTTTTGCTGAATTTACTTATTAGTACTAGTAGTGGTTTTGAAAATTCTCTGGCATTTTCTCTATATACAATTATATCATTTGCAAACAGCAACAGTTTTACTTCTCCCCTCCCCTTATTTTTGCACCTTTTATTCATTACTTTATAAGAATGGCTAGAACCTCCCAGTGCTATGTGAAACAGAAATTGCAAAAGTGGCCATCTTTTTCTTGTTCCTGATTTTAGAAGGAAAGAATGAACTCATTCCTCGTTGCATGTAAGATGTTAGCTACAGGTTCTTTTGGTTTGAGAGAGTTTCCTACTATATCCTAATTTCACCAGTGTTTTTATTTTTCTTTTATCAGAAATGGTTGCTGAATTTTGTCCAATGCTTTTTCTGTATCTATTGAAATGTTTATGTGTTTTCTTCTTTATTCTGTTAATGTGGTGAATTACACTGGTAGCTTTTGAATGCCTAACCAACTTTGTATGCCTTGATCAATTCAATCTGGTCATAATTTATTATCCATTTAATATTGGATTTAAAGGATTTCATCACCTGTATTTATGAGTGCCATCAGTCTCCATCTCTCTTACTTTGTAATGTCTTTGACAGTTTTTGGTCCTAAGTTTACATTCCTTCCTCCTTTTAAAATGTTTCCACAGAAGTTTGTATAAAACTTTCCCTTGAAGGGCGCCTGAGGGCTCAGTTGGTTAAGCATCTGCCTTTGGCTGGGGTCTTGATCTTGAGGTCCTCAGATCAGCCTCAAGCTGGGCTCCCTGCTCAGCGGGGGTAGTCTGCTAGTCCCTCTCCCTCGGCCCCTCCCCCTCGCTTGTGTTCGCTCTTTCACTCTCAAAATCTTAAAAAAAAAAAAAAGTTTAAAACTTCCCCTTTAATGTTTGATACAATTAGCCACTAAAATCATCTGGGTCTGAAGTTTTATTTTAGAGAGTTCTGTTTTTGGTCTCTCTTGGTGAATATACTATGTGCACTTGAAATGAATGCATATGCTGCATTTCTCCCAATTTGCTGAGAGAGTGGTATCACAGTCCTTTGCTATATTTGTAAAATAGCCTAATTCTCTCTTTCTTTCTTTCATTTTTATCCTCCTTGTGATTTGGGGCTCTTTTACTGGTGTACACATTTATAATTTCTATGATTTCCTCATCAATTACACCTCTTATGATTATTGAACGTTGCTCTTTGTATCTGGTGGTATGCTTTGTATTAAAGTCCATTTCATTTAATAATATAGCTCTTTCTGCCTTATGTTTATGGTTTGCATGGTATATCTTTTAGTCTCTAATGGCTCTTAACTTACTTGAATTTTTATACTAATATGTGTCCCTCATCAGCAGCTTGTGAATGAGTTTTGCTTTTTAAAAACTCCGTCAATATCTGCCTTTTAATGGAAATACTTAGACCAAAAACATTAATGCAATTTTTATATGGTTAGATTTATCTACCATTATTTATTTTCCATTTGTCTCATCCAGTTTTTTTTTTCTTCCCTTGTTTCCATTTTCCTGCCTTTGCTTGGATTTGAATAATTTTGGTATGCTATTTTAACCTATATATTGGATATTTTTGCTAAATATTTTTTGTATTATATTACAATCTATTTAATAAATGTGTACATTTACTTAGCATTAATCTTGTATTACCTCATTTCAGATGTAAAAACTTTGCAACCACATAGGTTCCTTTACTCCCATGCCCCACTGACTTTATTATGGTTTTCATATATATTATTATATCTACAAACATTACCCACCAGATAATAAGCAGCCATATATACACAGAGAGGGAAAAACAGTCTTTTATATTTAGCTGCTAGTGGCAAATTCTTTCAGTTTTCTTTCACCAAAAAATGTCTTGTCTTTGCCTTCATTTCTAAAAAAAATACTTTTGCTGGATACAGAATTCTGGGCTGAGAGTGCTTTTCTTTTTTCTTTATTTCGTTTAGCACTTTACAAATGTTATTCCATTATCTTCTGGCCTCCATGATTTCTGATGACAATCCACAGTAATTCAAATTGTTCCTTCCCCTACCCCCCATTATAATGTATTGTTTTCTTGCCACCTTTCATGCTTTACTTTTTAAACATTTTAATTTCAGTAGTTTGACTATGATGTCTCTAGGCATTTTGATTTTATCCTGATTAGGGTTCGCTGAGTTTTTTGAACCTGTAAATAGAAGTTTATCACCAAATTGTGGGAGTTTTAGTCCATTATTTCTTTACGTTTTTGGGGGGTGGTTACCAATCTCTTTCTCCTCTTTTTCTGGGACCCCAATTACATGTGCATCAGACCACTGATATTGTGCTACAGTTACCTCAGACTTTCTCCATTTTTGTTCTATGTTTTCTCTTCTTCCAATCAAATATATATATATTTTTGTTTTATCTTCATGTCTACTGCTTACCTGACATGTTTGTTCTGCAAATGGGTGCATACAGTAAGTTTTCAGTTTCGTATTTTATTTTTTGTTCTAAAATTTCCATTTAGTTTTTTAATATTTGCTATTTTTCTACTAATATTTTCTTCCTGTCTATTCATTTGAAGTACTTTTTTTCCCCCTTTACATCATGGTGCATATTTATAATAGCTGCTTCAAAGTTTTTGCCTGGTAATTCTAACATTTGGATTATCTTGGAATTGGCACGTGTAGATTGTGTCTTTCCTTGAAAATCAGCATTTTTTTTTTTTCTGGTTATTTCATGGTAATTTTGGATTTTTTATTGGATACTTTCAATGTTTTGTTGTATAGATTCTGGATTTATAATTCTCTAGATAATATTGATATTTATAATTCTCTAGATAATATTGGTATTTTTGTTTTAGCAGACAACCACAGTTAAGTTTATACAGTGAATTCTGCCTCTCATTCTGTAAGTAGTATTCAAACCTCAATTAAGCTTTCACTTTTTTCATTTGGGTCCAACCTGCACATGTGTAGCCCAAGAGTTAGGTTACCACTTGTACAAGTTCATATATAAAATTAGGTAACATTCTTCTCTGGCTCTTTTCCTTAGGTAGTTTCTCCTTTCTCTTCTGCTCTCAGGGGCTTTCCTTGATTCTACTCACAAGAATATGGTAGGGTTTCTACTGGACCATTAGCTGTTTGAGCAGCGCTCTCCATAGCTGTGACCTGCCCTTGTGGAAAAGTCACACAAAATTCATTTCCATGCAAGTTGTTTCTCCACATTTTGACCTTCTTGAACAATCTGTTTTTCTTTACTTTTCAGAGTTTTCAGGTAGTTTGTTTTGGATTCTGTCTAGAATTTATAGCTGAAATCAACAAAAGGAATGGACACTGAGAGGCTTATACCACCAGAGCAGAAACAAAACTACTCTCTGTCTTGTCTCTTTAACCTCTGTCATGTCTGTAGTTTTGTTTCCCTTTTAAGTAGAGATTTTACATTTTTCTGTTTTTTTTTTTCTTAATGAAACCTATGCAGTGTTTGCTATTTTATTAATTGCTTACAAGAACTAAGTTTGATTTTATCTTTCAATTGAATCTTTAATTTCTGACCCTGTATTTATTATTTCTTCTATCATCTTTTATTGTTTTTCCCTCAAGGATAAGAATTTCTAAAATGAGAATTTAGCCAATTAGTTTTAAGCCCTGCTTATGCTACAATATAGCCATTTAAACCATAAAGTTCTCTTTTTCAAAGCAGATAACTGATACATAAAGAACTGCACGTATATAGTGTGCACACTGATGGGTTTGGGCATGTGGGTCCCGTCACCACAATCTACGTACTAGTCATCGTCAGTACCTCCCAGAGTCTCCCTTCTGGGGGCTGGGAGGTAAAAACACACTTTATTTGTGGTAAAAACACTAACCCCCATTTGTGTGTGTGTGTGTGTGTGTGGTAAAAACACTTAAAAGGAGATCTCCCCTCTTAAATTTTGAACCGTACAAACCTGTATTGACTAGAGATACTATGTCGTAGAGCAGATCTCTAGAACTTACCTAGCATAGCTGGAACTGGACACACTGACCAATAGCTCCCTATTTCCCCCACCCACCAGCCCCAGGAAACTGTTACTGTATTCTCCACTTCTATGAGTTGGACTACTTTATATCCCTCATATAAATGGAATCATGGAGTGTTTGTCCTTCTATATAGTTCTCTTTAAACACCATTTTCACTGTATGAAATATAAAGCAAAGTATTAAAAAATACTACTTAGCTGTACTAAGTACAGCTTAGTACTTAATGTGGGGAATATCTTACTAATATAAGGAAGGCTATCCAGACAATGGAATACCTAATTGATCTAGATAGTTACGAATTTAAAATGAAAAAAGAAATTAGTTGTTTTACTTCTCAATAAATATTCTGGTTTTAATTCAGAAGTCCAGAGAAAAAGATAATTATATATAATCCATTTTAAACAAATAAATAACAAGAAGGGAGAGAAATATAAACAAAATTTGAAAGTGTTTGCAAAGGGAAAATACGATGGATTGTTGGAACACAGAACCTAAACTCTGTTAGGAGGAAGGTGATACTGTGGTGATAGGCAAGGAGAATGGCTTTAGAGATCCAAGAGTAGAAACAGTGAATTGGAAACATGGGAATCATTGATCAAAGACCTTGATGTTTAAACTGATGTCTCAGAGGGGATGGGTTTACCGTGATTGTGACACATACTGGGAACAGATGGGTTGAAGAAAAACAGATTGGAAGTGGGTTGCTCATGGAACTGAGAGAAGAAATGGTGGGTAGGTCACATGAGTGCATATTTAAGACACCAAGAATGGTTCTAAGAATTGGGGAGGAAAGAAAGACAAGAAACAAGGAAGCAAAATCATCTTTAAATGACAGGAACTGACTAAAATGCAGTATATGATGGTTATGGACTGGATATTCCCCACCGCCGGCCAATTCATATGTTGAAGCCCTAATCCCCAATGTGACTATATTTGGATTTAGGGCCTTTAAGGAGGTAATTAAGGTTAAATGAGGGCATAGCGTGGGGCCCTAATCCAGTATGACAGGGGTCCTTATTAGAAGAAGAGAGAACAGGGATGCACACACACAGAGGAAAGGCCATGTGAGGACACAGTGAGAAGGCCATCTGCAAGCCAAGAAGAAAGGCCTCAGGAGAAACCAACCCTGCTAACACCTTGATCTTGGTCTTCTAGTCTCCAGAACTGTGAGAAAGAAATGTCTGTTGTTTAAGCCACCCTAGGAGCTTAAACAGGCAGCCCTAGCAGACTAATGCAATGACAGAACCAAGAGGCATGTCAGGGGCTATAGCTGCGGGGGGGGCATAAGAGTTAGGGGAGTTTGGATTTTTAAGGAGGAAGGAAGAAAAAGGGAACATAAGCAAAGAGTGAACAAGGGATTCAGCATCACTTCTTTGTGAGTGATGTGGAATATAAGTGAAGTTGCCTCAACTCGAGATAACGGCAGTTGAAGCTGTGTCCACAAGTGAAAGTGAGGTTTCCATTCATGGAGTAGGTAGAATGACCATTAAGAAAAGAACAAGTATTGGGGCGCCTGGTGGCTCAGTCGGTTAAGCGACTGGCTCTTGATTTCGGCTCAGGTCACAATCTCAGGCTCCCAGGATCGAGCCCCACATCAGGCTCCATGCCCAGTGGGGAGTCTGCTTGAGGATTTCTCTCCATCTCCCTCTGTCCCTCCCCCTGCTCACTTGCTCTCTCTCTAAATAAATAAATCTTTTTAAAAAAGAAAGAATGAGTATTAAATGGAGTGTGTTAATAACAAATGTGGTCTAAAGTGCACAATGAGAGGGGGCTATACAATCTTCCTTTGTCTTTTATTTCTGAAATTCTTGCATGCACCTCTGGACATCTGTAAAGATTTCCCCTTTGAGCCTGCAGTGGGTTTTACTTACACAGTGCTCCACACAATACAAGATCCATGTCTTCTATAATGTTTTACCAAGTAATAGTAATGTCTACTCATCTCTACAGCATTTTCTTTTCCTTTCATTTTAATCTTGGATTATTTAATATTAATCTATTATTTTTGACTGTATGTAAACTTTTATCACCAATTAAGATCTAAAGAACGCTGATTTAAGACTTCAAAATGTATCATAGAGCAAGAATAATCAAAACAGTAAAGACAAATACACGGGCCAATGGAACAGAATAGAGAGCCTAGAAATAAACCCACCATGTATGGACAAATGATCTTTGGTAAGTGTGCCAAGACTACATCATGAAAAGTCTCTTCAACAAATGGTGCTGGGAAAACTGGATATCCACAGCAAAAGAATGAAATTGGACTCTCATACTATCTCTAAAAGTCAACTCAAAATAGAATAAAGACTTAAACATAAGGCCTGAACACATAAAATTCCTGGAAGAAAACATGGGGGAAGACGTCATAACATTCATTGGTTTTGGTAATGATTTCTTGGATATGACACTGAAGGCAGAGGCAATGAAAGCTAGAGTAGGCAAGTGGGACTATATCAAACTAAACAGCTTCTGTACAGCAAGAGATAGAACTGACAAAGTGAAAAAAGCAACCAGTGGAATGGGAGAAAATATTTGCAAGCCGTGTGTCGGATAAAGAGTTAATATCTAAAATACTTAAGGAACTTCTACAATTCAATAGCAAAAAAAATACACAAACAACAACATGACTTTTAAAATGGAAAAAGGACCTAAATAGTTTCCCAAAGACAACATATAAATGGCCAACAGGTATATGAAAAGATGCTTAACATCACTAATCATCAGGGAAATATAAATCAAAACCATAATGAGATACTGCCTCATACCTGTTAGGATGGCCATTAACAAACAAACAAACAAACAAACAAACAAACAAAAAACCCCAGAGACTTACAAGTGTTGGTGAGGATGTGGAGAAATTAAAACCCTTGTGCACTGTTGGTGGTTATGTAAATTGGTGTAGCCACTATGGAAAATGGTATGGAGGCTCCTAAGAAAATTGAGAATATAATTATCATTTGATCAAAAATCTCTCTTTGAGTATTTATCCAATGGAACTGATATCAGGATTCTTTTTAAAAAAAGATTTATTTATTTTAGAGAGAGAGAGATAGCACAGGGGGGAGGAGCAGAGTAGGAGGGAGAGGGAGAGAAGGAATCTCAAGCAGACTTCGTGCTGAGTGCGGAGCCTGACGCGGGGCTTGATCTCACGAGCCTGAGATCAAACCTGTGCCAAAGCCAAGAGTAGGTCACTCGACTGACTACGCCACCCAGGCACCCCAATATTGGGATCTTTGAGAGCTATTTGTACTCTCATGTTCACTACAGCATTATTCACAATAGCCAACAAGTGGAAACAACCTAAATGCCCACTGATGTAGGAATGGATAAGGAAATTTAGTTTATACATACAATGGAATATTATTTATCCTTTAAAAAGAAAGAAATCCTGTTATATGCTAAATGAACGTGGATGATTTGTCTAGGTGAAATAAGCCAGTCACAAAAGGACAAACACTGAATGATTCTACTTACGTGAAGTATCTATAGTCAAAGTCATAGAAACAGAAAGTAAAATAGTGGTTGCCAGAAATTAGGGGGAGGAGGAAATGGTGAGTTGCTATTTAATGGCCATAGAGTTTCAGTCATGCAAGATGAGAAACTTCCAGGGATCTGCTGTTAAATAATCTGCATATAAAACAATACTGTACTGTACACTTAAAATTTATTAAGGGGCTAGGTTTTATATTACGTGTTTACCCCCCCCACACGCACACGCACACCACACAATATCTAAGAACGCTGAAGGAAAATACCATTATTATATTTTGCTGTAATTTTCACCGTACCTTGGATATTTTCAGCATATGTTAGGTGCTCCATGGATATTAGAGTGCTTAGAGTTTATAAAAACACTTTTCAATGCTGCCATATTTTATTAAAGTAGGCACAGACCCAGAGAGCTAAAGAGATTTCCTCTGGGTACTACAGTTAACCCTAAAATTCTAGGATCTTCCTTCAAGCTCAGTGCTTCTTCTACTGTTCCACGCAATTTCTCTTTTCTTTGAATTACTTTAAATGAGGCGATTTAATTCACCAACTGGTAAAAGTAAAGCATTCTGGTACCGCTTTCTGCATCAATTACCATCTTGAGGAATTGCAAAGAAAAAAAAACACAAAGAAAAATAGAATCCATGATTATAGGCTTATAGAATAGCCTCAATATGAAAAAAATTGATTTATTTGTCATATACAAGCACAGTAATTCTGGTGAGACTATGTCTACAGTGCTTTTTGTATTAAAAAAGTCTCCTTTCTAAAAGTTAAATAATATTCTGTTGCACATACAGACTGCCATTTGTGACCACGTGGTGAATCTGGAGGACCTTACGCTAAGGAAGGTAAGACAGAAGCAGAAAGAAAATTCTGCGAGATATCACATATACGTGGAATCTAAAAAAAAGGCTGATTCATAGAAGCAGAGAGCAGAACAGTGGCTACCAAGGGTGGGGAGGTGAGGGACAGAGGAGACGGTGTTGGTCAAAGGGTACAAAGAGCAGTTACATAGGATAAGTTCTAGAGACCTAATCTGCAACATGATGACCACAGGGTATAATACTCTATTATATCCTGGAAATTCGCTAAGAGAGTAGATTTCAGGTGCTCTCACCAAACACATACATACATAGAAACTGACTATAGCAGGAGGTGGATATGTTAATTAGCTTGGCTGTAGTGATCATTTCACTATGTATATGTAGGCAAAATATGTACATGTTAACAATTTTTATAAAAAAAATAAAGAATGGGAAAAAGTACCCTTCTTACTTACATCCATATTGAAGGTGCCCTGACTACCATGGGCCATGACTATGCTTCACCTACACATGGTGGGTAGAACTGAGAAGGGGGAAATGTTATTTTGATACTACTTCTCTGTCCACTTTTGTTCAAGGAGCAGGGTGAAACCAAATGTCTGGGAGAACAGTATTTCCAAACTCTGTTGCAGCTTCTTGAGATGTTACCATGAGTAATACTCTGGTAAGAGTCTCTGGCTCCATGTAGCCGCCATGCCCCCAGTAATCTGGGCTCCCTGTCAGCAGTAGCTTGATTTAAATGAACAAGTGAACACTGACACTGGGGGACAGAAGAACATTGAACATATACGCATATGTGGAGTCAGCAAGGGATATTACTTAGTAAACAAGTAGCACCTAAAGATGGAAAGTTTATAGAAATCACAGAATAAAACAGTAAGTAGAGAGCCAAAGTATCAGGATTCACTGAGATGTATGAATGTATAATTATATGTATATCTACAAATATATATCAATATCTACACATATTTAAGAGATAATAAAGAAGAAAAATAGTTTTTCTCTTTTCCTCTTGATGACAAGGAAAGTGGCCCAGATGTGTGCATTTATCTCTAATCTGAATGAAAGATGTGAATATATTTTCAGGGATAAAGCATATTTTATCTCAAAGAGCACTGCCTTATCATTCATACATTTCTACTAGCAAAAATAAATCAAACTTCCACTTAAAATTCAGTATATGTGGTAGAAATTATAGAACTGATGATCATCAGAATTTTCTGCAAATTTTAAATCTTTCATTGGATTGGTCCATGCTATTTCTGGTGGTTATAGACACCTCATCTTTTCCTCCTTTAAAAAAAAAAACAGAAAAAAGATTTGTAGAGACATGTCTGACTGAATTACTCATTCTGAAAGCATGTCTACTGGACAGAATTTCTCTATTATGAGCACATTTTTTACAAGGTTACATTATGTGGTAGAGTCCAAATTCCCAGAAGCAAGAATTTTTTTGGCATACAATGCAACTATCTTTAGAAGCCCTGATTGTGTAAAAATACTGTTTTTCATTTATTGATGGTTCGTATGTTCCTATTGACAATTTTGGCAATGGTCCAAGGGATGAAAAAACTTCATTGCTTTTGCTAACTCAACTTGGAGCTAAGCACATAATAGATATTCAATATATAGTTGAATAAGAAATATCCTTAAAATATCTGATTTCATTAAGTATGTACAAATAAAACCACATAAATCATGTAAAAATATTTATAGTGGAAAACCATATGGACTGAATAAAAATACTCTTCTGTGAGTTTAAGAAAATCTAATTTTTATCAACTAATTAGTCAAATCAATCAGCATTTATGTAGCACCTACTGTAGTGAACAAAAAGAAGCATAAGATCTTGTTTTACCCAAATGGAGCTTTTAGTTCAGTTGACCTAAGTGACCTTGCATTATTTAACTTTTCATGTATTTTAGTTATTCTATTTAATTATTGAGGTGAATATGAGAAAGAGCGTTTGATGCCTCAGAAACAAACAAAATTTACATTCTATTTTTTGGGGGTAAACTTAGTTGACCTAATCAAAGGACAAATTCAATAACAATAAAAGATCAGCACATGATTAGTTGCAAAATTCTAGTCGAATTCAGTAAGAGGATCAAGCAATTTTCATGGGTAATAGAGTTGACCCTTGAACAATGCAAGGAACTACATGGGTCCACTTATACATGGAATTTTTTGTGATAAATATAGTACAGTACTTATTTTCTCTTCCTTATGATTTTCATAAAATTTCCTCTTTTCTAGCTTACTTTATTGTAAGAATATAGTATATAATACATATAACATACAAAACATGTGTCAACTAAATCTTTGTGTTATTGGTAAGCCTTCCAATCAATAGGTTATTAGTAGACAGGATTTTGGGGAATTAAAAGTTATACACAGTGTTTTGACCACACGGGGGAGGGTTGGTACCCAGAAACCCTATGTTGTTCAAAGGTCAACTGTATGTGTGTGTGTGTGTGTATATATATATATATATATATATACACACAAATATATATATATGTCTTTTAATGGGTTAAAGTAATAATGTATTTATTAGAAAAAGAAAGTACTTTGCATACTACAAACTGCTAAATAAGAATTTGCTGTTTTATATATAACAAGATAAGTGTATATATATAAGACGTATATATAACAATATATTATAGTAAGATACATATTTTTACATATAAACAGTAAGTTTATATATTGTTATATTGTTTTATATATATGTATATAACAGCAAATCCATGTGTAGCAGTCTGCGCTATGCAAAGCACTTTCTCATTGTCAATTACAACACTCTTGCAGTCTCAGTACTATTTTTCTAAATTACAGTTGGAGAAATGGGAGCATGGCCTTGGTAATGAACCTGTAGTCCAGCATGAGGTGTGTTTCCTACTATACACACCTGTTGAATATTTAGGAGTGTTGAGAAACTTTTTGTTAGCCTCCACGTTATGATTTGTAATTCAGAACCAGTAATTCCCCCTTTGGGCCAACTGCATTTATTCGGGTGATAACATTATTATTAGCTATCCTGAAGCATAGTACGCATATCTTCATTATTCTAGGAGCAACAGCTGTTACTAATACACATAATTTCATTTTTGGTTTTTTTAATAAATCTAATGGTAAAAAAGTTTCCCTAGTAGACAAAAGTGGTTAGAAATATATGTGACCCATAGTTTCTTCCCTGGACTCGTTAAAGTAATAGCGGTTAGACCCTAAAACCTTTGCTATTACCTCTTTTTTTAAATATGTTTTTTTAAAGATTATTTATTTTAGAGAGAGACAGAGAATGTGTGCAAGCAGGGGGAGGGGCAAAGGGAGAGGGAGAGAGTCCTCAAGCAGACTCTCCTCTAAGTGGGGAGCCTAACTCGGGGCTAGATCCCAGGACCCTGAGATCATGACCTGAGCCAATATTAAGTGTTGGACTCAACCCACTGAGCCACCAGGTGCCGCTTACCTGTTGATCTTTTTATCATTGAAATTATCTTAGTTTATTTTAGCATCTTCATCTTTCATTGTCTCTTTGGTTCAATGTAAAAAAATATGATAGAACTTAGTTGCCATCAATTCCAACTGCCTCATTAAACCTCTTGTCTAGGGGTGCCTGGGTGGCTCAGGTCATGGTCCCGGGGTCCTGGGATCGAGCCCCACATTGGGTTCCCTGTCTGGCGGTAAGCCTGCTTCTCCCTCTCCCACTCCCCCTGCTTGTGTTCCCTCTCTCTCTGGGTCTCTCTCTGTCAAATAAATAAATCTTTAAAATAAACAAATAAATAAACCTCTTGTGTAAATATTTTAAACAACTTGTAAGTTACTCCAATTATTTAGAGATTGTTCTTAATAAAATTATTCAACTTTAATGAGCAATTTCTGCAGAGACTAGTCTTCAATTATAATTCATAAGAGTGACTGTGGTAGGTTAAGCCAAAAGCTATTCTAGCTGTTTAAAAATATAATCATGAATAGGTGGTATACTCCACAAGAATAAAGGCTGTATCTCAGTGTGCATATAGTTTCTGGCAAGTAATCCTTGTCTATTAATTCATTTGATAAATATTTATTGGACATCAGCCAGGATGTGAAACAAGACACACAGTGATTGTGGTCTGTCCCACTAAAATGTGAACCTTATGAAGTCAGGGTCTTTTTATCTTGTTCATTGCTGTGACTAGCACCTACGATAGTGCTTGGCACATAACTGCTGTTCAAGAAACTTCTGCTGAATAGGTGAATGAAGTAAATGAGTAATGCCAGCAGTCTAGTAGATAAGTAAGAACAAACATGAACTAAATACAGGAGATTATTTTCAAACTGTAATAATTGCTCTAAAGAAAAAAATCCCTAACTGCTGACAGAGAAGAACAGAGGGAGAAGTTTTTTGAGTAGTATGGTCAAGGAAAGCTTCTCCAAGATGATAATGCTTCACCTGGAGCCCAAAGGTTCTAGAAGACGGAGGGCAAGAATGAACCAGCTATGGGAAGAGCAGGGAAGAGCGTGCCAGACAGAAGAAGCCCTGAGGAGAAAAGCCTCACCTTCTAAAGGCACTGAGAGGCGGCTGGTTGGGCAGAATTTAGTGGTGAGGGCTAGAGAGGTTCAAAATATAGCTGAGCAGGGGAGCGGAGGCAGGTTATTCAAGGTCCCCACTTTGGAGGCCATGAGAAGGAAGGTGGATTCTATTCTCATGGTACCAGAAGACCAGAGTCTATTGCTAGTTGCCAACTCATTAAACAGTCTCTATCTTCCCTACTGAAAAAAACCTCCATTTTGTTAAGGGCAGCTATGTGCACAGTTACATAAAAAAAATCATAAAGCAAAACCCACTACAGTTCCCAGCCTCACCTGCATTCAGGAGTACCACATGGTATATTTCTGTTCAACAAGATACAAGTGGAAGGTATTCGAGTGGAATTGGGAGGAAAATTTTGCTTTCTGGTAAAATGTGCAAATATGACTGGTACTGTGCCTTTTGCCCTTCCTCTTGCCTTGAGGACCTGTGATGCCAGAAGCTAAGCTGTTATCTTGCCACTATGAAGAACAGGCTGCATCACTGCAGATAAGCCAGTCCTGACATCCTAGAGCTGCTGAATCAAAGTGAGAGCCCCCCACAGCTCTAAATTTAGAAGTCTGAAATGTAAGAAAAGTAAGCCTGATATTTTAACGCAACTGTTAGGTTTTACCTTGCTCATAATTTAATGCATTTATGATTGATATAGTGACAGATGGAGTGAACTAAAGTTTCCAGTTCAATGGAATACACTGAGAATATATTAAAGAGACAAGAGATTTTTTAAAAAAGGATTTATTTGAGAGAGAGAGAGTCGGGGGGCAGAGACAGAGGGAGAAGAGAATCTTAAGCAGACTCCAAGGTGAGCGTGGAGCCCGACTCGAGGCTTGACCTCATGACCTTGAGACCAGGACCCTGAGATCACATCCTGAGCTGATATCAGAGGTTGGATGCTTAACTGACTGTGCTACCCAGGTGCCCCAAGAGAGAAGAAATTTTTGATAAAGCAGCATCTTGCAAAGCCAGGAAACAACAGAAGTAAATAACAGTGTTTTTTTTATTTATTTAAAAAAAAAAGAATGAATTAAAAGAATAATGGAATAGACATCCCTGGGTCTTTGGGTTTCCTGGATACACCTTTTTTGGCTTCAGGTTCACTGACTATAAAATGAAAAGACTTAGACTCAATGACCTCTGAAGTTCCCTTTATCTCTATAAGTCCACGAATATAAAAAGAGTTCTATACTTTCTCTGAGCCTGGAAGTTATATAAATGTAGGGACATTGATTCTTGGATGTGAAGAAGAGAGTGTACGTAGCCTCAGTTTTCACCATAAAATCAATGAGAGTTGAATGGAGGAGTCTCTGGGAGCCAGGGAAGGTCAGGCTAAAGTTGTACAAAATGAATTATTCATGGTTTAGGACTGGAGTGTTCTGGTCTTCTTCCAAAAGTGCTCTTCAAAGAAGATCAAAAGTGGAGAGGTGAGCTGCATAGGGGATTCGTTGACAAACATGGGTGTGGAAAAAAAATCAAAGTACAGGATGGAAGGGTATGTATACAACAAAAATGAATAAAAAGTATCAGAAATGTTTACCAGTCATGTCTAAGATTTTAAAAAAGCAAATTATTTGATGCTTGAGAACATCAAAAGTAAGAAAAGTTGATTATATGCTTTATAATTCTTTTTAATGCAGTAAGATAAATGAAGAAATGGTAGCACAGTATTAAAGATGCATCTATTTGACACAAGTATACATAGTGTTTAATAAAAACTCAGCACTGTTGGGGCGCCTGGGTGGCTCAGTCATTAAGCATCTGCCTTCGGCTCAGGTCATGATCCCAGGGTCCTGGGATCGAGCCCCACATCAGGCTCCCTGCTTGGCGGGAGGCCTGCTTCTCCCTCTCCCACTCCCCCTGCTTGTGTTTCCTCTCTTGTTGTGTCTCTCTCTGTCAAATAAATAAACAAAATCTTTAAAAAAAAAGAAAAAACTCAGCACTGTTGACAAAGAGAATGTAGAAGAAAAACATTCTGGTTTTGCTTCTCTTTTATTCACTAAACAAAGTGGTTTTTCAAATAAGGTTTAAATCCCACATTTATAAAAAGTAATAAAATAGCAGGGCCATGCAAAATATACTAGAAGAGTATTTAATCCATTTTTTTTTTCTAAGCCTAGGTCCATTATATAGAAGAAATCCAATATTTTAAACGTGATTTCAGCAACTCATTAAAACCTGAGATTATGGTAAATGAAAGTGTTTTTTCAGTACTAGAAATAATTAAATGTTCTAGTTTGTAAAATTACCAATTCAAATTGGAAACCCTATCAAAATATTCAAACTCAATTTAGAAAATGCAAATTAGGAAACCTTAAGATCAGGACCCACTAAAATCACTTAATAGATTATCCTATAAATTCTGTGAAAACAAATGGAAAACGTAGAAGATTACAAAATATCATGTGCTCACTAAGAACAAGTAACGTCAGACTAACCTACTTATCTTTCACTGATACAAATTCTACTAGACTGATAATTAGCGTTAATCCATAAATTTGGCTAAGATTTATCGAGGCATACTCTCTAAGAACAGAGTGCTAATTTAGGGGAATAATATCGCCTGTAACACTGACATTATATATAATTACGTTCAGAGAGTGCTAAATATTGCGAGAGTCACTGCTGAAAAAGTAATAAGGTACTTTGAAGGAAGAGAAGATTAATTTGATTGGAACACTAGGTTGCCCACGATGTTCTGAGAAACGAGACTTTGGGAGAAAAGCCTGCCCAGAATAGAATTCCTCACTTTCTATTAATAGCTTTGGACAGAATTTCTCAGGAGAGGGGCAGGATCTACTGAACAGAAGGGTGAACTGATGAAATTATAATTTGAAACCTCTGACAGGTGATTCCTAAAAGCATGCTCCTCATTTAAAAACTACCACATAACTTTATTCAAATGGGCCAATTCCCCTCTGACTGGAAGGGTCAACCTAAGACACTCTAAGTTGCTAGAATGCTCCACGTCTTGGTTAAATAGGAGCCAGAGGGGTGGCGACAGGACATGGCCCATGTAATTCCACAGCCTGTCCCATCTCAGTGAGGAAGACAGTTTCACAAAAACTGACCATAAACTGGTGGGTCTCCCTGGGAAGGCCCCCTCTTGGAAGGCTACATGGTGGATGAGTCAAGTTTGATTTTTATGTGGAGGAATCAAGTGTGATTATATTGACTGTGTCATCCGATCTTGCTATACTGAAAAAATACTGGAGCCCTAGGATCCTCTCTGAAATTACAGATGGATGGGTACAGACTGGCTGCTTAGCACAAGATAATATTAGGAGACAGTGAAGATGATCCAGAAAATGGCAAGAAGGATCAGTGTGGGAAAAGGTGGTGACACGAGGTGAGTCCTGGGTCCTTGCTGAACTGGCCTCCCGAGTATGAACTGGCAATGTGTTTAGTTCCAAAGACCTTCCTCCCCTGGTAGGTAGGATGCACTTTAAACAAAAGCAGATGGAATGTGGGATTATAGATGAACTGTTCAACTGCCCCAGGGTCTTTGGTATACCAGTCTCTCATATACCCCTCCTGGGCTCAGCACTATACTGTACTCATAAATTCCAACTCCAAACTATTTGAAGGTATCATGTCGTATCTTCAGGACACAATTTTTTGTTTTTCTATATAAAGCACAGGTGAATCCTGATGAAGTTCCTTGTTGTCTTCCTGTGAACACACATGTACACACACACACAACACACACACACACGCACACATTCCTAGCCCAGCCTTTCCCTGACAATGTAGCCTTTGGAGAACCTTTTTGTGGGAATATTAGGTCAAATGTCTAAGTTCTGTAGGGGCCATCAAGCCCTTTCATTAATGACATTACCAAACATCCCAAGGTCAAGTGACAGCAAAACCTGTCACTGCCTCACTTATTTGTTCTGGTTTTCATTTTCTCCTTCCTAGTTTTTGTGGCTGTCCCTAATTTTTTTGTAATGCATTTATAAGGAGATTTGTAATATTCTTTCAATTTTTTTTTTTTAAAGATTTTATTTATTTGACAGAGAGAGATACAGTGAGAGAGGGAACACAAGCAGGGGGAGTGGGGGAGGGAGAAGCAGGCTTCCCGCCGAGCAGAGAGCCTGATGCGGGGCTCGATCCCAGGACCCTGGGACCATGACCTGAGTCGAAGGCAGATGCTTAACGACTGAGCCACCCAGGCGCGCCAAAATGAACAATTTTAATTAGACTATTGGACAATTAAATATCTTTTGTGAATTTCTAATTTAAGTAATTTACCAGTTTTTTATTAAGTTGTTTTCCTTATTTGTTGTTTACTTATTAATTTGTATAACTTGGATAGAAGCTTCTGTGGTTACTGGTCTTGCAAATATCTTCTACACTGTTTTTTTAAAAAATATTTAATTTAATTTAATTTATTTATTTTTGAGAGAGAGTGTGCAAATGAGGGGGGGAGAGGCAGAAGGAGAGGGAGAGAGAGACTCTCAAGCAGAGTCTACACTGAGTATGGAGCTCAATGTGTGGCTCAGTCTCACAGCCCTGAGATCAAAACCTGAGCCGAAAGAGTGGAGTGCTTAACCAACTGCGCCACCTAGGCACCCCTAACTCAGTGGTTATTTTTATACTTTCTATTTGGTGACTTTTCATTAACATGCATTCTTATTAATATAGTCTGATTTATTAAATTTTTCTTTATGGTTAGTGAAATTTGGTTTAAGAACTTGCCCTATTCCTAAAGCATGACAGTATCTTACTTAGATTCCAATTCTAGAAGTTTCATTATTTTACCTCTTGTAATTATATATAAAATTGACCTGAAATTGGTTTCTATATATGGACATTTCCTTCTTTGGTAGTTTACTAAGATTTTACTTTTGCTTTTGGCATGAACGGATATTGAAATTTATCAAATATTTTGTTTGCAACCGTTGAGATGGCCATATTTTTTCTTCTTTATTTTCATAATGTTCTAAATTACATGGAGTCTTTTAATTTCAAAACACTATTGTATTCTTGGAACAAATCCAACCTTGGTCATAATGTATTATTCCTATATTTGCTGGATTTGATATGCCAGTATTTTGCTCAACATTTCTGTTTATGTCAGTTTTTATATTCAGACTCTGCTGAAATTTTAAAATAAATTGAGAAACACTCCCTCCTTTTTTTTTTTTTTTTTGTCTTGGGAGAGTTTGTGTAGGAGTTGAATTCCTTTCTCCTAAATGTTAGTGGAATTCACTGATGAAACCATTTTGGCCTAGAGCGTTCTTTGTGGAAGTTTTATAATCATGGGAGCAATGTCTTGAATAGACATTGGACTGTTCAGATTTTCTATTTATTTTTGTGTTAGTGTTTGTGAATTGTGTTTTCTTGAAATTTTCTTATTTTATGTAAATTTTCAAATGTATTGGGATATGTTTGCTATTGTTCTTGTTAATTTCTAAATATATGGAGATTCTACAGTTATTTATTGTTGATTTCTAACCTATTTCTCTGTGATCAGAGAACACAATCTATATTATTCTGTTCAATACCCCAGAATTTGTTGATTATGATTAATGTTCCATGTGTACTTGAAAAGAATGGCAATTTACTAACAGATGACTATATATAATCTAGTTGCATTTTGTTAATCATGCTATTCAAATTTCTCATAGCCATACTGAAACTGTTTTGTTGAAAAGTCTCCCAATATGACTGTTGACTTAATCAGGTTCCTGCCTACTTCTGCTTGTTTTTCGTTTCTATTTTCTGAATCTTATTAGATGATATGAATTTAGGTCTATTTTCTCTTCCTGTCAATTAAAATTTTTATCTTTAGAAAGTGTCCTCTTCATGTCCACCAATGCCTTTTGCATCCGCACCAGAGAGACCAGAGTCTGGGACCGGCTTATCCAGGGATGGCGGCGAGTAAATCCATCCTGCTATCATCTGCCTCAATCTGACCACTGTGCATGATTTCCCCACTTATTCCTGCCTGATCTTACCTACAGTTGCTATTGAAATTCTTCTCAGTTCTCTTTCCACTTTTGAAGACATTTTGAAAAGAAACCTTTCTTATATACCTTAAAAATCACATTCATGTATTTTGTTTATGCTTAAGTGATAGAAAACATTTTTATTTGCACTTGACTAGATTAAATATTTACCTTCAAATTCTGTTTAAATGAGTTTTGCTTTTATATTTGGAAAAGGCAATCTACCCATTGTATTTCCAAATACCTATATATTCTGAATTAAAATGAAAATATTTCAAATTAAACATACGCGTCCTCAGAAGAATCAACTCAAACGGAAACTATGGACCAACTCAAGATCTGATTTACTTGGTGAATTAAGTATTAAGCCCAATTATTGCTTTCCTGCAACTAAATCAGGAATAGAATCATTGTGTAAAATGAAAAATAAAACCAAGTACAACTCAAAAACCCAAATCTTAATGCATTACCAAATATTCCTGAAGAACAGGCAGTGGAAATTTGAGGTTAAAGTAAAGCAGTCATTCATTCCCCTCCTGGTCAGGGCGTTTCAGAGCTTACTGAATCTTGGCTATAGTATGGCCAGAGTCTGTTTTTTAATATTTCCTAATTGTGTGGCAAGAGGCGCTTCTGTAATTTGAAATATGTGTCTTTAGCATCTCAGAGAACTTTCTATATTTTGAGGATTTGTGAGCTCACATATTTTAAACAGGCAATTGTACACCTTTAGCTGTATTTTCTTCTCCTTACCATAAATATCAGATGCTATAATTAAAGAAAGGCATGAAACTGGAGTACAAAATAGATGGTGTGTCTCCCAAAAGTACAACTTTGAAAGAAAAAAAAACCCTGTAAAGCAACGGGAACGCACTCTGTGATTATGTGCTCTGGGGCAGTTACACAGCAGGCATGATGGGGATTACAAATTCGCTTGCTCTGGCAGGAAGGATAGTCCTATTAACAGAAACCAGCTGTTTGGGAAAAAATGCTATGCCCAAAGTAGTGGAAGGATGTCTTAATTTAGCTCTGGGCCACATTTATTACTGCTGAAAAAAAAAATCACAGAAACTATCAACTCTCTTCAATTAATAACATTCTTATGAATTTATGCAACACAAAGGAAATACGAAGAATAATTCATCTCAAGTAAATCAATCTCTATGGTTTAACCACTCTTGGCTTTCACCACACAATGTCTCTGGGCTTTCCAACTTGTTATTTTTCATCCAGGCCTATGCAAGGAGGGAATTTTAGCAACTCAGTAGAAAATGTTTGTGCTTTCCATTTCAGAGTGACCAGTAGGTCCTTTAGAACCCTCCCCCAGCACTGAGGACAGAAGAGAGTGCATTTAGGATTCACTGAGCATCAAATCCCTCTGCTTTTCTTAACTCTACGACTTTTGCACAAATATCTGGTCTCTTTCTAAATTTGAGTGAAATTATGTCGCAGCTTATACAGATATGGCTTATGGAAATATTTAACTCAAAGATGTAAAAGGCCCCCAAATAGAAAAAGGTCTAATTGAAATACATAGGGTCCAGAACATGAGGATCTTATTTCACTTCTGAAATGTCTTCATTTCCAGAATGATCTCTTGGTATTTTTGGCATCTGTTCTAATGTAAGGATTTTTACTGAGAACCTATTAGTGGCCAGATGAATTGGTAAGTGCTATTTATACAACATCCAACAAGATGAATTTCCTCTTGCAAAACAATCACTGATGGCAAACCTAAGTGATAGGCACTAGGAAGAAGCTCAAAGATTATAAGGGCACAGAGTAAGAGCACTGGAAAAAGGCAATGGTGCCCGCTTGGCTGTGGGGTGTGCCCGTGTGTTTGTGTGTGTATACAATTTTTCTGGTACAGAATCCAGGGAGAGGCATTCCAGATGAAGGGATCAGCATGGGCAGAGACTTCTGAGGAACTAAAGAGCTTATTGCACCTCTCAAAGAGTGTGAAAGGAGGGAGCATAACTGAGGTTAGTGCGGGGGGGGGGGCGCGGGGGGGGGGCGGGGAATGGTCAGCAATCCCTGTGCTGACGGATGAAAGATGGTTCCAAACTTTGCCGTGAAAGAGAGGAGAAGGCAAGGGGGTCGATGCTCAGAGACGCAGACCCTTTGCTCTTCTTTGCTCCCGCTTTTATTGGTCCTTCAGGATAATCACAAATCCTGATCACTGTTTCTCAGGCATGCGATGTGTGACAAGGGGTCTTACCGGAACTAGGAGGATCTGTTTACGGGATTCGATATGCTAATCTGTGTGTCCTATGAGTGCTGCTAAACATAGCCTAAGGGACAATACATACATCTCTTAGATCACAGGGCGGCTGTTTGAGCTAAGAAAGCTTCCGGGAAGGCAACTCCCCGGGGCATTCCTAAGGCCTACTCTCTTCTCCGAAACCTTCCATCGCCCCCAGCAGCCTCCCCTCCCTGTTACATTTTAGCAAGCCAGGTTTTATGGTTGATTTCATGCTCTACATTAACCCCAACAGGCTAGGAGGTATGCAAAGGGAGGCTGAAGAAGGGCTTTGTGAGCAGTGCCCAGTTTGAACTTTATCCTAAAACCATGGGCAAACCGTAAAGGACTTTAAGCAGAGGAATGACATCAGATTTAGGAGTAGAAATTTCAACCCTCCTCTTCTTTCAGGATATCCCTCGGCTTAGGTGGTCAGAGCACAGGTGAAGCTCTGACATTATAAGATCCTGGAGATCAAGGACTAACCTGATACACACTAAGTATCCAGGACTGAGGATATTTTCTGGAACACTGGATGAGTTTGGTAAATATTTGTTTTGAATGGCTGAATAAATGAGTAAAAAGCCTCTGAATATCTATCTAATCATCTCTCTTCTTCAGACGTAATATAAAAGCTGAAGTACTGCCTGACCCTGACCTACAATATCTATCTTATGCCCCAGCACTGTGCCTAAGTAAGCTCTCAAATACCGCAGCGGCTGGCTTTTAGCAGTCACAAATTGGGCTTATTACAACAAACACTTAGTGAAAGTTCACCATGCATGTCAGCGTGCTAGGTGCAAGAAAGAAAGAAAGACCGCAATGCCAGGTCTTTATCAACAAGCAGTTTATAATCTCACCCCACTTCTCCTATAAACATAGTTTTCCTAAATCCTGTATCTTACTTTTTATAATTAAATGGAATCTTCACTGCATCAGGGTAATTCAGGAGCTATCATCTTTAGTCAATATTTCATCGTATCAACTTTCTAACCACTCCAGGGGCTTGATATTATTTCATTCTCTCAAGTGTTTGCCAAGTCTCTGTTGTAATTTAAGAAATCTTTCCCTTTAAGTTTACTTCATAAATAAGTCGGTCCTTTAGAACTTGATCATATTTTGCTATCCACAGTGTATCGGGACACACTCAAAATTAGTTCCATTATTTGTGCCCTATTAAAATTTGATTTTAACAGATGGCAACCGACAACTCTGCAATTGTAGGGAAAAACCTATTTGTTTTTGCAATTTTAATATACACAGGCTGGGTTTGCTTTATACACGAATAAGCTGAACTTCATCCACAATCTTAAATTCTGTTCTGTTCTTTTTGGATTTCTTTTCCATATGCCATTTTCTGAACTGCTTCATAAACTCATGTTTGAAAGGGACTGAGATCCTTATAGTCTTTTGGAGAGATTCTTTGATACATTTCTTGGTAATGCCTCTACAATTGTACTGGTTAAGAGAAAAAAATCCCATTCAATGCATTGATATGGAAATTGTGAAAAACCAAATGTTAGGACAAAGGAATGCTTATAATCAATTGTTTTTGACTCTTCCATTTTGGAGGCATGGGGTCAAAAAGTCTAAATCTGTAGTTTTAAATTTACCTTAACAGCTCATATTTTTAATGCACAGTACTTAGAAAATTCAAAATTTTCACTTTTTAGATTGATGCAAAATTGTCTTTATTTTAGAAATTATATTTAATACGACTAGGCTATATATCATAAGATTATTGCCCCATTACTGTGAAATTTTTAATGCTGGATGCTTAAGTTTTGCCCATTTCACTAATTCTTTTTGCATTCACTTTCTTTTCAGGGAAGAGAAGAGAAAAGAAACACTTAAATATGTAAGAAAATTACATGGTGCATTCACAGTTCTCAATTTCTGGGCCAATTTGTAGTGTTTTTCAGCTATGCCATTAAATAAGCACTAAACAGTTTATGAATTGAAAAAAGAGAGAATCCAAAACTTTGTGTGCTTGGATGATATCCAGATGATTTTTTTTCTGGGTGATAAATCCTGATGGGCTTTTCTTAGGGACACAAAAGGGATCAGAGCATTTAAGGGTCTGGGGTTGGCCATCCCGCTTGCTCTGAGCTAGAGCATAGGAATTAGTCTTTTGATGACTTTGCAGAGAACACTGGGGTGTTAAGGAGAAGCCTCCCCTTCTGCTAGAGCTAGACCCAGCATCTCTGGTGAGTGCCTCTACCTCCCCCACCAACAGTAACAATTAACAATAAGAAGGCAACTAACATGAACTAATGGCTAATTATATACCAATCTCTGTGCTGCTGTAAGCATCACCTCCTTCCACCAGCTATGTGAAGCAGGTTTAAGGTCTATATGGCAGAGATGAGCAAAGTGGAGTTTACAGGAATTGGACAATTTACCAAATGTCACAAAAGAAGTAGAGGGTGTGGTAGATTTAATTCCACAGCCTGTGCCTTCCCCCGAGGCATGTGGTTTCTCTCTGGATCCCACCTGTGCTAGACGAGCCCCTGCTGTGAAGTAGGTGCAGGCTCTCCATGCTGCTACTCCCATATGTATCTATGTCCTCATGGTTTTTTGGTCTCCTTCCAGCATAACTTGCTTTCAGGTGATTCCATAATATAGTAATTAGTTATCCCACAGTTAAGGACTGGGACACCATACTTCTCTCGGAGGGAATCTGTACCTCAACTCTTGGGACAGTGTCAACACATCTACCAGAAGTCTCTGAGCTGATTTTAGAAGGTATTGGTGGAAGGTAGCATATTGCCCCTACTTCACTGATTTTTAAGGTTTTGGGGTACTTTTCAAAGCTTGCTCTACATCTCCTCTCTGATAGATTTCTGATGCTATTATCCATCTAAGGGAGGAACGCCATCATGGAGAATCACCATGTTATTCTGTTATTCTGACACCGTTACTATGTGCATCCTTCAGGTACAGTAGAGCTGAATAGAGAAAAGAAAATTGTTAAGAACACTTCTCCCTACCTGGAATGTTTGAATGGAACAATATTCTTAATTCAGTTGCGTTAGGAAGATCAACCAACAGATAACGACATACCACACTTTTCTCAAACAATAGCCAGATAGTTTGCTCACATGGAATGTAATTAACTCCCGGGCAGCGTCAGCCTTTAAATGACTGACCCCCTTATTCACAGCCATTGCTAAATTTCTCCCAGGGGCCGGGATGTAAAACCTTCCCTGTGTTTACTTCTCTGCTTATGCTCCCCTGTGGAAGCCAAACATTATAAGTCACTTCTTTGATGCAGGAAAATATAAAATCAGAAATATGATTCTTCCTTTAAGAAAGAATCAGCTTTAATTAAAGGAAAGCTAGGCAACGTCCTGGGGGGAAATACTTGTATATTCAGTTTCTGTCTCAGAAATCCCTCTGAATGCTCATAAGAAAGCTGAAATCCTGACCTAGTAAATTAGATAAAAAAGCATTGGTTGGGTAACCATATTTGAAGTAAATTTCTCAAATAAGCTTAAATTTGATGGTGCTCTGCCTTTGGGAGGGTGATGATTTCTCTGTTATGTTTCCTACCTCAGTGTATAGAGGTGAAGGCACACTTGTTGCTTTCCTCAGCTGGAAAGTAACAACTTAAATGTAAACCTTGGTATTTATGTTGCAAGTTTGTGAACTGCATTTCAGATAATTGGGGAGAGTCTAAATGACAGTGGCTGGGGGTGGGGTGGGGAAGCAGTGATGGTTTACAATTTGCATTTATGGTTAAAAGACACAGACTCCACTTAAATGAATGTGCTGTTCTTTTTAATCATTACCCCACTCCAGAGTTAAGTTCTTTATTTTGAATACATACAAAAGCCTTAGTAAAATTTCCAATATTTGGAAGCAGCTTGATTTCCTATCTCCTGGAGGCAGACGTTTAGAATAAGCTTGAAATGCCTCTCAAATCCTAACATACAACTTTATTCATATTTTAACACATACCTTCAAGCTTCACACCATTCATTCATTCATTCATTCATTCCACATATTCATTTTGTAAAATGTATTAATTTCAATTTCCTCCAAAACCTAAGCTAAAAACATCTTCCTTCCAGTGTGTAGCTCACTTACGCTCCCAGAACAAACTGTTGCCCATAACCCAGATGTAACCTTGGATTTGGACCCTTTGTTAAGGTCTAGCGTCAAGTGGTAAGAGTATTTTAGTTCTACATGGGCCTCCTTGGTACTTCTGAAATCATGTTAGTAAGTAGCTAACTTTTTTAGCCACGTGAAGGAAATGATGATCAAAACACATTATATTAGTTAATTGAATATAAATAAAATAAAATTACAAACAATAAAAACCCCACAACATTAAAACAGCATACTTTTGAACAATTATTGTATACCTGTCACTCTGCTAAGAGTTTTCTGCCTATCGTTTCACTTAGGAGTTACAAAACCCTGTTGAAGAAACATAATCTGAGGCTACAATTGGGCCACATTACAAGGTTCTAAGAGTAGGAGGCGTATCTATTTTGTTGACTCTTCCTTCTCTAGTATGATACAGTCCTGCACTCAATTAATATTTATTTAATTACTGAATGACTACCATCACCCCGGATTTACTGATAGAGAGATGGAGCATCAGAGAGGTTATGTAATTTATCTAAAGTCACACAGTTTGTAAGCACTGGAGCCAAGATACCTGATTTCAAAGCCTCAGGCTTAGATCATTATGCTCCATTGGCTTGCTGCACTAATGTGTAAATGTAATTCTGGTTCTACCTGAAAATCATACAAAATCGGAAGAGTGGAGACCCTTAGGGGTTTATAATATAGAGGCACAAAAAGTAGATCTGAAGTATAAAGTGGATGCATAGTTTTCTCTCATAGTAAGATGGTATACACTCATTCCCTCAGGACATGAAACAGCATATCTTGACAGTATTTAGTTAATAAAAATGGCCTGAATTTGGTGGGAAATGGACTTATTTAGCATGTGGCAAGGGGATGTGTCTATGCTATTGCTTAAATTCCCTAAATCCAAGTGGTGGCTATTCTTTATTAATCATTCAAGATCTCTGCCATGGAAAGCTTAAAACCATAGAACAAAAATATTTTCTAAGCCATGAACTTCAAAATGCCCTTCTCCTGTCCCTCCCCCAGACGTAAAGTGTATCAAGTTAGTATAAAATTTTATTCCAGGGATTTAGTTTGTTAGTTTTATATCCACCATCGACTTCCTTAGATTATACTCTTCCTCATAAGAACTCAAACTCCTAGTAGCCCCAGAGTTTCTCTCTGACACCCCCACCCCAGCACCTATCCATCTCACATTATGAAAAGACAGTTACTCTCTTTCTTTCTTTTTTTTTTAAGATTTTTTTTTTAATTTATTTATTTGACAGAGAGATAGAGAGCACAAGTAGGCAGAGCGGCAGGCAGAGGGAAAGGGAGAAGCAGGCTCTCTGCTGAGCAGGGAGCCCAATGCGGGGCTTGATCCCAGGACCCTGGGATCATGACCTGAGCTGAAGGCAGCCGCTTAACTGACTGAGCCACCCAGGCGCCCCGACAGTTACTCTCTTTCAAGGCTTCTGCCTTCTTCTGTTCTAGGATTCCCAAGAACATTCTGGGACAAATGTCTTTTTCCTGTTTTTGTTTGTTTGTTTGTTTTATTTAAATTCTAGTTAGTTAACATACAGTGTAATATTAGTTTCAGGTGTACAATATAGTTAATTCAACAATTCCATACAACCAGTGCTCATCACAACAAGCGTTCTCCTTAACCCCCATCGTCCATTTATCCCATCCCCCATCACCCCTCCAGCAACCATCAGTTTGTTCTCTATAGTTAAGAGGTATTTTCCCCCACGTTCATGTTTTGTTTCTTACTCTCACATATGAGTGAAATCATATGCTATTTGTCTTTCTCTGACTTACTTCGCTTAGCATAATACTCTCTAGCTCCATCCATGTCATTGCAAATGGCAAGATTTCATTTTTATGGCTGTATAATATTCCATTGTATATACATACCATATCTTCTTTATCCATTCATCAGTCAGTGGACATTTGGACTCTTTCTATAGTTTGGCTATTGTGGACATTGCTGCTATAAACACCAGGGTGCATACATCCCTTCAAATCAGTATTTTTGTATCCTTTGGGTATAATTAGTAGTACAATTGCTGGTTGTAGGGTAGTTCTATTTTTAACTTTTTGAAGAAACTCCATACTGTTTTCCAGAGTGGCTGCACCAGTTTGCATTCCCACCAGCAGTGGAAGAGGGTTCCCTTTTCTCCACATCCTCGCCAACATCTGTTGTTTCCTGTATTGTTATGTTAACCATTCTGACTGGTGTGAGATGGCATCTCATTGTAATTTTCATTTGTATTCCCTGATGCTGGTGATGTTGAGCATCTTTTCATGTGTCTGTTAGCCATTTGTATGTCTTCTTTGGAAAAATGTTCATGCTTCTTCTGCCCGTTACTTAACTGGATTATTTATTTTTTAGGTGTTGAGTTTGATAAGTTCTTTATAGATTTTGGACACTAGCCCTTTATCTTATATGTCATGCACATATCTTCTCCCACTCTGCAGGTTGTCTCTTAGTTTTGCTGGTTGTTTCCTTCACTGTGCAGAAGCTTTTTATCTTGATGAAGTTCTAATACTTTAGTTTTGCTTTTGTTTCCCTTGCCTCAGGAGATGTATCTAGTAAGAAGTGCTATCCCCGATGTCAAAGAGGTTGTTGCCTGTGTTCTCCTCTAGGATCTTGATGGATTCCTGTCTCACATTTAGGTCTTTCATCCATTTTGAATTTATTTTTGTGTATGGTGTAATAAAGTGGTCCAGCTTCATTCTTCTGCATGTGGCTGTCCAGTTTTCCCAACATCATTTGTTAAAGAGACTATTTTTTTCCATTGGATATTCTTTCCTGCCCTGTTGACATACGGTTGTGGGTCCATTTCTAGGTTTTCTATTCTATTCCATTGAAGTATGTGTCTGTTTTTGTGCCAGTACCATACTGTCTCCGTCACTAAAGCTTTGTAATATAACCTGAAGTCTGGAATTGTGGTGCCTCCAGTTTTGCTTTTGTTTTTCAAGACTGCTTTGGCTATTCAGGTCTTTTGCAGTTCCATACAAATTTTAGAATTGTTGGTTCTAGGTCTGTGAAAAATGCTGGTGATATTTTGATAGGAATTGCCTTATATGTGTAGATTGCTTTGGGGAGTATAGATATTTTTAATTAATATTTGCTCTTCCATTCCATGGGCATGGGATGTTTTTCCATTTCTTTGCGTCATCTTTAATTTCTTTTATGAATGTTCTATAGTTTGCAGAGTACAGATCTTTTACCTCTTTGGTTAGGTTTATTCCTAGGTATCCTCTGGTTTTGGTGCAATTGTAAATGGGATAAATTCCTTGATTTCTCTTTCTGCTGCTTCATTATTGGTGTATAGAAATGCAATGGATTTCTGTACATTGGTTTTTTATCCTGTGACTTTACTGAATTCAGGTAATAGCTCTAGCAATTTTTTGGTGGAGTCTTTTGGTTTTTCTATTAAGAGTATCATGTTGTCTACAAATAGTGATAGTCTGAGTTCTTCCTTGATTTGGATGCCTTTTATTTCTTTTTGTTGTCTGATTGCTGTGGTTAGGACTTCCAATACTATGTTGAACAACAGTGGTGAGAGTGGACATCCCTGTCTTGTTCCTGACCTTAAAGGAAAAGCTCTATTGAGGATGATATTAGCTGTGGGTTTTTTTTCATATATGACCTTAATTATGTTGAGGTATGTTCCCTCTATCCCTACTTTGTTGAGGGTTTTTATCATAAATGGATGTTGTACTTTGTCACATGCTTTTTCTGCATCCATTAAAGTGATCATATGGTTCTTATCCTTTCTTTTATTAATGTGGTGTATCATGTTGATTGATTTGTGGAATTTGAACCATGCTTGCAATCCAGGAATAAATCCCACTTGATCATGGTTAATGATTCTTTTAATGTACTGTTGGATTTCATTTGCTAGTATTTTATTGAGAATTTTTGCATTCATGTTCATCAGAGATATTGGCCTATAGTTCTCTCTTTTTTTAGAGAGAGAGAGGGAGAGAGCACAAGCACAAGTCAGGGAAGAGGGGGCAGGGGGTAGAGGGAGAGAGAATCTCAAGCCCAATGCGGGGCTCTTTCTCACCACCCTGAGATCACGACCTGAGCTGAAGCCAAGAGTGGGATGCTTAACCGACTGAGCCACCCAGGCTCCCCTGTAGTTCTCTTTTTTAGTGGAGTCTTTGTCTGGTTTTAGAATCAGGGTAGTGCTGGCCTCATAGAATAAGTTTGGAAGTTTTCCTTCCATTTCTATTTTTTGTAGTTGTTTGAGAAGAATAGGTATTAACTCTTCTTAAATGTTTGGTAGAATTCCCCAGTGAAGCCATCTGGCCCTGGATTTTTGTTTATTGGGAGATTTTTGATTCCTGATTGAATTTCTTTGCTGGTTATCGGTCTGTTCAAGTTTTTCGTTTCTTCCTGTTACAGTTTTGGTAGTTTATATGTTCTAGGAATTTGTCCATTTCTTCCAGATTGTCTATTTTGTTGGCATATAATTTTTCCTATTATTTTCTTATAATTGTTTTTCTGTGGTGTTGGTTGTGATCTCTCCTCTTGCATTCGTGATTTTATTTGGGTCCTTTCTTTTTCCTTTTTGATATGTCCGGCTAGGGGTTTATCAGTTTTATTAATTTTTTTCAAAGAACCAGCTCCTGGTTTCATTGAGTCATTCTACTGTTATTTTGTTTCTATACCATTTATTTCTGCTCTAATTTTTATTATTTCCCTTCTTCTGCTTCTGGTTCTAGGCTTCATTTGTTGTTTTTTTTCTAGCTCCTTCAGGTGTAAGGTTAGATGGCTTATTTGAGATTTTTCTTGCTTCTTGAGGTAGGCTTGTATTGCTATATTATTCCCTCTTAGGACTGCATTTGCTGCATCCCAAAGGTTTTGGACCATTGTGTTATTTTCATTCATTTCTATATATTTTTTTAATTTCTTCTTTAATGTCCTGGTTGACCCATTCATTCTTTAGTAGGATGTTCTTTAACCTCTATGTATCTGTGGTCTTTCCACATTTTTTCTTGTGGTTGACTTCAGGTTTCATAGTTTTGTGGTCATAGTATATGAATGGTATGATCTTAATCTTTTCATACTTGTTGAGGTCTGATATAAGACCTAGTATGTGATCTATTCTAGAAAATGTTCCATGTGCACTTGAAAAGAATGTGTGTTCTGCTGCTTTAGGATGAAATGTTCTGAATATATCTGTGAAGTCCATCTGGTCCAGTGTGTCATTCAAAGCCATTGTTTCCTTGTTAATTTTCTGCTTAGATGATCTGTCCATTGATGTGAGTAGGGTGCTAAAGGTCCCTACTATTATTTTTTATTATCAATGAATTCCTTTATGTTTGTTATTAATTGTTTTATATACTTGGGTGCTCCCAAGTTGGGGGCATAAATATTTACAATTGTTAGTTCTTCTTGTCAGTCCCCTTTATTATGATATAGTACCCTTCTTCATCTCTTGTTACAATCTTTAGTTTGCCTGATATAAGTATAGCTACTCTGGCTTTCTTTTGACATCCATTTGCATGATACGTGTTTCTTCATTCCCTCACTTTCAATCTGCAGGTATTTTTAGGTCTAAAATGATGTCTTATAGGCAGCATATAGATGGGTCTTCCTTTTTTATCCATGCTGACACCCTATGTCTTTTGATTGGAGCATTTAGTTCATTTACATTCAGAGTGATTATTGATAAATATGTATTTAGTGCCATTTTATTACTTGCTTTGTTATTGTTTCTAGAAATTTTCTCTGTTTCTTTCTAGTCTTTCTTGCTTTTGGTCTTTCTTTCCCAAAGAGTCCCCTTTGATATTTTTTGCAAGGCAGGTTTAGTGTTCATAAACTCCTTTAGTTTTTGTTTGTCTGGGAAACTCTGTATTTCTCCTTCTATTCTGAATGATAACCTTGCTGGATAGGGTATTCCTGGCTGCAAATTTTTCCCATTCAGCACGTTGAATGTATCATTCTACTCCCTTCTGGCTTGCCAAGTTTTTTTGGAGAGATCTGCTGCTAACCTTACTGGTCCTCCCTTGTAAGTTAGGGACATCTCTTCTCTTTCTGCTTTTAGGAATTTTTATCTCCGGATTTTGCAAATTTAACTACAATATGTCTTGGCATTGGCCTCCTTTTGTTGATTTTGATGGGAGTTCTCTGTGCCTCCCTGGATCTAGATGTCTGTTTCTTTCCCCAGATTAGGGAAGTTTTCAGCTATAATTTCCTCAAATAAACCTTCTGCCCCCTTTTCTCTCTCTTCTCCTTCTGTGTCTCCTATGATACAAATGTTTTGCTTTATGGAGTAATTGAATTCCCTAAGTCTACCTTCGTGATCCAAGATTTTTCTTTCCCTCCTCTTTGTTTGGCTTTATTATTTTCCTTAATTTCTTCTACATCATTCCTCTGCTTCTTCCACCTCATGGTCATTGTATCCTGTCAGTTTCAAATCTTAGTTACTGGATTTTTCATTTCAGCCTGATTGGTTTTTAGCTCTTTGTCTCTGCGGTAAGGGTCTCCCTGATGTTTTCTATGTTTTTCTCAAGCCCAGCTAGTATCCTTATGATTGTTGCCCTAAATTCTGGATCAGGCATATTATTTATATTTGTTTCAATAAGATCCCTGGTCATGACTTTTTATTGTTCTTTATTTTGGAATGAATGCCTCCATCTTGGCATTTTGTCTAGGTCTCTTTTTTTTAATTTAATTTTATTATGTTATGTTAGTCACCATACATCATTAGTTTTTGATGTAGTGATCCACGCTTCATTGTTTTCATATAACACCCAGTGCTCCATGCAGTACGTGCCCTCCTTAATACCCATCACCAGGCTAACCCATCCCCCCCACCTCCCTCCCCTCTAACACCCTCAGTTTGTTTCTCAGAGTCCATAGTCTCTCATGGTTAGTCTCTCCCTGCGATTTCTCCCCCTTCATTTTTCCCTTCCTTCTCTTAATGTCCTCCATGTTATTCCTTATGTTCCACAAATAAGTGAAACCATATGATAATTGACTTGCTCTGCTTGACTTATTTCACTTAGCATAATCTCCTCCAGCCCCATCCATGTTGGGTATTCATCCTTTCTGATGGCTGAGTAATATTCCATTGTATATATGGACCACATCTTCTTTATCCATTCATCTGTTGAAGGGCATCTCGGCTCTTTCCACAGTTTGGCTATTGTGGACATTGCTGCTATGAACATTGGGGTGCATATGGCCCTTCTTTTCACTATATCTGTGTCTTTGGGGTAAATACCCAGCAGTGCAATTGCTGGGTCATAGGGTAGCTCTATTTTTAATTTTTTGAGGCACCTCCACAGTTTTCCAAAGTGGCTGTACTAACTTGCATTCCCACCAACAGTGTAAGAGGGTTCCCCTTTCTCCACAACCTCTCCAACATTTGTTGTTTCTTGCCTTGTCGATTTTTGCCATTCTGACTGGTGTAAGGTGGTATCTCAATGTGGTTTTGATTTGAATTTCCCTGATGGCCAATGATGATGAACATTTTTTCATATGTCTGTTAGCCATTTGTATGTCTTCTTTGGAGAAGCGTCTTTTCATGTCTTCTGCCCATTTTTTGACTTGATTATTTGTTTTTTGGGTATTGAGTTTGAGAAGTTCTTTATAGATCTTGGAAATCAGCGCTTTGTCTGTAGTGTCATTTGCAAATATCTTCTCCCATTCTGTGGGTGGCCTCTTTGTTTTGTTGACTGTTTCCTTTGCTGGGCAGAAGCTTTTTATCTTGATGAAGTCCCAAAAGTTCATTTTTGCTTTTGTTTCACTAGCCTTTGGAGAGGTATCTTGAAAGAAGTTGCTGTGGCCGACGTTAAAGAGGTTACTGCCTATGTTCTCCTCTAGGATTTTGATGGATTTCTTTCTCACATTGAGGTCTTTTATCCATTTTGAGTTTATCTTTGTGTATGCTGTTAGAGAATGGTCAAGTTTCATTCTTCTGCATGTGGCTGTCCAATTTTCCCAGCACCATTTATTGAAGAGACTGTCTTTTTTCCATTGCATATTTTTTCCTGCTTTGTCGAAGATTACTTGACCATAGAGTTGAGGGTCCATATCTGGGTTCTCTATTCTGTTCCATTGGTCTATATGTCTGTTTTTGTGCCAGTACCATGCTGTCTTGGTGATCACTGTTTTGTAATATAGCTTGAAATCAGGCAACGTGATGCCCCCAGCTTTTTCTTTTTCAACATTTCCTTGGTGATTCAGGGTCTTTTCTGATTCCACACAAATTTTAGGATTGTTTGTTCCAGCACTTTGAAAAATGTCATTTGAATTTTGATTGGGATGGCACTGAAGGTATAGATTGCTCTGTAGCATAGATATTTTAACAATGTTTATTCTTCCAATCCATGAGCATGGAATATTTTTCCAATTTTTTGTGTCTTCTTCAATTTATTTCATGAGTGTTCTGTAGTTCCTAGAGTATAGATCCTTTACCTCTTTGGTTTATTCTGAGGTTTCTTATGGTTTTGGTGCTATTGTAAATGGAACTGTTTCTCTAATTTCTCTTTCTACAGTTTCATTGTTAGTGTGTAAGAAAGCAACTGATTTCTGTGCATTGATTTTGTATCCTGCCACATTACTGAATTGCTGTATGAGTTCTAGTAATTTGGGGGTGGAGTCTTTTGGGTTTTCCACATAAAGTATCATGTCATCTGCGAAGAGAGAGAGTTTGACTTCTTCTTTGCCAATGTGAATACCTTTATTTCCTTTTGTTGTCTGATTGCTGTTGCTAGGACTTCTAGTACTATGTTGAACAGTAGTGGTGAGAGTGGGCATCCTTGTTGTCTTCCTGATCTTAAGGGAAATGCTCTCATCTTTTCCCCATTGAGGATGATATTCGCTGTGGGTTTTTCATAGATGGATTTTGTGAACTTGAGGAATGTTCCCTCTATCCTTATACTCTGAAGAGTTTTAATCAGGAAAGGATGCTGTGTTTTGTCAAATGCTTTTTCTGTAACAACTGAGAGGACCATATGGTTCTTCTCTCTCCTCTTATTAATGTGTTCTATCACATTGATTGATTTGTGAATGTTGAACCACCCTTGCATCCCAGGGATAAATCCCATCTGGTCATGGTGGATGATCATTTTAATGTATTGTTGGATCCTTTCACTCAAAAAAATAGAAAAATCCCGAATTCACCAACTAACTTTACACCTTAAAGAACTAGAGAAAAAGCAACAAATGATGCCTAAGCTACGCATTAGAAGAGAAATAATTAAGATTAGAGCACAGATCGATGAATTAGAAACCAGAAACACAGTAGATCAGATCAATGAAACTAGAAGCTGGTTCTTTGAAAGAATAAGATCGATAAGCCACTGGGCAGACTTATGCAAAAGAAAAGAGAAAGGACCCAAATTAATAAAATTATGAATGAAAGGGGAGAGATCATGACTAACGCCAAGGAAATAGAAACAACTATTAGAAATTATTATCAACAACTATATGCCAATAAATTGAGCAACCTGGATGAAATGGATGCCTTCCTGGAAACTATAAACTCCCAAGCTGAAACAGGAAGAAATTGACAACCTGAATAGGCCAATAACCAGTAACGAGATTGAAGCAGTGATCAAAAACTTCCCAAAAAACAAGAGTCCAGGGCCTGATGGATTCCCTGGGGAATTCTACCAAACATTCAAAGAAGAAATAATACCTATTCTCCTGAAGCTGTTTCAAAAAATAGAAACAGAAGGAAAGCTTCCAGACTCATTCTATGAGGCCAGCATTACCTTAATCCCCAAACCAGGCAAAGACCCCATCAAAAAGGAGAATATCAGACCGATATCCCTGATGAATATGGATTCCAAAATCCTCAATTCAATTTTTATTTTTATCTTTTTTAAAAGATTTTATTCCTTTATTGGAGAGAGACAGAGAGCTAGCAAGCATGAATGGGGGGAGGGGCAAGAGGTAGGGGAGAAGTAGACTCCACACTGAGCAGGGAGCCCCACCCGGTGCTGGGTCCTGGGACCCTGGGATCATGACCTGAGCCAAAGGCAGACACTTACCCAACTGAGCCACCCAGGCACCCCAATTCAATTTTTAATGAAAAGATAATAGACTTCCACTTCCAGTTAAGATGGAATAATAAAGACTAGATTTATCTTCCCTCCTAAAAAACCAAGAAAACCAAACTATATGTAAAACAATAGTTTTTGAGACAATGGACATCAGGCAACAAAGAACAGCAATCATTGAGAGATGGGAAACAAATCAGGTAAGACTTGTGAACCTCCCCTTCCCCCCAGCTTGCTGTTGCAGGGAATGTCCGTGTCCCAGTGCTAGGAAGACAGGGTCCCTGACTTGTGGAGACCTATCTAAGAGCCCAGGGAGATCAAGGTGGCTAGAGTTTGCAGGATAGAGTGTCAAAAAGGAGACAGAGAAAGGGACCCTCCAATTTGCAGAGGGCCCCCCTTGTGTGTTCCAGATGAGTATATCAGCATACTCATACAGGGAAAGTACCCAGGGCCAGAGAAAGAAGGCCCTAAAAGGATTAGAGGCAGTGCCTTGCACTCAGGGCCAAGAATAGTACCCATTGCCACCAGCCAAAATAGGAAACCTTATGAGTCACAAGGTACTGGAGAGAGTACTCAGAAGTGTCTTGCCTTTGTAGTAGGGTATCTGACCCTTGACTAGCAACACTGCTCTTATTCCACCTAACAAATCCTAAAAACAATACCTGAAAGGATCAAATTGTTTCCAACTAATATAATTGGCCCAGAACACAGTTCAAGAATACTTATAGGAATAAGATAATATTCAGCACCCAACAAGAGAAAATTCTTTCTGTATCCAATCATCTTAGCTGGGCAGTTAGGGAAATATGAATAAGGAGAAGGATCTATTGAACCTGATCCAAATGTCAGAGTCAGCAGAGAAGGGCATTGAAACAGTTATTATAAATGTGTTCCATATGTTGAGAAATTTAAGCAGAGACATAAAGGATATAGAAAAGACCCCATATTTAGTCAGTTATTGAACATATTAATTAATACTTAGACTGGAGAGAAAGCTAGCAATGGGAGGAATAAACCAGGTGGGATATTTATCCAGGGCAACCAGAGGCAGATTGTGTGAGGTAGAAACTAGAATTTTAATGGAGGGGAAATCAAGATCTTAAACTGGGACAGAGATTCTCAACTGGAGGTCATGAGACTCCTAACAGACTGTTCACATATTCTCCCACCTTCAAGTTCTCTACTCTATTTCTTCACATGTATGTCTTCTTATATACTCATGTGATTTTTATTTAGAAGAAATAAAGCCTAAGGCATGCTTCTAATCATCTCAATGACCAAGATATAACCAGGTAGTGCCGTACCTCTTTGGTATCATTGGTACATTTGTGTCTGTGACTCCATTCTCAAGTAAGCCCCTTAAGCAGTAGCTTTAACACAATGCAGCATCTCTTAACTGGGGTCTGGATACCCATGTGTGCCTTCAGATGCATGTTGGGTATCTTCAAGTTCTCTGGTTCTAAATTATGGATCTAGAATGTACTGTTGAGCATCTGTCTTTGTGGAATGAGCGAATGTATAAATGATGGGGAAAATACCCCTTATGTGCCAGGAATTTAACATTTTAAAAGATAATACATTTTATTATGTTAGTGATGTTAACAGCATATTGTTAGTCTTCTTGAAAATGTTCAGGGAAGCAACAATTTCCAGTTTCACAACTGGAATGGAAAAATTCAGGAAGAAACCGGAAAAATATACTGAGAATTCAGATTTTGCGGAGTAGAAGAGGACTCTTCTAATTAGATTATTAGAGTTGAAATATGACATTTCAGCTGCAGAATAAAAGCCATTTTTGATGCTCAGAGCATAAGTGGGACAAAGTATGTATCCTTAAGATAAAAAGGGAAGAAACCAAATTTAACTTTGGCAGTGCAAAGACAATAATTGAGTTTAGAGGAAGAAGACAGACAATATATACCTTCTATCTTATTTCATATAATTTCTATTTATACTCGGCAAGTATAGTGAATTGGAAAATTTGTTGCCATTATTTTAATGGTTTTTCTTTTTTAACAGATTTATATTTCTGGATCTTAAATTATATTTGGGATCTTGGTTCCCTGTATGTAGAGATATTTCCTCTTGATCTGACTTGCCTAATAGCCTCTTAGCAGTCATTACTACCTCTTTATAGTTGACCTTGCATGACAGGGCTAGCAAGAAGTAATCAGCACTTCCAGGCTTGACCTAGGAAACAAATTTATAAAGTCACAGTGAATGACGTAGAGCTCCAAATTAAGATGCCCATAAATACAGTAATTCTATGTGCAATACAGAGAAAACATTGAGTTTCAGTGGTTTTTTTCTTTTTCTTTTGCAAAATAGGTCAATGATACTTAAGTTATTCACATTTGGAGAAATTCCCCAGGACCTCAGTGTTCCATTATTAAAACTATGAAAGAAATGAGACATTTCAAATATTTGATTCTAATATTCATTTTTATTTTTGCATCCAAACTAAGCTCAATTCTTAGGTTATAGGGATTTGGGAATGCCTGGCTATGTTTGCCTTAAAAAAAAAATCTAAATCTAATACTCATTTTGTCTTCTTTGCTTTGTGCCTAGTGATTCTACCGAAGCACAGAACTGAATATTTCTTCAGCTTTGTGACATTCACTACTGCTCTTCAGTTTTGTCAATTCAAACCTTTAAAGCCTATTCATTTACACATCACATCTGCACATCACAGTGCTCATTTCATTATCTTGTTTCTTAGAAAGGACTAGAATAGAATAACCGCAGAAGGGGCGCCTGGGTGGCTCAGTCGTTAAGCGTCTGCCTTCGGCTCAGGTCATGATCCCAGGGTCCTGGGATCGAGTCCCACATCGGGCTCCCTGCTCGGCAGGAAGCCTGCTTCTCCCTCTCCCACTCCCACTGCTTGTGTTCCTGCTCTCGCTATTCTCTCTCTCTGTCAAATAAATAAATAAAATCTTTAAAAAAAAAAAACAGAATAGAATAACCGCAGAAAATCATCGAGCACTAGCTGTGGAACAGATTCTTATAGGACGAATAAATGTCTTCTGTAAAGAATGCTACTGCAGGGCAAAACACTGAAGAGATGGCTTCAGACACTGGGGGGCATTAAGTAGGTTACTTTCCGTCTGTAAGCGTTAATCCACGACTTAGTCTGGCCAGTGTTTTAGAACAGATGATGACTGGCTGTAGTTCATCTGTGTACCTTGTAATCTGTGTACTACACCGTACCAACACACGTACACCTGCACTTAGAGAGGATTGCCCTTGCTGTCAGTGAGCACCCTCCTTCATATAACCACACCTGCACTTAGAGAGGATTGCCCTTGCTGTCAGTGAGCACCCTCCTTCATATAACCACACCTGCACTTAGAGAGGATTGCCCTTGCTCCGTCAGTGAGCACCCTCCTTCATATAACCACACCTGCACTTAGAGAGGATTGCCCTTGCTCCGTCAGTGAGCACCCGCCTTCATATAACCACACTGAGGCATACGTGTATATATATAAAGTTGGCTCATTGCAGCAGGTAAACAAGAGTCGTCTTCCCCAGGGGAAAGCAAATGGCTCTGGATGAAGAAACCTACTTATCCAAGATAAACCCAGAAACATAGGTTGAAGGGAGGAGGTCACTTGGAGAAGAGAAAAAGTTTTCAGTTCTGAAAATACTGGAGACATCTGGGGTAGTCAGGGAGGTGGGTCAGTTCAGATGGGACTGAGAAAAAGCATCTGGGGTAGTCAGGGAGGTGGGTCAGTTCAGATGGGACTGAGAAAAAGAGCAAACAAGAACAAGGTTGGGGGTCGTGGTTGGTAACAGCCAAGCCAGGCAGGCTGCTAGGCCACCTCAACTCCCTGACTTGAATACTAATGTTTTTCTGATTTCCTCCAATTCATCTCTCTGCTCCTTTGGCTTCAGTCGAGCAGATACATCTAATATTGCTCTTTCTTCCATAACTCCCTGTATTCCTATAATCTTGTAACATACAACAATTTTTTTTCTAGGTTACAACAAGGTGACTAGTGTTTAAGAGAGGAATGATAATAATATCTTACAGCTCTAATGGGCTTTTAACTTTTTCAAACAGTTCATATTGATTAGTTATTAGTCCACTGAAATCTCATAACCACCCAGGGGCTATGTGGACAGTTATTAGGACTTCTATTAGATAAATAAGAAAACAAAACAGTTGAAAACTACAGAAGTGGAGAAGAGATTGGTGAAAATGCAGCTGATAAATAATTTTAGCTACTTGATAAGACAAGGATATTAGATGTGTATGGAAAAAAATGAAAAATAAATATGGAAAAGGAATGTTTTCATGTAAGTTTCTTTGGCATATGGGTGGGGCTTTCAATTTCTGGGGAATTTCTACTTACTGATTCTCTATGCCTTTCAGCAATGTTCTTTTATGTATTTTCTGGCTATTTTTGATCTTATATTCTCAAACAATACTGTTAAGATTCCTGATGGCACTCTTGGCTTTTGAGATGCCTGGAGGCAGGGTTCTGAGGTGGTTAAAAAGGAAGAAGGTATCTCACACAAACAAATGAAAAACTTTAGTCTCATTTAGTCAATCAGAAAGTAATAAGAAAAATCATAATAAGACAATATACTTATGTTGCCCTGTATTGTTCATCTCTAACCACGAATTCTGGGGGGGGGCAATCAATTCATATGGAATTACCTTGTGTGTAAAATTATGTGTGGGACTGTATGATCACTAACATTGTTTTCTAGGCCTAATGGTCTACAGTACTCTAAAATTGTTCCCAGAATTGTGGAGGATTATATTTGTAGAAAAAGCAAGCAAAGTGGAACTGTGTAATTTGAATATCCTTTTAAAATTGCAACAGCATTCGGTTACACTGTGAAATAAGCTCTCGATACTCAATTTTTAACAGAAATAACTACAGGTACTTTAGTCAAACTCAAGTGATGAACTTGTATTTATAAATGTCTATAAATTCTAAAATTAAGTCAAACAAGGCAAAGCAGTAGCCAATTTCCCAAATTTAATTTAAATTATGTAAATGCTTTCTCTGTGTTAGAGATCAACTTCTTGAGAGGGCCAAATATGAATTCTAGGATCCAGACATTCTTGAATATATAAGGTTGTTTGAGATGCTAGTTTAATTTGAATAGTAAGAAACATGGTATTAGTTGACACAGGGATTTGCTTTGCGAAAAAAGAAAATTACTTCCCTCTCCCAGGAATGCAAATTTCCTGCCAGTAGATGGTGGTAGACAGAGAGCTGATATCCCAAGTAAAAGCCAAGAAATTGAGGGTTGCTATGAAAATATTTCTCTTTAACAATATCGGTGAAAATTCACTTTGTTCATTTAACAAGTATTCGCTGGGTGAGTAGTATAATGATGAGCACTGTATTTGCTAAAGGGAACACTAAAGAAATGCCAGGTGTGATTACTGCCCTCCTCAAGCATTTTGAAAATAATTTGAAAGTGACAACTTATTTATTCCAATTAAGTATTTAGCATGGTACAATACTATTTCATCCAAAAGTATGATATAAGCAATAATTCAACTAGAGATCAGTTATTGTTGGGAAAGCAAAAGAATGTTGTTTTGGAGAAAATGAAAGAGCGCTTCAAGAGACTTGAAAGAAAAGGAGAGATTGGGGCTAAGGACAAAAAACTGGCAATTTCAGAGTCGTAAGCATGATCAGCAAATGTTACAGCCTCTAACAAGTGTGGTGTGTGTAGGAGAGAATGATTCTGGAATGAGAGATGTGGAGGTCTGTGCTGAGGTGTACAGGGGAATAATGGCCGGTTAGGTAAGGCCAGATAATTGAGAGCCTTTGATGACGGAATTTGGATTGTGTTTTCAGACAAAGGAGAATGACTAGCAGCTTCTGAGGTGTTGAAATTAGCATCTGAAGAAGATAAATCTGAAAGCAGAATAATATATAGGTGGGTTGTGATAGAAAAGGTATTGCATTGTCAGAGAGATTTCCTTGGTTATAATTTTCATTTTGGAACTTACTAGTTATATAATTTTAGATAGTTCACTTAATTTGTGTGGGTCTCAGCAGAATTATCTGGAAGACTTGTATTAAAGTGGGTGGTAGGGTCTTTACTAGATAATTTTTTTTTTTCAGGTTTGCTTCCAGCTTAGCTGAACCAGGAAGACCAAATGTAAAAGTACACTATTTATTCAAGCATGAGTTAATAATGTGCTGGGGAGATAAATATAAAGGAAAAAAGAAGATGCAAGGGTCCAAGAAGGTCTTGTTTCTAAACTGGTTGATTCTTAAGAACCATGAATAGAAGTCAGTTAGTTAGGGGCACTTGGGTGGTGCAGTCCCTTAAGCATCCAACTCTTGGTTTCGGCTCAGGTCCTGATCTCAGGGTTGTGGGATCAAGTCCTGAGTCGGGCTTTGCGTTCAGGGGGAAGTCTGCTTAAGACTCTCTCTCCCTCCGCCCCTCCCCATTCTCTCTTTCTCTCAAATAAATAAATACATCTTAAAAAAAGATTAAAAAAAAAGTCAGAGGGGTATGGTGTGAAATGATTAGAGGAGCAATCTCTAATGTATATGTTGACTGTGATGTGATGGTTGGACATCCAATTCAATATGACATAATGTGGATGAGCAAATGGTATTTATTAAGCCCTTAAACAGTGGTATTTAGATTATTTTCTTTTCTATCCACTCAACTTTCCCTCTCCCAATATCCAGTCTATTACCTAATCCTGTTTTCTATCCCCTAATATTTGTACTCATCCATTTCCTCCACTCTACTTTGCCTCTAGCTACCTGGATTACTGCTGCAGACTTTGAGATAAAATGGCAAGGAAACTAGCTGTGTGAAGGGTTACAGCAGCAATCGAAGAAAATTAAGCTAGTTTAAGTCAAGTAGTTTTCATAATATATCAAGCAATTTGATAGTCTTAAACAATTTAGGGGAAACAGCAGGATGTTAAAAGAATAGAATCAGGCATTTTTACTATAGCATCCCTGTACCTGAAGGATCTACCCACAACTGACTCACAACATGGTTCTACCAGTGATTAGATAACACACAGTTTAGGAACCAGGAAGGGCAATGAATTTAATTCGTCTAGCTATGCCATACAAAAATGTCTGGTAAAGTCTGGACCAACTCGGCAGAACTCATGATTTGAAAGTGATTCTTTTTCAATTGGTGCAGAAAACCTTTAGAGAACTCGAGCAGACAACCAAACACTATGGGTGGTTAGACTTGTTGGTGGGAACCAAACTGTCACTGTATTTATCAGCGAAGGGCTACCCAGTGAATGAGGCCAAACATAACCTCAGCTGGTTTCCCTACTTCCACTAGTTCTCACCTTCAGCCCACTCCACTGGTATTGATTTTTTAAAAAAATATAATTATGTCACCTTTGCCAAAATATGTTACTGGCTTTTCATTAGCTCAGGATGAGGTAGAAATTCCTTCATAAATCCTGCATGACGTGGATCTTTCGTCCTGCTGCAGCCTCAACTCTTGCCTCTCTGTACCTGGCGCTCAGTATTTTAGAATTAAACTTCTGAGATTCTTTAGGCATGGAATCTAGCTCTTTTGCCTTCACACATGTTGTCTCCTCTGTTCTGTCTTCCCTTCTTCATTAGGCTCATTCCCAGTTTAGTCTTAGTGTAGACTTCATTGCCTTTGGGAGCCCTGTTAAGGCTCTTAAGAGTCTGTACCCTTTTATGTGTCCCCATCATCCCATAAGCCTCCCTTCACATTAATACACTACAGTGATTTTCTTCTTTCCTGACTGTCTCACTTCTAAGTCTTTAAGCCCTTTAAGGCAGGACCATGCCTATCCTGCTACCTTTGTATCACTCTTGCCTATAGGGTATTTGGTATGTAGTAAGCAATAGATTCATACTGAATGAATGATTGAATGAATACCATGTGCTAGGTACTATCCTAGATTTCACTAATCTTCATATAAAAATTTTAATGTATGTGTATTGTCCAATGTCGAGATAAAGAAACTGAGATTTAGAAAGAAATTAACTCACTAGCCCAGAGTTGCACAGTCAACATATTGAAGAGCACAGCTGGGATTTGAATCTTGTTATTCCAAATCCCAATATCCATGCACTTGTTCAATACATTAAACTACTCAGAAAGCAGGTGAAGATGGGAGACTGAATCTCAGGTGAGTGTTTGTGGTTGTCGTTGGTCATATATTAAGGACTCTTGAGTTTAAGACTGGTAATTGAAGATTTAAAACAGAACTATTTTGTTGTAGAAGAGGGAACAGAAAGACTGTAAGACAGGGCTAAGAAGTATACCCCAGACATTTTTCACTGAACCATGGAACTCTGCACACATATCTGATAATTCTCTGTATGACTCGCATTTCCTTTAAGACTCTCCAGAATGATAGTCACTGTTCCAAAAGATCCTATTACTTTTACATTATGAACCAGTTCTTGTTTATGGTTAAGATTAGCTCCAGATGAGCATTTTTCCTATTACTGCTGTTATTTCTCAGAGACTACATATGTATATATGAATGCATACATACATATATACATACGTGTGTGTATGTATATATGTATGTATGACCCATATGTGTGTGTGTGTCTGTATGTGTGTGTGTATGACCCAGGATATGTATATAGCATTGGCAAATTAAAATAACCATAATTTCTATGTTTAGAAGAATATATTTCTAATCTCTTTATGTTCTGGGTTCTTCTGTAGGCTGACTCCATCACCTCTGTGGAGACAGTTTTATGCTTCATTGGAAGGATGGTTTTAAAAACCATGGATGGGTCTCCGATTCTGTATTGTACATTTTTCAAAAACTTGTACGTTATTTCCCATCATTATGCACTGGTACCCATAAACCACTTCCAGCAGCGCTCTGAATTTTGACCCTATGCATTATGTCAAAAACAAGAATTTGAATTCCATTGGCACTGCCTGAAAGCTAACAGTTCTCTTTTGTCAGTGTTGCCAATTTTCACAGTAGTGTTTCTTCATTATTTGACTAATTTATTGCATTCAGCCTTATTCATTTACCAAAAGAATGAAGTGATAAATAGTCTAAGACGTGATGAGCTGAGGTCTCCTAAACTTCATAAAACTGAGACCAAGAACTGGGTATTACAAAATGGCAAATTTTTAGCTCCAGTTGAGTACTAAGTTAATTGTGTGCTCAATTATAAGGAAAAAGAATAAAATTAAAGAACATGTATAAAATGCTGGAAATAGATTGCCAAAATGGAGTCTTGGAATTCTAACTTTCAAATCATATGAGGATAGACCTCTCCTTACAAGACCTAAAATTTTCACTTTACTTTTGCCATTCGAATTTTTGTAGGAAGAAATTATAATTGAAAGAAGGGAGCTGGTTCTATTGAGTTACTTAACTCCTTTACCCTGTTAACCTGTCAGTTCAGCGTTCTTGTAATTAGGAAGGACTTAATATTCCTAATTCACACAAATATTACACTCAGTAGAAACTTTCTATTCCTCCACATTAGAAGTACATATATCCAGTATTCTGCAATATTCTGTTTTTGTATGTTTCATACCTGTTTAATGTGCTCATGTGGGGAGCTGTTCTAAATTAAATAAAGTCCAGTAACAGTGTACAACAAAACATGTTCTATTATGGAATTCAGTTATTAGATTTTTGTTATAACCATGTCCCATTGACCCTCATTTGATTTTCCTGAGTGTAGTCTTGACCAGTTCTGTCTTGGTCTAGTGCAGTCCAACTGTTCTTTCCACCCTTACAAATATTTTCTCGTAATTCACTCATTCATGGGAAACTGAAAAGAGTTTCTCTAGTCTCTTCTTGGTCTCAGTCACTCTGTATAGCTTTGCCAGAAAAATGTCGCTCCAATATCGTTTCATCATGGCATCAGTCTACTCGGAATACTCCAACCCATTCCAAATCCCCAGATCTGGATTTTAATACACCCTATCTCTTCCTCCCTCCCCCAGAAGCCTCATTTTTTTTTAAAGATTTTATTTATCTGAGAGAGAAAGAGAGCACACAAGCAAAAGCGTGGGGTGGGGAGAGGGAGCAGAGGAGAGAGAGAAGCAGGGCTTCATCCCAGGACCCTGGGATCATGACCTGAACCAAAGGCAGATGCTTAACCAACTGAGCCACTCAGGTGCCCCCAGAAGCCTCATTTTTTTTTATTATTCTTTTTCTTTGATTCATTAATAAAGTCAAATTCAACTTCTTGGCATATCCAGGTCATGTTCCTTTTAGCCTTTGAAGGGAGGATAGGGAAGGAAACAGGACTGAGAAAGGGGACAGGCAGGGGGAAAGAATAAGGGGGACAGGAAAGGCAGAAGGACGAGAAGGAAAGGAGAGGGGAAGGGGAAGGAGGAGAGGACAGGGCAGGCCTCTGCCTTTACATGTGGTTCCTCGGTATGAATTTGAAGTCATGCAACCCTTCAGATGGAGACAGCCCCAAACCGGATCTACAGCTTCATGAGCAGAGCAGGGACTAGACCTCCTTCAACCACACTCGCGCGCACACACACACACACACACACACAGTCACACACCATAAGCTGGGCAGGATGCTTTTCTGTAGGTGCAATTCTGTTCAGCTGCCCAGGTCACGCATCCTGAGAATTGTAGAAAGCAGATTGGTCCTCCTGGTACTAATTCCCTTTCCCCAGACAGTCAATATTGCATTCCTATGAACCTAGAATTCCTGCCTCTCCCTCTTTCTACAAGGGCCTAGACCTTGTTGGCTTGGCCTCCTCACATTTGCTTCTCCCTGTCTCAAGAGCAGTCAGTTCACCACGAAATGCCAAGGCAAGATGACCCTTCTCCCTGAACTCTGTCAAAACACAAACTTTCTTTTCAGATGTGCAAAGTGAGTATATTTCACTTAATGCTAGGGGTGGGGAGGAGCCAGGTAAGGCGTACAGCATATCTTATAACACTGCTATGGATCAGCCAGAATTACGTTGGTGGCATTTCCTCATTTTAAACTCATATGGCATCCCAAATTTATGTAAGTGGATTAAAATTAAATAAAAACACTAAAACAACACTCTTACATAAGGGATAAATTAGAAATCACAACACTTCTAAATCTGCATCATAAAACTACAGTTATGTGATCATTTATAAAATTCTAAAAGTGCCAAAAGAAATTTAAACAGGAGTCCTCTTACTGTGGGGAAAAAACAGTGGTAAAAGTAATCACAATTCTTCATGCTCCTCTCCCATGTCTTAAGGACTGACTTCTCATAGAGGACAGACAGGGTCTGTTAAGGGAGAAATCCAGTCCTGTGATGTCAGGCTCACACTGAGTCCCTGAGTCTCAAGAGAACACTTTTTACTGTCAGAATATGAACACCTAAGAACCCAAAAGATTTTCCTCTGACAGCCCCTGGAGCTTAAAAATCTTGTCAGAGATATAGTTCTAGTACCTCAGGAAGTCCATTCTTAGGACGTGACACATCCTCACACAGGCATTTCCAGGAAAAATGGTTTTGTAGGGTGCCATGAGAGTATCAGACTAGTGCATATTAGCATCTATAACTTTCTCCATACATTTAATTGTCTCCAGTTGCACAAGTTGGAGGTGGAAAATAAAATTATTCAGTCAGTATGTCCTCATGCAATCTATTTGAGTTTCTTAAAGGAATGCATTAAAAACCAATAGACTTTATCTTAATATGGAACACATTTACCAAATGTTATTTTCCTTTTTCTTTTATTCAGGGGCACCATAAATGTGTATGGGTTTTCTGGAAGATAATTTTAGATACTACTGTGGTTTCCACAATGGGGAAGATACAGGACATCTCCCCTTTTCAGAGACAAGAAATATTCTCCTCCTTGTCCTACAAATGCATATATTGATGCAGAGAAAAAAGAAATAAAGATCAGAGGGGAAAATAATTAGAACAGGAATATAAGCACCCAGCTTTGGTGAGGGTTAGAGTAGCTACACCATGACTCTTGGAGACAGGACTTTAACTACATATACAGGGTATCTGTGCCTTTTGGTAATTTATATAGTAGACGCAGTGACCTGACAGATGGAGCAAATCCAGTATGGAAGTCAATAAAGAAAAACAACTCAGAACACAAGAGGTTGTTTTACAAGAGCCTACTGGGGAAGAAGGGCGGGACTAAAAATCTCACTCTAATTACATGTCATCAACAGAGGATTACCTGTCCCTACCGAAATGTCGCCACTGAGATTTTATTTTTTTTAAAGATTTTATTTATTTATTTGACAGAGAGACACAGCAAGAGAGGGAACACAAGCAGGGGGAGTGGGAGTGGGAGAAGCAGGCTTCCCTCGGAGGAGGGAGCCCGATGCGGGGCTCGATCCCAGGACCCGAATGAGCCACCCAGGCCCCACCCCCCCACACTCAGATTTTAAAACTGAAATCAGTTCTGTGGATCCCCATAACTCAGTTACCCAGGCAAAGAATACTTGTATGGGGTTTATCCAGAATGATGTTGGCTTTACTCAGCAATTTCATTTTCTCTGAAGTCTTATTTAAGAACTCGATCTCTATTATTCAATCAAAAATACTAGCCCCAGGTAGATGTTAGTGACCCACTTTATGCCTGACTTGAGTCTACCATTTTACCTTTGTTTATAACAGAAAAGAGACTTCGCACTTCCGCTTCAGCCACGATCGTATAACCAATATCAAACTTCCCTTCCTGCTTCCAACAACCATAAAAATGGACAAAATATATGAGGTAACAGTATTCAGTCATTCAACCTTTGCCATCTCAGGACTGGGATCTTTGTAAAGGAAACAGGGCAGGTGAGTTTTCTACTGCTCCCAAATCTCACCTTCGTGTTCGCTGTGATGGATCATGCCTGGCACAAAGCGTCACAGGCTGTGTCCCCTGGGAAGCTGACTGAAGCTCAGATTACTATGCAGGGTATGGCACTTAGTAAGTGATACTCTTGAGATCTATACCTAAGGAACGGTGGGAAAGAAAGGAGGATTGGAGAGAGGGTACAATTCCAGCACAGGTCTCCACCGGTTTCCCAAGAGTTTTGCAGTTAGGGGTGGCCCTTTGGAGGTGGGACTAGGAGACTGGGTCTCTTGAAGGAACCTCCATGCCTGCTCCTTGATTAGTCAAAAATGGGGCTGATCTTGGCCGAGGCAGTCCTCGCAAGAGCCCACAGCTACGAGTTCTCATTGGGCAGCTCTCCCAGCAGCCTAGAGAACGAGCCCTTCATACCTGGAGGAGGACCTGCAGAGCACGTCACCATGTCTCATAGGTGCCATTCTAATAAAGATAACTCCGTGGAAAAATTACTTCTCCCTCAACTATAGTTTCTTATGTGACTGTTATCAAGATACCGCCAAATACTTGGGGACAATAACCTCTAGCTTCAGATTCAGATAACAAAGGAAATTAACAAATTCAATAGTGCGTGCCTTTTACAACCAACTCTATTATAAAAGGCCAATATCATGATGACATGGAGGAAAGACAATCCAGCAACTCAGAAGTATTTATTTAGAAATAGTTCAGTCATCATTGTATTTATCTATAATACCACGTAAGACAAAAGCAGCTGCTTATAACACCCAACATAGAAAAGTAAATGTCTGTAAAGACAAATTACCAAGTTTGTTTTTTTTAAACCTTGCACAGATCTCCCAGTAGAAATTTCTTGAAGCTCAGTGGCTTTCCTTCACAGTTTAATCGAAGTCCTCCCTGCCACTTCCTTGGGGTGTGAAATCACCCCATTCAACCACACGTGCAACCTGGTTCCCTTCTGGTGCAACTCCAGAGCTCAGAACCATTTTACTTAAACTTTGTTAATTCTACCTGGAATACCTTTCTCAAGCAGCCAGACTTTGTTGGCTGATTCCAACAGCTGCTACTAACACTCTCCTGACAACAACTGTTCAGTGACAATTGGCTGTTCATCGCTGTGGCTCCCGGTGATGGAAATGCCAGAGATTGGTAGCTCAGATATGTTTACCAGAAGTCTAAGTGTTTCTATTCAGACTAACACAATTACTGTACTGCACTCATAGGAAACCTTTGCCCCTCTTTCTTCCCACTGATCCATCTTTAGGGCATTGAGTCCATTTTAATGAGAGCCAAAAAAATTGCTTCCACATTTTTTTTTTAAACCAGAAGTGCTTATTGTAGTAATTTAGCCAAGGTTCTAATTGGGTGCCCCAGCTGAGGTTGGGTTGGGGCCCTCTGCCCAGGGCAGGTTGACAGGGAAGAACTAAGTCAGGGCCTGAGGCCTCCGAGCTGCCAGATGATGCCGGGAGTCGGGCTGCCAGGGAGGCCTGTGCCTCCTGGCTCCACATTCAGGGACTGTTCTATGCCACCCTCCATCACCACGCAGCACCGTCAGCCCCGTCCATTCCCAAAGAGGGACACCAACGAATGAATCATCTAGTAACAAATTGGTCTCCTTCCCAAACGTCCCAGTGGGATCAGCCTGGAGCTGACCCTTGCCTTCCACGTCATGGACTCGTCCTGCTCTTCACTCAAAGACCTCTGTAACAACAGACAGGCTGCCCCCCCTCCCTCGGAGTCCCCGGCCTTCAGAACCCCCCAACCCCTGCTCCACAAACCTGGCAGGAGGGTCTTCCAGCAGAGGAGAAGGACTTCGGGGACTCTATGCAGCACACTTCCCTTGCGCTTGAACTCCGCCAGGTTCACTTCGCTCCCAAGCTCCTTCTCAAACGCCACCACCCACGCGATGGCACCTCTGACCTGCTCAGGGCCGGGGGAGGGGGCGCTTCTGAGCCCTCGTGCTGGAGCAAGCACGCGGTCTCCCTATTGGTCGCGCGCGGCTCACCTCCGGCGCTGCGCAGCCTCGCTCGGGGCCCGACCGCGGAGCGCCAGCCCGCGCAGCCGCCCAGCGCCTCTCCTCTTGCGCTGGTTTTCTTTAAATCAACAAGAGCTGTGGTGAGGGAGATAAGGCGGTGTGGCGCTTGGGGATGTAGGGAGTGGGCGTGTTGGAACTACGGCGGATTTAATATTTGCATGAAGTACCAGTGCTGACAGGTAAGGACCCTCAGCCCCAAACAAACATACTACCTTGTGTTTATCATTTTATTACTTCATGTCTTGAACAGGTGAATGGTTTTGCCGGTTCTCTAAAGCTTGATAACTTAGTAGCCGGAATGGGTTTGAAGCTCCATTAGGCGCTTTTTTTTTTTTAACCAAAGAGTATTTTCTTTTTAGTCAAGCCTAATTTTTAGTTATTTTAAATTGAATAAAAGAGGCAGAAAATTCATAAAAGTCAAGAGACTTAAAAAAAAAAAAAAACCTTCCCCTTTGCGGAAACGGAAATGCAGAGCATTTACAACTTCTCGCTGGGTTTAGCCCTTTCCTTTAACAAGGTGACTGTCTTTTCCAAATGTCTATGCAGAGGGGTGGACACAAAGAAATTTGCCCATCACCAGGCATCTACCCCAAGGAGGAGAGGTTGTGACCTCTTAATTTCTTAACACAGAAACTGCTAACATGGTGATAGCCAAACATTGCTCTGTTATTTTATCAGAGGCTCTTAAACAGCGACAGTAAACAGAACTGGAGAAACTCTGTCATATGTTCTCATAATACCGTGCAGTCTCTATAAAGTAAATATGCATGTTTTGTGGTAAAAATATAATAACGTGCAATTTAACTTTCTGAGAAGAGCTGACACAGATCTGCGTGTTGCTTAGTTGAGAATAATAGCTAACAGTTCCAAATTGTTCCTTTCAGTTTTTTTCCCCTCACTTGAGAGCAAAATACTATTCTATTTGTGGTAGACATTAAGGGGATCCTGGGCCTATGGTATGCATTTAATTGTCTACTGAAACAGAAGTTATCAAGAATCAGGTGTGGGGTATTGTGATTGATTTGACACAAGTTCAGCTTCAGAAGACTTGTGTCTACATCTAAAATCTTGTAGGGCTGTGTTCAAACAAAAAAGTACCTATTTTCTATAAAGAATTTGTGTATTGGTATGGTGAAATCAAGAAAATATCTTAGGAGGAACTCAAACTTTATACTTAAGCACCATTTAGTTTGAATATGGGTTTTCGGGGGGCAGTCTTGAATAGTTGGTCTTATTGAATGCTGTAAAGTAGCAGTCAGCATCTTTTTCTGCTCCTGAACTGGGCACAAATTCCCACCAAAATAGCACACTGCTGAGAACAAAGGCACTAAATTCATTGTGGCAGAGTTACAAGAAGGCCTCATTATAGACGTGCAGCTCTCTGGAATCTCCCACGGAGTGACGGAAATATTGGTCACTCTACCACGAGAGAAATACGAGAGGAATAGTACAAGGTGGCCTGCAGGAATCAGCTTTTTGATCTCAGTGTTCATAAAGAGGATCCGTCCCAAGATGGATATTGATTTCTACCAGAAATAACCTGCTTGTTATAAAGGTCCCAGTATGCCAAGGTCACTTGTCTCAGTACTTGTCAGTGCCATCCTTAGACATGGCTTCATTAGAAGATGTCATGATACGGTGGTGAATAGGGCCTGAGCCACCACCTGTTTCTACCCCACGCACCACACGTAGTGGGAGCCAAACTAAAGATGGCCATTGATGAAGGACTTTGGCAGAAGGAGAGACGGACTCCTGTTTGCTGTGGGTTGGTTCAAGGGCTTGGCACTACCAGAGGGGGTTAATTAGCACCGGGGAGAGCTAACAAGAGCCAGCTGAACGCGTTGGAGCAAGTGATAGATTCTCCACAGATACGTGCTGAACTGGGGCTCTGGGCCAGGAACGCTCCCTGATGAGCGTGGGCTTCGGGGATGACCAGATTTCATATGCCTACACGTGGAAGGACAGAAGTGCCTGCTCTCTGTCTGTAATCCACGCTTCTTACAAGACGAGTTTCAAATGCTCGGTATGGAACCCACCAGTACTACTCAGATAGTGATGGTTGACGTTTGTAGAGGCCTCCTCTGGCACCTAGACCCCTGATTAGTGTCCTTACATAATAATTAATGTACTTTGGCGTGTATTTCTCTTGAGCCTATTTCAAGTGGTAACTGCCCTGGGGTGTGGACCAAAATTTCCCAACCTGCTGGCTTTTTGGCCTGAATAATTCTTTAGTGCGGTGGGAAGCGATTCTGTGTACTCTGGCAGGTTTAGAAACATCGTCAGGCTACACAGCACAGGCCAGGAGCAGCACCCCCACCTGTGACAACCAACAACATCTCCAGACACCGTGAAACGGCCCATGGGAGCAAAGCCTCCCCATTGAGAACGATTGGGGTAGACAAAAGCTAACATACCCACACAGGGAGCACGTTGTCTAGGTTAACGTGTTTTAAAACATTTTATAGACACACAAAACCAATATCCACAAGCAGCTATATTAGGCAGGTATCTCTTCCTTCTTTTTCCTCCCCACCTCTACTCCAAAGGGAGCTTAAAGAAGGTTTTGCAGGCCTTGAAGAAAGCCACTCCTGATTACTGAGGCTTTTGGCATCTGGCACTCTCTTAATTTTCAGCTGAAGCGAATGTCTCATTTGGTCTTACCCACGTCCCAGGCCCTGCTCAGACAACCAAAATGACCCTCTGGCTTTCACACCTGAGTTTCAACTGGCTTTTATTCATCTCAGCTTGTCCTCTTTCTGTAGCACATCAGCCCACCGTTGGCTCTTAGCCCCAGCCATCCAACACGGCTTCCTCCATATGTTTCAGATGCTTCACACATGGCGCCTACTAATGGATTTCCCTCCGTGAGTACCTAGTCCCAGTTCAGCCCCCGGGAACGTGCGCGCAGTTGGACCACTGCCCTGTACCGGAGGCTGTCTGGCTCCATTTACCTCACTGTCAGCTTGGCAGCGAGGATTGTGCTCCCAGACTCCATGGCGCTTTCTCAGATCGTTTCCAATACCAAGGGTCACAGTTTGGGTTTTCTGGAACCAGGCCCTGAGATGAGATTTGGGATAAAAGAAGTTTATTCGGGATTCACAGTAATGAAAGGAAGGGGGAAGGAGCAGAGTGGGGAGTGTGGGCATCCTTTGGAGGCCCAGTGGGGAGTCTGGAGGGAGCACTCCACCTCTTTGCACCTTGCTCAGCCTCTGGAAGTGGGGTGTCCTGGGGAGAGAATTCCTTGGGTGAGGTGGCTTTCTGTGGTTTGGGTGGACCCTAAAGGAGATGGGAGGTGGAAGATTGTCTATTTTTTTGACAAATAAAAATTATATATATATTTAAGGTATAAAACATGCTGTTTCAATATGCATTGTGAAATAACCACTACAGCGAAGCTAATTAACATATCCATCACATAGTTAGGCAGTCTGGTGCACGCCATCTTTCTAGTTTCATTTCGCTGTAAAAGAATAGGCTTTTGGGGCGCCTGGGTGGCTCAGTCGTTAAGCGTCTGCCTTTGGCTCAGGTCACGGTCCCAGGGTCCTGGGATCGAGCCCCACATCGGGCTCCCTGCACGGCGGGAGGCCTGCTTCTCCCTCTCTCACTCCCCCTGCTTGTGTTCCCTCTCTCACTGTGTCTCTCTCTGTCACATAAATAAAATCTTAAAAAAAAAAAAAAAAAAAAAAAAGAATGGGCTTTGTATTTGAGACACGACCTTACCAGGTGTCAGGCTCATCAGCTTGTGTGGGGATCTTTCCCGGTTTGAGGCTCAAACAGGGCTCTTTTGTCTTTGCTTGAAGCTTGTGCAGATGCCACGTGGCATCTGGCCAACCCCACTGCTACATCTCTTCTCTGTTGGGAGGGGACAGGGAATTTCCGCACCCCAGGAAGGGTGTGAGGAGGCAAAGTGCCCTGCATTGGCCTCCAGGGCTAGACCTGCTGGTTCTGGGAGTAGTACCCACTGTGGAAGCTGATCTTGCCTTCTCTTCTCTATGGGAGTAAAGCATTGCTCCATGCAACGCTTGACTGTGTTGTGTTCCAGGTGACTCTGGTAACAAGATACAGTGGGAGAAGTGTTTAGAAGCCTCTCCTGGGACTGGTGGCCAGGGCACAATGACCTGCTCCACAGATACCAGCTTCTCTTCCTTCCTTCCTTCCTTTTTCCTTTTTTTGTTTGTTTGTTTGTTTTGTTTTATTTTGATGAGAACTAAGATTTGCCCTCTTAGCAAATTTCAAGTGTACAATTCGGTATTGTTAGTGGCAGTCACATTATTGTACATTATATCTCCAGAGTGTATTCATCTTCTATGAGTTTGATTATTTTAGATTCAACATGTGAGATCATGCAGTCTTTGTCTTTCTGTGTCTGGCTTATTTTATTTAACATAATGTTCTCCAGGTTCATCCATGTTGTCACAAATGATAGGGGTTCCTTAAGACTGAGTAATATTCTATTATATATGCATACCATATAGATAATATATTTATTCAGTCCTCCATCGACAGACATTTAGTTTATTTCCATATCTTGGCTATTGTAAATACTGTTGTAGTAATCATGGGAATGCAGATATTTTGTTGAGAAACTGATTTCATTTCCTACCCAGAGTGGGATTGCTGGATCATAACGTAGGTCTACTTTTCACTTTTGGAGAAACCGTCATACGGTTTTCCATAATGCTATTCACTCCAAGAGTGTACACGTGATTTCTTTTCTCCACAACCTTATCAACAATTTTTTTTGTTTTTAAAATATTGCCTGTTTACTGCATTCTCCATAGTTAGGCAGAAAGTCCTTCCTTGAAGGGATTTCTGAGTGGGAATCTCTTGTTTATGACAATACAGTGTGTTTCTTTTTTACACCTGCAAAACCTGACACTAAGTAGGTAGAGACTGAAGTCTACTCTCTGATTTCAAACTGAGATCAAATTGGGATAAAGACTATGGTCACACAACACCATCCTATGTGTGGAAAGCTAATCTGTTCCTTAAACTTCTTTCATCTGTGTACTTGCCTTTGGATGCCTTTTCTTTCCTGTTTTTTGGTTCTCTGGCTTGTGAATCACATTTGGCTAACTGATTGATCTTCATGCTTATAACCCACCTTCAGGTTTATTGCATCTCTTAGGTATGATCAGTTTACAGCCCCTGGCTTCCTTGGAGCACCTTGTCCCAGATCAGTCACCCACCTGGACCCACCACCTTCCTGGTCATGCTGACTTAATGGATCTCTGGCTGTGTTGATGGCTTTATTTTGGTCTGCAGACTCTGGTGTGGCCACTTGCGGCTCAGTTTCTCCCCTGGGCTGTGACATTTGCTCCCCCCAGCCTTTCCTCTCAAAAGAGGTTTGGAAAAGAAAAGGATTAGATAAGCCCATCTTGCACATGTGTTTGTTATGTATCCTCTCTATCTGTAGTTGTTCATCTGGCATTCAGGAAATTATTTTCTACAACAGTCCTTTTGAAAGATGACTCTTAGTCCATGGGAAAGGCTCCTTTAATGGAAATTTAGGCATCATAGAAGGTTGGTGTAAGTGAGCTTTCCTGACTTTTCCATATTATATTAGTGATAACTTACTATATAAGCTTGCAAAGTAGGCTCTGATCATATTATCTAAATGAAAAATGGGAATACAATCAGGTGAGCAAATAGGATTCTGATAAATTAGTTTAGGGCTTCTCTCAGATTATTTTGTGTTATCTCTTAAGAGGAGAACTTCTTTATATGTTCAGCTCAGATTTTATTACTTGGATAATTCCAGGCTAACAGAAAAGTAGCAACGGTAATTCTTTTCTTTCTCAAACCATTTGAGAGTAAGTTGCTGGATTGATGGCCCATCACTCCTAAAAATGGTTGATGTGTTTTCTTCTACAGGAAGTTCTCCTGCATAACCACAAGATAAACATCAACAGAGTGAAGTTGTAAAGAATGCACTACTACCCCCTCCTCCTCAGACCTCATCAACTTTTGCCTTGTCCCCATAATGTCCCTTATAACAAAAGGATTCATAACCACAGTTCAGGGTCTGTTGTAATGTTTCTTTGTTCTCCTTCAATCTGAAAGCATTCCTTAGTCTTAATTTTCCTAATCTGACACTTTGGAAGGTTGCAAGAGAATTACTTTATAGAAGTCACCTCAGTTTGGGTTTTCCTGATGCTTCCTTATGATTAGATTTAGACGATGTGTCTTTGGCAAGGATATCATTACAGAGGTGCTACTGTGCCCTTGTCCTAACAAGTAGCACACAATTTTGATTTGTCCCATTACCATTCACAAGTGTGGTCACGCGATCAAGGTGGTGTCTGCTAAGCTTTTCAGTAAAAAATCCTATTTTTCCTTTGTAACAAAGAAGTATTTTTTGGGAAGCTACTTTGAGACTATGGAAATATCCCAGTCCCCATCAAGCTTGCTATTTATTTATTTCTATCAGGGCAGATTCATCGTCTCCTGTTACAGAAATGGGTTATAATTCATGATGTCATTTATTTTGATGTTCAAATCCCTAGTTTGTCTATCGATAGCCTCTTCAAGGAGGCTTCTGTGTCTTTCTGGTGCATATCCATTTTTCCTTGAGTACTTCATTCCTTTCTGACACATCTAATACTTTCCTTGCACAAGTTCTGGAATCAGCCATTTCTCCAAGGAGATTTGGTTCCATTAAATGCAGAGTGGGAGAATCGTATTCAGAAACTGAGAAATGGACACTGGGTGTGTCATTGCTGTTGGGGTATTGCTGGACGGAGCTAAGGAATATATGTATGAGTATGTATATATATGTGCATTTTACAGCTATATTCATTTCTGTATATCTCTATATATTGAAAGGTATTTACTCACAGAAATACCTTCAATCTTAACCCAATGCAACAGGGTTTGAGTTTTTTTCTCTTTCCATATATATCTCTCTCTGATGATAAGAAAACTGTAAATATACTGAATGTATTTACTTATTTGGTCAAAAATCTCTCCTCCTCCCCATTGCCCCATATCTAATCTGCAGCTACTGCTGTCTCTTCCTCCATATGACTGCTCTCTCCAGCTTACTTGGGCTCTGACATCCTGTGCTAGGCTGTCCCTGCTGTCCCCCCTTGTGGGCACATTCCCCACCCTACCTGTGCTCTGACACCCAGGGCTGGACCACAAATTACCCCGTGTGCCTCCTCACCCTACTCATGTCGCCCCATAAGTGTGGGAACCCTCCTTACCTGACATGAGCTGGGACATTCTTCACTGGCCTGGCCCTGGGTATGGTGTCACTCTCTTCCCCTTGTTGGACTCCCGTGCACCATACCAGGACGCCCCTCCTGTGGTCACTTCCTCATTCCTATTGGCCTCTGACAATCCCTCTTGTCACTGGGATTCATTGTCCATCGGCTCCCCCACTCCTGTGCCATGCCTAGCTTGCTTGGCCCCATCAGATGGCTTTTGTATTAGAAAAAGGGAGGAAAGGGAAGAGAAAAGTGGAAGAAGAGGAGTAGTTCAGTATTTAATCTTGTTCTACTGTAGTTCACAGAGTTCCCGGTAATTGGTACCCAATCTGAGTCCTTAGGCTTAATCTTTTATAAATTGTATTTCACCAAAATTTAACTCAAACATATCATACATATGCTAAAATCTAAATAAGCTTTATTTAGATTCGTTGACTGAAATTACAGGAAAATAAGGAATAAGATGTGAAATAGAGCTTATTCATAGTTAAGTATGAGAATGTATTTTTTGCAAAGATTTTGGTTTTCATATAACTCATTTATAGGAGTTACGTATATAGGAACATATATGTATTTTGGAACAGGTAATGAGAATACGTAAGCTCTAGAAAATCACATGATTGAACATTCAGGAATATTGTGAATTGTATTTCCCAAGTAAAAACTACCTTGAGCACGATCTTACAAATAGTTACTAAAACACCTAATATTGGAGCAATCCATCAGTTTTATTTAGGAATTTCACAACATATATTTTGCAATGTTAGGTTCTCTGCACACAAGAAATCTCCTCAATGGAACTGTTTTTCAGCTGTTCAACAATAGCTCTCAAACTGGCTAAACCTAAATGTCTTTGTAAAATAATGGTTTCAGTATTTGGTTACCTCTTTTTTTAAAGAAAGCTATTAGTTAATAATAAACTGTCAGTCACTAAATGTCAGTTGACCTTTAAATATCAAGACTTTTCTCTTTAGTGAGGATAGGTGGGGGGAGAATGGGGACAGCTTTTCATTGCTGCTCACCCAAAAATTGATTCTGAACAAACTCACCAAAGGTCTGGAAGTGAAAAGGTTTGAAATGGTTGTAAAGTAGAGCAACAAAAAAGATTGACTGCAGATTTGCTTTCTTCTTATTCCCCTCATTTTCAAATTAAACACCATTGAATGTTGCTATGTGACTACAAAACCCTGCTTTTCCATCAGGAAGACTGTCGCTCACCAGCTTTCCGTCAGGCAGGAACTATGTATAGAGCCTCACTAAAGAGGTCTACTCTTGCTCCTCATGCTATTTTTATGTCTCTTACGGGCCGCTGTTATCTTCAAGGCCAGAAACCACTTGCCATCACCACCAACCTGCACCCAAGGCTCATCTTGGAAACACTAGTTATTTTAAATTTCATGAATATTTTCTCTCATCTCTTTTTAAATTTTTTTAAATTTCTAAAATTTTATTGTTTTTTTTTTTTCCAATCTGTTCCCTGTTCATGAACGTTTTTTAAAAATTCAAGTATAACATAGTTTCAGGCATACAATATAATGTATAGTGAGTCAACAATTCTATCCATTTCTTAGTGTTCATCAAGAGAAATGGATTCTTAATCCCCTTCACCTATTCAACCCATTCCCCTCCCCCCCAACCTCCCCTCTGCCACCCACCATTTTGTTCTCTGTATTTAAGAGTCTGGATTTTTTTGACTTCTTTTTTCTTTATTTCCTTGTTTTGTTTCTTAAATTTCATATCGGAGTGAAATCATATGCTATTTGTCTTTCTTTCCTAATCAATTAACAGTCACTTAATGAATAATGTATTGCTCACAAAAGTGATAAGAACCATGAGAAATATGGAAGGGAAGAAGACATGCTCAGTGAGTCACCATTTAATGGGGGAAGAGAGCAGACATACATGCCTCCCAGAGTGACAGTAATAGAAAAGGTAATAGTTTTAGATTTAGGTCTGGATAAACATTTTTTAAGAAAGATTATTTATTTATTTGAGAGAGAGATTGAGAGCTCGAGCAAGGGGAGAGAATCCTGAGCATACTCTGCGCTGAGTACAGGGCTTAATCTCACGACGCTGAGATCATGACCTGAGCCCAAATCAAGAGTCTGACACTAACTGACTGAGCCACCCAGGTACCCTGGGTAAACCTTTTCATGGCCACGTACAATAATTACAAGTTTTGAGGCAGGAGGTCTAGTTATCATGTGTTATATGTTTTAAAATTATCAGAAAAGCTACCAAGACATATTTTTCCTCCTTCATTGACAAAATGTTTTCTGTAATGAAGAAATAAAAACCTTTGTGCAAAACTTTGGTTTTCATATGACTGAAAGTTGACAAAATACCGACAATGACTGATTTTAGTTATTACTAAGTGCGACACTTAGTGTTCTTTTGATAGTCTGGTTAATGTTTAATGACAATAAAATAAACATGTAATTCATAATCTGTTACACATGTCATATTTATTTTTGTTCCCTTCATTTCAGGAAAACCACTAAAAAACTGCTAAAATTCATAGTTAATATTTTCACATTATTTTTTATTCATTACAATAATGACTTAAAATTACTAATTAATAAATATAATTGTATTACAGTGTCCTGAATTTGAAATTATTTTTACTGAGGTATAAGTCAATTTTTAAAAAGTTATTTTATACTAAAATATTGAAAATTAGTCAAAATTACCTATTACAACTGATGGATAAGTATAAATTTTTATAAATTAATAAATATAAAAACCTTACATCAGCATTTAAATGAAGTTAAAATTGTATTTTTTTAAATTTAAAATTAAATCTTACAGAATATTTTCAATTCTAGTATACAGTGTGCATCTAATTTCCCATGTAAAGAATTTGTATCATACATCATACATTTTGTATCTATAGGAATGTAATTTTTACAAATAAACAGAATAATATGAAATTTTTAATACTGCAAAAGACTTCTAGTCACACCTGGTAATTATTGCAAATGCCATGCTAAATTATGAATACTTCCACAACTGCAAATTAGATCCATTAGTAATGGAAGCAGGAAAATGGACACTCGGCAGTTCTGGGAAATGATATTTTGTTATGCAAGCTCCACTGTGAGCGTGCAGACTGAGATTCAGAGGGTGAGAAGTTAGTGTGTCCTTTTACCAAAGCACATCTTGCCCCTGGGCTCTGCAGCAGCAACTATACCACACATGGGCAGTACCTCACCCCAAATCCCTTATGCTATTCATCAACAGTGAAATGCACCGGAGGGAAAATAAGATGGAGAAGAAGGTCTCTAGGACTGAACTGTGTCCATCATCAAAGTAGATGTTCAGATTATGGGTTGCCCTCTGCCGATACTGACTACTGGACTCTGAGTGACAGAGGTATCCATGTGTTCTTTAGCAAATGGAGTGTGTATGTGTGTGTGTGAGAGAGAGAGAGACAGACAGGGCACCTGAGGCTCAAGGTCCTGGGCAAGGAGTTTTCTTGCCTATGTCTTAGGTTGTCTAGCGATTTAGGACTTGGAAACATCAGTGAAATTAGGATAGATGTTTGTAGAGAGACTGGGAAGCAAACCCAGCCTTGGAGACCATCCAGGATTTAGGTAGGGAAAGTGAAGAGGAAAAGAACATTCTGGGCAGATGTAACAACAGAAATACTCAGACTCACTGCGACAAATAATAGGACCAGCCAGACTATGGAGGAGAATTTCTGTTATAGGAAAGAGGTGACATGAGCTCGTGAAAGTAGAGACTACATGAAAGAAATGTGATTTTACGTATTAAGTAATTGGTTCATGACCTGGCAGTGACATGCTAATAATGGTGCTTTGGGGGAAAATCGCTGGAAGTGCAAAAGATACTGACAAAAGAAGATACTCGAAAAGGAACAGTTAGAAATCTACTAAGTAGGATTGATGAGAGCAAGGACGGGGTGCTGGCTAGCAATGGGGCGAGAGAACATAGGGCAAGCCTTAGGGCTGTGCAGGAAGAGAATAAACAGGTAGCTCTCTTTTAATTTTCATTCAAATTCTTACATTAAAATTTAAAAATTTCACAAAATCCCTTTAACTGAAAACATCCGCTTTTCCATGTTTAAGTTTTGTCCATAGGAAATGTGTGTAGAGGGGGAGAGGGAAAGGTGCAGGGCTGATCGGAGCCAGAGACAACGGGAAAAATTTATTTTCTGTATCTCTCAATGGATTGCACGTTATATGCGCAAGCAGGTCCACGGTTTCCCTCCTTTGCTGGCTTTCCTAAATCTTCTGTTTGTGCTGTCGGGTCCTTCATGTTACTTGGCCTTTAAGACAAAGCTAAAAGGTATAGAAGGCAAATGTGAAGAGGATAATTTAATAGAGTTAGGAATCAATGCTGTTGTAAACCAGGTGTTGGGCCCAGGGATAAAAGGAGAAAATGCTTCAACATTAAGGTAAAATGATGATTAGGTAGCTCAGTTTTGTTATCTTTCTAATTTGTAACAAGCAAGTCAAGTTCTCTTGAAAGGCCTAAGTCAGGCTCCATGACATTTCAGGCCCTCTGATAGGGCATATAGTGTTGGTTTTATTTTAGGAACAGAAGAATATCCTATGTAATGGTGTGTCCTCAATCACTCTTATGCCATACAAAGGAGTTTCCTTTTTAAAAGTCTGAGGATTCTGGGTGATGCAGTCAGTTAAGCGCAGACTTTTGGTTTTGGCTCAGGTCGTAATCCCTGGGTCGTGGGATGGAGCCCCGTGTCAGGCTCTGTGCTCAGCACCGAGTCTGAGATTCTCCCTCTCCCTCTGCCCCTCCTGCTCCTGTTCTCTCTCTCTCTCTCAAATAAATAAATAAATCTTTAAAAGTCCAAGGATTTTGTTTGTCCTGCACTGTGAATGGGCCTCTGTTAGGAAGCTGTAATTCAACATTCATGAGCAACTTCTACCTCTGTGCTTCTCCTCCCCAACCCTTATATTGTTTTTGTCATTCCATAAGTTGGCTAAATGTAGTAGAAGATTTTTTTTAAAAAATTTGTATCTAAATTGAAATTTGCATATCTGTATTCTTGATATTTGAGCTCTAAAAGATGTACTTTATTATTTTGAAGTAAAGGGTGTTTCAGAATTACTACTAGAAATCTCAGAATACTTTTAGGATATTAAAATAAGTAATGTGAATATAAATACAAAATGAATCTGTTCAAGGTAAATTTTGCAGGTTAGTTTTATATAAAGTTAGAAAAGAAACATTCTATATATTTGTGTGTGTGTATAAATATATATATGTAATTTTATATGTAATATACACACATACCAAGAAACATCATATAATTGTCTATGTATGTTTTGTGTACTTATGTATGTATGTGTATACACACACATATACACATAAATACAAAAGAAGTGGAAAGAAGCTATATAAGAAGTTATGTAATTCTTTTTTTTTTTTTTAAAGATTTTATTTATTTATTTGACAGAGAGAGACACAGCGAGAGAGGGAACATAAGCAGGGGGAGTGGGAGAAGGAGAAGCAGGCTTCCCGCTGAGCAGGGAGCCTGATGTGGGGCTCGATCCCAGGACCCCAGGATCATGACCTGAGCCGAAGGCAGACGCTTAACGACTGAGCCACCCAGGTGCCCCGCAAATTATGTAATTCTTAAGCAATATTATTTTCCAGCTGTTGTTTTCAGTAATACATTATCTTCACCAGAGGAGCTCAAATCAAATCCACAAATACTTTTTCAGTGCTTTATGTGCAGTAGCTTTGTGCTAGTCATTAGATCATTTTATACAACCATATATAGTATGGGAATAAGTGAGGACATTTGTATTATGTTAGAACTCTTAGTATTTGGAGAATATATGGAGAACAGGTGCTTAGTTGTGACCCTTGTGTGACAAGCTTGTGTGTGTATTCATGCTGATAGACTGTTTATGATTGTTAATTAGATCATTTTTGAGGAAGCAATTTTTTTAATCTTATTTAATCCAATTAATTAACATATAGGGTATTAGTTTCAGAGGTCGAGTTCAGTTATTCATCAATTGCATATAACACCCAGTGCCGTTATATCGTGTGCCCTCCTTAATGTCCATCACCCAGCTACCCCATCCCTCTACCCACCTCCCCTCCAACAACCCTCAGTTTGTTTCCTACAGTTAAGAGTCTCTTATGGTTTGTCTCCCTCTCTGATTTTGTCTTATTTTATTTTTCCCTCCCTTCCCCTATGATCCTCTGTTTTGTTTCTTAAATTCCACATATGAGTGAAACCATATAATTATCTTTCTCTGATTGACTTATTTCAAGGAAGCAATTTTTAATAGGTAAACAAAGTACAACTTGCAGACTTCTGTAAGAGAGACAAAATTACTGTCTTAGGAGGTCACTGATGAAAACTCTAGCCCCGTGGGCTAGCAAAAGGCTGTCCCCAGTTTGAGAAAGAGTAGAGCTTGGGATTCATTAGAAGCCAAGGCCAGAGGAAATGGCCTTTGCTAGTGTTAGGAAAGTAACAGAGTTAGGAGTGGGATCCAGGAATGATAGCATAGCTAGGAGAGGACTCATTCTGATTTGGGAAGCCAATTGGAATTGGAAAATGAAAGATGATTTACTAAGAATTGGTGAAAAGACAGAAGATCTAGAATAGGCTGATTAATATTGCAGAGTATTCCTATCAGGTCTGAGGGATCATACTAAAGACTATGTAGCAGGCTCTTCTTTTGGTGTCTTGCTGGATCATGGGTCATCTCATTTATTCCTTTTCTGGCCTGCCCTGGACTTGCAGGAGGCATCCCCAGAACTGTGGTTGTCCTATGAGACTTGTTCCTTTGACTATGGCTTCCTGACCCAGGTGTGGTTTCCTGACCTAGATGGGTAAACTAGATTCTTGTTCCTAGGAATTTAGAGTAGGACCCAAGGACATCGGGAGAGAAGTCATCAACTTTACGGTGGTGTCTTGAATACTCTTTAGATAATCCTGGGCTCAAATACTAACTCAAGTGTATCCTGGGAAAGATGCTTTACTAATCTCTCACTTTTCCTATCATAAATGACAACAAAAATATATCCCTTATAATTTTGTTGTAAGGAAATGAAATACAATGTATATGAATGCTTAGCTGAATAAATGACAGGAGTAAGTATTCAGTGAGTATTGGTTTTCTTTTACTCTTATAAAAGCAGTGGTTCCAGAGGTTTCTGAAACCACTCTGGCCTTTCAGACCATGGTTAGGTTCTCTTGAAGCCAACATCCTTTTTTAATAATAAAGGAAAAGTCAGACACTGGAAAGAGTTTTAGTAGCTGCTAAAATTAACTCTATTTTGTAATCAAAGATGGGACTCAATTGAAAAAAAAAAAAAACTGTCCTGGAAGATAAAAATCTACAAAAATTCTATTTGTAGAGTGTTTTAGAATAGCAACAATTACAAGAGTCAGATAAAATGTAGGCAGTCCTTTGTATCAGCCTCAGAATCCAGTGGAAAATAACCATCGCTTTAATTTTACTTAAACATAAAAATCCTAGCATCACGCCCTAGGCTTTAGGACCTAAAGAATGTATGCTTGCATTAACAAACTATTGCTTTCACTTCTTTTCCTAGTAATTCCTAAAAGTGGAGCCAGCATCACTTAAGAGAAAATTCATGTGGTGCAGAATCACAGCAAAAACATGAAAAGGGAAGGTAAATGAAACTAGCCACAAATCTAACTTGTCTTTGAAATAAGGGAAAAGCAAGTTAATGTAAATTGGAGACAAAGGTCAAAGCCCTCACGATAATAAGGTTCCATAGTCTTTTCACCAAAATTCTGACCTCAATTTACAGAAAATATTTTAATTTTTGTCTTCCTGCATTAGTGAAAGGACATCCTCCGTGGCCTGCAGGCCATGCACAGTCAAATATCTGGCAATCCTCCTATTTTCCAATGACCATATCATTCCCCGAAGTTTTTAGGTTAACATGAGCATTGAGGAGATTCAGAACTCTGTTTTCTTAGATATGGCCCTGGGAATTTCTCCCCATTCCTCTCTTTGTGATCTGACATCAAAGTCTGGGCTGATATTTCAACAATTATATGCACAGTGTTTTGGGTGGTCTCAGAAAGCAACCTAGGGCCATTTCCTGGCCTCAAGATCCCTCATTGTGTTATTTCACAGAAGACTAGGTGTTCCCCTTCTCTGGCTAACCTATAAATATATGATGCTTTACAGGGCTAGCGTTCCCACCATTGGAGGGCTTTTCATTGAAACTGAGCTCATCTCCTGCAATGGGAGTATGGGGGATCCTGCGCTCTCTCTCTTACTCCTTCATTTGTCATCAATAGATCCCATGGCTCAACCTTGCGACATTGATACTGTGGGTTGCCATGTCCCTTACATGACAAATAGGTAAAGTCTTAGGCAAGTTGATGATATAGTCAAATATGTATTTATGTTTAATTTTTAATTGAATAACACATATTTAAGGGGCATGAGATATGTCAGTACGGAAGTGTGATACTTTTACCTTATATTTGTAAAATATTTTTAATCAAACTCTGCATATGCATTTTTATACCCTTTTTATGCCTTTGATGTCACTAAAACTACATTTTGAATTATCGAACACAATTTTTTTTTTCATACCACTTTATCTTGCTGTCTAGTGTGAGATATTGAAATTTTTATATCTGCGTATGGTGCTGTCACTGGAGATTTTATCTCAAGTCCCAGCTTTAGAACATTTGGTTTTTTATTCATCTTGAGTGTGCATATATGTGATCTCTATTGCTGTTTCAATAGATCTTTAAAAATCTTGTCTGACAGCTGCAGCAGAAAGAGTTGGTGCCCACCCAAAATTTATGCTTTATCTTGAGCTGTTTAGAATCATCGCTGGTAAGTAGCTTCTAGCCCAAGTTACAGTTTTCAAGCCCCTCCCAACAAGGTGGTTCCAACTAGGTGGTCCCAACTAGGTGGTCCCAACTAGGGGGTACCACGTGACTAGTTCTTGCCAGAAAGATATCAGCAGGAGCACGATGTATCACTTCTGGGATGGAGCTGCTAAAAGGAAGTGGCCTCTACCATCCTCTTTCTCCAGTTGTAGGCTGTTGGCAAACTTTTTTTTTTTAAGATTTTATTTATTTATTTGAGAGAAAGTGAGAGTGAGAGAGATTCCAGTGGGAGAAGGAGAGGCAGAAGCAGACTCTCTGCTGAGCAGAGAGCCCGACGTGGGGCTGGATCCCGGGGCCCCGGGATCATGACCTGAGCCCAAGGCAGACGCTTAACCAACTGAGCCACCCAGGCGCCCCTGCAAACCTTCATAGTAAGGACCCAGTGGTAATATTTTAGGCTTTTTTGGCTATGTGGTCTCTGTGGCAAAGCTGCTGTTGTATTATGAAAGCAGACATAGACAATATAATCAACAGAAAGGTGTGGCTATGGTCTGTGGGCTGTATTCTGCTGATCTCTGCTCCAGAGGTTCATGGAGGCACCAAATAGGACTCCGGATACGCGCAGAAGTGCTGGAGGGAAGTCTCTGGCCATCGTGGAATAACTCCATTTGTTATTAATGTAGCAAGAACGAAACTTTCATTGTGTTAAAAAATAGAAATTTGGAGATTTGGGAATTGATTTGTAACAGAATCTGGCATTGCCCTAACTAATACAAAATCTAACAGGAGATTTGGAGATACCCCGCAGAAATGATTACTAAATGTGCACTGTATTTTTATTTGCTAATTTGTTTGTTCGTTTGTTTGATTTTTTTAACACAGATTCTGCCAGATGGCTGTTATAAGCACTCAGAACTCAGACGGTTGTTTCAGGTTAATATGTTTTCTCCAAACAATACTTTTATAGCTCAAAAATAATGTAAATGGCAGTTTATTCTGCAAGGTAATAGATTTTATTGAAAGTCAAGTATAAGGTGACTCCTTTTCTGGGAAATAATTTTAGGAAAAAAATTCACTCTACATTTCAGTAGGTGTGGCTGATTACTGCTCAGTCTTTATGGTCCCAGGTTTTGGGAACTAAAGAATGCAAGGTCAAGAAGAATCGTATCAAAGTCTGGGTGAAATGAAATCATTTATCTTTCTCAATGTGCATCTGTGTTTTATAGTGGGAAGAACATAAACTTTGAATTTGGGTAGACTTTGGTTTAATGCTGGGTCCATCTTTAGACAACTCGTTTTAACCGCTCTTGGCCTGAGGTTCTACCTAGAAGTGGGTAACCTCACCTCAGGGCAATGTTTTGAATATCAAAGAAGGTAATGTGCACATAGCGCTTAGTTAACCTTTGTTTAACAAGGCAAAATAGACCCGTTCTCTTATTCTCTGGCTGTACTAGATAACCTATCTTGCTATTTGTTGCTGTAGCAAAACAGACATGATAAAAATTTGAAAACAATCTGTGCATCAAAAGACAACATTAACAAAATTATAAGATGAGCTACAAGTGAGAGAAAATAGTTTCAAAATGAAGAAGTGAGCCACAGACAGAGAAAAAAATATTCACAGTTCATGTAACAGACAAAGACTTGTATCCAGAATACAAAAATAACCCCTACAACGAATGAGAAGCAGACAAAGCAATTAAAAATAGGCAAAGAATTGAACAGACACTTCACACAGTAAGATATACAAATGGTTAGCAAATACATGAAAAAGTGCTCAGTGAAATGTCACCTATACTACCCACAAGAATGACTAAAATTAAAATGACTGAAAACACCAACCATTGTTGAGGCTGTGGATGACTGAAAGCCATCCATTGCTGGTGGGGATGTAAAGGGCATGCGTTCTGGAAAACTTAGCGGTCAAAAGGAATGAACCACTGATATATGCAACAACTAACACATCACACACACACACACACACACACACACACACACACACAACACGTTATGCAACAGAAACCAGAAACAAAGGAGTTCGTGTATGGTTTAATTTACATGAAGTTCTAGAACAGGGAAAACAAATTTAAGGAAATAGAAATCAAAACAGTGTTTTCCTCTGGTGGGAGGGATGGAGCAGAAAAGGACTAGGGAAACATATTTAGGTAATGGTAGTGTTCCATTTCTTGATTGACGTGTTGGTTATATGAGTACATAAATTCATGAGAAGTTGGGACACCTGGATGGTTCAGTCAGTTAAGCATCTGCCTTCTGCTCGGGTCATGATTCCAGGGTCCTGGGATTGAGTCCTGCATTGGGCTCTGTGCTCAGCAGGGAGCCTGCTTCTCCCTCTCCCCTCCCCCCCTTCTTCTCCCACCCCTGTGTGCGCTCTTTCTCTGACAAATAAATAAATAAACTCTTAAAAAAAAAAAAACAAACCTCACCAAACTGCAGTTGAAATCTCTGCTTTTTAAAAGGTGTATGTAAATATTCATCAATAAAAAGTGGATTGTAAGAAAGAAAATAAATTAGGTGAGTTTTGTCTGCTCTCTAAGCAGTAATTTAACACACAGTGAAGATTCATTGCTCACTCTTCCACTGTTTGGTACCTTCATTACGATTAGATTAACTGCTTCCCAATAAAATCTAAAAACTGCATCTTTTAACTTTAAATTGCATTGATTTTCATTATATATAATACTACAATATTATATGTACTAAACATATACTCAATATTTTCATTATTTAAAAAATTTCTATTCGTGAAGTTTCCCAAATTGCTTAAAATCATGCCAGACATCTTCTAGTTTTCACCAAACCCCTGCCTGATATGTGATCATATAAACTTCACAGATCAGGGACGCCTGGGTGGCTCAGTCGGCTAAACGACTGCTTTTGGCTCAGGTCATGATCCTGGGGTCCTGGGATCGAGTCCCGCATCAGGCTCCTTGCTCAGTGGGGAGTCTGCTTCTGCCTCTGCCCTTCCTCTTGCTAAGCTCTCTCTCTCTGACAAAGTCTTTAAAAAAATAAACTTCACAGATCAATTAAAATGATCAGTTAAAAGAAGGAAAATAGTTGACTGCTTAGTTAAGAACTATAACCTCCAGATCAAAATGGCTCAGAGAGGATGATGATGACCGGGACGGCATCCTGCTTTTAGTCACCTTGAATCGTTTTATGTTGTTTATTTCATATTGTTCGGCAGCATACTTAAAATTCATTTTTTAATCAAAATTTTCTATTTGGTGGTGATAGCAAGCATATTACAAAATAAGAACTAGATATACCCTCCTTCAACATTTTACCCCAGGGACTTTTGAACAGTATCTTGGTACCTTTAAGGACGGTCTTACCGCTACACTGTGACTCATGCATGCATAGAAGACACCCAGTGAGTACATACTGAATGAACAAAGGAGTAAATACTTCTTCCAATTCCTTCTAGCCCTAACTCTCTTGGCACCCATACTCTTCTTGGGCCAGCCAGTACTTGCTGTGAGGTGATACACTTCCTTAAACCACCGTCGAGATACGATGCATCATAGGGGGGATGTAGCTCATTGACTTTGTATCTACTTGATCTGGTCGTCTTCATGATTGCTGGCTCTCTGAGAATGAGGGAAAATAATTTTTAGTCTGATTATGGTCAAAGCAGCCTGATACAACAATGTAGAAAGTACCTTTAGGAAGGAGATTCAAAATATTTAGTGATTGGGAGAGTACAGACACCAACTAATCAGAGGGCAAACGCTGAAGCAACAAAGTGATGCTAGTCTGCAAAAAACAGGGCAACCAAAAGGGGGGTGGCCACCAGCTAAGCACCTGTCCTCTCTTAGGTTTTCGGTGTCTTCAGGTAAAATTATTTAGGCTCTCATGTTTCTATCACCATCCTTCAGCTCTCCAAGGGTTTATACAAGGCTTGCATAGTGATGCTCAACCTTGAGAATAAAAATCTATTTCCTTCATTTTCTGCTGGTATCTTGAGGTTGGGCTGTTTTTTCTTGGATTCTTCCGGAACTGGTTGTTTTCTGCTGACTCGGCACCAGGTCAGCTGTGAAGGTGTTCTGTTCTTTCATGGTATTCTCTCTTTAAAGAAGATCATTGGGGATCTTCTCTGAGGTCTGGCTGTGTTTCCTCTTCGGCCCCCGGTGGTAGAGCAGATACCTACGGCAGCTCACTCTGCCAAGGTCTTCATCACACTTGCACATATTTCTGATTTATTCGCATTTTGTGGTAACAAAGGACAACTTGGTTTCCCTTTGCATAAACAAGAGTTGTCAGCAGGATCCTTTGATGGGTGGTACCAGAGGAAGTTGGGGAGCAACAGCCCTCAACGTATGTATGTTTGGAGGATACACAATAAATCAAAGCAAAAGCCTCTGCCTTTGAAGGTCCCCCAACTTATCTGAAGGTTTCTAAAGTTACCCTTCGCTCTCCAGGCTGAGGGAGGGGGGAATGAAGACATGCCAACCTGTGTGCACCTTCCTTCTCTCTCTGTCTCCTCTCTTCTCTTTCATTTCCTTTCCCTCATTTTCCTAGATCTAAATGTGACTAGTTTATCTTTTGCTTCCATTTTGTAATGGTCCTCTTGGTTCTCACTCCAGCTTCAGGGCTAATCAATCATGAAAGGAGCTCTGCAGATTGTTTTGCCTGGCTCAGCCTTTCTGCATTAAGTGGCAGCTAATGGAATTTGTAAAATACTGTCTTTCACAAAAAGTCATTTCCTAAACCTATTCTCTTACTCCCGCATGCTGTCTGTTACAAATATTGTTGGTACTCTTCTCTCTCGCTCTCTCTCTCTCTCTCTCTTTGTGTGGGTCTCTCATTCTCTCGCTCTGTCTCTCCCTAAAGAGCCATTTTAGCCATTTTTTTTTTCTTTCCTAATCTGGGTTCCTTTCTAAGGCTTATCTTTCGACTTCTACTTTAGATCCCGTCCTTCTTACCCATTCATGGGCCTGGCACTCTCCTCTCTTTCTTCATCATTAATTTTTCTGTTTACTGGGACATTCAAATCAATGTGTAAAATTAGGTTAATTTCCTATCTTTAAAAATCATTCTCTTTACCTCAGTTTCCCCCCTATGCCAATGCCCCAGTCCATTGCTTGGTACAATTTGCAGTAAAAATTCTCCAAGGAGTTCTTTATTCTGTGTCTAACTCCTCTCTCCTAAGTTAGCCTTTGGCCCCACATCTTCACTAGAATTCTCTTTCTTTTCACAGAAAAATCCCCTTTCAAGGTCTTCAGTTACTTTCTTGTGCTAAATTCAATTTTCAGTGATCAGTCCCTACCTAACTTGATTTATCAACAGCATTTGGCATCATTACTCCTCTTCCGTGATTTTTTTCACGTGGTTTCCAGGATCCCATACTCTCTTAGATTTCCTTCCACCGCACTAATTGCTCCTTCTCAGATGTTTTTCTGTGTCTTCCCTTTCTCTCTGACCTCCTTACTGAAGTGCCTCAGGGCTCAATCTCTAATCCTCTTCTCTGGGCATCCCCTCCTCTGGGAATCTCATCCCATCTCCTTGTTTAAATGCCATACATATGACAGTAACTCTCTAAATTATATTTTAAGCCTAGACCTCTGGAATTAATTCAATACTTATATAACCAGAATTTAATATCTAAGCTTAATATTTCTGTTGGGTGAAATCCAGAGCCTGCCATTCACCATCTCATGTGAGGACAACTCTAGCTTATTAGTTGCTCAAACCAAAATCTTGGCATCAGCCTGTGACTTTTCTGTTGCTCTTACGTAGAGCATTCTGTCTGCTAGGAAATTCCGTTGGCTTTATCACCAACATATTTGTAGAATCCAGCCACTCCTCCACATCCTTATTGCTACCATCCTGGTAAAAGCCACCATTATCTTTTCTTGAGTTATTGTAATGGTTTCCTGTTCCTAACCCTTTGTCCACAGTACAGCCTATTCTCATTAAACAAGACAGAATGATTGTTTAAAATGTAAATTATTTTACTCCTTTTTCAACATCCTGAAAAAGCTCCAATTTTAGAGTTCTAAATTTTGAAAGTTCTTTTTTTTTTTTTTTTTAAAGACTTTATTTATTCATTTGAGACGCAGAGATACAGAGAGAGAGAGAGAGAGAGAGAGAGCATGAATGGGGGAGAGGCAGAGGGAGAGGGAGAAGCAGGCTCCCCACTGAGCAGGGAGCCCGATGTGGGGCTCGATCCCAGGACCCTGGGATCATGACCTGAGCCGAAGGCAGACGCTTAACCATCTGAGCTACCCAGGTGCCCCTAAATTTCTAAAGTTCTTAGAGTGGGTAAGGCCCTCCGTCACCTGTCCCCCTCCTCGCCTCCGCTCACTCAGTTTGCTCTGGCTGCTGAACCTCCTCAGACACTCCTTCAATTCGCCAAATACGCTTTTACCTTCTAACACTTGTTTAGGCTATTCCTTCTGCTTAAACGTCTCTTCTCCCAAATATCTACGTAATTCCCTCTCTTTCAAATCTTTATTTCCAAAATTACCTGCTGACTGAGGCCTTCCCTGACCAGGCTACTTAAGATATCAACCTGCTTACCACTCAGTGCTCACATATTCCTAATGCCTCTTGCACTATTCTTTCTTTTTTCTTTCCTTTTTTTTTTTTTTTTTTTAAGATTTTTTATTCATTTGACAAGAGAGAGCATAGCAGAGGGGAGGGGCAGAGGCAGAGGGAGAAGCAGGCTCTCCGCTGAGCAGGGAGCCCGATGCGGGACTCAATCCCAGGACCCTGGGATCATGACCTGAGCCAAATGCAGACACTTAACCGACTGAGCCACCCAGGCGCCCCATTCTTTATTTTTTCATTGCATTTTAACCTTCTAACATACTAGGGCAGAGACTCTTTGTGTTCATCAAATGGCTATGCTCTGCTCTAGGTTTCCCAGCTTCCATTGCACAGGGACATGTGAGCTGATTTGGCCAAGCATATATAAGCAGAAGTAATACATGTCATTTCTTAGTTAAGGCAATTTTTCTTCCTCTGTTTTTCTCTTCTTTTACCTTTTCGTATAGTGACTTTAGATGTCCCATTTCCAGATGGGGTAGTCACAAGACAGATGAGGGCACCCAGCATAGAACAGACTATGATATGGGGGAAAATAAACCTTTCCTGGTTAAGCATTTGAGGTATTGGGGTATTTAGTGTTAATTTCTCATATTAATACAATTCTGCAACATATGTATTATGTTTATTTTTTGTCTTCTCAGCTAGAATATAAATACCATTATGATGAGTTTATTTGTCTCTTTCATTCACTGATTTATTCCAAGTCCCTAGATCCGTACCTGGCGAATAGTAGACACTCAGTAAGTATTTGTAGAATGAGTGGAAGAGCTAGAAAAATCCGTGATTTTTGTGTTCTTTCTTCTTTGCTCTGAACAAGCTCTAAGTATCTTTTTTCCAACTAGCTCATGTAGTTTTATTTCATGTAGTCATTTGATTAAGTGGGGTCTTCTGGAGGTGATTAGGATATTTGAAATGGGATGCAGGGGACGAGGGTAGTTTTAGCTTTCTTCATCTCTTCCCATCATGAATATAAAAACATTATCCACACAGTATCAGCACAGTATAAGCAGAGCGGTTTAGAACGGGCCACAGACCTTGCAATTGTAAACTGACCACAGGTAAATATCCAAGAGAATTTTGTACTTCAAATTAGATGATCTCTTGCAGCAAACTCTGCTTCCCAATTTGTAGTCTCGTACACATAGGTGAAATCCAAATACATGTATAAAATTCTATCAAAACAGCAGCACAAGGTTTTATTGTAAGGTTTGCCCTGCAGTCACTGTGAACATGCTGGCTTCCTGCAAGGGGCGCTAACTGCAACATCACCTTCGCTTCCAGCTAAGACGCAGCTGCACCTGCCATACTTGGGCGAGTCTCAGACATTAATGGTGGGAAGTTGACTTGAGTGGGAGACTGTTACTCAGCACACACTCTCATGAACTTTTCAACTCTAAAGACGGAGGTCTTTGTGAGGCCATTATAGAATAAAACATCCCTATCCTTCTGTTCCCTTAACAACATGGACTTTATAGCAAAAGAGCACTTCTGTGGTTATTACGAGTAGTGTTAAAGTCACCAGATTAGGCCCATGATGGAGTCACTCATGGTAAGCCACATGTCAGCAAACCAGAACTTAACTAAATTCCTGTGCCTGCTCTCTCCGAAAAGGAAGGCCCAGGTCAACCAATCAGCATTTGCCTGCTCAACACAAGTTGCCTGACTCGGCTCTAAGCCTCCCCTTTGCTCCATACAGGGGAAGTAACCCAGCTTTGACCAATCAGCAGATGCCCAATGCAACTTCCTTGTTTCTGCTCACTTTGGTCTATAAGAATCTCTCATCTTGTACAGCTCTTTGGGACTCCTTTTTATCTGCTAGACTGAATGTTGCCCAATTCATGAATCGCTGAATAAAGTCCATAACGTCTTTAAAATTTACTCAGTTGAATTTTGTTCTTTAGCAGTGGGGACAATACCTTGTCTATAATTGCATAATACATTATAAAGCACTTTTACATATACGGTCACTTTGATCCTTGAACAGGGGCCCAGCACGGTTTCTGCAACATGGTCAGCACATAATAATAATCATCAAAGAAATGAATAAATAAAGATTTTTTTAAAGATAAACCTTCAACATAGATTCCAGGGGGGAGCTTTTGCCTTCAGATCTTCTGTTTCATCATCTGGGGTCATTCTTGGCATTTTATTTCTTAAGAAAATAGATGCACATTCCCACCCCCCCAACAATCTTTTCCCTCCCTCTCTTCCTCCCTCCCTCCCTTTCTCCCTACCTTCCTTCCTTCCTTCCTTCCTTCCTTTCTTTCTTTCTTTCTTTTCCTTCCTTCCTTCCTTCTTTCCTTCCTTCCTTCCTTCCCTCCTTCCTTCCTTCCTTTTTCCTTTCCTTCCTTCCTTTTTCCCTCCCTCCCTTCCTTCCTTCCTTCCTTCCTTCCTTCCTTCCTTCCTTCCTTCCTTCCTTCCTTCCTTCCTTCCAATTAGGATATCTTTAATACCAACGACCCCTAAACAAACTTTTAGGAATGATTATGGCATATGTAGTGGGTTAGACAGAATTTAAATTTATTTTTGCTATTATTATCATCGCTGCTGTAGTTTCTTCTATCAGGAGGCAGAAGTCATCCCAAGTAGAATTTCTTTGTTCTGGGAAGAATTCCCTGAATGGCATCTCTTAAGTTGTGTAGATGTCAGTAAAGAACAACTAATTGCTCTTAAGGAGTGATCTTATATTACCTTTTTCTTTAACTTGAAACTTAAAACTTACTTCCCCTCCCAGTAGCCTCATGTATTTAAAACTTCTCCTTTGGGACAAAGTAGCCAATTTGCTTTTGAAAGGAAGAGAAATGAGCCCTCCAGTCTTCTTTTTCTTTTCTTTTTGAAATTCACTGCATTTAACCAGTGATGAATAGATGTTTTGGCCTCAGGCTGATTCCAAGGAAAGTACAAGACCCTCCAGAGGGAACTCACTATGAAAGCAGCCACCATCTGCATCATTACCTGGGCTCACCTAAGGGTCTTGCCTGCCATGAGGGCCCCACCTGTGATGAGTGTCCTGAGAGTAGGAAGCCACTTCATATTAACCTCCTGGCTTGGAGGGAGGCCTTAGGAAACTAAGTGAATTTAAAATAGTGTAAATTTGGGAATGACAGAAGAACCACATACCAGTAGGCCCAGCAGTCAACATGTAGGCATTTGAAACTGGTCTTTCTTACTCTGGTTACCAGAAAGCTAACGCCAGATGTGACTGGAAGGTTAGCCGAGTCTACAGAGAAAATATTACACGTGAGAAGAGAGAACCTATCCAGGAAAGTGGGAGTCCAAGTGAGAAAGTAGGATCCTCTTACAGCCATGAGCTAAGGGGAGGTCTTTGTACCTTCTAGCTAATAAATGTTGAGCGTAGAAGAATTTACTGGAAACTTGTTGAATTGCTTCATATAATCTACTAGTGAGCATGTATGTGAGAAGACTAGCAGCTCTCTTCCTGTAGTTAATGGAGGTGCCTCCTAATTAACTGAGTGGTCTGTCAGCTGTTGCAGACGGGCTCACGTCCTTTTGCAACATAGATATTAAAAAGAATTTAATGATCATAATTGTACTAAACAGTCAGGAAGAAAAGTACAGGTTATTGTGGAATCTAACCTGGTATGTGAATCGGGGAAAATTTTCCTGAGGAAGCGAGGTCATGTAATTAGTTTGGTAAAGAGAGGTGAAGGTAGTATTTCATGCTGAAGATTCTGAGAGTTTAAAAAAAGTCATGGATTTCTGGGGTGAGGAGTTCTGGAAAGGCTATGGGAGAGGGCTGGAGAGCCATAGTAAGGAGTTCTGGCTTTATCCAAAGAGACAAGGAAAGCCAGGTGACCCTGGTTAATTACATTTTAAAGAAATATTATTTTTCATGAAAAATATAAATCAGCTATAATGGGGCAAAGAAGTATGTGTGTGTGTGTGTGTGTGTGTGTGTGTGTGTGTGTGTGAACTAAGAACTAGGCAAAGAGTAGATGAATGGATGAGTCCAATTGGGGTTATTACTAAAATTCAGGCAGAATTCTTGGAAGCTTGAACCAATAGCCATGCTATAGGTTAGAAAGAGATGGATGGGTTAGAGATAAATACTTAGAAAAATCTTTGGAGGTTAGTGATTTGATGGAATTTAGGCAGGGATTTTTAAAAAGAATGCTTCTAAGGTATTCCTCCCTAGTCCTATCGAAATAGAGATTGAATATTAAAACTGGAAAAGACATCACGGAATATTTGGCACAAATATCTCTTTAATTATAGAGAAGCTTACACAGCCCATCAGACTCTCCATGTAGTTGGTTAGTTAATGCCAGAATTTAGACATGAACCAAAGTCACCTGCTGTTTGCATTGCATTTCCTCAGCTTAATGGAATAGCATTTTCCCTTCCCACACACAAATATTCCCTTATGGATACTAAATAATTTTCTAAATGTACATGCAAAAGCACACTGGAGTATTTTCAACAATAAAGTCCTAACATATTTTTTCTTCTTTCTTTCTTCTAAAAATGTTGGATATTTCCCAGTAAATGATGACTGAGTGGGCCATTAGACCATAGTTTACAGTTATTCACATAAATGGCACATATGGATTTAAATGCTCTACTGAAAAGCCAGCTCTCAACTTACTGGGTGTCGTTTAGTATCTGAAATCTAAAAAAGTCATACTGCATGTGCATGTAATTTGACAAAGATATCACATAGATTTTAACCAGCGTTTAGTCTAACTGATCCTAGTTTCCATCTTTTGGGAAAATCTGCAGCATTGCAGAAACTCAGATGTTGTTATCGCTAAAACTTTAGTATTTCCATCCTGCTACACTGAATAAATGCCAAGAACTTTAGAACTCTTTTTTGGATAATTCAGCCTCAATACAATCTACTACAAGTTTAATCAAGGGAAACCAAGGGAAAAATGAAATAGATGTTGCTATTCAAATGGCAGCATTTAGATAAAGGACCGCATAAACATGGACATTTAATTTTATTGAAATTTAAATGAGTTTACTACTCATTGGATATAAGGTCTGTTAATTAAGGCATGAGTGCCTTGTAAATCCTGGATGAGTGCATATTTTCCACATCCAGTTGTGGGCTGACAACAGTCCTTTGTACAAAATGGAGAATAAATCTAAACCAATTAAGATACTGTATGTGTAATTATGAATATTGTAAATGAAATGAGGTGACTATGGATTGTGCATCTTAACATGTGTTCGAAGAAACTATGTTGCATTAATTCTTGGTAACTCTTTGCTGATTGTCACACTCCACTAGATAATATGCTAATAACTAATCATCTTTTGGACAGGTTAGTATAGCCTCCAATAAAGAGGTATTATATAAAATCATATGTAAATCTGGTCTTTGTTCACAGTCATTATTATTATTTATGTATTCATTTGGGAGAGAGAGAGCACAAGCAGGGGGAGCAACAGAGGGAGAGGGAGAAACAGTCTCCCCACTGAGCAGGGAGCCTGATGTGGGGTCGATCCCAGGACCCTGGGATCATGACCTGAACTGAAGGTAGACGCTTAACTGACTGAGCCACCCAGGCGCCCCTGTTCACAACCATTGATGATGATTTTAGGGAGTATATTCTTCAAGGTGGTGTGTTAGAAGGGCTTTTGGGATGCTAAAATTATTAAGATGTAACCTTTGTATCAGAGAACTGACAATCTTGTCGGGAGGCAGACACAGAAATGAGTTACAATAAATGAGATTATAATCAAAAGGTACAGAGAGCACAAAGGGGGTAGCAATTCATTCTAACACGGGGGGTTATGGAGATTCTTGAGCTGGATTTTCAAAGATGGAAGGCGTATCTCAGATGGTGAAGGACATTTAAATCATGACAACTTTCTTAAATCACCTTTTAAGAAAAGCAAAAGAGTACTTTTTTTTTTTTTTCTAAAATTTATTTGATGGAGAGAGACGGCGAGAGAGGAAACACAAGCAGGGGGAGTAGGAGAGGGAGAAGCAGGCTTCCCACCGAGCAGGGAGCCCGATGTGGGGCCCGATCTAGGACCCTGAGATCATGACCTGAGCTGAAGGCAGTTGCTTAACCAACTGAGCCACCCAGGCGCCCCACAAAAGAGTACTTCTTGAGAGGAAATCCAAGTTGTGTAGATAACTTAGATGATGTTAAAAAAGGTTCTCTAGAATTTGCAAAAAAGGCAAAAGGATCACTACTTGTTTTCCCATTATTGTAACAGAATGTGGTCTTTTTTTTTTTTTTTTTTAAGATTTTATTTATTTGAGAGAGAGACAGCAAGAGAGGGAACACAGCAGGGGGGGAGAGGGAGAGGGAGAAGCAGGCTTTCCGCTGAGCAGGGAGCCTGATGCGGGGCTCGATCCCAGGACCCTGGGATCATGACCCGAGCTGAAGGCAGACACTCAACAACTGAGCCACCCAGGTGACCCTTATTTAATTCTTTAATGGATGTACCTCTGTTTTGACTATTTACTATTTATTAGGTGTGATCCTTTGTGAAATTATATGTTGTTAAAGTGTAGAATTTATCCTGTAGAGGTGCAGAAGATTTCTGTTCCATCAAAAGATGACTCTGAAAGTTGTGGTATTATTATATGGGGGGACATGAAACAGTCTTTCCAATTCTGCTTTGAACCAGCTTCACCATCCTGCTGGTTTTCTCATTAATGAATTAAATATATCCTTAATGTCTTTATTCTATACTTGAAAGATACTCATATTTTTAATTTATAGAAATTATAGTTTGATAAAACATACACTGGAATTCATAGTTTTTTAAAAGATTTTATTTGACAGAGAGCACAAGCCGGGGGGGTGGGCAGAGGGAGAGGGAGAAGCAGGCTCCTCACTGAGCAGGGAGCCTGATGCGGGGCTCAATCCCAGGACCCTGGGATCACGACTTGAGCTGAAGGCAGACACTTAACTGACTGAGCCACCCAGGTACCCCTGGAATTCATCATCTGAAAGCCATTTCTCCATTTTATGTAGGAGTTGGTATCATCCCACCAAACAGAAAGGAGGATGGCCTTCCTCCTCTACCCTTTTAACTTCCTTGGCTCTCTGGAGAAACCTCAGAGAAATGATCAGCCCTTCATTAGACTTGATAGGACCCTTCTGTTTATAGAAGTGTCCCAGATAAAGAGGCGAAGCAGGTCCCAGCACCATATTAGTCACTTATGAAGGGGAGAGGGTGAACAAGTAAGTGGGTTTCAGAACTTCCTTTCTTGGTTGGACTGTCCTCTGCAAAGCATGTCCCATTTGTTGGCTCGAGAAATCAGAATGGAGAACTATTTAAAAGGCTCATCTGTGTTGCTTCAGCTCGATTTTTTTTTTTTTTTTTTTTTTTCAGAAGTATCTGGAGCTAGGGCAAAAGTATGGACTTTTATTTAGCTCGGTTTAAAATATCTTTATGAATTGAGAATATCATCCATTTCTTAGGAGAAAAGAGATGGTACTAGGAAAGTCTCTTATGAGCTGATGAAGAACAAAAATGGTATTCCAGTCCTCTTGTCCGAGACATGGAAACTTCTCAGGACTTCTGTTTACTACTGCCTTCCATTCCCTCTAAAATAAAGAAAAGATGCTTTGATTGAATGTTCACCCTGGGCATGGACTATTTAAGCATTGTATTACATGTGTACACATACTTCATTTTATCTTCAAACATAGCTTGTGAGGGCTATATCATTTTTTGGAAATGATATACTACCTGTCTTGGTTTTGGATAATGTATTTCTTCATGAAGTGGTTTTTCAGGAAAGACTCATCAGTGATCTTATCCAAGGCTGCACCCTGTGGGTTAGTTCACATTCCGCACATTTTCTACCTTCTATTGTGGCCTCAGATGTGAGACAGTCTGAAGTCTAGGTATAGGTCTAGATATAAGCATAGCCTTTTCTCATTTTAAAAAAAATTCCCGAACAAGGGAAATCCAATATTTTAATGGGAAAACATGCAAAAATTTTTATTACATGATGGGCGTGCATTGAAATTCTCTCCATTACTACTTTCTCCTTTTTCTCCCAGACTTCTCTTTGCTATTCAAAGCAACAATTTGCTCAGGGCACATTTTATTAGCATTTGGGCTGATAATGTACAATATGCAAATTGGATATGAGAGCTGCTGTTGCAAAAAGAAAAAAAAAAAGAGCCAATCTAATTTGGGAATCTGATCTCTATTTGCAATTACTTACCCATGTCACTGCTGTCCATCATGCATCCTTGGGCCAGATGCCTGATGCCCTGCTGAGTATCATAATATTCAGTTGTTAATTTTATGCTCTGCTCTAGCACCGGGAAGAATGGCAGAGGCCGCCCACAGCAGAAGACAGCCAGCTGAGAAGCAGTTAAATGTTTGCCTTCCCCTGTGAATGGTAAGAGAAGTCTTTCTAAGGCAACTATACTGACTTCAGAACTTGAATATTTATGCTACAAAGGAAAGCAGCCATAAATTTACATTTTTAACAGCCAGACTATAGTAGGGATGGGAAGGAAGAATAGTAATTTTTAAAAAAGGCGTTGGACAATACAATTGATTCTTTGTGAAATCTGGCCCAACTTGAATAGATAGTTGTTGAAAATAGAAGTCCCTTTGCTCCTAATTAAACCAAGAGTTGTTCTTAACACTAGTTCTTAACTCCGTTGTTAAGCAAATTTGTTCAGGGTTTACCACTATTATTGTAGCAATACCTTATTTATCTGACTGTCAGGGATGAGCTATTCCACGTAAGTGAATTTCACAGATAACTTAAGCATGCAACCTTAAATAAAAGGACAATTTTGATGAAAACACACCTAAAATGCATTATGGACCACCTGCTATCTTAAATAGTATATTTAAAATAATTAACACTTTTTCTTAATATAGTCAGCATTTCCCCCGAACTATCACATGGGACCACATGGCAGTCTGGCAGGAAATGAGAATGCAGTTATAGTAATGGCAATAAATACTTTCTTTGCCTCAAACTTCCATTCGCGATTGCAGGATTCTCCCCCTACCCCCCAATGATGTCTAGAAGTACCTAAGGGTGGGTCCTATGCTCTTAGGGAAAAGGGACAATTCTTTTCAAATACCCCATGATATCTTTTTCTGCTCCTGCTCTCTTGAGTGATGTGGACGCATGGAGACTCCTTAACTCTGTCACTGCCACTGGTCCTGCCACCCAGGACATCTGTATCTGTCCCCCAGACATGGTCATCTATAACTCTCCAACTGTTCTGCACTGAATGAAGATGTCACTAAGGTGATTGTTACCTCCTGATACTTAGCGGCCGGCCGCTGCTTCTGCCCCCCATGATGAAGTGAGGTCCATCATACCCTTCCCCCTGGGGAACTTGCTGACTCCGGTGCCATTCCCGGGGAGGTCTGCAAGCTCCTCTGGGGCAGGGTCACATATCTGAAGCTGCTGTGTACAAGGAGGGAGAACATTTCCCCTCACTTTTGAATTATTTTGCTCCTAAGAACTCACAGAAATTTTGTGTGGAAACAGGTCTCTCATTTCTTAATTGCAGCCTCATTATTCCTTAGGAATGGACAAGTTCCTGGCGATCTGGCTAAAGGATAATATGAGTAAGAGGTACTGTGGGGTGCCCCAAGTACTCTTTTCTGTAGGCTGCTCTAAGATTGTTCTTTAAAATAGATAATCTGTGTGTAACTCACCAGCCCTTCTGATATGCCCACACATGGCTGAATCTCAGTGGGAACACAATTTAGGCTCAAGGCACTATAGAAACACCTGAGAGTTGCTATTATTATGACAAATTAGCTTTTTACTGGGTAGCTAAATAGTAGTTAGAGCCCCACTTCCTCATTACCAGGCTGTCAACTGTAAGTGTGGCTGCCCCAGAGTCCTCCCCCTCTAATTGCCTGTTTTCAATCTATTATGATTTGACAACACAGCTAACCAAGGTTGGTGGTACTTTACTGAAACATGAATCTATAAAGTATGATGGAAGATCTTATTGCAGGAGTTTTCAACATTTTTGAGATCATGCAATTTTTAGAAGCATATACCAAACGATCAAAAGTCTTTCAAAAACAGTTTTAAAGATTAGGTTTAATTACAACACAAATAGTACTTCAGTATACACCTTACAAAATATTAACAATAATCACTCTGTTATCTTGGACCCATTTAAACACATTGTCACTGTATTGTTTGTTTTTTCACTCTGGTCTCTTATAGTTTGTCATATTCTGGTAAACATAAGACTTTTCTTTGAAACATGTAGTTTTAGATAGCTCGAATTCATGGCACAGGACCTGCTCAGCTCAGTCTGCTATGTGAAAGACATCTCTAAGGCAGTATGATGACCCAGTAAGACCAAAATGTGGTTTGGGCTTTCTGAAGGGAGCCGCACCAGTGTACCACACAGCACACTGATTGAGAACCAGGCTGCTGCCCTTTTTTCTTTCTTTTTTTTTTTTTTAAGTACCAGGCTCTCCTCCAGCTCATGGGGCATGGACATAAGTATTGTGCATCTGTCCCCGTGGTTTCTACTCCTCAGAGGCCTGATCTGCATATGTTCACTTTCTAGGCATGCTGAAAAGTTGCCCTACATTTTGTCTCTGGATAAATACTATGTCTCTAGACTACATAATATCTAAGATCTCTTTGAACTCAAACAGTTTGTGTGATAAACTGCCCTTGGACCTCTACACTCATTTCCAGGCCATGCGTTTTTAGTAAACTTGCTCCCTGGCCTTCCTACGAGCCTGTCCTCAACCTTTCTTCTACTGGCTCTGTTGCGGCTTTTGGCAATGATTAATAATGGTAATACTATCTGGGGCAAGAGAAGGAAAACCGGGTATCTTTCTTTTTAGGCCATCTTTCTATAGATCAATTTTTGATACACCAGGCTTTATTATGGATCTTAGAAAAGTTGACAAAAGGGAAGTAAAAGTTAAAACTTTTTTTTTTTTTTTTTTAAACCACATCCTCTCTGAATTTCCAAAAATTCCAAGAAGGAACAGAAGATCTGCAATTTCTCTGTGCCACTCAGTATTTTCCCTCATGACAGGGAGGCTTGTATGAAGGACATACTGGGGGCTGTGTTTGCTTTGTTAGTTTCCTTGGGTGGCTCCACGAAATGACCACAAACTGGGTGGATTAATACAATTTAAATTTATACTCTCGTAGTTCTGGAAGCCAGGAGTCTGAAATGAAGGTGTCAGCAGGGGCATGGTCCCTGGGAAGGTTCCAAGGAGAATCTTTCTTTGCCTCTTCCTGGCTTCCCGGGGCCTTGCCAATCTGTAGCTCCCGGCTGCCTTGGCCACTGGTTGTTTGTTTTTGTTTTTTTTTTAGCATAGCTGCCTTCCCTGCATATCTTCTGAATCTTGCTCCTTTTTAATCCAGGCTGGTAGTGTTTCTGCTGATATAAAATTCTTAAAAAGCTTAGTTTTTTCTGTACAATTAGTAGGGTGTAATTCCTCAGGCAAGAGGACCCTCCACCAATCTTTCCTGGATAAGCCTGTTTTTATTCTGGCTTCTGTTGAGATGGTCGATTAGACCCACTGGTCACAAGCTTATTCTTTCCAACAAAAGGTTGTCCAGCTACATCCTGAGAGAGTGAGCATTCCCCTTGTGTTATAATTCAGCCACTTGTAATATGAGTTTCTGGCTTTTGTTTTTGTTTCAGAAATCTCAGCCCCTCAGCTCCAGGAGGTAAGAAATTCTTTCAGGGCAGACATAGAACCTTGCTGGTCATTTATGCTGCAGTGGAGTGGGGAGTTTGAAGCCCTGAACTCATCCTTTCCCTCCCCACCTCCTCCAGTACAGTTAGAAGCAATGAGTCGCTTTCATTATTATACCCATTAGTTCGACAATAATGTTCTAAGGTATCAATACATGGTTACCCAGAACCTCGCCTTTTACAGATACTTGATTAGTGGCATCCAATGATGATATTTTCCCTATCTCAATTCCCATGTTACGCCATGGACCATCAGCACCCACTTTAACACCGGCAAAAGAATCATTAGTGCCTTTCAGTCTAATTAGCTTAGGGAACCAGTTTCAGAATCCCCAGAACCAGTTCAGAAAACTCATGCTTAAGATGCTATTCCTCTAGAATCACTGCCAGTACCAGAATCTGTCTCGGTCAGGGTTCTCCAGAGACCTGGAACCAGGAGAATATATATATTAAGAGATTAATTTCAAGGACTCGGCTCACACTATGTAGGGGATGGCTCGTCTGAAGTTTGTAAGGCAGGCTGGCAGGCCGGGATGTCTTGGGTAGGAACAGGTGCAGCAGTCCGGAAGCAGAGTTTCTTCTTTCTCAGGGAAACCTCAGCTTTTCACATTTATGCCCCTCTAACTGATGAGTTGCTCCTTGCCCCCACATTAGGGAGAATGGTTGCTTGACTACCTGGGTCTTAGGGCCTGGCTAAGCTGACAGAGGACTACACAGGACTGACACAGTCGCTGTGGAGGGAAGAAAGGGCCCCACTGCAGCTGGCCAGGCTTCCCACCATGCCTACAGGGTGTCAGTCCCCTTCCACATGGGGCAGAGCAGAAAAAGGTGATCTGACAGGAGCACAGAGGTTGTCAGACTCCGTTGGGAGGAAGGGAGGGAGTGGCCGTGAGAGTCCATTGGCCTTTTTCTTATAAATCATTTCAGAATGTTTTTCACATAACAACATTGCAGAGGCCTTACAGAAAGGACCAGGGAAACAGCAAACCCCCCACGTGTAGTTTCCCCAGTGAGCATGCAGCGTGATTCCAGTTACAAACGCCTGCCAGACTCCTGCTATAACACCTCTCTGCAAAAATGTTTGGTTTAGCAAGCCTTATGCATGCTCCCTTTTGGAAGGGAAGAATGAAGGGGGGAAAATCGGAGGGGGAGACAAACCATGAGAGACCATTGACTCTGAGAAACAAACTGAGGGTTCTAGAGGGGAGGGGGTGGGGGGATGGGTTAGCCCGGTGATGGGTATTAAAGAGGGCACGTACTGCACGGAGCACTGGGTGTTACACGCAAACAATGAATCATGGAACACTACATCAAAAACTAATGATGTAATGTATGGTGATTAACATAACATAATAAAAAAAAGTAATAAAAGTGCTATTTTGATAATGGCCCACATTCTATGGATTTCTTCTGAAGGACTATGGGTGATCATTAGAAGATTTTTAATGCATTGGCTCCAGGCTCCCAGGGAAATGTGTCCTCAGGTTCCCGTTATTACGCTCCCCTGCTTTTGTCCCGCGTGTTTACCTAGCAACGAGATTTCACATACATTTCCCGTTCTATGAGCCTTCTTCCTGTCTGCTTGCTGTGCTGTCTCTCTCCCTCCTCCACCTCTGTCCTTCTGCCCCCACCCCACCCCTGGCTACCACCTCTCCGCTGGTCACTCCTCTCCACTCACCTCTTTCCTTGGCCCTCGGTCACTATCTAAGCTGACCACAATGAGAGTGTTCCGCTCTTTAGCAAATGTTGGTTTAGTTTCTTGATATGTATTTTTAAGGTGTCTGAGTCCATGTTTTATGTTTTATTTTTAGGTTAAAATTAAATTAATAAGATTTTTATTGATTTTCCTTGTCTGTGTCTGCCATCTTCTTTTGCTTGTAGTCCTATAATAGTTTTCTATTTTATCTTGACTAAAATCTGTTTTCTCCTGATAAGACCAGCCTGCCTTATGCATGGGGCAGAGTAGGTACAGGGCTGACAGTCCAGGATAATTTTAGGGGCCCAGGAAAATGTTTTAATTTCAGAGAGAGAAAAAAAAACATAGTCTAGCCTGGATTATATGTACTCACCTTTATGCAAACACAGTGAGATATATATAAATAAAATGAAATGTGTGTGTATATATATGTATGAAGTTATATATAAAACATATGAATAAATGAATACAGCCAGGATTATATGAAAAAGAAACAAAATATAGTCTAGCCTTGATTATGTTCATCTTTATACTAACACAGTAACAAAATAAAACATATGTATGTATATTTCTATATCTACTTTATGAATACAATAAAATATATGTACATAAATAATGTATTTGATATAAAATAAATATATAAATAAGATATGAAATGGAGGAAGGGGTCCATAAAGACAATGTGTTTATTTATAAGACAATGTGGAAGACATAATGAAGCTCTGGATAAAAGAAAGTAGTTTAAAAACACATAGACTGGACTGAGTTCCTGCTCTGTAAAAACTCTTCAATGACTCCCTGTTGCATTTAGGATAAAGAGCAAAATCCTTCCATATAATAGAAGCTTTTCACCCTTGAACCTTATTTTATATCTTTCTCCCTAAAAATTACTATTTTATTAAATCTGTACTTTCAGTTTCTGGACAAACCTAACCTCTTCCCCCTCGGGGCTCCTTCTGCCTGGAACGTTCTGCCTCTGAGTCTTTTGGTCATCTGCCCATTCTTTTGGTTTTGGTATAAATGGTATCAGCTTAGGGGACCCTTCCTTATCACCTCATATAAATGTGGGCTTTTTTCTGTAATCTCAGACATGTATTTTAAATTATTTAGTATTGATCCCCTAGTTATTTGATTACTATTAATATTCACTCTCTCAGGCCACTGTGTGGTTTGTGAAGGAAAAGATACTGTCCATTTGGTCACCACTGTAATCTCAGAGCCTAGAACCCTGCCAAGCTGAGCATTCAGGCAGTATTTGTAGAATAAATGAATAGCCTTGAATCGATTCAATACACTAATACATTTAAGAATTTTTAAGGAAAAATAAAAACGTTTTATCTTATTTAAATTTTTATGCAATGACCTCCAATTTTCTTTTAATTTTACTCCTTCAGGACGCCTGGGTGGCTCAGTCAGTTAAGTGTTTGCCTTTGGCTCAGGTTATGATCCAGGGGTCCTGGGATCGAGCCCCTCATGGGGCTCCCTGCTCAGCAGGGAGTCTGCTTCTCCCTCTCCATCTGCCCTGCCCCTTGCTCATTCTCTGTCTCTCAAATAAATAAAAAATCTTTAAAAAAAAAAATTTACTCCCTCATTAGAAAAGGGATTAAACACTGTACAACTGTGGGCTAAAAGTTTAAAGGCAGACTTGAGAACTCAAGACTTGAAAACTCAAAATACATGAAAGTAAATTTTAAGATGTTTTTAATTTCAGTTGAATTTCTAGTGTAATTAAACTTTTTCCTTTACTTTTCAGAGTAAAAGAAGTCATTAGGGGTCAGTAGGGTCATTCTTTGGAACATGTTCTCCAAAGACATCCTCAACTCTATTAAACATTTTCCAAATGAAATCTGTTATGCAAGAGTTTTCCTGGGTGATTTATCTTTCACTGAAAGTGACGATAACTTCAGATAAAAGCTGATTTGACCACACACATGACGGTGACTCAGTCTCCTGGTTGATCCATGTCAGATAAGCAAACTCAGGTCATTCCAGGTGAATGAAATGCTTTTCATTTGGTTTGGGTCAATTACCTACGTAAGTGTCTCTCTTTAGAAAAAGGGTATAGTCTATTTATTTATTTATTTATTTATTCATTCATTCATTCATTCATTCATTCATTCTTATGGGATCCTTGCTGGTGACTGTGTGGCCTTCCTTGATAAAGGGTGGGCCGGACTTGGCAGATCTACATAAAGCAGAGCTGATAGAACTGTGATTTGAGCACGAAAAAAAGTCTCAGCTGCTTACAGGCAGGCATCTTGAACCTTCTCTGCTTTTGACATGAAGATTTTTCTAAACCTAAAAGCTGGAGGGAAGGCTAGGAAGCAGCTCAGTTTGCAATACACCAGGGGCAACTCCAGCCAGAGGGAGTAAAAGAAGGGAAAATACTGAGGGGTTTCTGTTGGTGTCAGCTGTTCACTTGTTGGAGCAAATTCAAAGGATGTTTCTTTCCCCTACCTTTTACTGAATTGTATTGTATTGTGGTAAGAACAGGTAATATGAGATCTACCCTTTTAGCAAATTTTTGAGTGTACAAGATAGTGTTGTTGACTGCAGGTACAATGCTGGACAGTAGATCTCTAGAGCTTATTCATTGTAGTCTTCAATGACTTTACTGTGATTTTTCTTTTAATTTCTCTCTCTGTCCTTTAAAAGAAAGTTTTTTTTTTTTTTAAGATTTTATTATTTTTTTTATCTGAGAGAGAGTGAGAGAGAGAGCGCAAGAGGGGGTAGGGTTAGAGGGAGAAGCAGACTCCCCGCCGAGCAGGGAGCCCGATGTGGGACTCGATCCCGGGACTCCGGGATCATGACCTGAGCCGAAGGCAGTCGCTTAACCAACTGAGCCACCCAGGTGCCCTAAAAGAAAGTTTTTAAAACAAAAAACCAGGATTCACCTCAACCCTGTTGTATTAATACAAGCTGGCAAAGTCTATTTCATCTATAGAAAAACACACACCAAGTCATACTAGATGATGAAGTTAAGGGTTGGGGATCTGAAACTTTTAGAAAGAAGGCCACATAATAAATGCTGTGATTGCTCTCAAGGGCCATTCTTGGAGATAATAAAGCCTGAAGCTACAGAAAGAAGCGGTTTGTTCAGGACTGACATGGATATAACATTTCTTTTGCAGGGTGTGAGCTGGGACTTAGGGTATTTCTCTTTTCGAAAAGAGGTAGGTCACTGTAAGCACTTCGGTCTGGCTTTGATTTGCCCCTGGGGCTCACGGCTGATGGGTTTTCTCTTTGTGCAGCCTCCTGTGTATTTCTGCTTATGTTAGGTTTAGATAAGAAGATGAATCCACCTCAAGTGTCAATTACTTGTTAAAAATCTATTCAGCACAAAAATCCCACCAATTCAATTAATAATATTGTAAAAAATATTGATCTCACTTCCATCGTGAATACCAACGAAGAACTCAATAATGTAAATGATTTCATTTATTACCTCTTTTATCTGTAAGGAATATTATAATCATAAGACCTTAGCAAATAGTATTTCTTAAACACTAGAAGATGCTGAGTTTTCTCATTTTTTTTTATAGCGTTTGAAAATAAACTATGCTTTTATAGGACCTAATCTAAGGCAATATGCATTACTGGCTTCCTTTAAAAAATGAAGTAAATTCTTCCCCTCACAGATTAGCTCTACAGAATTAAGCAATTCATTGGGACTCAGTCTCCTCATCTGTGAAACAATAAAACGAGGAGTCAGAGTGAGCATTCCATTATATTTTCCCTAAATTGCCTTCTAGCCCAGTCATTCTGATTCTTAGTAATATGTTTGTATTTTAACTTAAATTTTTCTCATCAATAAAACACTTAACTGCTCATTTTATAAATATAACTTAAGCTTTTTAAGCCAGTGCTGCTAAAAAAGCAATGAGAACCCAATTCAAGGAAAGTGAACAAAAATATTCAAATTTGATATATTGCCTTTGTAAGTATTAATAAAGACTCAAATATTATACAATTCCCCACTCTTGAATGATTACAGAATAAGAAAGTACTATTACTGCTTTTTATGCATTCTACTTTTCTCTTTCCAATTATTGTATGAATCACTAGCAAAAAAAAAAAACAAAAAAAACCACCCTTTCAGCAACTTCCCTCTGTTTTATTCAAAGAGCAGTAACTGTTCCTTTTAAAGGAAAGACCTGAAATAAATATCTCTGGTAGAACTTTAGCATTAGTCAAAAAATGGGCTTTTTGAAGATAGATAATTTCTATAAAATCCATTAGAGTAAAAATTTATATTTGGGACAGCATAGATTATAATTGAGAAAACATGTACATGGCCCTTTAAATGATCCCAATAGTATAAAATGCCAGATCATTCTATGAGCTACAGGAGTCTCAGTCTTTGTGGATGGAGAAAAAAGAAAGTGACAGTCTGACTGCCGTGATCTGGGAGAGATGACACAGGTAAAGAGGAACTATTTCTGTGCTAAATAGGTTAATTTTTGGCAGATAGCTCTGATCTAGTTAATGAGGCTTTTCCTGAATTAAACCAAGTTGGTGAGCTTTGCTAAGGCTTTGGAAGCTGTCAGAATTCTGCCTACAATAGACACTTGCAATATTTGAAAAGAATAAGCATCTCTTGAATCATCAGGCACTGCTTTAAGAAATATTAAATGTCTAAATGAACAGAATTAAGAACTTGAATATATATTTTAATGGCTAGGTGAATTTTTTAAGATTTTGATAAAATGCTTTTCTCATTTGTTCATAAACCTTGACTATGATATTGATTGAAGAGAAGTGTGAAGAAGAGAGAAAAAAAAACATAGCAATTGATGTCACAATTATATAAAACCTAAGAGGTAAGAAAGGAGTGGGAGCCATGTTCAGTTACCCCTGCCTCTGCTACCTGATATTTCTTTTTCCAAAATTTGTCTCTTGTTGAGGACATGCCCATAAACCAATGCTCACAGATCATTGTGCAATAAAAGGCCAAGTACAGGCCTGTCTCTAAACAAACGTGTGAATCAGTCTTAGCCTCCCATTTCAGCCTCTCTTCCCAAATTCCCATAATGTATATTCTCCCGTTTCTCATGAGCCAGCCCTCCTCTGCCACCCCCGCCACCAGCCACCCCTTTCTCCAACCTAGCCTCTCACCAGTATCTGCTGGCCTGTTTTCTACACTTGATAATTAACAGCTTGTGCTCATATTGGTAAGTGACCAAAGGGAATAAGGCTCTGAAATAGCTCATTCCTTTCACATTCTGTTATTTTCATTAACTGCAGCGATGGTTCCTAGGTTTGTGAATTTTATAGTCCAGCAAAATTTCAACAACAGCAACAAAACTGGGAATATGTATGTGAGGCATGAAGATGGGGCTATCACTTTGGTGTTGGATTGATAGGAAGAGAATATAGGCGCACAGACACACACACACACACACACACACACACACACACCCCATCCACGCATGTGCTGTAGGATCCAATATATTTGTCCAATGGCATAGAAATGAATGGATATGACGCATCTACACAGAGCAGGAGTAGATGCGCCATGATTCAGTGCAGCTTTTCCCTTACCCCTTGTTTCTCTCTAGAACATCCATATCCGTCTCTATGGAGTATCTACTGGTACTTCCAAACTGGTAGAACCAGTCAGAATTGAGGAAGAAGCTCAATTCTTGCTTTGCCATAAACTCTTATGGAATTTTTGTCACCATTCAAGAGGCAGTTACACAAATCATGTATGAACTTCCACTGAGGAGATATCTACATCAAATGTACTGTTTTCTAGATTTTGAGCCAACTCAGCATGAGTGAAGTCCTGTCCACAGCATGGGGAGAGGAGAAAGCAAGAGAGTGTGCCTGAGGGTCTGAACACATCTCAGCCTTCTTCAGAAAGACTGATTGCCTGTCCCAATTTGTTTTTCTTTTTGCCAAGTACAGTAATCAAAATATGGTGATAAAATAAGAACACCACCACCTCTTTGCACCAATACTTTATTAAAATATATTTTAACATTACTATAAAAGTCATAATCTCAGAAGGAAGCTCTTATAGGAGTCTCTGAAGGCCAGAGAAAGCCATATTAGTGAATGGAGATGCTCCTCTATTATATTTTCAACTCATTGAACTACATCAAAGGTATTCGTGAATTAAACTGATTAGTCAACAGCTTTGATCTCACACTGATAAGCTGGTTGTACCATGTTGCGTTTCCTTTGCAATATATTAACATACACCAGGTGGCAGTAAGGAAGCATATAAAAGCTAGGAGCTTTCATCTGAAATGAGGATTCATGAGTTTAAAACAACCCTCTCATTATGTCTCAAAATTCAATTAATTTGATTATTGAGAAAAACGAATCACCATGATAAAATCAGGCCTACAGAGCAAAAGCCAAAAGCACCATAACCCTTCAAACTAAATATTTGTTAAATTTTTTCATTGAACTAGTTTTTGGTATGTTTTTCTCTGATCTCCATGTTCTCTCTTCAGTGGATTTCTTTTTACTGTGTGATTTACCCTGAAGTTAGGCTTTGTTAGATTAAAAGCCAAATCACAGCTTCTCCCACCCTTTGGCCTGTCACTATTTCTGTCTGCTTGTTTGAATTCCCAAGTGCGTGTGTCGCTTCAGCCCACCTTCCAGGATACTCACCTGGGTGATGGGATGCTTGTTACTCCTACTCCTCACTCACAGCTATCAGTCCTTCAAAATGACACATCTGCAGCTGTGGACAACTCTACCCCACAGAGTGAGTTGTGTAACTGACTGAAAAGGATCATATGTTGATAGCGTTACCCACCTCTTGTGACATTTGCCCTCAGGAAGCGTAAGGCACTTTAGCAGCACCAACAAAGGAGATTTGGGACTTAAAGACATTCTTGCTTAAACTGTAGGAGATAATGGTTCTCAGCTATGGATTATGAAGATGACGATGGAGAAGAATATCAATGTGAAGTTTAAGGGAGTGTCTTAGCTCAGGCCATAGACTGGGTGGCTTAAGCAGTAGAAATTTAATCTTCACGCTTCTGGAGGCTGAAGGACTGAGCGCAGGCTTCCAGCATGGTCGGAGTGTGGTGAGAACTGTCAGCCTGGCTTGCAGCTAGCCACCTTCTCAAGCTCTGGTCTCCTCTAATTCCATGATAGGGCCCCTACCTCATGGCCTCATCTAAACCCAGTTACCCACTAGAGACCTCCAAATACCATTATCACCTTGAAGGTTAGGACTTTAACATATGAATTTTGTTGAGGGGGCAGCACACTGAGTCCACAGCAGTGAAGAATATGGGTCATAGGATTAAAAGGGAATGTTAAATCAACAGTGTGTGCCATCACCCTGATTAGTTTCTGTCATTAGACTTGAGTGGATACTCAGAGGATGGTGACTTTATGTTGTATCAACTAGTCTAATTGTTTTCAGCCCTGACTTGGAGAGATTGAAAATACTGATAATCAGTACCTCCCTTTACATTCTGAATTAATAATTCTAGAACGAGGTCAGGAAATTGTTTGTTTTACTTCTCTAGGTGATTTTAAAGTAAAGTCAGGGTTGAGAGCCAGTGATTAAACTAAGATATGAAGAGATACCCCTTCAATTGTAGTGCTTCTTCCTTAATCATGGTAAGAATAGTTGAGATATAATCTGTGCTTGGCTCAGTGAGAAAATGAGGAAAGGAATCCAATTTCTTTTCTATTGGTTTATGTTCTTAATAAACTATTTTAATGTATGAATTATTAATTTATGAATTTGCAATAGGAATCTATGCTGTTTTATTAGAGTTGTCAGAGAATTTTGGGAAACCTATTTCTCAAGAATTTATCTGTACAATTGACAATATAAAAATAGGGAAAACACACGATTATGCAAAAACACATAAATATGCAAAAGAAACTCCATATTTATTTATTATCATAGAGCATTAGAACTGGGAAAACCATAAAGACCATCTACATTGGTGTTTTTTGAATTGGGGCTCTGATCTGGTAGAGTGTTGGAAAATCAATTTAGAGTTGCAACCAGCCTTTTTTTTTATTTTTTATTTATTTATTTTTTAAAGCAATTTTTTTTTTTTTTTTTAAGATTTTATTTATTTGCGAGAGAGAGAATGAGAGACAGAGAGCATGAGAGGGAGGAGGGTCAGAGGGAGAAGCAGACTCCCCGCTGAGCAGGGAGCCCGATGTGGGACTCTATCCCGGGACTCCAGGATCATGACCTGAGCCGAAGGCAGTCGCTTAACCAACTGAGCCACCCAGGCGCCCCAGCCTTTTTTTTTAAAAGAAAGAAATAATACAGATGTCAGAGAGGGAGATGAACCATGAGAGACTATGGACCCTGGGAAATGAACTGAGGGTCTCAGAGGGGAGGGGAATGGGGGGAGCGGGTAACAGGGTGATGGGTATTAAGGAGGGCAAGTGTTGTGATGTGGACTGGGGTGTTATATGTAACTAATGAATCACTGAACACTCCATCAAAAACTAATGATGTACCATACAGTGGCTAACTGAACATAATAAAAAAAGTAAAAAATTCTCTTTTCTATACAAAAAAGAAATAATACAGGATGTAACAGGATTGGGAGATAAAATATCAGCATCCACCACACGCAATAAGAGTAAGTGGTAGCAGTGTGGAAATTTTGTGAAACTTCTTTGCCAGGTAAAACCTCTTTTTTACAGGGGGTGGTCATCAAAATGTTTGAAAGCTAATCTCAGTCAGTACTATGACTATTAGAGATGGAAACAATGGATCTCACAGAAGCTAAGAAAATGTCTTGCATTTATACAGCTTGTTTGTGGAAAAGAATGGTTTGAAACCGGGCTTCCTGAGTCATCTCATTTTTGGATTCCCTTTCAGAGAATATCAGGTCCTGTGAAACAGGGTCTCTGGAAGACATGGGGAGGTAGGTGAATGGAGGACATGAGGTGTGTTTGTGCATGCCTGGTATTTTCAAAGATATAGACATCTTTGCTGCAAGCATTTTTGCTGCAAACATTTTCATGGCATAACTAGTTGGCTGTAAGGCAGTTTTGCCATAAAAGACAAAATAACTGGTTGACAGTTTGGTTTCATTTCTTCATTGACAAATTTCCCATTTTTATATTATGTAAAAACTTAGCTAGCCCTCGTTATGGTCCACACAGTGATGAGTAGACGTGGTGATCTTAAAATAGCAGATGATAACAAATATGTAGATTGACTTGGTAGGAAATGCGGTGATGAAACTTACTGCAAATGTGAAATAAGAGACTGTAAAGCCAGATTGCATAGTAGACTATACTAGAAAGTGGTAACATATCAGTTACAAAGAACAAACTCAGTTACACATGCATTACAGTGTTAGCCTTTCTTCCACATTCCCCATGGAATTTAGGAGCACCTCTCAGTGGACACATGCCAATATGCCAAGAATGGACAACAGTGTAGAAGGCTTTCACAACACACTACAAAGCTCAGTTACAAATATGAATCCTCATATTTGGGAAACTGATACCTCTCTTAAAGAAGGAAGAAATTGGGAATTAATTTTTTCATGTTTCATTATGTCCTTTTTGGTGCCCGTCTTTTATTCTTCATTGTTTTATCTTTTATGGAAAAATTGTCTTCTGACCAGTTATTTACGTGGTGAAAATGTTTGTGGTGAAAATGCTCAAGGCAAAGATGTTATGTTGAAACTACCTAGGACCACCTTTGTGGGGGGCAGTGTTTATATTTTAGTATATAAGAGAAGAAAATAAATAGGATTCTTTCATAGATCATATTAAGCAAAATCTTCAAATTCCAGGAGGTAAAACCATAGAAAAGATAGAATTCAAGTCTATAATTCAAATATAAACATACTAGACTTTGCAACTTTTATGTAGTCATTTGACCATTTTCCACACCTTTTTTGTTTTGTTTTCTTTCATTCCATTCCACTTTTCTATCCAGTCATAATCCATCTGTATTAAACAGAAATCATCATTTGGGGAAAATTATATGGATGAAAGAACAGGAATGGATCAGGATAGGGAGAGATCAGAGCCAGAAAAAAACAGGTATGTGGCTGCTGGAGTCCAATAAATAGGTGATAAGTCTAAATTAAATCAGTGGCAATGGTAATGAGGGCTGAGAGAATCCGTGAGACCATTTTGATGTGCAATAGACCAGATGTGGGAAAGGACCCACTATAGGGTGGTGTTTCTTAAAATAAATGTCCTCACTTGCATCTTAATCACTTGGGATCATTGTTAAAATTCATATTCTTTTTTAAAAAAAATTTACTTATTTACTTTAGAGAGAGAGAGAGAGGGAGGGCATGCAGGTGGGAGGGGCAGAGGGAGACGGAGAGAGAGAATCTCAAGCAGACTCCCCACTGAGCATGAAGCCTGACTTGAGGCTCGATCCTACAACCCTGAGATCATGACCTGAGCTGAAACCAAGAGTGGGATACTCCACTGACTGAGTCACCCAGGCATGCCAAAATTCATGTTCTTTTTTTTTTTTATTTTAAATTGTGGTAATACACATGACATAAATTTTACCATCTTAACCATTTTTAGGGGTGATGTTCAGTAGTGTTACAGATACATATGGTGTTGTGCAATCTACAGAACTTTCTCAACTTGTGAAACGAACCTCTATACCCATTAACCAACAACTTCCCCTTCTCCCTCCTCAGCAACCACCATTCTCTTTTCCATCTCTATGAGTCTGACTACTCTAGAAACCACAAATCAGTGGAATAATACAATGTTTGTCATTTTGTGACTGGCTTATTTCTCTTAGCATAAATGCCCTCAAGGTTCATCCATGTAGTATGTATGTCAACATTTCCCTTTTTTTTTCTTTTAAAGATTTTATTTATTTGACAGAGAGAGAGGAGAGACAGTGAGAGAGGGAACACAAGCAGGGGGAGTGGGAGAGGGAGAAACAGGCTTCCCACGGAGCAGGGAGCCTGAGGCGGGGCTCGATCCCAGGACCCTGAGATCATGACCTGAGCCGAAGGCAGACGCTTAACAACTGAGCCACCCAGGCACCCCAACATTTCCCTTCTTTTTAAGGCTGAGTAATATCCCCTTGCATGTACATACCCCATTTTATTTATCCATTAATTTATGGATGGAAATTTGAGTTTCTTCCACATTTGACTATTGTGACTAATTGCTGCTGTGAACCTAAGTGTACAAATATCTGTTCAAGATCCTGCTTTCACTCCTTTTGGATAGGCAACCAGAAGCAGAATTGCTGGATCGTATTAAGATTCATATTCTTGGGTTCCACTCTGGGTGTACTAAAATGGGAACGAGCTAGGAATTTGGCCAAGGTGATTCTTACATTCTGTAAAGCTTGAGAAGCACAGGAGTCAGATGTGAGAAACTTCAGGTGTCAATAATAACTATTTCTCTCCTCATATTGTTAACATGTCTGTTAGTGAGACACGGTTTCAAAAGGTTATGGGAGTGGGGGCAGTAGTACATTTGGAAGATGGTTGTGATTGATCTGGGAAATAGATTTCCTTACTACTTAAGAGAAGCCCCAAATTGCCTGCTGTCTCTTTAATTGCTTTATTCATTTAATCACTTGACATTGAGTGTTTCCTATATGCCTGGCGCTCTGGTAAGCTCTGTGAATGCAAAGGTGAACGGAGGATTATATTAGACACATAAGTCAATTTGATGTCATATCCAACTTCTCCTTAAGCACAACCATCTCTCCCTTAGTCCTTGGAAACTGCAGGCCCTGTGACACACTCCGATTTCCCAAGCTACAACTGAACGGGCCAGGACTAGACACCTGCCTGAGGGCCAGTCAACCAAGTGACCAGGTGCTCTGTCTCCAGAACTTGAAGAAGGAGACATAATGGCTATAGTCCATAAATTGTTGTGTATGATATATGAATTTTGCGTTTATATCCCAGTGACAGTCACAGCATTTTTCTGGCTAAGTCTTTCAGACCTTAGTTTATAAGTCCCTTCCTCAAGAGGCCTTTCCTGACCTCCCAGACTATGTGGGATACGCCTGATGCTTTCTTTTTCTGGTGCTTTGCATTTTCCAAGTTGAAATGCATTTTGGCAAGCCTTAGCTTTCAACATTTACTAATAGTTTTCTTTCATTTTTTCTACCTGAAGATACAGGAGTTGTGTTTGATTCCACACTGCCTGTATTTCTCAAATTTATTAGCAAATCCTAACAACTTCTACCATCCAAATCGGAAAAAGTCCATCCAATTATCTCCATGCTCACTGCTGCCGTCCTAGTTCAGGTCATCCCTGCATCTCCCCAGAGCCATCTAACAGCCTGCTAACTGGTTTCCCTCCTTCTACTCTTCCCCCCCAAAATAACAGCCAAAGTTATGTTTTACAAATAGGAATAAAATTTTGTCACATCAACACTTAAAGAACTCCTTTCTTTGACATCCCCATTCTGGCCTTCCAATTTTTCTAGACTTAAATTATTCCACTTGCTCAGTTGTTCACCATCTCCCAGACACAGGGAATTACACTCGGGTCCTGGGCCTTACCAAGCTCATTTCCACTTTAAAGCTTTTCCTTTGGCTTTCATTTCTTCCCAGAATGTTCTTTGGTTTCCTTTTCCCAAGCTTCTTCCTGTCATTTACTGTCAGGGCCATCTTCTTCCCTGAGTCCCTCATTGCAAAATCACCCAGGCTCAGTTACACATCATCCTGTGTTAACTCTCTCCCCATTCTTACACTGTTTGTTATGATTCTGGTTTCTTTAATGTTTATTTATTGTTAGCCTCAGCCCACTAGGAAGTAAGCCACATGAGAGCAGGATCTTGGATCTCAAATTCACTTCAATATCCCTGGAGCCTAGAACATCCCTCTGGAGGCATGATGGGGTCTCAGTAAATACTTAAAGAAGGAACAGATTGTTGCATGAAGACATAAGAACTCTAACTGGAAACTCCTCCACTGGATGCAGATTGGAAAGTTAACCCAGATGTACCTACTCTTAATTGAATAGAGAATCTCACTGGGATAATATTTCATTCTTCACCAGTGAGTGTGTTCAATCTCCAGTCTTTTCTGGCATCAGTTCTGCTAGGGAAGAAGCAGCATTTTCATGTTACATATGTCAGCCAGGATAGGAGCAGCTTCAGATGGAGGGACTCTAGAGTTGAGATCTTGTCCTCCACTGATCTCCTTGGAGGGAAGGATGAATCACTTAACCTTGGGGCACTCCAGCTCTGCCTTCAGGTTAATCATACTGACCTTTCTGGCAGGGCTGGTACAGTTAACTAATCAATGTCTATAAAGCATTTAGATAATGAAGAAGGCAACAAAATAATGATGATAATAATCTGTCTTTTGCTGACACATGGTGTGAGCAAAGAAAACAAAGCAACAAAGTATTTATGCTATGGAGACTTTTATGGGCAATTATTTTACAACCTTTACATTGTACAGTCTATCTTTTATTCTTTGGGATTTAGACACTCAGACTGTTGTCTTCTTTAAGGCAGCTATCCTAATATTATTTTCAAAAAACCTATTCTGCCAGGTTGGAGTAATTTTCTGCTTTTCACTTGCCTGCAAGTGGCAAATTGTCACCTTTTTATTGCAGTGCTCTTCTGTGTCAGAGAAGACATAAAACGTGCCCTTAAAATTACTATAGACTGAAACCATCCAAGTGGGTGTTGCGTTCAGATTTAATTTGATGAAAATGGCTGGCATATTGGCCCTGTGTCCGTATTTCTAAAGGAGAAGCTGACTCACTAGGTGCTTGATTCCCTCCTCCCATCCCCTGTGATTACACTGAGGCTGTAGAAAGGCCAGAATTTTAACCATTTGCTCTCTCACAGGGCTGCCTCTAGGATAAACATTGAAGAAATGGATTTAGTGTGGTTTGACCAGCATTTTCCTCCACATTAGGTATCCTTGTCTGCTATTTCCTTTATATTCCCATGTCCTATTACTCAGGTATCCAAGAGATGTGCTGCATAGACTCGAGTTAAAGCGATCCATATTTCACATGTGTACCCTTCCATAAATGGGACTTGCAGGTAATTGTGGCGATAAAGTAACATGTACCCCAAAGGAATGGATTACTAATGGAGCATCTATGAAAAGGTTTGTATTTTAAGCAGGGAAGCTCCTGGTGTCTTGTGGATCATGTCATATAATACTGCCTTATCTTACCAACACTGTCATGGTTTGAAGCTCGACTTGGTTCAAGTTCAATAATTAGGTCAAGGTCAAATTCAAGACCATACTTCTCCTCTTTGATAAGGCCATTTTTATATCCTCCAGAAACTTACTTCATCAGAGGCAAGAAGGAGTGCTCTGTTTGACAGTAATTGCTGCTAGATTTCCTTTGCCCTTCGTTTTTAGAAGAGTTGTAAATTATGAAGAGTTATCGTTGGACCAAAGTTACATTGAATAGAGGGAATATCAAGAGAGTAAAGAGGGTAAGACCTACAGTGACATGATTGGGGGGGGGGAATCAAATTTCAAATACTCCCAATTTGAAAAGGCACCGGTAAACTTGAAACTCTTGCTAGCTTCATAGAAGCTATAACTAAGAAGCAATTTTCTCTGAGGGGTTTTTTGTCCTTTAAAACATCCGGAAAGTCATGTAACTTCATGCTTCTATTCAAAATGCTGAGAAAATGAAGTTTTGCACTCATGAAACTATCAAGCTGGTCCGAACATCATTGTGTTACAGAAATTCTCAGAAGCCATTACTCAGAAAGGAACAAAATATGCTTTTTAATGAATCAAAAGTATCAGAGAAGTGTTCATCACAGCTGTTTGATATCTTCAATCATGCTGTGTCCAGGTTCCCTTTCATAATTAGAAGTACAAAAAGAAAACCCAGCCTTCCCAAATTGCAGGGAATGTTTCATATAACAATAAAGGGCTGCTCCCGTATATCCTCAGTTGACAGATAATAAAAAGAGAAAATTGGTCTACTAAAAAATGATAGTAGGGCTTAGGAGACAGCAGTGGTGGTGGTAGATTTGTTAAACAGTTATTTTGGCTCTAATCTTTCTAGAGGACAAAGAGGATGGAGAGGATCTTTTTTTTTTTTTTCCTTCTTCTTCTTCCCAAAAACCCCACGTTGTGAAAAATGGTATCTATCAAAAACAGAACAAAACACAAAACAAATCTTGTATAAATAATGTCACTCTCTATGTAAGAATATCCAAATTTAGGTCAACAAAGGTTTGGCTGCCTTCTTTCTGTTCTTGGGGACTTTGCACTTTTATCCTTCTTGGTCTCTCCTCATACGTTCACATAGCTCACTCCCTTACTGCTTCGGGTCTGGTTCCGATATCCCCTTCCCAGAAAAGTCATCTGGATAAAATAGTGCCACATAAAACAGAACATCTCCTCTCCATCACCATCTTCATTCTTCCTTATTCTACTGTGTGTTACTTCATAGCATTTGTCAACTCCAGATGTATGCCTTTAACTTGGCTTATTTTCTGCTTCCCTCAACTCGATTTTAAACCCCATGACGGCAACTACTTTGTCACTTTTTTTTAACTGTTGTATCCTAGGGTCTGGTACACTGTAGGGGCTTTTGAAATATTTGTGGAATGGAGAGGATGAGTTGTTCAAAAAGCTCTGATGCTGTACGATACCAGTCTCTCCGCTGCACTGAATTCAGTTTTAACTCTTTTCCTTGAGACTCAGGGCATAACATAATCTTCCAAACCATTTCTCCAGCATTATTTTGAGTTTATTTCCTGTATTTGTTCTACAATTAGCCAAACTGGACTGTTGTATTTATTGTTTCCAAATATACCCTATATAATAATAGAGGGAAAAATCCTGGTTTTAGATTTAGACATATTTATAACTAGTTCGGCCTAGTTGTGCCTTGATCAGGGCAGAGTTATATAAAGCTTCCTAAAGAACAGTGGTCTTTGTGAATTAATGACTTTCTATTAGGTGTTTCTGTTGATAATACTTGGTCTGGAGGTACGGTGCGCTTTCTGTAACACAGCAGGAAGAGCTCTGACTTCTAAAGAAGGTGCCACCGCAGATAGCCTGTGATTTCATGTACGTGTATAAGGGGTTGGGAAAGAGAGAGGAAGTCTCCTTTCTCTGCTGTTATGCTCTGCTCTGGGGGTGACTCCATGTCACAGTAGGCCTGATTCCTAATGCTCTTGGTCTTCTTTGCACTGCTTCTTCGAGAAGCATGGGTCTGTTATTTCCTGTGGACCACCTGGAGGGCCAGGTCAAAAGAGGCTGTTGGTATAAACAAGTCCTTTCAAATGTGAGGAGGGAGCAACATGTTGTTCTCATATGTGAAGAACTGTTCATCATCTCTCTCCCCATGTGCCTGTGAGCCCAGGATGTAAATGCACTATTTTCAGGCTAGAGGCTCTACCACCATTGCTGTTACCAGCTGGATGGTGCCGCTAGAGTTTTTGCTTGCTTCCACATGTCCAGGGGTAGTTCATCCTCAACAAAAGAATCACGCCTTGAATCTTCTCTAGTCCCCAGGGTTCTCAAAGCCTGCTTGAATTCTGCCTCAGTGTGACACAGTGGGAATAGTTACTGGCTTTCCCACAACATCTCATAATAGGCGGTACAAAACAGTAGATTCCAGCATTTTTTGCATTTGTCCATCGGATCGTGGTTCTTATTTGTCCATAGTCCCATTATGAACATTATAGAATCTGGAGAAAGAGCTGGTCATGTTAGAAAGATGATGATTTGGTCTGGAAACCTTGAACATTAAGACCTCTTGTCATTCTGCCTACTTTTCCAGTGAGATCTCACCTTGCATGTGCTTTCATCTTCTACGCCTACCTACATGTGCTGTCTGTTGGCTGTATATCTGAATCTCCAGGGGAAGGTCCTGTAATACCCTGTAATATTGAGGGGGAAAATACTAGACAAGGACATTTTCTAATGCTCCTGGATGATTCTGATGCATAGTAGTGGTTGAAGAACACTGCCCAATGTGATGATGATCCCCAAAGTGGGGGATTACTGGCTCACATTTTTCTACTGAGTTTTGGAATCCATCTAAAACTGCTTGGGTGCCTTGGATAAAAATAATGACAGTGAAGAGCATTATTAGATAACATGTACATATCAGGCCTTGCCATATGAACTTTTATATATTAACTCACTTAGCACTTGCAGTAACCCTGTGGGACAGGTGCTATTATAATCACCCCATTTGATGGAAAGTCTGCTCTCTTAACCACTATTCTTTGCTGTCCCTCCTTTCCAGATGATCTAACAGTGCAACCAAACTCAGCACATTTAGATCTCATCAATTTTTTCCTCTCATAATCTACTAAATTTGCTCTTCTTCTCATCACCTTTCTCCTGGTGAATGGTACCAAGATCCACAATGATGACCAGACCAGAATCGTAGCAGGCATTCTTCTGTTTCTTGGTGTTTTAATAACTAGTTTGAAGTCTTCTTTATTCTATCTCCATAATATCTCTTAAAATATTTTCTTCTTCCAGGGTGCCTGGGTGGCTCAGTCGGTTGAGCGTCCAACTCTAGATGTTGGCTCAGGTCGTGATCTCAAGGGGTTGTGATCTCAGGGTCCTGGGATCAAAGCCTGCGTTGGGCTCCATGCTCAGGGCAGAGTTTGCTTGTGCCTCTCCCTCTCCTCCTCTCCCCGCTCACGCTCTCTCTCAAATAAATAAATAAAATCTTTAAAAAATATTTTCTTCTTCTTTCTCTGCTGACACTGCTATAATTTAGGCCATCATTGCGTTTTTTTTTCTTCCTGAGTCACTGTAGCATCTTTCAGTCCCCTTCAATTCAATCTATATATTGTTGTTGAGGAGTTTATTCCCAAATCCCAATCAATCCTGTTAGTTCACTACTTAGTAACTTTCAGCTATTTCTCATAGCCTTCCTGATAAAATCCAAACTCTTCCACTTTGTTCATTTTTTTTGGATCTGCTGCTCCACTCTTTTACCATACCTCTTCCACGATCTGCTCCCTCTCCCATGACCCAATTCCCTCTCCCACCATCCTCATACACTCTGCCCTTCAAGTTAAGTTCCTTGAAACTTTACCATTGTTGTCCTGCATCTTTGGTAACTTTGTACATACCACTGCCCTCCTCATCACATTCCTATCTAACCTGAGCGCTTTAAGGCACTGCCTTTTTTCCATTGAAGGCAGGTGTACCATCTATGTACTCTCCCAGGATTTGACACATACTCATGCCGAAAATCTACTACACTGCATTGATATCCTCTATTTGATTGTAAGCTTTTTGAAGACAGGTCCACTTCTGTGATCCTATGTCTCTAAAATAGGTCAGGAATATAGCACACACTTTATAAATGCTGGGCTGAATGAGAACATCTACTGTACTAGGAATCTACTGTATGCCAAGAATTCTGATAGGGGCTATAAGAATGTATGATTAGATAATAGAAAAGCTTGCTTTCAGAGAGATCACACTCTAAGTGATCAGCTCTGTTGAAGAAATATGGATAAATAACCAGCAAAGTTACTGAGGATTGGCTTGTCTAATGATGATCTAAATAGGCCTTGATGGTCAAGAATATTTAATTAAAAGTAAGCATGTAATTTAAAATTCTCTCTCCAGAGGTATTGGAGGGAAATTCACTTCTGGGTTTAGTCAAATCTTATGGAATTTATTAATTTTGAATTATATTCTATAAAACAGTGCTGACTTAATTGCAAACTTGTTCCATTATTCTAAAGCCCTTATAAGTGGTGAAAAATATATTGTCTAGCTTTTTTGTATGTAAACAAAGAGCCACCAGCCATGTGGTGGCAGTGACAGGAATCACAGTGGGGACATGTAAGAGGTGCCTGTGGCCTGTGATTGGCAGCGAGGATGGCAGGCTGGCTTGACCTTACTTGTCAGTCACAAGGCCATCCTGCAAGACACACTCAGTAAAGAACTGAAGAAGCTTCATTTGACCCTAAAATTTGATAGAGAAGAAACACGTATGAAGCATCCAGTTTAGCTGACTTTGTTCATTTAGCAAAAACGTTGTCTACAAGAAATGTGAAATAAATAAAAGCCAAGAATTCTACCTTTTCAGTTTGTATAAACCCAGTAAGTTGAAGAGTAATGATACCATAGTGTTTTTAGTTAATATCTTAGAATTATGAATGCATAATTTTATTCCGTCAATTTGCGTCCTTCAGCATATTATTAATCAAATTGGTGGTCATGCTTAAATTTTACAAAATTATCTTAGCTCCTGTAGAGTGGCCTAGAGAAATTGAAAATAATTATTAATGTCCAAAATTAGAACATTGTCCCTAAGATTTAATTTTGGATATATGTCACCATTAAAAACACATGTTAGAATAATTGCTTTCATATAAATGGTGTGGGTGTCTTTCACAGACCAAACACACCTGATGTTTATAAAATTATTCCCCAAATTCATTTAAAGCCACACGGCCAGGTTCTGGCTAGGAACATTTTATGTAGTGCTACAGACTTCTTTGTGAATTATTAATGCTTGTATTCTGCATTTCCAAGCATTTCTTTTTTTAGGACAAAATTTCTGTACTTTGTGAGTCTTTTCAGAAACTTTGACTACATTTCATTCCTAGTGCTGTTATGTCCTGAGCCACTTCTAAATAATCTTATCTTTGAATATCACCTTGATCTTGTTGAAGTTAAATTTAAGACAGAAGTATATCTTCTAGGAACTAATTTCTGACAGATACTTGGATGGCAGGGAAATCATTTCTCCTGTGCCTAATAGAAGGAAGGAGACAGTACAGGAATAATTTGCATACCGGTTGTGAAGATTTTTATATGCTTCACCATACATCTGAAAATTCAGATAAAGTTGACTATCCTGAACATTCCCCAAGAAATATAGCATATGTCAGTTGAGTTTGATTGAAATCAGGTTAAGAAATATTCTGACCATGGCATTATGATTAAGCAAGGGCACTCTACAGCCAGACACAGCCTGGGTTGGAATCCCAGTTGTATTTCTTACTGGCTATGGAATCTTAGGCAAGTTACTTCTCTGAGCATCAGTTTCTTTTTTTTTTTTTTAATTTTTTTATTGTTATGTTAATCCCCATACATTACATCATTAGTTTTAGATATAGTGTTCCATGATTCATTGTTTGTGCATAACACCCAGTGCTCCATGCAGAACGTGCCCTCCTCAATACCCATCACCAGGCTAACCCATCCTCCCACCCCCCTCCCCTCTAGAACCCTCAGTTTGTTTTTCAGAGTCCATCGTCTCTCATGGTTCGTCTACCCCTCCGATTTCCCCCCTTCATTCTTCCCCTCCTGCTACATTCTTCTTTTTTTTTTTCTTTCTTAACATATATTGCATTATTTGTTTCAGAGGTACAGATCTGAGATTCAACAGTCTTGCACAATTCACAGCGCTTACCAGAGCACATGCCCTCCCCAGTGTCCATCACCCAGTCACCCCATCCCTCCCACCCCACCCCCCACTCCAGCAACCCTCAGTTTGTTTCCTGAGATTAAGAATTCCTCATATCAGTGAGGTCATATGATACATGTCTTTCTCTGTTTGACTTATTTCGCTCAGCATAACACCCTCCAGTTCCATCCACGTCGTTGCAAATGGCAAGATCTCATTCCTTTTGATGGCTACATAATATTCCATTGTATATATATACCACTTCTTTATCCATTCATCTGTTGATGGACATCTTGGCTCTTTCCACAGTTTGGCTATTGTGGACATTGCTGCTATAAACATCGGGGTGCACATACCCTTTTGGATCCCTGCTTTTGTACTTTTGGGGTAAATACCCAGTAGTGCAATTGCTGGATCATATGGTAGCTCTATTTTCAACTTTTTGAGGAACCTCCATACTGTTTTCCAGAGTGGCTGCACCAGCTTGCATTCCCACCAACAGTGTAGGAGGGTTCCCCTTTCTCCGCATCCCCGCCAACAACTGTCATTTCCTGACTTGTTAATTTTAGCCATTCTGACTGGTGTGAGGTGGTATCTCATTGAGGTTTTGATTTGGATTTCCCTGATGCCGAGCGATGTTGAGCACTTTTTCCTGTGTCTGTTGGCCATTTGGATGTCTTCTTTGGAAAAATGTCTGTTCATGTCTTCTGCCCATTTCTTGATTGGATTCTTTGTTCTTTTGGTGTTGAGTTTGATGAGTTCTTTATAGATTTTGGATACTAGCCCTTTATCTGATATGTCATTTGCAAATATCTTCTCCCATTCTGTCGGTTGTCTTTTGGTTTTGTTGACTGTTTCCTTTGCTTTGCAAAAGGTTTTTATCTTGATGAAGTCCCAATAGTTCATTTTTGCCCTTGCTTCCCTTGCCTTTGGTGATGTTTCTAGGAAGAAGTTGCTGCAGCTGAGGTCGAAGAGATTGAGCATCAGTTTCTTAATCTGAAAAATGGGCACTGTTGCATTTTACAGACTTTATAAACAGCTCTTTTACAGGCTTATTCTGAGGATTAAGTAAATTAGTACAGTTGGTGTTTGAACAACACAGGTTTGAACACATGGATTTCTTTTATAAATATGGTACAGTACTGTAAATGTATTTTCTCTGCCTTGTGATTTTCTTACATTTTCCTTTTTCTAGCTTGCTTTATTGTAAGAATATAGTATATGATATATGTATAACGTACAAAATTATGTTTTAATTGTTTACGTAACTGGTAAGGCTTCTGGTCAACAGTAGGCTGTTAATCATTAAGTTCTGGAGCACCTGGATGGCTCAGTTGGTTAAGCATCTGCCTTCGGCTCAGATCCTGATCCCAGGGTCCTGGGATGAGCCCCTCATCTGGCTCCCTGCTCAGTGGGGAGTCTGCTTCTCCTTCTGCCTCTGCCCCTCCCCCTCCTCATGCTTGCTCTCTATCAAATAAATAAATAAATAAATAAAATCTTTAAAAAAATAGTTAAGTTTTTGGGGAATCAAAAGTTATATGCAATTTTTGACTTTGTGGGAGAGTCAGTGCCCTTAACCCCTTCATTGTTCAAGGGTTGACTGTATTTATAAAGTATTTAAAAGAGTGCCTAGCACATAGTAAACACTTCGTAAAAATGAAAAATAAAAAACCCTTTAAGTCCTGTTCATTGTGGCTGCAATTTGTATGCTTAAAAGTACTTTCATGCATGTTCTTATGTAAATATTTTTTCTGATGAGGTTTCTCTGAAGAGAAACTGTAAGAGTCAGAGTTTTGTTTCTATTTGTGTTTTTGAAATTTTGCAGTCACCTGACATAGAATAGATCAACATGGGTAATGAATCCTTGGCCTTATATGGAGGAAGGAAATCGAATGTTCTAAGCTAACAGAAAGTAGAATTTTTCTATAGTTCTCTAATTTGGCACAAACCTCAAATCACAGGATCACTTTCCAGATTGTTTCTTTCAAACAACCAGAGTTAGATCAAAATGTGTATTGTTTATTGTTTTAACTTGAATAAAGATAAAACTATTTCGGGTTGGACTGGAGTGTGTTCATATTAAATTAACAAAAGTAAATGCACCCCTTTAGCGGGATGAGCATTCCATTAGATCACTTTGCTAATTTCAGCCTGGAAGTAAGTTTCAAATTTAGAGAAGACTCTGGTGTTTAAATATGTGAATTCTCCTTTTACAAAATGAATTTGTGAACTTGTTTTCACATGGACCGAACCTCATGTCCTCTCTGGAGGGGAGGGGAGGTTTTGTCCACAGCGGCCTGTTGTATGATCCAAAAGCAAAGCTGTCCCACTTGTACCTTCTCCCAGTCACACTATCCAGAGACATTAGTTGGATGTAGGAATTGAGAATGGAATATGAACAGATGACTTCCGGGTTTGTGGCTTGAGCGATTGGGGGAATGATGCGACATTGAATAAGCATAGGACACACGGAGAAGAAGCAGAAACTGTGATGAGTTTTGTGTCAGGTCTCTCCATTGGAGGTGCTTGTACCACATTTGACTGCAGATATCAAGGGGGCAGCGGAATGAAGGGGTGCAGATCTGGAAGTATACGAGCTGGAGATGTGGGTTAGCAGTCACCGATGCATGGACGGCCCTTGAAACCATGTGTGTGGACGGAGGATCGTATGGGGAGACTGGGGGAAGACATCGAGGACAGAGCCCTGAGGAATACGGATATAGAAGGGAAGCCATTAGATGAGGAGCTGGAAAAGGGCACCAAAAAAGATATAGTTTACATTGCGGAAGTCAAAGAAGTGCAAAAGATGAAGTGGTCAATGTGTCAAATACATGGCTTATATTGTTTAAAAAAAGAGAAAACTACACAGGGTCTAAAGTAAATACTGTCAACTGAGAAAAACCTAAGGTAAAGATGAACTTTAAGTTAATCTCAACTTTAAACACTTCTCATTGTGAAGGCAGGCATGTTAAACTTTGCAAGAAAGAAATAGTGATCTAATACCACTGAAGGGATTTCATGAGTTTAGAGGGTGTTGTAATTGAATATTAGCAAAAAAGGGTGCCTGGGTGGCTCAGTTGGTTAAGCGACTGCCTTCGGCTCAGGTCATGATCCCAGGGTCCTGGGATTGAGTCCCGCATCGGGCTCCCTGCTCAGCAGGGAGTCTGCTTCTCCCTCTGACCCTCCCCCCTCTCATGCTGTCTCTATCTCATTCTCTCTCAAATAAATAAATAAAATCTTAAAAAAAAAGAAAATGTTTTGAATATTAGCAAAAAAGCTAAGGCTCAGGAAGAAGTGATTTGCCTAAAGTCACAGGAACAATAAATGGAAGAGTGAGACAAGAGTTAAAAATTCCTGATTCTCAATATTTGTTTTGGGGGGAAAATCATTAAAGCAAAAATGAAATAGTTTACAATAGGGAGGGTGCATTAACATTACTCATGGAGCACATAAGAAAAATCAATTGCCTATAAAAGAGAAGTAATAAGCAACTCACAATATCCCAGCAAAAATGGGGAAAGGAATTTGTTACCTGTCTGGAAGTGATTGAAGTATTGTAAGGTCTGTCTAGAGGTAGAATGATGACCTTATATTCCCCTTTTGTCATGTTGAGAAGTTCCTGTCATTGAAAATCACAATCATCTAGGCCTGGGCTGATCATTTTTCTGAGCATTGTGTTAGCCATTGGCTGTATTCAACATAAGATATGGAGATGTGAACTTCAGGTATGATCTATACCTATAACTGAAGATGGACAACACTGATATGAAAGATAATGAACACACAATCAACTAGATGCACATTGAAAGATGATTGTTTAACCATTAACATTAAATATGAGGAAGTATTTCATTTGGAGGATAGTGAGTGCAAGGAGGATCATAAACATTGCATATTTAGATTTGTGAAATTGAGAGGAAGCATTATTGCTTTTCCATAGCAAAAACAGATTTCATAATGTCATCCCGGGAAGCAAAGTTCATAAAAAAAGTTTCATATAGGGGCACCTGTGTGGCACAGTCAGTTTAGTGTCTGCCTTCAGCTCAGGTCATGATCCCAGGGTCCTGGGATCAAGCCGCACATCGGGCACCTTGCTTGGCGGGGAGCCTGCTTCTTCCTCTCCCTCTGCCTGCCACTCCCCCTGCTTGTGCTCTCTCTCTGTCAAATAAGTAAATAAAATATTAAAAAAAAAAAACATTTCATATAGCCATAAAGCAGAACGCACTGAAATTTTGAGATGTCTTACATGGATATTCCCCATGCCCCTACTCTATATGGACACTATACATTAAAATCTTAAGACTTAATACTTCATATTTATAGAGTATTTATTATTAAAATGTGGTCTCTAAATTTTTTTAATTTTATTATGTTAATCACCATACATTACATCATTAGTTTTTGATGTAGTGTTCCATGATTCATTGTTTGCGTATAACACCCAGTGCTCCATTCAATACGTGCCCTCTTTAATGCCCACCACCAGGCTATCCCATCCCCCCACCCCTCCCCTCTAGAACTCTCAGTTTGTTTCTCAGAGTCCATAGTCTTTCATGGTTCGTCTCCCCCTCTGATTTCCCCCCTTCATTTTTCCCTTCCTACTATACTTTTTTTTTTTTTTTAAACATATAATGTATTATTTGTTTCAGAGGTACAGGTCTGTGATTCAACAGTCTTACACAATTGACAACACTCACCATGGCACATACACTCCCCAGTGTCTATCACCCCACCACCCCATTCCTCCCACTCCCAATACTCCAGCAACCCTCAGTTTGTTTCCTGAGATTAAGAATTCCTCATATCAGTGAGATCATATGATACATGTCATTCCCTGATTGACTTATTTCGCTCAGCATAATACCCTCCAGTTCCATCCATGTCGTTGCAAATGGCAAGATTTCATTCCTTTTGATGGCTGCATAATATTCCATTGTACATATATATATACCACTCTTCTTTATCCATTCATCTGTCGATGGACATCTTGGCTCTTTCCACAGTTTGGCTATTGTGGACATTGCTGCTGTAAACATTGGGGTGCATGTACCACTTCAGATCACTACATTTGTATCTTTGGGGTAAATAGTAGTGCAATTGCTGGGTCGTATGGTAGCTCTATTTTCAACTTTTTGAGGAATCTCCATACTGTTTTCCAGAGTGGCCGCACCAGTTTGCATTCCCACCAACAGTGTAAGAGGGTTCCCCTTTCTCTGCATCCCCGCCAACATCTGTCATTTCCTGACTTGCTAATTTTAGCCATTCTGACTGGTGTGAGGTGGTATCTCATTGAGGTTTTGATTTGGATTTCCCTGATGCCGAGCAATGTTGAGCACTTTTTCCTGTGTCTGTTGGCCATTTGGATGTCTTCTTTGGAAAAATGTCTGTTCATGTCTTCTGCCCATTTCTTGATTGGATTCTTTGTTCTTTGGGTGTGGAGTTTGATAAGTTCTTTATAGATTTTGGATACTAGCCCTTTATCTGATACGTCATTTGCAAATATCTTCTCCCATTCTGTCAGTTGTCTTTTGGTTTTGTTGACTGTTTTTTGGCTGTGCAAAAGCTTTTTATCTTGATGAAGTCCCAATAGTTCATTTTTGCCCTTGCTTCCCTTGCCTTTGGCAATGTTTCTAGGAAGAAGTTGCTGCGGCTGAGGTCGAAGAGGTTGCTGCCTGTGTTCTCCTTTAGGATTTTGATGGACTCCTGTCTCACATTGAGGTCTTTCATCCATTTTGAGCCTATTTTTGTGTGTGGTGTAAGGAAATAGTCGTTTCATTCTTTTGCGTGTGGCTGTCCAATTTTCCCAACACCATTTGTTGAAGAGACTGTCTTTTTTCCATTGGACATTCTTTCCTGCTTTATCGAAGATTAGTTGACCATAGAGTCGAGGGTCCATTTCTGGGCTCTCTCTTCTGTTCCATTGATTTATGTGTCTGTTTTTGTGCCAGTACCATACTGTCTTGATGATTACAGCTTTGTAATAGAGCTTGAAGTCTGGAATTGTGATGCCGCCAGCTTTGCTTTTCTTTTTCAACATTCCTCTGGCTATGCGGGGTCTTTTCTGGTTCCATACAAATTTTAGGATTATTTGTTCCATTTCTTTGAAAAAAGTGGATGGTATTTTGATAGGGATTGCATTAAATGTGTACATTGCTCTAGGTAGCATTGACATCTTCACAATATTTGTTCTTCCAATCCATGAGCATGGAACGTTTTTCCATTTCTTTGTGTCTTCCTCAATTTCTTTCATGAGTATTTTATAGTTTTCAGAGTACAGATTCTTTGCCTCTTTGGTTAGATTTATTCCTAGGTATCTTATGGTTTTGGGTGCAATTGTAAATGGGATCGACTCCTTAATTTCTTTTTCTTCTGTCTTGTTGTTGGTGTATAGGAATGCCACTGATTTCTGTGCATTGATTTTATATCCTGCCACTTTACTGAACTCCTGTATGAGTTCTAGCAGTTTTGGGGTGAGGAGTCTTTTGGGTTTTCCACATAAAATATCATATCATCTGCAAAGAGTGAGAGTTTGACTTCTTCTTTGCTGATTCTGATGCCTTTTATTTCTTTTTGTTGTCTGATTGCTGAGGCTAGGACTTCTGGTACTATGTTGAATAGCAGTGGTGATAGTGGACATCCCTGCTGCGTTCCTGACCTTAGGGGGAAAGCTCTCAGTTTTTCCCCTTTGAGAATGATATTCGCTGTGGGTTTTTTGTAGATGGCTTTTATGATATTGAGGTATGCACCCTCTATCCCTACATTCTGAAGAGTTTTGATCAAGAAAGGATGCTGTACTTTGTCAAATGCTTTTTCTGCATCTATTGAGAGGATCATGTGGTTCTTGTTCTTTCTTTCATTAATGTATTGTATCATATTGATTGATTTGTGGGTGTTGAACCAACCTTGCAGCCCAGGAATAAATCCCACTTGGTCGTGGTGAATAATCCTTTGAATGTACTGTTGGATCCTATTGGCTAGTATTTTGGTGAGAATTTTTGCATCCATGTTCATCAAGGTAATTGGTCTGTAATTCTCCTTTTTGATGGGGTCTTTGTCTGATTTTGGGATCAAGGTAATGGTGGCCTCATAAAACAGTTTGGAAGTTTTCCTTCCATTTCTATTTTTTGGAACAGTTTCAGAAGAATAGGTATTAATTCTTCTTTAAATGTTTGGTAGAATTCCCCTGGGAAGCCATCTGGCCCTGGGCTCTTGTTTGTTGGGAGAGTTTTGATTACTTCTTCAATTTCCTTAGTGGTTATAGGTTTGTTCAGGTTTTCTGTTTCTTCCTGGTTCAGTTTTGGTAGTTTATACATCTCTAGGAATGCATCCATTTCTTCCAGATTGTCTAATTTGCTGGCATAGATTTGCTCATAATATGTTCTTATAATTTTGTATTTCTTTGGTGTTGGTTGTGATCTCTCCTCTTTCATTCATGATTTTATTTATTTGGGTCATTTCTCTTTTCTTTTTGATAAGTCTGGCCATGGGTTTATCAATCTTATTCCAAAGAACAAGCTCCTATTTTGTTGATTTGTTCTACTGTTCTTTTGGTTTCTATTTCATTGATTTCTGCTCTGATCTTTATTATTTCTCTTCCCCTGCTGGGTTTAGGCTTTACTTGCTATTCTTTCTCCAGCTCCTTTAGGTGTAGGGTTAGGTTGTGTATTTGAGACCTTTCTTGTTTCTTGAGGAAGGCTTGTATTGCTATATACTTTCCTATTAGGACTGCCTTTGCTGCATCCCAAAGATTTTGTGTTCCCATTTTCATTTGTTTCCGTGAATTTTTTAAATTCTTCTTTAATTTCCTGGTTGACCCATTCATTCTTTAGTAGGATGCTCTTTAGCCTCCATGTATTTGAGTTCTTTCTGACTTTCGTCTTGTGATTGAGTTCTAATTTCAAAGCATTGTGGTCTGAAAATAGGCAGGGGATGATCCCAATCTTTTGGTACCAGTTGAGACCTGATTTGTGACCTAGGATGTGATCTATTCTGGAGAATGTTCCATGGGCACTAGAGAAGAATGTGTGTTCTGTTGCTTTGGGATGGAATGTTCTGAATATGTCTGTGAAGTCCATTTGGTCCAATGTGTCATTTAAAGTCTTTATTTCCTTGTTGATCTTTTGGTTAGATGATCTGTCCATTTCAGTGAGGGGATGTTAAAGTCCCCCACTATTATTGTATTGTTGTCGATGTGTTTCTTTGCTTTTGTTATTAATTGCCTTATATAATTGGCTGCTCCCATGTTAGGGGCATAGATATTTACAAGTGTTAGATCTTCTTGTTGGATAGACCCTTTAAGTATGATATAGTGTCCTTCCTCATCTCTTACTATAGTCTTTGGTTTAAAATCTAATTTGTCTGATATAAGGATTGCCACCCCAGCTTTCTTTTGGTGTCCATTAGCGTAGTAAATGGTTTTCCACCCCCTCACTTTCAATCTGGAGGTGTCTTTGGGTCTAAAATGAGTCTCTTGCAGACAGCATATCGATGGGTCTTGTTTTTTTTTATCCAATCTGATAGCCTGTGTCTTTTGATTGGGGCATTTAGCCCATTTACATTAGGGTAACTATTGAAAGATAGGAATTTAGTGCCATTGTATTGCCTATAAGGTGACTGTTATTGTATATTGTCTATGTTCCTTTCTGGTCTATGTTACTTTTAGGCTCTCTCTTTGTTTAGAGGACCCCTTTCAATATTTCTTGTAGGGCTGGTTTTGTGTTTGCAAATTCCTTTAGTTTTTGTTTGTCCTGGAAGCTTTTTATCTCTCCTTCAATTTTCAATGACAGCCTAGCTGGATATAGTATTCTTGGCTGCATATTTTTCTCATTTAGTGCTCTGAATATATCATGCCAGTCCTTTCTGGCCTGCCAGGTCTCTGTGGATAGGTCTGTTGCCAATCTAATGTTTCTATCATTGTAGGTTACAGATCTCTTGTCCTGAGCTGCCTTCAGGATTTTCTCTTTTACTCTGAGACTTGTAAGTTTTACTTTTAGGTGTTGGGGTGTTGACCTATTTTTATTGATTTTGAGAGGGGTTCTCTGTGCCTCCTGGATTTTGATGCCTGTTTCCTTCCCCAAATTAGGGAAGTTCTCTGCTATAATTTGCTCCAATATACCTTCTGCCCATCTCTCTCTTTCTTCTTCTTCTGGGATCCCAGTTATTCTAATGTTGTTTCATCTTATGGTATCACTTATCTCTCGAATTCTGCCCTCGTGATCCACTAGTTGTTTATCTCTCTTTTTCTCAGCTTCTTTATTTTCCATCATTTGGTCTTCTATATTACTGATTCTCTCTTCTGCCTCATTTATCCTAGCAGTTAGAGCCTCCATTTTTGATTGCTTCTCATTAATAGCCTTTTTGATTTCAACTTGGTTAGATTTTAGTTCTTTTATTTCTCCATAAAGGGTTTCTCTAATATCTTCCATGCTTTTTTCAAGCCCAGCTAGTATCTTTAAAATTGACATTCTGAGCTCTAGTTCTGACATCTGACTTATGTCCATATTGTTTAGGTCCCTGGCAGTCAGTACTGCCTCTTGTTCTTTTTTTTGAGGTGATTTTTCCATCTTGTCATTTTGTCCAGAGGAGAATAGATGAATGAGAGAACAAAATATTACAGGGTAACAATGACCCCAGAAAAATATACACTAAACAAATCAGAAGAGACCTGAAACTGGGGGAAAAGAAAGGGAAAGAAAGAGAAAAAAAGAAAAAGAAAAAAAAAAGAATATGATCAAATATGATCAGGCTGGTGAATAGATCAGTGTCACACACTAGATTTTGGGTGTATTTTTTTCTGTTAGAAGAAACTGCCTCCCCAAATTTTAAAGTAAGAAAAACTTATATATCTAAAAATATAAGGGTAAATATGATGAAGGATGGAATATGAATGTAAAGATGAAAATTATAAAAGATATTATAAAAGGAATTAATAAGATGATTGAAAAAAGAAAGAAGAGAAATTTTTAAAAAAAGAGGGAGAGAATGTGATCAGGCAGGAGACTAGAACAAGGCCATACACTAGAGATTTAGGGTATATTTTGATCTGTTAGAAGAAACTGTATCCCAAAATTTTGAAGAGAGAACAACTTATATATATACCAAAAATAAAGTTAACTACAATGAAGGGATAGAATATGACTCTAAAAATGAAAAATAAAAAAGATTTTTGAAAAAGGGATTGATAAGATATTGGTTGAGAAGGGAAAAAGAGAATTCAAAAAAATAGAGAATGAAAAAAAAGAAAATTAAAAAAAATTAACTTTGAAATACTAAAGAATTAGGGGATAAAAAGCCATGAATTCTATGTGCAGTATTCCCCTAGCACTGGAGTTCTGCTGTTCTCATTGATGGTTATACTTGGTCTTGGCTGGCTGTTCTTGCTGATCTTCTGGGGGAGGGGCCTGTTGCCATGGTTCCCATATGTCTTTGCCGGAGGTGGAATTGCCCCGCCCTTGCCGGTCCAGGCTAAGTCATCTGCTCAGGTTTGCTCTCGGGAGTTTTTGTTCCCTGCAAGCTTTTGGTACAGCTTTGGAGGATGAGAGTGAAAATGGTGGCCTCCCAATCTCCGCTCCGGAGGAGCCGAGAACTCGGGGCCCTGCTCCTCAGTGCACCCCCAGAGAAAAGCAGTCAGTCACTCCCATCTCCCTGGTCTCCGGCCTCACTCCGTGCTCACCCGGCCTGTGACCGAGCATTTCTATCTCTGGCACCTGACCCCGTGTGGAGTCTCCAAACCCGGCAGATCCCTGCGGTGTGCTCCCGCGCTGCTCCTCCCAGGGGAGGAAGGTGAGTCTCCCCGGATCTGCCGCTTGTAGGTCCCTGCTGGAGGAGCCGTGGCCTGACTGTGCCACGGATCACGGTTTATGGCAACCCCGAGCTGAGAGCCTGCTCCTTGGCTCTGTCTCTTCAGCTGGCTTCCCTGCTCTGATACCTGGGACCTCTGCCGCACTCAGGCATCCCCGGTCTTCCTGTGACCCTGAGGGTCCTGAGACCACATTGTCCTGCGAGGGTTCCACCCCCCGCTTAGCCACTGGAGCGACGTCCCTCAGCGGAGCCGACTTCCGAAAGTTCCGATTTTGTGCTCGGTGGCTCTATTACTTGCCAGTAGCGGCTGACGGAGGCCCCCTCCCCCGCCGTCTATCCTCCCACATATCACCTCGGATTCACTTCTCCACACATCCTACCTTCCAGAAAGTGGTTGCTTTTCTGTTCAGAGAGTTGCTGCTATTCTTTTCTTCGATCTCCTGTAGATTTTATAGGTGTTCAGAATGTTTTGATAGCTATATAGCTGAATTCCTGGGACCAGACGAAATTTAGGTCTCCTACTCCTCCACCATCTTGCTCCTCTTCCTCTAAATTTTTTGATATTGTACCCCGTTACTAAAACATTTAGGTGAGATCAGAGCAGTTGCTCTCTAAGATGACCTAGCCTGCCATCCAGTTGGCTTCAATTTCTCCTAGTGGGAGGGGCTGTTAATTTAAACCCAGATTCCAGAGTCAAGAAGTTTGGGATGCTGGGGCTTTCTGGTATATCATAAAACCGAGATAAACTATATCACCTCGGCTATATGGGATGTTGCCTACCAATAAAATTTTATTGGAACATCACGAAGCCCGTTCACTGATTGTCTCTGGCTGCTTCATGATACAATGGCAGAGTTGAATAGTTGGAGAAGACAGAATACGGTACGCAAGTATAAAATATTTACTATCTGGCCTTTTAAAAAGTTTGCTGATCTCTGCCATAAGAGAAGACATTCAAAAGTTTAATGAGATGGGGATTTCCAAGTGAATATTTTATGCACAGCTTGTTTAGCCACACTAAAAAAGCTATTGCTACATGTCTCTCACTTTACAGGTGGTATCTTGATATGTTTTAGAACACTGAATCCTGGCAACGTTATTGATATGATAGGCCCCGGGCTTTTCATGGGATTTGTCATTACCTGCCAATATACATGTGTCTTCCTAAGTCTTACCCACAGAATACTACTTTACCAGGCCTAATTAGCATAATGCAATCATGTTAAATACTAGCCTGATGTTTTCTGGGATACAAGGAGGTCTCTGCAGACTACATTATGACAGAGATGAAGAGAATATAAACAGCTCTGAGGTAAGACAGAGAGGGCGTACTGCTGTTGTACCTGTCAGAGAAAGGTCATCCTCTTCTGATTGTCTTTCTTAATTGGGATTGAGAAGAAAACATTCACCAGCTCAGTAGGTTCATAAATGTGTCCCAGGTGTCAGGGGCTCCAGTGATTTGTACCAGTAAAGATAACCATACTTGCAATGGGAGCTGTGACTGATGTCACTTTCTGATTAAGTTTATGATAACCTATTGTCACCCTCCAGGGTCCATTAGGTACCGTGTCAGCCAAAGAGTTGGGTTATTCAGGATATGATAGGAATTAACACCCTGCGTTTTCAGGTCTTTACTCTCAGCATTAATTTCTGGAATTGCTCCAGAAATACATATCACTTTTGTTTTCTTTATTCTGGGAGAAGCACTGTCCTTGATCTTTTCTAGTTTAATAGCCCTCACAGACACACACACATAAACCCATGAAGATTTTGATAATTGGGAAGTGTGCTTTTCCAAAGTAATAGAATTGTCTAATTTGGTCCACTGGACTCATTGCAAGGTGGACTATTGGTAAGACTCCAGATGTGTCTGATTTCCACAGTTCTCTACTCTGACTCTTGGACCACTGTGGGCATTTTGAGTCCCTGGGTGTTAGTGTCAACTCAGAGCCCACAGCTAATAACTCTTCATGGAGGCAACACAGACTATGTTTTGTTGTCCTACTGTGACCCATTTACCAGTAGAATCCATTAAGTCACCAGTGTTTGAATGAGGTCTAGAGATATGAAAATCTCCGTAATACCAGGTGGAGGTTTTTCCTCTCTTTCTTCTTCTCGTTTCTAAATTCACATTATTTCTACTTTGTTAAAACATACTGTCTGATGATCTGTATAGATTTTTGAAGGACTGACACAGGAATTCTTTTTTGTTGAATCTATGTTCCTTGAGCTTCCAGAAATCCTCTTTCTAAGAGTTACTCTTTCTAAAATACAATACTTTCTTGTTTAAAAAATAGCAGTTATTCCCTAAAGCATAAAATCATGTCCATAATCCTTGTCCTGGCATTCTGTTTTCTCCATGGCTTTCTAAAGAAACTTCTACTTCATCCAAAGAGGTCTACCAGAAAAATAAACACATGGATGTTTCAGTTTCTGGAATAACCTAGTTCTGGAATAATCTAGCTATCGCTATTGCTCAGCCTAGTCCATCATATAGTTAACCTCCACTCCATGTATTTAGTTCCTAGCCTTTCCTACAGACCAGTTTAGTGTCCTTTTTTTCTATGAAATCCTTCCTTAGTATCTCGGCAAGGAATGGTTTGTGTGTGATCTATCATCCACTTATATACTCATACACAATAAGATGTTTTTCTTTATCTCATTCTCTCTGTGTGTATAAACATGAATATATGTTTAATTATTAGTATATACTAGTATACTTATTTTTTCTTAACCCAGGCTGTCTGGGTCCAGAGCCTGTGCTTTAACTGTTTTGCACACTGCCTATCCGTATGATGTCACTGTTTTTTTCCATGCCAAAGGCAAGCTTCAATACATAAAAATGGCTCTCTTTCCTGTAAAGCTTTGGCATTCTGTCAGATTCCTTTGCTATACAGCACTCCAGGAAGCCATTATAAATTAATTGTAGTACTCATGGTAAAGTCTATCTCCTATTTCTGATCACTCGACTTTAACCTCAATAAAGACAGGGTGCATTTCTTAAATCTTTTGTTGTCCATGTGCTTACTATAAGGGTTGTACATAATAGGTATTTTATTTATATTTGTTATCAGGATGTTGATAATTTAAATTTGTTCAATGCTAAAAGTTACTGTACAGTTCCATCAAAATTCTTCCTGTGAATTATTGTCTGAATATTTTTTTTTTCTGAGTAAGGTTTAGCTCTTATTAAATTCCACAGATAGGCATTACAAACTGACTGATTTAGTTCTTCATATCTGCCTTTTCTATCACAATATCCCAAAGTGAAAATCACAACCTTCTGTTCTTTAATTAGCTCCTTGTCCTAGAATCATAACACATTGTTTGATTTTTGTTAAAAGACCAATGTTGTCAGAGTTGATAGTTGCATGTAATGAATTATTAGCTTCTTTGCACACTGAGATGTATTTTATAGCTAATATCTGTTGTAAGAAAAATGTGTGTTATTTGACTTTACTCGTCACTGTACTATGTGAGAGCTTTTTTAAAAAAATATTTTAGAGAGAGAGAGTGCAAGTGCATGAGCGGGAGGGAGAGAGAATCTCAAGCAGACTCTGTGCAAGTGCATGAGCGGGAGGGAGAGAGAATCTCAAGCAGACTCTGTGCAAGTGCATGAGCGGGAGGGAGAGAGAATCTCAAGCAGACTCTGTGCAAGTGCATGAGCGGGAGGGAGAGAGAATCTCAAGCAGACTCTGTGCAAGTGCATGAGCGGGAGGGAGAGAGAATCTCAAGCAGACTCTGTGCTGAGGGTGGAGCCTGACATGGGGCTTGAGCTCAGGACTCTGAGATCATGACCTGAGCCCAAACCAAGATGCTTAACTGACTCTGTAAACCAGGTGCCCCAGAGAGCTTTTTTTTTCTTCTTCTTCTTTTTTTTAAAGAGGTTAACTTTATAAAAATCACCAGATCATTTAATTTTTTTTTTTTTTATAAAAGGTTTCGGGATGAGGTTCATTGTTCTATAGCTGGTTAGTAGTCTGTCTTTTCCAATGAATGGCATGTGAATGATTTTCACCATTTTTTTTTTTCAGAGAGAGAAAATAAGAGATTCTTTGGATCTTAGCAAAAAGAAAGAATGTTAAGTCTCTTTAGAGAACAGATAACCCCAAAATATTTACCTAGTTTCAATAATACACCAAATGTTCATAGCAGTTGTTAATTGTCTGGTCGGAGAGAATTCAAAATTTTATTTAGTATTTTTTTTTGTCTTACATTGTTTATCTTTTGCCCCCCAAAAGAAAGAAAAAGTACAAAATCATATTTACGACACACATATAAAAATTTATTGTTGTTTCAGTTCATTAAATTGACACAAAAAGTAGTAGCTGTATTATATCCATATTCCATTAATTCAGGATGTATAGACATTATCCTAAGATTTGAAATGACATTGTAAATTATATGGTAGATTGAGGTCAGGAGACAAGTGGGTAGGGAATGATCTTTACCACATTGTTAATAATATGAGTTTTTCAAATAAATAGAATAAGGTGTAAAATCCACTTGTTGGAATTTATTCCACAAAGATTGTTCATTCTGAATTTGGTTTTCCTCAGAGAGTTTGTCTGAATATTCTCTTGGCAGAAATATATTATTGAGGGAAAAATATATGCATTATTTTTCAGGATATATGAACTCCATGAAAAATCACGGTGACATTCAGTACCCTTAAATGGTTGATCCTAAAGCAAAAAGGTCTCTCTGTTCTTTAGAAGTAGAAAGACCTTTAGAAGTTATTGAGCTAATATTATATAGCTTCTTTTCAAAATATACTTCCTGGAAGAGAAGACACCGTATCCTGAGAGAGAACACTCCTCTTTTCAAATTGGTGTAGTTGTTACAAAGTTCTTTCCCAGGTAAAACCAAAATGTGCTTCCTTCTAGTTTTCTTTCCCCTTCTCTCCAAAGCATCAAAGAGCAAACCTACTACTTTCTTTTTGATCTGGGTAATTGCCAGTGTATGTGTCATTTTCAGATGTTTGGTTAGCTGTGGTGTTTTTAATGTGGTGCTCAGATTGAATATAGTATTGTAGATGACAGTCCATCATGGACTCCTGAGGATTTCAGTTAAATTCCACAAGCATTTATCAGTGCTAAATAGGTGGCAGGCCTGGGTAGGCCTTAACAATAGGTTGCCTTCAAAAAATACACAGGCTAGTCTGACATAGCCCTATTAATCCACACTCATTGGGTACAGTGATTCAACTAGCTCTTAATTCATCTATCTATACCATCATTTATATCTTATTTCACCTTATAAAGCTATTTGAGATAATTTGATGTATCAAGATAAACTGTGCTTTCAGCATTCATATAACATGCAAACCTGAAATGTTATAAAAGAAGATACTAAATTGGATTCTAATGATTCATTCCCGGTAAAAACACTCCAAGAGGCTGTAAAGTTTGTCATTAAAAAGGCCTCTGTTTTATCAGCTTCTCCAACCATTATCCTGGTGATCTTGGACAAGTTACTTCAAATTTCTAACCTCCATTCTTTTTTCACTTGTAAAACCTAGATAGTGGCATAACATAACTTAGAGAATTGTTTGGTGGGTGAAATAAGATAATCAACTCTCTCAGATCCCTTTCCTTGGGAAATAGATTCTGAGGCTCTGATATTTGCATACAACAGGTTAATTGGAGAAGCTTCTGGGAATCAACCCCTGTAGGAGATTGAAGGGTCGGGCAGGGAGAGATGTGACCGGCTCTGCAGTTGCAACAAAGAGTCAGATGATTCCATGGGGAGCTCTAGAGGTGGGATGTCTGCAGGCGTCTCAAAGCAAGGGTGGGGGTGCGGGGGGGGGGGACGTCTTTGCACTACTGCCTGGACCAGTCATTGGATGCAAGTAACCCCTCAGAAAGGAGGCCTGGCCTTGGGTGGGCAGCTTCCTTCGACAGAGGGTAGTACCAGAGAGGGTCGCACCCCAGCTGTCAGCAGCCAACATCACGGCCACCGCAGCCTATGCTCCGTGTACCAAGGTCATCAGTGCCTGTTACGCACTGACTGATGAATGGGCATTAGCTATTATTAGTGTCATAATTATTCCTTTATTTATTAATTTACTTATCTATTTACTTATTAGATCTTCTATTATGGAATTTTTTTTATCTTTCATTCAGAATTACTTTTAATATATTAATTTCATCAGTTTTCACTTCTCTGAGTAAATCAAGTTATCTTTTTTAACAGAACATTTAAAAAAAATTTTTTTAATGACCTTTTTTTAAGACTTTATTTATTTGACATTGAGAGAGAGAGAGCACAAGCAGGGGGAGCAGCAGGGAGAGGGAGAAGCAGGCTTCCCGCGGAGCAGGGAGCCCGATGTGGGGCTCGATCCCAGGACCCTGGGACCATGACCTGAGCTGAAGGCAGATACTTAACAACTGAGCCACCCCGGCACCCCCCTCTTAGTGGAAAATCTTATCATTTATATGCCCTGTCCACATTTTTCCAAAGGGGGAGAAAATGATCTGTGGGAAAGAAGGCACTGGAAGGAAACTAACAGTGTCAAAGACATGTATTCTTTCTCTGCTAGGGTGGATGACTTCTTCCTTGGTCCTTCAATGATACATAGTTTTGGGGTTGCTACATCTCATTTTTAACAAAAATTGTAGAAAACAAAGCATTGTAGAACACTGAGAAAACTTTTTCCAAAAGTCATATTCTCTATCATGGTAGAATTCTTTTTTTTAAAAAGATTTTATTTATTTGACAGACATAGCGAGAGAGGGAACACAAGCAGGGGGACTGGTAGAGGGAGAAGCAGGTTTCCCGCTGAGCAGGGAACCCGATGCGGGGCTTGATCCCAGGACCCTGGGATCATGACCTGAGCCGAGGGCAGACGCTTAACGACTGAGCCACCCAGGCGCCCCTAACAGAATATTTATTGATTTATAACTGACCTGTGATACACATATTTAAAGGATACATATTAACATTTTCACACACACACACAAACATACATACACACACCTGTGAAACCATCACTAGAATAAAGATAGTGAACATTTCCATCAAGTCCAAAAAGATTCCTCATGCCTGTGTGTAAACTATCTATCCCCACTGCTAGTCCCCAAGTAGCAACTGATCTGTTTGTCAGTATAGATTAGTTTTCTCATTCTAAAATTTTATATAAATAAAATCATCTGGTATGTACTTTTTTTGGATATGACTTGTTTTACTCAGCGTGATTATTTTAAGATTCATCAATGTTACAGTGTCTACAAACAGTTCATTTCTTTGTATTGCTGAATGGTATTCCACTGTATGGATATACTGGAGTATGTTTATCCATTCACCTGTTATTAGTGCAAGGTTTAGATGGTTGCATGCTTTTATTTCTCTTGGGACAATATCTAGGAGTGGAACGGTTTGGTCAGGTATGTGATTTGCAAATATTTACTCCAAGTCTGTGGTTTGTCTTTTCATGATATTAATGGTGTCTCTTGAAAAGTAGAAATTCTTAAAATTTTGTTAAGTCTTGTTTAATTAAGTCTAAGAAATTTTTTCCTAGCTCAAGGTCACAAAGATTTTCTACTATGTTTTTGACTAGATGTTTTAAAGTTTTAGATTTTATATTTAGGTTTATGACCCATTTTGAATTATTATTTTTCATATGGTATATAAAGTTCATTTTTTGACATATAGATATCCAATTATTCCAGCACCATTGATTAAAAAAAAAAACACTGTTTTTGACAGAATTTGCCATTACTCTTTTGTCAAAAATCAAGTCATTGTATATGTGTAGGCCTATTTGTAGACTGTCCAGTTACATGAATGGAATATTTTTCTACAAAAGAAAATAGCCATGCATTATTCAGTTTACATATTTCTTCTTGAGTGAGATTTTAGTAGTGTGTATCTTTCAAGAAATTTTTCATTTCATCTAAGTTGTCAATTATCAGCATAAAATTGTTCAAAACTGTCATTTAATTTCCTTTCCTATATATAAAATCTGTGATAGTAACACCTTTCTCATTTTTGTTATTGATAATTATATCTTCCAGCTTCTTTGTCCTGATCATGGTGACTATAAGTTTATCTATTCTATTGATTGTCCCAAGTAATAGCTTTTGTTTTTATTGGTTTTCTTCATCATTTTTCTGTTTTCTATTTCATTGTTTTCTGCTTCTGGTCTTTATTTTATTTCTTATATTTTCTTTGAGATAAATTGGTGTTCTAGTTTCTTCAAGTGGAAATCAAGATAATTGATTTGAGACCTTCTTTCTTTTCTAACGTAGGCATTTGGTGCTTTAAATTTTTTTTTTTAACCCATCCCTCTGCCCACCACCCCTCTGATAACCATCAGTTTGTTCTAATTACCACTATGGTTCTACCTCATAAATTTGGCTATGTTGTTCTTTCATTTTCACTCAGTTCAAAGTACTTTCTAATTTCTTTTTGGATTTCTTCTTAAATTGGTAAGTTTAGAAGAACATTTTCCAAATATTTGGAATTGTTCGGATATTGTTCTGTTGTTAATTTTTAATTAAATTCCATTGGTGTCAGAGAACATATTTGTACCATTTAAGTTTTAAAAAAAAATCAATGAGTCTTATGAGTGGCCCAGAAATAGTCTACTTTGTTAAGTGTTCCATGTGCAATTGAAAAGATTGCATATTCTGCTGCTGTTGATTTTATAAATGTCAATTAGATCAAGTTGATCAATACTCAATGCTATTGAGTATTGTTTATTTCTTCTCTATCCTTATTAATTTTCTGTCCACTTGTTTTATCAATTTTTGAGAAGGTGGTATTTAAATCTCCAATTATAATTGTAGGTTTTTCTATTTCTCCTTGCAGTTTTATCAGGTTTTGCAATTCTATTATTAGATGCATAAATATTTATAATTACGTTCTCTTAAAATATTGATTCATATATAATTATGAAATGATACTCTTTATTTCTGTTAATGTTCTTTTTTAAGTAAACTTATCTGATATTAATATAATCATTCAAGCTTTCTTTTTATTGTTGTTAGCATTATATGTTCTTTTACATTCTATTTCTTTTACCCTATTTATGTTCTCATATTTCATATATAATTCTTTAGGCAGCATACAGTTTATTTTTGCTTTTTGATCCAATCTGACAATAACCTGCTCTTTAAAAATGTATTTCAATATTTACATTTAAATTTAATGTGAATATTGATATGGTTGGTTTTAAATTTAAAATCTTGTTATTTGTTCTCCACTTGTCCCATCTGTTCTTTTATTCCCCTTGCTCTCTTTTCCTGCTTCTTTGGTGTTAATTATTTTTCTCATGGTTCAATTTTAGTTTCTTTGGTGTCTTGTTAGCTATAACCATTTGTCGTGTTATGTTAATGGCTGCTTTAAAATTTATAATATAGATCTTTAAATTGTCACAGTCTGCTTTCAAGTGACAATTATACCACTTGACATACAGCATATGAACTATATCATAATGTATGTCAATGTCCCCTCTTGTCTTTTGTCTTGTTGTTCTCATTCACTTTAAATGTATAACTGAAAGTTCATTGTTACTATTTTTACTTAAAGTAGTCCTATACCTTTTAAAGATCCTTAAGTAATAAGAAAAATAGTTAAAAAATATTTACACAAGTTGTTACCCTTCCCAGTGCCCTTTATTCCTTTGCGTAGATCTGTATTTGCATCTGGTGTTATTTTCCTATTGCCTAAAGGAATTCCTTCACTGTTTCTTAGAGTACAGGTCTAGCGCTGATTATTCCCTTTTGGCATTTTTATGTCTGAATCAAATTTTATTTTGCCTTCATTTTTGAAAGGTATTTTTCTGGCCATTGAATTATAGGTTGGAAGGTTTTTTTTCCCTCTTGGTGTTCGCTGTCTTCTTGTCTCGCATGGCTTACAAGAAATCTTCTTTCATTCTTATTTTTGTTCCTCTCCACACAAAGTGTCTTTTTTCGTTATATGTTTGGTAGGGTTTTCTCTTTATCACCGATTTTAAGCAATTGGCTATGATGAGTCTTGGTATACCCTCCTTTTCCTGCTCCTCCTCTTCTTCCTCTTCCTTCTTTGAGGTTCGTTGTATTTCTTGTTTGTAGATTTAGAGTATCCATCATGTTTCAAAAAATTGGGGGCATTATTCCTTCAAATATTTTTTCTGTTCTTTCCTCTCTTTGAGGGATTTCAATTACATGTGTATTAGGTCCCTTGATTTTTCAGCAATAATCACTGAAAATGTGTTTTTTTTCCCCCTCTGTTTCATTTTGAATAGTTTTATTGCCAGTTGTTCAAGTTCACTGAGAAATAGTTCTGCGGTGGCTCATCTGCTGTCTATCACGACCACTGAGTTTTTCATCTCAAACAGTGCATTTTTAATTTTGATTTTGGTCTTTTTTTTACCTTCTCTGTCTCTACTTATATTGCTTAATATTTCCTCCAGCTTCTTGAACATCTAGATTACAGTTCTAACTTTCTATTAATTGAGTCATCTCCTCCAGGGTTGGTTTTGATTGATTGATTGTTCTCATCATCATTTATATATATCTTTCTGCTTTTTTTGCATTACTGGTAAATTTTTATTGAATATAAGACATTGAGGCTTTTCTACTCTTGGGCTCTGCATTTTTTTCATCCCTTTAAATATTCTTCCACTGTGGTCTGGGATTTAGTTAAGTTACTTAAAAACAGGCTTTTCCTTTTGGGCTTGCTTTTAAGCTTTTCTAGGAGGTAGAAGAGCACTGTGTGTCTTGGACTACACTTCTCCTTTACCGAGGTAGAATTTTTCTTGGTACTCTCTGTGATGCCCTGTCAATGATGAGATTTTTCATTTAGGTTATTGTGAAGAGAAATCCTTCTTGGTCTGTGCAAACTCTTGGAATTGCTCCCTTTCAACGTGCTGGTTGATACTTTCCAGACTTTGTGTAGTTTCCTCACACTCATTAACTGATGAATTCCTGGCGGGGATACCACCAGGCTTCGCCTGCATTCCCTTGCCCTGCAACATGACCACAAACTCGCTCCAGATAACAAGCATTCGCTGTCCTAGAGTTCATCTCATTCTTTTCTCCACCTCTCATAACTCACTCTCCTTCATTGTCTGATGTCCTTCCCAGGAATTATTTTACATATTTTTTGTAGTTTTTTAGGTGGGAAAATAATGTGGGAAGCTAAGTCTAGTTCCTGTTACTCTACTTTGGCCTGAGGTTGAATCAACAGTCTTTGTCTTTCTTTTTCTTCTTAATTAGTAGACTTTGTTTGTTTTTTAGAGCAGTTTTAGGTTTAAAGAAAAATTGAGCAGAAAGTACAGATAGTTCCCATATACCACTTCTCACCACCACCCCCTCCATAATTTCCCTTATTATTATGATGAAAATCTTGCATTAATATATGTTTGTTCCAATTGATGAACTAATATTGATACAGTATTATTAGCTAAAATCTGTCTTTTATATCAAGGTTTACTCTTGTCTTCTACAGTTTTATAGATTTTGAAAAATGGTATATTGTCATGTAATTACCATTATAGTATCCTACAGAATAGTTTTACTGCCCTAAAAGTCCCTAGTGCTTTTTCTATATATTCTATGTATTCTCCCTCCTTCCCTCAACCTCTGGCAACCACTGATCTTTTTACTGCCTCCATAATTTTGCCTTTTCCAGAATGTCATATAGTTGGAATCACACTATATATATATATATATATATATCCTCTTAATATTGTCTTCTTTCACTTACTAATATGCATTTAAGTCGCCTCTATGTCTTTTCATGACTTGATGGCTTTCTTTTTTTTTTTTTACTGCTGGATAATATCCCACTATATGGATGTACCACAGTTAATCTATTAAAAAACATCTTAGTTGCTTCTAAGTTTTGGCAATTACGGATAAAGCTGCTATAAACTTTTATGGGGACATAAGTTTTCAACTCATTTGGGTAAATACTAAGGAATGCATTTGCTAGATCATATGGTAAGACTACACATAGTTTGTAAGAAACTGCAACTCAGTCTTCCAAAATGACTGTACCATTTTGGGCAATGAATGAAAGCTCCTACTGTTTTATTCCTCACCAATATTTGGAATTATTGGTGTTTTAGATATTAAGCTATTTTAATATGTGCATAGTTGTATCACATTGTTGTTTTAATTTACAATTCTCTAATATATGGTGTTGAACATCTTTTCATATGCTTATTCGCCATCTGTGTATTTTCTTTGGTAAGATGCCTCTTCAGATTTTTTGCCCATTTTTAATTTTTTTTTAAATTTCTTAGTATTAAGTTTTAAGACTTCTTTTTTGGATATGCCATTATTAGATATGGGCTTTTCCAATATTTTCTCCCAGTCTGTAGCTTATATTTTTCATTCTCTTGACAGTGTCTTTCACCAAAAATTTGTAATTTTAATGAAGTACAATTTATCATTTTGCTTCATTAACCATGCTTTTACTGTTGTATCTTAAATGTAATTTCAAACCCATGGTCACTTAGATTTTCTCCTGTTACCTTCTAGGAACTTAAAATTTTTTGCACATTACATTTAGATCCGTGATCCATTTTGAGTTAATTTTTTTGAAAGGTGTAAGCGCTGTGTCCAGATTCATTTTTTTTGTATGTGGATATCCAGGTGTTCCAACACCATTTGTTGAAAGACTGTCCTTTCTCCATTGAATTACTTTTGCTCCTTTGTCAATGATCAGTTGACTATATTCGTGTGGGTTTATTGGGGGGGCTCTCTTTGGTCCCATTGATCTATTTGTTTATTCTTTCACTAATGCCACACTGTTTTGATTCTGTATCTTTATATTAAGTCTTGAATTTGGGTACTGCCAGTCCTCTAACTTTGTTGTCCTTAAATATTGTATCAGCTATACTGGGCCTTTTGTATATCCAGATAATCTTTAAAATCAGTTTGTTGATATCTACAGAATATCAGCAGGGATTTTGATTGGGATAGCACTGAATCTATATATCAAGTTGGAAATAAATCTTGACAATATTGAGTCTTCCTATCCATAAACATAAAATATATCTCCATTTATTTAGTTCTTCTATTTCTTTCATCAGAATTTTCTAGTTTTCCTCATATAGATGGTTCACATGTTTTTTAGATCTATACCTAATTTTTAAAATTTTTTGGTATTAATATGAATGGTGTTGCATTTTACATTTTAAATTCCAACCATTCATTGCTAGTATATAAGAATTGACATTTGTATATTAACCTTGTATCCTGCAACTTCATTATATTCATTTATTAGCTTTTAATAGCTTTTTTTGTTGAGTCCCATAGATTTCTACATAGAAAATTGTTTCATCTGTGAAATAGACAATTTTTTTTCTTACCTTGCAGTTTGTATTATTTTTACTTCTATATCTCCGACTTATTCCATTGGTTAGGACCTCTAATACAATGGTGAAGGGAAGTTCCTTGTCTTTTTTTTTATCTTAGAAAGAATGCATTCAACATTTCACTACTAAATATTATGTTTGCTCTATAATTTTTACAGATACTCATTTTCATATTGAGGAAGATCATTCTGTTTACTGTATTTTTAAAAGTTAAGAATGAGTGTTGAATTCTATCAAAGGTCTTTTTATGTTCTAATAATATTCTGTTTTTTCTTTTTTTAATCTAGTTTATATGGCAAATTACATTGGTTGTTTTTTTTTTAAGATTTTATTTATTTATTTTGACAGAGAGAGAGAGAGAGAGATAGTGAGAGCAGGAACACAAACAGGGGGAGTGGGAGAGGGAGAAGAAGCCTCCCGGCTGAGCAAGGAGCCCAATGTGAGGCTTGAAGCCAGGACCCTGGGATCATGACCTGAGCAGAAGGCAGATGCTTAACAGCTGAGCCACCCAGGCGCCCCATATTGGTTGATTTTTAAATACTAATGAAATCTTACATTCCTAGGAAAAACATCATTTATTTGTGACATTACATCTTTTTTATATTGTTGGGTTCTATTTGTTAATGTTTGTTACAAATAACTGCATCTAAGTTCATGAGGGATATTGGTCTGGAATTTTGTTTTCTTCTAATATCTTTGGTTTTGGTAACATAATGTTAAACTCATTAAATGATTTGAAGTGTATTTCCTCCAATCCAAGTTTTTAGAAAAGTTTGTGTAAAAATTGACATTATTTCTTCCTTTAATGTTTGGTAGAAGTTACCAATGAAGCCATGTGGGCCCAGACTTAAAAGATGTGTTTTTCTTATTGAGATATAATTGACATATAACACTGTATTAGTTTTAGGTGTACATCATAATGATTAGGTATATGTATATATTGCAAAATGATGACCATAATAAGTTTAAATTCATCGCCACATATAAATTTTTTTTCTCGTGATGAGAACTTTTAAGATCTACTCTCTTAACAACTTTCAAATACACAGTATAGTATTGTTAACTATATTCACCATGATGTACTTTATATCCCTAGGACTTATTTGTCTTATAATTGAAAGTTTGTACCTTTTTACCACATTCACCCACCTTCCAACCTCTGTCTCTGGCAACCACCTGTGTCTTTCTATTTAAAATAGATTTCCTATAGAGAGCACCTATTTGGGATTAATCTGACAATAGGCCTCTTATATTGTAGAGCAGGGTTTTCAACCTTGGTACTGTTGACATTTTAGGCCAGATTTTTGTGGGGTACTGTTGTCTCCGTTGTACGATGTTTGCAGCATTCTTGGCCTGTGTAGACTAGATACCAATACCTGAGTCCCACTCCTAACCCCCAGGTGACAACTAAATATGTCTCTAAACATCGTGAAATGTTGACAGGAGGCAAAATCATTCCTGACTGAGAATCGCTGGCTTACACCATTTAACTTTATTGCAATCATTGGTAGATTTGACTTTAAATCTACCATCTTATTGTTTTCTTTTTGTTTCATTTGAATTTTTTTCCCCTTTTCTCACCTTCTTTTGGATTGAGTAATTTTTAGAATTCTATTTTAACTGCTGTATTTATTTATTAATTATACCCATTTCTTATTATTTTTTAGTGGTTTCCCTAAGATTTACTGCATACATTTTTAACATATCACAGTCTACCTTCAAATAATATTACAACCACTCAACATTTAGTATAAAAACTTTACAGCAGTACATTTTCTTTTCTCCTTTCTTGGTCTTTTTGATATCCAAGAATTGTACCTTTGCTTCCTTCTGCCTCAATAGGTTCCTTATATGCGTGTGTTGATCAGCACTCAGCTGAAGATTTGAGGGGAAATGCATTCTGATCTCTGGTGCTCTCTGTGCATCTCTTTTCAAATCTGGTCATTTTGGCTTCTCTAAAAGTCAAACTCTTGTCTCCTCCCTTCAGGGATATTTCTAGAATCCGCTTAGGTTCTTCTCCTTACACTGCAGCTTAGCATGATGATAATTTTACTCACGGAAATCCTGGCATCTCTCCCATTTTCCAAATTGTTTTTGAGGATTACTTATAGTTACTTTCTGTTTTTAAGTGTTTCCAGACACTAGATAGTATTTTCTGTCTCTCTGTGATCTAGAATATGGTAAACTTGAGACCCTATCCTGTGACCCTATCCAGACTGTCCCTGTTTAGACACGCCCCGCCCACACGACATTCAACCCCATGCAACATTTATTAGTTCTGTAGACTAGTAATTTGTGGGACATTGACAAGTTACATATTATTTATTCATCCTTCCTCCTAAAGGATTTTTGGGTAATTTTGATAAGAGGGAGAATTTTCATTGACCTCTCTCTCCAAGAAAATTTTAACTTTTACTGTCTTACTAAGTTAAGAGTTAACTCAAAAAGCTGGAAGTTTCTCCTTTTTTTCTGTCCTATTGTCTTTTCTCTGGGATTGCCCCTCAAGTTTGAAATCCATTTCCCTGTATTATGTGAAGCCATTGAATTATGTTCTGGTCCTACTTCTAAGCTCTCTGTCCCCAGGCCATTTAGTCAGCTCCGTTGCCTGTGGGAGAATCCCAAATCTAACAGCCTTAGTAAAGAAGGGGGTATATTTTCCTCATGGAACCAACCTTGGGAAGGACAGGGATGTTCCAGGTATAATTAGAAACAGAGACTTGAGCCCCTCAGAATTTTCCCCAAATCTCCTCTCTGTTCCCCTTGTGTGATGATTTAATTACCTCACTCTAATTTCCTCTGAAATGCTGGATCCATGACTACATCAGTTTCCAGGCATGCCTTCGGTTCACCACAGTTTCCAATCTTTACTGCATATGAGACTCACTTAGGGAGCTTTAAAAAATTCAAGTCACACCCCATACCAATGAAATAAGGATGTCTGGGGGTGGGAGCCAGGCATCAATGTCTTATTTAGGGACAAAGTAAGAGGATAAGCCTTTCATAATACTGCCACTATATTTGTGTATAACTTGTCTCCAAATCCAATTCAGAGAAACATTTAATGCCTAGGCTGAAATTAGGGGTTCCATGAGCAAGTCTACAAGAAGGCCTATTATGTGAACTCACTTGTCCATCAGGGGCATTCATGTTTTATACAAAGAACCTGGAGCAGAGTCCTTAAAAAATTTCTGTACCTTAAATCAGCCATCAATAACAAAGATATATTTGCTCCCACTGAAAGGCCTATATATTCTTATGTTCTTTTTTTTAACCTAGATTTCTGAAACATTTCAATCTTTTCAGTCTAGCTCGAGAATGCTATAGAAACGAGCAGAAAAGTGAATGTATATCATTCACATACAGAATTTTACAATCTATGTGTAATGTTCCTACAAGCTTCTAGCCATTTCGTACAAGGTGCCTGTGGTTTTTCTTAACTATAATGTGGTTATCTATCTCTGGAATGTTTTGATACTTTTGTGACAAAGCAGGAATTTATCTGATGTATATGAGCTTCCTGCACTTCTGAGACCAAGTTTGAAAAATGTACATTCATGCAGGGAACCATTGACTTATTGTGGGTGCATTATTCCTTCTCAAGCCTTGTAAATTGAATCTTCCAGAAGACACACATAGTAGCCTATAAGAGGTAAAGCATTTTCTTGGGTTTACTACTGTTTTGTAATCTTAGTGGCAGATATTTTAGTATTTACTAAGGATTTCTTTTGAAATGGCTTCCAGCTTTTTGAGTTAACTCCATCCAACTCAAAGAGATTTTCTGCTCTATCCTTATTTTACTTAACTCAGATCTGATTTACTCTGTAAACTAGCAGAAATTTCTAGTGGTGGCATCGGTACTGCCTTGACCCAATGAGATAAGTCTCCAGATTTGTTCCATTTATAGTGCTTTGTTGTTTATTGAATTAGCACAGTCATGAAGAAGAATCATGATATTTTGGAAGAGGAGTTTTGGCAATAAAATTTGCCTTTATGCAATGCAAGAAGTTTTTTGAAAAGACCCATTACACTTATGTCGAACGAATGAACACTGAAATCACTTCATCTATTTATCCATTCATCAGATATTTTTTAACTACAATAGTTACTGAACTGCCTGCCTACTATATTTGTTGAGACACAGAAATCTTCTGAGACTCTAGTGGGTATAGACAGGTCTGTGGGGGGTGGTATCAGCAAGCACTGATGTAGACTCCAATAATTTTTATCCCTGAAAATGCTGGGAGAATTTATTTGGGATTTCCTCTACTCACTGGTTCTTCCTCATCTCCCTCCCCTCAACACCACTAAAACAACTGTCACCTCTACTGTGATCAAAATCACCCTATCTTTCTGGTGCTAACTGATCTTTTTGTTGGGATGTTCACTATCAAACCCCTGTCTCATATGTGGACCTCACTCCCAGATATTTTGATATAGTCGGTGGGCTCAGTTAGGAGGTGTTTTTTTTTCAAAAGCTTTCTAGGCGATTGCAAAGTTAAGCTAAGCTAAAACCTCTAGGCAGTTTGCAAAGGGTGATAGAGATACTGCAGCAGAACTGGACAAGTTTCCAGGGGAACAATTCATTTCTGTTGCACCTGTTGCCCTGTGGTTTGCATAAGTTCTGGGTTCAGACATGAGTACATATCTTTGTACCTTTGCCTTTTGTTATCTGTAGTTCAATACATCTTGCTTGGCCTCCAACAGTCTCAGTTCAAATTCTGCGTATGCCTTCTATTGTTAGGGAACCCTGGGTAAATCCCCCTAACCTTCCTGAAACTCCATTAACTGATGGGTAATGTAGGGACAAAGGAACTGAGTCTCCGAGTTCTTGTGCTGTTTAAATAAATGAGATTGGTATAGGAAAGCCTTAGCAACCTCCATGGCAGAAAAAGCACTCAATTAGTGGTGGCCTCTGCTGTCACATAGAAGCAGCAATATTTACCAGCCTGATGTGAGTTTGGGTTCCTCTAAGACAAAATTGGGACAAAAAATTAGTCTTTTCAAATTTGACAAGATGTTCAAATATTGTTGTTACTCAGAGAAAGCATTAAATGTAACATGTTCTATAGGTCACCGATTTCAAGCTTAATTAAACTCGGAAAAAGAATTTTAATCTGAGGCTCTTCACAAGCAAAAATCCAAAACACTTTAATGCTCTCTCCTATGCACAAATGGCAGGAATCTGAAATCATCTGCCAAGATGATTAACGGGGACAGATCTGATCTCTGAAGTCATCAGAAATAATCAAGGCCAAGTTTCATCTAGTGGAGAGTGCTGGGTTCTATTTACTTCCAGGTACTCCAGATTAAGATAAATGCTCTAGGTCCCTGGAAGCATGTATTCTAGAAAAGCAGCTCAAGATGTACTGTACACCTTACGGTGCCAGACAGGGAACCTAAGCTCAAGAAGCTCTACCAGCTGCTGTTCAGACATGGTCCTCACTGCAAATTTAAGTAGAGGACAGAGTTATTTCGAGATCTGTATGGGTCTCCTGTAATTCAAATCCATTGCTGGCGTTTGTGATTATTAATGAATTTGTCAAATTGTGCTATGCTCCAGATTTAGGCAAGAGGTGGATTACAGATAATTTTTCACTTATAAAAACGTTCTACCATATAAAATGGCATGCACTACAGATTACCTTAACTAATGAGAGATAACAGAGTGTAGAAGGGAATAAATGTTGGAATCAGACACACTTGATTTGAATCCAATTCCTGTGGCTTATTAGCAAATTACTTAATTTCTCTGAATCTCAGATTTTCCAGTAATAAAAGGGAGCTTTTACTACCTGCTTCAGAAATGTGTTGAAAAAATTATTCATCAAGTTACTATTTGTAAAGTGCCCAATATGATTTCAGGCACATAGTCAATTTCAACGTAGATTTGTTTCCATCTCTGTCTTACCCTTCTTTCTTTATTTGATACATATGAAGTGCAACATTCCCCTCCCCCTCTTCTTTTTATTTCAAGGCTCATTTGGAAATAACTGTGATACATAATATTTTAGGAAAGAGGGTTAATCCACGCAAGCAATATTGTTGCAGGTAATAATTGCTACTAAAAGTCCATAATGAGGGGCTGAGGAAAGATTGGAAGGAAAAATAAAGAAAACAGAACAGCCTGTTAAACTCTGTAAGTTTCCTGTCGGATCTGATTTTTGTAGACTCTACTTTGTTCTGATACCCATTAGTCCTTGTATGCATGGGGCAACTGCCTGGGACATTAACGTCTGGGAGAGAGGCACTAGGCACTGGAGGGTCATATGAAAATAGTGAGTTCATTGATCTAAGTGATCTGGGAGTGGGAGGTGCTGGGGTGTGAGAAGCTTCAAAGTCAAGAGGCGACAGAAGGAGAAGGTGAGATCATGTTGGGAGCTTCCGAACAAATTTTGCCAAAGGTTGATTTCCACCATCTGTATGTGACTCTGTTACTGACAAAGTCATTTTCTGTAAATAGTTCCCATACAACCTCCTAATTTTCTATAAGAATGGGCTATTGTGAGGTAGTGGGAACTTTTCCATAAGGAGGAAGAAGGTCGGTAGCCGGGAAATTGCACCTGGCCATTATGATCAAGCCAAGGAGTTGAGTGGTCTTCCCCTAAGCATAAAATAATTGAGGATTAGAGCAATTATCAGAGACAGATTAAGCTTATCCACAGCTTCCCATAGAACCAAGCCTTTGGACCAGGAGCCAAAGGGATGTCAGATAAAGTTTGGCTTGTTGGTTCATAGGCATGGGATATTTCAAATGTGTTTATGTATCTGACATATTAGGTAGAAGAATATATATGATTTCAAAAGATGTATAATTCTTAAAATTAGTATACATTGTCTGGTGTGAAATACATACCTAGGTCACTATTGTGCCTGTAAAACATTGGGACTTTGTACCTTTGGTTAATTTGTCATCTCTAGAGCTGTGATTCTAATTTGAGATTTGAGAAACAGGTTACCTCTGCACATCTTTTGCCAGTTACAAGAATAATAACATTAATGAAAATAACAATGACAAAAACTTAAACTTTTTTTTGAGGGTTTACAATGTATGTCATTCTGCTGATTAAATCCTCACTCATTTAAAACTCACAGAACATGGGGCACCTGGGTGGCTCAGTCGTTAAGCGTCTACCTTCAGCTCAGGTCATGATCCCAGGGTCCCAGGATCGAGCCCTGCATCGGGCTCCCTGCTCAGCTGGAAGCCTGCTTCTCCCTCACCCCCACTTGTGTTCCCTCTCTCGCTGTCTCTGTCAAATAAATAAATAAAATCTTAAAAAAAATAAAACTCACAAAACTCTGTAACAGTATTATTACAATGTTAATTTTACAAACAATTGAAAAGAATCCTTAGAGAAACTGAATGTAATTTCTGGCACAGTCAGGTTTCAGATTCCAGTGTGTTGATCTGCAGAGTCTGACCTACAAACCCTTACGATATTCATCTTCTAGAAGAAGGGCTGGCAAACTTTTTCTGTGAAGGACTAGAAAGGAAATACTTTAGATTTTTTTTGAGGCATACGGTTTCTTTTGCAGCTATTCAGGGCTGCGGTGATAGTACAAAAGTAGCCACAGATAATGCATAAAGGAAGGAGTGCAGCTGTGTTCTAGTAAAACTTTATTTACAAAAACACATGTTGGGCTGGCTTTGGTCCAGGAGCCGTAGTTCACTGACTCTCTAGAACAGCCTAATCCAACGAGGGCCGTGTTCTATATCTGCATTGCCAAATAGAGTAGCCATTAGCCACGTGTGCTTACTGAGCACTTGAAACGTGGCTGGTATGACCAAGAAACTGAACTTTAAATTTTATTTAATGTTAATTATTTCAATTTCCATTTAAATAGCCACATCAGCCTAGGGGCTACCACATTAGGCAGATTAGATTGTAAGTTTTGGCACATAAATCAGTTCTAGCCATCATGGCATAGATTAGACATGATTAGTCTGGAATTCTCTTAAAAATTTAAGTTGAAAGAACAAATAAAATGATCAGTTATAAAGCATACAGGGCAAATAAAAAAATCAGAACAAAGTAATTTAACTTGTGAGAATTATTATCTCAGCTTCTCTTCTCAAAAACCATTTTCAAATGAATGTAAACATGTTTTTTTTTTTCCCCTTCATTCTGCCACACACAGCTCTTTCATTAAAAATCTCTCTCTCTCTCCTCTCTCTCCATCTTTTCTTCCTGAGGATATATAGAGCCAAGGGATTATCTCTGCTCTCTTTCCCTTGGCAGTTCAGTGCCAAGGCTCTGTGAACTTTGGGCAAGTTATTAAACTTACATATTTCTTTGACAAGTTTTGGGAATTAATAATACTGTGTTTAAATAATTGTACTTTTTTTGTTTAAATTATTTGTTTTGTTTTAAATTAATTTAATTTTGTTTAAATTAATTGTACTGTGCTTAAAATAAAATGCCCAACTCTTGGGCACGGTACATGGTAGGTGAATTACAAGTATTAATTCATTTGCTCTTTTGCCTTCATCCTAATTTATGTTAAATTGTTGATTTCATTTCACACCATTGTAAACCATTGCCTTAGCCAAATCCACAACTTGGATTTTCTTTGCCATTTCAGCTGCTGATACTTCTTTCAAGGACAAGTTATTGACACTTATCTTTTTTCTAGGATACCAAATACTAACTCTATACAAAAATCAACATTCAGAAATTAGTTATGGCAGTCATACAAAAATTAACATAACTTATTTCTTCCTCATTCCTGTTGTTTAAATGGTTTGCAAAAACTGCCAAATCTGCTAAAACAGATGAAGATATTAGGTCCTGCTATGGACTAAATTTTGTTCTCCTGACATTCATATGTTGGAACGCTAACACGCAGTGTGATGGTATTTGGAGATGGCGCCTTTGTGAGGTTAATAGGTTTCCAGGAGTCACAAGGGTGAGGCCTTTTAAGGAGGAGGAAAATAAGAAGAGATCTCTCTGCCATGTGACTACACGATGAGAAGGCAACAACCTGCGAGCCAGCAGGAGGGCCTGCACCAGGAACTCAGTCTGCTGTCCCTTGGTCTTGGTCTTCCCAGCCTCAAAAGCTGTGAGAAATAAATATCTGCCATTTAAGGCCCCTCATCTATGGTATTTCATTATAGCAACCCAAGCTGACTAAGACAGGTCCTCAAATGTCTGGCTCCATTTGAGAATGCATATTTAAGCTCTATCTCCTGCCCACCTACACCATCATAGAAAAGAACAGATTCTGTCCCTGTCTGAGGATGTTTGCAAATATGAAATCCTATAAAAACTGTCTTGGTATGCACCATGAGATCATTTACATGTCAGGGAAAGTTGCTTGAACTTCAAACCAAAATATCCACCAAACTGAATATAGGTGTTAAATTAGCTCCTAAAAACGTAGCATCATAATATTTATGCATATTGAAATGCTTTGAAGTTATAAAGTGTAAGCACATTTGATGCTTTCAAAGTAATAGTTCATTGCCCATCAATTTTTCACTACTCAGCATCTGGTCACTGAAATATACTCCTTTTTTTTTTTTTTTTTTAAAGATTTTATTCATTTATTTGACAGAGCAAGACACAGCGAGAGAAGGAACACAAGCAGGGGGAGTGGGAGAGGGAGAAGCAGGCTTCCCGCGGAGCAGGGAGCCCGATGTGGGACTCGATCCCAGGACCCTGGGATCATGACCTGAGCCAAAGGCAGACGCTTAACGACTGAGCCACCCAGGCACCCCCTGAAATATACTCCTTGATTGAATGTGGAGTTTTAACATGTTTGTATCTATCTATATCTATATAGATATCTGTATAGAATATGTATAGAGATTCACATGTCACCATGCATGGGGATCTGAAGGTATGAAGACTTCTGAAAAGCTTTTCTGATTTGCTGTGCTAAAGGTGAAACCAGTCATTCAGTTGCTAATATTGAATTATGTAATGCACAAACTGCCATGAAATTTTGAGGCTACAAAGAAGAGGCAGCATCATTTCTTTTTTTTTTTTAAGATTTTATTTATCTGACAGTGAGAGACAGAGCGAGAGAGGAAACACAAGCAGGGGGAGTGGGGGAGGGAGAAGCAGACTCTTCGCTGAGCAGGGAGCCTGATGCGGGGCTTGATCCCAGGACCCTGGGACTATGACCTGAGCCGAAGGCAGACACTTAACGACTGAGCCACCCAGGAGCCCCGAGGCAGCATCATTTCATATAAATACTGTCTCAACCGCCTCTGCTGCTTTCATGAACATATTTTTCTGCATATTTAAAGTTTATAGCAGAGCACAAGGTTTAGAGTTTCTTTCCATATTCCAACTTTATAGCAAAGCCACAACTACATATTAATATAGCAGCTGTAATGTATTTCTAGTTAAGCTGTCATAAAGTCTAGGGCTTTCCACATCATCACTTTTGAAGGTCGGTGCCACAGAGAAAAAAGCCATTTGTACTGGGTCGCCATGGTGGTTTGTAATATACATGGTCATAAATATCACAATATATTTCATTTTTATATGTTTTTGATGAAGAGGTAAAAGTGCATCTTCTACAGTTGCTTTTCAGAAATTGCTCATCTGTTTGGAACAAGGGTGAAAGACACTGAAACTAAACATTATTTATCGAGACATCACCGCTCTTCACTCATACCACAGCTGAAATGACAAGAGGATGCCAATGATATTTCACTTAAAGTATTGATTTCCAGAGCTTGCCCCATGAAAGCACTGTGTGTATATTCAAGATAAATGTGAGAGAATGGAGATATTCTGACAAGCACCGTTTCCATTGTTTTTTATTTTTATCATTCTGATAATTTACATCCTTTTGAAGTGTAATTGGAAATGTCTTTCAGAAGTCACTTCACTGTTTCCATGTGGCTCCTGATATTTGTGAGTGCATAAGAAACATTTAAGTGCTCACGGTTATCTGTGTGTGTGTGTGTGTACACACATATATATGTGCATATGTATTTATATACACACAAGCTATACATACATATATACATATGTGTGTGTGTGTATGTATATGTATGTATGTATAGTTTCTTACAGTAAAAAAGATTTCAGTGAGCAATGCTGTTGTGTTCATCTATGGAGGTTGACCTAGAAGAGGTGTAAATATGTATCTCCTCCCTGGCTTTCCCTCTGTTTGGCTCCCATTTGGTTTTCTTCTTTCAATCAGTGGCTAACTACACTCATCCGTATCTATTAGCTAAGCTAATTCTCTTCCTTTTTATGTTCTGCCCATGACAACTTTTTATGCAAAGTCACTCCCAATCTCCTGTTTTATTTTTCATTGCCATGAACATCTACCAGGATGAGAAGAGTGATCTTCAGAAGGGAGACAGAGGTGAGCATGCAAATCAGCTCTGTGTGCAGGGGCAGAAGGAGTGGGAGGGAGGCATGCTGCAGCTTTTGTGTGCTTTACTCTGCTCTCCTTTCTCTGAGCCAGATCAAAGGGCTCCCAAAGCCCTACTTCCTCTGCTCTCCTGTTCTAGCCCAAAGTGTGAAGCCTCCATGTGCAGGGACCTTGAGAGGTCTGAGATTGGAGGTCATCATTCTGATCTCTTGCCCCTTTTGCTTTTTCCTTCTTAGTTCCCAAACTAGGTGCCTGCACTTACGTTTCTTATTTCTAAGTTTTAAGGGTTTCTTTCTTTTATTAAGAGTGATAGTAAGCAGCCATGGCCTTACCATTAAAAAGTATCAAGAGATCCAAACAAGCCTACATAGAGTTTCAACAATTATCCAAACACTGTCTCGTAAAACAGAAATGAATGCTGCCTATAGATTAAAGCACATCACCACTGATTTCAACAATGTCTGGGGCACCTTGGGATATTCATTTAATTTCCAATTAGCACAGTCCATTCATGCATCACTTTGGATATGTACTAACACAAAAACAAGGGAATAATAAATACAGAAATAAATATACTTCTGACCTATAATTTTAGAAATAGTGTGGGGTTTTCAGCAAAGATGTTCATCACATAAGAATATATACTTAAAATTTTTTTTAAGTATAGTTGACACACGATGTTACATTAGTTTCAGGTGTACAATGCAGTGATTCAGCAAGTTTATACATTATACTATGCTCACCACAAGTGTAGCTGCCCTCTGTCACCATACAATGCTATTACAATACCCTTGACTATATAAGAGTATATACTTTTAATAACTGGGATCTTAGAAATATAGAATTGAGTTCCACTGGTTTGTGAAATGAGTGATTTTCAGTAAAATATGTCTATGCTTATGTATATGGACATGTGTGTTGGCATTTATGTGTATTGAGAAAGAATACACAAGAGATATATTCTCACCTTTCCCATACATAAGATTTATTGGTGTTATTTTCAAAGTTGGAATTACTCAGTGTTACTTTAGAGTGCATCAAGAAGACACAGGATGAATACAACCAAATTCAGTTTCTGAATATCAAGGCAGGACCTACTCTAGAGGTGAAAAATTAACGAAATGGAAAATTAAATTTATTACAGCTCATTGATGTGATTAGCTTTATGATGTATGTAGTTGTTCAGTATAATTTTTAACACAGATTACATAAAGTAGGATTCTATTTTTAGAAAAGCATCTAAAATGCACTTAGTAAAAACTTCAGAGGCAATCCATAAGAGACAATTTACCTGCTGAATTTTTATAGATCATTTCTTTCCTTAAAAATGCTTTTAATTAAAAAATGTTTCTTTTCAGTTTTATTGAGAAATAATTGACATACATCAATGTATAAGTTTAAGGGGTAGTGATACATGAGTTACATACGTTGTGAAATGATTACTACAATAGGCTTAATCTTTATTTATTTATCAGATGAAAGTAGTTTGGCAAGTGAAGAGGGATAAAGTGGGGATAGTCAGAAATTCTTGAGAAACATCCCTACGGGTTGCTAGTTGATTAGTGGTTAGAATAGTAGTTAGCTGATTGATTAGTTTATTAGTATTGTCTGTTCAACCATTATTGATATGTTTCAATTACAGTATCTTTCTTATGCTATATTCAGAAGGCGTGATTTAGCAGTACCATTTACTAAAGAAGACAAAATGAATCAAAGCCCTATTCACACTATTCAGATACTTGAATTCAGGCTGGAAAGGTGTCAGTTAGGTATTTGGGCTGTACTCATCTCCCTCTTTCACAGTGTAATGGTATTAGGCTCTACCAGTTGACTTATAAGTAAACTTATATTGCTCAGTTCAAATCTCCACTTACCACTGTAACTAGAACTTCTAGTGCCGTGTTAAAAAAAAGTGGTGAGAGTAGGCACCCTTGTTTTGCTTCTGTTTCTAAGCAGAAAACATTCATTCTTTGACGATCACCTATGATGTTAGCTGTAGGCTTTCAATAGATCTTGTTTTCAATTTGAAACAGTTCTTTTCATTCCTGGTTTGCTGAGAGTTTTTTTATCATGATGATTGTGAAATTTTGTCCAGTATATTGTCCTTCATCTATTAAGGCAGTCAAATAATTTTTAATTTTAATATCACAATTTGGTTTATCCCACAGATGGGTTTTCAAATGTTAAACCAACTTTGCATTTGGGAAATAAATTCTAATTGGTCATGAGGTATTACTTTTAAAAAACGCATTTCTTGATTTCATTTGCTAAAATTTGTAAAAGATTTTTGTGAGTCTCTTTATTGTAGATAGTAGTCTGAAGTTTTTGTTAATTTTTTTGTCTGATTTTGATATCAAGGTAATGCTGTCCTTTTAAAATGAATTGGGAAATGTTCCTCCTATTCTAGTTCCTGGATAAATTTGTGTAGAATTATGATTATTTCTTTTATAAATATTTGGTAGAATTCAACAGTGAAGCTCCATGAGCCTAGAATTTTATTTCTGGAAGGATTTTTAAACACAAGTTCATTTAAAACAATATTCAGGTTACCTGTTTCAACATAAGTGAGCTTTGGTAGTTTGTCTTGAAAGAAATTTGTCCAATTCACCTAAGATTTCAAATTTATTGGCATGAAGTTGTTCATGATATTTATTATCTTTTTAATGTCTATACAATCTGAAGTGAGGTCCTCTCTTTTCATTTATGATGTTAGAATAAGCATATTAATTCCTTTTTTCCTTTTCAGATGTCTAAGTAGAGGTTTCCCATTTTTAGTGATTTTTTTTTCAATGAACCAACTTTTGCTTTCATTGATTTTATTGCTTTTCTATTTTCTATTTCTTTGGCTTCTATGCTTATATTTGATATTTCCTTTATTTTACTTGCTTTGGGTTTATTTTTATTTATTTATTTATTTATTTATTATGTTATGTTAGTCACCATAGAGTACATCATTAGTTTCTGATGTAGTGTTCCATGATTCGTTGTTTGTGTATAACACCCAGTGCTCCATGCAATACGTGCCCTTCTTAATACCCATCACTGGGCTAACCCATCCCCCCATGCCCCTCCCCTCTAGAACCCTCAGTTTGTTTCCTGGAGTCTGTATCTCTCATGGTTTGTCTCCCCTTCTGATTACCCCCTGCTTTGGGTTTAATATGCTTTTCTTTTCTTTCTTAGGGTGGAAGTTCCTTAGGTCACTGATTTGAGATCTTATTTTTAGTGTAAGCATTTGTTGCCATGATTTCCAACAAATTTTAATGTATTGTGGTTTCATTTTTTTAGTTCAAAGTATTTTCTAATTTCCTTGGATTTCTGCTTAATCCATGTCTAATTTATAAATATGTTCTTTAGTTTCCTTACATGTGGGGATTTTTCCTATATCATTCTGTCATTAATTTCATTTTGAGTAGAGGACACACTTTGTATCTTTTCAGACTTCTTAAATTTATTATTTATTTATTTAAAGATTATTTATTTATTTATTTGACAGAGAGATAGACAGAAGAGCACAAGCAGAGGGAATGGCAGAGGGAGAGGGAGAAGCAGACTCTGCACCGAGCAGGGCGCCCGATGGGGGACTCGATCCCAGGACCCCGGGATCATGACCTGAGCCGAAGGCAGACGCTTAATCATCTGAGCCACCCAGGTGCCCAGACTTCTTAAATTTGTTGAGACTGGTTTTATGGCTCAGTATATGCTCTACTTTGATGATCATTTTAAGTGTGCTTGAAAGCCCATATGCTGGTATTTTTGGGTGGAGTTAGCCATAAATATTAGTTAGGTCAACCTGGTTGATAGAGTTGCTCAAGTCTTTTATATTCTCGTTGATGACTTCTCTACTTTTTCTAGCAGTTACTGAGAAAGGAGTGTTGAAATATCAAATGAAAATTGTTGATTAGTCTATTTCTCTGTTAAGCTCCACCAGTTTTTTCCTCATTTACTCTGAAGCTATGTTTTTTGGATGCATCCACATTTGTGATTTTTATATCCTCCTACTGATTCAATCTCTTTATCATTATAAAATATCACTCTTTATCCCTAGTAATATTTCTTTTTAAAATCTACTTCATTTTACATCAATTTTATATCTTTTATTTTACTTTTACCCTCATTGTGTCCTTGTACATAAAATTTGGTTTTTCCCCAAAAATATTGAGATACAATTAACATATAGCAGTGTGTATGTTTATGGTATACAGCAAAATGATTTGACTTACATTACTATGAAATGATCACCACAATAAGTTTAGTTAATATTCATCATCTTATATAGATTAAAAAAAAGAGAAAAAAAGTCTTTTTCCTTGTAATGAGAATCTTAGGATCTAGTTTCTTAACAGTTTTCAAATACACAGACAGTTGTGTAACTTTTATTTCTTATAGACAACATATAGTTGTTTTTAGCTTTTCAATTCTGTCTAAAATTTTTGATTTTTTATTCAGTGTTTAGACCATTTATATTTAAGGTTAACTTGTTTATTTAATTAATCAATATAACTTTATTTAAATCTCTGAGCTTATTGTTTATATATGCCCCATATTCTCTTTTTTCCAATTTTTTTCTTCTCTTGTCTTCTCTTATATTAACTAAGTTTATTCTTATGATTTCATTTAATTTCCACGTTGTGTCTTATCAACTATACCTCATTGTTTTCTCTTATTAAAGTAGTTTCTTTTGGGATTTTATTTTATTATTTTTTTATTTTTTATTTTTTTAAAGATTTATTTATTTGAGAGAGAGAGAATGAGAGAGAGCACATGAGAGGGGTTAGGGTCAGAGGGAGAAGCAGACTCCCTGCTGAGCAGGGAGCCCGATGTGGGACTCGATCCAGGGACTCCAGGATCATGACCTGAGCCGAAGGCAGTAGCTTAACCAACTGAGCCACCCAGGCGCCCTCTTTTGGGATTTTAATATACATTTTTACCTTCTGAGTCTACCTTCAGATATTTTGTATCACTCCATGGCAGTGTAAGAAATCTGCATAAAATTACTCTTATTTCCCACTCCCATCCTGAGGTTGGAGGGTTGAGGGAGAGGGAGATAAGAAGAGTCCTCGCTGAGTGGGGAGCCTCACTGGGGCTGGATCCCAGAACCCTGAGATCATGACCTGAGCTAAAATCTAGAGTCCGATGCTTAACAGACTGAGCCACCCAGGTGCCCTGTATTGTTGTTATTTTTGTTTTAATTAGTAGGATTTTAAGATGTGCTTATAACTTTCTGAGGTTGGCCTACTTTTCATTTTCTGAAGTCAACCAGATATCCTCTCCGTAACTAGCTTTGTACTCAACTGAATGGTAAGTATCCAGACAACCACATTTTCTCTAATCAGTTCATTTATTTCTATTTTCTAATTTAGGTTTTTGGTATTAATTCGATAATTGATTCAATAATTGAATCACTCACTTGAATATTATCTACATAGCTATTTGTTGCTTAGATATAAATGCATTTTGTTCTTCTGAAGGTCACTCTAGAATTGCTTACCTTCCACATATTTTATAACTGTTCCCTTAGTTATAATATGGTTAGTTTTATATGGTTATAATTATAATTTTATAGCATGGTAAATTTTACCATAGTTTGCATAAGTTTAATTATAAACTAAGGCCTAATAAAATACTGTCTACACATTTTTTTTCCTAATCTCTGACACTCAGTTTGACTTTTTCCTATTAGGTTGTTGAAATATTTTAACAATGACGATTTTTGAGTAGTTGTGTTTCTGTTGCTATAGGAACGTAACCAGAGTGTACAAATAATTGGACTACAACTAAATTACTAATATACTAATTACTCAATATGAATGTACTGATATTAGATAAGTATCACAGAGTAGATATTTTTAGGAATTTAATGCTTGAGTGTAAATGTGTATGATTTTACCTCTATGAAAAGTGAATTCATTTCTTCAAAAGTGCTGAGCACATTGATTTGAAAATTTGTACCTTATCCATCAGCAGCTGCAGTAAAACACTTCCTTGTATAAAAGTCAAGAAAAACATTACCTGAAACTATGTTTAAATGAGGTAATTTTTCATTCAAACTATAGCCCAGCCATAAAAATCTAGGGGTCACATTTACAATAGGACTCTAGATCAGGATTTAGTTTAAATAAAGACCCTAGTTATATCTGAGCAACTTGCTCAAACTGACCATGATACATGTAAACCTGTTATTTTCAATATTTAGTATTTTTAACATAAATTATTTTCAGGGCATTTTGAGCTAATATGGAATGTCAACAGCAGGAATGTCAACATTTCATGGAATATAATACAAAGATTAATTCTATTACATCTGAATCTGATTCTCTAAGGTCCATGAAAATCACATAGGGATGGCTCCATACTTTCAGGTTCATAAAATTGCTATAGGGGGTCATAAATTGGCTCTATGAAGTTCACTTTGCCCCCAAGAGAAACCATGAAGAGCAACATGATTCGAACTATGCTGTGTGTGGTAGAGAGAATTAATGCAGCAGGAAAAAATTCAGCTTGAATTTAGTTTCACAGTAGCAAAGTGTACAATGCATGAATAGAAATTAGACATCCATAGTGACTGAAAATATGACTGTTAGTCTCTCCATAGATAACTAGCAGCCTAAGAAGCAATTAAAAATGCAAAGGAACTGGGTGATGGGCATTAAGGAGGGCACATGATGTGATGAGCACTGAGCGCTATACGCAACTGATGAATTATTGAACACTACATCTGAAACTAATGATGTACTCTATGTTGGCTAACTGAATTTAAAAAATAAAGCCTATGTAGGAAGTAATATCAAAAAATGCAAAGGAAGAGTAGTATTTACTTCAAAATTTAAATATAATATTTGGAAATCTTTAGAGACCAAGATGAAGGAGAAAACCCCTCACATCTAGTCTCCTTGCTTGTATTTGTTTAATTCCTCATTAGAATTTTTTTATGCCTCTGGGGACCTCACAGGAGGACCAGAGGGATAGCATTTCTGACTGTTCATATTCTAATAAATGAGAAGGAAGGACAATGCAGCAGTTTTCCTCTAAAGTGATGACTGAACTTCATTATTGTTAAGAAAACTGTGTGTTCAGTTTATCTGCTATCATGGGAAGTTCCTTGGACACTATCAAAAGCTGTCAGATTTCCTTTTTTATTGTAAGGATTAGAAATATGTAATTATTTAGTCTTTGCTTTAAACTAAGTACAATTTGGGGATGTAGTTACTAAAACATCTCTCCTTTCAATTTCCTGCAAAAACCCTTTGAACAGACTCATTCGGCCACAAATAATGTACAAATCTGTCTGACTTTCAGTGCCTCTGTGTTGTGTTATTTCCATTTGTACAGTCTTATTTTTAACTACTTTTCTTCCTGTGTGCTAAGTTTCAGCAAAGGTGAATCGTGTTCCTCCTTAAGCTTTTCCTTCTTTATACTTTTGCTTCTTATATCTATGCCTTTAAACACTTCTCTGCCCTGCTCAGAATCCTTCATGGAGTCCTTCCTAATGGCTTCAAACATAAGAAAATCCTCTCCCTAACTCTGCAAGGCACATATTTGTGACATTTTTTTTTAAGATTATTTATTTAGTTGAGAGAGAGAGAGAGAGAGAGCAAGCAGGAAGAGGGGCAGTGGGAGAACGAGAGAATCTCTCTCAGGCAGACTCTGCTCTGAGCACCTGAGCAGGGAACCCAATGTGGGGCTTGATCTCACGACTCTGAGAACATGACCTGAGCTGAAAACAAGAGTTGGACGCTTAATGGACTGAGCCACCCAGGCGCCCCTGTGACATTCTAATTCTGATTTCAGTCTAATAGAAACTCTGTTAGTGTATCTGCCACAGTGTTTAACATATAGTATGAACTCAATGAATATATTTTGAGTGAATGCTAAATAAGTTGATAATTAAAATAACATGCACCAAAAAAAAAAAAAAAATAACCTTTGGACTATATGGACAGAAAGTACTTCTTGCAGGTTTTTTGTTGCTTTTCTAACTAGCATTAATTTTTTCTTCAACACAAAACATGATGCCAGAAAACATAGATAATGGTTCATTTCTGAAAGGTTATTGTCTTCATCCATTTGTACTACTATAAGAAAATATCACAGACTAGGTTGTTTATAAACAACAGAAATGTATTTCTCATAGTTCTGAGACTGGAAGTCTGAGATCAATATGTCAGCATGGTCACACTCTGGGAAGGGTCCTCTTCCTGGGTCATAGCTGATGCCTTCTCACTGCATCCTCATGTGGTGGGAGGAACTCAGGAGCTGTTAGGTCTTTTTTTAAGGCACTGATGCTATTCATGAGGGCTCTAGTCTCATTAACTAATCAGTTTGAAAAGTCCCCAGCTCCTAATACCATCATATTTGGAGGTTAGGATTTCAACATATGAATTTGGGGGAACCCAGACTTTCAGGAATGAACTTTTAAAACGCAAAATTCTAAACAGAAAAGTATGAAAAATTTCAAGAATTACTTATATTCAAATATCATAAAACAAAATAAGGAAAACCAAAACAGATTGGGAGATATTAGCAATAAATATGATAATGAGATAGTGTCCTTCATAGAGAAAGCATTCACACAGTTGACTTTACTCCTGAAACTATCACTGTGGCTATGGACAGGAGATGTACCCTGATTGGGCACCCCTTTGGGGCTCGAAGAAACATCTGCTTTACCAGAAACACATGAATTCAAAAATAAAACCAGAGGTTTTTAAGGAGTAGGAATGGATTCTAGAAATGAAATCAATAATTTCCCACTACAGTGGGATTGAGATTGATTTTTATTATTGCTCCTGTTCTTTTCCAGGTTTCCAGATTTTCTATAATAACCATGAATTATTGCTTCTATGATAAAAAAAGAATTCTGTGGGTATGTATTATTTTTAAGAAATGAAATAAACTCATTGAATGTGAGCCAGCTACAAGAGCCTCTGTAAGAAGGGGAGAGTTATTCTCTTAGCTGTAATAAAGACCAAAACAAGGTGGCCTCAGTGCTCCCAACTGAGGGCTATTAAATCGAGCTGAGGGTCTCCCAGTCTCTGATACCCGTTCTGAAGTGTCACCCTTATTCTTGTTCCTCTTGATAAGCAGTTCTCGGCAAAACTATTTCTTAGAGATACATTTTAGGACAGAAAGTGTAGGCGAACTGTAAGCTAGAATAAAGGGATCTATACTACTTTTCCTTGAAAGAAACACCTTCAATTAAATAACAAAAATACGGATATGGAGAATCTTCACATGTCATTTGAAAAAGATACTGCCTTGCAAAGCACACGTGACATTTTTCTGTATCATTAGTCGGTTGTACATATGCACGTGTGCATGCCTGGGCCACTTCGACTCTGGAACCTTAATTTCTTCCTTTGTACAAATAGTTGTGTTAGATGATCTTTGAGGTGGGTCCTCTTCACCTCTCAGATTTCTAAAGTTCTAAATCATATGTATCAGGTACCTTTCCTCTCTCGGTTTCTCCCATAATGAATAGTGAGGAGACACAGGAGAAGACATAATTTTGGCTCAATTATTGATAATGTTTACTATGGTGGTTAATCTCCATTAAAGTCATCTTTCCTTGAACTTGTCACTGATTCAATAGCAAAAATAATTAAGAGTTTTTAACTTTCAGTTTTTGAGTCTTTGAGCCTGGAAGCCTCTGAGTAAAATTAGCAGTTTTCAGAGAACAGGCAAAGTTACCTTTCCAAAACAACAATCAGGCAATTTTTAAGGATTGCTCTCTCTGGTCTAATCTGTGACCTTGTTTCAAGCTAACCAGACGGGCTGTCACCATTTTATTGGAATGCCTATTCCTGCAGCCCATGACGTCAAGGTAGCTGGTGCTTTGGAAGAGGATTTTATGAGCCTTTTTGACCAAACCTTAATATTTAGGTAGCAGTAATATAGTTTTTTTTTAATTTCATTTTATAATATAGGTATTGATATACGTACTCAAGTGTTATATTGCAGCATTATTAAAGAAATCACCTTGATTCACTGAGAATCATAATTGAGTACCATTATCTTAAAGTAGCTTTATAATTTTTTTCAGCCTATTTAAAGAAAAGTAGTAACAAGTTTAAGAAAATGGCCCTAACTCCAGAATGATCTTGAAAAATAAATGTGATTCTCTGTAATCACTGATGTGGGGAAAAGACATATTTTTGATAAAGGATGGTCAATGTTTTCATTTTCTTTATTCAAGACAACATTTCTCAAACTTCAGTTTGTTCTGCTTTGTTTTGTTTTTATAATTACCTTCAGAATATTTGCCACAGTCTCATTCCATTATTATTTTAGTATTTTAAAAATATTCTTTTCTCACTTTATGTAAATAATAAACTTTATATTTCCATGAATAAAATAACTACTTACTTGTCATACATACAAGGTAACTATAAAAACGTGTATGTACCAAAACATGTTATAACCAAATACAAACGTGTAACCAAACTATACCATTGACTTTAAAAATTAAAAAAAAATAAGCAAAACAGAGCAATAATGCATGTCATTGATTTATGCACAATTTCTGAGCTGAAAAATAGGGTTTGCTGGTCACTAATAATTGCACAGTGCATTGACACTTTATTTTAGATGAAAGTGGGGTTTAAAGTTAATTATTCACAGCTATTAAAAATTTTTAGCATCAATCAGCATATCTCTGTAGTAGGAAAACATGAAAGATATTTAACCATGCCTCCAATAGTAAAAATTAATTTTTTATCAATCAAAATGATATAAGTGGTTTTTCTTCAATAAGCCTTTATTTCAAGAAGCCATCTGAAAGGCTATTCTGGATCTGCTCTTCAGAACATGTCTTTATTTAATAATTCCCAGTTTTGTAAGCATCAATTCCTAATGTTTAGGATAATCTCAACAATTTTTTCTGGTAAGTTAATAACTAGGTAATTCAGACAATTATATTTGTTTTTTTTTTTTTAAAGATTTTATTTATTTATTTGAGAGAGAGAGAATGAGACAGAGAGAGCACATGAGAGGAGGGAGGGTCAGAGGGAGAAGCAGACTCCCCGCCGAGCAGGGAGCCCGATGCGGGACTCGATCCAGGGACTCCAGGATCATGACCTGAGCTGAAGGCAGTCGCCCAACCAACTGAGCCACCCAGGCGCCCTGGACAATTATATTTGTTGATTGGAGGACTGAATGAACAAAGTGAGAGAATTTCCAACTAGCGTTGTCTTTTCATTTTTTTTTTTTAAGCCAGACACTCAGACACTGCACTCACAACCTCCTAGGTTAGTACTCTTATGCATATCATGTAATTGAATCCCAGAGAGGTGATGTAATACATGGAAGCTCACATAGCTGTTGAGCCTCAGCCAAGACCAGAATACACTTCTAATACACTCCTGAGACTCTCTTCTCATAGTTCAACTCAGCTACCTCTGGGGAAGCTGGAATGGACTAAAGACTTTAGCCTTGCCTTCATCTTCTTCAAGCGCTCGATCTTGGGTTCCAGCAGTGCCTGGCAGGAGCTGACCTTGCTTAGGTGGGGGCTGTTCCTTTGCTTTCTGGTTATCTAACCTCAGTTGGGCCACCCCTGCTCTAAAAACTCTAAAGCAGGCATATGGGCAAGAGCCTGGCACAAGTTTGGAAATATGTTCTGTGCACACACCCTGAGTCAGGATAAGTCACACAGAGAAACTTCAGCAGCCTCCAGACTTTCTTCCCATACCTGTCCCCTCCCTTCCTTCTTATCCATTGTTCCCCTTACTGCTTTTTCTCCCAGCTTGGTCCTACCTTTGTAGTTGGGGCTCCCTCCCTCTCCCAATCCATTAGTGTGGCACCTGCTGTCAAGTCACCTGGCTTACTACAGTGGTATTTCAACCATACTTCAGCAAACAGCCATCATGTTAAAAATTTGGTGTCTAATGAAAACAAATTTAAAAATTGGTTTGTAAATTTGTGGACTGACATTATTTATTGCTTCTTAATTCTTTTCATTATGTAAATTTGACCATTTTCTTCTTAAAGATACGAGTTTCATTCCATAAAGGAATTGTAGAAAGGATGACATTACACATATTTCATGACTTGTTAACAGTTTTGGATGTAAAATAAGTGAGTAGATGAAGGAAAAGAGAGAAGATTGAGATTCATAGTCAGCCTGGGGATTGGGGCGATGCCAAGTTTTATCTATCTCTGCTGACCCAGGTCTTTGTTAATAGGAACAATAAGGAGTGTGCTCTATTTATGAGCCTGAAGGGCTAGGGTCAGATCAGTTCAGCAATATTTTAAAACATCACTTTTCAACTTAATGGCTTCTCTCTCATACATCATGAGTCCTTCTCGCTCAACCATTTCATCCCAATCAGCATATACACATATTCTGGAAGCATCCATCTTCAAATGAATAAAACAAAACCCATCCAAAGAAAAAACAAAACCTCAGATGTCCTTTGACTCCAGAAACCCTACAGCTAACAGCACATATTTCTTCCTTGTTTTATAGAAAAACATCTCTTAAAAATTGTGATCTATCTTCACTGCCTCCAACTCATCCTCCTTTCCCTCCTCCAGTCTGACTCTTCCAATTTGACTTTCATCCCAACTACTTGACTACTCTTGAAAAAGTCATCACATTTGTCCATGTTGCCTAATTGTATGGGAACATTTTCTTAAATTATCTCACTTCTCAGTAATATTTAATCCAGTCCACTATTCCTTCTTTAAAACTGTAAATACTCGTTTATTGGTTTTTGTGACACCATACTCACTGGTTCCTAATGTCTTATTGGCTGCCTCTTTTCAGTCTTTTTTCATGGTCCTTTTACTATCAGACCTTTAAAATTTGGAATTTCCAGGGGCCAGTCCTAGTACTTCTTTTCTTCTTTGATTACTTGGCCTCTTTTTTTTTTTTTTAAGATTTTATTTATTTGACAGAGAGATAGACAGATGAGCACAAGCAGAGGGAATGGCAGAGGGAGAGGGAGAAGCAGGCTCTGCACTGAGCAGGGAACCCAATGCGGGACTCGATCCCAGGAACCTGAGATCATGACCTGAGCCGAAGACAGACGCTTAACCATCTGAGCCACCCAGGCGCCCTGATTACTTGGCCTCTTAAATGATATCTTGTCTCATAGTCTTAAATACCTTCTATTACTGATAATTCAAATTTATTTATTCCCTACTCATATCATCTGCCAATATGAAGCTTTAGTCAATTGTTTAGTCTTCTAACAATGGAACCACCCCCAACAAAAACTTGTTTTTTCCAAAGCTCCTGTACTCTCAGTAAAAATGGCTCCTCCATCCATCTGTATCCAATTCATTATCAAGTCCAAGTCTTTACACCTTTAAAATATTTCTCAAATCCATTGACTTGCCTCCGTATTGTCAACCTCTGCCTCAATCCAGCTAGCATCATCTCTACCCCAGAAAACTGAAATTAATCTGAAATCTTGTCTTCCAGTTTCTACTCTTGCTCCTCATCTACCCATTCTTTACACATGAGCCAGAGTGATCTTATGCAAGAGTAAAAGAAATCATGTTCCTCCCTAATTTTAAATCCATTCATTGACTTCCAATTCTTCTTAGGAAAAATCCAAATATTTTCAATGTCTTTTAAGCTCCTTAGTGATCTATATACTTCTCCAACTGTATCTCATACCACTCTCCCTCTCCAATTATCTCCAGACAACTCTTCTCCTTTCTGATCCTTCAGCATAAAAGGCCCTTTCATCCATCAGAGCCTTTGTACTTGCTATCCGTTCTGTGTGGAATGCTCTTCCCTCAGCTCATGTCAGAGTTCTCTCATATCTTACCCATTATATTTTTCTTGACAAAAATATCCTCTCCTAAGAGATCCCTTTACTGATGACTGCAAAGTTGACTTCTCCTACTACTTTATACTACATCTTATTTTTATTTTCTTTATAGCACTTAACAAAATTTGAAAATATATCTTATTTAGATTATTACTTGTCTTGCTGTAATCATGACAGGCAGACACCTTGTCTCCATAATGCCTGAAACATAGTAGGCATTAGTTAATTATTTGCTGAATCCTGAATCATAGGAACTTATAGTTGATTTTGGGAAATCAGGATGTATGAAAATGTCCATATTAGCTCAAGAGAAGCATCAAGTAATATTACAAAGGAGTACCTAATTAAATTCTATGTGAAATGATCAGCAAGGAGTTCTATATACATTTCAAAAAAGTAGAAAATATTTGTAAAAGGAAAGGATATATGGGTATTAAGTAGAGGGAGCTAGAGAAAGCCAAGTTATAGTAGGGAAATGCAAACGTATGAAGATTTGAATTAAGGAAACAGTTTATCTTGATGCACAATTCATAGATGAAAGGGCTGCAAAATTAGGATTAGGGAATATTTCTTAAAGTTTTAAATTTACTAGGTAGAGAAATTTAGACTTTTTATGAAATAAGTAAAGAATCAGTGAAATATTGGGTCTAAGGAGCAGTAGTTGATGTGATATTAAAGTAGTATAATTTAATGAAGGGGTCAATTGTGAGTGAAAAAAAGAGAGGATATAGGAGGAATGACTAAGAAACTCTTATACGTGTTCCCACAAGGACTGATGGGAAACACAGTGGCAGGGGCTGTGGAAAGAGAAATGAAGGAATGTGTGTAGAAGACATTTCAAGGAGTAACAGAATTGTTGGTTGGATATGAATTGAATAAGGATTAGAATGAGTGAAAGATTACTGGGAGATTATTGTTGACATTGGAAAAAAAGACAAAATTGAATCTAGGTAAAAATACACACAAATACACACACACACACAAATATACTTCAAAAGAAAGAAGTATCATTATTCACAGATGACATGGTTTTTTACCTAAAACATATAGATTTAAAAAGTGAATTTAGTAAGTGTGCTGGATGTAAATTCAATATAAAAGAATCAAATTTAAAATACATACCAGCAAGCAACAATAGTAAATAAGATTTTTAAAAGATTTGGTTAATAATAGCATCTACAAACATCAAATACCTAGGAAAATGTTGAATGAAAGCTGTGCAAATCTTCTACACAAAAAGCTATAAAACATTATTAGAGAGGGATTAAATGATTGAAATGATATTGTATGGTCCTAGATTGTTACATTGTAAAGATGTCACTTCTCCTCAGAATAATGTACAGATTTAATGCAATCCCAATCAGAATCAATTTGTGGGAATTGATAAGCTAATTCTAAAATTCATCTGCAAAGGCAAAGGAGCCAAGAATAGGCAGGGCAATTTTGAAGAAGATAAAGAAAGTTGGAGGATTCATACTATAAGATACTAATCTCCATTATAAAGCTATAGTAACTAAAATAGTGTGGACATTCATATAAAGATAGATAAACTGACTAATGAAATAGAAAGTCTAAACTCAAGCACATACACATTAATGACAACCGTTGCTAAATTTGGTATGTAACTATATGTTGCTTTTATATTTATTTAGATTTATATTTGCCTATGTATTATAGGAATCTAAATTTCGTAAAGGAAATTTCTGTAGCTCCAAACATAGATGTGTTATGCATGTAGTATAGAATCAATAAAAATTTTGTTATGTGATGTTAAAGAAGTTAAGTTTCATTCTGTTATTCAATAAATATTTATCAAGGGCTTATTATGGGCCTAGCACTGTTCTAGAAGATGTGATAGGTTGATTGTATCAACAGCCTCCCTTCCTTTCACCTCTGTATCCAAAGCCTTTGATAATATCCTGTCACACTGACTCTGGGCTTGGCCAATGTGACTTGATTGGACCAACAAAACAACTGCAAAGTTAATGTTAATAAAGGGTTTTTATTTTATTTTTATTTTATTTTATTTTATTTTATTTTATTTTATTTTATTTTATTTTATTTTTCTAAAGATTTTGTTTTTTATTTATTTGACAGAGAGAGACACAGTGAGAGAGGGAACACAAGCAGGGGGAGTGGGGGAGGGAAAAGCAGGCTTCCCGCTGAGCAGGGAGCCCAACACGGGGCTCGATCCCAGGACCCTGGGATCATGACCTGAGCCGAAGGCAGACGCTTAACGACTGAGCCACCCAGGTGCCCCAATAAAGGGTTGTAAAAATGCTTGCACATTTCTATTCCCTTTTATAGAACCCTGCCACTACCCTGAGAACAAACCCAGGCTAACCTGATATAGGGATGTGAGAGACACACAGAGAGGAGCCAAGGCATTGCATCCTAGACCAACAAGCCTTCAGCTACCAGCCAGCTGGCCAAAGACTCATGAATGAAACTGGCAAGGATCAGCCAAACCTAGCACAGATCTGCTAGGGGAACTGCCCACAGGGGAACTTCCTACAGACCCATAAATATGTGAGAAATAATAAATGATTATTAGTTAAATCTACTAGGTTTTAGGGTGGTTTGTTGATCAACAGTAGCTAACCGATCTAATGAAGGAGATATAGCATTAAATAAAACACAAAAAATTTACTTTCATGGTAATTATTTTCAAGTAATAAAGACACATTATGCCAGATGGGGATAAATGCTATGGGGAGATTTGCTTCAACATAGCTTAATTATGTGCATCTAGTAAATATTTCCTGTTTAAATAACAAAGGAAAAATAAACTGTTTTCTCAATTGCTTCTTCTTTTTTTTTTTAAGATTTTATTTATTTATTTGACAGAGAGAGACACAGCGAGAGAGGGAACACAAGCAGGGGGAGTGGGAGAGGGAGAAGCAGGCTACCCACTGAGCAGGGAGCCCGATGCTCAGGGAACAGACTATAGGTGGCTTGGTCTTACAGAGGGCATGGAGACTAGCATTCTTTTTTTTTTTTTTTTAAGATTTTATTTATTTATTTGACACAGAGAGAGACAGCGAGAGAGGGAACACAAGCAGAGGGAGTAGGAGAGGGAGAAGCAGGCTTCCCGCGGAGCAGAGAGCCCGATGTGGGGCTCGATCCCAGGACGCTGGGATCATGACCTGAGCCGAAGGCAGCCGCTTAACGACTGAGCCACCCAGGCGCCCCGCTTCTTTTTAAAATAAATTTTTACTTGAGAACAGTTTTAGATTTACAGAAAAAAATTGTGAAGATATTATAGAGCTCCATATATTCCACACTCAGTTTTACCTATATGAACATTTTACTTTAGTAGCCTACATATAATTAAGGAAACATTATTGATAACTCAATGTTAAGTTCACACTTTATTCAGACTTCCTTAGTTTTTACCTAACATCCTTTATCTGTTCTGGAATCTCATTCAGGGTGTCATTTACATCTAATAGTCATGTCTCCTTGGGATCCTCTTTGATCTGGCCATTTCTCAGATTTTCCTTGTTTTTGATGAACTTGACAATTTTGAAGTGTACTGGTCAGGTATTTTGTCATTCAATTTATGTTTGTCTGTTTTTCTCATCATTAAACTGGGATTATGTGTTCTTGGGCAGAAGACCACATAAGTAGAATGCCATTTTATTTACATCATATTAAAGGTTCATACTATCGACAGGACTTGACTGTTGATGTTGATCTTGATCAGCTGACTGAAGTAGTGTTAGTCAGGTTTCTCCATTATAAAGTTACTCTATTCCCCCTTTTTCTATTCTGTAATTTTTGGAAGGAAGTTACTGTGAGCAGCCCAGAATTAAGGAGTAGGAAGTTATGTTCAACCTAATTGAGAGTAGAGTATCTATATAAATTATTTGGCGTTCTTCTAAATGAGACATTTGTCACTTCTCCCCCATTTGTTATTCAATTATTTTTTTATATCAGTACAGAGTCATGGGCATTTATTTTATATTTTGGTTATAATTCAATGCTACCTTGTTTCGTTACTCAAATTGTTCTAGCTCTGACAATTGGGAGCTCTTTCAGTTGGTGCCTATGTGTCTTTGACATACTCCCATTATTGTGTGTGTGTGTGTGTGTGTCCATCTGTCTGTGTACTTGGGCATTTCCTTCCTTTCTGGTTCTACAAGATGATCAGAATTATCTTGTGTATTTCCTGCCATTGTTCTAGACTCAAGACATTTTTCCAAGTTGTGGAAACTTGGTTCCTTTTCTTTTCTTTTTAAAGATTTATTTATTCATTTTAGAGAGAGAGCGAGCAAGTACAAGTGGGAGGGGCAGGGAGAGGAAGAGAGAATCTCAAGCAGATTGTGCTGAGCATGGAGTACAAGGCAGGGCTCGATCTCATGACCCAGAGATCACGACCTGAGCCCAAACCAAGAATCAGATCCTCAGCTGAATGCATCACTCTGGGGCCCCTCTTCGTTCCTTTTTTTGAAGAATGTTATTAGAAACTAAGATCTATGTGCTAGAAATGCTCATTGCTACTAGGGTGTTGTGACTTCTAGGTTCTCTCAACTGACAGAAAAAAGATTGTGTGTACACAATTGCCTTTTCAGGAACTAAAACATTGTATATACTTACACAGAAAATTGTTTATTGTCTTCTAAAAGTACAAAACCTCTGTAGTTTGTTATTCTGATTCCTGGCAACTGGAAAGATATTTTATACCTTCAAGAAGTAATCCTTAAAATTCCACATTTAGGAGAAAGAATTTTATTTCCTATGCATCATCTTTATTAGTGCTTGGTTACTGATTTATTGCCTGGTAATGGTAATTAAGGTACAGTTGAGGTCACTTATACTGGAATAACTTTCAGCAATGTTCTGATTTGAAAATCACATTTTTTTTTTTGTTCAAACCCTTAAAATCTGCTGAGGAAGCTACTTTAAGTAAGCAAGCCCATTCCATGTTATTTTTAAAAATATAGTCACTTTTACAGATAAGTAAGGAAAGAGTCTTAGAAAATTTGGAGACTACAAATATATTCACATATGTTTTAAATAATGTTGAATACTTAAAAATTACAATATACTAAAACTCTATTTGGCAAATCAAACATGAAATATTTCACATGATTGTCTCCAATAACAGAAAGCCCTATAAGCATTAAAATATTCTAGCTTAAGAGCTTAACTGTTTTCTCTCTGAAATATATTTAAAATGTCTTTAGAGTCATGTTGGCTAACTGAACATAATTTAAAAATGTGAAAAAAAATGGCTTTAGAGTCTTCAACAGACGTCTGGTCTAAATTTAATTTTTCTATTTTGTATCAACTTTATAATTATTATATGCTTGAATTTTTTTTGCAGCATGTAAAATATTGATAAACTTAGAGATACTAAGTGGTGTAATTCATTCTTTGCCCCTATTAAATTGCCCCAGCATATCATGTTGCTTGAGTTAAAGTACCTATTTTTATGATTATGAAATATTTTAGGTACACAAAAATCTATAGAGTAATATCATGAACATATTTGCAGCCAACATAGAGCTTAAGAAGAAAAGAGTTATTACAGAAATAGTTGGCACCTCTTGTTTTCCCTCATCGCATAAGCTTTCTCTCCAGAATAACCACCACCATGATTTTGTGTTTATCACTCTTCTGCATGCTTTTATAATTTTAGGATACATGTGTAGATCCATAAATACCATACAGTAAAATGTTGCGTCTTTTTTTATTTCAGTAAATATGGCATCACCCCGTGTATATCATTTAGCAACTTATTTTTTTTCATTCCAAATCATTTTTTTGAAGCTCATCTATGTTTTCTACCTAACTGTATATCAGCGGTTAGAAAACTACAGCCTGCAGGCTAGAGCTGTATCACTGCCTGTCTTTGTAAAATTGTATTGGAATATTAGCCATGGGATATAGTCTGGTTTATATATTGTCTGTGCTGCTTTCTTGCCACAACAGCAGAGTTGGGTAGTTGAGACAGAAACTCTATGACCTACAGAGCCTGAAATATTTACTACCTGGTCCCTTACAGGAGAAGTTTGCTGACTCCTGCTTTAGATCATTCAACTTGTTTGCTATGTAGCATTCTATTATATGAATATAATGTAATTATAAACGTTAGTTTTTCTCTGCTAGGTAATTATACTTTTTCCAGTGTGAATGTTTCCAGCTTTTTTGTTTTTCCCTATGGTTTCTTTCTTTCACAGGTGGACTAGTTTGATGACTCCAATCTTATATGGCATGGAAAATTATACAATGAGGCTTATCAACACAGGGTGTAAAATGTAAGTATGAGAATACTGAATGGAAGTTTTGGAAATTCCCCTAAATATTCCATGTGTTAGTTTATAGCTTGCATTACAGCATGTAGGTCTTGTTTTTCTCTTGATTTCCATTGCTCAGCTATATCCCTGATCATTAAAGTTTCTTTTGGGGCAGTGAGGTGTTCCTGTATTTATATGCAACCAAATGTGGCAGAGGCCACGGAAAATGTGAAACTGAAGAAATATAGGTTGATCCCTCAGCACATAACCCATTGCTCTTGGCAAAATCTCAGCTTGGCCATAGGAAAAATAGAAAGGTGTGAACTTCAAAAGAAATCAGTTAAATGCTCACTGAGACAGATGCCCAACAAAAACACTTCCTGAAATGAATTACAGATTGATGATGGAATTGAAAAGAAAGAAGTTAATGCTAAAAAAATCCTTCAACTGTTCTTTAAGGGATCAAGGGAATGAAATACACCTGCCTGCCGGTAAACATGCATAGCAAGACATTTCCATCTATCATTTCATGTTCTGAAAGGCAGCAATGTTTTTCTGATTTCGGAATCTTGAATTTCCTTAATGAGTTCTCTGCTGGAATATCACAAGCTGTTCTATTAAATCAGTTTCACGAGACTTAAGCAGGATTTGTATTAAAGTGATTGTATATCATTTTGGTAGAAGAAAAAGTGAGACTGGCTAAAGGAGAATGCATTGTGGCATCCCCACACCCGAATTTGTTCTATTTTTCAACTTTCTCCTCACATAAGCGTTTCCTAATGTGGGCTGAAGCCATCCATTTAAGCATGACTTATTCATGCTCAAAAAATGATTGATTTAGACAGCTAATGAAATGCTGAACTCCCTATTCCTACTGCTTGACATACTTGCACTAGAGATACTGATGGTTTAAAGCAGCAAGATTGACTATATGGAGGATCAGCCGGAATGCCAAGATGGATCAGTGACAGCCACGGTGACTTTTAAATGCAGTTACAACTATAAAAGTGACTGGGTGAAAATGGTACTATGGAAGTCCATCTGTCCCTCACAGTGGCTTCTATAGAGGATCTGGTGGAGTTTTTAAGCCACAAGAGCATGCTTCTTTCTTACCAGTGGGTTGGCAAAGGGTACTAGTAAATTGAAGTCCATCTTAAGTATCACCACTAGATACAAGGAGTTAGCAAATATTCAAGTACATTCAAGGGTGTTCGGAGAGAACAAAGCTGATTTTTCCAAACCTGTACTACTAAAGCATCATTTCTAGGGGTTAAAAATGTTTTCCATCTTTAACCCCAGCGAGAACAAACTTATCCTAACACTAAATCATAAGGTGTGGGTAAAATGGTGTTCTCTTTATAAAGAAAAATTAACCCTTTTTTTTTTAGACAAGAATTTTAACTATAGCAATCAATCCCTAGGCAACATTTACCTCCTGAAAAGGAAATTTTTTTTTTTTTTTAAAAATAGGCTCCCTGCCCAGTGTGGAGCCTAACACAGGGCTTGAACTCACAACCCTGAGATCAAGACCTGAGCTGAGATCAAGTGTTAGACACTTAACCAACTGAGCCACCCAGGAGCCCCCTAAAAAAGAAATTTTAAAAAGCTTTTTGCTTTGCTTCCTTTGGGACTTCCATATGGAAGTTTATATATCAGCCAAATATATTTTAGAATTGTGGAGGAAGTCTCATTTCTCTCTCCCTCCTTCCCTCCTTTCTTTCACATTTATTCCAATATTTATTGGACACCAGTAAATAGACACTAGGCACTGGGAGGGCTGATGTCATATGCACTGTGCAATTATATGTGTCTAATATCTTTTCTAACTGGTTTATTCATGTGTTTCATCAGTGGCCAAATGTTTTATCACCACTGATACTAGATATATTAATCAATGATATGCTCAACATATGTGGTTTCTGCCCTCATGGAGTTTGTGTCTTGTGATTTTTCCCAGAAACTTTCTACTTAAATAAGTAGCCAGGGGATTATTTTAAGGACAGTAAACGGTTTCTAAATAATAATTTGAAAAGCCAGCTGAGAAGCTAAGCAGCATAAGTTTTTCATCCTGTGTCTTGAATCTGTTAGGACACCTTCAGTGTCTTCAGAAATATAAGCTAAATTGTTATTCTCAGCATCACAAGTTCTGCCAGACACAAAGGATACCAAGGTGTGGTCTCTATTTTACAAGCTATAGAAGTATTTGGGAAGAGATGACATAAAATGGTAAACAAAAATATGACAATTCGCTAGTAAGGATTGGGGAAGCTAAGTTACAATTGTAACTAAATATAGTTACAGCAGTTATAATTCTAAGTCCCAATTTATTTATCTGAAAGATAGGGTTAATAATATAACCAACTTCCATATAGGCTTTGAATATTAAATAAAATATCCATACAAAATACTTATCATAGTGCCTTTCCAATGATAAGTATGCCATGAAAGTTATGTACTACTGGTCTACCACCACCACCACTCTGATCACCATCCAACAAATGGAATTGAAGAGTAGCTTCAAACAGAGTATAATATAGAATTAAGGAAGCCAGGAATAACCCTGCCATTTTCCACTTTTATGTGCTGGTTGATTGCTTTCCATCCTAAGTCAATCAAGCAATTCTGGTTTCTATAAAATAGTTATACCAGGCATCCTGTAATTTTTATAATCTTGACTGATGGTTTAATGAGGTTAACAGGAAGAATCATGTTCCACAGCACACACAATTTTACTAAAAACATCCCCATAAATATTTTTATATCCCCAATTCTGTGCTTCTTACTCTCTCATTAATGATTCTTTCTCTTCCTAATCTACCCTGTGTCCACAATGTGGGTTTCTCTCTTCATATCTGTGCAGAACAGTCTTGCTCTGGACACAAATTTTAATATGACACTCATCTAAATTTTTCTGTCCAACAAGCTTCTTATAATCAGAATGTCCTCAGCTTAAAAGAAACTTCTTATGTCATTGACTGTGGTTATTAAGTATTATTACTTGGAAGTAGAAATGATGATATTTTCTCCATGATTATTTCTAAGCCAAGAGGATACAATTTTCTCCATATCATTCTACCAAATAAAAGAAATTCAAAAAGGAGTTAATCAGTTGTGGTGAATGCCATTTAGGAGTTTTAAACTGAGAAAATGCCATTGAATTTGGTGAGAAGATAGCTGATCTTTGGCAAAATAATTTCAACAATAATTCTGGAAGCTGAAAAACCAGATCATGATATTCCTTCAGCGAAAAAAATGTGTCTTTACCACTTCCAAATATATATGATTATATTGCAATTTTAGAGCCAAAAAAGAAAATGGTTAAGGAATGAACAGATGGTAATTAAATGGAGACAGGAGCCAAAATTACTCTTTCAAAAAGTTTGTTAGTGAGAAAAAATAGTGGACCAAAGATTGTGCAATATCAAGGAATAGCTTTTTTTTTTTAAAGAAAAATGAATAGAAATTATTATATTGAAGATGAGAGAGAGAGAATGGTGAAATGGAAAGCAAAAGGGAAAAAAATCTGGAAAATATTTCTTATATTGATCTAGAAGGGAAAAGCATAAAAAAGGATAAATATGTGGAGAAACTTTGGGGATGGTACAAATAGTGGAGTTATGGAGAAGTATTGAGGTGGTAAGAGAACTGAAAGAAATTGGCACCAAGTTTTCTACTTTTTTCAGACCTTAGAGGGAGTGGGGGAAGCTTTTAAAAAATCTGGTGTGAAGAAAAAAAGCTAATATGTAGGATGTTATATTGGTTGCTCTTGGTGCTCCATCTGCATCCCCTTCGCTGGTAGTGTACCCAACCCTGACTGCTGTGAATATTAGCTGCTAAATTCTCACAGCTGTACCCCCCTCTAGGATATGACCATCCCTCGGCTGCAGACCCCAGCCAGGCATTGACAGAGAAGTACAAAAACACCAACTGCCTTGACTCAAGGTGGGACCATCTTTGTGGGTGCAATTCATGATCCAGAGCTTTGCAGTGGAACAGAATAGCCTCCAGGTGAAACACATTCCTCCTTGCATTTCTCCCCATCCCCTAGCCTGCTTCCTCACTACTTTACTCCTTGGGGCATTAAATTTAATGAATCACTGGGACAAGAATCTCCATATCGGGCACAGCTTTAGGGGACAGGGATGTATAAAAGAATCAGGGAACTGCAGAGAGGGTTTGATTGATGTCAGGCAGGGCTAATTTGTGGTGGAGTCTATGAGAGTATCGTGGTGGTTGGATTTTTGCTTGTTTTACCTTATTTTTTAGCTGTCCTCAGCAGTCACAAATGGAAGAAGTGGAAGCAGCTGGTGGGTTGATAGAGTAAAATGAAAAGTAATTGATGGTTCTAGAGAGGGTAACTGAAAAATCCGATGATGAGGTCCAAACTGGGAGGGGATATGTAAAATCCAACGGTAGAGCTATTAGTTAAGAGTGATAAAATGAGAAAGCAGAAACTCTTTCCTTCACGTAAGTTATATTTGCTCTTTGCCTTTACCTACGGGCTCTCTGTGGTTCTTCAGACTGACCTGACCCTTGGATAATCCTGGATAGCCCAGAGAAGCAAGGTCATGCCTTTGGGATATGACAGTCTTAGCTGGCTTCAGCAAATTTAAAGACCATCCCTCACCCCAGGAAAGATGAAGTTGCATGTGACATGATGTTGTAGATATATTGGAAAACATCTGACAGTTAACTGGACCAGTTACCAGAACATAAGAAAATATCAGCTTCAATTCTTGCTAATTCTTTTTCTCTTATTATTATATTAAATGTTTGATGATTGAACCTATGATCCTATTGAACTATGATCCTTCCATTGGGTTGAGTTTCTTAGACATTCCAGTGGACTCCATCCAAAGAAAGTATAGGCTATTTAAAAATATATTCTCCCCACTCTCTTCACCTCTCAAGTCAGGGCTTTTTTAGGAGAAAAAAATACGGATATGGTTTGACTGAGGATTAATAGTACTTCCAAAAACTTTTGTCAAAATGAGGTCCATATTCTCATATCTCAATATCTATATAAGGATCATTTTCCTTTGATAAGAACACTGATGCATAAGATTGTATACTGCGGCACGGAAGTTTTGAAAGCATATTAAAACAGGAATCTGGGTCACAGGGTTTTAGTCTCAGCTTAGAAGTGTTTACCTCTCTTTCAGTGATGAGGACATCATCATAACTGTTGAGCATTGTCCATTCATCTGCTATAGCCAGTGTAAATAAAAGATAGAGATGTGTACTTTCTATTGAATTATGTTTCTCATTGTGATTTTTTTGATTTACATAAAACTTAGTAACAAGTATTTATCATAAAACACAATTGTAGTCTTCTCTTTTTTTATGCACTTCTGAAGGTGCACATTTTACTTACTGCATTCAGGAAATAAAGGCTTTCATTTTTACTTCAAGGGCTGGCTCATACTGTTTGGTAGTTTTTTTTTTTATAAATAGGAACTCTGTTGCTACAATGATATCAAACAGAAATGGAACAAAAAAAATTAACATTTGGAGACAAAAAAGGAAGTGATGCAGAAAGGTTTTTTGTTTGTTTATTTTACATATGCTTACGTCTAGGAAATCAAAAGAGCTTGAGAAGTGTGAGACACAAAATTATGTCCTCCAGCTTTACATGACTGAATGAACATGAGCGTTGTATGATCTATTAAGAAAATGTCAAAAAGACAGAATGCATTTAGATGATCCCAAAGAGAATTTTACCTTTCCACATCTTGAATATGATGTAGTTTTGGCAAGAATAAAAAGTAAAGTTCATTCAAATTATACCAGGTAGAGTGAAGTGAACAAAGAGATTGAGGAGAACATTATTGTCTTTGATGTGTTGATGAGCTAACTGGGGAAGACAAAGGGTCAAATAATAAATGCTACATTTTGAGTATATGTAATTAATACTACAGAAACCCAGGAAGAGGGCTTCATGGGACTAGAATAGTCAGCAAGTCTTCAGAGAAGAATGTCATTATTTTAGGGTTGTTAAGGAGAATGACTTGATTGGATGAAATGGAAAACAATGTTGGATAAATACGCTGCTATTGGGACTGAAAATGGTGGGGCACCTGGGTGGCTCAGTCAGTTAAGTGGCTACCTTTGGCTCATTTGGCTCAGGTCGTGATTACAGGGTCCTGTGATTGAGCCCCAACTTGGGGTCCCCACTCAGCAGTGAGTCTGTTTTTCCCTCTTCCTCCGCCCCTCCACCTGCTTGTGCTCTCTCTCTTTCAAATAAATAAATAAAATCTTTTTTTGAAAAAAGGATTGTAAATGGTTGTATAAACAAAGAAAGGCTTTACATTCTAAAGGTTAGGATTTCACAGAGGATAACAGCTGCTACCACATATCCATTAATGTGTGCTATGACTAGTGTTAACTCTGTTATCTGTTTTAATCCTCATAATATGCTTATTATTAGGGGCGCCTGGGTGGCTCAGTCGTTAAGCGTCTGCCTTCAGCTCAGGTCATGATCCTAGGGTCCTGGGATCGAGCCCCGCATCAGGCTCCCTGCTCCGCGGGAAACCTGCTTCTCCCTCTCCCACTCCCCCTGCTTGTGTTCCCCCTCTCGCTCTGTCTCTCTGTCAAATAAATAAATAAAATCTTTTAAAAAAAAATGCTTATTATTATTCCCACTTTTCAGATGGAGAAACAGAGGCTCAGAAAGTGTTTGAGTTGTTCTAGATCTCACAGCTAAGAAGTGATAAAGCCAGCATTTCATTCTAGTCTTTCTGGCTCCAATCTTATTTATTTTTTATTCTATCGTTTCTCTTTGAAGATTCTTAACCGGAGTAGAGCTATGATGTATTTATTGATAGTTAGGAATGATTACTTTTTCAGTGATGTGGATGGTGAAAAAAAGGGGAAAAAAAGACTAAAGATAAGGATACTCTAATCTTGCTGGTAGTCTACCTTTCCCATTAGAACCTTTAACATATTAATCATAGTTATTTTAAATTCCGTCTTATAATTACAACTTCTGTGTCATCTGAGTCTCATTCTGATGATTGCTTTATGTCCTCAGACTGTGTTTTCTCGCCTTTTTGCATGCCTTGGAATGTTTTGTTTGGCATGCAAAGGGAAGCAGATAGTGAGGCAAATAGGCCTTTAGTGTGGGGGTTATGTTAATCAAGTCAGGAGTTGTGTTGTTTGAAGTATCTCCTTGCTGTGAGCACCAGAAGCTGCAAATTCCTCTAGTGACTTTCTCCCCTTTTGGCTTTTCATCTTCCCCTTGTGGGGCTCTCCCAGCTGGACTGGAGGCTTGTTATGGCGGCCAGGTGCTCTGATTAAACCCCCATCTCCGGAGTGCACATGGGACATGACCTTCATAAGTGTTTCTGTCCTTCTCCAGGAATAGAGGTTCCGCCTCTGTCCACCAAAATAAGCATCTTCCTGTGTTCTCAGTCTGTCCTTGAGACCCTCTCCCATGGAAGTGAAAGCTTTTTTTTTTTTAATTTCCTCTTAAGTGAGACGGGGCGATCAGGGTCGAGTTCTCTTCTCCTAGCTGAGATGGAATTTTACCTATGCTCTCAGGTGATATCATTTTCCCTGCAGACTGAGCCTTTTGCTCCATAAGGGAGAAGGCTCTGGATGGACTTTACAGTGGTTGCTTTTTCGTGTCCCCTGCTAATACCACAAGAGGAGAGGTCTTCAGTTTCTCCCCTGTCCCTCCATGAGAGCCTGGAAAGGGATGGGAAAGGGATGGGAACCTCACTCTGACTTCAGCCCTCAGGAGTTTCGCATTTTTACCAGAGCCCAGCAATTCCCTAGAATTTCTAATGTTTCTGCCAGTTTGCACGATGTCCAGCAGTAGCTTCCTTGACACGTAAGCAAACCCTACGTTTCCCTGCAAGTGTCTGTCTCTTCAGGAGACGGCTGTTTGTTCCATGTGTCCTTTGTCCTGTGCGTTCTCTACTGGGTCCATGAAAAGTCATTAACTTGCTGCCCGTCCATCTTGTTGGCTTGTTGTGAAGATGGAAGCTTTTCTTTTTTAGCTCACTGCATATATAGAAGTTGAAATTGAAGTCGTCCATCCATTCATGGTTAATCTATTCGAGACTTCTGTTTAAACAGCTGGGCATTGTTGTTGGTTTTTTTCTTTTTTAAACCCAGACTGACAATCTGCCTTTTAACTGGAGTGTTTGGATTATTAATATTTATGATGACTATTGATAAGCATAAGTTAAAGTCTACCACCTTCCTGATTGTTTTCTTTGTCACATCTGTCCTTTGTTTCTTTTGTCTTCCTTGTCTGCCTTCTTCTGGATTAATTCTTCCAGATTAAGTATATATTTATAATGATTCTAAATTTTGCCTTCTTTGCTTATTAAATATAATTCTTTGTTTTGCTATTTGGTTGCTTTGGAGTCCATATTCTACATCTTTCATTTATCATAGTCTCTCATCAAGTGATACTAGACTAATTTAATTATAGCCCTTCACACACATTATAAGAACCTTACAATACACGTCAATTTCTTCCCTCCTGGCCTTTTTTGCTATATTGTCACAGTTTGTAATTCTACAGAGGTTATAAATCCAGCAACTTATTGTTATTATTTTGCCATAGGCAGTTTTCTCTTAAAGATATTTAAGTAATAAGAAAATACCTTATATATTTATCCATATTTTATTACCCATTCTTATGTTCTTCACTCCTTTGTTCTGTTTTATGGAGCATCATTTTCCTTCTGGCTGATGAGCCCCTTTTTACATCTGTTGCTTTTCGGTCTGCTTCTGATGAATTCTTTCAGCCTTTGGTAGTCTTAAAAGGACACTATTTCACCTCATTGTTGAGACCTATGTTGCTAGGTATGGGATTCTAAATTAACAGGTTTTAAAAATTTCTTTTGGTACTTTTAAGATCTTGTTTCATTGTATATTTCTTGCACTGTTGAGAGTTTACTGTCATTTTTGTTGTTTCGCACACACTGAGCCTTATTTTTTTTTTTTAATTTTTTTATTGTTATGTTAATCCCCATACATTACATCATTAGTTTTAGATATAGTGTTCCATGATTCATTGTTTGTGCATAACACCCAGTGCTCCATGCAGAACGTGCCCTCCTCAATACCCATCACCAGGCTAACCCATCCTCCCAACCCCCTCCCCTCTAGAACCCTCAGTTTGTTTTTCAGAGTCCATCGTCTCTCATGGTTTTTCTCCCCCTCCGATTTCCCCCCCTTCATTCTTCCCCTCCTGCTGGGTGATGGACACTGGGGAGGGTATGTGTTCTGAGCCTTATTTTTGATGACTGTTTTAAAGTTTTTTCTTTGTCACTGGTTTTAAACAATTTGATTATGAAGTATCTTGGTGTTATTTTCCTCAAGTGTCTTATGCTTGGGGTTAGCTGGACTGCTTAGTTTGTGGGATCATAATTTTCATTGAATTTGGAAAAAATTGACCATTATTTATTTGAATATTTTTCTGTGCTCCCTTTACACTTCTCTCTTTTGAATATTCCAATTTTATGTCTGCCTTACAACTTCTAGCCACTTCAGACACTTTATTTATTTATTTATTTATTTTAAAGATTTTATTTATTTATTTGATAGAGACACAGCGAGAGAGGGAACACAAGCAGGGGGAGTGGGAGAGGGAGAAGCAGGCTTCCCGCTGAGCAGGGAGCCTGATGCAGGGCTCAATCCCAGGACCCTGGATCATGACCTGAGCCGAAGGCAGACGCTTAACAACTGAGCCACCCAGGCGCCCCCCACTTCAGACACTTTAAATTCAGTGCTCTGTTTGGAGTTTTTCTCCCTGTTCCGAGGTCCAGAATGTGCTCTGGGCATAAAGTTGGGCCAAATATAGGGCTCATTTTTTTTTTTTTTGCTTCCCTTCCTACAGAAATCACAACTCTGTGCTGGGTTGTTTCCTGAAGTCTGGAAACAGTAGTTTCATATATTTTGTCTAGTTTTTATTTGTGTGTGGCCTTAGAGCAAATCTGGTGTATGTTCCTCAATCATAGCCAGACCTGGAATTAAAAACAAATAAAAAAGTTTTCAAAATTATATTTCTCCAAATCAATTTATTAAATTTGAAAAGAAATTTCAAAGTACATATATTTATTTACTTATGGATAATTATAGTCCATGGTTTTCTAATCTTCAGTGTTTTACCAGTAACTGATATTTAAAAAAAATTCTAACCTTCTCAGTTATTTTTCTAATATAGGCACATGAAGTAATACATTTATCTTTAGGTCATGTCATGCATTTTGATATGTTATAATTTCATTATTATTCAATTCAAAATATCTTTTAGTATCCTTTGTAATTGCTCTTTTGGCCCGTTAGCTGTATAGGATTTTCTAGGTCCTTATTGATTTCTAGCTTAGTGCTGTTTTTATCAGAAAACCTAATCTGTATGATTTTGATCATTTTTAAATGATTTAGACATGTTTTTGGCCCAGCAAATGATCTCTTCTTGTGAATATGGTACATTTGAGAAAAATATGCGTTCTGTGGTTGCCAAGTATAATGTTCTCCAAGTGTCTGTCAAGGTCAAGTGGGTTATTAGTTTTGCTCAAACTGTCTATATCCTTCCTGATATTTTTTTATTGCTTTATCAATTTTTGAGACAAGTGGATTGAAATCTCCAACTGTGAATGTGATTTTTCCCATTTCCCTATCAATTTTTCCCTAAGAATTTCTATAAATGTTTGCCTAATGTGTTTGGGAGTTTTCTTATTGGGCTGGCTGACTCTTCTAAGATATCCTTCTTTAAGTCTGGTGTGACTGCTCACCTCGAAGGCTGTTTTGTCTGATATTAATGCAGCCACACAGGCTTTCCTGTGCCCCCTGTTTGTGCGGTATCTTCCCCCACTGTCTCGTACTTATTAGTTGCGCAGTGTTGGGAGGTGTCTCTTGGGTCGCACGTTGCACTTCCAGACTCAGGCGGGTCCTGAGTTGCCTGTCAAGTGAGGGAGGGCTCTCTCTGCCCTTTGCTGATTCCCAGTGGTAGATGGTGGTTGTCTCGTGCTCACTGTAGTGTGGGAAGCTTTCTCCTAAATTCCTGCTTTGCTCTCAGCACTAGGCAAGCCCTCTGCAGCTGGACTTTCTGAGACCACGTCTGTGGTCTTGTGGTTCGCCTCCAGGGTGTGAGTGTTTTCCTTGGGTTTCTAAGTCCCCCCTGGAGGCACAGGCAGGCCTGGACCCCTGTGTCTTAGAGCCAGTCTCTCAGATCTTATTGCCCTACACCAGTCTTTCTTGGGAGCACTCAGTAAGGGCCCGTGAAACAGAATCGGCACAGCGTACAGACTTTCCTCTGTGTGGGCCCCCAGGCTTGTGAACTGACAGGCAAGTTTGCAATTGGTCTTTAAAAATGTGTTAAAAGTTCGGTTGCTTTCTTTTCCTCCGATTCTCTGGTGACTTCCTCCTCCTTTGCCAGCTCTGCCAAACGTGAAATAGTTCCGCCTGCCATTTTTCCTAGGTGGGCTGTCACTTTTCTGATTTTAGTTCATTTGTTTACTTGGTGACATCACCTCGGTGAGGGGCTCGGAATAATCATGACCTTGTAGGTTTTCCAGCCTGTTCTTGTCAGAGTGAGAACGATTTTCTTCTGTGAATTTCTACATAGCAAGTGGGAGCAGATCTCCTCAATCACTCTATTAACTGTCTGGTCATTAACCCATTACCCTGTCAATCTCTGCTATATGGGCATCTGTTTGAAGATTGCTTCTCTCAGTATACCTCCCCAGATCACAAGGAAGACTGCTGATTTATTCACCTGCTCATCAACCCAACAAATTGTATCAAGTGCCAAGGTTCTATGGGTGCAATGCTGAACGAGACAAAAAAATAGGCAATTCCAATCAATATTAAGCCCTGTGATTGAGCGATGTCCGGATACTGGTAGGACAATCTAGAACTTGATGGAAACAGCATACAACCCAAAACATTTTATGTCAGGTGTGACTTTATAGAGGAAATGACATATAAATGAATAACTGAGTAGAAATTACTCAGTGAGAAGGGAGGGGGTATAGTGTCCCAGCACATCTAAGAGCATCACTGAAGCCGGGAAGTGGGGAAAAATAGGACTGTTTCCAAAAAGAATTGAAGTAGTGTTGGAGTAAAGCACATTTGCAAAAGGAGAAGAGCAAAGTGTAGCAAAAGACTGGGCTAATTTTGTAACCACAGGCCAAATCAGAAAAGGGGCAATTAAGTCAAGTTTAAAAAGTTGGGATTAGCAACACAGAGGGTGCTTTTGAACTCTAGCAGCAGTCCTATATGAGCCTAGTTCTTCTTGTCAGTCGTTTTCTTCTCTCGTCCTTACCCTGCTTCTGATTTGAATCCACGGTGACTTTTCTTTCCAAATGAGGAATGCTTTGAACTGGGAAAACAGAGCGCCCCAAGCTGAGAAAAGAGTATGTGGGAAATATTTAGGGTTCAAATGACCCCTTAGTGTAGTGACACTTAGGGGATTGAATATATGGTGGGACTGTTGTAAAATGAAATTGGAGAAATCAGTTAGAGAAAGCTTACAGAAGGATTCTTTCCCAAATTGTGGTAAGAAACACATGAATTAAATTTACCCTATGAACCATTTTTAAGCATATGGTTTGGTGGTGTTATGTCTATTCACATTGCTTTCAATTTTTTGTCTTGCACATCAGAAACTCTGTGCCAATTAAGCAGCAGCCCTTCCTTTCCTCCTCCTCCTCCTCCTCCTCCCCATCCCTGTCGTCCTCCCCTCCCTTCCCCCTCCCCCCCTCCTAGCCCCTGGAAACCCCCATTCTACTTTCTCCTTCTGTGAATTTTTACTATGTTAGAGTTCTCATATAATTGGAATTACACAGTACTTGTCATTTTGTGACTGGCTTATTCCACTTAACATGATGTCCTCAAGTTTTATCCATGCTGTAGCATGTGACAGGATTTCCGTCCCCTTTAAGGCTAAATAATACTCCATTGTATGTATGTACCACATTTTTGTTTATCCATTCATCTGTCAGTGGAGATTTGTGTTGCTTCTACCTCTTGGCTTTTATGAATAGTGTTGCTATGAACACGAATTGACAACTATTTTTTTGAGAGCTGGCTTTCACTTCTTTTGGGTAAATACCCATAAATGAGATGGCTAGATCATGTTGTAGTTCTGTTTTTAATTTTTTCAGGCCCCTTCACACTGTTTTCCATGTGGGTTGAACTATTTTGCAAACTCATCAATAGGGCACAAGGGTTTCAATTTCTCTATATTCTTGTCAACATCTGTTACTTTCTTAATATTTTTTGATACTAGATATGCAAATAGGTGTAAAGTGATATATCTTTGCAGTTTTGATTTACATTTCTCTGATGATTAGTGATATTTAGCATTTTTTAAAATATACTTGTTGGCCATTTGTATATCATCTTTGGAGAAATGTCTATTCAAGTCCTTTGCCCATTTAAAAAGTCACATTATTTGATTTTTGTGGTTGTTGAAGTGTAAGCATTCTTTTTATACTTTGAATATTAATCACTTATTAGCTATATGATTTGCAAATGTTTCCTCCCATTCTGTAGGTTGCCTTTTCTCTCTCATTCTTTCTTTCTCTCTCTCTCTTTTTTTTTTTTTTTGGCAAATATCACTTTTTTTTTGAGAGAGAGAGAGAGCGAGAGAGAGCATGTGCACAAGAGAGAGGGGAGGGGCAGAGGAAAAGGGAGAGAGAGAATCTTAAGCTGGCTCCACGCTCCACACAAAGCCAGACACAGGGCTTGATCTAATGACCCTGAGATCATGAGCTGAGCAAAATCAAGAGTTGGATGCTCAACTGACTGAATGACCCAGGCACCCTGCCTTTTCTCTCTTGTTTTGTCCTTTCGGACATAAAAGTTTTTCAGTTTGATGCTGCTCTATTTGGTTATATTTGCTTTTTTTGCCTGTACTTTTATTGTCATATCTGCAAAAGCATTGTCAAGTCCAATGTTGTGAAGCTTTTCCCGTTTTCTTTTTTTTTAATTTTATTATGTTAATCACCATACATTACACCTTTATCTTACACCATATACAAAAATTAATTGAGAATAAAGACTTCAAAGATTCTAAATTTAAAATTTAAACAGGGGACTCCCCTGTTTTCTGGTAGAAGTTTTATAATCATTTGTTTTAAATTTAAATCTTTAAAGTCTTTATTCTCAATTAATTTTTGTATATGGTGTAAGATAAAGGTTCAATTTCATTTTTTTTTTTTTTTTTGCATGCAGACATCCGGTTTTCCTAACACTATTTGTTGAAGACACTGTCCTTTCCCAGTTGAGTGATCTTAGCATCATTGTCAAAGATTATTTGACCATTTATATGAAGGTTTATTTTCAGGCTCTCTGTAGTATTTCATTGGTCTTTGTCTTTATGACAGTACCACATTGTTTTGATTAACTTTATAATATGTTTTGAAATGGGGAAGTATGAATCCTCCAACTTTTTCTTATTCAAAATTGTTTTGGCAATTCAGGGTCCCTTGAGAGTCCACATGAATTTTAAAATGAATTTTTCTATTTCTGCAAAAAAATGCCATTGGGAATTTGATAGAGATTGCATTCAATATGTAGATTACTTTAGGTTGTATGGGTGTCTTAACAATATTAAGTTCTTCCAATCCATGAGCTCAGGATGTCTTTCCATTTATATTTTTCTTCTTTTAATTTCTTTCATCACTGTTATGTAGCTTTTAGTGTATAAGTCTTTTACCTCCTCAGTTAGATTTATTCCTAAGTATTTTATTCCTTTGGTGTTATTTTAAATTGTTTTTTTAATTTCTTTTTTTTGGATTGTTAATTGTTAGTATATAAAAATGCAACTGACTTTTGTGTGTTGATTTTATATCCTGTAACTTTGCTGAATTTATGAGTTCTAAGTTGTGTGTGTATGTGTGTGAGTGTGTGTGTGTGTGTGTGAAAGAGAGAGAGTGTGTGTGTGTGTGTGTGTCTGTTTGGACTCTTAAAAGTTTGCTACACAAAAGGTCATATCATCGGTGAATAGGGATCATTTAACTTCTTCCTTTCCAATTTGGATGCCTTTTATTTCTCTTTCTTGCCTAATGGTCCTGGCTAGGACTTCTAGTACTTTGTAGAAAAGAAGTGATAAAAGTGGGCAACCTTGTCTTGTTCCAGATCTTAGAGTTCACAGTATTTCACCATTAAGTATGAGGTTACCTCTGGGATTTTCATATGTGGCTTTTATTATGCTTAGTTTGCTTCTATTCCTAGAATGTTGAATGCTTTTAATCATGGAAAGGTGTTGAATCTTATCAAATGTTTCTTCTGTGTCACTGAGAAAATCATGTGGTTTTTGTTCTTTACTTTGTTAATGTGGAGTATTACATTGACAGATTTTTCATGTTGAATCATTCTTGCATGCCAGGATAAATTCCACTTGGTTATAGTATATAGTCCTTCTAATGTGCTGTTGATTTCAGTTTGCTAGCATTTTATTGAGGATGTTTGCATTAATATTCATCATGGATATCGGTCTATAGTTTTCTCACAGTGTATTTGTCTGGTTTAGGTATCAAGATAATGCTGTCCTCATGGATGGAGCATAGAAATGTTCCTTCCTTTTCAGTTGTTTGGAAGAATTTTAGGAGGATTGGTGTTAATTCTTCTCTAAATGTTTGGTAGAATTCTCCATCTGGGTCTGGGTGTTTCTTTGTTGACAGGTTTTTGACTACTGATTTAACCTACTTATTTTTTGTTCAGATTTTATATTTCTTTGTGATTCACTCTTGGTAGGATGTGTTTCTAGGGATGTATACATTTCTTCTAGGTTTTCCAAGTTTTTGCATGCAATTTTTCATAGTATTCTTTTATAATCTTTTTAATTTCTGCAGCATTGGTTGTAATGTCCTTTTTTGTTTGTTTCTGATTAGTTATTTGAGTCTACCTTTTTATTTCTTAATCTAGCTAAAGACTTGTCAATTTTGTCAATGTTTTAAAAAAACAACTTAGTTTCTTATAGTTTTGTTTATTTTTTTTTTTCTCTTCTTAAAATTTTCTATTTTTTCTCTGATTTTTATTATTTCCTTCCTTCTGCTAGTTTGGGTTAGATTTGTTCTGTTTTTCCAGTTTATTGAGGTGTTAAATCAGGTTGATAATATGAGATCTTTCTTTTTATTTTTTAAGATTTTATTTATTTATTTGAGAGAATGGGAGAGAGCACATGTGCTGCAGGGAGAGGGAGAGAAAATCTGAAGCAGATTCTGCACTGAGCGCAGAGCCCAATGCGGGGCTTGATCTTGAGACCACGAGATCATGACCTGAACCAAAAGCAAGAGTTGGATACTTAACTGACTGAGGCACCCAGGTGCCCCAAGATCTTTCTTTTTATTAATATACATATTTACAACTATACAGTTCCCTCTTAGCACTGCTTTCACTGCATTTCATCAGTTTTGGTATGTTGTATTTTCATTTTCACTTATCCTAAGGTATTTTCTAATTTTCCTTGTGATGTCTGTTTTGATCCATTTGTTGTTTAACAGTAGGTTGTTTAATTTCCACGTGCTTGTGGATTTTCCAGTTTTCCTTGAGCTATTGATTTTTAGTTTCATTTTATTGTGATCAGAAAAGATACTTTATATGATTCCAACCTTCTTGTTAGGACTTGTTTTGTGACCTAACATGTGGTTTATCCTGAAGAGTGTTTTATATGCCCTTGAGAAGAATATATTTTCTGCTGTTGTTGGATGAAGTACTGTGTAAATGACTTTTAAGTTCAGTTGGTTTATAGCATTGTTCAAGTCTTCTGTTTCCTCATTGTTATATTGTGTGGCTTTCTATCCATCACTGGCAGTGCAATATTGAAGTCTCCTACTACCATTTTTTTGCTGTCTACTTCTCCCTTCAACTCTGTCAAAGTTTGCTTCATGTAAGTTTGGAGGTTTTATGCCTCAACATTGATAATTGTTATATCTTCTTAGTGAATAGGCCCATTTTTCACAAATAATATCCTTCTTTGTCTCTTGTAGCAGTTTTTTATGTAAGTCTATTTTGTCTCATATTAGTGTAGCCGCTCCCGCTCTCTTGGTTACAGTTTGCATGGAGTATCATTTTCTATCCCTTCATTTTCAGGCTACCTGTATATTTAGATCTAAAGTGAGTCTCTTATAGATAGTACATAGTTGGATCCTATTTTTTTAATCCATGCAGCCAATTAGTGTCTTTCATTGAAAGGTTTTATCTGAATTCAGTAGTCAACCCTTATCTGTGGTTTTGTTTTCCATGGTTTTAGTTACCTGTGGTTAGTTGTGGCCTGGAAGCAGATGATCCACCTTATGACCTATTGTCAGAAGGTCAGTAGTAGCCTAACACTACATCGCAGGCCTACATCATTCACCTTATGTTATTTCATCATGTAGGCATTTTCTCATCTCATGTTATCACAAGAAGAGTGAGTACACTACAATAATATATTTTAAGAGACCGCATTTATGAGTATATTGTTATAATTGTATTTTATCAATTATTTTTGTTAATCTCTTACTGTGCCTAATTTATAAATTTATAAATTAAACTTTCTTAGGTATGTATAGGAAAATATATCGTATATATAGGGTTTGGTACTATCTGCTCTTTCAGGCATACACTGGAGGTCTTGGATTATATCCTCCCATGCATAAGGGGTGACTGCCATACATGGAAATAATTACTGAAAAGGAAGAACCTACTATTGTCATTTTATTAATTGTTTTCTCTATGTCTTGCAGCTTCTTTTTTTTTTTTTTTTAACAAAACCGTTTTCTTCTCTTGCTGCCTTCCTTTGTGTTTTGTTGATTTTTGGCAGTGATGGGCTTTGGTCCCCTTCCCATTTCCTTTTGTGATTACCCTTGTAATTACATAGAACATTGTAAAGTAATATCACCTATTTTAAACTGATACCAATTTCAATTACATATAAGAACTCTACTTCTTACAGTTCCGCTTACCCCTTTATGTTATTGATTCACAAATCATATCTTTATGTTTTATACCCATGAGCATTGGCTTGTGTTATGTTTCTCTGTTTGTCATTTAAATTCTATGCACCAAAATTACAATACTACAAGTTATTCTTTTTGCCCATGTAATTTCCTTTACTGAAGACACATATTTTTGTATGGCTTTTGTTTTGCTGTCTACCATCCTTCCATTACAACTTGAAGGACTCCCTTTGGCATTTCTTGTAGAGCAGATCTAGTGGTAATGACCTCCCTCAGTTTTTGTTTATCTGGGACAGTCTTAATTTTTCCTTCATTTTTGAAGGACAGTTTTGTCAGATATAGTATTGTTGGCTGAAAGTTTTTTTTCTTTCAGTATTTTGAAAAAATCATCATATTCCTCTGTGGACTACAGAGTTAAGGGCAGAAAAATCTGCTGAAATTCCCCTGATAATCTCATGGAAGCTCCTCTGTATGCAATGAGTAGCTTTTCTTTTGTTGCTTTCAAGATTTGCTCTTTGTTTTTGACTTTACATGGTTTGATTATAATAACGTATCTCAGTGTGAATTTTCTTTGGACTTATTCTGGTTGAATTTTTTTGAGTTTCTTGAATATATATGTCCATTTCTTTCCTCAGACTTGGGAAGTTTTCTAGCATTGTTTCTTCAGATAAATTTTCTTTCCCCTTCTCTCTCTCTTACTCCTCTGGGATCCTCAAAATGCCTATATTGGTCCCCTTGATAATATTCCATAAATTCCTTAGTCACTCTTCAGTTTTCTTTATTCTTTTTTTTTTATTCTGACTCAATGATTTAAAATGACTTTCCTTCAAGTTTGCAGATTTTTTTCTTTTGCCTGGTTAAATCTGATATTGAACCCCTCTGATGAATTTTTCCATTCAGGTATTGTGTTTTTCAGTAACAGAATTTGTTTGGTTAATTTTTATAGAGTCTATTTCTTTGTTTATATTCTCATTCTGCTCTTGCATTGTTTCCCTGATTTCACTTAGTTTTGTGTCTGTGTTCTTTTTTACCTTGAGCATTTTTATGACAGTTATTTTAAATTGTCAGCTCACAGATCTGCATTTCTTTAGCATTGTTTTCTGGAGTTTCAATTTGTTCCTTTTTATTGGGCTATGTTTCTTTGTATGCCTTATAATATTTTTGACAGGGATTGATGTGGGCATTTGAGAAAACAACTCAGTCTGCATACTGGCTTTATACAGGGGAAGACCTTTACCAATCAGCAGACGGAGGGTCTAGGGTTTTTCAAACCTTTTCTGTTCTATTGCTCCCTCTCGTGCTTGCCAGTGGAACTGCAGACAACTGTTTCCAGTGGCTTCCAAACTCTGGTGCTGACCAGTTAGTGCTGAGTCAGGCAAGATAGAAATCATTTCCTTGGGCAGCCCTCACACAAGCATGAATGTTGGATTTAGGGTCCACTCTTTTGTTTCTGTCATAAGAGAGGATCCCCGGTATGGGGGATTTCCTCCTGGTTGCTCCACTATGCCACATACGTGAAGGGGCATGCAGGTTATGTCAAAACCTGCAAATTTTCTTACCCCTTTCATTGGAATCCCTTCTTGGTTTTACAATGGTTGGGGTATTGTAGCTACCCAACAATGTCTAGAGTTCTCACAGAGATAGGCTGGTCCATATATTGTTAACTTGGTGTCTCTGTCAGGGGAAAGATGGCCTGTAGATTCCTTGTTTGCCCTCTTGCTGATGTCCTCAGACAGACTTTTATACCTTAAGTAAGAAGCTGACTCTTGTTCCTGTGAAAATAAAGGATCAGAAGGTCCTATAAAATGAAGTAAAAAGATGCAATCATAATTACGGAATGAGAGAGGCACCTGGGTGGCTCAGTCAGTAGTGCGTCTGACTCTTAATCTCAGGGTTATGAGTTCAAGCCCCACGTTGGGCATGGAGCATACTTAAAAAAAAAATTACTGAATTTCTCGAATTCTAGCTCAACACTCAGATTTTGGATGAGAATGTGAAGGAAATGAAGTGACTTTTCCAAAATTGTTAATGGCAGAGATAGGTGTGCAACTTCAGTGCTCTTGTTTCTCTTTCTTTCATCGCATATTGTAGTGATCTAAATAATGCTTTGTGTAGTGATTGTACTAAGTAGTCTATAAAGTTTAAGAAAACTTTGGAGTTTTCATTACTTATTCAAAACACTCTGTTAATTATGATGGTCATATATTCAAATTACAAACTGTGTCTCATATTATTCACATCTCCAGAAATCCCTCTATTGAATCATCTCAACAATTGCAGATATTAGATTTTCCATTTTAAAAAATGCATCTCTTAGTTTATTTTAATGACTTCTCTAAGACATTCGGGACTCCCCTTACTGATATGTTTAATATTCCTTAGTGTTCATTACAAATAACTGAAAGGCATAGGGCTAGAATTCTAAGGTGCAGAATTATCATCAGATAATTAGAACTCTAATAACATTTTTTAAAAGCCTCTTTCATATAGGAAAACTGAAAATACTGAAAATCTTTTATAGAATAGTCACTTCAAGCATCAAAAGTCATGAAGTATAGTGAATAGAGGCTTGTAAGGGCAAGATAGGAAAGCAGACATTTGGAAAATCCTAACAATCACATGTTAAAAATGTTATATGTTATATTAACAGTATAGTTGATAAATAATAAGGCTCATTGAAGTCTTGGAAAAGTGATTTGCATGCAGGAAAATTGTAGCACATCGCAACATATTAGGGATTTTGTTGAATAGAAAGTTTCAAAGGTGTGGTCCTGTTCAGCAGAGTAGAGGTAATAGAAAAGAGAGTTTTACATTGATGAGAATCCTCAGAGAAGATGGAGGAGATGAAGCTTGAGCTGGGTCATGAAAGATAGTTTGTATTTAGACACTAAGGAAGAAAGAGTGCTGGCCATTCCAAATACAGAGAGTGAAGTGACTGATTAAAGGTATCAATTAAAAATAGTTATTGCCCTTGTGAATTATGACATGAGCTCTAGCCTAATGTGATTGGAGTGTTGGGAGGATATAAAGGGTTGTATAGTGGGAGCAATAGAAAATGTTAAGGCTAAATGGGAGAACGTGATTTTTTTTTTTCAAATTTTTAGAAGGGCCAAAACCTTTATATTCAAACAATTTCCCAGAGAACATGGCTAAATCAATTAAGATTTGATGATGCACACAAAATCAAAACAACAACTGATAATGTGGGCAGAGGGGTAATAAGGGGTTGGCTCATTTAAAATGTTGATAAAAATGTCCAGTGATAATGAAATAATCAAATGAGAGTAGTTGAAACTTACACCACATAGTTTTTGAAAATACTAATATTTATTTATTTTTAAAGATTTTATTTATTTGACACAGAGAGAGAGAGAGAGAGCGAGGCAGGCAGAGGGAGAGGGAGAAGCAGGCTTCCTGCTGAACAGAGAGCCCAATGCGGGGGCTCAATCCCAGGACCCTGGGATCATGACCTGAGTGGAAGGCAGATGTTTAACCGACTAAACCACCCAGGTACCCCCCCTCAAAATACTGGTATTTATTTTTGTTGTATTTGTAGGCTAGGCAGCTCTTGTAGTCATTCAGAAAAAGCATGATATGAATCTGAATTCGGAATTTGGAAATGGGAATTTAGGAGCTTGGATGGATATGAAAATTGTTTTTAATTGTGTCATTGATTTGCATTATGATACCAATAAATTCTCTTTCCTATATTTTATCTCAATCTATTAATTGGTAGAATGTATATAATCATAACACCATTATTCAGTTTGTAATAAACAAAATTTCAATGGTTTTATGTGCTGAGATCTGTTATAAGTTTGTAAAACTAAAGCATAATTATAAATGACAACACTTTAAAAATATAAATTATAGGCACTTATTACTGATGTTATAACTACTCTTCTAAATATGGCAAAACAAATATGTTTATCTTGAATGAAGATTAAGAAATAACCTTTCTAAAAGGGGAACCTGGGTGGCTTGGTCAGTTAAGCGTCTGACTCTTGATTTCCACTGAGGTCATGACCTCAGGGTCTAAGATTAAGCCCCACGTTGGGCTCCATGCTGGGCGTGGAGCCTGCTTAAGATTTTCTCCTTCCCTCTCCCTTTGCCCCTCCCCCACCTCTAAAAAAAAGAAATAACATTTCTAGCTACATAACAAATGTTTAGTTCCATCTGTAGTTAAACATACTCTAGCTGGCTGTTGATAGAAATTTTCTTTTATATATTCTAGTTTATTGAAGGATTTCTCAGTGCTTATTTCATTATATAGTTAATAGCTCAGCTGGATGTTTGGTGTGATTGGGGAAATACAATTACAAACAAAAATCTCCTCCCAAGCCAGAAAATTTCTCCACAAAGGCAGAAGGGAAGGAAAACAATTTTTATTATTGAATAAGCATTAAGCCAAAATGTGACACACATCAAAGGCATTCCTTCACAAAGATCTAAAAGTTAGAGCTCTTACTCTCTTATGTAGCCAAGCAGGTGCACCCATTGTATGCATTTTCTGAAGATAAACAAAACTAGTCTTCAAATAAGACTTGTCAGCACTATTTGTTCATTATAAATTTATTTAGTATTTGAAGTGAACTTTTGTGTTAGTTAATTGACAATATTTATAGGGAAAATAAACTTCTCGTATCTTTATGATCATTTTGCATTTTGCAGAGAGGCAGCCTGCAGCTGAAGTTAGGCTCCTTGCTCCCATGGGACAAGACCTCTTCCTTGATGATTACATTTCAAAGAGGATGGTTCCCATGTACTCCAGAAAGGCAGTCTGAGATTGTGATGCCAATAAGGGGCTTATTTAGCTTTTAAAATGATTTACATACATTTCAAATGGACAGAGAAAGAATTTACACGTTTTTCAAAGTAAGTGTTCTAAAAAAAAATGGAAGGGTGCGTGGAGTCTCTTCCCTTGTTTTTAACAGGGAGAATTAAGCCTCTTTTTTTTTTTTTAATTTTTATTTACCCTTAACCTACCTACATTTTAAAATTTTGTTTTGCAACAAATTTATAGCTAGTTTCTGATGAGTACCAAGAAAAGTCAAATCTTACAGTGAAACATTAGTTATAAAATGGAACAGAAAACCCTATGCTATATGTATAAGAATGCTGATTTCAAAGTCATCTAACTGCTAGCCAAAATTGCTTCATAATGGGGTTATTGTCACTCAAGTGAAAGGAGTATATTTAAAGTACAATGAAAACAGGCATTAGTTATACTTCTAACGACATTTTAACCTAGTATCTATCAACATTATCTACATTCTTGTCAAAATACATATTTTAAAATCAAGGGTAGTCCCAGGTAATGAAAAATAAGGTTACTTGGATCAACTCTTTCACTAAAAACAACAAAAAATGCCAAAAGAAATATATTTTTTAAAACTCATGAACAATGAGGAGCCAGAAGACAATGGGGGGAATTCCAAGACCAAATATTTAAATAAAACCTGTCAGCAGAGATATAAATACTAAGTCTATTTTTGCCTTGGGAGCTTTTGCTGATAAATTTATCTTGGGCTGTGATTTGATGCCGTTAACATAGCAAGAGAGACAGAAGTCAAGGCCCAGAATCTGACCACTGCCCAGAGTCCTATAGGATTCCCTTTCCCAATTAAGTTGGGAACTCAAAGAACATCCTGGGGCACCTGGTGGCTCAGTTGGTTAAACATCTGCCTTTGGCTCAGGTCATGATCCCCATGTAGGGCTCCCTCCTCAGGGGGAGCCTACTTCTCCGTCTCCCTCTGCAGCTCTCCCTGCTTGTGCTCCCTCTGTCAAATAAATAAATAAAATCTTAAAAAAAAATTGATCCACATCCTTTGGATAATGGTATACCAGATTTAATCTCACTCTAACTGTACCCCATATTGAATCCCTAGGGATTTCAGAGATACCTGGCATGTCTCTGAGCAAGGCAGGAGAACAAACTGGCAAGAAAAAATAAGAACTTCAAGCCAAGGACCTGCCTTTGCATGGACTTTCTGAGTACACTTAGGCTGGGGTAACCAAGGAATCTCAAGACAAGAACTTTATTGGAGGGGATCCATGACTTGTAGTAACTATGTACCTGCAGAAGCACAAGTCAAGTTTTTTGAGAAAGGATTCATGTATCCTAGGACCAGGGGATGCTCACAAATAATATTTCAAATTCAAAGGCTCTTAATTTTTAAAATATTAACTAATCACATTTAGAAACAGAGTGTCATGAATATGAACCAGCAGTATAAAACAAGTTGCAAACCTCAGACATAAATTTTAACATAACTCTGCTTACTCTGTTTAAGTATAGAATGTCAAACATCAGCTACAGATAAGATTTTATAAATGTGACATATTAAGGTTTGAAAAATAAGCAAAAATAATTTTAAATGAATATTAAGATAACCTAAATTAAAAACTTTATGGTTGTATTAAGAGATTGAATACAGCAGAATAGAGAATTGGAAACTGGAAGAAAGATAAAAATGTAAAATTATCCAGATGCAGTGCATAGAGAAAAAAGATGGAAAATTCAGAGGAGAGGGTCAGAAGCAGAAAACAAGTGCTACTCAAAATTTAGTTTCTGGAGCAGCAACATCAGCATCACCTGAGTGCTTGATTAAAATACAAATATAATTTTTTTTGCTTCTTAAAACATGCTTCTAAAATTGTGGTCCCAAGGAAGCAGCATCAGCATTACTCAGAAACTTATTAGAAATGCAAATTCTCTGGCCCCCACCTCAGACCTACTGAATCAGAAACTGTGGTAATCCCCATGGATATATACTCCATCTCTATGAGATCATCACAGGGACATAAATAGCTGTGGCTAACAATGCAATCTACTCTATAAAAATAATGAGAAGTTGAAAGTAAAGATTCTACAGAGAGATATTGTGTGAGTATTCATTCAAAAAGCTGATGTAGTTATATTAATATAGAACAAAAATAGATTTCAATTTCAAGTCGTGAATCTAGAAACAAAGTTCAATTCACTTGGAACATATAACAGTTCTAAGTTTGCATACGTTAATAACATAGCCTCAAGTTTACAAGAATCAAGGTATTGGGTTTTTTGGTAGGAGACAGAATATGATATTTCTGCAGAGTTATGAAACATGACACACAATTTATCATCCATCCACTTATTCATTCATCAATCATTCTATAAACACTATATGCCAAGCATCATCCTAAATGTTAGAGACATAAAGATGAATGCATGATTTCTATCAGTAAGGAGTTCATTGTTATGTGAATTATTATATTTTTTGCTTTTGGTAAAATATAAAAAAACTTAATATTTTAAAAGCCAGATTATTGCCTCTTTCTATCTCCCAGAATCCCCAATAAATAGTGGCAAATCCTTGACTAATGTCATGGTCTTAGGAGACAGTAACTTGTTTCAGTGTGCATAGGTATGGGTATTCGAATTTAAGAAAGAAGTTGCCAAATGAGAATGGAGAACTGTAGGAACAGTTCTCTCTGAGAAACTGCTAAGCCTTTCTGACTCCAAATGTGACTTCATATGCTAGAGTCAACTTCTGAAGGGTTTGAAGAGAGTCTTCTCAAAGATGGATTGGAATGCATGCAAACCTGATGGTGGCTTTCCATTATACCTCAAAAAGGGAGGAAGTGACTGTCCTTTTCCACTGTCGAAGATTAATTGACCATATAGTTGTGGAACATCTAATGGGAAAAAGACAATCTCTTCAACAAATGGTATTGGCAAAACTGGACAGAAACATGCAAAAGGATGAAACTGTACTTCTTTCTTACCAAACACAAAAATAAATTCAGAATGGATGAAAGACCTAAATGTGAGACAGGAAACCCATCAAAATCCTAGAGGAGAGCACAAGCAGTAACCTTTCTGACCTTGGGCATAGCAACTTCTTACTAGATATGTCTCCTGAGGCAAAGGAAACAAAATAAAAAATAAACTCTTGGGAATTCATCAAAATAAAAAGCTTCTGCACAGTGAAGGAAACAATCAACAAAAATAAAAAACAACCTATGGAATGGGAGAAGATATTTACAAATGACATATCTGATAAAGGGTTAGTATCCCAAACATATAAAGAACTTATCAAACCCAAAACCAAGTAATCCAGTTAAAAATGGGCAGAAAACATGAATAGATATTTTTCCAAAGAAGACATGAAGATGGCAAATTGGTACATGAGAAGATGCTCAACACTACTGATCATCTGAGAAATACAAATCAGAACTACAATGAGATATCACCTCACATCTGTCAGAATGGCTAAAGCCAACAACACAAGGAACAACAGGTGTGGGCGAGGATGTGGAGAAAGGGGAACCCTTGTGTACTGTTGGTGGGAATGCAAACTGGTGCAGCCACTCTGGAAAACAGTATGGAGTTTCCTCAAAAATTTATAAATAGAGCTACCCTATGATCCTCAATTGCACTACTAAGTATGTACCCAAAGAGTACAAAAAATACTGATTTGAAGGGATATATGCATCTCTATGTTTATAGCAGTATTATCTATAATAGCCAAATTGTAGAAGCAGCCCAAGGGTCCACTGATAGATGAATGGATAAAGAATAAGTATATGTAATGGAATATTACTCAGACATAAAAAAGAATGAAATTTTGCCATTTGCAACAACATGGATGGAGCTAGAGAGTATTATGCTAAGTGAAACAAGTCAGAGAAAGACAAATACCATATGATTTCACACATATGTGGAATTTAAGAAACAAAACAAATGAGCAAAGGGGAACGAGAGAGAGAGAGAAAGAGAAAAAGAGAGGCAAACCAAGAAACAGACTCTTAATTATAGAGAACAATCTGGTGGTTACCAGAGGGGAGGTGGGTGGGGAGATAAGAGAAATAGGTATGGGGATTAAGGAGTGTATTTGTTGTGTTGAGCACTGGGTGATGTATGAAAGTGTTGAATCACTGTATTGTACACCTGAAACTAATATTACACTGTATATTAACTGGAATTTAAATAAAAACTTTAGAAAAAGAAGTGAAGAAGTAGGGTATATACCCTGAAAAATGAAATTCAGTGAAACAACATATGTTGTCCAATCTGCTACTTCTTCTCGTAAGTGAAGTACTAGCAACAACAGATCACTAGCAAGTAGTGCTTCCAAGTGCTTGTTATTTAGATGATAGGCACTGCTCTCAGGTAGCAATCCTAGTTTCTTACAGTGTGTGTGTGTGTGTGTGTGTGTGTGTGTGCGAGTGATATGGTTTTTGCATCCATATTTGTAAGAGACATTGGTCTACAGTTTTTTATCTTTGTCAGGTCTTTATCTGGTTTTGGTATCAGAGTAATACTGGCCTTATCAAAAGACTTGGGAAGTATTCCCCCCTCTTCCATGTTTTGGAAGAGTCTACAAAGAATTGGTATTAATTCTTTTTTAAGTGTCTGGTAGAATCCACCAGTGAAGTTATCTGCCTGAATTTTGTTTTGTGGATTTCTTGCTTTGTGATAAGACAGAAGGAAATAATAAAGATTAGAAGTGAAATTAATGAAATAGAGAACAGGAAGGCAATAGAGAAAATTATTTTATGGTGGAACGTTAAGTTCTTGATTTGAGATCTTTCTCCACTCCTCCACCCCATCTTTTAATATAGACATATTCAGCTATATAAATCCCTTTAAGAACTACTTCAGCTGCATCCCATAAGCTTTGGTAGGCTGTGTCTTTTTTTTTTTTAAGATTTTATTTATTTATTTGACAGAGAAAGAGCAAGCACAAGCAGGGGGAGCGGCAGGCAGAGGGAGAGGGACACGCAGGCTCCTCACTGTGCAGGGAGCCCGATGTGGGGCTCAATCCCAGGACACTTGGATCATGACCTGAGCTGAAGGCAGATACATAACCGACTGAGCCACCCAGGCAGCCTGGTAGGCTGTATCTTTATTTTCATTTTTTTCAAAGTATTTTCTAATTTCCCTTTTGATGGCCTCTTTGATCTATTAGTTATTTATGAATGTGTGGTTTAATTTTCACATATTTGTGAACTTCCCAAATTTCTGTCTCTTACTGTTTTCAAATTTTATTTAATTGTGGTTCAGAGAACATATTTTATGTTCACCACCATATTCAAATAAATAATGGCTGAAAACTTCCCAAATTTATTGGTAAACATTAATTTACATGTTTAAGAAATAGCAAACTCCAAGCAAGATCAAAGCAAAGAGCAAAGCAAACCTACATACCTCAGTAAAAATGCTGAAAGACAAAGACCAAAGAGAAAGTCTTGAAAGCAGTAAAAGGAAAATGAATCATCACTTACAAGAGCAAAATAAAGGCATTCCCATAGAAACAAAAACTGGGAAAATTTGTAGGACAGGTGGGCAGAAGATCAAAAAGGAAGTGGAAGACTAGAAGAACACTATACAACCAACTAGATCTAACAGACATCCTTAGAACACTACACTCAACCACAGGAAAATAGATCTTTTGTCACATGTACATGAACTATTCACCAGGATAGACTAGATGCTAGGCCTTCAAACAAACCCCAGTACATTTGAACATGGTATTGGCTTTCTGCCTAGGAAAATGTATGGTTTCCATTTGTTCAAGTGTTCTATTAAGGGTTTAGTATTGCTTTAAAAATGTCCTCATATATAATTTACATATTTCTTGTTAATCTTGTTCCTAGATATTTTATGTTTGGGGTTGTCACTGTAAATAGTCTTTTCTCCCTTTGTGTTCTCTTTTAAAAATTTCCTTACTGTACTTTTTTAGTAATATTTTTTCAACATATTCTTGCCTTTTCTGGGTTACAGTCATCTTCTGGAACTAGAAATCTCTAATTTCTCATTTCTAGCTGTATTGGCTCATTCCTATAGTACAATGTTAAGTAGTATAGGTAATACGGGTTTTTTTTTTCTTGTATTTTGGATGCAAATGCATCTATTATTTTATATATACATACATATAATTATATATAAAATTATATGTAAATATATAAATAATTTTAAAGTTCTCTGTTTTCCCTATATCATTGAATGATTTCTATGTAGAATGGGTTTTCAATTTTGTCAAATACCTTTTCAATATCTGTGAAGATTGTCACATAATTTTGTGTTAGCTCTATCAGTAAGGAAAATAATATTTTTACCTTTCTTTTTTTTTCCAATATTTTATTTATTTATTTTGAGAGAGAAAGAGAGAGACAGAATCTCAAGCAGACTCCATGCTGAGTGCAGAGCCTGATGTGGGGCTCAATCCCATGACCATGAAATCATGACCTAAGCTGAAATCAAGAATTGGTTGCTTAACCGACTGAGTCACTCAGACACCCTACTTTTCTTAATATTGGCTCATCCTTGAAATCTGGGAATAAATTCTGAATACTCATGATTTTATTTTTTAACATACTGCTGATTTTTGCTCAGAAATATTTTATTTAGTGTTTTTGCATCAGTATTTATAAGTATGATTAGTTTATCACTCCTTTTGTGTGTGAGAATCTTACCTAAAATTTAATAACTATAAAACAACAACCAAATATACATGCATACCCACACCTGTTTAAAAAATAATTTAAAAAGTTGATTCCTTGATGAGGACTGATCAATGGAACAGAGTGATATTATTTTACTTTAAGACTTTATTTTGGAGGGGTTCTGTAAAGGGAGGCTTAGAGCCTACTTTGGAGTGAGTGGCAAGGAGATGGATGGGAGTTTGAAACTTGTCGGGTAGAGGAAGGGAAGAGAGAAGGAGAAGGTCTTGGTTTAACAAGTCTAAGGATTTCTAGCCTGAAGGAAAATTCTGGGTAGCTGTGTGATAACTGGGAAGAACAGACCTTTATAGCATAGTTTTAATTCAGTTCATTGCCTCTGCCCCAGTGAGCAGCGCTCCCTCCTCCACGGTGCCTAATCTTTCCTGATCTGCTGATGCAGCAGCCTGGCATTAGTTATGTAGTAAACTAGGGCAGGGAAGTGGGGAGAAGTGCAACGCCGTCCACTAGACCTACTTTGGCAGGAGTGCTACCTTGTAGGAGAATTTCAGACCAAGACCAGGCATGAAGTGTAGCCCAAGACAGAGAGCCACACTTAGGAGTAGATGTGTGAGCTGGCTTAAGAGGGTCTGTTTCACACTCATTCCTATCTTGAAATGCTATAGGAAGGTGATACTTGAAAGGTGAAGAGGCAAAAATCTAGCAGTATGATAATCAGTCTTCTCTTGCATAGCATTTAAAATTGGAATGTCTCATTCATATGCATAATTTCATTTGAACTTTATAGGGATTTAGTGTGTTAGGTAGAGCAAGCCATATCATTACTTTCTAGATGAATATTGTGAGAGACATGTTCCTAGCCCAAGGTCACACAGCTAGTAACAGGTGGAATCAGGTTACATCTAGGTCTCCTGAACATCTTCAGTTTATTCTTCATAATAATTTAGGGGTACATAAACCACACATGCCTGAGACAACTCTTCTGCAATCACCTTTGCCCCTAGCCTGAAATGGGATGTGTTTGGCTGTATTCAGGTATTATTAAATTAATGCAATTCTTTGAGGTCCTCCTAATGGTTACTGAGCAGTGCCCGCTGAACACCTAAATTAAGGAGTGGAATTGATCTACAAGAAAGAAGTTGGATTTTGATTTACTAAAGCTCTGATTACAGGTAAAATGCCATTTCTGTGCAAATCTAATGCCCTTCAAGGTATTTTCAACTGCAATCAAAATATATTCGTATGCTTTCTTGCTTTGAAAAATGATGACACTGCTAAAAGTAATTAAGATCTCTGATCATTGCCAGTTTGAAAGGTGTGGATCAAAGTACACTTCTTTTAGAGAAAGTAAGTTGCTCAATGATTCAGTGAGCTGAACTTTAGAATGTGCTGCCAGTAGTCTGTGAATATAATACTATGCATGGATGACACCTTAGATTTCCACTTGGCCACTTGCGAAGATTAATGACTAGTGTCGTAGCCATGAGAGAAACATCGTACTGATTCTGGATAAATGCACAACACACCATATAGTTTCCCTAAATAGCACTTAAGTTTTTTTCTTCTTGTGTAAAGCTATATATATCTTTTGTAAAACTATATTTTTAATCCTCCCAATAAATGAGAGCATGCTCTAGATTCTCAAAGAGCTTATCAAAAATATAATGTGCTCTTACGTTATATTTTGTCTCAGTAAGCCCTATTCTCCTTTTTAAATTAAGATTAACGTTTTGCATTCCAAATGCTTTACTGTTTACAATAGAGTATATTTGACAAATGTAGCCTTGACATATTATCACAAATAATTCTAGAGTGCAAGTTTTAAACTTTCTGATTATGGAAGAATAAGAGTACTCAAAAGCTTTTTAGGCCTTTGCGAAGACTCGGCACCATCTTCCGAAATATACCAGTCTTTTGGGTAGCAGAGTCTTATGAATAACATACAGTTTTAAGTTGAATAGGCAAATTACCTTTACATAGTCTGACCCTCAATTTCTAGCTCTATGAGACTTCCTACAATTAAAATAATATTTTTCTGGGGCACCTGGGTGGCTCAGTCATTAGGCGTCTGCCTCCGGCTAGGGTCATGATCCCGGGGTCCTGGGATCGAGCCCCGCATCGGGCTCCCTGCTCAGCGGGAAGCCTGCTTCTCCCTCTCCCACGACCCCTGCTTGTGTTCCCTCTCTCGCTGTCTCTCTCTCTGTCAAATAAATAAATAAAATCTTTTAAAAAAATAAATAATGTTTTTCTATTTTTATATACTGGACTATAGTGGGGGGCTTCACCTGTGATATAGCTAGTTCAAATGATGCAAACTAAAGTCTGCCTGTGTCAGTAAAGTAGAGCAGGATCTACAGGGATATACTTTCCTAACTTTCTGTAAATGGCCAAACTAAACTACTGCATGCTAATGAACTTACACTAAAGAAGGCCAGATGGCTGAAATAATATTTTCGTTCTATGCTAAGAAATGAAGAGATTTTAAGTAGCTCTCCTTATTTATTCTTGAATTAAATTTTCTTCGTCAAGGAAATTTTACCCCAATTCAATAAACTCTATATTATAGTTGATTTACTTAAAAATCAACTCCCATTGTTGCTAATTAATGAAATATTTTGAAAAAACTGCTGTAAAACAAATATAATTGCTCATTTTCATAAGGTATTCTTTTATTTTCAGTGAGAAATTTAAAATCAATTAAGTTTATATTATGAATTAATAGTAAGGCTCTTGAAGGCAGGAACTTTTTTGAAAAGTTTCTTGTAATGCTTATGGAGCTTAGAAATGCATTTTGCCTTTGGGTTCATTGTATGCCATGGATCAGACCCACATCTTATCTGTGTATACTGAGCCATTGAAATGAATCCACCTTTGAAACATAGTCCTTTTTCCTAATACTGCTCCATGGGAAGCATTCCTCAGAAGGATTTATACATTTATAGCTATATCATTTTCAACACAAAAAATAAAAATGAGTGTCCATTCTTGAATTATTTTCAGGACAAAAACTGCTGCTTACTGTTTGAAAAAATTCATGTATTTTCTTTTCCTTTTCTTTCCTTTCTTTCATCTAATTTGAAAATGCATTATCTTTAAAATTATTTTTTCTTCTTGATATTTGTACTCATAATAGGCTAGTAAAAAAATCTAACATTTACAATAATACACCACTTCAGTGAATTGGGGTTCCAATAACTATAAAATGAAAAAAAACAAAACCCCTTTCAAGAAGGAGTTGAGAGATGGATTTTGCATACAAGGAAGTTTTCACAATAGAGAGGGAAGAAGGTTGTGTCACATTCAGAAAAGGACCATTAATATGAATAAATAATTTTTGACAAGGAAGAAAACATATATTTCTCGTGTCACGTTTTGAAAAATAATTTTTATTTTTAATTGAAATAGGAATGTTTGTTTTTTAAAGGCAACTATTCAGAACTCTCTCAAGTAATAAGATTTCACTATTTTATTTATTGTGGTCATTTTACTTAAAGACACATGAACTTGTTTCCTACTGAGTTGTCATTCCCTGCCTAAGTCAGTGCAGCCTATAGCGGGTAGTGAAAAGTGTCATCCTAGAGGATTAGCTTCTAAGCTTACCTGAAATAGACCTGCCGGTAGAATCTTGAGCCCCACTCACATTGCCAATGGATCAGGAGTCAATCTGCTTCCCTAGGAAAATGTACCTCAGGAGGCTCTGGGCCCTTCTGTGCCTGCTGACTTTCACCAATCTGTCACCAGGTTCTCCCCTCATAGACTGCTGCATGGTTTCCTACAGACTCCTAGCTTCATGGAACTGGTACCACTGTGGCTGCTACCCTGATCATTCTTCCCATTCTTGCTAGCAGCTTCTCCCAGAGCAAGAGCTTAGTGTCCCATCCCAGCCAGTGGCTGGAGTCCCACTCCAAACTTGGTAAATTGCATGGAAATCTAGCATCTCACTTTTTGATATTTTAAACATTATGACTGATTACACACTCTCACTGATATATTCCAAATGAAGATAGGACTTTCTGAATATGGCCAACAACTTGGATTTTTATTTTAGGTTCATGATGCAAAGTTGGAAGCACAGAGCACCTCATAGAAAGGGCTCCCTTTGGCTACCTTGGTACTATCTCCTTCATGGGGTACGGTAGCAAGTTGATACCCAAGTAAGAGTTCCTAATCCTAGACAGAGAGCTGTTGTGATGGGCTGATTTACAACTGTAAGAGGAAAATGGGCCAACTGTAGGATATGCCCTGGTGTTGTCGATGTCAATATTCAATATTTAAATAGAATCAGAGGAGAAGAACCAATAAGATATGTAAGAGGGGTTTGTTGTCAGACTTTTCCTTTATCTCATTACCTTTGATCTGATTCTTAATAGGAACAAACAATCAAAAATAAAGCAGAAAAAACATTTTTGCTTTTCTAACATTGTTTGGATCAGGAGTATGTGTCCTCTATGAAAAATGCCATTAACAACGTAACTACCACTTCTAACAATAGATAACACTTGCAATGTTAACTATGTATTGGGCACTGTTCTAACTGCTCTACACATATTAACTCATTTTGTCTTCACAAAATTTAATTAGGTACCACCCAATTTTACAGATGAGGAATACAGTATGGGGTATATTTCTTTTTCTTTTTTAAAAAGATTTTATTTATTTGAGAGAGAGAGAGAGAGAGAGTACGAGCTGGGAGGAGAGGCAAAGGGAGAGGGAGAAGCAGACTCCCAGCTGAGCAGGGAGCCTGATGCGGGGCTCAATCCCAGGACTCTGGGATCGTGACCTGAGCCAAAGGCAGGCGCTTAACTGACTGAACCACCCAGGCGCCCCTAGTGGGGACATATTTCTTATAGTCATACAACTGTTAAGTAGTGGAGAAGGGTTTTGATCACAGTGAGTGTGCAACTGAGGATCATACTTAGTAATATGTTGCACTGTCTTGGGAATTTAGTCTATTGGGATTTTATAATCTTTATTCTCGGCTATAAGATGTCCATTCTCCTAACAGGAGGGCATGTACTTGAAGCTGAGCCAGCAGATGATGGGGCATCTAGCTGGTAGCAGAAAAAATATTTCATTGTTATTTCTTATCACTGTAATAGGAGCAATAAAGCAACAAAAGTTGTTGCACAGGGGTGCTTGGCTGGCTCAGTTGGTGGAGCGTGCAACTCTTGATCTCGGGGTTGTGAGTTTGAGCCCCACACCGGGTGCAGAGATTACTTAAGATCTTTAAAAAAAAAAGTTGTCGCACAAATCATCTTTAGTTGAAGTCAAAGCCTCTGATGAAATAGCAGCCTTGTTTGGGCTTTGAGGCCCAAAGTTAGCAATAAATGGGAATAAACTCTTAATATACTCAAAATAATTATGTTGAGCAAAATTATGTTGAGTAAATTGTTGATACACACACAATCTGCAAAATAATTATGGCAAGTGAAATAACCCAGACAATGAAGTGAGCATACTGCATGACTCAATTCATATAAATTAAATTCATATAAAATTTTAGAAATGGCAAATTATAGCGACAGAAAGGAAATCACTATTTGCTTGGTGACAGGGGGACCAGAGAATGGGGAGGGAATCTAAGAAAAAGATTACCAAGGAGCGTAAGGAAACTTTTTGGAGCGATGCATGTGTTTGTCATCATGGATGCATGTCAAACTCACAAAACTGTACAATTTGAATATGTGTAATTTATTGTATATTAATTATATATCAATAAATATGCTAAAAAATTAAAATAAGAAAGAAAAGATACTGAACTCATTGGCCAGAATGATATAGGTTTTCCTGACTTACCTGGACTCCTCTAAGAAGCAGATAGAGCTAATCCCTTGTGAATTAGGGACACTATGGGGGGAATCTCAGGAGGTAGTCTCTCCAACGAGGGGGCTTTCTAAACTACTTGAAATCTTCATGGTTTTTAGGAACAGGTAGGGAGCAGGTAGGGAAAGATTTCTGGTCTCAAGACTGCATTGATGGCTCTTCTGACTAGCTCCATTCATGTTCCATAACCCCTTCAAACAGTCCTTTCGTTTATGTGGCCGTTCTGGCTAGATGTGCTCTGGTGGATTACTCCTGATATCAACAACGAGTATGCAGTGTATATACACTATAAATGGACCAGGACAACATGGTCCGTTGCTTCTTAATGTTCTATGTCTAGCTGTAATAGGTACTTAGCAGTAAGGCCTCTGTAAATGATTTGTATCATATCATTTTTGCTCATTGCATAAACATAGCTTACTGTATTTATTTTGTATTTAGGGGTCCAACTCAGGTAAGCAGAATTTTTAGTTTTTAACCATAAGGAGGAGAGCTTCTTAATTTTATTGGTGTTGCTAATGCTATTAACAGCTGTCCTGACAATAGCTTTTGTGAGAATAAATGCTTTCTGACAAAAATTTGCTTATTAGCGTACTCTGGAGAAAACCTACAGCAGATCAGACTAAACCAAATTTGCCTCCTGCTTGATACATATCTCCTCCGCAGCTTATTTAGATGTCTGGATCTCTCAGGACAGTCTCTTGTTTTTAGTAGTAAGTATTCTGTTCAAGCAATCTTGGTCAAAACTTCTGTTCAATTAGGCTTAACACCTAGTAGGTCTTAAAAGCATGCAAAAATACACATAGGAAAGTGACAAATGCAAACTTTGTCTCTATTATCTTTGGTCATTTTTTCCAAGGCAGAAAACTGGGCCAGCTATCTTTCCTTACCACTGCTTTATAGTGCTCTTTATTGTTTTCTTGACTTCATGGCACATCAAATTATCCATCATTGCAAAAATGGAAAGCCTATGTCTTTTTTTTCTCCAGCAGGTATAAGAAAAACTTTATTCTTATCTATTTTTTCTTCTAATTCTGGCAAACATAAAAAACACCTCATTGAATGGGGAGCATTTTTGTTTGCCCTGTGTATTTTCAGCTGTCCTTGAATTCTTTGTTTCCCTTTCTTTAGTTTTGGAAGTTACTAGTGATGTTATTTCTGAAATATTGTTCATGATTCATTTTTCAAACCTATTAAGAAAAGTCATGTCAGCATGTGCACTTTATGCATTAGGAAAAGGGATTTCAAGATGGGATATTCATAAAGTAGTCCATAATAAATTTTCTCTTACTATAAAATCAATTCATCAAACGTACAGTATTGTTTTAAGTACATAAATAAAAATAACCCCCAAATGAACAGTCATAAACTTCCAATATGGTATAAATTAAGACCCAGAAACAATGAAGGGATGAATAAAATACAGCTAATAAAGTGCAAATATCTGAATAGGAATACAAAAACAAAAAGAAGTAGAAAAATTAACATACTATGAAAAGGCACAAGTTAAAGGTAGAACATTCCATAGAGATCCCTAGTGAGTACTCGTAAGAGATCATTAAACCAGATGAATGTAATGTTTCTGAGGATTGCAATAGAGTCACCATAGAATAATGAGTCATTGTCTCTTGGAACCTCTATCACTCCCTGAGTTTAAGTAAAGTACTTTTGGAACTGGAATCAATTTTTTAATGCACAGAAACCTCATTAGAGCAATGTTTACTATTCAAAAGTGTTTCAGATGAAATGGGACTTTCTTGGCTTCTTCCAGTGGGGTTTAAGTAAGGAAGAAGTGGGAGGCTTTTATTAGGAAGCATTATGACATATTAAACTATACCAGTATACCTCGAGTACAGCTAGTGTATTCAGTAGAAAGAACCCAGTAAATTACATCTTTATAATGTGAAACAATACAAAATAGCCTTAAAATATCAAGTGTCTCAATGTAGAAGTAACAGTTTTGAAAGGCATATACTTTTTATCATGTATTTTAAAAATGTCACTTGACCTAAAAGTCCCCCAAGAAGGCAACTACAGAATAAACCTTGTAGAACAAATAACTGTAAGGAATTCTGAGCTGACAGTTAATTTATTAAATGTTCTGTTCTGTGTTATAGAATATAAATGACAATAATACACCCACACACTAATTCTTGACTTTATAATTTAATTTATTATTCTTATTGTACCATAGTCATGTTCTTGCTTTAAATGTCTTGCAAAGTAATGATCTTTTGAATGGGAGTGTTGTCTTTCTAGACCTGGGTGAACAGAATCATTTTATTAGAACACAACCATTGTTGTTTGTAAATGTGATTCTGTTTCTTGTTAATCACTTCAAGAGGCTTATTGCCTCCATTAATGTCCTTTGGCGATTGTTTTCACCTCCGAAAATCTGTTCCTCAACACAGCCTAAAGTAATTCAGTTTTAAGTATTCAAATACTTAAACTTTAATGGCAAAATACTTGAAACCCTTTGGAAGTCATTTTGAATGAACCTCCATATTTTCCTAACACTTAATGGTAATTGATGTTAAAACACCGTACCATACCATTAATAAGAGATCATAAATAAAAACACAGAAGACAGAAGAAATAAAATTAGAAAGGGATTTCAGTAGGAATTACTGAATGAAAATAATATCTTCTTAAACTACATCAGAATTTCCAATGAAAGATCCAATTTTCTTTCCGTTACTGAAATTGTTGCATGTGTTAAAGATGCACTTTGTCAGAAGGTTTAGGGGCAGGGGACAGAGGTAAGGTTGTGCAAATTTGACACTTAATAAACAAGTCCATTATCAGGGTCCCTGCCCTTCTTTCTTACCGCCATGCATCTTAGACCTTGCTTGCCTCTCCTGTTTCATCTAAAATTATCTTCCTCTTTTTTCTTTTGTAGAAGAAATAAGTGTAATCTGTAATCTCTAGTACGATTTAAAGCTATTGAAATAGTCCTAAAATATGGGACATTTTACAGAAGGTTGATCAGGTGCCAAATACATCTTCTCCATCAGTACCCCCTTCATTTGAATAGAGTTCAGTGTGTTTAGAATGTGAGAGAACATGATGGGTTTTTTGAGGGCATATAACAGGGTCTTTACTGTATTTATTTTGCAGGTCTCAAGAGTAAATGGTATACTTTTTGTATGTCCTTTGAGAGCTAGGGAGCCCCAAAATTAAATTTATAAATATAATTAGTCATTTGGAGATAATTAAGATTATGACTTTAAATAGAAATCTATAATGTGTGTTTCTTCATGAATATAGATATATATTTTACAAATAAAATAATTAATCATCAAATTTTCTTCTGTTACTTTTTTTCCCTTTTGTACTGAACAGTGTTAGTACACCGAGGTAGTCTCAGTAGGAGTACCTACTGGCTTGGACCACTCTGAGGATGTGTTTCAGCTGCACAAGTCACAACATGTTGCCAGGACTCAGTGGGCAAATCCCGTTGTCACTAACTACTGTAAAACAGCAATAAAAACCTCAAAATCTGTTGTTGAGATCCCATTAATGTGTATGCCTAACTACTAATGAGTCAATTTATACTCCTATATGCAGAGTGACAGTTCCACTTTTCCAGCGTTTTTTCTCCCCTCTGGAATCTCAAGAAGTCCTCTGAGCTATAGCACTCACTTAACACTGCTTCTTATGCTGTGTAAACTATGATGCTGGTATCATAGTTTATATATTGTTTGAGATGAAGATCTGATAGAGTAAAATTAAGAATAATTTAAGGTCCCTGTGTTAGTCAAGATCCAACCAGGAAGAGATCATTCAAAGAAGACTTATATAAAATGGATCTTATACAGAGGTGCGGGCAAGGTACTAAAGAGCCACAAGAGTGCAGGGACCTGGAGTAGCAGCAGTGGGGCTGCTACCCGTCCTGGGGTCAAAGAGATGAGAGCTTGGAGATAGAGTCACATGGGAGCATAGGCTTCATTTCCTTGGAGACAGCCAGCAGGAGGTAATGGCTCAGGGAAGGACTCAGTGGAATATATGGTTTGCAAGGTGAAGAGACTGGACCAGGGACAACAGAGAATAGGAATAACTAAAGAACAGATGTTCTTGAAAAGATCATTCTAGGACTCCTTAATGACTGAACTCAGTTGGAAGCAAGAGGTCATGGTTGTCCTGTTGATGCAATCCGTGCAGGTAAACCTCAGAGGCCCAGAACAGGATGGGGAAGGATGCAGAATGGTTCTAGAGTAGAAAATACAAATATTTGGCACAACCACTCTTGCCTATTTGTATCTGCCATATGTCAAGCAATTAAATACATTTCTTTTAATACTGACTGACAATTGTCACTATTAGCCACAGACATTAGGGTGTCATAAAAGGCTGAATTTCACAGTCGTGCCCTTTGACTTCAAGAGAAAACAAAAATGTTACCTCGTAAAAGTAATAATGGGTCATACTTTGCATAACACTTAATATTTCTAAGTACTTTAAAATGCTTGCCCTCAGTTAATAGATATTCATAAAATAATTGATAATATCCCCTGGTCCCATGCTGTATTGTGGGTGATGTTCTGAAGGATTTAATTCCTGCAGTTCCATGAGGCAGTCCATTGTACACATTAGGAACATGAGACACAGTGAGGTCTCTAACTTGCCAAATAGCAGAGCCTAGATATAAATCTCAAAACCTGCCCTCAAAACCATAATGATATACTATAACTTTTGATAAGTACAATGCAAATGGACAATAAATATGGATTAGTACAGTTACGTTGCATCAGAAAAAAAAAAAAAAAACCTGAAGCTTGAAGAAAATAAAGTGGAATCCTTTGGGTGCTTTTGAGTAAAGAATTTAACAATGGGACAATAGTCTACTACTCTTAAGGTTAGAACTCTTTTCATTATTTCTCATTTATAAGAAAGATTTCTTTCATGATGACTTCATGTTTCAAGATCATGTTAGAGCTAATGCAAAAAAAATCAAATGTAAGCAGCTAAACATAAAATGGTGTATTCTAGTTTTCATTTAACATGCAAAAATATGAATTTGAGTTTATTTCATTTAGATATACTTTAGTAGGTGTTGATGCCCAGCTCCTCAGCTAATGCCTCCACATTTCCTGTGATGAGCAGCCATCATATCACCTTTACATCCTAGGGCGTATAGACCTCTTCTTGCTTTCCTTGGAGAATGAGAGGTGGCACTACCAAGTAACACAGCTGCCCAGTGCTGCAAAATCTGTGATGTTTGGATGCACTATGCATTATATTTTTTCATATTCCACTTAAGCAAAATACTTTCAACCTTTTTTTTTTTAAGATTTTATTTATTTATTTGACAGAGACACAGTGAGAGAGGGAACACAAGCAGGGGGAGTGGGAGAGGGAGAAGCAGGTTTCCCGTGGAGCAGGGAGCCCGATGTGGGGCTCGATCCCAGGACCCTGGGATCACGACCTGAGCCAAAGGCAGACACTTAAAGACTGAGCCACCCAGGTGCCCCGATTCAACCTTCTTTTAAGGGCTGCTGTTGATCCAAAGTTCACTGTCTTCAGCATGACCATGGAACAGGTTGAGTTTAAATTGGGTACATATATTCTTTACTTATTAATATTCTCTGTTGTCTCTAGCCCAGTATCCTAAAGATTCATTTTCCTTAAGATGCATGTGTATCTTGGGGTCTTACAGACTCAGTGTATATTTTTAATTCACTTAATTCAGCACACCATATTTTTATTTTTGTAAGTGCCAACCCATCTTGATTTCGTACTCTGACTTATTATGTACTTCAAAAATTGCTATGATCTCACCTTGTATTGAAAATTAGTATTTATTCCTTAGCATAGAAGTTCACATCCTTATTATGAACCAGGAGACATTGCCCAGATATATAATATTCTGTCCTACCACTCTCCATTTTGTTCACCGTGCATTGCCCATACTGGGTTTCCCTCAGCAACCCGACTAAGTCAAGCTTCTTTTTATCTCAGGAATTTTGCACATTCTCTTCCTTCTGCTTGAACTACTAGTGTCTCTTCTACAAGAGACTGATTTCCCCCTTCATATTTTAGATTATATATTAATTGAAGCTTCTAAAGATAACTTTCATAAACTCTGGTTTTCATATTGAAATATTATAACAGCATGTTATACTTGGCAATTCAGCAATTTATGAATCTGTGTCAATTTTTCTCATCATCTCTTGCTCCCATGGACAGTAAACCCTGTGACATCAGGGATCATATTTCATTTGTTCATCACTATCTAGCTGGTACTGAGCACAGGGATCAGCACATAGGAGGTGTTCAATAACTAATGGCTGAGTGAATGAATGTGCTCATCGGTTAGATTTCAATATTATCTGTGGCATGAATAGTGTTTGGATTCCCCATAATGTCTAGAGCATTTTAACTTAATTAATCTCCATTCCATGTCCTTTTTTGTCTCTCTTTCTTTCCCCCAAATCTCATTCTCTCTGTCTCTACTTCAGTCTACCTGGTATGCGGGTGCTTTCTTGGACTACACTAACACTCTCATCTCTGTTCTATTTTAATCTGCCTTAAAATTTCCCACTTAGTTTATCTTCTTTATTTTCTTATTTCACAATTTAACTCTATTATTCAAATTCTTCATTGATTCATGCTATTTCCATAGATTTGCCTTTTCAACGTGCATATTCCCTCCCTCCTTCCCTCCCTCCCTCCTTCCCTTACTTTTTTTTCTTCTTTTCTTTTGTTTAAAGTCTGAGACTTTGCACATATCATCACAGTCCCATTGCTCCCAGCCCCCATGTTCACTTAACAAGTTACCCTTCACAATTACACCTTGAAAATGTTGTGTTCACTTTTATTTAGATGTGTGTGAATTCATACCCACAATGTCAAAATCACCATTCCTCCGTACAAACCCCCTCCCTCTAGCAAACACAAGTGACAAGTGACCTGTCATCTTCTGTGTACTAAAGAGTTGGGGACTTTCTCCAAGATCCGTCTTGTATTTACTTTGCTAAAACTAATTGCTCCATATTGCCTGCCTTCTGTGATAACCTCTATTTTGTGGCCAGAATTTACCTCTCTCTCTCCATTTGGATTTGACTCTTTTATTTTAGTTTTCTGTCACCCTCCATCCCCAAATCTTTGATAACTCAATTTTTCCTTTAATATTCAGTCCCTGCTCTCTAAACCCCAGCCACATTAGAACTCTGGGTTAGAACCCTAGGTCTCCTGCCTGCCTAAGATAAGAGTTCACATCCATAACAGGACAGTCTGTCTTCTCTGCTGGTGTGTAAATACACATACATGTAGATAAAACCCATGAAAGATGAGAGAAATTGGTGGAAATGGAAAAACAAAATATAGATTTTTCATGAAACTGATACAGTTCTACAATGTCTGGATATTATAATCAGGCTTAGTAAATTTTCTTCTCCATTGTAACTGGGTAACAGACTTAAATATACGTGAAATCATTCCTTTAAATGAGAATATGTCTATATATTTCTGCAGAATATATATTAATTCCTGTTGTAAAACATAATCTAAGAAGTTGTGAAGATTTCAACAACTAACTACAAAGAAAATTAGTCACTTATTGGGATCAGCAAAGTTGCCTGGAACATAGGTACAAATGGAGGCCATACACCATATGTATAAATATTTTAAAAATTGAAATAAAGTTAGTAAACTTTTTTTCTTTCCTTGACAAATATCTTGCATAATGATCTGGAAAGCCTGGTTTGGATTTAAAATTCTCAGCCTCTTCTAATGGCATGCAAGAATATGGTAGACCTAGTCTTTACCCCAGTCTACCTGTGTTTTCTTTCTACCCTCACTCTGTCCCCCACTGAGAGATCTTGTGCATGCATGTGTTGGACATAAAGCCCTAGCTCTTCCCACACCTTTGCAACCATGGCTCATTGAGCCTAGGGATGCTTATGTCTGTGTAAGAGGCTCTCTCAGGAGAATAGACCTTGGGAAGAAGTTTGTACATGTCCTGCATACAGGTTTGGAATATTTGATTTCTGGTCTAAGGAATCTAAATAATAGTCAAGAAAGGGACAGGAAAACTTGGACTAGGCACATCACTTTGATTTTCAAACTCCTTATCCTGTTGGTTGGAAGGAATATAGCCAGTAGAGGGTTTAAGCCAAAGTCAGGCCACCCAAATTTCAAGGATCAGGGTAGGGACCTCCCTTCCCAGGTTTAAGGGTGAATTGACATTTAGGGTTTATTAAGAATTTCTTCTTTGTACATAAACCAAGAAATATATTTCTTCTTCATCTAGAGCAAGAATTCAATCGAGGGCCTTAAACTGGGTGTAATTGTTTAAAAGGTGAAAAAAAACCTGTTTTCATTTCATAAAGACCTCTAGAAACCTTGTGTTTATCATCAAAAATCAATTTGGGTCCTTTCTCTTTTCTTTTTGATAAGTCTGGCTAGGGTTTATCAGTTTTATTAATTCTTTTGAAGAACTAGCTCTTAGTTTCGTTAATCCATTCTACTGGGTTTGTTTGTTTGTTTCTGTATCATTTACTTCTGCTCTAATCTTTATTATTTCCCTTCTTCTGCTGGCTTTAGGCTTTATTTGCTGCTCCTTTTCTAGCTCCTTTAGGTGTAACGTTAGGTTGTGTATTTGAGAATTTTTTTGCTTCTTGAGGAAGGCTTGTATTACTATATACTTCCCTCTTAGGACTGCATTTGCTGCATCCCAAAGGTCTTGGACTGTCATGTTTTCATTTTCATTTGCTTCCATGTATTTTTTAAATTCTTCTTTAATTTCCTGATTAACCCATTCATTCTTTAACCTCCATGTATTTGAGGACTTTCCAAATTTTTTCTTGTGCTTGACTTCCAGTTTCATGGTATTGTGGTCTGAAAATATGCATGGTATGATCTCGATCTTTTTGTACTTGTTGAGGGTTGATTTGTGACCCAGTATGTGATCCATTCTGGAGAATGTTCCACATGAACTCAAGAAGAATGTATTCTGCTGCTTTAGGATGAAATATTCTGAATATATCTGTTAAGTCCATCTGGGCCAGTGTGTCATTCAAAGCCATTGTTTCCTTGTTGATTTTCTGCTTAGATGATATGTCCATTGCTGTAAGTGGGGTGTTAAAGTCCCTTACTATTGTTGTATTATCATCAGTGAGTTTCTTTATATTTGTTATTAATTGATTTATGTATTTGGGTGCTCCCAAGTTGGAGGCATAAATATTTACAATTGTTAGATCTTCTTGATGGATAGATCCCTTAATTATGATATAATTCCTTTCGTCTCTTGTTACAGTCTTTGTTTTAAAATCTAGTTTGTCTGATATAAATATGGCTACTCTGGCTTTCTTTTAACATCCATTAGCATTCTCCATTCCCTCACTTTCAATCTGCAGGTGTCTTTGGGTCTAAAATGAGTCTTTTGTAGGCAGCATATAGATGGATCTTGTTTTTTTTTTTTTTAATCTATTCTGAAACCCTATGTCTTTTGACTGGTGCATTTAGTCCATTTACATTCAGAGTAATTATTGAGAGCTGTGAATTTAGTGCCATTGTGTGTAGGGTTGGTGTTCTGGTGATGTTCTCTGGTCCTTCCTAGTCTTTGTTGCTTTTGGTCTTTTTTTTCTCCACTCAAAGAGTTCCACTTAAAATTTATTGCAGGGCTGATTTAGTGGTCATGAACTCCTTTAGTTTTTGTTTGTCTGGAAAACTCTTTATCTACCTTACAATCCAGCAATTGCACTACTAGGTATTTACCCAAAGGATACAAAAATACAGATTCAAAGGGATACATGCACCCTGATGTTTATAGCAGCATTATCAACAATAACTAAACTATGGAGAGAGCCCAAATGTCCATCAACTGATGAATGGATAAAGAAGATGTGAAATATATACACAATGGAATATTACTCAGCCATCAGAAAGAATGAAATCTTGCCATTTGCAATGACAGGGATGGAGCTGGAGTGTATTATGCTAAGCAAAATAAGTCAGTCAGAGAAAGACAAATACCATATGATTTCGCTCATGTGTGGAATTTAAGAAATGAAACAAATGAACACAGGGGGTAAAAGTTAGAGGCAAACCATAAAACAGACTCTTAACTATGGAGAACAAACTGAAGGTTGCTGGAGGGGAGGTGGGTTAAATGGGTGATGGGTGTTAAGGAGGGTACTTGTTGTGATGAGCCCTGGGTGTTGTATGTAAGTGATGAATCACTAAATTCTACTCCTGTAACTAATATTACCCTGTATGTTAGCTATCTGGAATTTAAATAAAAACTTGAAAAAGAAAAAAAAAAGAAAAGAAAAGAAAGAAAGAAAGAAAGAAAAAGAAAGAAAGAAAGAAAGAAAAGAAAGAAAGAAGAAAGAAAGAAAGAAAGAAAGAAAAAGAAGTCAGTCTTCATCACTATTAGGTCTAGATTCAGAGAAAAATTGACAGGTCCAGAAAATTAAAAAGTGCGATGAAACTCAGGACTAGAGGTGACACTGAGGTCACATTTAGAAAGATCAGGAAATATAGCCTGGGGGAGACTGAGGTTCTCAGTAGATCTCATAACAGAGCCCCATAGACGTCACTTCATATTAGAATTTGCTCAGACAGGACGAGAAAAGAAATTGGTAGTCTTTTAGAGACTCCGAGTCCCTGAGAAACCCATGAAATCTGTTGCTAGACTTCTATTACAAATTTAGAAATCTTCCCTGTAATGGTTTATTCATTTCTATCTTAATTCCTCTGTCAGCCAAAATTCTTTGTTGAAAGCAACAAAATTTGACTCTGGGAAATTTTAACATAAACTTAATTTACTGAAAGGATATTTTATAGCTTGTAGAAATTTTGGGGAAGTTGAGAACCTGGATCCAAAATGGGTAGGAATTAAGCAAGGCTTGAGAATCTACAAGAGCCTCTTGGTGGGGAGACTTTTATCTCTTTTTGCGATACTTACTTATACCAGATTCAGTCCCAGATGGGATGGTATTATTGGCTGATCCAAGGTCCCATGCCTACACCCTAAGAACAGGAGGAGCAAGGAAATAAGCTTTAGACATTTTGGCTTCTTTAGGACGTCATTTTGCCTGGCATCTTGCCTCCCCCAAGATTCATATATTCAGATGTTGGGTAATTAATAATGACCAACACTGCTTTGGAAAGAATACATCTGGATGCCTAAAGAGAAAAAAAATAAAGTTATAAGATAATACTTGTCTACACATAGATATCATTATAAGATGATACTTGGCTACACATAGATATCAGAGCTTCCAGAAAGTAAAAATACAGTCTTGTCAGAGCATATGGCAATGAGAAATTTGGGAAAGATTAGGGGAAATAGCAGTTAGCGAGGTAAAACTTTAGAGTGAATATATGGCCATGATTGCTTTTCTCCTTCCATGGTGTGCAGTAAAAGGCTAACTCACCAGGTCTCAGTTGCCCAAACCCTGCACATTCCATAGGTCTTTGGGACTGGTCCTTTTCTGGCTCCTGGGAGATAACCTTTGAGCCATGGATATATCCTGCTTATCAATAAGAATGTCTTTGCATACCTGAGACCTTGGGCCATGCTGGATAGATTATGCTAACAATGTGATTTATGGTAGATGCCTATTTTTGCCTGAATGCCTGGGGCTTTGAGACAGGCTGTATTTGGGGAAGTGCTAGTCTGAGAACTGAGGTTAGGATTATACAGGCACTGAATACTTAGGTGACTAACTCAAATAAAACCCCTGGACACAAGGGCTCTGGTGAACTTTCCTGACTGGCAACACTTTGCACATGTTGTCACATGTTGTTGGAAGAGTTAATACTGACTATGTGGTTCTACTGGGGGAAGGAAACTGGAAGGTTCTGCCTGGTTTCTTGTGGACTCCACCCTATACAACTTTTTATTTGTTCATTTTAATCTGTATACTCTTGCTATAATAAACTGTACTCATGAGTGTAAGAGCTCTGCTGCATCCTGTAAATTCTTCCTGCCAGTGAATCGTCAAGCCTGAGGGTGGTCTTGTGGACCTCCAGCACACACGGGACACAGGATTTAACTTAGATTTTCATAAAATCTTGAGTTAAAGAATAGAACCCATTCCTTCTCTCTGCTTATCAGACTTTTTCTCAGGGACCTGTTTGCATAATGCATGCGTGCTTTATGTTCTGTTTGTATTTAAGGATAAATATAATGCCCATCAGACAGAAGGCAGAAAACAATAAAATGGAGAATTAGTATCTGACCGAAAGTTTACAAAACCATTGTGTACCAATATGAGAAGCTAGATAAATAAGAAACAGATGAAAGAGACCTGGCAACACTATAATACTTTACATCATTTCTTTCTTAGAATGCTGTCGATGGTGCAGTTTTGCAAAAATTGTTTTTGTGAACTCCCCCTTTTATATAACTGCCCCTACATATTACCTCCTGTATATGTCCCTTTATTTCTTTCTGAGGTTGAGTTGGCAAGATATGAGTTACAGTGACAAAACAAACATGATGAATTTCTGCTGCCCTGTGAAATTTGTTCAGTGTGGAGTTCTTTTGCTGTTTAGAATCCTAATGTTATGCTCATACACCCCTTTCCATCCATCAGATAGCATGCTGCCATCTGTGAAAGTGCCACAGTACTAAGATTTATGTGTTACTATTTAAGGAATTTAGGTTTGGCAACTTCATGCTGTTCATTTGGCCAAACAATAATATGCTAATTAACCTGCTTGACCTAAATTATACAACACTTGAGGATGTGCAGCCAACCCAATTGCTCAATTGGCTGAGCATTTCTGACCCTATGGTTTCGCATATAAGGAGCTTTACATCATAAAACAAATCGTTATTGGGCTGCTCCATTTCATCATCTGAGAGGGAATTAATTATCTTCAGTTCAGTAAGGGAAATTTATATTTCATTTGGTTTGTTATGATTATACCAATATTTCACAATTAATGTGCATCGGCAGGGACAAAAAATTTACTTTCTTTCCCAGAACAATCTGTATTTTTTTAGTTGGCTGAAAACCGGATAAGGAAGTGTAGACATTTATATTTTAGCTTGAGCTTAGGATATGAAATTCAAGATCCATATGTGGGTTTTGGAGTATATGAATGCCCAGAAGCTATATGCAGAATTTTACATGCATGTGCTTAAAGTATTTTACTAAAAAGATTTTCTTAAGTTCTCAAATTGGATCCATGTCCCCAAAATAAAATTTAAAAATAGTCATTAGGTATTCAAAGACTAATGATCCTTTATTTTGTTTTTAATAACCTCATTTGGTGGACCTATATATCTGGTTTCCTTATGGTTACTTATCACTTAATGCTGAAAATCTTTAGCAATATCTCTCACCAGTCTGCCACCTAAAAAGAATTCAAATAAATGAAACACTCTAATAGAAACAAATTAAAACAATACAGATATTGAAGAAAATTATTGCATAGAATTTCTTAAAGGGTTAAATTTTTCTAGTACAGGTCAAAACAGTGCTAAAATTACTCAGATCCCAAAGACTATAAAATTTCTTGCTATCTTGATAACAGAGGAATAGGAAAACTTAGAAACATGGTAAAAGAAAAACATTCAGTAAGGTGAAGAAAAATTAGGAGAAAGAAAAACATGGCTAATGGAATAGAATGTGGAAAAACTTGCAGGCAGGAAACTTAAAAAATGTGTAAATACTGAATGTGTTTAATATATAGAAGTAACCAAAAAAGCTAGGTGTATTGTCCTGTAAATCAGTGCTTGTTGAACTTCTTAGGGCATAGAAATGATCTGGGGCTCTTGTAAAAAATGTAGATTCTGACTCTGTTATTCTGGGTTGGAGCCTTTCCTTCTGCATTGCTAGCAAGTTTCCGGATGATACCAATGATATTTATAGGCCAAACTTTAATTAGTAAAGTTGTAAACTAAGATCACAGTTTACTCACTGCCTGAATTCCATAATTAATCAAAAGTAAAATCAAAGCTGAGAGTTGTGCTAAGAGCAAAAGTTTTAAAAAGTTGTGCTAAGAGCAAAAGAAAATTATTGTATCTGCGTATCTGTCTTGAAAAGAAGCAAGAACAAGTAAATTTAGTACAAGTTTAGTAGAGGAATGAAGTATTGTCTCAATGCTAATAAAAGCATCACACTAAGGATGCCTGCCCTCTTCACTAGTATGGTATCAGGTAAAAATGATAAGCGTCTCTAATCAGTGTGATTGAATTAGTGCATATGGGAAATGTTATTTAAATGTTTCCAATAAATTGACGAGGTAAATGTACATATCATTGACCTAATAATGCTTGATAAATGAGCATTGCTCTAATAATAACAATAAAAAAAAAATAATAGAGGAAAAGCAGTAGACCAAGCTGTGTAGGTGGCTTGAAGTTCTGTCCCATCTTCCTTGGACTCCTGCTCTTTTTCATTTAACTTTTTATTAGTTTCTACTCATGCACAGATTCCTTATTCAAGTATAAGCAGATAAATATATATTTTTATTATTTTCTCATAAAAGTTTGCGTACTATTCATACTCTTCTAGACTTTGCTTTCTTCAAATATACCATATTATGTGCATCTTTGTGTATCATCATTTGAGATAGGATGCTTTTATTCTGTTTTATAGTGGGATACCATGATGGTTTTTTAACCAGTTTCCTATTGATAGATTTTGGGGGATTCTCCTCCTCACAATTGAGAACATCATGCCTTTTTGCACACGTGCAAGTATATTTTTGCACAAGTGCAATTATACCACAGGAAAACCCCAGGAGTGGGGTTGTTTAGTCAAAATGTATGTTCACTTGTAATTTTGATAAATACTGAAAAATTGTTTTCCATAGACATTGCGAGCCCTGTTACTGATCATATATTTTTCCACAGCCTTACCAACAGAGGATGTTAATAATTTCTTGGATTTCTGCTGAACTCATGGGTGAAAAAGATCTGTGTAGTTTAAATGAGCATTTCTTATGTTCTGAACTAAATTCAGAAACTTTTCATGTGATTGAGAATCACTTGAACTTCCTTTTTGATGAAAAATTTGTTCATGTGTTTTATGCATATTTTTATTGTGTTATTAGCCTTTTGTGATTGATTTCTGAAAGCTTTTTTTAAATTTTATTTTATTATGTTATGTTAGTTTTTTAATGTATTAAGAACATCAGCTTTTGTGATGTGAATTGTAAATATTTTTCCCAGTTTAATATTCATTCATTCATTCATTCAAGTTTTCACCTTGCCAATTTTTTTTCTTATAGAAGTTTTTGATTTTTAGGAGGCTGATTTTATCAATCATTATTTTATGGCTTCTGGATTTTTTCTCAAAGCAAAAAAGGTCTTCCCTACTTCAAGATTATAAAGGAATACTCACTTGTTTCCTTATGGTACATTTGTTCAAGTTATATATTTAAATCTTTGATATATTTAAGGTTTATCCTGGTGTTCCTGGTTTGTGATGTGGTTTTTGAGTTAAGATACTATTTATTAAACAATTGACCATTCCCTTACAAATTTGAGATGCCAAATTTCCATATATATGTATTTTTTAGTCTAATTTTGTTTTGTTTTATTTTTTCCATACTGTTGATTGGTCTATTAGTGGATTGGTGCCATATTACTTCAAATATTGAGATGATATCTTTATGTTCCTGATAGGTTTAGACCTCCTTCATGAATCTTTTACAAAAATGCACTGAATATTCTTATTTATTTTTGTAAGAATTTTAACATCTGCTTGTATAGGTCTAAAGAAAGTTAATTTTTATTTGAATTTATTTAAATGTGTAGAATAATTTATAAACAACAAATATTTATCTGGCACTTAATATGTGCAGAGAATGTTCCAGTGCTGGGAATCCACAGTGGACAAAAAAGAAAAAAAAACAAAACTTCACTGTGCTTAAAGAACTTACACTTTAGTGGTGGGGTATAAACAATGGGAAAATAAAATGGGTAAATAGTACAATATATTAAGAGTTTCCAGTGCTATAGAAAAAACTAAAGTAGGGAATGAGGATAGAAAGTCAGTATGTATATATGTATGTATGTATATATGTATGTATCTATCATCTATCTATCTATCATCTATCTATCTATCTATCTAATGTTGAGTGTACTCATACAAAAACTGGCATATTTTTCCATTTATACAATCTTATTTTGTGTCCATCCGTACCTATTAATTGAGCACTTATTATGTACAAATCCATGTCTAATTGATGGAGATCAACTGTGCTTATGGAGCTCACATTTGGTGATGGTAGAGAAATAATGAAGGAAGTATAATAAGCAAATGATAACATATATTCAAAGGTGAATACATGGGGGGGGGGACAATACAGAGAAAGAAGATAAAACCAGTGTGCTTGTGTGTGTGTGTGTGTGTGTTGATGGAAATGAGGGGGTACTATAGATATATTTTATGATGAAGTGATTTTAAATTAAAAGTAATACTATCCATTCTCATTTGTTCAGTCTTTATGTCTTTCAAAAGTGTTTTAAAATAGTCTCCATATTGGTCTTATATATGTCATGTTCAATTTATATGGGCATTATACAGTAGAGACAGAGACAAAGATAGAAAGACTTGCTTTATCAGATATCAAGACATATCTTAAAGTTGCAGCAAATAGGGTATTTGGTTCACAGATAGATAAAGCCATTTATAGGACAGAATTCAGAGCTTGGATACATATCTCTACCCACATGAAATTCTGATATAAGACAGATCAGTAGAGTTAGGATAAAATTTTCAGTAAATGTGCTGGGATAGCAGGTGAGTCATAGAGAAGAAAATAAAAAGTTTCTCTATGTCCAACCATACACAAAAGCAATCCAAGATATATAAAGAATTTAATGTGAAAACAAAGCTATAAAATTTTAGAACACAATATGGAAGAAGCTATAGAACTTGTGATTAAGTAAAGATTTCTTAAATATGCAAGCAATACAAACTAAAATGGAACAGATTGAAAATCTTAATTACACTAAAATCATTATAAAGAAAAGAAAAGTAAAATCCATATACTCAGGATATTAACAATATATTTTATTTTTTATTTTTATTTTTTTTTAAGATTTTATTTATCTGAGAGAGAGAATGGGAGACAGAGAGCATGAGAGGGGAAGGGTCAGAGGGAGAAGCAGACCCCCAGCTGAGCAGGGAGCCCGATGTAGGACTCGATCCCGGGACTCCAGAATCATGACCTGAGCCAAAGGCAGTTTTTTAACCAACTGAGCCACCCAGGCGCCCAACAATATATTTTATTAACAAAAGGTAAAGAATCTAAAACTTATAAGCCAAATGACTAGCAACATGGGCCAAAGCAAAAAATGGAATTATAAAGAAAAGGGAACAAGAAATTCAACTTCAGCGGTGACCACCAAATACAAGTTTTACTATAAAGAGAAACTATTTAAATATTACAAGAGCATTCAAATTTTAAAAATCTGAAAATACTAAGTGTAGACAAAGATAGGAATCAGTGGAAACTCCCATTTATTACTGGAATAAAAGTAAATGGGAGACTTTGGAGCACAATTTGTTATTGTTGCATCAGATTAAACATGTACACATGTATGATGGTATTTACAACACTTCAGTTATGATTCTTTGACAACAACATGAAAGCCATCTGGAGAGCTTTAAAAATACATTGAATTCAGGGACTTCATCACAGTCCACATAATTCAAGACTCTCAGAGATGATGCCTCAACATCAGTATTTCTGAAGAGCTCTTAGCATGATTTTTATGTGCAGGTAGGTCTGAGAAATACTGCCTTAGAGAAAGTCTCTCATATGTGAGTGACCCAAGAGACAAGAATGAGAATAGCAAATAGCAAAATATTGTAGTCAACTTAGATGTCCACAAACCACAGAGTTAAATGAACTGACCATAATCATACTACAGAATGCTGTAAAAAGTGAACAGACTGCAGGCATATAGGTCAACATAGATTAATTAAAAAAATAAACTGTTGAATAATGTAGGGTGCAATCCCCAGAAAACAGACTATGACAGATTTGTGCTTAGGAGATTGGCATGGGGGTGCTCTTAGGGACAACACGTGTGAGCAGGGGGAGAAGCAGGTTTAGAAAGAGAAAACTGTAATGCTGTCATAGGAAGCCTCAGTCAAGACTGTGGGGAGCTTTGACAGGGATGGGCCTTCAGCATTGTCCCAACTGAGGCAAAGGGGCTGGACTTTTTCATACCTCACATCGAGAAGATTGGGCATTACCTTTATTGGCTCCTTATCTCTCTTGTTGCTGGGAACGCTGTGTTCCATTGACCATCTCCATAACTTGTTGAGGGCCAGATACTCCTATTGACACTCTGACACTGCCACTCAATAAAATAATTATGCCCACTTTGTTTGTCATCATTGTTTAAGAGTCTCATAATTACATAACCAAGATCTTTAATAGCATATTGTACCTTTAGCCCTGGCTTACAGAGAACAGATATTTAATGATGTAAGTGCCCTAGTCACTAGGACATTTCTTTCTTGCTTTCTTGCTTTCTTGCTTTCTTTCTTTGGAAGATTTTATTTATTTACTTGAGAGAGAGAGAGAGAGCACAAGAGGGGGTGGGGAGGGGTAGAGGGAGAAGCAGACTCCCCACTGAACATGGAGCCTGCTGTGGGGCTAGATCCCAGGACCCTGGGATCATGACCTGAGCCAAAGACAGATGCTTAACTGACTGAGCCACCCAGGCACCCCTCACTAGGACATTTCTTATCACTGTGATGAATGGAACATCCTCTGGATTCTCTGGTGAGTTTTTTTGACTTTAAAATTCCCAATTCTCTGAGTCTTTTGATCTCTTCAGGTACCATTTGCCATGGAAATTCTGGATTTCTACTTTCCTAGGTTTGAACCATTGCTTTTTGCAAGTTTTTCTGTGCAAACCTAGATGAATATTGACACTCTATTCCATGATCCTTGGATTTTTTAATCCAAGAGTGTTTAATCCTGTATCATGGAAGAGAGCACCCATTTCAACGAACTCCAACTTTATATCCTATCTCCTTTATTATAGAAACTAAAAGATCTAATCCGTATATACTCTCCCAGCTCCTGCTGGTTTATGTTAGCTAGGTCTTACAGCTACTTTGGGGTATAGTTTCTTAGCAGACCCAGGCATTCCCTGGCCAGATCATGTTGTGAGTTGACCTTAGTGATTGGTTTGATAGACAAGAAGGTAGAGAGAAGTGAATCTTGAGGGGGTGTATGTTGTCTTGCAGAGCAGAAGGCTCTACAGTATCTCCAAGCAAGAATGGAATATTTGTTTCTGACAGGAAGGAGTGAGCTACTTACCAGGTCCAGAGTGTTCAGGAGAATTTGAGATTCCAGATATTTGAGTTCATTGACCAAGATATCCCATGCAGAGACTTTGTGTCCAATCCCTTCCACATCAGAGACCTGACTTTCATATAGCAATCCTGCTGGTGTTGAGTTCAACCTTCTGTGGAGCTGTTACTCTTATAAGGGAATCCCCTGCCTGATCCTCAGCTTTTCTGCCCCCCAAGTTATAGGAGATCAGAGACTCTTTATATGCTGTGAAGAACTGCTTCTAGCTTTATATTTTTTTTTATATTGGTGATTCACAACCTTCAGCCTTATGTTATCTTCTTCCAGTGCACTGATGGGGCCCAGCAACAGTTATCCCATTCCATAGTCCTTATAATTTCTATTTTCCCTGTACTTGGCAAACATCTGAGTTATTGTACCCACCAGTGAATTTCCTTCCTCTAGGATTTCATTCCAGTTTTCCACTAATAAAAGTTTAACAAATGTTCCACAAACACACATCAGTGGCAACCAGTGCTCCACTTGTCACAAGTAATGGAGTTTTCATTCTCTGCTAGGTGTGCAGCGACCTACTCAAGAATCTTAGAGTCTGCTTCTTAAGTCCACCACTGGCATCAACGTTATAGATTATGTTCCATAGGAAACAGACTTTGTGTGCATGTCTGTTAGTTCGGGAGTGTCAGCAAGATCAACATCTATTAGACTTCAGAGAAGCCCTATGGGACAGAGGTAGAAGTTGGCCTGCAGTGCAATTACAACAAACACTATGGGGACATTTGTAGCTGAGAGGTCTCTTCAGAGTTGCTCCGTCCAAGACAAGAAGGCCAAGCATTAGTTCCTATGTATCACCCAGTCGTTGAATACAGGCTGCTTTCAGGAAGGGGTGTAACTTGGTATGACAATTTCCATTAGCTGAGGGCAATTTCCAGTGGGGGCAAGCTAGACATTAGCAGCCAAGGTTCCTGGCCACTGTGGGAGTCATGCCTCAGTCCTGAAGGGGAAGCTGAGTGGCATACCACAATGTCTACTATATGCTAAAAATTATAAATTTTATAAGATAACGGGAATATTATTTTTTGAAGTTTGATATAAGTTAAGAATTAAATTATCTTCTATTTATGCATATACATATCTATGACATAGGTATGTATATATACATTTGCAAAGGTGAAAAAACTATGAAGAAAAAAAAGGAATAATTTGCACAACTATCACTATGATAGTTAAGGGGGTGGAAGGAACAATTGGTTGTCTGGGAGGGCAGGCAGGAGGTTAAAGGAAGGCATAAAGTCGATTTCTAAAGTTGAGTGATGGATGTGTGTGTCCATTTTATTTTTCTTCTTTGATATATATGTTTAAATTTTATGTACTTTTATATTTTTATATCATATTTTCTCTTTCAAAGGAGAGGATAATGAAAGTATTGTAATGATTGCTATTTTGTTTAACATTAAACCTAAAATAAGTCAAGAGAATGATGTGCGTACTAAAAGTGTTAAAGAATGGATTTATAGCACCTCAGATGAGGGAGAGAGAGAATCCTGTCCTATCTGCCTTATGCATTCAGGGCGAGGTGATCTCAATGGAGAAGAAATTCTAAATTTAGCAATAAATATCTTATCTAGAGAAAGAAACACTATCTGGACATTAGTTCTTATTTCAAACACTGTTTTTAGAAAATTCTGTTATTTGAAAAAGTTTCAACCATGATAGGCGGAGGTAGAATCAGGATCAATAGGAAAGTCAGGAATATAAGAGAGTTGGTCTTGCAGTAGGAAGAAATTTCAAACCGAACACCCAAGATAGAATTAATTCATCTTGTATATTTTCTGCTACTAGAAATGGATGAAAATAAGCTGGCCCACTACATGGTCTGACTATTATGGAGATCATTTAAGAATCAGAGGAGATACTCATTCCTTCGTTAATTCAGTAGATATTTACTGAGGATCTGTGCAGTGTCAGGCAGAGTCAAATGCTGGGGATAGAATGATAAACACAAAATCCGTGGTTCCTGCCTTATTGTCCTCAAACTCTAGTACTTTTAATATCCTAAGCATCTTTATTTAAATGAAACATATACAGAGCCACAATATAACACAGAGGTAATACAATTCTAATTAGAATCCAATTATAATGTGTGGGTTTTTTCCCCCCATACCTCCAGGAAATTCTCCAACACCAACTGGGTGTCCCACAGTTCAATTCTGCCACTATCTACTCGGAAATAGGAAATAGCATCAGATCCCACAGGCTGAGGGCTCAGTCCCACAAGACTGCCCTTAACTTTAAATGACAATTGCAAGTTCGGGTTGTTACCTGTGCTTCTGACTGACTGGCTGTACGTCAGAGGTTTCCACAACATCCTCCTTGGGTTTGATTAATTTGCTAGAGCAGCTCACAGAACTCAGGACATAAGTTTATTCACTAGGTTACTGATTTATTACAAAGGATATTAAAGGATCTGAATCAACAGCCAGATGAACAGATACATAGGGTGAGGTCTCAAGCAAAGGAGCTTTTGTCCTTGTGGAGTTTGGGGCCTGGCACATGGAAGGGGTCTGGTTTCCTAACCTGGATGCTCTCTGAACCCTATCCTTCTGTGTTTTTATGGAGGCTTCATTACATAGGCAGGTTTGATTAAATCATTAGCCATTGGTGATTGGTTCAACCTCCAGCCCGTGTCTCCTCCCCAGAAATCAGGAGATCAGACTGTAAGTGCCAACCAACCATCTATTCAAGGTTGGTTCCCCTGACAACCAGCTCCCACCATTCTGTGCTTTTCAAAAGTCACCTCATTAACCTAAAAACCAGGTGTGGAACAAAGGGGCTTGTTAAGAATAACAAGATACCCATTTCACCTTTATGACTCCAGAGTGATTTTAGGACTGGGTTCAAGAGACCAAATATTATAACAAAAGATGTTCCCATTGCTCTCATCCAGGGTTCTGAGAGCTATGAGCCAGGAACTGTGGATGAAAACCAAATGTATATTTCTTATAAATCACAATATCATGAGAGATAAATGTAAAACACTTTGATTGAGGTAGAGACAGTAATTCAAGCATGGTTCCCCAAATTAGGATTTCACAAATCTTTGTTTGAACTAAAACACTAGATGATATTTAAGATTCTTTTCTAGATGATGCAGAAGTTGTTAAATATATCTGTGACATGCTCACTCACAGAAAGAGATTCACAACTTTTGAGTTGAATACCCATTGAGTTGAATTCCCTGAGGATATCAAAATATATTTTACATTTTGTTTAATTTCCAAGGAAATGAAATACTTATATTCTTTGCTCATAATCAATAAAAACTTAAACAGATTAATGATAAAATATTTTCTTTTTTTAAAGATTTTATTTATTTATTTGACAGAGAGAGAGAGGGAGAGACAGTGAGAGCAGGAACACAAGCAGGGGGAGTAGGAGAGGGAGAAGCAGGCTTCCCGCGGAGGAGGGAACCCGATGCGGGGCTCGATCCCAGGACACTGGGATCATGACCTGAGCTGAAGGCAGATGCTTAATGACAGCCACCCAGGCACCCGATAAAATATTTTCATTGATGCTTTTACAAGTTGCATGATAAATCTAAACTAATTTGATTAGTTGATTATTAAAAATTTGAAGAAGAGTTATTTGGAAATTGTAATTTTAGCAATAAATATTTGTTCTAAATAGGAAATCTGTGCATTATATTTAATAAAAAATTTTAATAGAAATATAGAATAGATTGCACACAAATTTAACACCCTAATTAACATCTATGTTGTATACTTGTTTATTTAACCACAACGAAAAAGTCACTCTTTATCATAATGTACAGATATATTCATATTCTTATGTCCTTTTCCTCTTTTTCTGCTACATCAGAGGAAACTTGGGATAATCTTTACATCTTGAAACTTCAGACCCTAGTTAGAAAAGCAAAGTTTGAATGGATAATAGGTGCCACCAAGGGGCACCATGGAAACACAAGAATGAATATTTCTATATATGCCCTAAGACTCACTACTTATATTTATGATGGTATCAATTTATGATAATGCTAATATTTATTGTTTTTATCATATATAACAAAAATCAGAGGTAAACCATGATAGAAAAGTTGGGACCAGAAATATGTCCAAAATATGACCTAAGGAGTGTGTATCCATCCAGCTGGCTAACTGTCTAATCACGCATGCAGTCAATACATATTCAGTAATTTCTGCTTTTACTAGGTGCTATCCTATGTCCTACGGATATGATAGTAAATAAGAGATAAAGCCTGTAAGCCCTGAAAACTTTGATATCCATGGAATAATTTAAGGGTAAAATAAAGTCAAACATAATCAATAATGTGGTTTCCCATGGGGCTAAGAGCTCAGAATTAATGTAATTTTGGATATGCTACATGTGCACTATTAGGTCATTTTATCTTTCTCTTTCTTCCCAGTACCTCCTGACTTATTAATCCTAATTACCTATTTAAATACTTACCTATTTTTCAAAACCGGGGCTGTTTGTGGGAAATACTTTTTTTTTTTTCTTTCTGTTTTACACGTGGCCTTAATGCTGTATGTTAATATTTCTTCACCTTATTTTCTAAGATGGTGTTTCTTTTTGGTACATTTTTCACAAAAATATGTAAGTTTATTTGTTTGACATAGGTAGGGGTTTGGGGATCCTGGGGTTAATGAAGAAAAATACTTTACCCCCAAGGCTGAATATAATGACAGCCCTTGGATAAACAACAAATAATGTTAAGAATTAGAATTGACAACAGTCATTATTATGATGTGTAAAGGGCAGCTTTACATAGATATTAGGAGAAGATGCACAGATTAAGTATAATAATCCAGGATACTTTCAATAGAAATTTTTAATATCTTAGAATTTGTTTATATTATTTTATATATTATTAGAATATTCAGTTTATATTATCATCATTATTTTAAAGTTAGAGAACTGAAACTCAGGAAGGTTACCTAATTTGCCAGAGGCAACACTGCTAAAAGTTGGAAGAGTTAGTATCCAAACTCATAACTACAAATCATGATCTTTTTTTACCATGACATCTGCCTAGTTTGGAGTCACAGAACGAAGAAAGACAATATTTTCTTTTCTTTTTCTTTTTCTTTTCTTTTCTCTTCTTTTATTTATTTATTTATTTATTTTTATTTATTTTTATTTATTTATTTATTTATTTATCTGAGAGAGAGCACGAGGAGGGGGGAGAGAGGGAGTATGAGTAGGGGAGGAGCAGAGGGAGAGGGACAAACAGACTCACCGCTGAGCAGGGAGCCTGATGTGGGGCTTGATCCCAGGACCCTGAGATCAGGACCTGAGTCAAAGTCAGATGGTTAATGGACTGAGCCACCCAGGTGTCCCAAAAGACAATCTTTTCTCATACATTATCCCCTCCATCTGCATTCTCTGCCTAGATTCTGAAATCCTTATTGGTGTGCATACAAAATGAGGTATGGATCTAATGACAAAATCTTATTCTTGAGGTTATAATCTAGATGGAAAACATAGCACAATAGAAGTTACTTTCCTTTTGAAGAAGGACCTGTTTTGAAGGGGTGTGTTGTGACATTTAAACTACTGTTCACTGAGCAACTTAAATCCTATGCTTAATGTTGATAATTGTAGGGCATTTTATTATAAACTATTTTTATACACCAGGAATCATATTTTACTTCCATATTTTTTTAAAGATTTTATTTATTTATTTATTTTGACAGAGAGAGACATAGCGAGAGAGGGAACACAAGCAGGGGGAGTGGGAAAGGGAGAAGCAGGTTTCCCGCGGAGCAGGGAGCCCGATGTGGGGCTTGATCCCACTGGGATCACGACCTGAGCCAAAGGCAGACGCTTAACGACTGAGCCAGCCAGGTGCCCCTTTATTTCCATATTTTGTGAAGACACTTTATGGTTAATGGAATTTGGATGATTGAAAGAATGCATGAGTTTTCTTAATAACTCAGATTGTGTGACAATCATAAAGAAATCAAATAATTTACAGACTGTCCAAAAGTTATCTTTCATTTATAGCTAGTGTATGCCCAATTAGATGGTTACAAATCATTGTTTTGTGTGTTTCCTTAGCCATAACAAAATAAACCCATAAAGGAAACTTCTACTGGGATTCGACCTTTTAGTACCCATCACTAGGTGAAGTGGAGTATGCTTAGAAGGAAATAAAGTCAGAAAAAAGGAATAGCTTGTTTATAATGATGTATGTTTTTGCCTCACTAATTTCTGATTAAGGCCTAATAATAGTGAAATATTGGAGTATTCTCTCGCTCACACACATACAGATTCACACGAAAACATATGAAACAAATAAATACTGCTCTGCTTTTGTATAAGCCATTAACATATACACCAAAGGCCTAAACTCTTGTTTGAATTTTGCAGGTTTACCCTTGGGACATAAGGCTTTATCTTAACGATGAAATTTAAGAATGTTTTAGCTCTACAAGGGTTACTTTTATAATAGGGTCAACATTTGGGTAGATCACATGATTTTCTCCAGCATCATGCATTGAACTTCCAAGGGAAATAACTATTTGAGTAATTCCCAACAACATCATTTACTGGTACACTATAATCCTTCTATATTACTGAAGACAAATCGTTTCCAGCCGTGTCTCATCAGAGAGTTACCCATCCATAATAGTTACAAAGTCTATTGATATCTTGACATTTTATCTTCATTACTTAGAAATATACCCTCCACTAACTGAGCAAGGCCACCTCTGACCACAAAGGTTAACTTGTTTTTCTTAGAATAGAGTTAATGCAACCTATGAATCCATGATTCATATTTGTTAAGGACAGAGATTGAGAGAGGCTGGCCAATGACCAACTGTAATAAGAAGCAACTCTACCATCAAGGCCACAGTTCATGGTTCTCTTTTGGAGGCAATGAGGTAATTTTAATACTGATAATGTTATTATGGGAGGAAATATTTTCCTGACCTCCTTATTTCATGACAGCTGATATATCTGGGGTTGTCAGAGGGATTCTCAAGCTGTAGGAAGAAGTATAAGAAATAACTTTTCAAAATCCTTCAAAAACATATCAAGTCATATATATTATTATAATGACTATGAACATTTAATATATTCTATATATCTGAAAAACAGTACTTCTATCATTTCAATGAGTGCCTCTGTATGCATTTACTGATTGTGTGATTTTTCATATTATTCACTAAACTTGTATCTCTCTGTCTTTTTTGCTATTTCTAAAAATGAAGGCCACCCAGGGCGCCTGGCTGGCTCAGTTGGTTAAGTGTCTGCCTTTGGCTCAGGTCATGATCCCAGGGTACTGGGATCGAGCCCCACATGAGGCTCCCTGCTCTGTGGGGAGCCTGCTTCTTCCTCTCCTTCTGCCCCTCTCCCAGCTCATCCTCTCTCTCCCTCTCAAATGAATAAATAAAAAAATTTAAAATTTAAAAAAAATGAAGGCCACCCTTACAGGTAAGGATTTACCAACATTAGAAGATACTAAAGGTCCTCAGGAAGCAGTCACTGTCTCATCCCTTTTTAAAGTAAGAAATACTGGTGTTATTGGAATGAATGTATAGTTTACTAATGCAGCTACTTTAAGGGAGTAAATAATTTACATATACAATTTATAACATCTTATAAAGAATTTGACCGTGTTACCTTATAGTTACATGTCTTACTTGATTCATTCTGAGTAAGTAAGGTTATCAGCTTTCTTTAAAAAGTTACTTCAACTCCTGTACCTCTGAAACAAATAATACAATATATGTTAAAAAAAAAAGAAGACGAAGAAGAAGATAGCAGGAGGCGAAGAATGAAGGGGGGGAAATCGGAGGGGGAGATGAACCACGAGAGACTATGGACTCTGAGAAACAAACTGAGGGTTCTAGAGGGGAGGGGGTGGGAGGATGGGTTAGCCTGGTGATGGGTATTGAGGAGGGCACATTCTGCATGGAGCACTGGGTGTTATATGCAAACAATGAATCATGGAACAGTACATCAAAAACTAATGATGTAATGTATGGTGACTAACATAACATAATAAAAAAAAAGTTACTTCAACTCCATAGACATTTATTTTGGTAATACAAAGGGATAATTCAGAAGCATGAACTCCTAATTGCTTGTTCTCTTCATGACTGTACTTTGTATTCTTGAATTTTTAATCTGATTTTCCAGGCTTTTTTTTTTTTTTTTTTTTTTGACATTTGAAATGATGAGTTCCAAGAAAAAATGACCTATATGACCATAAGTATAAACTTTAAAATCCTTAAATTGTTTTTAAATGATCATATATTGGACAGTAAGTCTGACTCAGCATCCAGCAATCAAAGAGAGTTGTCTGCAGCCTCTAAACATCACTGGTGTGGCAGTCACCTCCTTATCAGAAGTGAGGCATGTTGGAAATAAAGCTCCAGGTCAATTGGCAGAATATACAGAAATCAGTAAAGGTATTCTGAGGAAGAAAAAAAAAATTCTTTTTTGAAACTACTAAGTTTCAATGCATATACTTTACTGCATATTGCACCCATCAGAATCTTTATCACTATTGTTTTCTTTCCTTCAGCTAACTATTAAGTACCTGAATAGAAGGTGTTTGCAACTATTCATCAAGCAGACTTCCTGTCATGAGCCTCCCATTGTACAAATAACTGTCAATTCTTTTGGGCAGGAGAACTCAGGACAGCAGAACTTTGTTATCAATATTATTTGTGAAACTACAAATTTGAATAGCCATCAGGATCATTCCTCATGGCAAATATTAGGATGATGGTAAATATTAAGGCACATTCTTCTAGCCATAAAACCATGATTTTCTTTTTGTTTTTCTTCAAGAATTATGAATTTTACAACTCTAAGACCTAGGCCAAGCCACTCAAATGTAGTTAGATAACAAGTGATATTTGGTTGACCTTAATACTTAATTATTCCCCAAAAATACCTTCTTGTGAAAGAACTTTCTGCATATGTCTGGTGTATATCCATATGTACGGTACAGAAGGGAAGACTGTTTTCATGTTTACCCTTGTATAGGAAAATTTAATCATAGGACTTGAGGTATTGGGATTTTTTTTTTTTTTGAAAAGTAAGGAAAATAAATGCTGGGAAACACATGCAAGTTGTAGTTCTGGTAAAACATTCTTCAACAGCATTTGGTCTTTTCTTATTTGACTAAGATATTTCTTATTAAATCTAATATTCATATATAAGGCTTTATAAGATATTTTCCAAACTTCAAAAAATTATCAAACTCATTTAAGTTATTTTTTTTCTGTAGCTTCAATATGAATGTTCTTCATTTTATTGTGAGGGAAACTAGTGTTAAAAATTTCCATTTCTTTATGTGTAATGTATAAACTCGTTTGAGATAAATTCAAAGATAAAAGATTTTGCCGTAATCTATTAAAGGTTGTCAGATTCAGTATAATAGGTTTTGCTAAAATAGAAACCTATTTTCATTGCTTAGCTTTTACATATGTGTGTATCCTGTCTTCTCAGTAAGGTCAAACTTCAGGAGAGTGGGGCCTATCACTTAACCTTAATGCACCTGCAACAAGTCAGTTAGGTACAGAGAAACATAGGTTAATGGTTGTGTTAGAAGATGCTGATGCCCTGCCCAGGTCCCCTCGAGTGGTTGGAGGCACCCATCCTCAGCTGCTGAGGTGTCTGCTGCTGAGGGCACTCTGATGTACCCATCTCTGGAGGGTGGTCTTGGGCTTTGGGAGATGCCTTGCCTGATGACCCCTGAGAGGTCAAGCACTCACACCCTGAGGATGTAACAGTTTAGCCTCTCTGAGTTGCTCAGTACAACAGTGGTGCAGCCCATGTTCCAGAGCTCCCTGTGGGACTAGACTGACCTTGATTTCTCCTAAAACCACATCGTTTTCCTAACTTCTTCCCCCCAGCTATGCTGTTTTTCTCATTTGCTTATAAATTTCTTTTGAGAGTAAATTGGAGTCATAATTAAGTCTGTATTCCCTAGCACAAATGAGAGTAATTCTTGGAAACATTTAAAAAATGAAAGCAGGACATGAGGCATCCAGTGATGGAAGCATGGGTTTAAGGTGGACAAAGGTTAAAATCAGTGTATAGGCTTTTAGCTTTTCTGACGTTAATGTTATTTTTCATTTGCTATTGTCTGCGTCACCCTCTTTTCTCTTACTGTGTAATAATAATGATTAAGACATAAGTAGAGCATACTTATGCTTCCTATTCCCAATGGTGGCCACATAAATAATTTTGGTGTTTTTCTGTTAGTTAGACCTTAGGATGGTAAAATGCCCATTATTTTCCTGAGAGTGCATTTCTCTGATTTTTCCCAGAAGATGCTGCCTGAGCAGGCTGTAGTTGTCTGGATCTGGCAGATTGTGTATTTAAAGGAGGCCACTTGGAAGCTACATTAACCCCTTCAGGCCTTTAGGGTAGTACTTAGTATAATTTAGGGCCAGTCTTAGCCAGTTCCAAACTGGTGAATTACTCTCAATGATATACTAGAGCCTTGAATGAGTTAACGTAACTTCCAAACATGATACCTCAACGAGCAAGCAGCTCACACTTAGGAAGAGCTGGGCACGGTGCATGCAGGTGACAGGATCCAGAATGGGACAGGGCTGGTTAGCTCTTTCTTTTTTTAAAAAAAAAATTTTTTATTATTATGTTATGTTAATCACCATACATTACATCGTTAGTTTTTGATGTAGTGTTCCATGATTCATTGTTTGTGCTTAACACCCAGTGCTCCATGCAGAACGTGCCCTCCTCAATACCCATCACCAGGCTAACCCATCCTCCCACCCCCTCCCCTCTAGAACCCTCAGTTTGTTTTTCTAAGCACTGAGTGTTTGGGGCTGGCTTCATTTACAGGCTACTCCCTCCTTTGCACCGTGGAGGTTAATTTTACCAAACAATAATCCCCGAGTCTGAGGGAATTAATGGAGTTTCCATTTGTTTAGAAATAGGTGAGACGCTGGCATTGTCTGGGTCTGTGATCTGAAAAAGGAGATTAGTTATCTCCAGTCTTTAAACAAAATCCAGTGTATTCTGAATCTTAATGCATAGCATTTGTATGAGCTTGCTAGGGCTGCCGTAACAAAGTACCACAAACTGGGTTGCTTAAGTAACAGAAATTTATTTTCTCGCAATTCTGGAAGCCTGCTCTTTGAGATCAAGATGTCAACAGGGTTAATTCCTTCTGAGGGATGTGAGGAAAATCGAACCCATGCCTCTCCCCTCACTTCTGCCCTTTTGCGGACAATCTGGTGTTCCACGGCTCATAGAAGCATCACCCCTACATTTGCCTTCATGGTCACGTGGTGCTCTTCCAGTGCCTATCTATCTCCAGATTTCCTATTTTCATGATGCCAGGCATGATCCTCGAGCCTTCTCTAACTCGATTACCTCTGTAAAGACCCTATCTATAAATAGGGTTGCATTCTGAGGTACTGGAGTTAGTACTCACCACATAGAAATTTGGAGAGGACCTAATTCAATCCATAATAGAATTATTAGAAAATTCTTTTGTGTTGGTGATGTTATAGTTTGAAGTCACAGGACTTCAGAGAAATTCAGTAATTAAGGATACATCTGGCATAACAGATGTGAGACCAGTAAACTGTAAAACAATACATTGACGAGAGAAATTAAAGAATATCTAAGCACAGGGAGGGGGTGGGGGGATGGGTTAGCCTGGTGATGGGTATTGAGGAGGGCACATTCTGCATGGAGCACTGGGTGTTATATGCAAACAATAAATCATGGATCACTACATCAAAAACTAATGATGTAATGTATGGTGATTAACATAATAATAAAAAATAAAAAAAAAAGAATAAGCACATAGCTATCCCATGTTCATAGAGTAGATAACTTACTGTTGCTAAAATGTCACTTTCCTCCAAATTGATGTACAGATGGACTACAATTCCAATTTTAAAGAAATCACATATGTGTTGGCTAAGTGAGTTTAAGTAAAAAAAAAAGAAATCACAATCAAAATCCTAGCATGTTCTTTTATAGAAATAGGTGAGCTGATTCTAAAACTCATATGGAAATGCAAAGGACCTAGAATAGTCAAATCAAATTTGAAACAAATAAAGTTGGAGAATTTGTATTCGAACTTGTACAATGAAAAAAATTCAGTAGGATTACAAGATATAATTACCACATAAAAATCAAATACTTTTGTATTCACAATTAAGAGTCAGAAGCTATAATGGAAGATATCACCTTATTTACAATAACCACAAAAAGTAAAAATAGTATGTTTACTTAGAGTATATTTAATAAGAAACACACAAAACCTAAATAAAACAAAAGTAAAACAAAGAAAATAATAACAACAACATCCAAAACCTTTAAAATACTAGTAAAAGATATAAAGTAGTTCTGAAATTAAATGAATTGACAATTTCACTCCTAGGTGTAACCGACTTACTTTCAAAGTAACAGACTTACTTTGAAAAGAATGTTCACAGCAGCATTATTTACAATACCTCTTAAATATAAACCATCCAAATATCAAATAACAACAGAGTAGGTATTAAGTTGTGGTATTCATCTGAAACTATTATACAGCACTGAAAGTGAGTGAAATATAGTTATCCAGAGTATGAATTCACCTCAGAAATCAAAGGTTGAGTAATCAAAAACAGGAAGAAAAGAGTTTAGGATGTATGATTCCTTTTATATATATATATAGTTCAAGGAAATCAGACAAAACTAAAATAACACACTATTTTTAAAGATGCACATTTAGCTGATAGACTGTAAACAAATTAAGAAAATAAATACCATACAAGTGAGGATACCATTCTATGAGGACTATGAAGAGTTAGGAATTGTGAAAAGGGATGAAGGTGACCAATGAATGTTCTGTTTTTTCCTTTGGGTGATGATAACTTGCCTATAATTCGTGTGATTAAAGCACCGAATCATATTTGTGTTTTGTAGACTTTTTAATATGTCCATTATATTTTGAAATCAAAATACAAAAAATAAATTTCAATGAAAATTTTAATATATTCTTCTCACATGCCAGGGGATCATCTTGTGTGCTCCCTGATTGTGACAACTTGCTCTGAAGATGAAAGGATTAGACAATAGACAATGGTAACCAAATTTGTATAGAAATACGTATTTTATCAAGATGATTCTGTTTAAGACAAATGAAATCTGTCTTCATGATAATGATCTTTCATTGCATCATTTAACCTTTCTTCTCTATAGTAGAGACTTCTATTTCATCCTAAAAAATAAGTGGAGTCTTAGGAGAATGTATGATATTAAGAAATAATCAAAATGAAATCAATAACTTTTAAAATAGCATTGATTTTTATTTTAATATATCTGAAGGGTAAAAAGAGTATGTAAACCTTAAATGTGCTTGAAACTTAGGTATTTATGTTTAGGTGTTAAAGAATTAAGTTTATCTTACTCTTCACTATTAGCACATTAATATTATTGGTTCACAAGGAACCTGGTTTATTTTGCTTTATGTAACTTAATTTAATTTAATTTTGTGCATTACTATTTACCTTCAGCCCTCGATTTGATTACTATCCTGTTATTTATTTATTATTTTGGATCTAAAGAGTGATACCTCATTATGATTTTCATTATTCACAATATTTTCAAGAAGTAGATTTTATGATAAGGAAAATCATTTCTAGCATTATATGTGAGTGTGGATGTGTATATCCATGTACTTTTGCCACTGCAAGTTTTTCTAGTATTTTCCTTCTTTTTCTCTTGTTTCTTATATTTTGGATAGCCTGGGCTATGATTTTCCTAGGTGATGATTTTCTAGTCAAACATAAGGATTTTGGCTCTTGGATAGTGTGGATGATACAGGGGAAAGTATTTTTTACCTGAGAATCAAAGAGCTAGGTTATAATTCTGAATATGCCAATAATTTACTCTGAGAATTAGAGCAAAGCAGTTCCTCATTTTGGACCTGTTTCCTCATTCTTCTTATAAACTGGTTGTTCTAAAAGTCTGTCCCACTGTAGTTTCCAGATGTTAGGTTTATAAAAACAGTTAAGATCAAGAAAAAATGTAGACCAGAATAGTATTGCCAGTTTATAAAATTTTGCCAAGTGAAAATATTTTTTCCAAAAAGTATGCCCTATTCCAGGGTTCATATCTGTGTCTTCACTTGTACCTTCTTTTCATCTATATTCATTCATTCAGCAGCCATTCCATTTATGACTCAGTTCTAAGGGCTCCTAACACATGATCTCTTCCCAAAACGAAATTCAATTTCTTCACTTGTGAAGCAGTTCCTCCTCCTGTATCCCTGTTTAATTAATAATATTACCATTTTACTTCTCAAGGTTGTAATGTTAAAGTCTTTGGCTTTTCCTTTCTTTTACCGTCTGTTGAAAACTTCAACCAGTCATAGAAGCCCCTTCATTTAAAATAAAATCTCTCCCTCCAGCTGCCTCACGGGTGTAGCCTTAACCTGCCCCCTGAACATTTTTCAGGCCCATGTTATAGCAACTTCCCGATTATTTGTGATACTCTCACTTCCTCCTTCCTCCTCAAGTGCATTTCTAAGCTGTCATTTTTCTGAAGATGGGATATGATCACATCACTCATATGTCTATATTTTCTCCGACAAATCATTAAGAATTAATATCCAAACTCTGTTGGGTGTACTAAACTTTTCAAAGTCATTTCCTAATTTACCTTTCTGGTTTTAATTACCAGTTTTCTGACTGACACCCCAGCCCTTTCCCATATCAGATATTTTCCTGTTGTCCAGATACACTCTCGCCATCCTGTGTCTTGTTCATTCTTCTAGGAAATGTCTTTTTCTCCTTCTTTCCCTGATAAACTTTACCTCACTCGGTAGACCGTTTGACCTTCTCCAGGATTAATCATTCCCTCCTTTATGCTCCACTTGCTTTTAGTTCTGTACTGTTTTGGGGGAAAGAATAGTGTTTTAGTCATCACCATCCCAAGAGCCTTGTATCATGCTTAGAAAATCAGATGAATTAAAAAATATATTGATACAAAATAATCATTGAACTGTTGGTTTTCCACATTTACAAGAGTGGGGCTGAATATTAAGGTGTATGAAGTCAGTTAAATAAGCATTGGACAGTGTTGCATCCTCTGTATTCAGCATAGTTCTTGTTACATAGTATATGCACAATAAATATTTTTGAGCAAATGAATTACTAAAGGAGTATATACTTTGGTCGTGACACATTATGGAAATACTTAATGACAGCTGACGTGGAGGGCTCTGAGAAACCCCTTTGCCCTCAAATCCCACACCCAGAGCCAGAGGGGAACGCTTACCCAACAAACTCTAACGTTGACAACTGTGTTCTAGCACTGCATATTGTTTGGATCTTCAGTTGGCAAAATTATCAATCAGAAGTTTTCCATGTAGGAAAATTGATTTGTTAATGCATGCTATTATTTTTACCTTACCATAGATGTTAATGAGCCATGTCCATTGATAAGGCCTGCTGGAAGAAATACTGTCCCCCATAAAGCACACAAGAAGGAAGTTCTTATATATGAGTAGGTGCTAGACTCAGGGAGCTTCTTAAAAGAGGCAGACATGTCACATATGTGAGGACCTTAAATATCTTTCCAAAGATGCCAGGGTGATTCTTATGCATGTCAAAGATTAATGAACACAATCTAAGGGACTAAGATGAGAAATATGTCTGTATGGCTGAGGTAAATCCCAAAGAATACATTTTCCTCTAACAAATTCTGGAGTTTCTTTTCCACAATCCTGAAATACTCTAAGCAGAGTTAACAAATGTCAACATAACTTTGAATATATTAAATTGGAATAAAAGGAATAATAAAATATCTCTCCCATTGTTTATGGAACACTTGCGGTGAATTAATTATCCTTTAGTTTCTGGAGGCTCCACACTTACCAAAAATTCAAATTTTATATAGGATTGATAGTTTGACAGAGACTTTTTTTAGGGAGAAGTAAAACAAAACACCCACAAAAATAGCAGGATAATGCACAAACTGTAGAACATTGTTGGTGTCTTTTTGCAGTTTATAACATCTGTCTTTAGCAACCAATTAACAGTTTACAATAACCATTGATTTAAGTGTGAGCCTGGAAGGAGTTAAATATATTTAAATGTTTAAGATTTCTCTAATCTATCATGTTTTCTTTTGAAGAAATACATGAAAAGTTTTTCAGCTGATAAAAAGTAAATTATAATGTCCTCAAAAAGAAATCACTTTCTAGTTTGTTCCCCAGTTAAGGGCAGGATAATATAGTGTAGTTTTCACCTAAGATATCAACCTCATTTGAAAATTCACTTTCCAAAAATATTTCTTTGGAAACTTCGAAAATTGGTTTAAGGAGGCTTCATGCTAGATCTAACTAAGATTGATGTACATGTAAACTTTCCCTTACCGGGAAAAAAAAAGGATATTATAAGCTCCCTCAAAGTCTTAATAGCTAGAAGCTTTTTGTCATGACTTTGGTGGGAGTAGATATGACACAATATTTCCAAATTAATCACTTGACCTAGACTATAATTAACAACCTTTAATAAATTCTTTTTCTTTGTTATGCTATCTCCTCGAGTCAGTTTTTCCAGGATTTTAAATGGAAAAGAAACAAATGAAAATTGTTTACATTCATTTTATTCAAGGGGCTTGATTTTTTCTTGTTTGAAAATTAGTGGAAGTTTATAGTAGAAGAAAGTTGCTTCTTCCTCTGGAGAGTTTTGCAGGATACTGAATAAGATACTTCAGGTCACAAAGATAGATTGAGCCTTTTCAATGTGAACTCTCTGGGCTAAATGCTGTAGATAATCCCCGGCTTGTTAACTGTTTACGTTTTTGCAAATGAGAAAACTGCATTCTGAGAAATTTTTATCAAGTCTATAAGGGGAGCTTTGGGACTCTGAGCGAGAATCAGTCTCAAAATTGTTTCCTGACTCTCAGTCCTGTGTTCTGCACACCTCTGAAATCGTATTTCAGTGAATTTTCTCATCATTTCTATACCAGAATCCCTTGATAACTGTTGAATTTCTATCACCAAATCTTCATTCAGAGAGTTATAGAGGAATCAGGATTAGATTCAATGTTGCAGATCATTTGTTCCAAACCTGCTTTCTCTGAACTAAGCTAAAAAAGAGGCTGTGTTACTTTTTTAACCTCAAACGAAAAGAAACCAAAAAGAAAAATGCTACATTATCTTCTGGAATGACTTATCTGTAGCAGACATTTCCATAGTCTTTTTCCAAGAGCTATTTTCACAGGGATAGCAGGAGAGAATATGAAAATACCAGGAAAGGCATACCGGGGGAGATAATCACTAGAGGTAAGAAGGCATAGAAAGTATTGAAAATAAAATGTAATCAACATCTATTTATGGCATATTTTCTTGCAAAATCGTTTCTAATCCTAAATCTAGGACCTAGGGCCCGTTTTGTTTTAATCAAGTTTCCTTATCAACACATTGACTAAAATTGGCTCACATTTTACATTTGTTGCAAATTCTATAGTGCTTTTGAGGTAGCATGGACTTCTTTGTATTAGGCAGAATTAAGAATTGCCTTACGTAGTTAGTAATAATAATATATAACTACCCAATGTTATGAACCCTCATTCTACCTACCTACTTATAACTGGATTTTAAATGCAATTGGTGACTATCTCAATTTTTAGGTGAAAAGATATATAAATCTTTCAAGAGTAATATAGAGTTCTAATATCTGGTCAAAAAATATGAAGAGGGAAAAACACAGAATGTAAGGAAAGTCATGTTAGTCTCTAGAATGCTTTATTAACAAGAATCAGTTCCTAAATTGTATATTTAATAAAGTGGACAATTGTGGAGACAAGACTAGGTTTGGAAGAGAGAATTCAGCTGTGAAATTACAGCACAGCTTCATGTAATTTACTGCTCATTTTCCCTCACAAAAAACCTCATAAAGAAGTAAACATGTGTAACTATCCTTATTTTATAAAAGGGGAAAGGCATTTTAGAGTGGTGTATTAAATTACTTGCCAAAGTTGCTATAGTTCATAAAAAAGTAAGCCACTGCTGGTCAGAAGCCAATTAGATTTTGAATTTAGATATTCTGATTCTAAATCTGATGTTCCTTGCACTATATGGAAATGAAGGTCTTAATATATTCTTGGGAAGATAAAGTAACAGGGACCAGATTTATCTTCCATCTGAAACAATAAAAAAATAGACAAAATAGACAAAACAATGATTTTTAGACATTAGACATCAGAACAGTGATCCCTGAGGGAGAAGAAACAATGAAGTGAGTCTCTGATTGGCCCAGGTTACTGCAGCCTCAGGGACTCACTGAGTTGAGGAAAGGAGGAGAGACCAAGTGATTTGAATTTGCCCAGCAGGGTACTAGATGAAAGAGAGAGAGAGAGAGAGAGGTGTGTGTGAGGGGGAGGATCTGAGCATCTACAAAATTTCTCTTTAGTCTTTAGCTGAGTACTGATCAATGCATTTGAGATAACTATCCAAGGCTGGAAAAGGATATGCAAAAGGATTAGAGGAAATAATTTACAGAAATCACAAAGGGTGGCAATAGTTCTTGTTTCCACCATTTGGAGGGATTGCAATTTTGTAATTAAAGGAGTTGGGGTAGAGTACCCAGAACTATATTGCCTCAGTAATGGAGCAAAACTAGCTCTGGACTAAGGTCATGTCTGGTCCCACCTAAAAGAGTATAAAAGCAAGCTTTGAAAGGATCAATCTGTTTCCAAGTAACTCTACCACAGCCCTGAATAAAGATCAAGAATATTTACAGGAATATAAAAATATGCAGGATCCAAAAAGGTAGAGTTCAGTGTTTGACATCTGATCCAAAGTTACTAGACATGCAAAGAAGCAGAAAAATATGATCTGTAATGAGGGGGAAAAAAATCAATCAATAGAAATAAACTTATGAAAGATGCAGATGATAGAATTAGGACAAGAATTTTTTTTTAAGATTTTTATTTACTTGACAGAGAGAGACACAGCGAGAGAGGGAACACAAGCAGGAGGAGTGAGAGAGGGAGAAGCAGGCTTACCGCCGAGCAGGGAGTCCAGTGCAACTCAATCCCAGGACCCTGTGACCATGACCTGAGCCGAAGGCAGATGCTTAACGACTGAGCCACCCAGGCACCCCTAGGACAAGAATTTTAAAACAGCTATTATACTCATATGGTACAGATGTAACAAAGTAGAAGAAAGATTATGCATGTTAAGTGGAGATAAAAAGGATATGATAAGACCCAAATCAAGCTTCTAGAGATGAAAACTACAATGTCAGAGATGACAAATGCTCTGGGTAGTTATAATGGCAGGTCAGACACAGAAAAAGTGGGGAACTTGACATCAGGACTAACAACTATCCAAATTGAAACACAAAAAACCTAAAAAAATGAACCCAGCAACAACTGTGGGACAATTTCAGAGAGGTTTATGTACATGTAATTGCAGTCCATGTAAGAGAGTAGAGAGGAAAAAGATATAATGACCAAATGTTTTAATATTCCAAATTTGATGAAAAATATAAACACCCTAAGAAGTTCAACACATCATAAGCACAAGAAATATGAAGAAAGCCACACTAAAGCACCTCAAAGTCAAATTGCTTAAAATTAGTTATTAGAAAAAAAATTAAAACAGTCAGAAAAAAAGTCAGAAGAATATGATAATGTATAGAAGAATAAAGATGACAGGCAGGAGTAATGTCTTTAGAGTTGCTGAAAAGCAAAAAGAAAATCTCTGTACCTTGCATTCTTTACCCAGTAAAAATATTTTGCTTCTTGCTTTTTTTCTTTTTAAGATAAGATTTTATTTTCTTATCATGTTAGGAACTTTAACATGTATTTTTAAGTTAGACTATATCCCATTTATGCTGTGGGGAATTTTATGGATGCTGGGGCTAGGGTAACATTACCTTTGGTTTTTTTTTTTTTTTTTTAAGATTTTTAAAAATTTTTATTTGAGAGAGAGAGAGCACAAGCCGGGGTGGGTGGTGAGGAGCAGAGGCAGAAGGAAAAGCAGACTCCCCACTGAGCAGGGACTCAGTCCCAGGACCCTGGGATCATGACCTGAGCAGAAGGCAGAAGCTTAACTGACTGAGCCACCCAGGCGCCTCTCAAAAGGGAAATTAAAACACATTTAAAACCTAATAAAAATGAAAACAAAACCTATCAAAATTATTTAATGCAGGTAAGGCTGTGCTTAGAGTACAATTTATAGCGTGTGTGTGTGTGTGTGTGTGTGTGTGTATGTGTATAGATAATAAGGGAATATTATGTGTATATATATATATATATATATACACACATACATACATATATATATGTATATATATCTTAGAAAAGGAGGACATGGAGCTGAGGTCACTGATTTAAATCCTCCTTTAAACAACAACAACAACAACAAAACAAAAACAAACTTTAAAAAGAAGAGCAATTAAACCTAAAGTAGGCAGAAGAAAAGCAAGAGCAGAAATAAGAAATCAGAAAAATAAGAGAAAATTAGACTAAAATCTGATTCTTTGAAAAGATCAATAAAATTGATAAATCTCTAGACAACCTGAAGGGAGGAGATGAAACAAATTCCCAATATCAGAAATGAGAGAGGAGACAACAGTACAGAGGTTACAGAGTTTAAGGGTAAGGGAATATTATGGACAACTTTATGCCAATATATGACAACTGAGATGAAGTAAAAAATTCATTGAAAAACACAATTGCTAAAGTTCCTTCAAAAATAAATAGATAGTTGAACTGTGCTTTTTCTACTAAACAATTTCAATTTTACTAAACAAAGAAAATTCTAGGCTCAAGTGGTGACTTCTATCAACTATGTAAAGATGAAATACTACCTACATTAGCAAACAACACAAACAAAAATGTGAACAGACATTCCACCCAAAAAGATACATACACTAAAGATTAGCCCTTGAAAAGATGCTCAACATCATTAGTCATTAAGAAAATGTAAATTAAAAAAAAAACAACGAGATGTCATTACACACTTACTAGAATGACTAAAATTAGAAACCCGATAAAAACAATTATGGCAAGGATGTGGAACCATTTCGCCTCTTGCATCTTGTTAGTGGGAATGTAAAAAGGCACAACCATCTTAGAAAACATTTATATATACACCGATGGCATGACTTGGCTATTTCACTCCTAGGTATTTACCCGAGAGAGATGAAAGCATGTTTCCACGTGAAGACATGTATGCAAATGCTCGTAATAACTTTATTTGTACTAACTAAAAACTAAAAAATGACCCAAATGTCCATCAATAATTGAATAATTAAATAAATTATAATACATTCTTGTAATGGTATACTACTGAGCCATAAAAAAGAACGAACTTTGGTGATATCCAACAACAAAGATAAATCTCAGAATAATTAATGCTGGAAAGAAGCCAGACAATAAAAGAATACATACTCTATGACTCCATTTACATAAAATTCTAGAAAATTCAAATTAATCTGTTGAGACAGAAAGATTTGAGGTTGCCTAGAGATGGGAATTAGGAATACAGAGAGGCATGAGGGATGGGTACAAAGGCACACATGTAAACTTTGGGGATGATGGATATTTTTATTATCTTGATTGTTGTGATGGTTTCACTGTGTGTGTGTGTGTGTGTGTGTGTGTATGTCCACATTGACCAAACAATACACTTTATATATATGCAGTTAATTTTATGTTAGTGATATTTCCATAGAGTTAGGAAAAATTATTCTTGCTCTGTTCATGGTCAGAATACACACAAATATTCTGTTGCAGAAACTATGTCCTATTTCCTCTCCCCTATGTGACCAAGATTCTACTCCAATAATCATGTAGCTTTTCTGTTGGGATCTTATAGACTAAATTCTTTCATTGGAAAGCTGTTTGGACTAAAAACCATTATTCAAAGATTCCGTGTATGTTTCCTACTAGAGTGGGCAACAAGAGAGATTCTTGAGTGAGATTTGGAGGACAGAATTAAGGCAGCAGCTGCTTTATAACTCATCCCTATTGTAGCTTATCAGCTAGCTCATGTCATTAGTATGGGACAGCTACCTATCCTACAAGTGCTCCTCCTTCCTCTGAGTCTTCTTTCAGCTCTTTCTTCTGGTCCAGAGCTGTGTTCACTACCATAATGAAGGGCACCAGCTTCCCCTGCAGGACTTCCTTACCCTCAAGATTACAGGCAACAGGAACTGACTCATATTTCAATCCATCCTCATGGATTCTAGCTCATGCTGTCGTTGTAGGTTATCCTTGCTCTCCTGTATTTACACGTGTCTTCCCTTCCCAAATGCCATCTTTGTGGATCTAAATCTCTAGCATCAGACTCTAAACTTACATGAGTCTGAATTTTAGATAGATAGATTTTAAAGCTTCAGCCACTTTGAAGAAAGTTTCATTTTCATCTTGGATCCATGATCCTATTTCTTGAGAGGGGAGAATTTTAAGTATGCATTCACAATGCCGCCACCCATGGAAGCCTGCCTTAATCAGTTCAAAGCTCCCTTGTGGATATAGGCTGTGTCCTACAGAGACCCCTAGACCCCTACTTCTAATGGAGTAGATTTAAAGATGGCAGGCAGAGCAAACCACATTACTGTGCTATTTAGAATCAATGCTTTGTATTATCGCCCAGTCACGCCTCAGTGGATTCGTCACCCTGAGTGAGTCATTGACTTTAATTACCCCACAGTACAAGGCACAAATGTTCATGAGAATGGATGATTTTTACTTATATAGCTTAATTTTTCCTTTATTCCCTGTGGAAGGCCTTAGAACTAGCCCTCCCTCTCTTTGTGATTTTGCCAGCAGAGTACATTTTTCCTTTTGTTTTGCAGCCTTTAAAATTTAACTTTGTGCTGAACACAATGAAACATGCTTCCACCAGTTCTATCCCTTGCATCTGTGCAGATTACCATGTAGATGAAAGAAGAAACCATGTTGTGCATTCAGTTTGTGTTTCCGACCATCTGACCTATCCTAGGATTCAGCATTCCTAGATGTAAGTAAAGCACAATTCTTAGGGGCCATTGAATGAAGTCAGCTTACATGTCTGTTTTTGACCTCATTCTCTTCCCCTACCCCAGAGGGAAATCTTAGGAAGGAGAGAGCAGTTGTACACACAGAAATTAACCCATGAGTTAGGACTCTTTTTGTTGTAAAGCCAGCTAAATTGAACTTAAGTTAAAAAATAAAAAAGAAGGAATGTATTTCCTCATGAGGAGTGTGTCAGTATTTGAGTAAGTAAGTGTGTATGTAGGTGTAATGAAAATGGAGCTTTTGTTCTAGGAGAACAATTGGCTTTGAGGACCTCCCTCACCTCTCCACAGTCATGTGCATATCTTGAAAGGTCTTAACTGTCAGTACTACTATAAGAACATGAAATCACCGAAGAGAACTATACACTGCAGAAAGGAATTTCATTATGAATCAAGACTAGAGAAAAGCTAACCTGTTTATCATCAATTTGGATAGATTCAGATACAGCCGGAGTTTCCTTTGACTAATTACGTTCCTTTCCATCTTGTTTTATTAAAGATAGGAACAAAGGAAGCCTTTCTGGAAGTGCTGGCATTTTTTTTTACTACCTGATTTTAATGGTCATATTGGTAATATCAATACTTTAAGGAAATAAAAGTTACTATTAATCTTTTTTTTTTCCTTTTAGGACATCTGAACTTTGTTATAAATCATTTCTATCTGGTAGAGTGAAGTATACAAAGATGGGATCAAAACGGATGGACTTTAATTTCAGATTTTCCACTGGATTTAAATTCATCTATTACTGTTACTCTTTCTAATCCTCTGTTTTCATGGCTGTGAATCGAGAGACTAGATTAGATTCTCAGTTATTTTCTCTACCCAAAAACTAATTATTATTTCATTCTAATACATGTAAAATATTACCCACTTTCAGTTATATCATTATATCATTAATATGACAGCCAAATTAATGCTATCAGTGAACTAATTCTTCCATACTAGGTGTCAGGTAGCTCAACATCAAAAAATATTTTGCCAGCTCTAAAAACTTTTACCTACTTTCTTCATACTTACCAGTGTTGTAACAATGAAACATGGCTCGGTGAGAACACTGGTAGCCTGAAGAAGTATAAAAGAGGGAGATAGGCTGTATTTTCAATTTTATTAAAATTCTTATTTTCAATTAGCTATCTGCTTTTTATGCTTGGCCTAATTTCCTTTTGGCTGTGGGCAACTTTTTGCAGGTTTTACAATCTCTTCATAAAACACAACCTATCCCATTATCACATTACGTACCTCCATCGGCATGTGATATTTTGCTCAACTTAGAGGTAGGGAGATAAAGTCTTCTTACAATCCACCCAGTCTGGCAAAGCAAGCTTTATGGTTGTTCTGTTTTATTATGGCTTTCCTTAATGTAAAACCTTGCAGTTAAGTTTGCCACATTTGGTTCTCATTATAGTTGTCATAGGACAATTTGAATCCTGGGATTATGGAATTCAAATATAACTATACAGTCACTCATTTCTAATATTGGTGAGGGACTCTAATGCTTCCTTATAAAATGCACAGAAAGTCTACAAGAAATAGATGGAGATTCATGTGATTGAATAAATATTGAAAATTAGAAGTTACATACGTGGCTACTGAGTGTTTAAATTCAAATTGGATCATTGAATCTCTAGTGAATAGATACTCCTTTAAATTTTTATCTTATCGTTGTAGGCTTGTGGTAAGTGCTCCCTAGGTCTGGTGTCCAGGAGAGCCAGTAGAATCTGAGAAATATCCTAGTGAAAACACAGATTAAAATAAACTGTTCACATGTCATTAGTTTAACAATTATTTTTTTAGTACCTACTATATGTCAATACCTACTCTTTGTTCATTGTTCTAGCGAATGAGATGCATGAGTAAACAAAGCAGGTACAAAATCCCTGTACTCAACTATATAAGTAAGTTATACAGAATGTTAGAAAACAAATACTAACACAGATAGAGGAAGATAAAAGAGATCAGAAATGTTGATTCTGGAATGTAGAGATTCAATTTTAAATAAGTTTATGGAAGAAGATCTCACTAAAAATGTACTCTTTGAGCCAAGACTTGAAGAATAAAAGGGAGTTTGATATGCGGCTATCTAGGAAAAGAGGATTGTTGGCAGAGAATAGTTAGAGCAAAGGCAATAATTGGAATTTTCTAGGAACAGCAAAGGAGCAGTGGAGCTGCTCCACTGGAGGAAGCGAGGGGGAGAGTGAGAGGAAAGGAGGTAAGAGGGTTGGGCAAGGTGGGAAGAAGAAGAAGGGAAGAAGTCAGGTAGGGACACATAGGTATTATAAAGATTTCAGATTTTCCTCTGAAAGGAAGAGAGAAACATTTGATGACTTTGAGCTAGGTTTGACATAAGAATATGGCTCACATTCTAAAACAATCATTTTAACTGCTTTATTGAGAGTACTTGTATGGGGCAAGGAAGGAAGCAAGGACCTAGTTAGGAGGCTACTGCAGTGATCCTAACCAAAACCAAAACCAAAACCAAAACCAAAACCAAAACCAAAACCAGACAAAAACAAACAAACAAAAACAAAGGTGCTTGCACTAAAGTGTTAGAAGAGGAAATATGAGTAGTGGGCAAATTGTTGATGTATTTTGAAGATATAGCCAACATAATTTTTTGAAGGATTGGCTATATTGTAAGAGAAAGATCTCAAGGATAAATCTGATTTTTTTGGCTTGAGCTGTCAACTAAGATGAAGAATGCAGGTAAAAAACAGTTTTGGGGGATATCTGAGGTTCAGTTAGGATTATGTTAAATTTGAAATATAATATCCAAATGGAAAAGTTTATTAAATAATCAAGTATATATTTTTTTAGATATTCACTTACAGATATTTACTAGATACCCAAGTGGAAATGAATCAAGATTTGAAATATGAGTTTGGAGTTCAAAAGAGAGGTATAGGCTGCAGACATAAATTTGGGATTTATTGGTATAAAGACAGATCCAAGAGACTGTATAGAAGCACCGATGTGGTGAATATAGATGGAGTAGAGATCAAGGACTGAGTCCTGGAACACTTCAACTTTAAGAGGTCAGACAGAAAGGAGGAATATGAAAAGGAGACTTGGTAAGACGAGAACAGCCTGATAAGAGGCTATCAAGAGGGTGTAGTGTTCTGAAAATCAAAGAGAATATATCCAAGAGAAGGAAGGAATCAAGGAAGGGGCGGTGGGTGCCAAGTATTGCTGGTGGGTCAGGTAAGATGCAGGATAAGAACTGACTGTTGGAGTTAAGAAACTGAAGGTTGTTGGTGACTTTGACAAAATTAGTTTCATTCTGGTATGGGATGATGGCTTACATGGAGGGGTTTGAAGGAGACTGGAAAGAGAAGAGCAGGGTAAAGTGAGTTTGGACAGTACTTTGATGAGCAACAACAAGGAACTGCAGCTGATAAGGAGGTAGGGTCCCAGGGAATTTTTCCTTTTTTAATGAGAGAAAAGCACAGCATATTTCTGTGCTAATTAGAATAGTCATAGAGGAGGAAAAATTGATTATGCAGGAGGGAGAATTACTATGGCAGATATTAGAGCTGTTGAGAGGGAGTAAGATCTAATGCCCAAGTGAAGGAAAGGGCTACCGTTATTTATCTATTCTATAGGCAAGACAGCAGAACATATATGAGTACAGATACCATAGGCCTGAAGGTAGATGTGGTGGTATTGTTGGCTTCAACTTTCAAGCAAGGCAGAATGAAGTAGATGGAAGAAGTGGAAAAAAATCGAAATTGATTGTAGAGAAATTAGGTAGATATATGTAGGATTTTATTGTTACTTCATACGATATGAATTTTATGGAAATGCTTTCACATCTGATCTTATGACCTTACTCTTGTCCTCTGTTGGTAGAAATGTGAGCCAATGCACTGGTTTTCTAAGAGTTTTTTCACATGCCCTTGTGTGCTGGAACAATATTCTGTTACCTCCAGAAATGGTAGTATGTGCCGTGCTAGGTATTTACTTTTGTGCTATGACTTTCATAATTTATTTTTTTGGTAATGACTTTTAGTCACTTGCATTAATTTTTGTTTTTAATATAGTTTTTCTTTTGGATGACAGAGCACTTTTGCAACCAAAGTCTTAAATATTTTACATAAAGAGAAACCAAATCTATTAATGTCAGATTAATCAGCATATTTATTCTGGCCATAGATCAAAACTGTGTGATAACAGTGAGGAAGAAGAAAGAATCTTGCTATACAAAATACCGTATGAAAATTAGCTGAATCATTAAATTCAACTCCTGTAGTACAGAATAGGAATTGGTGCATTCAGATAAATGCTAGAATAAGAAGGCGAGTTGTTCTAATACATGTTAAATTCCTAAGAATAGACTTAGGGACATAACTGGTTAGGCACGTAGAAACCATACAGAAATGTTATCTATATCTAGTCTCATTAAGAGACAGACATTTATAAATAGAATTTTGTAGATATCCTCATGCATTATTCGCACATTTACCTCACAACGTAGGTTTTAAACCTAAACACCTATATTGTGATGTTATTGGTAAACTGAAATGCTGTTATTAAAACACCACAGATCAATAGTTCAACTTAGCAGTACCATTTGAGTGGGAGAGCAATCCCTGTATGCATTTGGAGTTATGTGTTAAGGAAACTGCGTGTTATTTAAAAGCTTACTAAACAAATAACATTAAATAGAGAAAACCGAATTCCCTTTTCAGACATGAAAATGTATTTTGTTATTATGAATAAGGAGTAAATTTCTATGCTATACCATTCCTTGCTATGATGTATTTTTCTTTAGTTTTTCCTCTGAATCCCAAATTCACCAGCATAAACAAATGTATCCATCCAATACCCTATCTATAATTTATACTTTGGCAGCTATATTTTCCCCTTCCATCCCCTCCTTTATTCTCTTCCTTCCTTCCTTCCTTCCTTCCTTCCTTCCTTCCTTCCTTCCTTCCTTCCTCCCTCCCTCCCTCCCTCCCTCCCTCCCTCCCTCCCTTCCTTCCTTTCTTGTCTTTCTGTTTTTAGAATTACTCTTGCTCGTAGGGGCACAATGTAGGTTAGTACTGAAGGAAAGCCAAAGCCAACAGTTAAGTAAAACATGAATATATATCCAACACAATTACAGACTCAAAGGGACATAGTAGAGGGAAGCACAGAGTAGAGGGAAGTACAAAGTAGAGGGAAGGCAAAATATTTCTAGAAGGTGGTCCAAGTTTGAATCTTAGCAATGTAAGTACTTTAAAAATGCTATGCATATAGCAAGACAAAACAAAACAAATTCATGACAGCAAATAATAGATACTTATGCTAGGCAGTACTTTTCTGGGTTGTATATGAGGTGATTGACTAAGCTCACAAGATGTGTAGGGCAAATAATACAGTCAGAAATGTGTAAGCAATTTAGGATTTTCCTGGAAATATTCATTCTGTTAGTGAATATTGAGCACCTGCTAATCAAATTACTGTTAGAAATATTTCTTGTGCATAGCATTTGCATTATTCCCTGTCATGCTTGTTAGTGAAGGTAAGGATGATTAGACTATGGTGATCTAAGTCAAAGTTTTTGAAATTATTTCTGTACAGGTCAAATAACAGTATGAAAACCATTTCAATAGATGGAAATGTACCTTTTAGTATAAAATCTAAAAAATTTATACTGCATTTAAAGAAAATAAATTCTACGGATATTGACCTATAGATTTCTTCTTTTTGTTCCTCTGTTTTCCATGTTAACTTTGTACATATCTACAAACAGCATGTGGTTGTTTGCATGCTTGACTTTGTTATTAGGTTAAGATGTTCTTGAGGGCAGACACTAAGCTTATTGATCCTGATAACTTAATGTGACATATTTGTAGGCTTTAGCATGTTATGTAGGAGTTGTAATCTATGACACAGACTCACCAATAGCAAGTAAACACCTGTGTAGTAAACATCTAAAAAGGCTTTGAAAACTGAACACATATTCAAACCACAGCCTACAGAAGGCAGGTTGGAACCTAAGGACTAAACTTAACCAGGTCTTGATAGTCAAAACAGAAATACTATCATTCTCTATAAAATTGCAACAAAACACAAAAGCTTTGACTTAATATACAAAATGCCCAAAATGAAATAAAAAATTACTCTGCATACAACAAAGCCATGAAAATCTCAACTGACATAGAAAGACAATTAATACATGCTAATATTAAGATAATAAAGATGTTGAAATGATCTGATGCAGACATTAAAACAACTATTCTAAAAATGCTTGAATGACAATCATGAACACTCCTTAAACATCTGCTAAAATAGATAAGCTCAGCAAAGAAATAGAGCAAGTGAAGAACCAATAAACTAAAAAGGATAATAACCAAAATTAAAAAAAAAAAAACAACTCACTGGAAGCACTCAACAGGAGAATAAAGATATAAGAGGAAAAAGTGAGTGAACCTGAAAATGGATCAATAAAAATTACCAAATATTAATAAAAATTGAAAAATTGAAAAAAATGAACAGAGCTTGAAGGACCTGTGGGATTATAATACAATGTCTAATGCTCATGTTATTGGAATTCCAGAAGGAGTATAGTGTTGAAAAAAACATTTTTGAAGAAATAATGAAAATGTTTCAAATTTTACATAAAACTACAATTCAAGAATCTGAGCAAACCATCAGTAGGAAACCCAAATAATCTATGTTCCTACATAACAATCAAATCCCTGAAAACTAAAGACAAATAAAAACCTTGAAAGCAATCCCTAGAAAATGACAACTTTACTTATAAGGGAATCAAGATTCTAATCAGTGAACAGTCCTCATTGGAAACCATAACACCAGAACAGAGTGGCACTACATTTTTAGTGCTGAAAAAAACTGTTAACCCAAAATGCTATGTCCCGTGAAAATATCCTTCAGCACTGAAGATAAAATAAAACATTCTCAGATAAGAGAAAACTAAGAGAATATGTAGCCAGGCAAACTGACCTACAATAACTACCAGAGAGAACTTTTAAGACAGAAGGAAATGATTCTGGAAGGAAACTTGGAACATCACTAAGGAAGGATGCACAAAAGAAAGAGTAAATATTGGGTACATAGAATAGCTATTCTCTCAAGTACTTTAATATGAGTTTAATGGTTTCAGGGTATGTATATGTAATTTATATGACAATTATAGCGTAAAGGGACCTAAAAAGTGATAGTATTTCCACACTATAATAAAAGTGGTAAAATATTGATTCTAAATAGACTGTAAAATTACATATGCATTTCATAATCCCTAGAGAAGCCATTAAAATATAAAAAGATGTATAGTCAAAATCAAACTAAAGGAATTAAAATGGAATGCCAAAGATTTCCAAATAACCCAAAGGAATAAAGGAATAAGATAACAGATGGAATAAACAGTAAAAATTAATTAAGTGGTAGAGCTAAATCTAAACATATAGATAATTGCATTAAAAGCAAAAGGACTGAAACACCTAACAAAATCAGAGATTGGAAGAATGGAATTTTGAAAATATTCATCAAGACTGAGAAGTTTTCTTTTTTTTTTTTTTTTTTTGTAAGATTTTATTTATTTATTTGAGAGAGAGAGAATGAGAGAGAGAGCACATGAGAGGGGGGAGGGTCAGAGGGAGAAGCAGACTCCCTGCTGAGCAGGGAGCCCGATGTGGGACTCGATCCCGGGACTCCAGGATCATGACCTGAGCCGAAGGCAGTCGCTTAACCAACTGAGCCACCCAGGCGCCCGAGAAGTTTTCTACCATTAGTTTTTTATTCTCTCTCTCTCTCTTTTGTTTTTGTTTGCTTGTTTGTTGGCTCCTCTCTCTTCTCTTCTCTGGGACTCCCATTACCTATATGTTGGCACACCTGCTATTAAACCACAGGTCCCTATATTTTTTTTTCCAATTTGTTGTTGCTGTTGTTCTTTAGATTGGATGATTTCTATTCATCTATGTTCACATTCACTGATTACTTGTCATGTCATTTTTTTAAAGATTATTTATTTATTTATTTGTCAGAGAGAGAGAAAAAGAGAGCACAAGCAGGGGGGGCAGCAGGCAGAGGAAGAAGCAGGCTCCCCGATGCAGGCCTTGATCCCAGGACCCTGGGATCATGACCTGAGCCAAAGGCAGGTGCTTAACCAACTGAGCCACCCAGGCATCCCTTGTCATGTCATTTCAAGTCTGCTATTGAGCCCATCACGTGAATTTTTCATTAAAATGATTGTACTTTTCACATCTAGAATTTCCATTTGTTTCTTTTGCTTTATTGATATTCCTTATCGGTTGTGTAATTATCATGATGTATTTCTTTATTCCTTTAAACTTGGTTACCTTTAACTGCTTAAATATTTTTGTTGTATCTGCTTTGAAGTCTTTGTCTGCCAAACCAAATATCTTGGTCCACTCAATGACAATTTCTGCTGATTGCTTTTTTTTTACTCAGAAATGTGTACACTACTGGTTCTTTGCCTTCCTCATCTTATTTGTTGAAAACTGGATATTTTTGGTCATTTAGTAACTCCGTATTCTGACTTTTTTCCCCCTTGAGGGTTGTTGCTTTTGCTTTGTTGTTTGTTTATTTATTTTAAAAGTAACTTGAGTGGACTTGTTCTGTGGATTCTTCCTCCTCTGTGTTGTTCAATCATTCATGTCTCTCCTTAGATGATGGTGATGACGATGATTGTTAAAATTTACGTGTATTTCCTGGATGTCTTTGTGACCAGCCAGTGATTCATTGTAGATTATGATGTTGTGCTGAAATGCTTTGAGGAGTAAGTTCCATCCTCTGCTGATAGATCAGTATATGGGTTTGAAAGTGCACCCAAAATTCAGATGGTTTTTAAAATTGCCTCTGTTTTGTAGTTTTGCTGCATCCTCTCAGATCTTCCCTGTGCACACCTGAGATAAATGCCTGAGATGAATGGAGAGATTGTGAAGCCTCTATGGGTCTATCAGTTTCAAGATCACCTTGTTAAATTTCTGACTCTTCCTCTAGTCTACTGTGTGACCTACCTGGGACTGCAGTCTCAGACTAAGGTTGCTGAAGCTTGTGTCCATTCATTTTCTGTGGGTTTGCTACTTGCACTGACAGTGCATCGGGTGTCCACCTTCCACTCCAGATTGAGTCAGCCCCCTCTGGCCACTTTGCCTCTGGTGGTCATAACCAGCCATGGCTCAGTAGAACAACCATGCTGTTGGAGGTGATGTGGGAGGTGGTGGGAGCCCCAGGCATAAAAGATGTAGACACCCACAGCTCTTGCCTGAAGTTCAGCAGCTCTGTATGAATGACTGCTGTTCAACTTGATGTTTGCTTTTAGTTGATATCCAGATCCCTGACATGGTTGTTTTGGGAAGTTTTTGTGTAGTTTTATAGCTGTTTTGTGGGAGAAGATTTGCCAAACTCTTCCCTCATTCATAGACAGAAGTCCCATCCCTCTCCATGTTATTTTTGTCTAGCATTAAGTTCAATCTCATTATTCACTCCTTTTACTTTTGTTGTTATTATTATTATTATTGTTCTTAATGCTATTTATACAGCAAATGTTAATTTAGGCTTATCCTCATCATTAACAATTATTTCCACGATTGCACTTCTAGGCATTTATCCTAGAGATATGAAAATGTACATTCACACAAAGCCTGCACATGAATGTTCATAGCACCTAGATAGCCTCAAACTGGAAACAACTCAAAAGTCCTCCAAAGGGTGAATAGTTAGGCATATTATGGTACATCCACACAATGAAACACCACTCAGCCATAAAAGGAAACAACCACAGATGCCCAGTACAACTTGAAAGGATTTCAAGGGCCATCCACTGAGTAAAAACAGTCAGTCACAAAAGTCACATACAGGCAAACTACTCAAGGCTGGATTCTCAAGTTTACATCAGAAATTGAGGAAATTCAGTACTGAAGAAGGTGCCATGTTTTTAACTTCCCATATATTTGTCAGAAGATATAAATCTTATGCAAATATTATTAGCATATTGGCCTCTGTCTGATTATTAGAGCATTAGCAGAAATATGTAGGAATTTACTCCTTTCTAAAGCATCTTCACTATTGAAATTTGGGTACCTTAGAACATTTGAATACAAAATCACTGAAACAAAATTAAGGCAATAAGTTGCCTCCAAAAAAAAGTTATATGCTGCATGAATCCATTTATATAACATTCTTGAATAACAAAAGGATAGAGATGAAGAGCAGTTTAGTGGTTACTAGGGACCAGGGGAGGGGAGTTTGTTCAATGGAACAGTTCTGCATCTTTATTTTAGTGGTGGTTACATAAGCATATACATGTGATAAAATTGTGGAGGATTCTACACACACACTAAGGATTGCATGTAAAAATGGGTGAAATCTGAGTAAGATCTGTATCCTATGAAACAGTATTGAACTGGCACCAATTTCCTGGTTTCTAATAATTAATGTACTATAGTTATGTGACTTGTTAACATCGGGAGGACTTGGATTAAGATTCACAGGTCTCTGCTATTTTTGTGCAGCTTCCTGCGAGTCTAGAATTACTAAAAAATAAAAAACTTTTAAAAAATGAAGAGAAAGGTAGTTTCTGAAATGATTAAAGTATCTCAATTAGTATGATAATTAATGTTGAAACATAGCACATACCCCCAATATAGTGCTGCCTAACCAGGCTCCTATTTAATATACTTTCCGAAGAGCTATTTCACTTCATAAATATGCTCTGTATTCCTTTGGACAATATGCTCATTTTCTTTTATGGTGCTGTGTCTTTTCAGAGTTGCAGGAAATTGTTCTTCTACATCTGATGTATGCCCTAAATTAATAAGATTTGGGGTCAGAGAAGAACTGTTCACAGCAGGCCCCAGCTCTGTTGCCTCCTTGGAAGGGGGTGTGGGTCAGTCCTAGGAGGGGCTGAACAGTTAGAGTCAGTGGGTGGTGAGGAGTGAGTGACCAAGTAGGACAAGGAAAGAGGCAACCTGAGATCTAAAGGAACAAATATGACCACTTAAATGAAAACCTAATAAATCACTTGCAGAACAATGGAGATGTTTGTATTAGAAACTGAGAATTGGCATCATTAAGACATACCAAAAATTTGAGGCAGATTTTAAACATTTTAGCTTCTTTGTTAATATTATGGAGGCTACAGAGAATCTTTTCCTCTTCTGCTTTAGTAACATATTAAAGGTGCTTTCATTCACTGGGCCATAGTTATTCATAATTTAGTTCATACTTTACAATTGCAAAAAAGACACCTTCGTGCAAAGCTGTATTGTCTTCAGTATGAATTTTACAAAGCCATGTTAGTGATGTTAGAATTATATCCAATATAAAAGTTCTCAAAATACAACAGAATACGTTTATAAAAGTAGGAGCAATTACAACTCTTTGTACAGTTATAACAAAGATAAATGTATTTTATATATGATGGTATAATTTTCCCTAGGATTGTAAAAATTTTACAAATGGCATCTCATTTCTGCAGATGGTGAGAATTAGGATAGTAAATAGGACATTCCTGTGTTATTCACAGGAATCTCACCCTGTAGAATAGAACAAAATGATAAAGCCGTGGTCTCCTTTTGGGGATCAAGATATAAGAATTCAGGGCATCTGGGTGTCTCAGTCGGTTAAGCCTTCAACTCTTGGTTTTGGCTCAGTTCATGATCTCAGGGTCGTGAGATCAAGGCCTGTGTTGGGCTTCGCACTCAGTGCAGAGTCCGTTTGAAGATTCTCTCCCTCTGCCCCTCCTCCAGCTCTCACTTATACATACTCTCTCTCTCTCTCTCTCTAAAATAAATAGATAAATCTTAAAAAAAAAAAGATATGACAATTCTGTAGCTGATTCTGACAGGATGAGAACTGAACTGATAATAATGAGATCTATCACATTAATTTTCGGGCTCCCTCCAAAAACTGATAACCCTTAAATGTTTGTTTAACATTTATTTAGTTGGATGCATAGACAAATACATTTTTTATTACTAAAGTTTTAGGCTTGTTCAAATATGGAATTTATTACTACAAATTTTCTGAAAAATTCCTTGAGAGGTATTTAAATTACATATATACAATTCACTCTACTTGTCCCCAGTAAAACTGCACTACACTCTGCTTTTTCTCTCAGAATATCAGCTGCTTATGAATGACAACTTTAAGTGACAGCCATTTGGCTGGTGCATCTTGTCTTTCATTCCTCCTCCAAGACTTACTCAGTTTGTGCTTTTCCTGTTGCATAAGATATGTTAACTGACACCCCGTTTCCAAAATATTCCACTAATGTAGGATTTCATACTGGGAAGCTACCACTAATTTAATCTTTAATTTGTTTCTGCTTTCTGCGCTTAATTGTTGTTTTTTCTTTGCCCATGTATACGCCATGAAATTAATTGTCCACTGGGTAGGTAGTAGACAGAAAGTGTAATGGCGTGAACCTGGCCAAATTATTTTTAGAAGGTAGTCTCTAACTTTGGATACCCCAGAGGACAGCTGGTAAACCTCAAGGAGTAAACAACTGACATAGTACATAAAACTGCATAGATGATTGCATAGTTGGCGACAGACTTTACCGAATGGTTGTGGTTTCTAGAGATTCTGGAAGTTCACAATTGTTTTGTGACAAATTGTCAGCATGCATAATTCTCAAGAAACAAGAGGCAGTCTTATCCAGCCAGTTAGGAAGGATTCTGCAGTTCTCTCAGAGGGAGACAGGACCATTGCTTCTGAGGTGTTCCATCTTTACCTGGAGAATAAAGAAAATAATGGCAAAGTGGAAAACTCAGGTAGTAAAGACATAGCCTCATTCAACACACACCATCTGACCCATTCCATTTTTACTTGAAGTCCACCATTCCTAACACTCAAGACAGATTTAAACAGAACCCAAGTCCACCAGAACACCTGGAGCCGTATAACTGGAAAAGGTTTAAGAAGCACCAGGATTGTCACCTGAATTTCACTGTGAATGATGACAAGAAACTAATGTAAGCAGCAAAGAAAAGACTGCCCTAGGGATAATTTAGTCAATGGAGAGTTTCAACTACCTCCTTACTATTTTTGCGCTTAATAGCCACTAAACTTGAGTCACACGTGGCCACTATGAGCACTAATTGACAATGTGGCACATCCCTCCCCCAGCACGTGTACTTGTAGGATTGGGGAAGTGAGAAAAGCTTCGGAATGATTGTTCTGAAACTTCCTGACCAAAAAACCTACATGGCACTTCGTCTTCTTCTGGGTTTAAGACATAATGTGAATAGAAACAAGGAAAAGAAAATGTCTTGAAAACACCTTGAATGACTCAGCCAATACTAATGGTAGAACTTAAATATACATATACATGTACATGTGCTTTATCTCCGTGTTGGAGGGTGTTCTGTCATGTATGCAATTAAAAGCAGCAGTTTCACGTTTTCATAGTTTATGGCATATACTTTTGACAGTCTTCAAAACTTTTCCCCCCCAAACCCACTTTTTTTTTTTCTTTTGTGAAGGTGCCAGGCAGCTGTTAAGCAATTGCAAAAATTTTAGTGATCCCTAAACACATTTTACATGAAGAAAATGTTTTTCCCTTAGGGGAAAAATTGAAATTAAAATCAATTTTATTCCTGCATTCTCCTTGGACTTATAATATTTTAGTTGTCTTCCTTTTTATTAAAAAACCTGAATTTTTATCAGCTGAAAAAATTGGAGCATAGAAATATTTTATGCAGAATTTGAATTGCTAATTAAGTGTGGGATTTATTTTAGGGTTGTAGTTTCTGAAATAGTGGAAATAACAGCTGTGACTGTTTCATGTTGTGCATTTGAGATTCCACACTCTTAGGCAAAATGGGCAGAGTATAAAATAGCCCATCTCTAATATGGGACACTTGAATTTATTATACAGTTCTCGCTACACTGAGGGAAATTGATGTTCTCATTCTGCTGTTAGTAACAAAATAGTTCTGTCTCCCTCCCTCCCTCCTTCTCTCTCTCCTTCCTCTCCCTCCCTCTCTCTCTCTCACTTTCTCCCCACCCCCCACACACACCTTTCTCTCTCAATCCCCTATTTAGGGAATAGCTTTGTGGAAAGCAATAGGGGATTCTGAAGGATTTTCAACTTTAACCCCGTAGAAACTGATTGTAAAAACAGAGAATCATTCTGCAGTATAAGTATAACCTATTTTGTAATATTATCTACATTTTAAAAGGAGTTCAACTTTTCAGGAAACATCTGAAAAGTCCTAAAGCTTTCTTACACTTACATAAAAACAGGCAATAAGTAGGACACAGTAAAGGAATCTGCAAAAGACATTCGTTTGATTCTATTTTTGCCACTCTGGGTTCATGGGAATTCCTTAAACTCTGTCAGCCTTAATTTGGCCTTATCTGCAAAATAAGAATAATAATAACTATAATGCAGAAGATTTTCTAAAAATTAAATAAAGCAGTGCATGTGGAAGTCATTGTGTAGACCTTCCCTGTGTTCTGAGTTACGTATAAATACACTGTAGCAACAGCACTAACCTGTGTCTAAGATTGAAAATCGGATTCCTCAGGCAGAGGAGACACATGACAGAGGGGCCAACTCCCTAAATAATGTTTTATTGATTTTAAAAATCTGAAGCATGTTTGCCCGAAGTCAGGATTAGGCAGAGCAGAATGTTCATTTTATGAGTCTATTTTGGGGTGTTTAGAATATTTCAAAATGAAAATGATGAAACAAATAAAGCACTGGAAGAGAACCCGAGATTGGGCCATGGTAAAGTGCTGACTTATTTTTTTTTTTTTTCTTCCTCTTGCTTTAAATTAACCTTTTTACTGCCTTGGTGATGAAAGAGTACGTTTAGCTTTATGTGAAAAGTGAGCTATAATGAAGATATGGAAATAAGAGAAAGGAAAGTGCTTACATAAAATTAAATTATTGACCTTAAAGTACCAGTAAAGTAAATTTTCTGGCAGTGGTATTTTTTATTTTCAAGAAGTGGCCACCTATATAAAGAAATAAAATGGAGAAAAAACTTTATTTTATTTTATTTTTTTACTTTTTTAATTAACATATAATGTATTATTTGTTTCAGAGGTACAGGCCTGTGATTCAACAGTCTTGCACAATTCACAGCACTCACCATAGCACATACCCTCCCCAATGTCCATCACCCAGCCACCCCATCCCTCCCACCCCGCTCCACTCCAGCAACCCTCAGTTTGTTTCCTGACATTGAGAGTCTCTTATGGTTTGTCTCCCTCTCTGGTTTCATCTTGTTTCATTATTATGCTAAGTGAAATAAGTCAATCAGAGAAAGACAATTATCATATGATCTCACCGATATGAGGAATTTGAGAAACAACACAGAGGATCATAGGGGAAGGGAGGGAAAAAAAAGGAGAGAAACCTTTAAGAGTTTGACACCTTCTCCCTCAAATTGGAAAGTCTATTTTGTAAATTCTGGTGATTAATTAAATATGGAATATAGGCCATTGTATTACATTTTGATCAGGACAACAAGAAAATGGTACACTATGGCTACATGTTTATGCATTGCTCAAATTTCACTTAGAAATCTATATGAAAATTGCTTTAGCAATAAGGTAGAAAAACATTTCTCCTGATTAAACTTATATGTTTGCCTTTGTTTTAAGCAGTGTCACAAGCTAACAAGAAGGGGGGCAAAAAACCCGTTTGGACAACATCTCTTAGAAATTAGAGATGGAGGCAAAACTAACATTCCCATACTGAGGATGTGCAATCCCAGGGCTTTATGAGTGAGGGAGGAGAGGAAAAACAATTATAAATAAATATGGTTTGGTGTGTTGCCAAGCCACACAGCTTTATAAGAAGCAGAACTAATCTTTCAGTCACGTGTAAGATTTCCAAAGAGGAGGAAACAATTTATGTCAGATGCCTTCCATATCCTGATGTTGGTCAAAACTTGCACAAAAGATGTTCACTTCTTTGCATTCCTTGGTTTGGTTACGTGGTCCAGGGGGCAGCCGCTGCGGAAGCCAGAACATCTATCTGTAAGATCACTGCTGGATGCTGGTGCTCCTGGTACTTCTGCAGCATGTTTGCTGGGATCCTATGGAAGTGTCATCTCTACAACCTGGAGAGGTGGAGACAGCCTAGAATATTAGGTGATGAGCAGTCAGTGGGCAGCAGTGACCAGGGCTCTTTGAGCAAGTGGGGGTGGCCCGGGGGGCAGGTGGGGCACAGAAAATGTATTGTAAGGTGTAGGAATTTAATAAGACTTTTGAGAAAAAAAACCTTAATGGGTAGAATTTACCTTAGCTTAAAACTGAATATACGGTAACATGCCGCATACACAGAATATTGTTTTGGATAAATTCACATATGATAAAATGAGAAAGAAAATGAACAATAATATTAATCTAGTTGAAGCCAAAAAAAAAAAAATCTGAGAATTTTTAAGTGAAGAAGATTTGAATCAGGCTGGGATTCCATTAAAACCAGCCTAGTGTGTGGCAGTCACTCTCTGGCTAGATTCTTGTAGAGCTATTTGGAGGACTCATACAAATTACACTTACTTTCTGTGAGATGAGGTAAGGAAGTTTTTTTTTTTCTGATCTACTGAATTCTTTTCACAGCCAGAGTCTAGAAATGCTCCTGTGAGGATTTCTAAGGCCTTCTTTAGGTCTTCTGGAACCACTTCTGGGGTTTCTTGCAGGACCATCCAGCACTACCTGTTAAAGAGACTTCACTAAAATAAACTGAGCCAAAAACTTAACCTGGGCATTGGCATTTTAAGTCTTTGGCAGGCCGCCTGAGAAAAATGATTCTGGATGAATTTTTCTTTAGAGATCCAACAGTAATATTCTTGAATGGGGTTAGAATCACATATTTCAGAAATAATTAGAAGAGTACAGTGAGTATTTTAAACACTAAAAGCAGAGTGACTAGATGTTAAAGCTTTGGGGGTCCGAGCCCCATGTCACTGTGTGACTTAGTGAAAACTGCCTTATCTGTTAACTGTTGGGAGAGGTTAGTCGTGTTTAACTCGTATGTTTATGTGAAATTTGAATGATTCATATATAATGGCATATATAAGTGCTTGATATGAGTCGCTTGTCTATATTAAACATTTCTTCCCCGTAATTCTTAGTGCCTTGGAGTAATCTTGACCAGTTTGAATCTTTTGCATCATGTTATTTTTTTCATAGAAACATAGAATGACAAGGTAGGGAGAGACTTTAGGGTAAATTGGTTCAGTTATTATTTTACCCCCCAAATTCCCATTGCTTTATTAGAACATTTTTGGGGAGTGGTCATGTAATCTCTGAGTATTTCTCATGGCAATGAATGTACTACCTTATATGGCTGTTTGTTTCACTATTAGGCACATTTCCTTCAACTAAGAGGAATTAATGTTATGTCTCTAATGTGAGTTATATTATAATTTCCAGGGAATAGCAGTTAGCCACATTATATTTAATCTGATTTGTTCCTGACCACTCCCAACTGACATCTGAAAAATAAAATTTTTAAATAAATTTTCCTGATGGCAATAATAAAGAGATAGAACAAAAGTACTAATAATTTAAATGTTAGTTTCTTATTCTATACCACTAATATTTAAACATTTTTAACACCTGGAGTTGAGAAGAGGATTCTACGGTTGCATTATGGGTTCTAATTTGCAAAATCCTACAAAACTTGGGAAATTCTTCTCCAATCAGTACCAACATCACCAAGATCACCACCACCACCAATAAAACCTGTCAAACTGAATCATAGTCACAAAAGAAAACTTTTTATGGCCTGATAAGTCCAGAATATATTGCCTTGATTGTTCCTATCCAGTATCTACGATAGAAAGATAAAATGAATATTACTTTCTTTCAGGTGTCAAATGGAATTAGGTAAAATAACTTGAAGGAATGCCTTTCTTCGCATTGCTCCATTTTTCAGCTTGTATTACCTATTCTCTCTGGAGATGGATGGTGTATTTTTCTTCTAATAGAGGGGAAAGCCCTGACAGCCCATTGTGATGAAGGTTTCATTGTTAATGATTGCTGTGAGGGTTGGAGAGAGAGGAAGGAAAACTTATCTATATCAATGTAGTAAGTGTACTGTCCTTTCAATCATTGGCAGGCACAGACTTCTCTATTCAGGGGCTTGAAAATGTAATTGATTTTGATAGGAATTAAAAGGCAACAATAGCAAAACTACAGCAGATACTTCAACTTTTTTGTGTTTTATCTCAAAGCCTTTCATCTGATTATGTATCTTAAGAAATATAGCACTCACAGAGGAAAAAAAAACATGCTGAATGCTGAAAGCAACTATGAAATCTTGCTGAGTATTCTCGTAAGTAATCTTGCTGAGATTAATGCAAAGAGAAATAAAAACATGAATACTAATTTTTGGACTGGGTGTATTTGGTAATAAGCAGACCTGCCTATTCACAAACAAGAAATTCTAGCTGCAAACCTTAAAACCACATGTATTTTCTTTATTATAAAAATATAGATAAGGTAGACGTGGAGGGGGATATTGTGTTCATAATTATTTTCCTTTTGTGTGAAGAGTTATTTTTTAAAGGATCAATAAGTGTCATTGAATGGAACTTCCAAGGCATAAGTTGAGGAAAGTCTATGGATACTGATAGCGTTGTTCTCTTCCCAACTTCTCCCTCTCCTAGTGCTATGAAAGCAATGCAGTCCCTCAACTCTGAGCCCCCTGTGGAGAAATAAAGATTATAGTCTGTGCCCTGCTTACATTCTTGAGCTTTTGAGACCAGATAGCTGCATATATGTTAAATAAAGTACTCTGGTGTTGATAATGAACCTCAATGATATGAAGCATTGTTTCACTATTAAGTCAAATTTGTCTAAATTGAATGTTTAACTTGAAGCTGCTAGACTTTCAGAATTTTATCCCTGTATTGTTAAAAGTTAAATATTTTTATTTTATTTATTTATTTATTTTATTTTTTAAAGACTTTGTTTATTTATTTGTCAGAGAGAGAGAAAGAGAGAGAGATAGAGAAAGAGCACAAGCAGAGGGAGCGGCAGGCAGAGGGAGAAGCAGGCTCCTTGCTGAGCAAGGAGCAGGACAAGGGACTCTATCCCAGGACCCTGAGATCATGACCTGAGCCGAAAGCAGATGCTTAACCAACTGAGTCACCCAGGTGTCCCTAAAAGTTAAATATTTTAAAATGAGATTTTTTCCCCTCTAGATTAATGTAGTGTTGCTGTAAATAGACAAAAATGAGTAATGTTTCTAAATATTTTAATGCCCAGTTATGTCTATTGCAATGTAATATATCTATATTTGGGATGGACCCCTCTGTGATATTCAGCAATTACTTTTACCAACCAAATTTTCTGTATTTTATCTTAATAGAATCTATTTGCATCTTTAATTCATTTAAAATTACTGCTCAATATATTGCAAATTATTAAAGACATACATGATATCACTTAATTCTCATATAAATATTATAAAGTAGATGGGCGCCTGGGTGGCTCAGTTGGTTAAGCGACTGCCTTCGGCTCAGGTCATGATCCTGGAGTCCCGGGATCGAGTCCCACATCGGGCTCCCTGCTCAGCGGGGGGTCTGCTTCTCCCTCTGACCCTCGTCCCTCTCGTGCTCTCTGTCTCTCATTCTCTCTCTCAAATAAATAAATAAAATCTTAAAAAAAAAATATTATAAAGTAGAATCCATTTTTTGTAGATGAGGTAGTTTGTAGATGAGGATGTTGTGGTTTATATCTTTATTCCAAAAAAAGAAAGGAAATAGAATATACCATGAGCACTTACATAAGATTTATATGGAGAAAATTTCATCTGCACTTTAAATAAAGAATATGGTATTATTTGCACTGTTTGATTTTCTCAGATAATATATAGTATATAAACATAAAATGTTCGAAGAAATGAAGTAATATGGCTACATTTTAAAAAAGGAATCAGGGTAACTAAACATTCAATGATACTAAAACATGAAGACAATTTTCTTTATATAATGAATATAGACTGAGAGTATCTTTCAGATGGTAAACTTAGACAAAACAGTTCTGATGAAAGAATTTTAAGAAGAGGGTAAACCTGAATATTCCAATGCAAAAATCTTCATCTCCTTCTAAGCATTTCTGAAAGAAGAAAGTTTAGTATGACATACAAATCTAGTAGTTATAAGTAAATGTCTGAAGAGTATGATGCATAAAATAGATAATCCCTCCCAATCTCTCACAAGTCCTCTCCCTCCATTCCCCCCACTTTTATATTTCTAGATATCAAATAGGGACATGACTGTTAGTTTATAAGAAGGTAATACTAAGACCAAAAACATAAGGAGTCCTAACAAGAAAATTACTAAGAAAGTTTTGTTGAAAGGTGACCAGGTTTTCTTCTCTAATACTGTTCTTATTGAAATTGGTTTTTTAGCCTTTTTGAAATTACGGACAGGAGCAATCATCAAAGATGGTCAACAGCTTTTATATAAAAATGTGTGGAATGTGGATAGTGCCCATCAGAACTTGAATTTGTTCATATCCCAAATTTGGGGGCAATTTCAATTGTAAATCTTGAGAGAATATTAATATATAACTTGATGAGAATAGATTACTTATATTGTAAGAAAATGATAGTAATAACCCTACCGAAAGAAAGTACAGGTTCCAGTGTTGATTTACCTTTTTGCTAGTAATATATATATATATTTTTGCTAGCAAATACAGAACAGTTTTAAGTTCATTATTTCTGTAAATTTTCAGCTAAGAAGCTCTAAGTTTTCTGATACCGTTCTGCTGAGGGTAAACATTTTTATATAATTTCCAGAAACTTCTTCATAGACATTTTATACATATACTATATCCACTTACAGCCCAGAAAACACACACACACACACACACACACGGAGACTTCTTTGCTGAGTCCTTCTGAAGCCTACATTAGTACTATGGGAAACTTTAACCAAGTTAAAGTTCAATCCCTTTGACAGGACTGTAGTTATAAAAAGACTCACCCAAGAGTTTCCACAGCCTGAAGCCACCACTAAAGGACTTCTGTTAGTGGTCCAATGTCTTGAAGCAGGAGCTACAAAACAGAAATTAGGAGGAGATAGATTGTTCTAAGCCGGATAGTCAACTGGAATGGCCAAGGGGACATAGGAAGACAGGTCATGAAAGGGACAGCAAAAAGATCAAGGTCACTGTGAAAGAAAGGGTCCCCCATAGCATTCTCTTCTATTTGGTTTGCAAAGTGCTCAACTTTGCTGTCTTCAATGCGAGAACCTTGCCAAACCTTGCTTGTGAGTTTTGGTTCAAAAGGCCTAGTAGTTTCCATTAAACTGACTCACATGTGGTGTGACCTGCTGGTAAACAGTTTGATTTCTGCACTCAGCTGGTTCTGCGTGAATAGAGAGGAGTTCGTACAACCCTTGATCCCAAAATGCTTTGCAACCCATAACCATATGTTCCGCTATCCACTCTGAAGACTTCTTCACTCCTTTTTGCTTCATATTGCTGAATTACATTAATTGCCATGGCCTAATGCTTTACAAATGTTTTCTAGTTACATTTTAAGCTCTGGTTATTTGTTTTTTTCCTGCACTAGATTATAAATTCTTTGAAAGCAGAGATAATTTCCTCTTTTTAGGTATCACCAAAGAGATTTAAGTAGAGTTTGCTATGAAACAATCAATACTTTTTATTTTTGTTAAATGAGTTGCCATTACTTGTGATTCTCACATCAATCACATGTTTAAACTTAAAATGAAATTACTAGTGATATGGTTTTCCTTATAATTAAAAGAAACTCTTTAAATGTATATATTGAATGGGCAGTTAATCAATTCTCTGGCTCTGCTAAAGAGTATATGTAACATGAGAAATATTTAAATTCTGAATATTGATGATCTCGCTGGGTGTATTGTGATATTAGAACTTGTTCAACAATTCTGAAGGAGTTCAGGACATTCAGGATAGTGTTTTGTGATTGACTGTTTCCGTTGTATTCCACACTTGCTTTCATATGTATCAAATTGGATCTTGCAGTGTGGAATTCCTTTGATCATTACTTACTTATGACATTGTGCTAAGTCTTATCTCAGGCCCAGCAGAGTGAGTGCTGTGCTGAATACTGCAGCAACAGCTCTTTCTTTCCCTTGTGCTGAAATATTGATGATCACAGAACTTGCTGTTGTATTTAGTCTTCAACTGTTACAACTGGCTCCTCCCGCTGAAGCTTAATGGGCCAAAGGCCTATTGACCAGTGGGAAGGGAGTGCCTAACGACCCAATGACAGAGCTTAGGTTTCTCAAACATAGTATTGCAACTGCAAATTATTAATATATTTTTGGAAAATTCACCCAGGATGATGTCCAAGATAACTTCTCCTGTGGAGAAAATGTGGATGTGCAATCATAAGAGGAAGCTGCACTCATGCAAATCATGGATGATTGAAACGTGAACAAACAAGTTTGAGTGGAAGCTGGTAATGTTATTCGAATGCTGGTAAACTTTAGAAGGGAAAGAAGAACCGAGAGCAGATGGTAGCAATCTAGCGTAGCATGGTTGCCAATGCTGAAATGCTGCCCATTCAGGATCAAGCTAGCAGTGATAGACGGAATAGTATATTAAGTCGAGCAAATCTTGGAAAAAGTACCTGAAGAAGGCAAACTCAGTTCAATCAACAGTTATCTACAACCCACCCTCTCCCACCCCCTACCCTGTAAGTTACACTCTTGGACCTTTACCAGATATTTTTTGAGTGAATTAAAAAAAAAAAAAGACCAAGTGCACTCCCAAGATGCTTAGTACCTCAAAGAATTTACTATGTATTCATGTTTACTTGGAAAATGATTCTATGTGTTTTAAGACGAAATATCCACTTATAAAACGAGGTGTTACAAAAATCATAAGAACCACTCTGTATTACTTAAACCATATGAAATGCTGAAGAGACACACATTTTTTTCCTTTGTGTTCCTATTTTCAGATCTACTTTGTAAAACATGACCATGGTTAAGGTGAGTTTTCAAGATGTCTATATGCTTAGGTTTTTAGATTATCCTGTTTTGATAATTATCTCTGATCATATGCTTACTTTTTTTTACTATAAAACATGCAGAACAATTTAAAACCAAGTAAATGCCTTTCTGGGAGCTCTTCTTTACTCTGGAGAAGATTTTTAAGTCTTTTGACAAGTTTAGTGTCAAAAAAGAATTTATCCGTTAGGAAATAATTTTAGTAGACCATATAGAGGCCACCGAAGGATCTGAAGTAGGGTTTGGAGTGTTGAATTTTATGAGCAAAGTACCTAAGTGCCATTATAGAAGCTAATTCTGCACTATAGATGTCTTGAAAATATACTGTCATTAATCGCCTAAAGTGAATTTTACTAGAAGACCTTAGGAAGGTGTGTAAGAGCAAGAAATAGGAAAACTTGCAATCCAAGTTTCCTTGGATTAATATTCCCCAGAGAGAGCAGACACATGCTTACTTTCACTGGATGGCCACTTTTAACAATACATTTGAAAACTAAAAATTTAAAGAAATGCTTACTAATATCAATCTTATTAGTCAATTAGATTGTCAAATCTTAACATTGAAAGAAATCTCTTTCTTTAAGCAGAGATTTCTTTCTTCCAACCAATGCAGAAACCCCTTTTATCATATGGTTAACATGGTCAACTGACCTTTGGCAAATAACAATGGTAATGTAATGGAGAAAAGACAGTCTTTTAAACAAATGGTCTGGGAACAACTAGACACAGACCTCACAAAATGAACAAAATGGACTCAAAATGGATCATGGACCTAAATACAAAACACAAAACTATAAAACTCCTAGAAGATAAGGTGGGAGAACAATACAGGTAAACTTGGATATAGTGATGACATTTTAGCTATGACACCAAAGACACATTGCATGCTTAGGTGATGGTTTATGTCTGTTCTCATTTACAAATGGATAACTTGAAGATCAGCTGGCTTCATGTCCCTTAATTCCTTGGCAATATGTAAACCACTCTAAACCTTGACAAAACCTGAGACATCAGAAATCAGGGACAACCTCCCCACCCCTTACCCTAGAGACTTAGTGTCATCACTAAATGGGATTAAGTTATTAAATTGAGAAAACAGAACATAAACTTAAATTTCCTTCACACCTAAGTCTGTTGACTGGGAGACTTATCTGCTATATCATCAACTGGCTTTTGACCTATGGATTGACCAGAGAAATTTTGGATATTTATTTTTGGATGAGTTTTCTTAAAAAACATTGTATGTTAAGTGTAGAGAAACCATGGAGAAACATACTGAAAAAATAATTCAAGCTCTAGCAGATGTTATCAGTGATTACACCTATAGATTAGAGGTGCAAAAAGCTTGTTTAGGGTAAGTCCAAGGACAGAAGCAACTACATTTAAAGAAATTAATGTCACATAATAATATAGAGAATCCTCAAGGTTAGGTCATCTCTAATGTACAGAAGCTGGTATTGCTATGGAGCTTTCTCTGTATCTTCTGATAGTTGACCTTCTATAATATATACTGTGTATTTCTGATGCTACACAGAAGTACAGTCCATTATGGGTAAATTGAAATCTAAATATTAATTTTAAAATGTCAGTTGAACGAAAGAATGAGGATGAATGAAAATCATCTCCACCAACTCCAGAAAAGGGGGAGGGTTGTTATGGAGCCAACAAAGAAAATCAAATTAGGGTAACATGAGAAAAGAATGTACTTCATACAAATATTTTAACTAATATCTTTTTTTAAAAAGATTTTATTTATTTGTTTTTGTGAGAGAGAGAATGAGCATGTGCACACGAGCAAGGGGGGGAGGAGCAGAAGGAGAAGCAGACTCCCTGCTGAGCAGGTAGCCTGATGCAGGACTTGATCCCAAGACCCTGGGATCATGACCTGAGCTGAAGGCAGACACTTAACCCACTGAGCCACTCAGGTGCCCATTAAGTAATATCTTTCAATGTGTTTCTTATACTTTTAATAACATGTTGATATTGCAGTACTCAGGAATTCTTCTTTAAAAAAATACCACTTTTATTCTTTCTGCAGTTTCCTGTTTAAAAAAAGCTTATCAGGTGCCTTTCCATTTGGATGCCTATTTAAAGGGTAGTGGTACGATAAGATGTGCAAACAACTGAATGACCTTCGGTCCAAGCAGGTGTGCACCACTGAATCCTAGCTGTCTCTACTGTAAACAAGAAAAAAATCCAGCTTTATTCAGATCTCCTAGAATAAAGATTGACATTAGAGAAGAGAACATTCAATTCTTTCTGATTAAAGAAGCAGTAGAGGAGTATGGTAAAAGTCAGAAGCTATTTTCTTTAACCTCAAAAAATAAAAGTTCTGAGGAAGTGAGTATTGTAACTATAAACATTACTGTCATTGGTCATATTTTGGATGATAATAGATAATCTTGCAGATTTTCACGTTCTATGCGTGTGCTGTATGTGTCTGTCGATCTACAGTGTACACATACGCAAGTACTATATTGTCTTGGAATAAGAATAAGTTACTCACAGAGGCCAGAGTAGGTCTTTGTGGAAGGATCCTCTATAATGATTCCACTCAGAAAAGCAAATGATTCTAACAGAGTAAAAAAATACATGCAAAACAGCAAAGAAAGGAGTTTTTTAATGGCATTTAAATTGTAATTATAAATAGAGAATTGATTTCTAAAGTGATCTCGTAGGTTTTGAACATATTTATTCACTCTCAGTGACTTTTAAATTGAATGTTCTCAGTTTATAAATCAAAAGATCATTTTCACCTGCCAGTGTTGTAAATTCCACCTGCAATCTATTAATCAAGCTCTGTTCCTTTTCTCTGACATCATCAGCAGTAATAAAGATTCTGCAAATGGAACTTAGCCGACAGTCTTGTAGTTGATGTATGAGACAAAAAGAATCCAGCCTGCTCTTTCATAACTGCAGTGGCTCAGCAGGACATAATGGTGTTAAAAACTTGTTTTCTGTTACCTAGGTAAGTAGATACTGGGCCAAGACACCTAGGGAGAAAAAAAGTGTTGAGTGAAACTGCAAAATTCACCACCTGGCATCAGCCATCCTTACTGTTTTCTTCAGTTCACGTGGCTCCCTATTCATTAAATTGTATTTTGTTTCATTATAACATAAGTACAGATGGAAAGGCTGATGGGCAAAACAAAATCACAGGATTTCTTTCCAATGTGTAGATTCATAATTTCTTATAATGGTTTGTCTCTTCTCTGTTGTAATTGAATAATCAACCAGCACAAAATGTTCATTATGTGGCTCAAGAGAACAACCTGACCCAAACTCCAATGAAATGTCTACCCTTTAAAATATAATAATGTATTTGAAAAGAAAAGCAGGTAAAATATGTACAGTATCAAAATAGAATCACAGAATATTTTTAGAGAATGCCCAGTTCAAGCTCTTCATTATAGATATGCAGAAAATAATACTAATACATGCCTCAAGTTCAAAAGCGAGCTACTGGGAGAGAAATTATCCAAATCTGAGTTTTCTAACCTCTTTCTCCAGTGTTCACTTTGTCACATTTTTTAGTTGAGTAAGCCTAAGTTTCAGTCCTGACCATATCATTTATTGGCTTTATGACCTTGGGCAAAATTTTTTTGAGAGTCAGCTTCCTCATGTCTCAAGTGAAAATAACAAGGTAATTTATGAGATTACATTGAGAATTACATGAGACTACCTACTCAAAGCACCAATAATAATTTGTGAGGCATTTTAGGTGCTAGAAAACAGGTAATACAGTTAGTACACATCATCCTTGTGATGGTTAATTTGATGTGTCAACTTGGCTAGGCTATGGGGCCAGTTCTTTGGTTAAACACTAGTAGATATTGCTGTGAAGGTAGAAGAGATTAACATTTACAATCAATTGACTTTAAATAAAAAGGAGATTACCCTGGATAATGTAGGTGGGCCTTATCTGATCAGTTGAAGGCTTTAAGAGCAGCCACTGAGATTTCTGGGAGAGAAAGCATTTCTGCCTGAAGACTGTTAACATGGAAACCCTGTCTGAATTTCTATTCCAATAGCCACCTGCCTGCCCTATGGATTTTGGACTTGCCAGCCTCCACAATCTTGTGAGCCTATTTTATCTATCATTTATCTACCTATCACCTATTGTTGTTTCTCTGGAGAGCCCTAACTGATATATTAACTAAAGGAACTGATAAAAGAATGAAGCAAATGACTCCTTACTCCTATAATATAAAACATTTTATAATTCTGAAAACGATGTCTAACTCATATACCACAGTTACATAGTTGCAATGAAGCTCCATTGACATATTTAAATGTAATCACTTTATCCTTACTCTGATGTATGAAATATTAGAGTTGTATCAGGCATAGACTCCCTTAATCCAAGTTCTTCTTTTTGCAGATCAACAAACAGTTTTAGCAATGTCATCACACTTTTTAGAGGAAGATGGAGACTAGAATTCAGATCCTTTAATTGGTATTTAGTATGTTCACACTTTCCAGCATACATTTTAGTGCTTAGATTATTTTTTCAATGACTCAGTGTGGCAATTTGAGTGTGTTCTGTGTGGGATACATGCTCTTTATATTTTAACAAATGGGATAAAGTATATTTTCATACTTTTAAATTTGGGGCATATTTTAGGGGGGTATTATTTTGATCTCAAATGATAAACAAGGATAATTTCAAATAAAAATAGATAATTTAATGATTACTAGGCAACTGCATAAATACTATTGTCATAGTTATGTATCCCCTCATGCTTCTATTATTGTCTTTCCTGAGAAAAAGTGCTGACTCATTAAGGCTATTTCTAGATACTGACATTTATACCAGTGAAGAGTCATCTTCATAACATATCTATCTTTTTAAATTTTCTGGTCATTTTTTCACCTATCTTCATGGACTTACTGAAAAAAAGTCACACAGCTTATTTAGAAGATGGAAATATTTAAAAATTGGCTAAGTATGAGTATAAATTTGTATGTGTTAATAATCGTCAGAAAGAAATGGGCTATATTAAATTTATAAATATTAAGAAACCTATGTTCTACTAATTAGAGTCAGGGAATTGCCTCATCCATGGTCAGAAACCTTCCTGAGGATGCCCCACACTTATCCAGCAGAATGAGGCACCTCTTCTCTTGCCCTCTAGGTTAGTGTCAAAGAAGGCCTGGTGGGGAGTCAAGACTCTCACTGCTACCCAAGCCTAACGGTAAGGCCCTCCTCCCCACCACATTCATACCCTTGTGATGTCAGTGGAGGCCGGTGGGAAACCTGGACTTCTTCCCCCATCTGGCAGTAAAGAGACGGCGTGACCCCTCCTTTTACGGGAGCAGTGTCAGAAGAAGCCAGATAAAAAGCACGAGATCTCATAACGTAACATACAAGATGTTCAAATATCAGTTTAAAATAACTCAGCATACCAAGAACCAGGAACATCTCAACCTGAGTGGAAAAAGACAGTTAAAAAACATCAACACTGAAGTGACAGGGATATTAAATTTATCTGAGAAAGAATTTAAAGTAGTCATTACAAGATTCTTCAGCCATCAATTACAAACCTGCCTTAAACAAATGAAAAAACAAAGTGTTGCCAAAGAAATAGAAAATAGTAAAAAAAAGCGCAGAAGATACAAAAATAAACAAATGAAAATTTTATAACTGAAAACTAAACTAACTGGCATAAAAAACTCAATGGATGGCTCAGAAGCAGAATGGAGGGGACAGAAGAAAAACATAGTATAATAGAAATTACTCAATCTGAATAGCAGAGAAAAGAGATTTTAAAATAGAAAAGAACAGATATTCTAGAACCTGTGGGAATACAAAAAATATTCTCACATTTATGTCATCAGCATTTAGAAGGAGAGCTGAAAAAGGGTGGAGCTGAAAAATACTCAAAATAATGGCTAAAAATCTCTCAAATTTATCAAAAGACATGAACTTAAAGATTTAAGAGCTGAGTAAATCCCAAGTAGAATAAACTCAAAGTAGTCCACACCAAGACACATCATAATTAAACTTCTGAAAACTAGAAACAAAGAAAAAAATTACAATATATAAAGACCTCTCAAAACTTAACTGTAAACAAAAACATGCAATTAGAAAATGGACAAAAATAGGAAGAGACATTTGACCAAACTATTGAAAGCTGCAAGAGAGAAATGACTCCTTACCTATAAGAGAAAAGTAATTAGAATTGGTGATGATTTTTCATCATAAACCAGAGAGGCCAGAAGAAAGTGGCACATCATTTCTTTCAACTACCACCTGGGCCCTTCAGAGTGTCAAGGGAATATCAGACAAGGAAGGAGTCACAACTTGGCAGGTATTATTGACCCTGATTATTAAGAGGTGATTGGGCTATAGTTATGAAGCGGGGATCAGTGCCCAAGTAATCCCCTTGGGTGCATCTTGACTTTCTAATGCTAAATTTTGATGGTAAATGCATAAGTCAATGTCCTCAGTCTGGGAAGGGCTTGGTGATCAGGGGGTTCAATAACCTTTGGGGTTCAGGTTAAGTCACAGCCCTAGGTAAGACACCAAGGTCGGTAGAGACATAGCTGAAAGTGAGGGGTTTATATCCAATGATATAGATTAGAGCAGATGTGGATATGCTTATTGTTTGGGAGTAAAGGGAACCATAGAAATTAGGATGAAGAAAGGAATGGAGGAGTGGAGCTATCAATTTCCATGGCCAAAAATAGGAAGAGACATTTGACCAAACTATTGAAAGCTGCAAGAGAGAAATGACTCCTTACCTATAAGAGAAAAGTAATTAGAATTGGTGATGATTTTTCATCATAAACCAGAGAGGCCAGAAGAAAGTGGCACATCATTTCTTTCAACTACCACCTGGGCCCTTCAGAGTGTCAAGGGAATATCAGACAAGGAAGGAGTCACAACTTGGCAGGTATTATTGACCCTGATTATTAAGAGGTGATTGGGCTATAGTTATGAAGCGGGGATCAGTGCCCAAGTAATCCCCTTGGGTGCATCTTGACTTTCTAATGCTAAATTTTGATGGTAAATGCATAAGTCAATGTCCTCAGTCTGGGAAGGGCTTGGTGATCAGGGGGTTCAATAACCTTTGGGGTTCAGGTTAAGTCACAGCCCTAGGTAAGACACCAAGGTCGGTAGAGACATAGCTGAAAGTGAGGGGTTTATATCCAATGATATAGATTAGAGCAGATGTGGATATGCTTATTGTTTGGGAGTAAAGGGAACCATAGAAATTAGGATGAAGAAAGGAATGGAGGAGTGGAGCTATCAATTTCCATGGCTTAAGGCTAGGCTAGATTTTTGTTTGTATAATGATAATTGTTTGTTGTTTTTCCTCTGATATGTTATGACAGTAGGAGTTGAAAGAATAGATTTTATGCGGAATAATGGGCAATGAAATATTCTGCTGGCAAGGTTGAAGGGGACAAATCCGGATGATGAGCAGAGACAGCAACAAAGAGCAATGACTGGAAGTAGAGAGGAGGCCATGGTGGGAGAGGACATAGATACATTAGCAAGCCCTCTTTTTCCTTGTCAGGTGATTGCCAGTTGTGGCCATTTGCCAGTAATGGCCTTTCTGCTTGGGTTTGTTGATGAATAGGGGAAGCTGGGTGAAAAAATAGACCTTAAGAGCACCTGGCTGGCTCAGTCAGTAGAGCATCCGACTCTTGATCTCAGGCTCATGAGTTAGAGCCCCATGTTGGGTATAGAGATAATAAATAAATAAATACATACATACATACATACATACATAAATTTCTTGAAAAAGAAAAAATCGACCTTATATTTTATTCTCCAGAACTTTTCTGTTCAGATTTGAGATCTGTTTAAATTATGGCCAAATGATAATTACTGGAATTAATAAATTAGTGTAAAGAAGAAAATGAAGAGGGAGGGAAGAAAATAAAGCAAAAGAGAAAAGGGAGAAAGGAAGAAAGGAGAGGAAAGAAGAGAGAAAAAGAGGTAGAAATTCAGAGAGTGGTAAAGAGAATGACAAAAAAATAGAAAAAAAGAAAAGTGTTTTCCAAATAAAGAGGCTGAGATGAGTATTTTTTAACTCTGGGCCCTTAGACATCTATTTTCATGAAGTTTTAACACTTGATTTGAAAAATCAGAGAAAAGTACAATCCTATTACAGATCATTTCATAAAGGTCTCAGAAGTTAATATTGTGGCTAAAATTTTATAGAGATAAAAGTCTTGGCTTTGGCTTGCATCTGACCTACCATCCAACTGTCAGGGAGACTGAGAAATGGAATGTCTTTATAGGGACAGTGAAGGCTACAGAGGTTAAGAGAGTCTGCATTACTTACTCCTACCCCCATTAGTCTTTCAGCTTTAAGAGAATAGATTATGTCATGTGGCTCATTTTAAAGCCTTCCCAAAAAGAAAGGGAAGTTAATACAAAGTAAACCGAGAAAATACTTCTACAGAATTTTCTGTTAATGGATATGCCATAGTTTCTAATGATGGGATTCTGACAGGAATTTTCAGAGCCATGTAAGGTGGCTGAGGGAAGACTAGGTGGGTATAATCGTTGCCTAATTTGTGTTTGCAAGCAAACTGAGCCAAAAAAATAGTATGACATGTAGATGAGGGTCAGAAGGCTGATACACCAAACACTGGTTCACTAACAATGGGTCATGCCTCAGGATCGGGAAGAAACTGCATAATACGTCCATGTACAAACTGGATGAAGTGAGGCCAGGAAGCGTGGGATTGTCCTCAGACTGTCCCCAGACACCAGGATTCCCCAGGCTGCTGGCATTGCCTCTGGGCTTTCATAGGGAGGCAGAACGAGGCTGGGGCATTTTCAGACAGAGGGCAGAGGGGTCTAGAAACGGCAGCTCTTGAAGGTGAAAATAAATGCTGCCTGGGAGGGAATGAGAGGCCGAAGGCTTTCTTCGGGAAAAGTCAGAGGAAGACAGCTAACTAGTCAAGCAAGTGTTAAGACTGTGCTATGGATGAGGAGTTTGGATTTGATCTAATAAGTACTCAGAGATTGCTGTTATGAGATAACATATGTGAGCACACTTGGTAAATGGAAAAACTCTATGCTAATGCGAGGCATTAATACTATTATTCTCATCCACTACAGGTTCCTGAGCAGGGGAGTGACATGATAAAAGCTCTACTTTAGAAGATTAGTGTGGGAGTGATGTGCAGAACCGCTGTAAAGGCCGGGAGACTGTAGGTAAGGAGGTCTGCAGATTCTGCTGAGCCAGCTCAACTGGGAGTTTGGAAGTAGTCCTTAAAAAGAGACTGGGTGATAGACACTGGGGAGGGTATGTGCTCTGGTAAGTGCTGTGAATTGTGCAAGACTGTTGAATCTCAGATCTGTACCTCTGAAACAAATAATGCAATATATGTTAAGAAAAAAAAAAAAAAGGTAGCAGGAGGGGAAGAATGAAGGGGGGGAAATCGGAGGGGGAGAAGAACCATGAGAGACGATGGACTCTGAAAAACAAACTGAGGGTTCTAGAGGGGAGGGGGGTGGGAGGATGGGTTAGCCTGGTGATGGGTATTGAGGAGGGCACGTTCTGTGTGGAGCACTGGGTGTTATGCACAAACAATGAATCATGGAACACTATATCTAAAACTAATGATGTAATGTATGGGGATTAACATAACAATTAAAAAATAAAAATAAACAAACAAAAAAAAGAGAAAGTTCTCTGTTCTCTCCTCTCCCTCCCCACCATGCCCTGGGGGAGGCCTTATTTTGGCCAGAGGAGCCAGCTGACAATCAGATCCTGCTTTAGCCTAAAGATAAACTAAGAAAGAATTATAAAGGATGCTTACCCAGTACAAACACTGGTGGATTGTGTAGATGGGTCTGTGATTCTACTTCTGCTTCTTCTGGATTCGGCTCAATGTATTTCTCTTCTTCCTTCACTTCTCATTCAAGAGAAACAGATGTCACAGTGCTAATATCAATCCATATGTGGTTCTAGGAAAGGAAACTGTACTCAAGAGGAACAGGGGCCTCTGATTTTGGCTTCCTTGTGGCTTCGGGGCTTCTGAACACACACCTTATATTACTAGTGCAAGATTAAGGTTAGGTGAGTCACTTGTTCCTACTTCCTCAAAAATAAAGCTTCAAATTCAATCCCCTTGTGTTCCTTGTAATAAAGTTTAATACCTCATTAACAAAAAACCCATGAAGGAACATGCATTTTTAAACAAGATAAATCTTTAGGGAGGGAAAAAGCCTAAGGTATAAAGAAAGGAGATAACATTGCTTAGAATAAAGGATCAAGATGGATAATATGAAACTTCAATTCACAGAAAGAATGATGTGTCTTACAAGTGAATGATGAACTGCCAGCAACAAAATTAGAAATCAATATGCTGTATAAAAATTAGCCAGTGTAAGACCAATAGCAAAATACAGTAATCATTTTTAGAGATGGGGCTGAGAATAAAAACAGAAGTACTTGGATCAAATTGAAAGCTGCCACACATTTGTCAAGGGAAAAATAACAAAGGCTGTCAAAATATCATAGCCTTTTGTTCTTCCTTTTTTTTTTTTAGCTTAAATAAACAAAAATTCCCAAAATAGTCAACCCTTATAATTTGAGCCAGAAAGAGCTAGGAGTAGCATTTGCTCATAAACAATACCATTTATAACATTATTTGTTGTTTATATCATTGTAATAAGCATAATTGCAGGCTGTCTTGGAATGCTAGGGTCTGGTTATTATGGGCTACTTAGTGTTCTTAACTGGGGACCCAAGAGGAGTGGCTCAGGAGATCTGAGTCTTCAGTGCAGAGGTTGTGACCTCTGGCAAAGCATGTGCATCTGACACACACGTACACACCCCCCCTCCACCACACACACAGCCAACTACTCAGTCTGACCTTACTTAAGGCAAGTGTGAAAAAGACATTAAGGAACTAGAGGGCGTTATGTTAAGTCAATTAAGTCAGTCAGAGAAGGACAAATACCATATGATTTCACTCATATGTGGAATTTAAGAAACAGAACACATGAACATAGGGGAAAGGAAGGAAAAGTAAAATAAGATAAAAACAGAGAGGGAGACAAACCATAAGAGACCCTTAACTCTAGAGAACAAACTGAGGGTTGCTGGAGGGGAGGTGGGTGGGGGGATGGGGTAACAGGGTGATGGGCATTAAGGAGGGCACTTGATGTAATGAGCGCTGAGTTGTTCTATGCAACTGATGAATCACTAAACTCTACCTCTGAAATAATACACTATATGTTAACTAAATTGAATTTAAATTAAAAAAAGAAAAAGACATTAGTTAAAGATGTCCTCACTTCATAATGTTCCATAGCAAAGTGCTCACATCTTACTAACATTATATTTATGAGTCAGCAAAAGTAAGTAAGAAATCCTAAGGTTCCATACTTTAAACATAGGGATGTTATAGGGCTAGGGAATTGAATATGCCTGTTACAAGGGGCAAGAAAATGTGTACAAGATCAAAAGGAAGAGAAAGCTAAAGGAAAATAATGAATCCCTTTATGGTGAAAAAAGTATATATGCAGAAGCGTAAAATATGAATGTGCTTAAGAATATATGACTTATAATTTATAGATCTTAAGAATGAGCAGTTGCTTTGTTTTGATAGTTTTCTCATTATTTCTTCCTGGATTCACTTGCAATGTGGTTTGGATAGAAGAAATGATGAGTCTAAACCATAAGAAAAAGGCCTTATTACACATGGAGCCAGATCTGTCACATCTTAGGGAGAAGTAAATATCTCCAGTTGGAGGTGGCCCTTCCCTTCCCTAATTATGTTTGCTGTAGTAGTAACTTGAATATAAAGCTAGGGTTTAATATACACAAATACAATAACTCGTTATTGGGTGTGGTATAAAGAAAGGGATTAATACTATGTAAATGGCCTTTCTACCTATTTAGTCAGGATTAAGGAACTCTCCAGGGAAACAGAACCAATTGAAGATAGATAAATACAGATATAAATAGATATAGATATACAGGACATTGCTTATAGTAACTGGCTCACATAATTATGGAGCCAAGAAGTCCCACAGTTCTGCTGTCTGCACGCTAGAGAACCAGGAAAACCAGTGGTGCAATTCAGTCTGAGTCTGAAGGCCTAAGAATTGAGGGGCTGATGGTGTCATTCTTAGTCTGAGTCCAAAAGCCGGAGAAGGAGGAACACAGAAGTCTGAGGGCAGGAGAAGCTGGGTGTATCGGCTCTAGCAGGAAGAGTGAATTCGACCTGCCTCTATGTTTTTACTCTATTCAGGCCTAGAGAGGAATATTGAAGTCCACCAGTATTGGTGGGAGCAATCTACTTTACTCAGTCTACTGGTTCAAATGATAATCTCTCCTAGAGACACCCTCGCAGACACACCCAGAAATAATGTTTTACTGGCTGTCTGGTCATCCCTTAGCCCAGTCAGGTTGACACCTAAAGTTAATTATCACAGGTCTACCCCTTGTCACCTTGGCATCCATCTCCTTAAACCATACCTAACCTCCAAATAAAGATGGTAACAAGGTCATAATTCCACCCAACATGATACAACTATCCTGTCCTACAACCAAAAATGCACTAATCTCTTTCTCAGAAGAAGAGATAAAGTCCTTAAGGAATGTGTATTCTTCTCCTGATACTTCATAACTTAAATACTATGATGTAAAATTAACAATAATTAAATACTGATATAAAGTCAATACATTTGATGTTATATGATAAAGAGGAAAGAAAACAAAGAATATTTAATATATGTTATATGTCTATGTTTAATATATGTTGCAGTACTTATACACACACAAACATAATAATTACAAAATAAGGAGAAAATATTCTTGATAATTACAGTCTTCATTTCTGTAACTGCTCACATGTTGTAGCTGGTAATTATAACTACATCCTTCTACTACCCATTCCGTAGTCGCTTTGCCTTCAGCAAGAACCTCAGTTGATCTTGGTTTTTAACTTGATGGTGTGACTCAAATCTTCATTCCTGAAGAGTCTGGGTCATTAGAAGTCCTACCTGGATTGAGTTATTGTAGTTTTCCATTGACTTCAATTACAAGGCATGGTCATACTAAAGGATGCCCTACAGGATCTCCTGTATTCCAGACGTACTCTTCTATACCTCCATTATAGAAGAGTAGCCCAATTTCCCCTCGGTAGTGAGGATCAATCACCCCCTAGCCAACACTGTCATACCTTTCTTTTCCTGTTGATTCAGAGGCATGAGAGGCCCAAAGTGGCCATGTGACTGTCTTAACTTCCGGTTCAGTGGAATCATCGTTGTGTTTTCTGGTGAAAGCATTCTTCCCTCTGGAACTAGAATCTCTAGGCCAGCAGATTATAAAATTTATGAGAACAGGGAGCAAACATTTTGCTAGTGGGTTGCTGGAGGTACTAGTAAATGGTGCTACTCTCATTTTCACACCTTGATTCCTGGATTCCTGAATCCTGGCTATCCAAGAAGAGATATGAAGATATGAAGAGATCCTTCATCAAATGCGGCCATGCTGACACCTTGATCTTGGACTTCCCAGCCTCTGGAACTGTGAGAAATAAATTTTGGCTGTTTATAAGCCACCCAGTCTGTGATATTTTGTTGTAGCAGTCCAAATTGACTAAGATGGATCCTAATATTATGTTTTGCATGTTTCTTAACTTTTTTTTTAGGGTTTTCCATTTTATATCCTGGAAATGGTTATGCTTTATGATAGTGTTCTTTTTTCTTCCAACAGATTTACTAACAGTATGGACAAATTAACTTTACACTATGGCACCGTTACAGATTGTAATTTAATATCAGACAGCTGCTTTGGAATTACATACAAATCTGAAGAGGGGAGTAAGAAAGAGTACAGATGGCTCTGTGTGCCAGTCCCCACATGCTATAAAGACAGCTCAAAGCACAAGGCATTTTATGGATTTGTGTGAATCAGTAATATTATTTCTAATTATTAAAAATAAAATTCAATTTTAAGGATAATAAAAACTTCTAACTGTGGAATGAAAACCTTGCATTCTTGTTTATAGTAACACCTCACTTTTTTAGTGACCTCTAATTTCAACCTCGAATATTTGAAACACAACTAGCAAACCTGGAGTGAGCAATAAAAGCATTATCAGAGCTAGAGTAAGTAAGTAAAAATAATTAAAGTTCATTTACTTTTGGTGGGAGTATAAATTTATATAACTGCTGAAAAAAGTATTTGGCTCTATGTAACTAGTGCCTGCATTTTTCATAAACTTAGACATTGAATTCATAACTAGAAATCCAAGTTAGGGTTGTGATTAGACAAAAGTGATTTTCATAGAATTGTAGCCAAAAATGAAAGCAATAGCAACAATATGTGGAACAAAGGAAAATAGCTAAATCAACTATGGCATATTCACATCATAAAGTTTATATGGAAATCAAAATTCATGTGTTTGAAAATTATTTATTTACATAGGAAAATATTCCAATTTAAATGCTAAGTGAAAAAAGCAGGATACAAGCTGTTCCATTTTCTAAAACTAATATTAATGATAATCACACTAATAGTAATAAAGCATATACGGTAGAAAATGTGCTAAAGTATTGAGTTGTTATCTGTCTGCTGAGGTTAAAGATTATGTACTCAGTCTTCATAGTTAAACCTTTCTACATTGTGTTATTTTTTAAATAATGAGCATGGGTTAATTTCACAGTCAGAAAAAATTTATAAAGAGCAACCAAAATTCTCCTATAAAATGCAAGCTCATATGATTTACTTTTAGATGGTTTCTCATAGCCACAGATTTTTTATTTTGAACATTTAATGATTGGATTTCAAACCAACAGCAAATCGGTAGCAGGAATTTAAAAGAGGGATAATGGGGAACTACTATAAAAAGCCACAGTGACAAAAAAAGGAAAGTAACTGACAACTTCCTCCCCATGAGAGGAACAGGAATATTATGGGATAATGTGCAAGTCCTCTAAAATCACAGCTTAGTGAGGCCATTTTGAGTAGGGGCTCGTGAGCTACCAATCTCAACAGCCTTCCAGGGAATCCATAATATGTGGAGGAAAGAGTTCTGCATCAGAAATTAAAATTATTTGATTTCAGTCCCTGGTCCAGGCACTTCCTAGCTTGTGATTTTTAGTAAATTCATACAATATCTTTAAGACTCAGAATTCTCAGCTTCTAAATGGGAACAATCAAGTATTTTTTATGGTTTGTATAGTGCCTTCTCTGCATGTGTCATATAAAAGTGCTTTGAAAATAATGAGGTGCCATGCATACACACGTGATGTCAGTAATGCACAATGTATTAACTGACACTAACAGTAAAGCTAATTCAATAGAAATTTAAAAATCATCTACTTTCTATGCAGTCTAAGAAATTTATAGAGGTACAATGTGTTTTAAAAATACATTTTTGCAGATGGTTATAACCAATGTTTACATTTGGTCCATCTCTGGCATGTCTCCTATTCTGGGAGATAACATGGCATGGTGGAAAGAACTTGGGGTTTGGGGCCAGGCACATGTGGCCCAGGTCCTGAGTCAAAGCATTTTTGGGTAGGTAAAATATCTACTACACCAGAAACTGCAGAGTGCAGATAAGGTCTGGTGATCTGGCTTGGCCTCACGTGCAACACAGAGTGTGTAGCGTTGCTGAATATGGGTTTAGTTGGAGAATAATAAGCAGCTGACTCTCATGATTGGCAGGTCAAAACTTGATGGGAGATAGATTCTTCACTGAAGGCAGCAGGCTGAGGTTGACTTGAAAAAAAGAGATGAAACTGATCGAAAACATAGAAGAGTCAGGAATACTGGTAATGGGCTCAAGACCTAAGCAAAAAGTTAGACGAGTCACAGGGATAGCAAACACACAGAGGCCAAGGGTAAGTTGTTCTCAGAGTGGAGAATGATGTTAACGCATGCTACACACGTATTAGAATTAAGTGGTACCACTGGGAGTGCATCTACGTCTGAAAAGCCTGTTTTACCAGAGGTGTTTGATTTCTGAGTCAGGTGCTGTGTTTCCCTGTGTCCACAAACTTACTAGATTGTCTCTGAAGGTCAGTGTTCCATCCCTGATGCTCAGCCAGGGAACCTGCTTCCTCAGAGACACAATTATGTGCTCTTTAGTCTGAGATCCCCCTTGGGAGTGAGTGGTGGATGCCCTGACCTAGGGATCTGGAAGCATTTTTAAAGCTGGGCAAAGCCAAATATCTGCATACACTTTATTTGGATTTATCTAGAGTCATAATGGCTCACCCTACCTCACAACACTGTGTGAGGCACAAATGAGACCGTGTCAATGGTCAAACTATATATTTGTTTCAGAGAGAAATGAATAATCATTTATTGAAGATCTCTATTCCTGCTTTGATTACTTTGAGATGCATATGTAATTAAGGTGTGAGGCCTTACAAGGGATGGTAATCATAGTGATTATATTTGGGACCATGATGTTCAGGGTGGGTTATTTTCCATTTTGCAAAAATAGTTTCCATTTTGCTCCACCGAACTGGAGATCATAGCGAATATTCTTGGTTCAAGAGAGAGTAACTATCTAGGAGGTGTTGTTCAGGACCAACACTTGACAATGAATAATACTGTTGATATGAAATATGTTTACTTATGGAAATGGACATTTGTAGCTAATTCATATAAATGTTTCTATCATGACCACATATATTTATACCAATAAATACTAATATGCAAAAGTATGCATCTGTTAATTAAGCAAATATTGATTAAGCACATACTAAAAACCTAAGAAGGACAGTTATAAAAAATGAAAAACAGACTGATGCCATTAGGTATGACTTCATTTTTAGCTAATATCAGGAGAAAGACGGCAGCACAGAAAGATATTTAAATAACTTGATTGGGATCAGGGTTAGCTACACAGTGATATGATGTTCTTATTCTAAATACATTAATATTATTTTTAATATAGTAATAAAATAAACATGCTATCATTTTATATTAGACATTTTCATTGATTAAAAAAATTACACTGTGGCATCTGCTATATTCATTCACTTAGGGAAGTGTCCTAGTCCCTGAAAATTAGTACCTGAATTAGAGCAATTGAGATACCATGTTCCTAGCAGCTATAACACGTTTCAAAAATGGGAAAAAGGAAGAATTCCAAATATCTGATCCAAACCAGAGTCAACATTCTGAAATTAAATTAGTGCAACTAATTAATGAAACTAATCTCAATAATTTTCTATGGTTTTGTGAAATTTTCAGTGGCATTAAGATGATAGAATTATTTAACCAACTGAGCCACCCAGGCACCCAAGATGATAAAATTATTTAATTCACATGTTAGCAAACGTAGAAGGATGTTTCAAGAAAATAAGCCTCACCTCCTTATTTCAATTAAAAAAATACTATTCAGGGAAGCCACACTCATGCTAGATATTTTTGAACTGTGTCTAGAGTTGAAATTTAATTAGCTTTACAAATTTGATATGAGATTTGACTAAATAAAAAGGAATTTGAAAGAATACACAAATTTGCTCCATAAAACTGCCTTTCTTTTATAAATTAAGTTTTTATATTTAGCAAGGTCCAACTCTGCTCCTGCAAAGGCAACCCCTCCACCTCTACTTTCTCAGCTACAGGCCCCTCATTTCTATTTATTTTATCTGGGCCAAATATACTGGCTGTTTATTTTTTCTCAAAAACTTGAAGTTATAATGGTTTACATAACATAGCAGTTTTGGCAATCTGAATCAGTCATCATGAAACCAAATAACAGAGAAAAAGGAGTAAAGCATAAAATTTAATAGGATAGGATTTGGGATTAGTCAGTTTTGCATTAAAATCCCTGCTGCACTTCAGGACTTTGAGAAAGATGGTTAACCTGTGTATGCCTCAGATTCTTCAGCTGCAAAATGGAGATAATCTTATTAACTTCATACAACTATTTTGCGTATTAAATGAGATAACATAACTTAACACAATGCCTAGATGTTTAAGTGCTTATTAAATGGTCTTTATTTTTATTATAATAGTAAACATGTTAGACGTTAATCCAAGGTTCCAAAGTAATTTTCTGGGAGTTACCCAGGCTATAGAAAATAATGACCAAAGTTGAAAAATTTATCCTTAATATGGGGTAGTAAGTAGTTCAGGTAGCTCATACAATCATATTGTAGTTACGGAGGATCTGTTATTAACAGCGTTATTAACCCATCTCTCTAGTCATGAAATAGCCTCCTTCACAGTGAGCATATTGGAGGAGGGAGTGAATGGGGCAGGCTTTTCGAGGGAGCGTGAAAGAATGCAACAGACCCCTTAGTTTCCTCTCACTGAAACCCGGCTGTCCTATTCAAAGAAGTTTTGAAACAACTGAAGTCACAACCGACTGACTGCCAACATCGGATTCTGAGTATCATATCTTTGGCAAAATTAGCTTTTCTTTTCCCATTCAAGAGAATAGAGTCATGCATGGGCAAAGTGTCAAAGCGGACAGTTTACAGTCTTGTTCTTTTGCTCCTTACCTTTTTGCCTACATGGATTTCTAGTCATCACATACATTTTCCCAAAAGAAGAAGATAAACAACTTATGGAAGGGTCTAGAAATTAAACACCAGTTGCAATGAACCTTCTTGCAGCTTTACAGTGTCTGTTATTCCCCAAGTACCTACAAGGAGCATCTACAAACAGAATTTCTGTCTGCCCCAGAAATGCAAGATTAAGTGTGATAAGAGGAGAAATAGGATCTATTGTGGGCTCAGTGAACCCACTTCCCAGTTATTGACTGGAAACAAGCACAACTAAAACACAAATTAGTTGAGAACAAGTTGGCTCGGAGAGGTAAACATTGTGAACATTTGATGCTCTCCTTCAGGTCTTAAGGAAAAGTTCTCTAGGATTTTTGTGGCCAAGAAAGTCAGAAATCCATACCATTTTAGCTCTTTGGGTAGCCGCTCCTAACATTCAGGGCACAGGCTGGTTCTGGTCGATTCGTTCAGGCAGCAACTCCCTTGGGAAAATAGAGTGGAAGGTTTTAGACAACGTTTAGTCTGACCCCCACAGGTTAAAATTGAACTGATGAAACTCAGTTTCCTATCCTGCTTATGTTTTTCTAAACTGACAATTAATTAATCCCTGCATTGGAAATGTAGCTTTGAGTGCCGTAATATAGGTGATGATGAGCAGAGGAACAACAATGTGATGTCTTTTTTAAACAGGTGATGCTCAGCAGTTCAAACTTCATCTGTTTTGAGTTTCAGGATGGAAGAGTAGGTCTTTCTTAAATTGTACGAGGAATGGGTAAAACAATTTATAGAGAGCAGAATGAGTATTTTTAAAACTGAATGAACAGAAAATGAAAATGCATAGATAATGACAGTGGAGGAAGAAAAGCATTGTGTGCTTTTGAGGATAGAGTAGGCTTTTGAGATTTTGTGAGTGATTTCAAAAATCAATGTAGAAAATAATAGAGATATAAAGAGAATTTAAAAAGTGTTTGTGGTGGGTATATGAAAGTTTACTTTCTTCCCACTCAAAAAATTATCTTCAGTCAAAATAAATTTGACTATTTCTTCTGTAGTGGAAATAAATTAAATGTCTTCAAAAAAAGACAATGCTGATCTATGACAAAGAAAATCCAGATGGTTAGTGGGACTTAATCACTGGTTTGCTTCATATACAAAATCACAGAGCAGATGACTGAGCAGTGTTCACTCTCATTCAGATACATACCATATTTTAGAAAAAACCTGAGTTTTCAGAGAACGTCTCCCCACATTTAAAAAATTGCATTTATTTCAACTGTTCTTGTGAGCCATACTAATCAGTAAGTAAAGAATTAAAGTTGAGTCATTACTGTAGGGAAATTAGTTATGAAGATACTGAAGACAGATGGTGGGAATACCTCTTTATTTTAAGAGCAATATCCAGGTCTTTGCTTGGAGTAGCTTAGCAAACCATTCTTTAGTCTAGGAGTTTATTAGAAAATGTTATTTAAAAATAACATTGCCATGGACTTGCCAAAAGATAATGAATTGTAAATCCCTTCCATTCATGGGAGGGTGGAAAACAAATCCAGTGTGTTAGAACTGGAGAGAATTAAACTCTGAGTTTTGCCTCGGGTTATCATGGACTCTGTGTAATGAGAAAGAAAACAAAGTCACTCTGTATTTTCTCCAGATGGCAGCCTAGATCTCTAAACCCCAGAGGGATTTTCTTGACTAGCATATGTTAAATATATCACCCCTTTAGATGTCTGATATGGCAATGAAAGTGCCTTACAGCAAAGATAGTGACAAACTAACTTTAACAGATTATAAGAAACATGATAATTATACAAATATATAAAAAATTTCCAGTAGAGTATTTATTATCATTTACATAATAGGTTATATTCAAGACTAGATTTGACCAGTGTTTTTGGTTTAGAATGGCAACTCTTTTATATTTGAACAAATTATAAATGTGTCCTTAAATAAGAAGGATATGATTAAGGTTAGGAGTGCCTATGAGAAACTAAATTCAGAGGGTAGGGTATGGACCCAGACTATAGTCCTCTGAAATTCATGAGCACAACACTATGAATTAGAATCTCACCTTGATAGCTTCTGTGATTTAAGTTACACCCTTTTTTTGTCTAGTTTCTCTGGAGCAATGTTATAAAGGGCTAGCTCATCATACTATTACTTCATCCAAGAATATGGGTACCAAAAAAAAAAAAAAAGAATTATAGCTCCCATGACTGGTTGCCTCCTTGATACTAAAATGAATGTGTGAAAAGTAGCCTGAGGAAGAATATTTTATTAGATCAATTAATATTGTAGAAGAGTTTTGTTCCCGGGTTAATCATTGGTCTGATCTCTTAGCTTGTAGTTAAGGTTTGGGGCTAGTCATAAAAGTGACTTGCAAAGGACACCTCTGTTCTTTGTTTCCTAGCAAGGACTTTAACTCAGATTTATTCAGTTTGATACTTACAGATTTCTCGAATAACACATTTGCCAAAGGAATTGTAAGAAGAGTGTTGAGTTACCTTTCAAGGGTGTTTCCCTTGTTTTGATTAGAACTTTTTATAGATGAAGAAAACATGAAAACAGCTAGGTACTTCCTAATGTTTATTGATCATAGCTGCTTTTAGTGAAAAATAATATAGATTTCAATTTAACATAAATGCAGCCTATATATTTATTGCTCCTTCTAACCCTTCTCTCTCTCTCTCTCTCTCTCTCTCTCTCTCTCTCTCACTCTCTTTTTTTGTCAGGTGTCCTTTTGTGTCCTTTGCTAACCCCTGGGGTAGATTATGATCTAGTTTACATGTATTGTGTCTGTTCATGTAGAATCTTGTCTACAGGACTGTGGGACTCTTTGTTGATGGCAATAATACTGATAACTCTGTGTTTTAGGCCACCCGTTGAACCCATGCCCCTTCTCTTCTGGAGGTCTGCAAAAAAGAAGATATCTGGTGGGACAAATATCCTGTCGCTCCTCTCCTTGCTTCACCAACATTTTTTTGTCTCACTAACTTAACATCTCACTGACTTAAAATGTTAAAAAATTATTGGTCTTACTAAGTGTTTTCAGGCTGACATGGTCACATGTTATTGAACCACAGGACTCAATTTTGTGTATTGTAACCAGTTTTTTTTTTTAATTAAAAGTAAGAGAATAAAAAATATTGAGTTCATTGTACAGAGCAAGGCTAAATATTGTCCTCGGAGGCTTTCTTTTCCCCATACATATAAAATACATTTCTTACTGTGGGTCTGTGCTGGATTGAAGTGTTTCCTCAAAACTCTTGTCTCCCCAGAACCTATGAATGTGACCTTATTTGGAAATAAATTCTCTGCAGATGTAATGAAGGTAAGATGATGTCATATTGCATTAGAGTGGGTCCTAAATCCAGTATGACTGGTGTCCTAAGAAGAGGGAAATTTGGACCCAGACACACAGAGGAGAAGGCCACAGAAGCAGAGACTGGAATGATACAGCTGTTATCAAGGAACTCTAAGGGTTGCCAGCAACACCACAAGCTAAGAGAGTCATGGGACAGTTTTTCCCTAAGAGCCCCCAGGGGAAACCAATCTTGTTGGTGCCTCGATTTCAGACTTTTAGTGAGAAAAGAAATTATTGTTGTTTTAAGCCACCCAGCGTATAGTACTTTGTTACAGTAGCCACAGGAAACTAATCCAGGGTCGCTAATGAAAACTTAACGTCTCTGAACTTGCTAACGTGGACCTTTCTTGTAAGGGCTCAAGGAAGGCACCTGATGTTTTTAAGTCTTCAGAAAAGAGGGACTCGTGGAGGTTCCTTCCTGTCTTTCCCTGCTAATCCTGCCTTCAGGTGCAGGGTTTTGCATCAAATAAATCCCTTAAATCTTTCTGTGATAAAACCTCATGCTCTCCCACAAGGAAGAGGGACCAGTTTTATTACATGCCAAGGAACATTGTCTCTCTTTCATAGGAGAAGATCTCACTTCGTTAATTATTTTCAGACTCTTCCACTTCTCAGTAGTGCCTGAGACTCAAATGTGCACTGATTAATATTTGTACCACCATCCCTTTCCTGGGCTCCTATCCCATGAGAAAGGGTGAATGAATGTCCTTCAATTCTAGTTCAACTTTCTCAATAGAGAGAGTCACAGACTTGCTAATCATTTTATTAAGTGATATTTTAAGTAAGGACATCTCAAAGATAAGTTTTGTTTCTGAAACTCAACACTCTAAATTGTTAGAGAAGAATATTTTCCTTGGTAATACAACATTGGAACGGACCATAGAGTAATTGTTTCCTTTTTTTCTCCAGCTCATTTGCGGGTTTTGGTGACATTACACTAAATATCACAGATTTTGATGTCTGCCCTCTGTTTCTGGGGGAATGACACTATCTTGGATTAATTTGTTTTTCCTTTTCATAATAGCTCTGATGGAAGATTGGGGCAGTGAGGCAAGCAACTGATTCTTTGCCACAACATAAAAATAGAATCCTATTAAAATTCTTGCTGCATCTGGTTAAATGAAACCTGCTCAGCTCTGGTAGCAATGTGTAAATAGACCTTCATAATACCTGAGAGAAAATATTTAACTAATTTTCTAATAAATTAATGCTGATTTTGTTCGGAAGAAGAAAAGGACACTAAAAACAACTTGTGTTTTATTTTATTTTATTTTTAAAAAAGATTTTATTTATTTATTTGAGAAAGAGAGAGCAGGAGCAGGGGGAGAAGCAGAAGGAGAAGCAGACCCCCAGATGAGTGGGGAACCCAGCATGGGGCTGGATCCCAGGACTCTGGGATCATGACGTGAGCTGAAGGCAGATGCTTAACTGACTGAGCCACCCAGGAGTCCCTATTTTATTTTATTTTATTTTTAAAGTTTAAACAATTTGTATTTTAAAATCTAGGGGAATATTTCAAATATTAGGCATTATAAATATTTTGTTTTGAACTGAAACTTTAACAAAGCACAGCTATTTTTGAAGACTTAACAATGTAATAACAATTTAACATAGGACAGTAATAGAAACTGCAAATCTCAAGAGAAAAAGGTGAAGCAAAAGAAATAAAATAATTGCTTGCTGTTTTATGAAAAGATTAATATCAGCTTCATTCTATTTATACTTACTTGAAGAAATATTGGCTGCCTACCATATAGTAGGCCGTCTCTCGGTGCTGAAAAACCATTGTGAAGAAACTAGATGACGTTTCTGATCTTGGGAGAGATGGTTGATAAATGGCTCTTTCGATGTTTTAACATTACAAACTTCTGGATTTTAGAATAGATGAAAAGAGTTTTGAGGCCAAGAGATGTTCAACACAATTCAAAATTGTGTGGAATTCAGTCAGGCTCCCCAGTGAATGTTGATGGCAGGTGCAAAATCCATCCCACTGTGTGACCCGGGTCAATCTCAGCACCCAGGAACCCTCTGACTCGCTATGTCCTTTAAATTGGTTAAACCTTAGGAAAGAAATACTTATGTTCCTGGTGATTATAACAATTTTAAGCCATTCACAAAATTATGAAATAGCTTCTTTCTTTCACAAGTGAATTTCTATCCTTCTCAATTACATTTTCTTCCCCAACAATTGTTCATGAAATCATTAATAGTTCTAGCCTCATCTCTTGTAACTGCCCTCTGGTGTTCTGAATAGCAATGCATCATGATATATTTAAACATATATTTAAGTTGCTTAAAATTCTACAATATTATACTCAATTTTACAAAAAACATAAACTATACTGCAATGAGCACCCTTGTATGTGTATCTTTGTACACGAATGCTCAGAATATGTGTTGGCTATATTCCTGCAAGTGGGATTATGAAGTGAGATTCAGAAGACCTAAAATTTTTTTTAAAGATTTTATTTATTTATTTGACAGAGAGAGAGAGAGAGAGCACAAGCAGGGGGAGTGGCAGGCAGAGGGAGAGGGAGAAGCAGGCTCCCCCCTGAGCAAGGAGCCCGACGTGGGGCTCGATCCCAGGACCCTGAGATCATGACGTGAGCTGAAGGCAGAGGCCCAACCGACTGAGCCACCCAGGTGCCCTCAGACTTAAAATTTTGATGGATGGTGATAAAATGTTCTCCAAGTATATTCCAACCTGCAGACTGACCAAAAATATGCAACAATGCTTATTTTCTCACAACCAAACCCTGGACATTATTAAAAGCTTTTAACTTTTGCCATTCTAATGAGTGATGAATAATTTATCATTATTTCTTGTTTGTGTTTCTTTGATTATCAACAAGGCTTAATTTCATTTTATTTATTAATTAATGTTCATATATTAAGTGGCCCTTATATTTTTCCCGTGTCAGAAGCATATTTTTAATTAAACATTTTTTTATGTTTGTAGTTGAAGAGGTTCATTATATACTGTATTACAGATATTAAAATTTTCCTATAAATATTACAAATAGTCCATTGTGTATCTTTTAACTGTATTTATGATCTTATATTTTAGCCATATATTTTTAATGTAAAAACTTTTCATGTTTCACTTTTTGGCAGTAGGACCTTATATCTTTATATAATGGAGTTTGTTTGCTTCTTGGTATGGTTAGAGTGAACAATATTCTCTTTTGCATTTATTGAGTAGTTTAGCTTTTGCACCTATGTGAAATGCCATACATACGATATACATATTTCCTTATGTGCATGGGTTACTTAGTATACTCACTATTCTGTTCTTGTAAACTATTTGTCTCTACATCAATGATATACTGTTTTAATTATGATCCAAACCATTAGTTTTGTTCCTCTTAGTCATAATTTTCTTAGGTTTTTCTGTACATGTATTTTTCTGTAGGATCTTTGAATCAGCTTGTCAAGTTTCAAAAATGCCATTGGTAATGATTTCAAGGAATAGAGTAATGAATATCCATGTGTTTCCATTTATTAAACATTCCTCTGTAGGTTTCAATAATGTATTTTTATTTTTCTCCTATGAAACTTCAAAGATCTTATTGGATTTATTCCTGGGAATCTTACAATTGGACTGTGAAATAGATTTTTTGGTTCATTTTTGGGTTTTGGTAGGTCAGTTGGCTGCTGAAATATTATTCATTTATCTGTGTTTATCTCGTCATTTTATTGAATACATTATAGTAGTATTCCTGTTCTACATAGATATTAGATGCTCTGGTGTGACAATTTACTGTAGTTCTCCTTTAACACGTGTTGTTCTTAATCCCCGTGATTGCAGAGAGGAGATTTAATTATTTTTAATCACTTAAGAATAAGTTTAAATTGTAAAATGCAGCTTGAACCTGAAGCCAAAATTGAGCTCTCTGACCTTTCCCCCTCATGAGAACAGTTTTAGAGTTACATGTCTCTCCTGCCCTGCATCCATGGACATCGGAACATACTTGGCCTGAAAGGGGGGCACAACAGACTGGGTTGAAGACAGTCAGGAGGTAGAGCACAGACTTGAATTTCTTATTTTTTTTTCTCTAGTTTTTGGGAGAGATGGCCTGGGGGAAGAATTAGACACAGGATAGGTTTGACAAACCTTTGGGCCTTTGTGTGGTAATGTAGAGCTGTGTTTGGAATAACCAGAATCGCCTCCTGCCAAACCTTCCATGCTGGGCATCACAGCCCCCTCTCCCTCACTTGATAATTCTTTCCTCCTTTGAAGAAAGACACTGTTAGTGCCTTGTCAGAGGAGTTTCCTTTTCAAGAGGAAGTTAATTTTGTTCATGTTCCTTCTCTATCAGTCTTCATTATCTCCAGACTTATAATTAGAATCCAATTCCAGTATGTGTAGGAGACCAATTATGAAGTCAAACATGTAGGGAAAAGGCTCACACAACAAAGGATTTCAAAATTTTGTTCATTTTCCTCTTTTTCATTCCACCTTTCCTCCATTATTGTATGTGGGATTTGTTTGTGGAGGTTAATTATACGTTTTGGTCTATAGATAGCTGATTTTTGAGACAGAATTGCAAAAGAAGCAGAGGGAAAGGAGACATCAGAGATTCTTGGAGCTGAATTAGTTAAGAGATAAGAATTTGAATTGTTTTTTTGCGTGCACTTCGGGCTGCATAATGCTGAGTTGAATTAAGTTAACTTGGAGCTTTTAAAATTTTTATTACTAAAAAGGGTATATGCAGATATTAGAACAGTACCTAGAATATAGTAGGTTTTCTAAACACATTTGTCGAATGAATAAATAAATACATACTGGGTATTTAGTGAGGTGGATTGTAAGGAAATTTGAATTTTAAAAGTTTTTGACTTATTAATACCCAGATCTCCTTTTTGAGGGTAGTTATCCATATTATGTGAGTCTTGGTGAGAGGTGGTGTATGCCTCTAAATTCTTTTGCCTTGCTCTTTGAAATTCAGCTTTTCATAAATAAAATTTGCTCATTGGAAATGATTTTCTGTTTTCACTTTCTTTGATTTCTGCTCAAATTCTTCTTATTACTTTTCTTCTGCTTGCTTTGGGTTTAATTTGCTTATTTTTCTAGTTTCCTAAGATGAAAGCTTAGATTATTGCTTTTAAATATTTATCTTTTTAAGTGTATGCTACCAATGCTATAGATTTCCCTCTAAGCACTGCTTTTACCACATCCCACAAATTTTGATAAGTTGTGTTTTCATTTTCATTAAGTTCAGAACATTTTAAAATTTCTCTTGAGATTTATTCTTTGACCCATGTGTTATTTAGAAGTGTATTTTTAAATCTCTACATATTTGGGGATTTTCTACTTATCTATCATTGATTTGTAGTTAAAATCCCCTGTTGTCTGAGAACAGGCATTTTATGATTTCTCTCCGTTTAATTTGCTAAGATGTGTTTTATGGCCCAGAATGTGGTCTATCTTGGTGAAAGTTCCATGTGAGCTACAGAGCACGTATCATCTGCTGTTGTTGGATGAAGTGGTCTAGTCTAGAGATTCCAATTACATCCAGCTGATTGACAGCAGAGTTGGGTTCAACTCTGTCCTCGCTGATTTTCTGCCTGTTGGATCTGTCCATTTCTGAGACGTGTGTTGAAATCTCCAACTATGAGAGTGGATTCCTCTCTCTCTCCTTGCTGTTTTATGTTTTTGCCTCACATCCTTTGATGTTCTGTCATTAGGCACATGCACATTAAACATTGCTATGTCTTTTTGGAGAATTGACCCCTTTATCGTTATGGTAATCCCTTTCTTTATTCTTGATAACTTTTCTTACATTGAAGCCTGCTCTGGCTGAAATAAATATAGCTACTCCTGCTTCCTTTTGACTAGTGTTAGCATGGTATATTTTTCTCCATCTCTTTACTTTTAATCTATATGTGTCTATTTAAAGTGGATTTCTTGTAGACAGCATATAATTGGGTGGTGTGTTTTGATCCAGTCTGACAGTCTCCATCTTTTATCTGAAGCATTTAAGCCGCTGACATTCACAGTGATCACTGATATAGTTGGATTAATATCTACCATATTCATTGCTGTTTTCTATTTGTTGCCCGTGTTCTAGGTTCCTATTTTGGTCTTCCACTCTTTTTCTGTCTTTGTGGTTTTCTTTTTCTTTTCTTTTTTTTTTATGATTTTATTTATTTATTTGCCAGAGAGAGAGAGAGAGGAGAGTACAAGCAGGGGGAGTGGCAGGCAGAGGGGAAGCAGGCTCTTTGCTGAGCAAGGAGCCCGATGTGGGACTCCATCCCAGGACCCTGAGATCATGACCTGAGCCGAAGGCAGACGCTTAACCATCTTAGCCACCCAGGCGCCCTGTCTTTGTGGTTTTCATTGATCATTTTCTATGACTCCATTTTCTTTTATTTCTTAGCACATCAGTTATACTTCTTTTTAAAACATTTTTTGTGGTTGCCCTAGAGTTTACCAAATACTTTTACAACAAATCCAAGTCCATTTTCAAATAACACTATCCCACTTGATGGATATAAAAACAAAATATAGAAGCAAATAATCCTAATTGCTTCTCCTGTCTCTGCCTAGATCTGTAGTGTAGTGTCTGAGATTAATTTGGGGAAATTCTCAGTCATCACTGTTTCCAATATTTCTTCTGATCCTTTCCCTCTTTCTTCTCCTCTGATGTTCCCAATATGTTTTTTTGTCTCACGGTTCTTATTGTTTTCCTGTTTTTCAGTCTCTGCTCTTTTTGCTTTTCAGTTTTTGAGGATTCTTTTGATATCCTGCAGCTCAGAGATTCTTTCCTCAGCCCTGTCTGGTCTACTAATAAGCCCATCAAATATATTCTTTATTTCTCTTACAATGTGTTATTATTTCTAACATTTCTACTTGGTTCTCTCTTAGATTTACATCTCTCTGCTTACATTGCCCATCTTCCACTCCTTTGAAAGATCTATCACTAAAATCTGCTTACATTGCTGTCTACCTTAGCATATTAATAATCATTGTTTTAAATTCCTGGCCTGATAACTCCTACATTCCTACTATGTCTGGTTGTGATTTGGGGTCTTCTCTTCCAGTTGTGTTTGTTTGTTGGCCTTTTGGCATACCTTGTGATTTTTTTTTTCTGTTCGTCAGACATAATGCCGCAAGTAAAGGGAGCTGCCCTAAGCAGGCCTTCAGCTATGGGGTGGTGATGTGCAGGGGGGAGGGGCAGCATTCTAAAATTCCATGATTAGGTCTCAGTCTTTTGGGGAGCCTGTGCTGCTGGATTGTGAACTTCATAGATGTTTCTCATTTTCTTCCTTTCCCCGTACATGGGACAGGATGGTAGAGCCAGCTGGAGTTGGTTTTCCACGCCCAGGATGAGGCTCCGTAATGCTCAGCAGGTGAGTCTCCAGTTAAAGAGTTTCCACGGAGGGCAGGCCTTGTTGAGAACAGAGGCTCCTAGAGTTTTTCAAAATGCTTTTCCCCGGACACTGCCAGAGCCCGACAGAATTTTTGTCGGATATTCACTATGGGAGTATGGTTGACCGCCTGGAAGTAAACCTCACAATATCACGGGACAACACCCACTTTTTAACTTTCAGAGTTGCCTGCACTGAGCCAATTCCAGTTCAATTTCTCCACTCACGCGTGTGCTGCCGTGGCTTTAGGTTGTGAGTCTGCTTCAGTAAGTCTGGAGTCCCTGCATTTGTCGATCTTGAATCTTGGGGGTAGCGGCTGGCTCTGTGTCCTACCTCTCTTATGGATCCAAGAAGAGTTGTTGATTTTTCAATCTGTTCAGTTTTTGGTTTTTTTTAAAAGATTTTATTTACTTGAGAGCATGAATGGGGAGGAGAGGGAGAAGCAGGCTCCCCATGAACAGGGAGCCTGATGTGGGGCTCGATCCCAGGACCCTGAGATCATGACCTGAACTGAAGGCAGACGCTCAACCGTTGGAGCCACCCAGGCGACCCCCAGTCTGTCCAGCTTTTTTAGCTGTTAGGACAGAGTGGCGTCATCCAAGCTTCTTACACGTGGAACCTATTAAGGGGATGTCCTTCACCTGCTTTTTATTCCTTTTCTGTGAAACTTCCTTATGCTGGTCCAGTCTGCAGGGATTTCTACCTCTGTATTTCTTATTGGTCATTTAGTTTCACATGATACTTTGGGATATTTTTCATATTGTTAAATCGAATGGCAATTTTCCCTGTATATTAGCGTTTTTAGAATGTTTAATTTTTGATTCCCTAAATATTTTTTAAGTTTCTTAAAAAACGGCATCTGTTACTTATTGAGAATACTCTGTGCTATCCCCAGCAAGTACAATTGAAATGTCACTAAAGATTGGAAGGCGCATTCTCAAAGCTTTCCTTTGAAATCTGTTTCTACCTGCTTCCTGAAATACCTTAGGCCAGGTATTTTCCACTCTGTGCAACATTTGTTTTTGCCAGGATAGCATTCTTGCCCCATTCTTTCCTATTGGGATTGGGTCAGACCTCATGTTACATATATATAATCTGAGCATTATCAATTAATCTATTTAGCCTCCCTGTACAGCATAAAAGTAGTTTAGGATGGTATATAACCTGCTTGGTTCCTGATACTATTGTCTTCCCTGAGACTCTTCTGGTAGAGATGCAGAGAAGATGTTCATGCCCCCCCCGAAGGTATAAGGTTGGTAACTCTGTGTGTGTGCTGCCACTAGCCTCCTTTCTCACCCTATAGAGACAGCCTCACTGAGAGCCATAGGGTATTGGATGGTTGCATTTGAGCCCCTAGATTCAGCACCTTAAGTATAGGAAGCAATACAGTTTCTTTGTTGATAAAGTCATTTTAAGTGAGTTTCAGTTAGTCAGATTTAATAAAATTCTGACAATACACCTCTCCTTCATGTGTCTTTAACCATATTTTTCTAGTGGTTCATTTCCAAAACATATGCTTACTTTTGAGTACCTCTCACTATCCAGCAAGCCATCAAAAGCCACTTTAGACTTCTTGGCCCTCTCTTTCCTTCCTCTGTTCATTAGAGCTTCTTGAAAGCGTATTTAGAGCTCACAGCACACCCTCCACTCCCCATCCACAGTAGTGTTGATTTGGCTCCTATCTCTTCCACTCCTTTGAAAGAGCTATCACTAAAATCACTAATGCTTGCACATGGGTAAATCCATTGATTATTTTTCTGGTTTTACATTATTCATTGTTTCTGTTACATTGGCATTGGATATTTTTTCATTCACATACCCAGCTTTCTGCCTATTTTCTCTGATACTGTTTTTTTGTTTTATTCCAAATTATTTACTCCTTTATCTTCCATGGACTTGACTGTCCAACTTTTGGACATTTTCAAAGATTTGTCCTCTAGCCTTTAATCTCTGTTTATATAGTTTCCTCATTTAGACCTATGGTTTAATATATATATCCACTTGCTAAATACTTGAAAATTGAGAATCCTAGTTTCTGATAACAGTGGATGAGGTAATTGAGACTAACTGTCCCACTGAAAACCATTACAAATGCCAAAGAAAAAATATAAATCACGTTGTTTAAAGCATCAAAGTCCTGACAAGATTATGAATAATATCCAGAGAAAATGTGAAACAAAAACAAAAATGTAGAGATATAAGCAGAACACAAAAACTGCTATTATATTAAGAACGCTAAACTTTTAATTAATGGCTTTATACACCATGGGATGTATAAACCAAGGCAAGGGGCCATCTAAGGTAGAACTCTAACAGAGACATTCCCAACTAGAACCTGGGAACTCAGGGTTGAACCAGAAGTAATCAGCACTATATGGATTTGTAGCTGTAGTTTGCATCATCTGTGTTCAGAAAAAGACTTTATTTTTCAAAGGGGTGTTGGAGTTTTATTTTATTTATTTATTTGGCATTGGAGTTTTAATTAAACCTTGAAACTGCTCTGTAGAGTCAGTTTAACTGAGCTTACCCCTTTGCTACGTTACCTACAAAGTAGTGAGAGTCTCTGAGGCCATCAAATAGACAAAGGATTTGTGTCTCTTACTAGAGTTACACAAAACAAGTTCTAATTTAAAGGGGATAATATATACGTGGAAATCCAGTAATGTTTTTGAATGTTTCATAATACTCAGTAAATAAAGGTTCATTTTCATCTTAGTGGTATCAGTTTGAGACACTTGAGAGTCACTGTTCACTAGGACACACTTTTGTCCTTTTGAAATAGTAGTCAGGCTTATTGAATTGAAAAATCACTAACTTATCTTTAAAAAAAAAAGGAATCACTGTGATTTTACCAGGACTGGAACTAGACATCTTGAGAGACAGCCAGTTTTCCCATTTCTCTTTGTAATCCTGCTTTCTCTACTGGACCAACTTCATACATCTGATTTCTCCTTACAAGTTCAGCTTCCATGGGATTTTGGCTTTCTGTGACTCTTCATTTGATTTGACTTTTTATTAAGGACACTTTCAAATGCACCTAAAGAGAATTATATGACAAACTACATTTGTAATCGTCTTCCTTGAACAATTACTGACTTTGCCAACACTTCTTCACATTTCCTTTCCCATTTTATGTATGCATGTAGTTTAAAAAAAAAAAAAACTATTGTTTTTTTAAAAACACTAACCCCAGTTATGTATGAGTCAGAAACCTCTTCTTGACGTAACTACCATGTCGTTATGAATCCTTGAGAATGAATAGTAGTTCCTTAATAGTCTCTAATATCTAGCTCGTATTTAATCCCCCACATTGTATCAAAGATGATTTTTAATTTGCTGATTGTTGCCTCATAGAGTTATTTTGCTTCTCTCTACCCAGTATTTCCTGTAAATTGATAGATCCATAGACTTGATATTTAGACAATAATACGTTATCGATGACTCTATGTCCTGTTTTACCATTGTATCATTAAGATAATGATGAAAGGTTTTAGCACTCTCTTATGATTTTCAAGTGGAAATGTTCTAATACTATCTTCCTTCTGTCCTTACTTACTGGAATTCTGTGAAAGGAAATTTGTCACATCAACCTCTTGCTACTCTGCATCTAAATGTAAGGGAAAGGTAGAATAAATAATTAACAGCAGTGAGTTGGTGCACTAGCAACTTCCATGGTGTCCAACAATACTTATTTTTTTAGTATGATCTTAGGAATTTTAGTATACTTGATATACTTTAATTCATTATAGTTATTACTTTTTTTTTAATGCTGTTTAAATTGTCCAGTAGCGGTTCTGTCCAATTCTTTGTCCTTTTGTCATAACGTCACTGGACTTATATTGCTCTCTTGCATTCTACACAGCAAAACAGCCAGATTCATCTTTTTACTTCCAGGTCTTTTCATTTGGTAGATCAGGCTATTAATATGTTGAAGAGATATAGTGTGCATGTACTTTAAGATTAAGCATTGCTCTCTTGCATTCTACACAGCAAAACAGCCAGATTCATCTTTTTACTTCCAGGTCTTTTCATTTGGTAGATCAGGCTATTAATATGTTGAAGAGAAATAGTGTGCATGTACTTATTCTGGTATTTCAAATTCAAATTTGATATTTCATATTTTATTTAAATCTTTGATTTTATACTTATATATTTTTCTATTTTGATGAAAATGTTTGTTCTTAACAATATTAACACAACTATTTGCTTTGATCTATACCAGTAATGGTTTTGAAATAAAATATTTTAACTATTTTCTCAAAATAACTGTTTCTCTCTGTGATTTGCAGCTTTTGTTATAATATTCAATGTTATTTGTTTCAGTCTCCACACTCCAAACCCAGTATTTAGGGACTGTTTTATGGTATGATTTTTAACATAAAATATTTACCCAGTTCCAGTGTCAAAATGAGTAAGAGTTATGCTTCCATAAAACTTTTTTCCTGTTCTTCCCACCTATTTTCTCCATTTAGGTGTAGATAATCATTTTGATTATGGTTTCAGTATCCATACTGATACTCGATAAATAATTCTGGAATATTAATTAGAAATTTAGAAACAAGTTTTACATCATATTAAACATCTAAATAAATTCCATAATTAGTGAACAGCTACATGTAAAAATTAAATGGGTTACTTTCAGTAAAAAGCCGTTTAATGTTGATTCAAACTCTGAAAGAGGGAAAAAATATCTAACCATAAAAGCTCCAAAACAAACATGGAAGCAAGAGATTTGTTTCAAAATAAATGAAGTTAAACAGTAAACATTATCATGAAAAATTTTTACAACAAATGTATCAAAAATACATTATAAAAAATAATAGGTATCATCTATTACCTACTCCATTCTAGTAACTTAAAAACCGTCGTATTTGATACCCGGTACTTCCATGATGTTGGTTTCTGTATTCTATTTTATACGGGAAAAAAGTTTGTAAACAAAGGGTCTTCCATCTCATGGGTTTCATGTAAGCAAGAGGTTTAACAGGATGGCCTGGTTTCATGGGACCATCAGCCTCAATAATCTGTCTCATTAGGATGCCCATCTGAGGCTTGGTTAATGACCACTGAGTGAATGCACTTGAGAGTTGTTTCTCCATGAGGAATCTGATCTTTCTGCTGTTGAATTCCTTGCGGTTGGCTCTGGAAATCTGAAAATGAGTAACCACTTCTAGGAAACACTTCCAGGAAGAGAGACTAGAGGGGTTGGGAGTCTGGAGGTGTCCACAGGGTCGTGGCCGTGGTTCTGTATCAGCCCTCAAATATGTCTGCCACTAAGCAGATAAATCTTTCTACAAATACATAGTCATATATATACATGGCTATAGTCATATGCTTTCCTAGAGTTGCACAGCTAAAAAGTGAAACAAGGAAGAAGGAAACTGACTCATCTGGCTGTAAATTTTATGTTCTTTCCTATTGTACCTTCTATAAAACATTTATTCAATATATAAAATACTACAAATAGTAAATAAAAACAGCAAAAGAACAATTTCATGAATAATTACACAAGAAATATCAGAAAAATATGCATTTGAGTGGGCATGCATGTTATGTCATTAGTAACAAAATGAACAAGATGTTTATTGGATAAATTTGTCATGTAATATTGTGTAAATTTAAGGTGTATATTGTGCTACTTTGATACATTTATATATTGTAATATGGTTGCTGTTAATATTTGTCACATTACATATTTATTACAACATAGTACAAAATAATACAATATTACTATGTTCAATAAATATACATTAAATCTCAAAGCTATTTTAATACTTGTTACACCTTTGTACCCTTAAACACCAGCAATTTTCTCTCCCCACCTCCATCTCCTGGTAACCACCATTTTATTCTTTACCTTTTTTTCACATGTTTATTTATTTTTTTTGACTCCACATATGAGCAATATCATGCAGTACTTGTCTTTGGCTGTTTTTGTTTACCTTAATGTACTGAAGGTCCATCCATATTGTCATGAATAGTAGGATATCCTCCTTTCTTATGGCTAACTTACATTCCATTGTGTAGATATACCACATCTTTTTTATCGACTTATCCATTGATGGGCATTTGGGTTATTTCCTTATTTTGGCTACTGTGAATAGTACTGCAAAAAACCCAGATGTGCATGTATCTTGTACGCAAAGGAAATAAAAACAGGAAATTGACATTCCCAGAAGTGAAACTGATGAATAGTATGGTAGGTCTATTTTTAGTTTTTGAGGAACTGCCATAATGTTTGCCATAGTGGATGGACTAATTTACATTACCACCACAGCGTGTAAGGATTCCCTTTTCACTATATCCTCACCAGCACCTGTTTTATGTCTGCTTGATGGTTGCCATTCTAACAGATGTGAGGTAATAGCTTACTGTGGTTTTTATTTGCATTTCTTTGATGATTAGTGATGTTGAGCATCTTCTCATGTGCCTTTTGAGCACTTTGCTGTCCTCTTTGGAAAAAGAAATGTATTTAGTTCTTCTGCCTATTTTAAAAATCAGATTGTTGGGTTTTTGTTGTTGTGGTCATTGTTGTTGTTGTGTTAGTCCTTAATATATTTTGGATATTAACCCCTTATCTGATGAATGGCTTGCAAAATTTTTTCCCTATTCTGTAGGCTGCCTTTTCATTTTGTTCTTTTTTTTTTTTTTTCTGTGCAGAAGCTTTTGAGTTTGTAGTTTCATTTGTTGATTTTTGTTTTGTTTTGTTTTTGTTGTTTGTGCTTTTGACATTATGTTCACAATATCCTTGCCAAGACCAATTTCAATGAGCTGCTTCTGGAGTTTTATAGTATCAGGTCTTATGTTTAAGTTTTTAATGCATTTTGAGTCAATTTTTATGAGTGGTGTGAGGTAGGGGTCCAACTTCATTCCTTCACTGTGTTTCTCTGCACTGGCTTTGTAGTATAGTTTGCAATCAGAAAGTGTGATACTTCTGTTTTGTTCTTCTTTCTCTCAGAATTGCTTTGGGTATCCGTGGTCTTCTGTAGTTCTGTACAAATTTTAAGATTGTTTCTTCTATGTCTGTGAAGAATGCTTCTATTGTTTTGATGGATATTGCATTGAATCTATAGATGGCTTTGGGTAGTGTGGCCATTTTAACAATATTCTTCCAACCATGAACATGGAATGTCTTTCCAATTTTTTGTGTCTTCATTAATTTCTTACAATGAAGTCTTGTTATTTTCATTGTGCAGACTTTTCACTTCCTGGTTAAATTTATTTCTTTTTTAAAAAAATTATTTATTTTAGAGAGTGAGAGTATGTGAGAGTGAGCAGGGGAAGCGCAGAGGGAGGGAGAGAGAGAGGGAGGGAGGGAGGGAGAATCTTAAGCAGACTCTCTGCTGAGCACAGAGCCCAACATAGGGCTCAATCCTATAACCCTGAGATGATGACCTGAGCTGAAATCAGAGTCAGAGTCTCAACCAACTGAGCCACTCAGTCACCTCTTGTTAAATTTATTTCTAAGCATTCTGTTGTTTTTATGCAATCATGAATGGGATAGTTTTCTTTATTTTTAGTAGGATGTTTCATTATTGTCAATGTGCTGATTTCTATAAGTTGATTTTGTAACCTAATATATTGAAATAGTTACTTTCAACACTTTGTTGATTGTCTCTGGGATTTTCTATATAAGATTATGTCATCAGTAAGTAGTGACCATTTTACTTCTTCCTTCCTTATTTGGATGACTTTTATTTCTTTGTCTTGCCTAATTGTTCTAGCTAGGACTTCTATTTCGAATGGGAATGGTGAGAGTGGGCAACCTTGTTGTGTTCCTTATCTGAGAGGAAATCTTTCAACTTTTCTCCATTGAATATAATATTAGCTGTGGGTTTGCATATATGATCTTCATTGTGTTGAAGTATGTTCCTATTATACTCAATCTTTTAAGGGTTTTTATCATTAAAGGATGTTGCATTTTTTCAAATACTATTTCTGTGTCTATTGAGACAATCATGTGATTTTTATCTTTTATTTTGTTGATGTAAGAAATTATATTTATTGGTTTGTGTGTTTTGAATCATCTTTGCATCCCAGAAATAAATCCCACTTGGTCATGGTGTATCATCTTTTTAATGTATTCTTGAATCTGGTTTGCTAATATTTTGTTGAGAATTTTTGCATCTATAGACATCAAGGATATTGGCCTATATAGTTTTCTTGCCATATTCTTAACTGGTTTTGGTATCAAGGTAATGCTGGCTTTGTGTGAGTTTGGAAGTGTGACCTCTTCCTCAGTCTTGTGGAAGAGTTTGAGGGGGATTGATGTTAATTCTTGAAATGTTTGGTAGAATTTACCAGTCAAGCTGTCAGACCCTGGAGTTTCCTATCTTGGGAGATTTTTAATTACTGACTCAACCTCTTGACTTGTTATTTATCTGTTCAGATTTTCTATTTCTTCTTGATTCATTCTTGGTATGTTGTGTGTTTCTAGAAATGGATCCATTTCTTCTAGGTTATGTAATTTGTTGGCATATAATTGTTCATAGTAGTCTTTTAAAATTCTGTTTTTTTTGTATATCAGTTTAATGTCAACTCTTTCATTTAAAATTTTATTTGTTTGAGCCATTTTTTTCCTCAGTCTAGCTAAAAGTTTGTCAATTTTATTTTTTAAAGAAACAGCTTTTAGTTTCATTGATTTTTTTTTTAAATAGTTGTTGGTCTCATTTATTTCTATTCTGATTTTTATTATTTCCTTTTTTCTGCTAACATTGGGCTTAACTGGTTATTCTAATTCCTTGAGGTGTTGTTAGAAGGTATAAAGTTAGATTGTTTGAGATCTAATTTATTAATACATGCATTTATTTCCATAAACTTTACTCTCAAACTGCTTATGTTGTATCCCACAAAATTTGATATGTTTTATTCTCCTTTTCATTTGTTTCAAGGTAATTTTTTATTTCTCTTCATTCTTTGATCTGTTGGTTGTTCAGAAGTGTGTTGTTTAGTTACCACATATTTGTGGATCTACCCACTTTCTTCTTGATGTTGATTTATCTGACCCCAATGCTATGAAATTAGAAGACAGCTGGTATGATTTCAATTTGCTTAAATTTGCTAATACTTGTTTTGTGGCCTATCATATGACCTATCCTGGAGAATGTTCCATGTGCACTTGAGAATATGTATTCTGCTATTGGATGGAATGTTCTATATATGTCAAGTCCATTTGTTCTAAACTGTTGTTCAATTCCAACATTTGCTTGTTGATTTTCTGTCTTGCATGATCTATTCATTGTTGATAGTGGATTATTGAATCCCCCTGCTATTATTGTATTGTTGTCTATTTCTCCATTAATATCTGTTAGTATTTGCTTAGTATATTTCAGGCCTCAGGTTTTGGGAGCATATATATTGATGTATCTTCTTGATGTATTGATCTTTTTATCATTATATAATGACCTTTTTGTCTCTTGTTAACATTTATGGCTTGACATCTATTTTGTCTGATAAAAATATGGCTACACACACATTCATTTGCTTGGAGTATCATTTTCTACCCCTTCATTTTGAGCCTATGTGTATGTTAAGGCTGAAATGGGTCTCCTGAAGGCAGCGTGTAGTTGGGTCTTGTTTTTTTAATTCAGCCAGCCACTCAGTGCATTTTGGTGAGTGCAATCCATTTACATTTATATTTATTGATATGTGAGGACTTACTACTACCATTTTATCTTTTGTTTTCTGGTTGTTTTGTATCTCCATTGCTTTTGCTTCTATTTGTCTACTTTTTCTTAAGATTTTTATTTATTTGAGAGAAAGAGAGAGAGAGAGGGAGCACAGAGGGAGAGTGGGAGGGAGAAGCATACTCCCCACTGAGCAGAGAGCCTGATGCTGGGCTTGATCCCAGGACCCTGAGATCATGACCTGAGCTGAAGGCAGATGCTTAATCAACTGAGCCACCCAGGCGCCCCTATTTGTATACTTTTTAAAGTTAGTTGTTTTCCATGATGATTTGCTCAGTTCCTCCCCCCACTGTATTTATGTTTCATGTCTCTGCTTTAAATGTTTATTTTGTGGTTACCATGAAGTTTATATAAGTTGTTTCATAGATAAAATAATCTTTTTTCTGCTGATAGTAACTGATCCTCATTTGCCCATACAGGGTCCATTATTTTCTTCCTCCCTTTTTATGTTTTTGCTGTCACAAATTATCCATTTTTATGCTGTGAGTTCATGACCAAATTGTAGTAGCTATAGTTTAATGTTTTTTTCTCCCTTTAACCTTTGTGCTATAAGTGTTTAACAACTTATTCTAAAATAGTTACGCTTTTCTGACTCTATTATCACCTTACTCAGAGTTTTGTGTACTTTTGTCTTTTCATTTTAGGTAGAAGATCTCTTTTCAATATTTCTTATAAAGCAGGTCTAGTGCTAGTGAGCTCTCTCAGCTTTTGTTTGTCTGGGAAAGCCTTTATTTCTCCCTCATACCTGAAGGATAACTATGCTGGATAGTGTATTCTTGGCTAGAAATTTTTATGTGTTTTTTTTTGTTGTTGTTATTTATTCTCCTGTTGTCTGTTCTACTCTCTCCTGGATTGTAGAGTTTCTGCTGAGAAATCTGCTGATAAACTAATGGGGGTTTCTTTGTAGGTTACTTACTTTTTCCCTCTGGCTGCCCTTAATATTTCTTTATCACTGCTTTTGACAGCTTCATTATAATGTGTCTTGGAGAAGGTCATTTTGCATTTAGATAGTAAGGTGATCTAGGAGTTTCGTGGACTTGCATGTTCAGTTCTTTTCTCAGATTTGGGAAATTCTCAGGTGTTATTTCTTTAAGCCCTCTGTCTCCCTCTCTTTTTCTCCTGTTCCCGTTATTATGTTGGCTCTTCTAATGGAGTCTCCTAGCTCTTGTAGGATTTCTTTACTTTTTAACTTTTTTTGAATCTTAATTTCTCTCTTCTACCTGAATCATTTCTAGATTTTTAACTTCTAGATTGCTTATTCTTTCTCCCATCTGGTCTGCTCTATTTCTATTGTTTTTTAATGCATTCTTCATCTCATTTATTGAGTTCTTAAGCCCTAGAATTTGTTTTTTTGTTTTGTTTTGTTTTAGAATTTCAATTTCTTTGGTAAAGTATCCCTTCAGTAACTTTGTGAGCTCATTGAATTGCCTTTCTGAGTTTTCACGTAGCTCATTGAACTTTTTTTATAACCGTTATTTTGGATTCTTTGTCAGATCACAATCTTCCATGAGTTTGAGTTCAGTTTCTGGATGATTCTTTTGTGTGTGTGCTATCATATTACCATGATTTTTCATGGTGTTTGAGATGTGCCTCCCCTGGCACATTAGAGTAGCGAACACACATTTCTTATTTGGGTGAAGTTTTGTTGACTGATTCTAACAGTCCAACAGGTTGGCAATTAGAGGCTATTCTTTTGTTTTACAGCAGGTGGCTCTATACCACAAGTTTTTGGTTACTCCTAACAGAGCTGCTCAGTGGCTATTTGGGAACTCACACTGAAAAAAAGAAAAAAAAGGGGGGGGGTTGCAACAGAGTCGGGGAGGTGTGTACTTGGCCCTTAGGGCTTTAGGTGTGCCCATGGCCTGGTAGGGGAATCCTTTAGTGAGGGAGTCCTCGATGGTCCTCTTGCTGAACTCCAGGTGCAGGTAGCAGGTTATGTGTTTCTCCCTGTCTCCTTCCCTTTCATTTCATCCCCACCCCTTTGCCACCCCTGCAGTGAAGATGTCTCTCCTCATAGGACCAGGCATTGCTGAAGTGCAACAGGACCCTCCAGCTGCTGCCTGCAGAGCTGCATAGACTTTCCCTCCCCACTTTCCACCCTCCACCCCTCTGTGAGAGGGGTGCCAGCATCTGTGCTGCTGGGGTCTCTGTATGGGATGGTGGGTGCCTCTGTAACCCCCCCACATTGGCAGCCCCCACCCCCACCCCATGTCTGCAGCCCCATCTCCTCCCAGGTTAGCTTTAGTTGGACACATGCATGTATATCTCTGGTGTCCTGATGTGCTGTGCAGAGTACCTTTGCTGGGTTATGGATGTCCTACTAGTTGTAAGTGGAAGGAGAGGGACAAAGAGTACAACTCACACCATCATAATGCTCAAGATAATGTTTCTAACAGTTAAGTGACAGCACATGGGTCTCAAAATTCTGTCAATTATTTGTTGGAATTTGAATTGCTTTTTAAATATTAGAAATATGCTATTAAATATCTTCCTATTGATTGGTATTTTGATTCTTAGAATCAACCACAAAGGAAGAATAATATACTCTCCCTTTTAAATTTGGTAATGATGACCTTTCTGAAGTTAAAATTATTTATAATTCAATAACTTGAGACCATGTGGAAAATAGTAAGATTGGGGAACCCATGGAAAACATAAACAATAAAATACTTTCTTTTTATTCCAAACACTACGGCAAATAAGTAAATAGAATGCAAAATAATTGCATGCATCATAATTTAGGAATTAAATCCAGTATTTTCCATTTACTGTCCCTTACTGCCTGTAGTTGTTTTTATTTAATGAAAATAATAGACATATGAGGAGTTATTTTTATATCTGGTCCTTCTGATAGAATTAGAATAGAAGCGCTTGTATTTTATCTACACATCTCCCTCTCTATCACTCAGGCAGCATGATCTAACAGTTTGGATAGGCTGTGTGCTTTTCAACTCTGCTGGAATCTAGGTTTCAAATCCTACTTCATCTGACATAGTTTCTTCTAGAATATCTTTTTTTTTTTTTTTTTGGTTCACGAATACCTTTGGGAATTTGAAAAATTCTTAATTCTTTGTCCACCAAACTATTATCTTCCTATGGACAATGAATGGCCCTGGCATGAACTGGGGAATGGATAGGCCTATGAAATATATATGTACTAGCTGGACATGGTGTTACAAGAACCATTATTCTGCTTAGTGATGGTCTGAATTGGGCTGACTCACATATGGATTACCCCAAATAGGGAATTTCTATACTGATTCTAATTTACTGATGTGATCAGCTGGGATAAGATGGGCTATGCAGCAGGAAAAGAAAACCAGTTTTTGTCCCCTTATGGATGGTGCAGGGCAGATGTTGTACTAATGGGGACTCTTTATTCAAAGCTACCTGAACTTATTGCAGTACTATAAGAACACGTTATAATAGCTAGGGAGTGGAGGAAGGAAAGAAGGTTACATCCTGGTTCTCACATAATTTTGCACAGAAATAAAAAATGTCACTTCTCATATTTTACTGGCTGTGTCCAATTTCAAGTTCAACTCTCACACTTAGTAACACAACTGGTGAAGTTGATCAGGAAATCTGATCAACTGAGCAGTGGTTCATGGGAGAACAAAGAAAAAAGACAAAAGCTTAGTGGGTTATTTAAACATTCAGTATGAATCAACAATGCCTACTTAAAAGTAATAGGGCAATTAGCTGCTATACAAATAAGGGCTAATTATGAATATTGGCATAATATTTTAAAAACAATAAATAACTGAAGCTTGAGAAATACAATAAGGGTCTAGCAACAATGTAACATAGTAAGAGGGTTAAATTAAAACCAAAAGCAGAGCAAAAGACATAAGATTATTTAACCGAGGGTAAGAGTCAAACTTGGAAGACATTTCTCACCAAAAATAGGAAATAAATACGTAAGTTACCTGAGCAGCACAATATGGTTTGAATTAGGACTGAGGAATGGAAGTTACATTAGTCCAAAATAAAAAAAGGTGTCCAACAAAAAGACTGGGCATCTTGAAAGAGAAATTCTCTGTTCCAGTTTGTTCCAGGAGGGACTCGGTTACTGTCAAGGAGACTGCAGAAAGGATCCTTAAACCAGATAACTCAAGGAACCTCAAACATTTCCTTTAGTTCTAAATTATGCAGTGAAGTCCTATGTCATCATTTTCAGTTATTTTCCAGGCCATATTATTTCTTGAGTGAATTGTTCTACTTACCTCAAAATATTTCATCCTGACAATGTCTTGTAGAATACAATCTTTTCCCTTAACTCAGTTTATGGTTGTTAGTATTTATTTAACCTGAATTCTCTGTTCCTCCCTTTCATTTCCTCTCAATCCTCTGCCTCCCTGGACCAGCTGTCATTTGTCTTCTCTAAAGGAAAACACATTTTCATTTTGTGGATATAAAGATTTGGGGTATAACTGGACTATGAAAGTGAAGGAGACAGATATTGTTTAATAGCTGTTTTCTATACTAGAAAAAGGGCTTGGTTACTCTCCTTCTCCCTATAGATGTTTCTTCACTTAACAGACTTGATATTGTATATATATTTCATCTGAGACAAAATTAGAAAGACCAAGAGACAGAGCAGAAATGATGCTGCTGCCAATTCATCTTTACTTGCACTTTTTTCATCGAGTCTGTCAGATGCTACAGGGGGAAAGAGACAAAGCTCCAGTGTGACAAATAGGCCCCATGATTATTTTCAACAAGTCACAAAAAAGTAGGACAAAATATCTTAATGTTTTCTTCTTTGCCTTCATCTTTCATTTAGCAGGGATTTGCTGTCATTTATAAAGGTCATTGGGCCTGTAAGGAGTCAGGCAGAGAAAAAGTTTGGTCCATTCCTCTGTTGAATTCCTGAAAAGTAAGAGATTGGAGCCCGAATGTGTCTGCGTCTTTAAAGGGAATAGATTTTATTAGGCCACCCACAGTCTTCTATCTACTTGGGGTTATTATGAGCATGAGATAATGGAGCATTTTCATGTGGAAATGATGGGAATGTTTAAAAGCTCATTTTTTTTTTCCTCTTTTTTTTTTTTTGTAGAAATAGTAAATTGGTTTTGGACATGAAGTCCTAAAGAAAAAAAAAAGGTCACATGGGATACTCCTTGGCACTTAATATATATACTGATTTATTTAGTAACTTTTTTCCCTCCTCTTGGGAGGCATTTGGAAGTAATAGACTCCTCAAACTCCTCAAGTAAATGTGACTATAGCTAACATGAATAAAAGATAGACTGAAATGAATATCTGTAGTCACTTAGCCACAGTCACTCTGGTCTTGGAAATGGGCATCGTACCTGAAGGATTTATACTAATAGGAGAACTTTTAGAGCATGTATTGGATGTAGTGCCTCCAATTTACTCCTGAGATAAGCCAGCACTGTACTTTTACTAGGAAACTTGTCACTCTAAATCTTTATGTGACAACATGATGCAGCAGTGACGAAGAGAAACGGCTAATGACTGTTGATTGAATGCCTACTCCGTGAAAGGCACTGAGGAGGAGGGGCAGGGAGTCAGAAAGCTTCAAGGAAACTGGAGCCATCAATATTACATTAGTCAGGATCTCGTTGGAAACTACTCTGCACTTCTCCTTCTGAAAAACTTTCAGTGGGCTTCCAACACAACTCGCTTCACACTTCTGTACCTCACTAGGTTCTCTTTCTCAGTTGTCTTGACCGGTTCTCTCTAACTGTAGGAGTGCTCAAAGGATCAGTCTGGGAATCATGTTTTCTTTGCTCCTTCCTAGTCTCCTCTTCATGCTGACATCTCCTGAATTGTCTCTAGCCTAGGCCTCTGCCTTCAGCTTCACTTGTACCGCAACCTGACGAATCCTCGCTCCCACTTAGATGGAGAATAGGAATATGCAAGTCAACATTTTCAAAACAATTTGCCACTTTCCCCACAGATAACTGTCCATTCTTTGAGTCTCCCCTACTCCCTTTTTAACTGGGTCTTTCTTCTACTAGTTTCTCAAGTAAAAACCTTAAAACAGTCTTAAAACTTTGCATCACCTCCTACTTTAATCCATTCCATTAGACAATTACAACTCTGCCTTCAAATGATATTGAAAATCCTGACATTGATTTCCCCTTCCAGTACTGCTATTAGAGGTCTTCATCCGTTCTTGCCTGGTCATCTGCACAGCCCCATGTCTCTTTGTCTTCAGATTTCAGCTCAGATGTCACACCTCCCCCTACGTGTCTGTTGTTGTTGTTTTTAATGCATAGAACTTAATTAATACTCTTTGGCTCCTATTATTATTAATACAAGTTCCATGAGGGTAGGAACTTATCTCTTTCATGCACTACTCTATTTCAGCACACAAAGTAGGCCTTAAATATTTCTGTTGAAGGAAAAGGTGAGTGATTTAATGAATTATAACCATCAACCCCTTGCTGCAGTAGACGATCCATGGATACTGATGCCAAAGTAGACAGGAATTTGATGGTGTTTCCCTTAAGAAAGGTGTACTTCCTTCTAAATGTTGCACATGTGCTGAGGAGGAAACAGGCATTCTCTTTTTTTTTATTATGTTATGTTAATCACCACACATCACATCATTAGTTTTTGATGTAGTGTTCCATGATTCATTGTTTGCGTATAACACCCAGTGCTCCATGCAGTATGTGCCCTCTTTAATACCCATCACCAGGCTAACCCATCCCCCCACCCCCCTCCCCTCTAGATCCCTCAGTTTGTTTCTCAGAGTCCATCGTCTCTCATGGTTCGTTTCCCCCTCCGATTTCCCCCCCCTTCATTCTTCCCGTCCTGCTATCTTCTTCTTCTTCTTCTTTTTTTTAAACATATAATGTATTATTTGTTTCAGAGGTACAGGTCTGTGATTCAACAGTCTTACACAATTCACAGGAAACAGGCATTCTAAGAAGGATGTGGAGACCTGAGCTAAGTTACCAGGGCAGAGAGTGCCAGGTTATTGGAGGATAGTGGTTGGACAAACAATGAGAATGTATTGAGGAGAAGACATTAATGTCAGAAAGGTAGGTCAGGGTCAAATAATGGATAGCCTTAAAATTGGAGCATGAATTTTATCATCTCAAAAGGCCTTAGGAAAAGTTTTAAACAGAGGCATTATGAAAGTCATATTTTAAGCTGTTTAGTCTGGCTAGATGAGAGAGAATGAGTCTCCTTCAGCAAAAGAAGCCAGCCAGCTACGTCATAGTCGAGTGGGAAGTAGAAGGATGCCGTGTATTGGTAGAGTGAATAAAAATGATGCAAGAGGCATCACAAACTCACAACTGAGTGTTTAGCTAATAGGGTTTCTAACAACTGGATGTAGCAAATAAAGGAAAGGAAAGAGGTAATGCTTACAGTAAAATTTTGGACACCCAGACTTGGGAAAATGGCCATCTGATTAACAGAAGATAGAAACTGTGTGGGCAGTGGGCCTCGAAAATGACTTCTAACTTTACGTGCTTTGAACTTGGGTAATGATAGCAAATAAGAACATCTAGTTTGCAGCTGCTAGTAAAATTCTGGCCTCTGAGTTAGAATAAATTGGCCTCAGATTTCTTAAAGAAATAATACTTTAAATATTGAGAACAGGGACGCCTGGGTGGCTCAGTCAGTTGAGCAGCTACCTTCAGCTCAGGTCATGATCTCAGGGTCCTAGGATCTAGCTCCACATGAGGCTCTCTGCTCAGCGGGGAGTCTGTTTCTCCCTCTCCTCCCTGTGTTCTCTCTTGATATCTTTCTCTCAAATAAATAAAATCCTTAAAAAATATTGAACAAATGAATTTTTTAGAAGATTTATTTAGAGAACAAAGATGTTTGAATTATGAGGTCCCAGTTTTTAATGCTAAATCTGTGGGGGTAACTAAATACAAAAAGTGGTTGAGAAAAAGAGTGCTCCAAGAAAGAAGGATGGTTTGTGCAATGCCACGAAAAAGTGGGGGAAAAAAGGATTTTCAGGAAGGAAATGAAGAGTACTACCAAATGGTTAAACATTAACAAAGAATAAAGCCTTTACAGAAAAAGCATTTGTATTTGGAGTCTATGGGATCATTGCTAATATCCTGGTTTGGGGTTTTCAGTATTAGAGGAAGTTGGTCCAAGATCATAAAAAGTGAGTAAGTCATAACAAAACAAGTACAATAGATCTGATAAAATTTGCTAGAGAAATTTGTCAGTAAAAAGGACACAGTGAGTTTGACTTAAAGATACTTATCCAAAATATGGAAATGGGAAAAAAATATGGATGATTTTTAATTTAATCTTAGGCATTCCCTTACAAATCCAACTATAGGGTGACCCACGTATAGGTCATCTGAGCCTAGAGATACGTAAATTTATCTGACTTGCTATTTACTGATTATACATATTGTCTTATAATGTTCTTAGAAAATGCATATTATTGATACTTTGCACCTCTGTAAATTCAGAGATAAATTTATATGTAACTGAGAAAATAGTTACTTTCATTGTTCAGTAGAAAAAATAACCCTGAAAAGTATGCCTTTTTCCCCCTGTAGGACATTTACCACTTTTGTCTAACATATCTATCTTACATAAACATATTTTTCCCACTGAATATAAAATTGGGTTTTTGGAATTTATTTCTGGACTGGATTTGTTCCCCTGCTATGTTCTCATTACGAGTTAAATAAAAGTTTGTTGTATCTTCACTGCTCATTTACATTAGAATTATGTTTTGAAAATTTGGAAATTATACTTTGACAGTGTCAGTTTTAATTTGTATTGGATTCCTCTTTTGTAAGATGGGGAACACCTTTGCATATTGAAATATGGGGGGGCAGTCAGGAGATGGCAGGAGGTTCTGTCTGGAAGTGAGACTGCATTCCCTTCTCGTCATTGGCAAGAACATGAGTTGTGTTCTGTGATCAGGTATCAGAAGTAGATGGTCCAGGAACAGGCAGCCCCACAAAAAGGTGTTCTGTGGTTTTAAGCCATTAAGAAAAACTACCAATTTAAACCAGTCCCGGAGAGTCTGAACCCTGAAGTTAAGGGTTCAGAAAGAAAAGTTACATCAGGGGCTTGCAAAATTTGTGCAGGCATTGACAAAAAAAAAAAAAAAAAAAAAAAAAACCCTTCAAAACTTTCATATTCCCTATCTCCTGGCTTTTTATTCTTCTTTGTTAGTTTTGATTTCAAAATATATGGACAGAGAAAAATCAGGAAGAAAGCAGAAAAATAATGGAATAAGGTATTAGAAGAACCCAGAGAAGATGAGATAAAAATTTTAGTGTGAATGTTCTTTCTCTCTTGCAAAGATCTGTGTTCAGGGAGTAAGTCAGCAGATCCTATGCCTGGAACTGTTTTTCTGATCTGTCAAAGAAGGGCATTGGCGTTACTATAATATTTTTTCCACTGTAAGCTCAGTTTACTCTCTTAACATGGTGGTAAGAACCTATGTATGCTTTCTTATCCAACAAATGTATGTGCTGTATCTAAAATTTTATGCACCTTAAGAAACAGAACATATCAAAGATAGTCCCTGGAATTTGAGAAATATTTATAGATGAGGGAGTTTACTTATGAATTGCCTTATCAGTAAATTAATGGTTGTGATCCTTTCTCCTTGGGCAGAGATGAGGGGCTGGAGCACTGAGGATAAATTCTGACAATGTTTCTATGCTTAATGAGCTTTCCTGCTGTCTAGACTGATGTTATACGCGTACGGGCATAGGGTGGGCACTCGGTACCTACCAGTTGAGTGAATGATTGCCCAAATGAACAAATGGATGAATAAAGTTAGGAGTAAATACTTATAGAGCACCTTATATTCTTAATTGATAAAACATAGATAAGCAGAAAAGAAGCAAAAAAAAAAAAAATTACGGAAATAAGCTGATGAGTTGGACTAACTGGAGAACACCCACCCCCACCCCAAACACAGACCATCAACTACAGCACATATGTACATGTGGTCAGAAAGCCAAGGAGCCAGGGTCTTCGAACTTCTCCAGTCTGCTACTGGCTGAGGGCCTCTGAGGTGGGGGCACAATGCAAACTCCCAGGTGCTTCTAGGTCTTACTCCACAGACAAAGCCTCTCCTGTAGCCCAAGGGAATTCTTCACAAGAAGCCTGGCACCTGCAGGGCTTTGAAGGCAAAACCATGCTGAAGCCAGGAAGAGGTACAGGGAAATAATAAAGGGATCCAGGGGAATTTGGGCTGAGTATCCATCCAAATGGACACACTTGTCTATGAGTATCCTTTATTGTCAGTTACTGCTAAGAGAATCCTAGTGACTTTGTGAACATTTCAGAATCACGGTGACGGCCAAAGCTGTCCTTAGAATTTAACCACCAATAGAAGATGTCAAAAATTGATCCCAATATTTAATCTGATCATGAAATGAAAATAAGTTTTTTTTCTCTGCCGATTGAAGTTAAATTTCTTTATTGTTCCTCTGCACAGCAAAGCAAAACTGGCCAAATGCTAGAGGTGGCATTTTTAAAGATGTTTTATGTACCAGTTGTAAATGTTTTGTGGGATTTCTTAGACCTGTGGGCTATCCTCAATGTTTTTACCTTTACCTGTTTTTCATGTTAAGACATATAACCCTTAAAATTAAGATAATTGCAAGTAAAATTGGGTTAATAAAAGTCACTTTAGTAGTAAGATATAAATTAGGATTTGGGTATATTTACTTTCTGAAGGTCTGTGTTTTAACTTAAATCAGGATAATTACATTTAAAGAGAATTATGAATCTGTTTGCCAATGCTGCCTTAAGCAAAGGCTTTCCAGAGGTATTTCTTACATCTAATTACAAGGTAATTTAATGAAGATTTAAAAATCACATGAAAATGTGTTGATTTTAATCTTCAGTCAATGTGAAAGACTTAAAAGATACTGAGTAACTTGCTAAAAATCTGAATCCTGGTTTAGATATCTATAAAATGGAAAATAATAGTAACAGCTTTATGCGACTGTGAGCATTAACTGTGCAAAGCACACGTGATGTATGAGAAAGTAGGGAATACTTCATAAATGGTGATTATATCATTAGGAACAGTGTCAGCCGCAGCAGGAACAGTAGTGATAATGAGGGAAGTAATGCTAATGGTAGCAGAAGCACGTAGTAGTAATACTAGCAGTAATGACGAATAATGAGTTTAAAGTCTTTCTTTATGTGCACATCCCTGTATGTTCAAACTGTTGTGACTTGTCGCTCTTAACTTTGCAATTTACCCACCCCTACATTTTCTGACACGTCCCCTCCAACTCTACTTTTTTGTCTTCACAACACTCATTATTCTCTAACATATTACATTATTTATTTATTTATTTTTGTATCTACTGTTTACTTTTTGTGTCTTCTCTACGTCCATCCCGCTGAGAATGGCAGCCAATGCCTGCATGGGGCAGGCAACGAGAAACTGTACTTTTTGAGGCTATCAGTGCATGAATGAGGCTTGGCAGCACGCTGTTGAGTTCAGGGTGTATTTCTGATGGCCCTATAGGAAATGAAACAAGTATTTTTGTTTGTTTGTTTGTTTGTTTGTTTGTTTATTGTGCAGTGGGAGAGGGGCAGAGGGAGAGAGAGAATTCTAAGCAGGCTCCACGCCCAGCATGGAGCCTGAGGCAGGGGTTGATCCCACAGCCCTGAGATCATAACCTGAGCCGACATCAAGAGCTGGATGCTTAACCCACTGAGTCAATCAGGCACCCTGAAACAAGTATTTAAAAAAATTTTTAATAATGACTTAGAGCGAATTTTTTTTGCATTTTTTTTATTTTACTATGTTATGTTAATCACCATACATTATATCATTAGTTTTTGATGTAGTGTTCCATGATTCATTGTTTGTGCATAACACCCAGTGCTCCATGCAGTACGTGCCCTCCTTAATACCCATCACCGGGCTAACACATCCCCCCACTCCCCTCCCCTCTAGAACCCTGTTTGTTTCTCAGAGTCCATAGTCTCTCATGGTTCATCTCCCCCTCCAATCCCCCCCCTTCATTTTTCCCTTCCTACTATCTTTTTTTTTTTTTTTTTAAGATTTTATTTATTTGTCAGAGAGAGAGACAGAGCACAAGCAGGGGGAGAGGCAGAGGCAGAGGGAGAAGCAGGCTCCCCGCTGAGCAAGGAGCCATATGTGGGACTCGATCCCAGGACCCCGGGACCATGACCTGAGCCGAAGGCAGCCGCTTAACTGATTGAGCCACCCAGGCATCCCTTTTTTTTTTTTTTTTTTTAACATATAATGTATTATTTGTTTCAGAGGTACAGGTCTGTGATTCAACAGTCTTAAACAATTCACAACGCTCACCATAGCTCATACCCTTCCCAATGTCTATCACCCAGCCACCCCATCCCTCCCACCCACCCCACTCCAACAACCCCCAGTTTGTTTCCTGAGATTAAGAATTCCTCATATCAGTGAGATCATATGATACATGTCTTTCTCTAATTGACTTGTTTTGCTCAGCATAATATCCTCCAGTTCCATCCACGTCATTGCAAATGGCAAGATTTCATTCCTTTTGATGGCTGCATAATATTCCATTGTATATATATACCACTTCTTCTTTATCCATTCGTCTGTCGATGGACATCTTGGCTCTTTCCATAGTCTGGCTATTGTGGACATTGCTATAAACATTGGGGTGCACGTACCCCTTCGGATCACTACATTTGTATCTTTGGGGTAAATACCCAGTAGTGCAATTGCTGGGCCATATGGTAGCTCTATTTTCAACTTTTTGAAGAACCTCCATACCGTTTTCCAGAGTGGCTGCACCAGCTTGCATTCCCACCAACAGTGTAGGAGGTTTCCCCTTTCTCCGCATCCCCGCCAACATCTGTCATTTCCTGACTTGTTAATTTTAGCCATTCTGACTGGTGTGAGGTGGTATCTCATTGAGGTTTTGATTTGGATTTCCCTGATGCCGAGCGATGATGAGCACTTTTTCATGTGTCTGTTGGCCACTTAGAGCTCATTTTGACTTATATTTCAGATGTCTTATATACATGTCTTCAAAAGTCTTTTTTCCAAGAGGGAATAGGAGACAATTTTTGGGATCTTCTGAAGATATTTTTGCTGCTTTTACATGGTCGCCAGTGAACAACAGAGAAAGTTGGGTCTAAAATTATTGGGTTACCAAATTGTTCCTAAAAATCTATTGGCATTTGTTATATTATCATCTGGAATTTAGTTTTGCTGAGAGGTAAGGCTAGTTGTAATTTTCTTCCTTTTAAGTGATCTCATTAACCTGCCTTTACTTTGATAATTCATATATATTTACTGGATTCCAGTGAGCACATCAATATTTAAATTCCATTTTACTAGTTGTTTTATTTTTTTCCTTCAAATATGTCAATAAATCATGACTTGGATTTACGTTGTCTCTGCATCCTATTTATCACCTTTTAAAAATATTTTAAAATTTCAATTCTTTTTCCTATTCATACAATGATGACTTTTAAACTTTGTTCATTTTTTTTTTAAATTGAGTATAAACTGAGCACCTGACTATCCCTAATCTTTAAATTATAATTAATATTGTGTCTGTATTTTTCTTATCACTTCTATCTCCATTTTAGACATGTTGATGTTACCACTTTTTCTTCTCTTGTTAAATAAAGGTTCTGTATTTTCTCCCCTTAAATTCTATTGAAAATGCCTGATAGTTTTCTAAAATATTCATCTGGACTTTGTAGTAAATATATATATTGCATCAAGCCAATATTGCCAAATCAATTTTAAATCAGAGGCTGTATTTGTTTTTATCTTATGATTCAAAAGATTCACGGAAAACTAGCAAACTATTTGAAGATTGAAAACTGGTTTTAAAAAGAGACTAGGAAAAACCAGATGAATATTTCACTACTTTTTTTCCTGTAGAAAGTTCTTTTTTAAAAGTGGTAAATATGATTTGCTTATTGTAAAAATGCAAAACATAAGGTCTTATAAATAAAACATTAAAGGCTTCTCACTGTTCCACCAAAACTATTGTACCAAAGTAGCAACATTTAAAAGTATACTTTTAAATTTTGACAAAAGCTACCAATTCCATATATGTAATATTGTGTAGTAATAGCTGAATACCTTTTAAAAAAGAAAGCTATAAAGAGCCTGTTTAAAACTCACCTACTACTTTAATATTTTGGACTTACATAGTACTAATACAAACCAAAGAAAACAAAATTTAAAGAAAACTAGGAAAAATAACTGATTATGGACAGTAACCGATATGCATCTTATTGTTTTCTTAAATATGAGGTCTAAATAGAGCATGGGTCTTTTAAAAGTAGTTTTTGTATTAAAGGTTTATGCCCAGTGTTTTGTTTTTTTTTTTAAGTACTCATTTTATAAAGAGAGAAATGCATATTCATAACAAATTAGGAAGTGAAGCCTACAAGTCAGATATTCAAATAGCTCTTTTCACTGGAAACTCCCTCAGGCCATCATGATTGATTACTCCTAATTTCCTTTTGGAAGAAAATGTCAGGCAAAGATGCTTAACAGAATTTGAGCTTTAAGTGTTTTGAGAGATCAGTGACTAGAGCTAAAATAGAATCTTTAGAGTTTGCTATAGAAAAACATTTTAGGGCCAGATAAATTTTTTACCCAATGTTTCAGAAAATATTATAATAAAAATTATTTATTGGAAGCTTTAATAACTTAAGCTTAAGTGTGTATCCATAGGTTTTGTGATTGTGTATAGGGGGAGGAACAGGGACAAGTGACACTCTCCAAACACATGGCTAATTTTCTGTTACCACGTTTGGAAGAGCTTGTACCGCACTAAGTGCTTATTGGGAATATAGACTTAAATAACAAAATTTGGACTTCAGCAGCCAATCTTCACTGAGAATTGTTTTGCATAAAATGACTAAAATAGCATTTTTCCACAAAAACAAGATGAAATGAAAGTTTTAAAGGGTTGTTTAGTATTCAGAAATCATTTAAAAAGAATTCTGGCTTTGTGCACTAAAATCCTCCCCCAACCCCCAATTAATAATTTTGTTTTTGCCTTCAGTAGAAATTAGCTCATTAATCTTTCATTTGAGTCTAGGTCCTTAGATCTGTGTTCCATGCTGCTTCCCCATAAACTTGTCAAATCACTTAACTTTTCTTTGCCTCTGCTTCTGGCCTCTCCCCGCCCTCACTACCCCCCTTTATCACTGCCGCTGCACAAACCAGCCAGCCTGTTCTCAGAAAGTTGGCTTGCCTTCTGCCTTTTATGTACTGACATGACTGATACTTTTTAAAAGTTATGTCTACACATTAGATCCCCCAAATCTTAAAATGGGACCTCTGTAAGGACTTCGGGTTAGGATTCCAGTCAGTATTGACAGTAGGAACTCATCATTATATTCATGATCATCCTTTGTTTAAAAAAAAAAAAAACAACAAAAAACTGAGTCAATTTTAAAGATCTTACTAGCTTTATTCAAGGATTCACGAATTGGCCAGCATGCAATTTAGCAGATTAGAAAGGAGCTTCCAAGAACTAGACGACACAAAAGATCTAGGCAGAAGGGAGCCGGACCAAGGAAGTTCTACTAGGCTAAAAAATGGTTTGGTTATTGCAAGGTTCCTTTCCTTGTCCTGAATGGCAGGGGTCTATCAGGCAGATGACTTAATAATGCTGATCAATCCTGAGAGTCTGGTTTAAGATTCCATTGCCTGGGAGAGCTGAAACTGTAATGAAGTTAAATCTCAGTTTGGTGACATAGGCCTTAAAATACACAGTTCCGTTTAGGGCTTGTTGTCTTGTTTTTAATGTCTTCATCATCAGCGTTATCATCCTTATAACTTACTGAGCTTAATATAAGACCAGTACCTTTTTAAATACTTATTTAATTTAATGCTTATAACACCCTAGGGAGGGTTACCCTCATTTCACATATGAATGTAGATACTAAAGGGTGTTATTGCCTGGGCAATGCGAGTGAAGGCTGAATTAAAATCCGGGCCTCTCTACTCCAGAGCACAGACTTTTGTCCGTGAGTATTGTGCTAGGATTTCATGGCATTTACAAATAATTGCTAATGTAAATTCTGAATTAGAAGAAAAAGTGAAAATATTAAAAATTTCAATCTTTAATTTACCAGTAAATAAATGAATACCCATAATTCTTTGCTCATATTGGCCCAAGTAGATTTTTCAGTATTTAGTCTTTAAAATCATACATTTTGTAAAAGATCTGCATTCCAAAATAGTTTCCTATTCATAAATTATAGAAACAAAATTTTAAAGTAATCAAATACTATTAAAGTAACTGAGAATTTCCTATTCCTGCTGTAGCAAATTACCACAAACTTAAAACACATATTATTGTATAGTTTTGGAAGTCAAATGGGTAAAATCAAGGTGCTGGCAGGGCTCTATTCCTTCTGGAGGCTTCATGAAAGAATTCATTTTCTTGTCTTTTTTAGCTTCTGGAGGCCCTGCTGTCCTTTGCCTTATGACCCCTTCTTCCTCTTCAAAGCCACCAACATAGCTTCTTCTACCTTCTCTGACCTTGTGCCTCCCTTTTATAAGGATGCTTATAATTATTTTGGGTCATTCTGGATAATCCAGGATAACCCCTTATCTCAAGATAATCACATCTGAAAAGTTATTTTAAACTTAGGTTCTATGGTCATGTTCTGGGGATTAGGATGCAGACCTCTTTGAAGAAATTTATTCAGGCCCCCACAATAACGTGATATAAATAATACTTCAGAAAGTTTTTTTTTAAATCATGTATGATGTTGATGGTTGTCTAAATCCCTCTTTGCATACTAGATAGCAAGATAACTATGTTTATGCCCATCATGGTTATAAAGGGAATGAAGAAGTATGCATAATATAGGAAATAAGAATTATGATATACTTGTCTTTCTCTCTGTTACCGTACTGAATCTGAAAAATCTAAAATATTTACAAGTTTCCATAGTTATATTTAATTTTGAATTTAGTTGGGAATGTACTTTAAATTATACCAGCCATGCCAACTACTGTAATAAGTTTCCTCTTTTATTGAGAGTTTGTTATAGGCATCTCAGAAGTATTTTTCCCTTGGGTCACCTGGCTGGCTCAGTTAAATGTCTGACTCTCAGTTTCAGCTCAGGTCATGGTCTCAGGGTTGTGAGATCAAGCCCCATATCCAGCTCCATGCTCAGTTGAGTCTACTTGGGATTCTCTCCCTTTCCCTCTGCCCCTTCCCCTCTGCCACATTCCCTGCCTTATGCGCATTCACTCTCTCTCTCTAAAATAAGTAAATAAAATATTTTAAAAAGTGTTTTTCCCAAGAAACATATTAATAAATTACTACTTACTATTCTGATGCATATTAATACACATTTAATGGTCAGATTTTTATTTTTTTACATTGGGAGAAGACAAATTACTGTGTGATAACCTGGAGGAGAATTTAATAATATTAATAAAATTAACAATATTAATGTGTTCTGCAAATAATAAAACATATTTTGTACTTACCCAATACATACGGTAAAAAAAAAAAATAGTTCTCTTCATGTTTTTACTCTAAAAATTCAGAGAATATTTTTCTAGTAGTTTAGACTGCTTATAAGTACCATGTTGTTTTTGTGACAACAAGCTTTGTCATTGTTTCATAAAGAATATTGTTGTCTTATGTTTAGACAAAACCACTGAGTGGTTGGGAATGCAAATCAGATAAGCTACTTAGAAAAGTGTAAAAACTCCAAATATTCTCTTTGAAAAGGAAGCCAGTTTTCAAAGCTTTCAAAATGGTATTTTTCACTGACACTAAAACTTAAAAACCTTACATTGTAAAGTTAGAACTGTAGAAAAATAATGCATAAATCTTATCATAACTTCAGTAAATGACAGTTTTCTTCTATGTGGTCTTATTGAGACCAGATTCTCTATTTCCATTATGTTTAAAAATACTTTCTTTGGAGATAAATTCATTCTCACAGTAAGTCTACAACTGGAACTTTGAAGCACACTTTTTGAAAGCTCTTATTTCTGAATGGAATGTGGTGTTTATTTTTGAAATAAGCCATTTAGATTTCTTTTAATCTTTATTTTTTTAATATTATTTTCAAAAGATATTTGTATCAGTGGTTATAAAGACTCAAAGTCATTTCAAACTTTGATTACTTCAAACAAAGAACAATTTCTTCAACAAAGTATAATTTTCTCTAAATTGAGTCTATATCTGATGCTTGCTTAATTGAGAAAAACAAGGAAAATGCCGATTATTATCTCAGATGTACAGGATTACAAGTATGAAATCTAGGCTAATAAAGTTCAGATTTATTCTTATCTGCTACAAGCATTATTTATTATTATTATTATTATTAAGGTTTTTAATTCCAGTATAGTTAACATAGTTATTAGTTTTAGGAGTACAGTATGATTCAACAATTCTTTACATTACTCAGTGCTCATCAAGATAAATGGACTCTTAATCCCCTTCCCCTATTTCATCCACCCGCCCACCTCCCCTCTGGTAAACATTAGTTTGTTCTCTATAGTTAAGAGTCTGTTTCCTGGTTTGTCTCTATTTCCCTCTTTTTTTTTGTTTGTTTCTTAAATTCCACATATGAGTGAAATCGTATGGTATTTGTCTTTCTTTGAGTTATTTTGCTGAGAATTGTATTCTCTAGCTCCATCCATGTTGTAGCATTGGCAAGATTTCATCCTTTTTTTATGGATGAATAATACTCCATTGTATGCATTCCATTTATTCTTTATTCATTCATCTATTATTGGACACTTGGGCTGCTTCCATAATTTTGCTGTTGTAAATAATGCTGCAATAAATACTGGGGTGCATGTATCCCTTTGAATTACTCTTTCATCCATGGAAATGATCATATGTTTTTTACCCTTTCTCTTATTGATGTGATGTATCATGTTGGTTGATTTGTAAATATTGAACCACCCTTGCATCCCAGGAATAAATCCTACTTGATTGTGGTGAGTGATTTTTTTAATATATTGTTGAATTCATTTTGCTGATATTTTGTGGAGGATTTTTGCATCTATGTTCATCAGAGATATTGGCCTCTCATTCTTTTTTTGTAGTGTCTTTATCTGCCTTTGGTATCAGGGTAATGCTGGCCTCATAGAATAAATTTGGAAGTTCTTCTTCCTCTTCTAAATTTTGGAATAGTTTGAGAAGAATAGGTATTAACTCTTTTTTAAATGTTTGGTAGAAATTACCTGTAAAGCCATCTGGTCCTCATTTTTTTGTTTGGGAGTTTTTGGATTACAGACTCAATTTCATTGATGGTAATTGGTCTATTCAAGTTTTCTATTTTTTCCTGCTTCACTTTTGGGAGGTCCTATGTTTCTAGGAATTTATCCATTTCTTCTAGGTTGTCCAATCTGTTGGCATACAAGTTTTCATAATATTCTCTTATAATTCTTTACATTTCTGTGATACCATTTGTTACTTATCTTTCATTTCTGATTTTGTTTGGGTACTCCCTCTCTTTTTTTTTAATGGCCTCTTCTCTACCTTTGGTTGTGGAATTTGTTCTGCCAGGCTTTGGGTATTTTCTGGGTTATTTACACTGATGTCAGTGTTACCTAGTTGTATCCATGGGACTAGGCAAGCTTAGGATCCTCTTACTCTGCCATCTTCCCAGAATCCCACTACAAGCATTATTTTAACATTATATAATGAGGTGGATACAAGAGGAAAGTAAAAAAATGGTTCTTTGTTGATGAAAATATTAACATGTATTTTCTATTTAAATTTTTAACACCTAGTCAGATTTCTTTAGTATTTCCCATTTTATGCATTAGAAAAGCAAGCTATAGTGTCTAAGTTTGCAGAACTAATAAGTGAAAGAGCTGGTATTCAAAATCTTATCTTCTTGATTGATATTATTTTCATCACTCTGTAGTGACACACAAAAAAAGTTTCAGGCTTGATTCCAGGCCTCCATTAAACAAATAGGCAAAAAAAGAAAACAAAATGTCTAACAAGGCAGTATTTTATGTCATGTGACACAATGATATTTGGGTAAGTTATCAGAACACTAGGGGTTTAGAGAACAACCACTTTGGTATTTAATGGATGAAAAGGTGAAGGGAAGATTCTTTTGACATCGATGGTTCTTGAGATGGCTTCTAGGAATTAGATAGGAGGTAGATAGTCATAGAGGATGGTGGAAAGCATTATGGAAAAAGGGAAATTTCAAATATTTTTGAAAAAAATAACATCTAGGTCTGGGATGTTTGCAGAGTAGTGGAAACACCGATCTAACTATAGAGGATATTTGTTGAATTTAACTCTGGAAAGGAAAAATGGGCTCAGGTGTGGCCAGTTAGAGATGGACTGTACAAACAGACAATGGCCAGACCATTTATTACAATAAAACTCTGACCCCAATCTATAGCAGTCAGCTCCAGAAACCACAACACAACCTCTGCAGAAATCAGCCCTAAATGGCCAGGACTTGATCAATAACATCTATTTTTGCCCTTCTTCTAACTTAGGGCTAACTAGAGGTCAAATATCTTCCCCTAACCAATCACATTGGATGCCCTCCTTCTAGTCAGCTCACTTCCAGCTTCCAGAATAGCAACAACCTTAAGTCTTTCCCTTTTTCTTCACTGTAAAGCTTTCCTCCTCTGCCTGCTTTTGAGTCTCATCAAGCAGAGGTGATGGTGATTGACTCTCTTGCTATAGGAATCTCTGAATACAGAGCCGTTGCCTGATCTTACTTTATTTCCACACCAGTCACTTTGGGCTGAAGGTAGTAGAGAGACATAGGCAAACTTTAGAAATACACTGATGTGCAAGATTGTTTTTATGGAAGGACTAATGCAGGAAGAGTGAAAAGTTTAGACTTGAGTGAAAACTGAGTAACAGTTAAGAAGTTATTGTAAGGTTTAAGAATGAGATGAGAATATGTGAATAGGATTAAGAAATGGAAATAAAATAGATAAAATAAAATAGATTCATCAATAATTCATTCATCTCTTTTTTTCTTCTGTGACTATGTTTTCTGTTTTTTTTTCTTTTTTTACTTCTTTATTGTTATGTTAATCACCTTTTATTACATCATTAGTTTTTGATGTAGTGTTCCATGATTCATTGTTTGGGCATAACACCCATGGTCCATGCAGAATGTGCCCTCTTTAATACCCATCACCAGGCTAACCCATCCTCCCACCCCCCTCCCCTCTAGAACCCTCAGTTTGTTTTTCAGAGTCCATCATCTCTCATGGTTCGTCTCCCCCTCCAATTTCCCCCACTTCATTCTTCCCCTCCTACTATCTTCTTCTTTTTTCTTTCTTAACATATTGCATTATTTGTTTCAAAGGTACAGATCTGTGATTCAACAGTCTTGCACAATTCACAACGCTCACCATAGCACATACCCTTCCAAATGTCTATCACCCAGCCATTCCATCCCTCCCACCCCACCCCCCACTCCAGCAACCCTCAGTTTGTTTCCTGAGATTAAGAATTCCTCATCAGTGAGGTCATATGATACATGTCTTTCTCTGATTGACTTATTTCGCTCAGCATAACACCCTCCAGTTCCATCCACATCGTTGCAAATGGCAAGATCTCATTCCTTTTGATGGCTGTATAACATTCCATTGTATATATATACCACTTCTTCTTTACCCATTTATCTTTCAATAGACATCTTGGCTCTTTTCACAGTTTGGCTATTGTGGACATTGCTGCTATGAACATTGGGGTGCATGTACCCTTTGGATCACTACATGTGTATATTTGGGGTAAATACCGAGTAGAGCAATTGCTGGGTTGTAGGGTAGCTCTATTTTCAACTTTCTGAGGCACCTCCATACTGTTTTCCAGAGTGGCTGCACCAGCTTGCATTCCCACCAACAGTGTAGGAGGGTTCCCCTTTCTCCGCATCCCCGCCAACATCTGTCCTTTCCTCACTTGTTAATTTTAGCCATACTGACTTGTGTGAGGTGGTATCTCATTGAGGTTTTGATTTGGATTTCCCTGATGCCGAGCAATGTTGAGCACTTTTTCATGTGTCTTTTGGCCATTTGGATGTCTTCTTTGGAAAAATGTCTGTTCATGTCTTCTGCCCATTTCTTGATTGGATTCTTTGTTCTTTGGGTGTTGAGTTTGATGAGTTCTTTATAGATTTTGGATACTAGCCCTTTATCTGATACATCATTTGCAAATATCTTCTCCCATTCTGTCGGTTGTCTTTTGGTTTTGTTGACTATTTCTTTTGCTGTGCAAAAGCTTTTTATCTTGATGAAGTCCCAATAGTTCATTTTTGCCTTTGTTTCCCTTGCCTTTGGCGATGTTTCTAGGAAGAAGTTGCTGCGGCTGAGGTCGAAGAGGTTGCTGCCTGTGTTCTCCTCTAGGATTTTGATGGACTCCTGTCTCACATTGAGGTCTTTCAACCATTTGGAGTCTATTTTTGTGTGTGGTGTAAGGAAATGGTCCAGTTTCATTCTTCTGCATGTGGCTGTCCAATTTTCCCAACACCATTTGTTGAAGAGACTGTCTTTTTTCCATTGGACATTCTTTCCTGCCTTGTCGAAGATGAGTTGACCATAGAGTTGAGGGTCCATTTCTGGGCTCTCTATTCTGTTCCATTGATCTATGTGTCTGTTTTTGTGCCAGTACCATACTGTCTTGATGATGACAGCTTTGTAATAGAGCTGGAAGTCCGGAATTGTGATGCTGCCAGCTTTGCTTTTCTTTTTCAACATTCCTCTGGCTATTTGGGGTCTTTTCTGGTTCCATACAAATTTGAGGATTATTTGTTCCATTTCTTTGAAAAAAGTGGATGGTATTTTGATGGGGATTGCATTGAATGTGTAGATTGCTCTAGGTAGGATTGACATCTTCACAATATTTGTTCTTCCAATCCATGAGCATGGAACGTTTTTCCATTTCTTTGTGTCTTCCTCAATTTCTTTCATGAGTATTTTATAGTTTTCTGAGTACAGATCCTTTGCCTCTTTGGTTAGATTTATTCCTAGATATCTTATGGTTTTGGGTGAGAGTGTAAATGGGATCGACTCCTTAATTTCTCTTTCTTCTGTCTTGTTGTTGGTGTATAGGAATGCCACTGACTTCTGTGCATTGATTTTATATCCTGCCACTTTACTGAATTCCTGTATGAGTTCTAGCAGTTTTGAGGTGGAGTCTTTGGGGTTTTCCACATAAAGTATATCATCTGCAAAGAGTGAGAGTTTGACTTCTTCTTTGCCGATTTGGATGCCTTTTATTTCTTTTTGTTGTCTGATTGCTGTGGCTAGGACTTCTAATACTATGTTGAATAGCAGTGGTGATAGTGGACATCCCTGCTGCGTTCCTGACCTTAGGGGTAAAGCTCTCAGTTTTTCTTCATTGAGAATGATATTTGCTGTGGGTTTTTCATAGATGGCTGTTTTTATTGAGGTATGTACCCTCTCTCCCTATACTCTGAAGAGTTTTGATCAAGAAAGGATGCTCTACTTTGTCAAATGCTTTTTCTGCATCTATTGGGAGGATCATATGATTCTTGTTCTTTCTTCTGTTAATGTATTGTATCACGTTGATTGATTTGCAGATGTTGAACCAACCTTGCAGCCCAGGGATAAATCCCACTTTGTCGTGGTGAATAATCCTTTTAATGTACTGTTGGATCCTATTGGCTAGTATTTTGGTGAGAATTTTTGCATCCATGTTCATCAAGGATATTGGTCTGTAATTCTCCTTTTTGATGGGGTCTTTGTCTGGTTTTGGGATCAAGGTAATGGTGGCCTCATAAAATGAGTTTGGAAGTTTTCCTTCCGTTTCTATTTTTTGGAACAGTTTCAGAAGAATAGGTATTAATTCTTCTTTAAATGTTTGGTAGAATTCCCCTGGGAAGCCATCTGGCCCTGGGCTTTTGTGTTTTGGGAGATTTTTGACGACTGCTTCAATTTCCTTAGTGGTTATAGGTCTCTTCAGGTTTCTATTTCTTCCTGGTTCAGTTTTGGTAGTTGATACATCTCTAGGAATGCATCCATGTCTTCCAGGTTATCTAATTTGCTGGCATAGAGTTGCTCATAATATGTTCTTATAATTGTTTGTATTTCGTTGGTGTTGGTTGTGATCGCTCCTCTTTCATTCATGATTTTGTTGATTTGGGTCCTTTCTCTTTTCTTTTTGATAAGTCTGGCCAGGGGTTTATCAATCTTGTTAATTCTTTCAAAGAACCAGCTCCTAGTTTTGTTGATCTGTTCTACTGTTCTTTTGGTTTCTATTTCATTGATTTCTGCTCTGATCTTTCTTATTTCTCTTCTCCTGCTGGGTTTAAGCTTTATTTGCTGTTCTTTCTCTGGCTCCTTTAGGTGTAGGGTTAGGTTCTGTATTTGAGACCTTTCTTGTTTCTTGAGAAAAGCTTGTATTGCTGTATACTTTCCTCTTAGGACTGCCTTTGCTGCATCCCAAAGATTTTGAATAGTTGTGTTTTCATTTTCATTAGTTTCCATGAATTTTTTAAATTATTCTTTAATTTCCTGGTTGACCCATTCATTCTTTAGTAGGATGCTCTTTAGCCTCCATGTATTTGAGTTCTTTCCGACTTTCGTCTTGTGATTGAGTTCTAATTTCAAAGCATTGTGGTCTGAAAATATGCAGGGAATGATCCCAGTCTTTTGGTACCGGTTGAGACCTGATTTGTGACCTTGGATGTGATCTGTTCTGGAGAATGTTCCATGAGCACTAGAGAAGAATATGTATTCTGTTGCTTTGGGATGGAATGTTCTGAATATGTCTGTGAAGTCCATTTGGTCCCGTGTGCCATTTAAAGTCTTTATTTCCTCGTTGATCTTTTGCTTAGATGATCTGTCCATTTCAGTGAGGGGGTGTTAAAGTCCCCCACTATTATTGTATTGTTGTCAATGTGTTTCTTTGCTTTTGTTATTAATTGCCTTATATAATTGGCTGCTCCCATGTTAGGGGCATAGATATTTGCAATTGTTAGATCTTCTTGTTGATAGACCCTCTAAGTAGGATATAGTGTCCTTTAAAATCTAATTTGTCTGATATAAGGATTGCCACACCAGGTTTCTTTTGGTGTCCATTAGCATGGTAAATGGTTTTCCACCCCCTCACTTTCAATCTGGGGGTGTCTTTGGGTCTAAAATGAGTCTCTTGCAGACAGCATATTGATGGGTCTAGTTTTTTAATCCAATCTGATAGCCTGTGTCTTTTGATTGGGGCATTTAGCCCATTTACATTCAGGGTAACTATTGAAAGATAGGAATTTAGTGCCATTGTATTGCCTGTAAGGTGACTGTTACTGTATATTGTCTGTGTTCCTTTCTGGTTTATGTTGCTTTTAGGCTCTCTCTTTGCTTAGAGGACCCCTTTCAATATTTCTTGTAGGGCTGGTTTGGTGTTTGCAAATTCCTTTAGTTTTTGTTTGTCCTGGAAGATTTTGTCTCTCCTTCTATTTTCAATGACAGCCTAGGTGGATATAGTATTCTTGACCGCATATTTTTTCTCATTTAGTGCTCTGAATATATCATGCCAGTCCTTTTTGGCCTGCCAGGTCTCTGTGGATAGGTCTGTTGCCAATCTAATGTTTCTACCATTGTAGGTTACATATCTCTTCTCCCGAGCTGCTTTCAGGATTTTCTCTTTGTCTGTGAGACTTGTAAGTTTTACTATTAGATGTTGGGGTGTTGACCTATTTTTATTGATTTTGAGAGGGGGTTCTCTGTGCCTCCTGGATTTTGATGCCTGTTTTCTTCCCCAAATTATGGAAGTTCTCCACTATAATTTGCTCCAATATACCTTCTGCCCCTCTCTCTCTTTCTTCTTCTTCTGGGATCCCAATTATTCTAATGTTGTTTCATCTTATGGTATCGCTTATCTCTTGAATTCTGCCCTCGTGATCCAGTACTTGTTTATCTCTCTTTTTCTCAGCTTCTTTGTTTTCCATCATTTGGTCTTCTATCTCACTGATTCTCTCTTCTGCCTCATTTATCCTAGCAGTTAGCGCCCCCATATTTGATTGCACCTCATTAATAGACTTTTTGATTTCGACTTGGTTAGATTTTAGTTCTTTTATTTCTCCAGAAAGGGTTTCTCGAATAACTTCCATGCTTTTTTCAAGCCCAGCTATTATCTTTAAAGTCATGATTCTGAACTGTAGATCTGACATCGTACTAATGTCCGTATTGAGTAGGTCCCTGGCAGTCGGTACTACCTCTTATTCTTTTTGTTGAGGTGATTTTTTCCATCTTGTCATTTTGTCCAGAGGAGAATAGGTGAATGAGAGAACAAAATGCTAACAGGGTAACAACGTCCCCAGAAAATATACTCTAAACAAATCAGAAAAGACCTGAAGCTGGGGGAAAAGAAAGGGAAAGAAAGAAAAAAGAAAAAGAAAAAAAGATAAAAGCAAATAAAAACAGAACAAAACAAAAAAAAACAGAATGTGATCAAATATGATCAGGCTGGATTATAGATCAGTGCCACACACTAGATTTTGGGTATATTTTGGTCTGTTAGAAGAAAGTGCCTCCCAAATTTTTAAAGAAAGAAAAACATATATGTACAAAAATAAGGGTTGATATGATGAAGGGATGGAATATGACTGTAAAGATGGAAATTATAAAAAATTTTGTAAAAGGAATTGATAAGAAGTTGTTTGAAAAAAGAAAGGATTTAAAAAAAAGAAAAGAAAAAATAGGGACAGAATGTGATCAGTCAGGAGAGTAGAACAAAGCCATACACTAGAGATTTAGGGTATATTTTGATCTGTTAGAAGAAACTGTATCCCAAAATTTTAAAGAGAGAATAACTTATATATATATGCCAAAAATAAGGGTAACTACTATGAAGGGATAGAATATGACTCTAAAAATGAAAAATAAAAATTTTTTTAAAAAGAGGGATTGATAAGATGTTGGTTGAATAAAGGAAAAAGAAAAATTCAAAAAAACAAAAAGACTGTTAAAAAAAAAATTAACTTTGAAAGACTACAGAATCATGGTAAAAAAGCCATGGATTCTATGTGCAGTATTCCCCTAGGTCTGGAGTTCTGCTGTTCTCATTGATCGGTAAACTTGGTCTTGGCGGGCTGTTCTCCTTGATCTTCTGGGGGAGGGGCCTGTTGCCGTGGTTCCCAAATGTCTTTGCCAGAGGCGGAATTGCCCCGCCCTCGCCAGTCCGGGCTAAGTAATCTGCTTGGGTTTGCTCTCAGGAGCTTTTGTTCCCTGCAAGCTTTCCGTACAGCTTTGGAGGATGAGAGTGAAAATGGCGGCCTCCCAATCTCAGCCCTGGAGGAGCCGAGAACTCGGGGCCCCGCTCCTCAGTGCACCCCCAGAGAAAAGCAGTCAGTCACTCCCGTCTCCCCAGTCTCCGGCTGCACTCCGTGCTCACCCGGCCTGTGACTGAGCGTTTCTATCTCTGGCACCCGACCCGGTGTGGAGTCTCCAAACCCAGCAGATCCCTGCGGTGTGCTCCCGCGCCGCTCCTCCCTGGGGAGGAAGGGGAGTCTCCCCAGGTCTGCAGCTTGTTGGGTCCCTGCTGGAGGAGCAGTGGCCCGACTGTGCCGCGGATCACAGTTTATGGCAACCCCGAGCTGAGAGCCCGCTCCTCAGCTCCATCTCTGTAGCCGGCTTCCCCGCTCCGATACCTGGGACCTCTGCTGTGCTCAGGCACCCCCAGACTTTCTGTGGCCCCGAGGGTCCTGAGACCACACTGTCCTGCAAAGGTTCCACCCCCCCCCCCTTAGCCACTGGAGGGACGTCCCTCAGTGGAGCAGACTTCTAAAAGTTCTGATTTTGTGCTCCGTGGCTCTATCACTTGCCAGAAGTGGCCGACGGAGGCCCCCTCCCCCGCCGTCTATCCTCCCGAATATTGCCTTGATTCACTTCTCTGCCCGTCCTACCTTCCAGAAAGTGGTCGTTTTTCTATTCAGAGAGTTGCTGCTATTCTTTTCTTTGATCTCCTGTTGAGTTCATAGGTGTTCAGAATGGTTGGATCCCTATCCAGCTGAATTCCTGAGACCAGACGATATCCAGGTCTCCTACACCTCTGCCATCTTGCTCCGCCCCTCATTCTTCCTTTCTACAAATATTTACTGTTCCCCTGTTTGTCCACTTAGTTACAATCTTCTGGGTAAATTTTATTTCCATGAATGATAAATTTTCCATAATAGTGAATATCCCCAAAACACTCCTGTCACATTTCCCCAGCCTTTATTCCTGTTATATAGTTGATTAGTGAAGGACAATTATTGGTCCTTCTTTCTTAATTAAATGCATGACAGATATCCAGGGCACAGGGGATTATCTCTCTCTTTTTATTCCTTCTCCAGTGAAACCAGATGGAGGCAGAAACATGGGAAAGCATATTTGTTCTATAGCCTGTTGAGGAAATATGATTTAAAACAAAATCTCTTCCCAACCCAGAAAACCTCTCTATAAGGGTTAGAAGAGAAAGAGAAATTTTTTTATTGAAGAGCATTAAACCAGAATGGATCATAGGCATTGCACTAAGACATTGTTTTTCCTTTCGGTCTCCTTTGATATCCTGGTGGATACCTTATTTCTGCTGAGTAGAGTTGTCATCTCACATTGCCCACTTGTCCTCAGCTAACTTCACCTGGTTGGCAGGAGGACAGAAATCTCATTCTTGCTCTTCATGTAGCCTCTACTGATGACATGGTGGCAGAGTATGGCTAGTGACCACTGGATGGTGGTGGGATTTCCAGCTTTGCATTTGAATCCTCTGGTGCTAGCTGGAGTAATAGATATACCTTATTACTATAGGATGGGGTGGAAATCCAGGATCCCTGTATGGCCCCCACTGATACTATGATGGTGGAGGGTCATTATTGCTGGGCAAGGATGAAACTCCCAGCTCTTCATGTAGTGTTCTTGGATACCACACCACTGCAGTTGAGGGAGTGTGTGTGTGTGATTTTTTTTTGGGGGGGGGGGCACCTCACCATAGCCAGTTAAGGCTATATGCCTAGTCTTCCTACTTGATCTTTGGAGACAGGCTTGGTGGTGGGACCGCAGCTTTCTCCATGGTTGCTGGGCTAGAATTGTCACTGCTAAAGTGTGTTTTGTGTTTTGTTTTGTCTGTCTTACTGGGTTGTCCTTATGTCCCTATACTTTGTCTAAAAACAGAAGACTTTCTTGGCCCCTCTTTGCACCATTGGTGTTTCTGTATTGCTGACTTTAGCACCCGGTCTGGGTTATGTGAAGCAAAAAGAAAACCCAGTAAACTCACCAATACATTGTTCTTCAGGCTCACGTTCCTAGCCAGTCTGCTTTTTTCTCACCACTTTTCACCACTATACTCAGCAATGTATATTGTCTGAGGTTTTTAGCTGAATTTAGCAGGAACAGGGGAAAGCGTGTTTATCTCATTTTGGTCTGGATATTGCTTTTTATATACTGCCCTACATCTAAATCCCAAATATCTTCTTTATCTTGGCGATATTTTCAGAAGTCTAGGTTGACAACGTCTGTCGTTTCCTTGTAAGTACTATGTGGAATCTCTTTGAAGGATGAAATTCTCTATAATGTGAGGACATTGGTGGTTTAAAAAAAATGGGAACTAGAAATGAATGAATAAACTTCAGATGGAAACTTTCTCTTAGTCCTGATCACAGCTAAGAAGTCAAGATATCTGAGAAAGAGGTTGAATGTTACCCTCCAGAAGAAAAAAAAGTCTTTAAAATTTTGGGGGCAGTTATAGTTAATTTAAGACAGGGTATACAAACTCTGGGGGCATGGTATTATGCTATATTGTCCCTGTATGCCAGGGTGGTGAATGGTTGTTCAATGAAGATAAATACTATATGGTGTTATGGAAGTTAAGGGATTGTAAGGCAGAACTGTGAAATGCACTGATAACAAGAATCCTGAAAATTTCTCCAGTTAATAGCAAGTGGAGAAAAACATATGGAGCAAGTGTTTGTCATTTTTGAAATACACACTGAGCTGCAAATATTATTGGAGGATTATCTCCCTCCAGTGTGAAGGTCACGTGTTGAATTTTTCAAAGAAGAGGTCATTTGGAGAGGAGTTAAGATGTCTTTAAGGCTCTTTGATTAAAAAAAAGAAAAGGAATAAAAGGAAAATTTGTTTAGGTTAAGTGGAAATCTCTTCCCCCAAATAATAGTGCTGTTCCACAGAGCAAAGAGAAGAAAATAATAAATTGCAATATTTAGCAGAACAGAGAGGAAAGATCAGCAGAGGAAAATGGATGATGAAGGGATTTGAAGAGTAAGAGCCACTTTGTAGTAATTATGGGTGAAGGATAGATCCACTCTGTCTCATATACACTATTAGTGACTCAACCCAAATACACTATTTTACTTTTGGAGTATTGACATGTATGTAATCTTTATCTGTTGGACTTGAAAAGATGTGCTCCTAGGTTAGAATAAAGAACTAAAATATTTCTGAAGATGAAGTCAATAAAAATGTTTTAAAGAAAATTGGTTCTCTTTTATACCCATTTTTAAAAAGTTATTTCTCTTTGCAATGATGATTTCCTTTTGAATATTTCTAATAGTATTGCATCTTCACTTGGGATTATAAATACTTATTGCAAAAATATTGATGTTAAGCTGAATATTATTAAGATATTTTGGATTCTTGTCCATTTTGTCTTCTCCTCTTAAGGTGTTTTTCTTTTTATTCACTTTCACTCAGTATCAGACTCCCTGTCATTTATCATGCTACATTTACTGTGAACTGAATTCTACCAGCCAGTTCTTGATGACTCCTTCTACTTGCAAGACAGTGCAATAAATCACAAAGAACACACTCTTATTAAATATATATTTTCTAGGGAATTTTGGAAAACCATAAATTAAATTTTTTTAAGTTTTAAGGCTATGGGCACAGGAGTTCCATTCCCAGATAAAATGGATTTAGTACACTGCACCCTGTCTCTCCCACTGAATGTAGTCCAGAACCCTGACATCATGCATGGAACAGCTATTTGAAGATGCAGTCTCACCAAACTGGCTGTGAGTTTAACATTGCTTTTCCTTCATTATACCCTGCCCTGGATTCAAGCTCACCCACAACCCGGAAGTTGGCATTGGCAGGACAGAAAGAGTTCCAGGAGAAGCCATCTAGTTCTGGCCCAAGGAAAGTGGTTTCCAAAAGCCAAGAGAGGGTAAGAAGATTTCCCCATATTTTACAGCTTTCAGCCAAAGAGATATTATACCCACAGAAACTGAATATGAAAGGGAAGATGCAATTCAAATTGTAAATATCTGGGTATGTTACTTTCTATTTCTGCTATAATCAAATCACTACAAAGTTTGTGGCTTCAAACCACAGAAGTTCATTATCTCGTAGTTTCTGTAGGTCAGAAGTCTGGTACAACATGGCTTGATTCTCTGTTCAGAATCTCACCAGGCTGTGATCATCTATCACCTCTTGTTGTGGCTCTAATCTGGAGCCCAATGCGGGGCTCGATCCCAAGACTCTGGGATCATGACTTGAGCCGAAGGCAGACGCTTAACTGACTGAGCCATCAGGCGCCCTATACCTTTCTCCTCCAAGCTCAGTGGTTGTTGACAGAACTCATTTCCTTCTCATGCTTTCCATGTGGACTCTTACATCTCCAAGTCAACAGTATGTTGAGGTCTTCTTGTGCCTTCTCTTTCAGAGAAAGACTTCTCTTTTTTAAGACCCAGATGATTACACTCTTTTTTAAGACCCAGATGATTACACTGGGCTCACCTGGATAATCTCCCTCCTAAGAATTTATTACTAACTTTAATTAAATCAGAAAAGTCCCTTTGCCAGGTAATACAACATAAACATAGGAGTAACACCAGAGAGCCAAAATTACAAAGGCTAAGAGTCTGCTCACCATAATGGGTAAGATAGATTATTCCCCTTTTGAGTTATTAAAAATTTATTTAAGAGTTGAAAACAAACTATAGACAAAGGTCAGGATTCTTCCTTTACTTAATTGTAGTCATTAACATATATAAAGACATAAAAGTATACATAAAGTATATATATTGTAGTCATTAAAGTATATATTATATAAAGTATATGAAGTCACTAAAGTATATAAAGTATATTAAAGTATATAAAGTCATAAAGTGTATAAAGTCATATAAAGTATATAAAGTCATTAAAGTATATAAAATTGTCATTAAAGTATTAAAGTAGATATATATATATATATATATATAAAGTATATAGTGATCAAGGCTATCAATTCAGACTTTTGTGTGTGTGGGAAGTAGCAGAAAACAGAATAAAAAATGTGATTATGAATATGAACATATATTTCACATAGCAATAAGTCAGGAGGTAGATTATTTTAGAGTTAAATAATTCTGTGATTTAACAAAGACACCAGAAACCAGAATGTATCTTTCTTCTCTTCAGTGATCATAATATGATAATTATGTATGACAATTTTTAAATATATTTCTATGTGTGTGGGGGGATTATTTGGCTCTTTTTCTCCCTAGAAAATAACTTTTTAAGAAAGATTTTGTTTGAGAGAGAGAGAGAACGAGAGAGCACAAGCAGGGGAGAGGGAGAAGCAGGCTCCCTGCCAAGCAAGGAGCCCAATGTGGGGTTCAGTCCCAGGACCCTGGGATCTGACCTGAGCCAAAGGTAGCTGCTTAACCAACTGAGCCATCCAGGTGCCTCTAGAAAATAAACTTCTTAGGAAAAACACCATGTCCATCTTACTCATCTTTGAATCTATAATAGCAGGTATAGTAGGCAGATCTTAATTTTTAAGATCTATTGTTTAGATTTGTTGAGTGAATAAATAAATGAACCTCTTACTTTCCCTTTAATTCTGACAAATAGAAACTGAGAATTCTGTAAATATAGGTTTCTATCCTCTGATTTAAAGACTAAGATGCTTATAATCAATGTGGATAATTTATTTTGCTGTTTCTTCCGTGGCCTGTTGTTATGTAAGAGATTTATTACGCTCAGTTCCTGGTGCTAGTTAGGTGTTTGTAAGTTTCAGATTCTTCCAAATCTTAACTTGCATTCATGCTTCTTAGTAATTTCTCTATGCCAGATAGAGCTATCCCTAAAAATAGGGATATCTATGCCAGATATCCCTAAAAGTGGGGATAAACGTATATAGATAGCTAGATAACTGAGGGGACAAATGAATACAAATACTAAGTGTTAAAGCAAAGGTACTCCCATGAAGAAAAATCAGTTAAAGCAGTCATGAAAAGCTTCTGGGAGGAAGTAATATCTGAACTAAGTTTAAAGAAATAAAGTAGGGAAAAGTTTTCTGTGTAAAAACATAGAGGTATGACACATTCTTGTAAAATCATCCAGTTAATATGACTAATTGGGTTCTAGGCAAGAGATAGGTAAGTGACAAGATTTTAGTACGGTTTAGATATTAATTTAAATTAATAGATGTAACATAATTTTCCTATAAAAATGTCCTGCTTTTCCCTTCTCCAATGCCATTGTCTTCTTACCCTCCCCAGATATTTTCATTCTCATGTCTGTTTTTATAAGTGTGTTTATATTTACTATGTATGTGTATACAGTATACATAAAATGTTTGCATATATATTTAAAACACTGTTTTACACATTTTAAAATTGAACATCATTCTAGGGCGCCTGGGTGGCTCAGTTGGTTAAGCGACTGCCTTCGGCTCAGGTCATGATCCTGGAGTCCCGGGATCGAGTCCCGCATCGGGCTCCCTGCTCAACAGGGAGTCTGCTTCTCCCTCTGACCCTCCCCCCTCTCATGTGCTCTCTCTCTCTCCTCTCATCCTCTCTCAAATAAATAAATAAAATCTTTAAAAAAAAAAAAAATAAAATAAAATAAAATTGAACATCATTCTATATCATGTTTGATTTCCTTTCAGTATTCATGAGATTTATTGATCTTCGTAAGTGTATTTCTGTATTTTCTTTTACTTCTATATACAATACCACTAAATGAATATACTATAATTTATTCTAATATTGATGAAATTTTATGCTGTTTCTATTTTCATTCTTTTAAAACAGTGCTTCTCTGCATATGTTTTCTTGTGCATATGAATAGGAATTTCTTAGAAAATAGGACTAGGAATGGAATGGAATGACTGATACCAGGATATGAACATGTTCAAATTTCCTAGACATTAATGATTTTTTCCCCAAATGTGTTGTTGCAATTTCCATGCCTATTTACAGTTGCCGTTTTCTTCACATTCTTGCCAAGAACTTCTATTTTCAGAGTTCAAAAATTTTAATCAGTTATGTGACAGTATATCATTGGTCTTTAAATTGTACTCTTCATGTACTTTTCTAGTTATTAAGCAGGGCCCAGTAATTTGAGTAGGGGGAATTTAGTATAAAAAACTGTTTTATCAAGGTAAAGTGTGGTTAACAATAAGAAGGTAGAAAGGAGATTGCTGCAGAGTGGCTATTCACCTTTGGAATGTGGGGGAAATTTAATAAGAAAGGAACCTGGAAACTCAAAGGAGAGAGAACAGCAGAAGCAAGAGTCAGCTGCTGAGAGAGGATATGGTTGCCACAAAAACATACTTCCCAGGGCCCTGGTGACAAAGAAACTTTCTACTGCAATTCTACAGGAGCAAGAGCCGCTGTAAAATGCAATTCTACAGGAGCAAGAGCCGAGGAGAAAACCACTGCAAGAGTTTCCGCTGTTTAGTTGTGAGAGCCAGAAGTATCTGTCAGTGCAGTAACAGAGAAACTAGTTGAGTGGACTTTCACACTACACTGTACAATCAGCCTGCCACTATGGTAATCTTGCTGGGATCTTGGCATACGTATCCACTCAAAGTCACATGGAAAAATAGAATCTGCAAAAAATAAAGTCTGTTCTTCATCTTCTAATTTGGCATTGTCCCTCTAGAGTTCTCTATTTGTAGAGCCAATACTGATTTAGCTGGAGAAAGGGTAATGTAGTCCATAGCCCAGTTCTAGCATCACAAATCATGACACAGATGAGTGGGTTTGAAACTGAAAGGAAATGAATTATAACTAGCACAGTCCACCCCTTTGACTGCTCAGCATCACCACATTCTGTCATGTATGAATATAGACTTCTCTACAGAAACAAAGCAACTGATTCCACCTTATTAGGCACAATTTCTTTTTTTTAAATTAAATTAAAATTTTTTACATCTCTTCTTTATAGAAGTGATGATCTCAGCCTTTCCCCAAAATGAAGAGAGACACAGTTTCAAATTTTTATTCACGGCTGTCTCAAATTTAGTTACAGACCCATCAAATATTTTCTTACCTAAAGACTAAATTGTCAAGTTAGCTATCAACAAAATTGTATAAAATAATAACTGTGTCCTCTGCCTTAAAATGAAATCAGAACTGGTCAGGGTTCTCTACTTGGTGAGTAACCCAAACATTAATTCCTGAAGAGTTGAGACCCTCAGTGGTCCTGCCTGTTTTGACTGCTATAGTTTTCTGTGATAGTTAACTAATCAGAAGGAACTGCTAAGAGCTACCCAGAAGCTCCTCTGGGTTCCGGACATAGTCTTCCTTGTCCTCAGTGTTAGTAGTAACCCAATGTCTTCTATTTTCCAGTTGGTTCACTGGAAAAAGGAGCCCAGGATGTCCAAGCAACAGTGTTGAATGGAGCCATTGTTGTGTCCTTTGGTAAAAGCATTCTCCCCCTGGTAATTAAAATCTCTTCCAGCAGAATTCAAAGTTGCTACAACTGGAAGTAAAAATTCTATGAATGAGTTATTAAGAAAAATAGTGAAAAATTACTTCCATCTCTTGATTCTTGGACTCTTGTATATTTTTGCTGGAGGGAAGATAGCCCTTAATGTTGTCTTTGATAGGAAGCATATAGTTCATCCTATAGGATATCTATCTTATCCCATTTTTATGGGTACTTTATCTGATATCCTGACTCTGTCTTTATCAAGTCCTTTCATCTTGCCATTAGGACTGAGATTTTCTGTGTGATAGGTTATGTTACGGTAAGCCATTTAATTACATAGACAAGAAGCCCATAGCTGCACTTCCTTGATCAGAATAAATGGTGTCAATACTGTGGCATCATCACTGGATATATTACGGGATATGAATTTACCTTTTCTGTCTGTATTGTTCTGTCAGTACCACCATCCATGGACTCATGGTGTGCTTTACCTACTCTCATGTTATCATTGAAGTCTATGACCATGTACTTAACTGCCACTATGGCCACTTTTCTCATTAACTCATTGCGCAGTCAGTGGAAATCACTGGTACAACATAAGGGGTTGATTGTCATGCAAAAAGCATTTCATGTTGTCCACTGCAGGAGATGTTCTGGGTAACTATTAAAATAGGATATGAGGGGCGCCTGGGTGGCTCAGATGGTTAAGCGTCTGCCTTCGGCTCAGGTCATGATCTCAGGGTCCTGGGATCGAGTCCCGCATCGGGCTCCCTGCTCAGTGCAGAGCCTGCTTCTCCCTCTCCCTCTGCCACTCCCTCTGCTTGTGCTCTTCTGTCTATCTGTCTGTCAAATAAATAAATAAAATCTTTAAAAAAATAAATAAATAAATAAAATAGGATATGAATATGTTCACTAGCTGCTTATTCTCAGTAGGTCATCAACAAATTTTTTTCCCTAGACTTCCTTGTCACCAATTTTCTATCCTGATCCTTCCAATCCATTACTATTTACAAAAACAATAGCAACCACACATAAATACATTTATATTTATGGCTATCATTATTCCAGGAAAAGTGACTATAAAATACACCATGTAAAGGATTTTCCTTCAGTTTAGGCTTTCTGGGCAACCACTTGAATGGAGAAGTAATGCCACAACTGTCCACTTTCAAATGGCACCAGTGTATCTGCAGAACCAAGAATTTAGAAAATCAGAGGAAGGGTCCCTCCATGCGGACATTCACATCTCGGAGAAGAGGGTAAATATGAATGCATTGACGGCTGGAATGATAAAGAACTTGACTACCCTGAGCCTTGAGAGCTGAGTCACTGCCAATATGGCGAAGACACTGGCTGGAGGGATGCCAGTGACTCAACTACAGTAAATGGTGCCAGTACCACACTTTTTTTTTTTTTAAGTTTATTTATGTAATCTATACACCCAACATGGGCCTTGAACTCATGACCCTGAAATCAAGAGTTGCCTGCTCTTTCAATTGAGTCATAGGCACCCTAAGTATCACACCACCTAATAGGATTGCTGCAAAATAGAAAAATGAGACACAAGAAAGAGTCCCTCTTTGTTTTCCATCTTCTTTGAGTCCCTCCAGTACCCGCTACTGGGAGAGCCAAGCACTGAGCCAGCTTCCGAAGGGGAAATGCAGTCTGCAGACTCCTGCTTGAGTATCTTCATGCAAGGGCAGAGAAGGTCAGTCTGCAGCTGAAAAGCAATAAATTAATAACCGGTACATATGGTTTATTACTTAAAATAGCTTCATGATATTTTTTATTGGATTTTCAAGCTGCTTCTTCTGTTTATCAACTCTCTCCTCATCTATTTTTTCTTAATTTGTATTCCTCTGAGAATATGAATATTTGTCCTTCATTTGTTACATGAGTTGTGAATATTTTCTCCCAGCCTGTCTCTTGTTTCCTCACAGTTTGTAGGTATTTTTACTTATTTCCTTCTCTCTCCCAAATGAAAAATACTAATTCTTCATCTGTAATAAAGTTGGCAAATATCTTTGTCTTGTATATTTATTCAGTTATTTATATATATATATGACTCAGACATTTGAAATTTAATATAGAATAAAGATAATTTTTTGTGTTTTTTTTAAGTGAATGTTTTATTTTGGAATAATTTTAGATTCATAGAGATTTGCAAAGATAATAAGAGCTTCAGTATAAAACTCTCCCAGTTTCTCCCCTTGTTAATATCTTATTACCCAGGTGCATCTGCAAAAATTAACAAATTGACTCTGGTATATTACTATTAACTAAACTTCAAACTTTATTTGAATTTCATCTATTAATGTCCTCATTCTGGTTCAGGATCCAGTTCTGAGTACTACATTGCATTTAGTTTCTGTATTTCTCCAGTGTCCTCTGGTTTATGGTGGTTTTTAAGTTATTTTTTTATCATTTTGATCTTGAGGAGTATTGGCCAGGTATCCTGTTGAATGTCCCCCAATCTGGATTTTGTTTGATTTCTATCAGAATTAGTCTGGAGTTATAGGGTTTTAGAGATCTATCTAGGAAATGTTCTTTCCTTCACATCATATCAGAGTACATCATATCTGTATGCCATTATTGGTGATTATTTTCATCACCTGAGTAAGGCAACTTTAGCCAGGTTTGTTTAATGTAAAATAACCATTTTTCCCTTTCCCTACTTTGTTCTTGAGAAGTGAGTCAGTAAGTCCAACTCACAAAAGGAAGGAAGGGCCAGGGATTAAACTCCACTGTTGGAAGGGGAATGTTTACATGAGTTATTTGGAATTCTTCTGTGAGGAAACTCTTTCCCCATATTTATTTGTTTATTCAGTTGCTATTTACACCAGTTTAAGAGTATTTATTTTAGAATTTGGATGATAATCCTATACTACTTTATTTTGCTGATAAAACTATTCCAGCTTTCGTTATTGGGAGCATTTTAAGGTTAGTTCCTGTGTCCCTTTGAATTACCCCTATTTTTTAAATAGTCTTTCTTTACTTTCTGATACAATGTGATGCTTAAGACTCACCTTGTATTGTCCCTGCCCTGATCCTAGAATCAGACAATTTTCTAAGGATTCCCATTCCTTCTATTCAAGAATAGTATGAGCTCTGGGTATGCTCATTGCTTCTAGGGTCTTTCTGCAGTCAGTGCTAAGTAATATATGTATGAATACCAATCTGTATCTACAACTGTTTGCCTACCTATTGAACTATTCTCTGTATCTTATATCTTGACACACAAATATTTAGTGTGTATGCAGTTGAATAAATTTATTCTTTCTCCAATTATTACTAATGTTTCTTTTTTTATATATCCAGATCTCATGCATGCATATATATATATGCATATATAGACATATATGTATCTCTATATACTGGTCTATTTTTATGCTTGCTTTTGAGTTTATTTTTTTAAATATTTATTTGAAAGAGAGAGTTCATGGGGGAGGGGCTGGCAGAGGCAGAGGAAGAGAGAATCTTAAGCAGACTCTGCCTTGAGCATGGAGACTGACGTGGGGCTTGATCTCAAGACACTGAGATTAAGACCTAAGGTGAAACCAAGAGTCAGTGACTCAACCAATTATGCCACCCAGGCGCCCCAGTTTATCTATTTAATTTTCCATGTATGATCCACAGTCTTGATTATTACATCTATATAAAAATTAAATAGCAATTAAAATTGCCACATACTATTACTTTAAATTTCAGAAAAGTCTTCTTGATCCTTTGCTCTTTTATATGAATTCCAGGATCAGCTGTTTGACTAAAACAAAAAACAGAATAAAACTGTGGGAGTATCAGTTGAAAGTATATTTCACCTATGGATTAATTTGGGGATAATACCATTTCAGTGTTGAGCATTCCTATCTATATCTCTATCCACCTAGGTCTTTTTAAGGTAAATTTTAAAAATACTTGTAATTTTTTCAGTAAAGATCTTATATATGTTTTTTGTAGAATCAAAGATGCCATCCACTCTATTAACAATAGTAAGAAAAAATATAAGGTGATCCTTGGCTTTTTTTTTTTTAAACTTATGCACAGAGTCTGACAATAATTAGGTCTCATAGTTTCATTTCCCCCCATCTGCTCATATGTTTGAGTTTATGAAATAAAATTGTCACCTATTTGTTTGCAGATGCTGTCTATAAATTTTTGGTTTTGCTGCTTTAGCTCTCTGTGTATTTTTATAACACAATTTGGGGAGACTTAAAAACAATACCAATGCCTCCATTGTTGCTAGTTCTCTTGTGTCAGGCTAAGTGGGGTAGTATAAATACTGGTGTAGGAAATGCAGGTCATATTCTCTACACAATGCAGTCAATAATTTTGTAGAAGTTTTTGGACCTTCAGAGGGAAGCCTACATGAAATAGGATTAAGGAAACTCTATAGACTGACGTGGTGCTAGTCTGTAAGAGCCTGTCTCCCTCACACTAGGATCCAATGTTTATCTCAGTGGTTTCAATGGGACACAGGTTGACTTTTTTGCTTGCCTGGTAGCATCAATTTCTGGAGCCATGTGAGAAATTCAAGAGGCAACTTCTTGAAAAAAAAAATCACTTTAAATTAAAATTAGACATCATCATATTTTGATTTTTGCTGAAAAAAAATCTTATTTTTCTGTTTTTGTTCTTCATTGGTAAAAGCCCTATCTCTTATTTGTACACCAATAATTATTGCAGTGCTGATAATTTATTTTTTTTAATTTTATTTTATTATGTTATGTTAGTCACCATACATTACATCATTAGTTTTTGATGTAGTGATCCACAATTCATTGTTTTCGTATAACACCCAGTGCTCCATGCAGTATGTGCTCTCCTTAATACCCATCACTGGGTTAACCCATCCCCCCACCCCTCTCCCCTCTAAAACCCTCAGTTTTTTTCTCAGAGTCCATAGTCTCTCATGGTTTATCTCCCCCTCTGATTCCCCCCCTTCATTTTTCCCTTCCTTCTCCTAATGTCCTCCATGCTATTCCTTATATTCCACAAATAAGTGAAACCATATGATAATTGACTTGCTCTGCTTGACTTATTTCACTTAGCATAATCTCCTCCAGTCCCATCCATGTTGATGTAAAAGTTGGGTATTCATCCTTTCTGATGGCTGAGTAATATTCCATCGTATACATAGACCACATCTTCTTTATCCATTCATCTGTTGAAGGGCATCTTGGCTCTTTCCACAGTTTGGCTATTGCGGACATTGCTGCTATGAACATTGGGGTGCATATGGCTCTTATTTTCACTACATCTGTGTCTTTGGGGTAAATACCAAGTAGTGCAATTGCTGGATCATAGGGTAGCTCTATTTTTAAATTTTTGAGGAACCTCCACACTGTTTTCCAAAGTGGCTATACCAACTTGTATTCCCACCAACAGTGTAAGAGGGTTCCCCTTTCTCCACAACCTCTCCAACATTTGTTGTGTCTTGCCTTGTCAATTTTTGCCATTCTAACCGGTGTAAGGTGGTATCTCAATGTGGTTTTGATTTGAATTTCCCTGATGGCTAATGATGAACATTTTTTCATGTGTCTGTTAGTCATTTGTATGTCTTCTTTGGAGAAGTGTCTGTTCATGTCTTCTGCCCATTTTTTGACTTGATTATTTGTTTTTTGAGTGTTGAGTTTGAGAAGTTCTTTATAGATCTTGGAAATCAGCGCTTTATCTGTAGTGTCATTTGCAAATATCTTCTCCCATTCTGTGGGTTGCCTCTTTGTTTTGTTGACTGTTTCTTTTGCTGTGCAGAAGCTTTTTATCTTGATGAAGTCCCAAAAGTTCATTTTTGATTTGTTTCACTAGCCTTTGGAGATGTATCTTGAAAGAAGTTGCTGTGGCCGATGTCAAAGAAGTTACTGCCTATGTTCTCCTCTAGGATTTTGATGGATTCCTATTTCACATTGAGGTCTTTCATCCATTTTGAGTTTATCTTTGTGTATGGTGTTAGAGAATGGTCGAGTTTCATTCTTCTGTATATAGCTGTCCAATTTTCCCAGCACCATTTATTGAAGAGACTGTCTTTTTTCCATTGCATATTTTTTCCTGCTTTGTCAAAGATTATTTGACCATAGAGTTGAGGGTCCATATCTGGGTTCTCTATTCTGTTCCACTGGTCTATATGTCTGTTTTTGTGCCAGTACCATGCTGTCTTGGTGATCACAGCTTTGTAATGTAGCTTGAAATTGGGCAACGTGATGCCCCCAGGTTTGTTTTTCTTTTTCAACATTTCCTTGGCAATTCGGGGTCTTTCCTGATTCCATACAAATTTTAGGATTGTTTGTCCCAGCACTTTGAAAAATGTCATTGGAATTTTGATCGGGATGACATTGAAGGTACAGATTGCTCTGGGTAGCATAGACATTTTAACAATGTTTATTCTTCCGATCCATGAGCATGGAATATTTTTCCATCTTTTTGTGTCTTCTTCAATTTCTTTCATGAGTGTTCTGTAGTTCCTAGAGTATAGATCCTTTACCTGTTTGGTTATGTTTATTCCAAGGTATCTTATGGTTTTGGTGCTATTGTAAATGGAATTGTTTCTCTAATTTCTCTTTCTACAGTTTCATTGTTAGTGTATAAGAAAGCAACTGATTTCTGTGCATTGATTTTGTATCCTGCCACATTACTGAATTGCTATATGAGTTCTAGTAATTTGGGGGTGGAGTCTTTTGGATTTTCCACATAAGGTATCATGTCATCTGCGAAGAGAGAGAGTTTGACTTCTTCTTTGCCAGTTTGAATACTTTTATTTATTTTTGTTGTCTGATTGCTGTTGCTAGGACTTCTAGTACTATGTTGAACAATAGTGGCAAGAGTGGGCATCCTTGACATGTTCCTAATCTTAAGGGAAAGGCAGAAGGGTTCATTTCCAACCCTCTGCCTCAGAGCAGAGAGATCACAATCTGTTCTTTAGTGACCTCTCCAGGCCATACTATCTCTGTTTCTGTCTGTGCTGCTATAAACTGCAGAGTCCTGGATTGTGCACCCCCCAGCAGGGCTCCCAGTCCTTACCTCCATGTCGGGGCAAGTCTCTGCCCTTTGTGCTTCTAAAATCACCAGCTATTCCCAGTTCATTAGGGCAGCCCCACTGCTCCGGGTTTCTGGGTTTTCGTCGGGGGGGCTGCCCTAAAGTCCTTTCCCTGTCCCTAGCGTTCTGCGAATCTGTGCCCTGTCCCTAGCGTGGGAGGCTATCGCTCACCAGCAGTGTAGGATCCTGACTGCTTGGCTCCCTCCCCCTTCTGTTTATCCTCTGATATGTGCCAATGGATTCATGGTTCCCTGCTTCATACCTTGAAACCAACCGCCTGTGATATTCTGTTTGTAGAGATCCAGATCTATCTTCTTACATCTCAGGCTGATTTCGTGGGTGTTCAGAGTGGTCTTGTAGATATCCAGCTCAATTTCGGGGACCAGTTGGAATAGGGTCCCCTACTCCACCATCTTTTCCCCTCCGCAGTGCTGATAATTTAAATAAAATTTTATCTCACACATTTTTTTGGTAATACTTAGTTGTGTAGTTGATACTTTGAAAAGTGCTTTGGATATAATAGTGAATAGGAATAACATGCTACCTTTTACTTGATCAAAGAAAATATTAGTAGGTGAATTAGGAAAATCTATCAAGCATCAGACTTATAAGCATCCATATGCATTTGCTCACCCCTAATTTATTACACAATGTCATAGATTCCAACTTTAACTTATGTTTATGTTTAATGTTTTTACCCCTTACCCTAACCCAATAAATTGTAAGCTCATTGTACACGAAGCAGTGACTTGGTCATCTTTTTCTTTTACTAGTCATAGCATATGACTCAAGTATTCGGTGTTTGCTGTACTGTTAAATTAATGTAAAGGAGGCAACAACATAGAGGATGAAAGATGAATGGGAACCAGAAGCAATGGGTCTTAACATTAACCTACCATTAACTTTTTCTTGGGTTAGCTCATGTAGCACCTCTGAGGCTAAGCTTATATATCCATTAAAAAACCCCACAAGACTGTATCTGAAAACCTGTTACCAGTATTTGACTTGCTTCAGTACTGTTTTTTCATACTTGTGGAAACTGGATGAAGTCACTCAAATTATGTTGATTTTATTGGTAAAGGGACTTAGGAGGGATAGTGAAATAAATAAAAGTGGTAATTAAGATTAATTTTTTTTAGCTTTATTGAAATATAATCAAAATTATATATTTGAAATGTATCACATGATTTGTTATAGGTATCCATTGTAAAATTACCAAATTAAATTAACACTCATCACCTCACAGTTACTTTTTTTTTTCTTGTGGTGAGACTGCTCAAGATCTACTCTCAAGATGCAATGTATTTCAAGTATACGATATAATACTGACTGTAGTCAGTATGCTGTAAAAATAAATAGGATAAAATGTATCTGTACTAAATGTTAAATCATGTAGTTTGATACACATTAAAAAAACACATTTTACAAACATGGGTTCTGGGAAAGATGAGAATTGCCAAAATGTTATGCTATAAAGAATATTTAATTGTAATAGACTGCAGATGTGTGTAACTCCAGAATTTGACTTCCCAGTTGAAAGTATTTCTCAGCCCCTATAATTAACTAGGCACTTGCAAGGTGTTGAAGTACAACATTAGAAATCTGACATTCAAAACAAGGGAAAATAAGCACGTATTTTGAAGTTTTTCTTTACTCTTTTGGATGGAGGGGGGTGTATTTAGGCAATTGGAAAACTAAAGCATGCTCAATGGAGGATGTATTTTTTGTATATAAAATAAGCAGGTAAAGAATGGTAAGAGAGGAAGGGGAGGGGGGTGGGAGGATGGGTTAGCCTGGTGATGGGTATTGAGGAGGGCACGTTCTGCATGGAGCACTGGGTGTTATGCACAAACAATGAATCATGGAACACTATATCTAAAACTAATGATGTAATGTATGGGGATTAACATAACAATAAAAAAATTAAAAAATAAATAAAAAAATAAAAACAATATTAATACTAAAAAAAAAAAAGAATGGTAAGAGAGGCAAAGTTTAAGTGAGTATTTGGTATTTTTAAATAATGTGTCAAATAGAGTGAGGATAATTTGGTGTATTAATATTCTAGTAAGAAACCTGTGCAGTGGCTGAATCTTTAGGAAATCCTATTTCCACTGTTGAGGATACAAAAAATAGAAAGGAACTTATAATGAAATTTATCTTAATTAAATGTTTCTGGCAGGGTTTTCACAGCCATCTTGTAGGAAAGGCTGAACTGTTGATGATGACTCGGGTTCTCTCTGAAGTCCCTTTTATATCTAAGTCTCAATGATTATATAATGCCATCAATTTTCATTATGTCTACTTAACTGTCATTAAATGTTGCTTCATACATGAAAAGCTCATTAAAAAATATATCCTCAGGGACAAAGCATAAACATGGCAGTATCGTATCTTCATGTATAAAGTGGCCTTAATGTCGAGAAAACCTCATTAAAAAGAAAATTGCTGATTTTGTCTCTGAGGGACATACATGCACACACACAGGCCTCCATGCATATACATCTGATTTCAATGTTTTTCCCTCCAAAAAGATCAGGAGACTATCTTCTTACCAGAGCTGTAGCACCATGACTATACGTAAAGAATAGGGATATTAATGATGACCTGGAAAGATATAACTTGTTTTTATGAGAGTACACATAAAAGCGGTGTCATCACATTACATATTCTTGCATTCCATATCGATCACATTCAATCATACTGAATAGGATTAACATGTTCACACATTTCTATTAAAAATATTTTAACTTGGCAGCCAAAGCGTTACAGCTTACATGCTCTTACAAGATATTTTGGCTGTCTTTATTTCACTTGAGTAACTTTAAGTTCTACAAAAATATTTAAAAGAACTTTAAGATACCCATTGTTTATAGGAAGAAAAAAACAGAACAAGATAAATGGAAGTTTAGAAAAACAATCAGATACATACAAGGAACACAGGACAAAGAATAATCTAGACTGTCAAAAAGCCAAGATGCTGCCTTCTTGTTTCTCCTTGAGGATGAATACATTACCAAGGATTAGTAATGCTGTAGAAATTAAATACTAGGGAAAATGTCACCAATTCTTTGGCAATAACTACCTTTCAGAGCTGAACAATGTGAAATCTGGATTCTGTGTATATGTTGAAATGAGCTATAGAGGACTATCACATCATTTGTTTTTCTCTTTTGTGACTTAGTAAATTGAGTCGGCCTATAGTAACTGACTTTTGTTTTTAATTTAAAGAGGTATTCACTTGTGTTCATAAAACAGAATAAGTGTTTACCTTGATTTTGTTAGTGTTGGACATCTCCTCAAAGAAATTTATTTTTTGGAAAAATTCCTATTTACCTAAACATCTGCCAGGAAAGCTGTAATTACTGTCCCCCAAAGCCTTAACAAAACTGATTAACAAAACACTATGCCAGGTAGTTTCATATGTCTTTAAGTATCAGCACAGTATCTGTATTATGTTTCCATTAAAAAATATTCAGCATCCAAGAATATAATTTCCTGTAAAATAATCTATTTGGGAAGAAAGAGCAGGAGACCACTGATGAGATAACAAGTGTTGATTAGGATGTGGAGAAATTGGAACCTTTGTGCACTGTTGGTGGGAATGTAAACTGGTGTAGCCATTTTGGAAAACAGTATGGAGGTTCCTCAAAGAACTAGAAATAAAGCTATTGTACGATGCAGCAATCTCAATTCTGGGTATGTACCTTGGAGAGATACATGCATCTTACATCCATTATAGCATTACTCACAATAGCCAGGATAGTAAAACAACCTAAATATCTGTTGATGGATGAATAGATAAAGAAAGTGTTGTGTGTATGTATGGGTGTGTGTGTATGTATACATGTATATATGTGTGTGTGTGATTATTCAGCCTTTAGAAAGACGGAAATCCTGCCACTTGTAATAATATGGATGAATCTGAAGGACATTATACTAAGCGAAATGAGGCAAACGGAAAAACAAATATTGCATGATCTCATTATATGAAGAATCTGAAATAGTCTAAATCATAGAAGAGACAGGAATGGTGGTTAACAGGGTTGGGTTGAGGGAAATGAGAAAATGTTTCTATTATGTGGGATGAGTAAGTTCTGGAGATCTTACATACAGCACAGCGATTACAGTTGACAATATTGTAGTGTATACTTAAAGTTTGCAAATTAGATAGTTCTTCAGTGTTTTCACCACATGCACAAAAACATTGGCAACTATGTGATATGATGGGTATGTTTATTAACTTGATTGCGGTTATCATTTCACAATTTCTACATGTATGAAACATCAAGTTGTATACCATAAATATGTACAATGTTTGTCAATTATGCCTCCATAAAGCTAAAAAACAAGTTAGCTGCAGCTTACTCTATTCTAGGTGTATATCAAATGTCAGTATTGCATGTAGTTTTTATATTTCATGATCTGTACAATATTCTCTGTAATATTGCTATCAAAATCATTTCTTTCCCATTGAGTACTATTTTATATGTTTTATTCAGCTGCAATTTATTTTTAGAATTTTCTAAGAACACTTAACATGAAATTTACCTTTAAAATTTTTAAATGTATAATACAATATTGTTAACTATAGGCCATATATATATATAGGCCCTATATATTATAGCAGATTTCAATGAAATTTATTTAATAAGAATTTATTTTTAACAAATACTATTTTTTATGAAGTAATAGTACAGATCAGAGTTGGCTCATTAAACTGAGGATATGAATTGACTCTTTTGACTTTTCCAAATGAGCAAAATTTTCATACTTTCATAGATTTCATGCATTTAAAATTTTGAATAATTACAAGACTTGTTTGGAAAAATATAAAGTATAAGAAAAATAACTCATTCTAGACTTAAATAGGAGAGTCCATCTTCTTGCTTATGTAATTAGCTCCTGATTGAAAGAAAAAAAGTTTTGCACCAGAATCAGCCCTGTTTGGCCAACCTGCATTTCATCTCCCCTTGGGATTCTTCACTCTGATTACTGCTGCTTTAATCACACTGGTACCCAGGGGCCAGCTCATTTTTTTAAAAAGTCTGAACTCAGGGTGGACACAAATCTCTTACATTTGTTCCATTAGAACAACTGACACTTGAAAATGTGCTTTTCAGTAGATTTAAATATTAAGGGAGAATGGGAAGAAAGTGAGGAAAATACAAGGAATATTTAAACTATATAGTTGGGTATTACTGCTGTCCCATTCCACTATGGACGCATCTTTCATTCTTGAGCTTTTCCAAGTACATGTCGTTATGCTCACATGGATGATTTTGTATGATCTATAGGCTTTGTACTTTGTCACTTTGCTTTTCAGTTTCCAGCCTGACTCTCTGAGAAGGATCAACCTTTCTACTTGTCTTGTGGGATTTTCTTCCTAGCCATCTGTGGACCCATCTGCAAATCCCCTTGTATACCTACCACTGACTGAAGGCAAATGTTACTTCCAATATATACTGTTTGCATAGCCTTCCTGCCTCCAGTCTCAGAACCCCTTTGAATTCACCCCATACTCTTTACCAGACCTGTTTTATAGCTCCTATCAGAGCATATTTCTCTGCTTGGAAAGCCCTTTACCCTGGTTTTCTTTGCTAAGTCCTACTCACTCATCTTTGATGTCATTTTATTTTCACCTTCTGAATATGATGTAAGTCAGGGTTATTTATTTTTCTTTTTAAATTTTTTAAATATTTTGTTTATTTGAGAGAGAAAGACAGAGTTAGCGAGAAAGAACACCAGTGGGGAGGAGAAGGGGAAGCAGGGTCCCTGCTGAGCGGGGAGCCCAATGTGGGGCTCGATCCCAGGACCCCAGGATCATCACCTGAGCCCAAGGCAGACATTTAACCAACTGAGCCACTCAGATGCCCCCAGGGTTATTTATTTTTCCATACTTTATGTCACCAACATACCTTCAACACATCTCTTTCACAAACTACACAGGCCAGTGACATCCATCTTTCCACATTTCAGTTTTCCTCAGAGATTAAATGAGGATGCTAATCCATTTTATTGGGGGTGTTTTAAAGATTAAACAAGGAGCAGTCACATAAAGTGTTTCCACTCCTGCATGTATGTAATATTAAAAAATGCTAGGTATTAATTATTATAATTATTGCTTCTTATCTTACCTTTAAGGAAAAATCCATTAAAACCAAACATAAGCACACCTATACATACAGGGATAAATTTAGTAGCCCTAAACAAGGAAAGATTATGTTGCCCTCTACCTATGAAATTGAACAACTAAAAAATATACCAATATAACTGCAAGGATGTTAAGAGATTCTGATGCTTTTTGAGGACAGGTACTATATTTTTTGTTGAATATATCTTTTAAAGCACCAACTACGAGATGATACGTAAAAGTTTCTCTAACTTTTTTTTCTCTTAAAATGTTGATGCCTGAGGGCCTTTTGATCTACTTTTTGTGTATTTAAATACTATATATTTCCATAAAAGTACTAGAAGATTTATGTATAAAAGCTTTTAGCACCCCTCTTTCCCATTGTCCAAGTAATTAGGGCCTACAGTGTTCTTCATACGTAACGGTATTGATAAATAGTAGAACGTGTATTTTGGGCAAGATTGCAGTACTAAGCGCCCTCCTCCTCCTCCTCTTTTCAAGAACAAAAATGTTAATGGGAAGCAGGGAGATCTGAGCATAGAAGCCAAAAGGAAAAATGCCCTGAAGGAAACAGAGGGCAAGTTACCATGTGTGCAGATGGAGAGAAGTGAAACCAGAAACAGCCTACCTTCTTTCCTCATAATGAAGGTTGTGCGCAATCATTGTTTTTCTAGCTCCTTTCCCAAGTGGAGCAGTCTTATATGTGACATCACATTGCCTTGAGGATGGGTGCTGCCCAGATGGTAGCATTTCTCTCACTGAGGAGAAAGTTGTTTTAGGGATTAGGAGCTAAATTTGTGAGGGACTAGGCTGGGACACCTATTAGTCATGGTGGACTAGATTGGGGAATGTCAGGAAATTTTTTGCTTAGTTAGAAGAAGGAATTGGGCAGGGTCAAAGCTCAGATAACTGTATAATATTTTTTTAAAAAGCTTTATTGAGCTATAATTGATATACAAAACTGCAGTTTTTAATATATAAAATTTGTTGCGTTTAGGTATGTGCACACACCCATGAAACCACCACCAGAAGGTAGTAGACATATCCAACACACCCAAAAGTTTCCTTATTTCCCATCGTCGTCATTGTTGTTGTTTGTACAAAGACATTTAACAGGAGATTTATCTTCCTAACAAATTTTAAGTGTGCAATTCAGTGCTGTTAACTATAGGCAGTGTATCTTCACTCCCACATTTATTACAGCTTTATTCACAATTGCCAAGACAGGGAAATAATTTAAATGTCCATCAGTGGATGAATGGATAAATAAAATGTGGTATATACATATTATAGAATATTATTTAGCCTTAAAAAGGAGGAAATCCTGCCATATGCAACAACAGGGATAAATCTTTATGCTAAGTGAAATAAGCCAGTTACAGAGAGACAAATACTGCATTATTTCAGTTATTCAAGATAACCGTAAACTTTTCATATATTCTGGATTATACTCTTAGATGAGTGGTTTCCTGGTGTATCTACTAAAATTAATATATGCAAGAGTCTTGAGTTTTCACAGCACAAAAACAAATTAAGTGAGTCAGTATAGCAAGCCTGTTTATCTCAGAGTGTTAAACAAAACTTCTTTTGAAACACTCCAGGGAAGATTTTTGTTTTTTATGGTGTTTCTGTCATCTTCTTCAGGACTGTGAGTTATAATAAAGCTGCATTCAGTGAGAAGACTGTCTACAGACAATTTCCTGAAATCAGATTTCATTCATTAATGAATATTCTATTTCTTGAGAAGATTAGAATGTGGCAGCTACTCTGAAGTCCGGGTCAGAACACATCCACTCAATGCCCAGTGACCAGGACACATAAAGCAAATCCTGATGTGCTGAACTTGCACAAGCCAGATGTAAGCTATTAGACACAATTAGTGATTCAGATTCCAAGGAGCTGCTTTCCGTGCTGATGGCAAAAATGGAAGATATTAATTGCACTGCTTAGAGTTTCAGCCTCTTCAGCCGAATGAGATGTTTGTGATTTCCCCAGGAGAGTAAGGCTTGAAGCTGAAATATATTTCATGACAGATTGACAAATAGGGCAGCTTTTTAAAACATATTTTAGATTCTGGAATATAAAACATGAACAAAAAATTAAAAAAAAGGTTTTATGTATTTTCTCTCCCCAGTCCAAGTAAATTATTTTCAAAGGCTTACCTTCTTTTAACATTTCCAATATTTTTGCAAAAGTATTTTTCCTCTGTTTTGCTTATCTATAGAAATACATTAATGCTACATTCTATGAGTTTTTGAGCAGTTATAATTATACTTTGTGGGTGTTCAGATACAGGAAATAGCCAGGTATTTTAGTTTATATGTTGTTGTAGCTCCTGTCCCCTCCCCCGCCAAATAAAAGATGTCCACAAACTAATTAGTGGCAACTGTGAAGATGGTACATTTTGTGGCAAAAGCAACTTTGCAGATGTAATTAAGGTTATGGACCTTTAAATAGAAGATTATCCTAGATTATCTAGGAGGGCACGATCTAATCAATGAGCCCTTTAAAGCAAAGAATTTTCTCTGGCTAGAGGCAGAGGAGATGTGATAGAAGAAGTCAGAAGATTGCAAGAGTGATAAGGGGTGGAAACACCACTGCTGTCTTTAAGACATAGGGGCCCATGTGCCAGGACCACAGCATGGCCTTTAGGAGTTAAGTGTGGCCCTCCCAGATGACAGCTGACAAATTGATTAGATCCTGCCAACAATACGCATGGGCTTGGAAGCAGATTTTCCCAGAGCCTCTTGATAACAGCCCAGTAGTGTGTGCCTTGGTTTCCTGTAACCTGTGGAACCTAAGTAGAGAAAACTAGCTCAGCCAACCAGGCTTCTGGCCTGTAGGACTGTGAGACCATAAATTTATGTTGTTTTAAGGTATTAACGCTAATGGTAATTTGTTATGTTAGTCATGGAAAACTAAGATGCTAATTTATGTCCTAACCACTGTCAAAAAATGATTTGAGGTGAATTTTAATATAAACAGAAGCATAATATGTTATAATGAAATGTTTTAATAATTTAAGATTAATAAAATATTTAGCATCTATGTAGTAAGGATTAATTTATTTAAGATCAAGTCAGCAATAAATCCAGCTAACTGGAAACATACCAATTTTTCAGAAGAAATATACTTTTTCCTAATTTGAAATTCCAAAAGGATATTTTTCATTAATTTTTGTTATTTAACTTATTTAATTAATTTTAATGTAATTGTCAAAGAGCAGCATTATGGGCTTTTCCTGTTTGTAGAATATACAGAAAATTCATGAAATAGTTGCTTCTAATAGAGTTTTTCAGTAAATTTAAGAAATGACAACCAAAAATTCAGAGAAGATATTTCTTCATGATATATAAATGAGCATTATGTATATACTTTATTGGAGACCCAGAAAAGGGTAATAATGTAGAATTTGATATCAGGTACTTTTATCCAGAGTTTCCCATATAAACTGAAACAATTTAATAATAAACATAACAAAAATCATAATTAAATAGGGAAACAGACATAAGATTGTCATTTTTAGTGAAATAAGATGGTAAAAACAATTTTCTGTTGACTATCATTTTTTCATGAACAAAAGAGATTTTTTAACACCAAAATGTAGAACATACATCCTAACATAAAGATAAATACTTTAATTTTTATAACTTTAAAATATTTGAATATCTTTATTTTTTTGGTTTAGGTAATATAAGCACATGATGAAAAATTAAAATGACCTATAAAGGTATGAATTGAAAGGTCTGTTCCTACTCCTATATCCAAATACCCCACTATCCCTTTTCTCAATATATAACCTCTTCACCATTTCTCTATGCAGACCGAGGCAAGTATAAATATGCTATGCCTTCTTTTCTGCCTCTCTCATCTTTCACAAAAGACAACACTATAAACCTTCTATACCTTGCCTTTTTCAGTTATCTTTTAATTGTTTAGTGTGAGTAAAAAAAAAAATAGCTTTCTCAGATCTTTTCTATAGCTGCATGATATTTTATGTGGATGTACCTTAGTAATGAACATGAGTTATTTCTTTTATCATAATCAAAGTTATAGCAACTATTTTGTATGCATGTTAAATTTTTGTTTTTTACTCATAGTGGTGTATCTGAAAGTTAAAGTGTCACAAATGGGACTCTTGGGTCAAAAGATAATTGGATTTGTAATTTTGATAGCAGCTTCTCCAGTTACTTTCGTAGGAGTTTACAAAGAAATTGTGCATTCTACCAGCATTGCAATAGAACATCTGATACACTACGTGTTCATACTGTCAAACTACGCAGTTTTTCCTCAGTCTTGTGAGAAATAGTATCTATTTTGTTTTAATTTCCATTTCTATTATAAGTGAAGTTGATCAGCCTTTCATATATGAGAGCCATGTATTCTGTACTTTCTCTGTGATCTTTAAAATTATTTTCTGTATTCTGAATACAAGGCCTTTCATATATATGTATATATACATGTAAATATATATATGTAAATATATACATCATATATCAATATATGTACAAGCCAAATAGCATTTTCTACTCTGTGGCTTGTTTGTTACGTAACTGACTAATTCTTTTTTCTGGATGGCTGAAGTTTTTCTTCTAAACATGTAGAACACTTCAGAAATTTACAATTCCACCATCCACATATGAGAATATTAATTGCTCCAGTTTTACCAACACCTGTCATAGTTTTTTATTTCTTTTTCTTATTTAGCTATTCTGTTGGGTGGTAGTGATGTCTCATTGTGGCTCCTTTTGGCATTTATGTGATGATTAATAAAATTAACTCTTTCTTTTTATGTTTAGTGGCCATTTGGAAATGCTTTGTTATGAAGTACCTATTGAGATCTTTCATCCATTTTTTTTGAAGCCCTTTCATTTATTCTTTTTATTATGTTATGTTAATCACCATACATTACATCATTAGTTTTTGATGTAGTGTTCCATGATTCATTGTTTGCGTATAACACCCAGTGCTCCATGCAGTACAGCCTTCCTTAATACCCATCACTGGGCTAACCCATCCCCCCGCCCCCCTCCCCTCTAGAACCCTCAGTTTGTTTCTCAGAGTCCATTGTCTCTCATGGTTTGTCTCCCCCTTCGATTCCCCCCCCTTCATTTTTCCCTTCCTACTATCTTCTCCTTCTCCTTCTCCTTTCTTCTTCTTCTTCTTCTTTTTCTTCTTCTTCTTCTTTTCTTTTTTAACATATAATGTATTATTTGTTTCAGAGGTACAGGTCTGTGATCTTTCATCCATTTTTATATGAGGTTGCCCATCTTTTTCTTACTGGTTTGTCAGTGTTGTAAATGGAAAGCCTTTGTCAGATCTAAGTACTGCACATATTTCCTTCCAGTTTGTAGCTTGACTTTTCACACTCTTAATACTGTCTTTTGGTCAACAGATGTTTTTATAATGAGGCCCAATTTATCAGTTTTTTTGCCTATACTGTTAGCATATTTTCTATCCATTGTTTCTAGTGTATAGAAATAGAACTGAATTTGGAATATTGATCTTAGATCCAAAGATCTTTATGAACTCTGTTAGGTTTTTAGTAGTTATTTTTATTAATTTTATCCTGAATGAGCACATAAGGTATACTGTATCAGAGAGAGATTTCTTATTAAATACCTAATATTACGGAAATTAATCAGCCCTCCTTTGTCCTAGAATTCACTCTTAGTGTGATGGGATGAACACTAGGTCAATTTTTCTGAGGAGCTCAATACCACATAATCAAGCAATAAGAAATGACTTTTTTCTCCTTATAAAGGCAGTTGTCCCTATCTCCTCTTGGAAGTGTTTCCTCCTGACGCTAGCCATTTGGTACGTAAATAAAATCTCTCCAGGAACCAGATAGCTCACCTTGTCTCAGTTTTTACAACTTTAGGTGACTAGAACTTTTTGCAGGAGCATTAAGATCTTGAATTTTCTACAAATTCAAGTATAAATTCTAAAGTATAAATTTGCTTTTGGAAACTTAGCTGTTTTAGGAATTCAGTTATTCTCTCTGTGAATAATTTCTATTTTAATCTTTCCAATCCTGTCTTTGATTTATTTTCCTTGCCTTATTGTAACTTATATTTAAAATACAACATTGAATAGAAGTGGTGATAGTGGTCATAATTTTCCTGATCACAGAAAACTTTCTGGTAGTGTGTTTGAAATATTCTGTATCAATCTGAGAACCGCCTTATTTTGCTAGTTTGCCACAATTTATTGGCCATTAATAAGTGTTGGAATTTAAAAAAACTTTTACATCTATCCAGGTGAATCTATTTTATTTCTCCTCCTCCCCCCTTATCCTTCCCCTTGTCCTCTTCCCCCCCCTCTTCTTCTTCTCTTCATGTGATAAATATTACATATCAGTTTTCAAGTATTAAACCAATCTGTCATTATTGAAATAGAACCATTGAATCAGGATATATTAGACTTGTTGCATTTCCCAAATTTAGTATAATATTTTTGAGGGAGTTATTGCATCTGTATTCATGAGCAGGTTTGCTCTGTAGTGTTCTTTTATTTCTGTCAGGATTTGGTGTTAAGGTGCTGGCTTTCTGAAACACCTTGGAATTGGTCTCTTTTTTCTACATTATAGAAGAATTTGTGTATAATTGGTATTATTATTTTTTTTAAAGATTTTTTATTTATTTATTCATGAGAGACAGAGAGAGACAGAGGCAGAGGGAGAAGCAGGCTCCCCGCGGAGCAGGGAGCCCGATGCGGGACTCGATCCCAGGACCCTGGGATCATGACCTGAGCCGAAGGCAGATGCTTAACCAACTGAGCCACCCAGGCATCCCTGGTATTATTTTTTTAAATATTTGTGAGAATACACTGGGTAAAGTCATATAGAATTTTCTCTTTGTGAAAACATTGAAGAGATTCAATTTTTAAAGTAGGTATTGTACAATTCATTTTGGGAAAGCAGTGTTCTAAAAAATTGGGACATTTCATGCAATTTTTCAAGTAATTTGACATAAGTTGCTCACAATATTTTCTTATTAACTGTATAATATCTAGGAACAATAGTGGTATCCTCATTTTCATTCCTGATTGTATTTGCTTCTTATTTCTTGCTATAAAAATCTTCAAATATTAATTGAAGAGTAAGAGTAAACTTTAAGAGTATCTTGGGGGGCCCTGGATGACTAGTTGGTGGCTAGTTTGTTGAGCAACTATCTCTTGATTTCAGCTCTGGTCATGATCTCAGGGTCCTGAGGTTGACCCTGCATGCATTGGTTCTGCGCTCCATGGGCAATCTGCTTGAGATTCTTTCTCCCGCTCTCCCTTTGCCCCCCCTCCTGTCCGACAGGTGCTCTCTCACCCTCTCTCTCTAAAAATAAATAAATCCTGAAAAAAAGTAAGCTATTTTTTTCTCTTCTATTTTTGTTCTTTCCTCCTGTAATCTTAAAGTAGATATGTTTTTTAGTTTTTTAACTTCTTTTCTAACATGCATTTAAAAAGAATTATTTTCTTATTTCCCTAGTTTCAGCAGTATCCATGAGGTGCAAATTGTTTATTCCTTAAGTTGTGACTTAGTTTTTCTATATGACAAACATCTTATATATTTTTTTACTCTCATTTCTTGCCACCTTTGGACTAATCAATGTCTTAATATTCTATTTTTCTCCTCGATTAGCTTGATGTTATATATCTCATATATTCATTGAGATGCTTCCTGGAGATTAGAACATTCATCTTTGATTTCTTACAATCTAATATAATTGACTACATTTGGCACAACTTTTGGTACTTCCTGATGACACTAGGACTTAGAAAACTACTCAATTTTCCCCCTTTTTATGGAGTAACTGTGTATTTTTTAGTGTTCCATTTTATGTTCACTAATGGATATTTAACTACTTTTTTTTCTTTGTTGCCCCAGGGTTAAAATAAATATCTTTAATAATTTGTCACAGTCTAACTTCAAATTATATCATTTATATAAAGTTAAACTCTTATAATAGTTGTTTTATGATTCCTACCTCCGGTCCTTTGTGCTGTTCTTGTCATACATAGATATTCTCCATATGCTATGTGTTATATTATTACCATTTTTGCTTTACATAGTAAATTTTCTTCTGAGAAAATGTTTGTGGGAAAACTCTTTTATTTACCACATTTTTCACTTTTCATTCCTTTGTGTAGATCCAAGATTTTTTTCTAATAACTTTCTTAACTGCAGGTCTACTGCTGATAAGTTCTTCTAGTTTTCTATGTCTAAAAACACCTTATTTTGCACTTATTTTTGAAGGATATTTTACTGGAATAGAATTCTGGTCTGACTTTTTTTTTCTTTCAATATAAAATTGTTGTTCTATTGTTTTCTGGATTTTTTTTTTTCTGAAGAGTAGTTTCAGGTTTTTCTTCTCTTTTTTCCCTTAGATGAAATGAATCTTTTTTTTTTTTTTCCTCCTGCTGCTGTTTAGATGTCCTCTTTATCATTGGTTTCCTACTATACTTATTTCATGCCTTGGTGTGTTTTCCTTTGTGCTTATTTTGCTTAGGTATCCTTATCTTTCTTACCTTTCTTGAATCTATGGGATGATAGTTTTAATTAAACTTGGAAATATTTTGTCCAGTATTTTATCAATTTTTTTTCTTCCTCTTTATTTTGGGATTTCAATTTTAATTGTTACATCAGCTAACATTATCCTAAGGGTACTTGGGGTGCGCACATGCGCGTGTGTGTGTGGTTGTTTTCTCTTACTCCTCAGTTTGCATATATGCTGCTTTTTCTTCAAATTTACTGAATTTTCCTTCCTTGCATCATCAGTTGTTAAGACCATAGTGAATTTTTCATTTTTGTTTATGATTTTTAAGCTGTAGACTTTCCATTGTATTATTTCCATATGGAGTTTATCTCTTTTATCACTATGTTCATGTTTTCCTTTAACACCTTCTGCTCTTTGTAAGAGCTGTGTTGAAGCCCTTGTTTGCCAATTCCATCATCTCTATCATTTATGAGTATTTTTTATTAACTGGTTCTCTGTCTCAGGAGATATATTTTCCTGCTTCACATATTTTGTGGTATTTTTTATTATTTCGCCTGTTAGGAAAGTTATATTGTTGAATATTGGGATTTTGTTGAGTTGGAAAAATTCTGTGTTTCTCCTTTACTTCACACTACTAATAACAGTTCACTTCTGGCTACCAAATGTGTGGGGTTTTCCACACACATCAAGCAATCCTCTGACACCAGGTTGGTGTCCTACAATTTAATTAATTTCTGATAGTATCTACCTGGAAACAGAATCAGATCCTACAGATTAAGGGCTCAGTTGCTTAAGAGTGTACTCTGTCCCTCCACTAGATGGCATCCAGATTGTCACCTGGATTTCTGGGTGACCGCCTATGAACTGGGTTCCCACAAAGCTTGGGTTTGATAATTTGCTGGGACAGCTTACAGAACTCAGAGAAACAATTACATTTACCAATTATTACATAATAGAGGGTATGATAATGGATACAGATAAACAGATACCTAAAGAGATACATAGGGTGAGGTCCAGAAAAGTCCCAAGTGCAGGAGATTCTGGCCCATGGAGTTGGGATTTGCGTCCTCACAGCACATACATGTGTCCCCTCATCTGGAAGCTCTCCTAACCCTGTGCTTTTAGGATTTTATGGAGGCTGCATAAAGTAGGCATGATCAATTATTAATTCAGTCTTTAGCCCCTCTCCCTTTCCCAGAGGATGGGGTGGGGCTTAAAGTTCTAAGCTTCTAATTATGGTGTGGTCTTTCTTGTGACCAACCCCAATTCTAAAGCTGTCCAGGAGCCCATCAAGAGTTGCTTCATTAGAACAAAACACACACCTATCCCCCCAGGAAATTCCAAAGTAACAGGAAACTTGTGTATCAGGAACTAGCACCAAAGACCAAATATTAGAACAAAAGATGCTCCTTGTGCTCTTAACACTTAGGAAATTACAAGGTTTTAGGAGCTCTGTAACCAGAAACGGGAGCAGAGACCAATATATATATTATATAACACACATAATATATTTCTATTGTTGTTTAAGGAAGTTATCTTTCTTAAAAGCATAGAACCCAAATAGATTTGTAGTTAATCTGCTTACTAGTGGATTAGCTTTATATTTTTCAGACTTTTTATTAGTTTTGTTTTTAAGGTTATGATAAGTTTGAAGTTGCCTTTACTTTAGGGCTTCTTTAACCATACTACTGTCAAATAAAAAGAAAGAAACAGTAAGAGATTGTATTCAAAAAGAATAATGCAGTAGGAAGAGCACTCCTACCTCAGGATCTGTAAGCATCAGAAAATAAAACAGAGAAATTATTTTATTTTATAAAGGAGGACTGCATTAATTTCCTAGGGCTGCCATAACAAATTGTCACACACTTCATTGCTTAAAACAACGGAACTTTATTCTCAAAGTTTTGGAGGCCAGAAGTTAGAAATTCAGGTGTCAGCAGGTATGTGCTCCCTCTGAAGGCCCTAAGGGAGAATCCTTCCTTTTCTCTTCTAGCTTCTGGTAACTGCAGACATTCTTTGGCTTGTGTCTGCATTAATCCAATCTCTTCGCCTCTCCTTACATGGTCTTTTGTGTCTTCTCCTCTTTTGTCTCATGAGGACATAACCAAGGATGAATTCATCTCAAGATCCTTAGTTTAATTACATCTGCAAAGACACTTTTTCCAAATAAGGTAGCACTCCCAGATTCTGGGGGTTAAAACATGGACTTATATTTTTGGGAGGGGCAACATTCAGCCCACTACAAGGAGTTAGCAAGACTAGGAGGATTGAGACCAACAACTGGGAGTGAGCAGAGAGTATCACTGAAGCAGATCTACAGCAAATGTTCTTTGTGGTCAGCCAATTTCCAGAATGATCTGAAAAGGGGAGATGTTCTGCGTGTTAGTACTTGGTTAAGCTTGAGGGTAAACCAAAGTTCAGGGGCCTGTGGGAAGAAGTTAGGTCAAGCCCAGTCAATGGGTAAATTGTGGGCAAGTGTGAGAACTTGGTGACTGCTATAATAAAGCATTTCTGGAGTCTTTAGTTGAATGTTCTGGGTGTTCAGTAAGGTCTCTCCAATTTGGCTGGTAACGACTCAACTATCTCCTCGTCTTGTGTGAGTTCTTGGTATTATTTTTTACATCTCCCTAGTAGTTTGTTCTCTGGCATCTCTCATCCTAAATATGTATGGCTTATTGTTCAGTAACACAATCAAAGGGAGCCTTCTGTTGGCTTTTGGATCTCTTTTTCTGTATGGTTCCTTTTTTCACAGTAATCTTTCCCATTAATTCTAGACAGTTTGTCCTCTTTGAATTCGAAGATTGGGCTCCTCAACTTTGTCAGGACATCATGCCTGCTTGTTTTCCCTTTCCCTGTGCTGCAGTGTAAAAGTGCCTCTATGTAGAAATACAATAATCATAAACCTAAAGTCATTTCTTTCATATCATGGATTAGAATTGTGCAATGCCTCTTGTCTGCTGTCTTAAACATTTTTTCCATAAAGCTTTCCAGTTGTTGAATTGTTTTCAGTGGGCTGGCAAGTTCTGCAGTAGTTACCCCATCATGGCAGAAGGGGAAGCCCCCACAGCAGGGTAACTTTTAATTGGAACTCTCCATAGTTTCTTCACTGAAATCATTTTTACTTCATTATACTCAGGACTTTGTTCATTCTGTTGCCTTTTCCAAGGCTGAAAAATGACAGACTAGTTTTTAAAATTTATCTATACCTTTAGGAAGCCTTGGCAAGCATGTGACTTCAGTAGCAGAATTATTTCATTGCCATCATGATTGAAGTCTTCCACTGCCTTGTCTACTGGGTAGAACAATCAGGGACTTAGGTTCAATAGAATTGCAATGGCAAGTGTTCGACTATAAATATGAGGGAACAATGAAATGTGGATGAAATGGAAGCATTATATATTGACTATTGCTTTTATAAAATTTTTTTACAAAAACGAAGGAGAGTGGTACATTTTGATGGGATATCTGAAGTAACAGGATTGAAGAAAAAATGGTTTTGTTTGAGGTAAGAGGATATGTATATGCTTTCAGACTGAGAGAATAAATCATTTGGAAGAAAGATAGAGGCTGAAGAAAATATTTGACAGAAAAGAACCCAGCAGAGTTAGAAAAAAGGTGGAATTAGGGGAATAGGGTCTATGAGTAGAATTCTTTTTGAAAGAAATAGGGCTAGTGTTTCATCTAACTCAAGAGAAAGAAACACAGAAAAAGAAATATTTGTTATCGAGATCTTATTATGTGTCAGACTTGCATGCTAATTCATTCAATGCTTATGGGACAAACTAGGTAAACATTATTATTCCAATTTCAAAAATCAGAAATTGAGATTTGAAAGTTTAAATAACTTGCACGTTCTCCATCAGCAGCCAGTGGGAGCCTTTTACAGCAAAAATATATTCAGGTCATTTCTACTCCATATCTCTAGTGATTTCCCATCCTACACAGTCTCACAGCCAGTGGGCTGTGGCTTACAAGGACCACATGATCTGGCTTCCACATACCAGTCTGAACTACTCTCCTGCTTCTTTTGCATGGCACATTCTGTTTCAGCCATTTGAACCTTACTTTTCTTTCCTCTCTGAACTCCCAGGGCTCACTCCGATTCCAAAACCTTTGCACTAGTATTCACCCTACTAGGAATTACCATTAGCTTTCTTATTGCATTACCTCAATCATGCCTCTGTTCAAATGTCTCTTCAGAGAGGTTATTTTTGTCCATTCTATTGAATATTACACTTCTACCATGATACTCCTCTCTTTATATCTCTGTAGCTGCCCATGTAATGGGTTTGTTTAATTTGTCATATCCACTAGAAGGTATATTCCCTAGGGAAGGCGCTTTGTTTTGCATGTTACTATTGTAGCCCCAGAGTCTAGATAGGTACCTGACACATGGTAGCTGCTTAATGAAAATTTACTGGATGGATAAATGAATGAAGAGCCATACAACTAACAAATCACAAGACCGCTAATTCCAAAATTCTTTTTCTTTTTATTCCTGATGAATAAGGGAAGGTGAGAATTCTCATATCATGTGGTCTTAAAGTTGTAAGTAGATAGCAAAGTCAAGAAGAGTATTTTCCTCATGGAAGCAGTAGAAGGCAGATCCTGATGTCTTCCCGCCCCCCCAACTTTATTGTTTTGCAATTGTGATAATCACAGTAAAAGCTAAGCTTGATTGAAGTTCTCATGTAGTGTGACTTCTAAAATGATAAGAGATACTCAAGAAAACATTAGCTTTAGGACTGGAAAAAAATAAATGAAGAACAGAATCTAGTCCTCCAAATATAAAAGTTGTATTCTAAATTAATGTTATGCAAAATATAAAAAATTATTTAGAATTTAACTAAAAACAATCAAAGCTTTTGTTTCAATAAACTTATTTTTGTTTGGTTAACTTGTGGCACTCTGAAGTCTGAATTTAGGTTGCTTTAGGTTTAGGTGAATTTAGGTTGCTTTATCCTTTATTTCAGACATGTCTTTACACAGGGAGATACTGCTTTGCAGCAGAATGTATTTTCCTAGATAGTATTTATTACATTATTTGAGGGTTTATAGAGGACAGGTCAGGGTTGACGAATAGAGGAGCTGGACTAGATTATACATCTGAAGAAATCAATAAATGCATAAACAAAATCACCTTTAGAAACTAAGGAGATTCGTTGAACACTTTACTGCTTAATTTACATTACAGCTTTTGTATGATGGAGTTTACCTTGTGGCACCAATTGTTTCAATAATCTTATCTACTTCATGAAAAAAACAATGAATTTGCTTAGCAGATGAAATAAAATTGTTTTACTTTTCATGTGCTTTGGGTTTTTTTGAATTTGGGTGTTATTGATGATGGTAGATAAACATTGAGTCACAAAGCAGTTTATACATGAGCACAGTAATTCTCCATCCTGTTTATTGAGGGCAGGTTTGAAATTGAAATGCCATACGCCATTATAAGGAACCAGTAGTTTATGCATGAGGGCAGCCTAGAGTAGTTTGCTGGAATTAATGTCATGGAAACTCTTGGAAAAGCAAATGAAACTCTGAAGTTATTTGTAATTTTTCTACTTACTGCTATTCTATATCCATTTTAAATATTGATTTTTTAAAATTTAAACTTAGGGATAATCATAAATATGGTAATATTAATGATAATTCCTGTTATTTCATTATTTCATAAATTTAGAAAGATAGATTAAAGTTAATGCTCTATCTTTCTATTGACTTCTTGGGCTCATTAAAACCATATTCATATAGCCATGTAATCAGCATAAATACCAGGAAAAGTTAAGTAAATCAGAAATGGACTGAAGTCAATGTGATTTGATGTAAATTTTCTTTTGAAGTTTCAAAGAGTTCTTGATTTTACCTGACCTGGTTTACCAAAAAAGCTAATAGTATGTTTCTCCATGCATAGGAGTTTTTATATACATATGTATATATAAAACACCTAACTGCAGGAGAAAAATGTTGTTTCTAAATAATGTTCTTGCTTCAACTAAATGACTATATAAACTTGAGAAAAGGAAAGGGGGATATATGTTAATTAATATTAAGCTGAAAATGATCTTGGGTGTTTAATTATATCTGAGAAACAAAAAAATTGTTAAAATACAAATGCTAGTTTTCACTTGTTCAGGTCAAATTTAGTTTCTTCACTACTAGCAATCCTTTATTCCATCCATACTTAAGAAAAATTTCTGAAATATAAAAATGAATTTGACTTGCTGATGAATTGATTCTGACATTATATAGATATTCTAAAAATTTATCTTAATCAGATTGCAAGTGATAAGTTATAGATATAAGCTTTATCAATAAATCCTGAGATAAGAGGTGACCTGGGGTATAACCTCCTTTTCTTATTTTTTTTTTAAGAATGATTTATTTTTCAATCTGAAGTATAGTTGCCATACAGTATTATATTAGTTTTAGGGATATAACATAATGATTCAGCATTTACATACACTATGAAATGCTCACCATGGATAAGTGTATAATATTTTAAAAAAATATTTGATTCCCTTTTCAAGAGCTTAGAAAAAGTACTAAATTTCTTTATACCAGTCACCTCATTTGAAAAATGCATACAAAAGAAGAGATAGCAGGAAGGGAAAAATGAAGGGGGGGAATCGGAGGGGGAGACGAACCGTGATAGACTATGGACTCTGAGAAACAAACTGAGGGTTCTAGAGGGGAGGGGGTGGGGGGATGGGTTAGCCTGGTGATGGGTATTAAAGAGGGCATGTACTGCATGGAGCACTGGGTGTTATATGCAAACAATGAATCATGGAACACTACATCAAAAACTAATGATGTAACGTATGGTGATTAGCATAACATAATAAAAAAAAGAATAATAAAAAAATGCATACAATAATATATTTTTTCCATTTCATGGAGATTTTCAAGAGCATCAAATGAACTTTTTAAAAAACTATAAGTGGATGATGAATCTTGGAATGAGGACAGAGCTGGAGAAATGCTGATGGCCTGGGTAGCTATGGAGATATTATTGCAGTGCCAGCAGATAGACCTGTGGTAGAGTTACTGAAAGAGAACATGGTGGAAGGAGAACTTCTAGTACAATGACTGTAACCCATGAGCAGAAAATTTGAACATGTAAAGCTAAAAGGAAAAGAAATTTAGTCAGGATGGAGACAATGAAGAAAACAGGAATAGGATAATTGTGAGCGAATAGAAGAAAGAAGATTGTTATTCTGAGATCACTGACTATGGAAAAAGAGGAAAATAGAGCACAGAATTAGCAATATTTATGAGCATCCAGGGGTCTGAGAGCAGTTTTCTGAAAGAACTATGGTAGGGTCTGTCACCACGATAAACTTAATTTATTTTGCATAGTTCAGGATACAGTTGGCTTCTCCAAATCTCAGGTTGCCTCAGTGTTAGTAATGTCTTCATTACATCCCAACACAGTACCACTTAAGAAGTTTAAGTGGGCTGATAGACACTAGAGTAAATCAAGGTGGTAGAAGATGGTATGGGAGGAAAAGGGTCAAACTATAAATCTACATTTTGTGGTAGAAAGAGCCCTAAGGGCAGAGGGGATGGAAACAGGGGCAACAATTAGTTATTTTTTTTGTCCTGGCTCTAGCATGTGTTAACCTATTATTTTGGGTAAACACCTTAATCTCACTGAACCTCAATCTTGCCATGTATAAAACCAGGATCATGCTTTATGTGACCTTCATAGGCAAAAACAGATGATGTGTAGGAAAGTACTTTGTGATCAATAAAACCCTAAATGCATATAAAATGACATAACTTTTCATTGAGGAACTTTGTGATGCTTCTATAGAGAGGCAATATTAAAAGGTTCTGTTGATCTCTTCAGCATGAACTAGTTGCTATATCACATTCACATAGTGGCCTGAAACGGAAAAAAGTGATGTTCTGATAGTCTAGAAATTTCAGAGAAAAGACAAAAGAGTTTGAGATGTGAAATGGAGATTACACATAGGAAAAAAATTCTGGCAAGTGGAGGATGGAGTTAATCACCTGCCAGGTATAGTTCATATAAGTTGAGAAGGATTATAACTATTTAGGGGACAGTCAAAGACATGCTATAAATGCGAGTCAAGAAATCATTTGAGTGTAAATGAACAGTAAAAAAAAGGTGTTCTGATGTGGAGTTCAAGGGCACACCTGTGCTCAGTAAAAGGGACTTTTGTAACCTCTCTGAGAAAGGAGGAAGATCATACATAAGCAAAATATTCAGAAGCTTTATAATCACCCTTTCTCTAAAAATGTCTTGTATAATGGATTTCAATTCTTAAAGACCCTGTTTTAGTTTATATTGGCCAATATTAACTGTTTAAACTGGGAGGAACTTTCATAGGATTTCATATTGGCAAACCAAGTGTTAGTGCCAAAAACAATTTAATTTATCCCTCTTTGGGTCTTAGCATCTATGTCCACTATGGGATACTATAGGGCCATGAGTGTTATGTGTATGGGGAATTTGGAGAGGACAATAGCCTGATGGTTAAGATGAGGCATGACTACTTTTTCTCTGTTTGGTAAGATTATAGGTGGTGCCTTGTTTAAATTTAGTGGGATCTCCAAGTAGATCTATAATTTGAGTTTCAGTATTAAGGCCATTAGGGTTGGCCAATTGACCTATTTCCGCAGATGTTAGAGTTCATTCAGAACCTATGTTTTAGAGGTCCTTTTAAACTTTTGTTGTATAACTCCTTTTAGTAAATTTTGGATATCTGTCTAAGTTAAACTGAATTGTGGGCCTCTTTTTCAGGTTTTAATTTTTTATTTTCTCCCTCTATATCCAGATTTCACATATGCCCACCCCACCTTCTCTTTCTGTCTCTCTAGTGCTCTCTCACTCTCGCTTTTACCCGCTCTCTCATTCTCTCCTGCTCTTTTCTTCTGTCTTGTGGTAACCAGATATATTTTGGGGGTGGGGAGAGAGATCCTCTCTAACCTGCTTACATTTAAATATTCATCCAGAGAGCTTCAAGTCAGTATCATCAGGGTTAGGGGCCTCATGGCAGTGACAGAATTAACTCTTTGTGTGTATTTGTCCTATAACTCCAAGGATCAGAATCCTCTTTTCAACTGAGACAGAGACATAGGCGGCATCGGGAGCAATAAGGGCATTTTGTAGGGTCTTCATACAAATCAGCAACCCTACTTTGATGTTGTCCACATGAAGAATGTAGAAATATTGGTCCACCTAAAGATTTCTGTGCAAATATTCTTAAAAGTATTATTTATAATAATAAAGAAAAAAGAAACTAGAAACAATTCAAATGTCCATTAACTACCAAAAGGATAAGCAACTTTGGCAAATTGGCATATTGCTACTATGGAATATTACTCAGCAAGAAAAGAGAAAATATTAGCATTCACAAGAGTATGTCTAAATTTTTAAACATGGTAACTGAAAATAATCACAGGAAAGACTACATCCTGTGTGATCCAGTCATATGAACTTCTAGAAAACATTGATAGAGGCAGAAAGCAGACTGGTGGTTTCTTGAGGCTGTAGATTGAGAGAAGACATTAACTGCAAAGGGCCATGAGAAAACTGGTAAGAACAATGGAACTGTTCCCTCTCTTTTTTTGTAGCAAGAGTTTAGCATCTGTACCCAATGATCAAAATTCCTCAAACTATAAAGTGTACTGAAATGGGTGAATACAATTTAAACAGTTAAACTATGAGATAGAATCAGGTTTTAATTTGGACTTTGCCAGTGTTTACTTTTGTGGCATTATGTAACTTCTGCAACTTTTCTGATTTTTCTGTGTAAAATGAAGAATAACACCTACTTGTCATGGTTGTTGTCATGATTACTGTAATAGATAATACATGCTTAGAATTGTGCAGGTCACGTAGTTTATTACATAAGAGAAAATGAGACTGATTATTTTTATTAGCAGCAAAAAGACATCTTGAGTCAGAGAAGAAAACATTAAGTTGTTTTGTGTATCAGATTATTTGGTCATAAAATCCAAAGAATATCCATATTCATGAATTAAATATGAAGATTGTTTAAATGCTCTTTAAAGTGTAATTATTTTAAAAAGCTTAATTTCTACTGGGAGTTCTTTTAAACCAAATGTATTTGATGATTACCTACAAATTCATGGAGTATTTAAACTCTTAAGATTTTTGTTTGTTTCAACAAACAAAAGATAGAACTAAACACTACCCAACAGAAAATTTGACAAAGCAGGAGGGCACAAAAATGGGAGAGGAAATTGATTCAGTCATGTTATCCATGGAAGCACCATATTTCAGACGGTGAGAGCAGTTTTTCAGTTTCTTTTTTTAGGGGCGGGGTAGTAGGGTGGTTCTGTTTGTTAAATTATTTTATCCAGGATCTTATAATTACAGTTCCAGAAAAAAAAAAGTCTAATTGTGTCACATGGAATGAATGTATCTTTGGCTAGATGTATCTGAAGATAAATTATCAGTAACTTACAGAAAAGAGAAAATTGATTGTTAAGAGAGAATAATAGTGATAAAGTAAATGAGGGAAAGGAAGAGAGAATGAAGACGTAGGGGATTACAAATGGAAATAAATGATACCATCATAAAATGTGTTCAACTATTCTGTAATTAGTACTGTTTCAACACTTTAGAAATAAGTCAGCTAGCAGCCTTAATAATATGTTTTGTCACAACTGATTATTTAAATGGACCTTATTACTTAATATGTGTAACATAATATTGCCTGAGAGTTAAGAGGAAATCTCCAGAAAATCCCTTATGATTACCCTTTTGTGATGGAAGAATTCTCCCTCTTTTTAGACAATGGAGCAAACAGTTTTTTGAATATTAATATTGTTATCTTAAATTTGCCTTATCCACACCCTGAATAGGATGTTTTTTTTCAGTGCTGCGCTCATTTGTAGGTGCTCTAGCAAACTGTTAAATCATTTGGGAACCGTTTCTTTCCCAAACACCTGCCTTCACCCTTCATGCCTTCTCTTTTATTCTTTCCCATCCCTCTTTCTCTGGCTCCCCCAGTAATTTTGAGCGTTTTTTTTCTTAATTTAAAAAGATAAAGCTACTTTACTCTTCCCTTGTTATTCCTTTTTTCCATATCATACCGTAGAATGGAGAGAAAGAGTGGAAGTTATGAGAAAAAGAGTTTATTTGTCATAGAAAAATTTGTCCAATTTGGTGTTTGACTAAATAAAAGATCACCCCATTTCCAAAACATTCTACTTCCTGGGAAATAGAACTGGCTTTGGTCAGTGTTTGTTTTGAGCAGTCCTATAGTGATTTGGTGAAACTCCATATTCCATAAATAAATGCCAATTAAATGAAATTCTGTTTCTCATTCAAGCAATGGGAAATTATAAAATTCAGTTCTGGCAAGGGTGAAATGAGATTTACTTACTCATCTGCAGTTGTTCTAGACATAAGACCTACAATAACAGTCCTGGTATTAATCCCAGTTTCTAGATACAAAGTGTATGACTGTGTTTTCTTGTTTCCCTTGTAATGTTGCATTCATCTTTTAATGTTTCCTAGTCTGAAAGTTATAAAATGTAACTCGTTATTTTAATTTACATTTCCTTCAGTCTTATATTTAAATAAGTTTTCATTTTTTATTTGCATTTACTCTTCTACAAGTTGCTTATTCACATACTCTGTCAACTTTATTTTGTCTTTTTTAATGAAATAATGAGGTTCTTCATATATTATGCTTAACAACTTTTTTTGTGGTCAAATTTACTACCAGGTTTTTTTTCCCCCAGAATATCATTTACTGTGACCTCATTTATTGTGTGATTTGTCTTCTGCCAAACTGTTGCACCATAAAGCACAAACAGCTGTACTTTCTATAATTTCCTGGGCTACTGCTTGTTAAGATATGCTAGAAACTGGGTCTGAGCTGCAATAAATACAAAATGTAAAATCACCATATGTATATAAATAGGGCCAGAGAAGGAGCAAAGTTGATTACAGTAGTCTGAAAACAAAATCTGGGCCCTGGAAGACAAATAAAATAGCTTTTAAAAATATGTTAATGAAGTTAATATACATACAAACACATATGTATATTTTACAGATCTATGTATATATGCACGCATATACATATGCACACATGCATAAAACACTTAAGGATAATTATATATGGCACTAAGTTGAATTTCTGGAATTAAAAATACTCTGTAATTTCCAAATGTAGCACCTTGAAGTTTGAGTAGAAATATCTTTATATAATGAGCAAAAAACAGCAAATGATGAAAATCTTGTGCATAGGTTCAGCAAGCTTACACATATAAATGGAAAGATTCGTTTTCTGCTAACTTCAGTATTCATTTGAGGAGAGAGTTAAGAGAAAAAAAAATGCTTTCTTATGAGTGGGGTATGTTTTCCCTTTTCATCAAGTAACAATTTGGTGAAACTCAGTATTAAATAAATGCCAATTAAACAAAATGCTGTTTCTCATCAAAGAATGGGAAATTATCAAATTGATAGCTGGCAAGGGTGAAATGAGAAGTGCTCACTCATTGGTAGCTGTTAGGTATAGATGAGAGAAGGAAATTCTATATGTATTTGTGTCTCTAGAGTTTTGTAGCAAATTGAGAATGTATTGCTTAGTCAAAGGAATACAATGGAATTTAAGTCAAAAGCACCAGGAAAAGCCATGTGAATTCACACTCAAGTTCAACCTAACTGAAAAAAGAGTGAAATCTTGCCATTTGCAATGATGTGAATGGAGCTAGAGAGTATTATGCTAAGTGAAATCAGTCAGAGAAAGACAAATGCCATATTATTTCACAGATGTGAAATTTAAGAAAGAAAAATAAGCAAAGGAAAAAAAAGAGAGAGGGAGACAAACCAAGAAACAGACTCTGAATTATAGAGAACAAAATGAGGATTACCAGAGGGGAGGTGGGTGGGGAAGGGGTGAAATATTTGTTGGGGATTAAGAAGTGCATTTATGATAAGCACCTGGTGATGTATGGAAGTGCTGAATCACTGCATTGTACACCTGAAACTAATATTACACTGTATGTTAACTAACTGGAATTTAAATAAAAACTTTAAAAAAGAGAAGAAAATGAGTAAATAATCCCAGTATTGATAAACTAATCTCAATTATGTAAATGTTTCCAAATGAGCATCCATTTCAATTCTCTCCAGATGTGTTTATGATAGACTTTTTCTTCCACTTAAACAACACTTCGTGTGAGTGACTTTTGCTTTTTGACAAATGGGAAGGTTTGTAATATATCATTGTGGTTAGGATTTGAAATTTCTGCTTAATAAAGTTAAGTACATTATCATATGGCTATTAAGCAATTCCACCTTTTCTTGGTGGAATAGATGTTAGCTTATTAAATGATTGTCTCTTTTATTACACCTATTATCTGTCTGGTAACATACGACTAGTCAAGGAAGCACTATATAAATAATATCACCCAAATGCGTAATTCAGAACTACACTCATGAAAATTCAATTTAGCAAAATCTGTGCCTTCATATGTACCCTCCAAGATGTTGGTAGCTGGGGACAATGGGTTAGTGGCAGATAGGTGAGAAGTTGTTTGGTACTGGGTATATTTTGAAATAGTAGAGATGAGATGTGCTAAAGAAATTGAATATGCGATGTGAAAGCAAGCACAATTTGTGATGAGTCCAAGATTTTGTCCTGGATGGCTGGAAGAATATAGTTGCTGAGATGGAGAATATAGTTAACTGAAATGGAGAGAAACAAGCAGCAGGTATGGAGTGGGAATGGAAGATGAGGAGTTTGGTTTTACAGATGTTATGTTTGAGATGCTTATTAAATAAACAATGTGATAGAGACGGTTGGATATAGGAGACTGGAAATCAGGGGAAGGGAAGGATATCGGCTGGAGAGTCCTTGGTGAATGGATATAAAAATACATAGAACCTGCTTTATGAATAAATGTTTAGAACATTGAATTATTTTAGTGCATACTTGCATATATTAAGTAATTTCTTAAAGTTCTGGAGTTTTTATGAAGTGCTAGGACATGATTATTTATTTGGAGAGCATTTTAGGAGCATCTCTGGACTACAAGGCCAGGCTTAAGGATTACAAATAAAGAGGCATAACCTATTCCTAGTGATACTACCATAGTTGAAAAAAGAAGATACTATTTGGAACACTTACATATTTTTATTAATGCTTTAACAATGGTGGGTTGTTATGGAATGCTCAGTATAACACGGAAAAGCTATTTGCTTATATAAAAAATGGCATTTCTTTTAGAATGCTTTGACTATTAAGATCTTACTGTGATCAAGAGCAATCTGAAATTTTTGAGCTTTATGAAGATTCTGTTACTTTAATTGAGTTTAAAATTTCAATTGTATTCAGTTAAGCTGAAATAGCAAAATTTATTTGGAACACTAGGCTTGGGGCAGAAAAATTAATATTTACCAACTTAAAATACTGAAAATAGAAGATACCTAACTGGATAGCCTATGAAAGCATTTTTAAAAATGTTTTGTAATAGCTCATGCACTGGGAATTTTTATAAGAATTTGGTAAGTACCTGTGAAATACTCTAAGAGGAAGTGATACATAAGAATGGAACTGAGTACAGCTAAAAGAAGTGGGGCAGATTGAGCACTGATAATACTTCATCTACTATGTGATTGGGAATCCAAGGGATTCTAAATATTACTTCTCTATCTTAATAGTTTATAAAATAGGTTGTCACCATTCCAGTTAATCTCCTACTTTCCAGAGCACATCTCCGAAGATGTGCATGAAAATCCACTTGTCATTTTCTCTTGCCAAATAAAAAGCTGCTTATTTTGTTTGCCACATTTTTTTTTTCTATGGGTAACATTAGAAAAGAGTAAAGCTGAGGTTTCATGTGTTAATTGGGTTTGTAGAACTTGGAAAATAAAATAACCTATTTCTTAGTAATAATCTTAAAGCACAACAGACACAGTTATACATATAAAATAACAGCTTCTCATTACCACTAGTGTCTAGCTATGACATCCTTCTATTTGAAATGCAAATCCTTGTGAACACATATTTATGTACTTCTAAACATAGAGCAATCTACTAAGAGTTCAGAGAAATAAAGAAGTTGACTTTATGGTTTTCACAAAGGCTTTGTTGTCTTTATGAGCCAGTAGGAAGGTATTAAGTACCATGAGTGTGATTAGGCAATTAAAAAAGGAGTAGTTTCTAAAATTCGAAAAAGATTTGTGTAACATTGGAAATTGCTCACTTAGAATGAATAATGACTTAATAGGGTAAAAAGTGCTGAGAAAAATCCATATGGGGGGAGAAGCATACACAAAAGTATGCGCATTAAATTGAATGTGGAACAACCAATAAACCAATTTGACTGAAATGTAGTGTCATGTAAGAATATAGTAGTAAGTAAGGATAAAGGTAGGACTTCATTGTGATAGACCTTGATTGCCAGCTTATTTGGATCTTACACTGTGTGTATTGAGGAACCACTGAAGCTTTTTGGAGAAAGAATGAAGGCCTTTAAAGCAGTTCTAGGAAGTTTTATCTAGTACAAATTACTGTCAGTGAGGTGAAATGTGAAAGGAAAGAGGTGAAAGACTCCCAGCAGAAAGCCTTGAGGGGAAATGAAGCCAACATTCAACTTGAATGGTGATGAAAATTCAGATGGAGTGATCAAACAAAAAACAGATTTGATATTGATCAGGTTGTGCTTGAATTTGGAGGGATGCATATCAGAGGTGAATCCTAGAATATGACCTGGAGCAAAATGTCAGTCTGACCACAAGAAATAGGCACTTGCGAACTTTACAAAATAAGTGGTAATGGAGGTTTATTGTCGGCATACATGGAAATGATGCTCTCTTGTCATGTTTATCTGGGTCCATGTGCAGCTAGGATTGTGATGTATTGTGAACTTGATGGAAAACCAAAATGATTATACCATATTTTCTGGAATACGGATTAAATTCTCTTGGTTTAGCCAGATTTGGCAGAAACTAAAGAAAGTTTATTTTCAGTGAATCTCATTTATGTTTACCTTGAATGAGCCCTGTATCTAATTTCATGAGCCCACACCCTTCCCACAAGGATAGTATCAATATTTATGCTCACTCTCACAAATTCAACTTTTTCCTCTCTGTTGACTTCTTAATAAAGCATTTAAGGATGCCAACATATTCCTTGCATATCAAGAAGTTACCTCTGTTATCTGTTCCACTGGCTACTTCCTTACCTTCTAACTCTCCTACTCTACTGAATCCTTTCTGATGCTCCCATCAGGGACCTAAAGGAAAGATCCATAGTTGTCACCTAAGTTTCTGTACCTCCTGCTTCTGGACTCCCATCAATTGCATTCAGGCTTAAGTCACTACCATTCCAGTGGGGCCCCACCAATTAGTGCCATTGATGACTTTACTATGTACCAACTCCACTGAATTCTCTCCATGGCTCATTTTTTTTTTTTAAGATCTACATTCTTTGACAGTACTGACCATTTTTTTTCCTTAAGAACTCCTTGCCCCTTTGGATTTTATGGATTGATTACGGTAGGTTTCCTTTCTACTTTTACAGTTGTTGCTTGACTGTATTTTTGTAGGTCATTCATGCTCTGTCTACTCTTAGAAGTCATGGTCTTCAAAATTCTCTTTTCATATAAACTTTTTCCTTATTCTCCATATGTGTTCAACCCGGTGATCAGACCCAGCATTTTATTATAAAAATCTAAAAAGCTATCCTTGCCACTTGTTTTTTTTTATATTGACCACACTTGAGATTGGCCTTTCTTGTCTTTCATCCCAAATCTAGTTACGTCCAGTTGAACACTAGTTTTACTGATCTGTTTCTAAAATATTTTACTTGTGGTTTTCCTCTACTTTCCTACACCATACCCTCATTCTCTTTATTGTAAGATAGCTTCATTTCAGGTATCAGTGCCTTTAGTGATTTATCCTTTGTACTATCTATGTTGTAGCCATATTTTAAAAATGTAAATATGGTCACTTTATCCTTGTGCTTAAAAAGCTTTTATATGTGTCCATATCAGTTCAGAATGTGTCTTTAGTATGATCCAGCACTTTATACCCTTCACAGTTTGGCCCTAACATAAATTCTAGGAAGTATTGGTGTGTGTTTCTCTCAACAGACATAATCATTAATGCAATTTTGTTGGTGTTAGGAACTCATTCAGGATAGATCCACAGAATCATGGAAGTTTATAGTGATAGAACATTAGGTCAAATATAATCCAGATGAAAACACTAATGCTCAGAAATGTTACTTGAATTGTCTAGGGTATAGAATTTGTTACTGACAGAAGAGGAACAAAAACCTTAATCTATCTCCTTAAGAGCTATTAGTCTCTCTTACTTGGCAGGGCAAATATATCTTACTAGTCTATGGAACCATGGCATCATTGAGTAGGTACAGATATTCTAAGCAACAGAAACACAACTTTATGTTGTTATACTGGTTATATTGATCCGCTTGTTGCTGCTTGGCAATTGCCAAATCTGTTTTGTATGTCTGGCTTCCATCCATATCTCGTCTGGGAATATCTATAATTAAAAATTCTCATGGGCAGCAGCTTATTTTTCTTTTCTTCTTTTTGACTTTTAATGGAAAATGAGGTGTTTATGATTGCAATTTCATAGTAAGGCACTGAATATTGACCAATGTTAATATTTTAAGTAAGGACTAATAAATAGAGAAATTCATGCTAATTATAAAATGCTTTAATATTAAAACAGGTAAAAGTAAGGAAAAAAGAACTATTGTTTCTTCCTTCTTACCATTCTCTTCCAGCAAAGGACATAATCTCTTCAAAACAGAATCACCATAAATGTTCATGTATTTTCCGAATGTGTTTACTTTTGTTCCCTTGTTTACTTCCCTGGTTGTGTTAACATGGAAAACCAAACTTGTTAAGGCTTCTGGACAAAAGGACCATTAGATACTTGACTTCACCTTCCTTTGGTTACAATGATTGAAGGAAGCATAGCTTAAAGATTTTCTTAAAACTTTGAGATTGTTTTCTTATTTTAAATCAAATTTGGGCAGAACCATCTCTTTATTTCCTTGGCCTGGTGAATAGCATATGGCCAATTCAATTTCCTAGTCTTATTCAAAGGAATGAAATCCATTTTCAAAGTTACCTGTGGTTAATAAGTTTGCAGAGGCATATCCAGTCATCAGAAACAAACCATTCATTCAAAAGACTTTTAAAATATAGTTCTAGTGAATCCCATGGTGACTTTTTAAGCATCTCACAAAAAATAATTTATCTTTCATCTCTCCTACTCTCCTAGATCCTTTCTGATTTTCACATCAGGGACCTCAAGTAAAGATCAATAGTTGCCACCTCAATTTCTGCATCTTCTGCTTCTAAACTCACATCAGTTGCTTTCAGGCTTAAGTCACTACACTCCAGTGGGACCACACCAACCAGTGCCATTGGTGACCTTACTGCTAACACCACTGGATTCTTTCCAGGGCTGATTTTGTTTTCAGAGAAATAACCCCTCTCTCCCAGTTGCTTCTATGGATAGATATTAGAGTCATTGTGCTTCAGATGCTGGAATGTACCATGAGATTTGGTTAACAAAATGTTGGGAGTTAAAGAGTTCATTCATTCTTTTGAATCAGTTAATAACTGATCAGGCATAGACTCAATGTGCAATTTTCCTTGCATGGATTATGCATTTTTGTAACTCTTTGCCCTTTAATTTAGCATTCTAAATTAACTCATATCATAGCCATTATCGAGGAAGATGACCAACTGCCACCCCCATATGTTTGCTTTAATTACAGATATTTCCATTTGAAAGTCACAAAACCCTACCCAATCCTTTATTCTATACAAGTTCAAACAAGGAGGACCAATATTTCACAAAATAATATCTTATTATAAGAGTCTTCACATAAAAAAAAGAAAAAAGACCTATGAAAATTAATGTCAGAAACCTAGCAGATGGCTCACACTAAAAGATTTGTTAATCTAGTTACATGAAGCTTAAAAAATCTTTGACAACTAATAATGCATAATAATTTTTTTTGGTTCCTGCTCATCACAGTAGCTCTTATGTAGATTTCATTTCTGTTAACTTGGTTTGGGGTGATTCCTCCCCTCCCTTCTTCTTGCTTTGCATGTTATGTCAAGCAACAAATAGTCTTAAATAAAAGTTAGTTTTACACAAATATTCTAAGTAAAAATTTATGCTTTGACTTTCTGGTTCCTTATCAATTCCTTATCAACTATCATTTGCCTTCTGGTTTATTCTAGAGCAAGCATTTATTATGCTCCTTTTATGTTCCAGATACTTTATAGTTGCTGTGGATATGGAACATGTCTTTTCATTAATGACCTCCCAGGGTAGGGCTGGGACAGACACGGCAACCTGTCCATAAGTGTACAAATAAGCTATATGGTTATCACTAGTGTGAAGCATCTCTCTACCTGGAAATATCAAGAAGTTATTTTTAGCATTGATAATGTATGGGCTAAAACTTGTAGGATCCTTAAGAATTTACTAGGAAGGGCTGTCCTGGTGGAGATGGGAGAGTGAAGGAAGAACTGTGAATTTCCTGAAGCTGACCCTTCCTTGGGTAACTTACCTCTGCCCCATTTTATGGGAAATTATTGTTTTTCTCAATCTAAATCTTAGCTAAGAAGCTTTTCTTTATCTGTCTCGTGTATTTTTATATACAGTGTTTTTCTTTGAAAACTAAAAGTCATCTTATAAAAGAAAAATGGTTTCAGGCATTGTAGAAAACAACAATTTAGGAAACTTATTAAAGGCTAAGCATTTTACTTATGCTATTTCATATAAACCTTTCTACACTACTATTATGGATATTCATTACAAGTGAATAAACTGAGAGATAGGTCAAGTATGTTACACATAAAGTAAGAGATTATGTCAGAGTGTGAAATTAAATCTTTATTACCTGTTTTCCTAGAATGGAAGAACACAGTAGTGCATGACCCTTGACTCTGCTTTTTTGTTCTTTCATTCTTATTAAAGTTCATTTGAACCTCCCAATTCCCATTTTTATGTATGCTATTCTCCCATCTCTGTCACTCAAATTGCTCCCAATACCTCAAGCCTCTGATCAAATGCATTTTCTGTATGAAATCTTTTCTGATTACTTATTATAAAACGTGAGTTTCTAAACAAATTTTCCTCCTTTGCCTCAGAACAATGATCAGGGCCCTGATTAAATGAATACTTTTGTGAATTCTAATCCCACAAATCAAAAACTTAGAAATTTAACTGTTATGTTATCTAATTTTAATCAGTCTCTTTTAGGCACTACAAATCCATAGCATTGCCTCCTTCGTGGTACTAGAGAAGTCCAACATACAAAGACATGACTTGTATTGCCATACAGCTAGATGGACCTGGATCCCTTAGGATAACACTTTGCAGCAAGTCTCTGTAAGAACATCCAATTCTCTTAGGAATAATCTTAGTTGCTCTTTCTAACACTAAGGTAGCCTCCACTGCTGCTTCTTATTTATATAGTTCGTGGTCCCACTCTCTCAACTTCAGAAACATAGCCCTACTTATACTAATAAGTATATCTTGCTATAGCTGAACTTCTGCTTGACTGAATATGCTTCCATATTCCAACTCAAAAGGAGTTGAGAACTGCAAAATTTCCATTGCTGATCATCTCATCTAAATAACTTCTTGACTAACCCATCTTTGGCTACTTGCCGTGTGTCAGTGTTATCTTAGTTAAGTATTACGTCAACCATAGTTCAATGACAGGAAATAGGAAGCTCTTTATTTTAAGCAGAAATGGATATGGGAGTCTGCCTCAGAAATTACTGTTATAGCTATAATGCAGGATCTGCTACTGCTCCTTCACACCACTGTTATACTGGCTGGATGCTTAACAATGACAAAATTTTTGTGGTGGCATGTTGGTTTGCAGTTCTTACAGGAATACAGCATGGTTTTTGCTTTACTATTTTTGCTAGGGTGTGATAATTTCAAAACTTCTACTTAGATCTTTCTACAAACCCATGGATCAAGGTCCTGATATTGGTGATATTCTATTTGCCCAAGTAGGTCTTTTTATAATTAAACTTTCAGGAACTAGGAAACTAAATGCAGAGTAAGTTTGTAGACCCATTGAAACAACTATGAGGTAATTCTCACTCACCTTGCAATAAACCACATCTGAGACACAAGACTTAATATGGAGGGAACTCACATATAAATTATATCCTTTTAGTCCCACACAAAGCTGAGGACCCCTTTCACTTTCTTTTCTATTTTTTGTTCAGTAACTCTTTATTGAGATGTAATTGACATGTTAGTTTCAAGATGTACAACACAATGATCCTATATATGTATATATTGCAAAATGACCACAATAAGTCTAGTTAATAGCCATCACCACACATAGTTAAAAACATTTCTCTGATGGCAACTTTTAAGATTTACTCTCTTAGCAACTTTCAAGTATACAATACTGTGTTAACTATAGTCACCATACTGTACTATACATGCCCAGGATTTATTTATTACTGGAAATTTGTACATTCTGACAAGCTTCACCCATTTCACACCCGCCCCCCATCCTCCGACAACCACCAATCTGTTCTCTGTAACTATGAGTTTGTTTTTAAATTCCACATATAAATGTTATAATAAAGTATTTGTCTTTCTTTGTCTGACTTATTTCACTTAGCATAATGCCCTCAAGTTCCATTCATGCTGTTGCAAATGACAGGATTTCCTTCCTTTTTATGGCTAAATAAGAATCCATTGTGTAAATATATACCGCTTTTTCCTTTTCTTTCCCAGTTTTATTGAGATCTAATTGACATATAGCATTGTATAAGTTTAAGGTGAACAGCATCATAATTTGACTTACCTATATTGTGAAATGATTAACAAAGTTTTTGTGAAATGATTAACAAAGACAATATCCATTGTCTCATATAGATACTAAAAAAAAAAAAGAAAAAAAAAGTATTTTTCTTCTTGTGATGAGACTTCTGTGAACTGCTCTCTTAACAAATGTCAACTGTACCAGACAGCAGTGTTAACTATAGTCATCATGTCCTTACATTACATTCCTGGTAGTCATTTATCTTGTAACTGCAAGTTTCTACCTTTTGGCCACCTTCATCCAATTCCCCCACCCTCCATCTCTGGTAACCACAAATCTGATCACTTTTTCTGTGAGTCTGGTTATATTTTTTATTCCATGTATAAGGGACATCATACAGCATTTGTGTTTCTGTGTCTGACTGATTTCACTTAGCAAAAAACACCACAAAAGTCCATTCATGTCACTGCAAATGGCAGAATTTTCTTTTTTGTGCTCAACAATACTCATCTATTTATCTTGTAACTTCTTTATCCACTCGTCAGTGGACACTTAAGTTGTTTCTATGTCTTAGCTAGTGTAAATAATGCTACTATGAACATGGGGGTGAGGATATCTCTTTGACATGGTGTTTCTGATTCCTTCAGATAGAGTCCCTAAAGTGGAGTTGTTGGTTCATATGGTTAATTCTATTTTTAAATTTTTGAGAAACCTCCATCCTGTTTTCTATAGTGGCTGTACCAATTTGAAATCTCACCAACAGCGTGCAAGGAATCCCTTTTCTCCATGTTCTTACCAGCATTTATTATCACTTCTCTTTTTGATGACAGCTATTCTAACAGGTATAAAGTGCTATCCTGTCGTGGTTTTCATTTGCATTTCCCCTTTGAGCATTTTTTCATGTACCTGTTGACTATATATCTTCTTTAGGAAAATGTCTAGTCAGGTCCTTTGTCCATTTTTTTAAATTGAATTTTTTTGTTTTTGTTTTTGCTGTTGAGTTGCATGAGTTCTTCATATATTTTGGATATTAAATCCTTATCAGATAGATTATTTGCAAATATTTTTTCCCATTTCATAGGCTGTCTTTCATTATAGATATTTTTTTCTATGTAAAAGCTTTTGTTTGATGTAGTCCCACTTATTTTTTACTTTGTTGCTTGTGCTTTAGGTGTCATATCCAAAGAATTATTGCCAAAATCCATGACAAAAAGCTTTTTCCTTATGTTTTCTTCTAGGAGTTTTATGGTTTCTTATATTTATGCCCTTAATCCATTTTGAGTTAATTTTTATGAGTGGTGTAGGAGAAGAGTCTAGTTTTATTCTTTTACATGTGAATATTTAATTTCCCCAGCATCATTTATTGGAGAGACTTTTTTTTTTTTTCAATTGAGTAATTTTGGATCACTTACCAAATATTAAATATATACATGAGTTCACTTTTGAGCTCTTAGTTCTTTTTTTTTTTTTTAGATTTTATTTATTTATTTGACAGAGAGACAGTGAGAGAGGGAACCCAAACAGGTGGAGTGGGAGAGGGAGAAGCAGGCTTCCCGCCTAACAGGGAGCCCGATGTGGGGCTCGATCCCAGGACCCTGGGATCATGACCTGAGCCGAAGGCAGATGCTTAATGACTGAGTCACCCAGGCACCCCTTGAGCTCTTAGTTCTGTTTCATTGGTCTATGTGTCTGTCTTTATGCCAATACTATACTCCTTTGATTACTATAGCTTTAAAATATAGCTTGAAATCAAGAGATGTGACGTCTCTTGCTTTGTCCTTCTTTCTCAGGATTGCTTTGGCTATTCAGGATATTTTGTGGTTCCATATGAATTTTAGGATTTTATTTAATTCTGTAAAAATGCCATTGGAATCTTGATAGGGATTGCATTGAATTTATTTGGACATTTTCACAGTATTATCCATGAACATGGGATATCTTTTCATCTGTTTGAGTCCTCTTTGAAATCTTTCATCAGTGTCTTGTAGTTTTCAAAGTAGAGATCTTTCACCTCCTTGGTTACATTTATTCCTAAGTATTGTATTGTTTTTGATGCTATTGTAAATGGGATTGCTTTCTTTGATTTTTTCAGACAATTCACTGTTATTTTATTAAAATTTTACTGAACTGTGTATATTAATTTTGTATCCTGCAACTTTATTGAATTTAATTATATCTGACAGATTTTTGGTGGGGTCTTTAGGAATTTCTATATATAAAATCATGTCATCTGCAAATAAAGACATTTTCACTTTTTCCTTTTAGATTCTGATGCCTTTTCTTTCTTTCATTTAAATTTTTAAAAATAATTTTTTTTTACCTGATTGCTTTGGCTAGGGCTTCCAATATGATGTTGAATAGGAGTGGTGAGAACAGGTACCCCTGTCTTGTTCCTGATCTTAGAGGAAAAGCTTTCAGCTTTGAATATGATGTTAGTTGTGGGCTTATCATATATGGCCTGTATTATGTTGAAGTACATTTCTTCTAATTTGTTAAGAGTCATTATCATGAATGGATATTGAATTTCGTTGAATGCTTTTTCTGTGTCTACTGAAATAATCCTATGATTTTTTTCTTACATTCTCTTAATCTGATAACACATTTTTTTTGATTTGTATGTTAAACCATGCTTGCATCCCAGGGATAAATCCCACTTGATCATGGTGAATGATCCTTTTAAAGTGCTGCTGAATTCAGTTTGCTAGTACTTTATTGAGAATTTTTGCCTCTATATTCATTAAGAATATTAACCTATAGTTTTTTTGTAGTGTACTTTTCCGGCTTTGGTATCAGGGTAATGCTGTTCCCATAAAATGAGTTATAGAGTATTTCCTCTTCTGCAATTTTTGGGAAGAGTTTGAGAAGAATTGGTATTAATTCTTCTTTAAATGTTTGGTAAAAATTCACCAGTGAAGCTATTTGAGCTTGTCTTCATTGGGTTAATTTTTATTACTGAATCAATCTTTTTACTAGTAATTGGTCTATTCAGATTTTCTATTTCTTCCTAATTCAGTGTTGCTAGGTTCTATGTTTCTAAGAATTTTTCTGTCTGTTCTAGATTTTCCAGTTTTTTTGGCAACAGTTGTTCATATTAGCCTCTTGAGGAGGTGAAAGATCTGTCTGGATGGTCTATCCATCATTAAGAATGGAATATTAAAGTCCCCAACTATTATTATATTGCTATATATTTTTTTAGTTCTTTTAATTTTTGCTTCATATATTTAGGTGTCTGATGTTGGGCACATAAATATTTACCATTGTTCTATCTTCTTGATTTATGGATCCCTTTATCCTTAATTGTTTTCTGGCACTTGTGTAGATCCATTTTTCCTCATTTTTTTTATCCTGCTGTCTATTTTTGTGTTTTGATGTCTGTTGGTATCAGTATGCTTTGACTTCTTCATCATGTTCTTTTGCATATTAACTACAGGTTTTCCCCTTATGATTACGATGAGGTTTACAAAATATCTTAAAATATTTTAAACTCATAACAATTTAACTTGGATAGCATTCCTAAACTTTAACTTTTTTACTTCTCCTCCTTCTTTGTATTTGAGGTTATTGATGTTACGGTTTACATATTTTTTATACTTGTATTCAGTAGCAGATTATTGTAGCTAAGGTTATTTTATGTTCCTGTTTTAACTTTAGTTTTTGGTTTGTTTTTTAACTAGGGTTGTAAATGAATTATAAACCACCATTATCTTCCTACACAATCTTTGATTATATATTTAACATTACCCATCAGTTTTATTCTACCTTATGTTTATATAATAATGTCTTTTTCTTCCACTCAAAGAACTCCCTTTAGCATTTCCTGTAAGGCAGGTCTAGTGGTGACAAACTTCCTCAGATTTTGTTCTGGAAAGCCTCTATTTCTCCATTTCTGAAGGAAAGCTTTATTAGTTACAGAATTTGGGGTTGGTGGTGTTTTTCTCTTTATATTTTGAATATATCATTTCATTCTCTCCTGGCCTGAAAAAGTATTATTGAGTAATCTGCTGATAGTCTAATGGGTATTTTCTTGTACATAACTTATCTCTTTTATCTAGCTGCTTAAAATTTCATTATTGTGTTTGATTTTTACAATTTTAGTATGTGTCTTGATTTAGCCCTATTGAAGTTCCACCTGTTTGGAGTTTTTTGGACCTCATGGATCTGGATTTCCATTTCTCTTCCCAGGTTTAAATTTCTAGCCCTTATTGTTTTAAATATACTTTCTGTTTCTTTCTCTTTCTCTTCTCTTTCTGGAATACTCCTAATGCAGATATTGTTTCATTTGACTGTGGTCCATAACTCCTGTAGGCTTTCTTAACTCTTTCTCATTTTATTTTTCCTTTTTGTTCCTCTTATTGGATAATTTTAAATATTCTGTCTTCTTGGTCATTGATTCTTTCTTCAGTTTCATTAAGTCTGCTTTGAAGCTCTCTACTGAGTTTTTTCAGTTCAGTTCTGTATTTTTCAGCACTAGAATTTTTTTATGGTTTCTATTTCTTTCTTAAACTTCTTGCTTTGTTCATGCACTGCTTTCTTAATTTCATTTAGTTGTCTGTGTATTCTTGTAGTTCACTTCTTTAAGAGGATTATTTTGAATTATTTGACTATTCACAGATCTCCATTTTTTTTTAGTGTCAGTTATTATTGGAGCTTTATTAGTTTCCTTTGGTGGTGTCATGTTTACCTGATTTTTCATGTTGGTATTTGCACACTTGAATAAGCAGTCTCTTCTTCCAGACTTTACAGGTTTGCTCAGGCAGACACAGTCCTTCAACAGTTAAGCTCAGATAAGCTCAGTTCGGGTTTCTGGATGTGTTCACTGGTAATGTCCTTGGGCAAGTGTGTTTTGCTATCATGGTCTGTTTTGGGGAGATACCACTGTCTGAGCTCTGAAGTCAGAAGGGGAGTGCTACCAGCCAAAACAGTTGGATAGGACTGCTGGCTTGGTTCTCAAGAGAAGCAAGGCTATGGAATGGGCTCCACAGTTGCCTGGGTTCTCTAGTCAGGCTTACTAGATAGTTGGGACTGGATACTATACTCAGTATTAGGAGGGGCTTTGAATTAGTTTTCCTACCTTGGTAAGGCAGTAGAATAGGCTTCAGGCCCTGCACAGCTCATTGTTTGGGGACCTGAATCATATAAGACTAGGAACTGAATTTCCTGGCCAGATGGGGCCACCAGTTTTGCTCTGCAGACAGGAAAACCCAGAGGCTATGCTCTCTGTTTAGTACCACTGCAAGCAGGACTATTGGATAGGCTACAAATCTTCCTGTGTGGTCTGGCTAGGTTCCTTGGTTGAGAAGGTTGAAAGCTGTATTCAGTATGGGTAAGGCTATAAATTCATTTCCCTGCCTGGACAGAGCAGGAAAACCAGATCTAACATCAGAAAGACTCTTTGTGGTTTTGACTCAAGCTGACCCATGTTGCAAGTTCCCTGGACAAACAGTGCCACTGATTTTACTCAGTGGATAATCAGCTTTGTCTAGTATAATTTCTGAGCATTTCTGGGCTAATAATCTTCCAGATGTTCTGGACAATCTTTCTGTTCACACAGGGTTGCAAGCTACAGTCAGCAATGGGCAAGGTATACTCAGCTCCTTTGCCTTGGTGGGGGTAGACCAGGCTCCAGTGCTAGAAGGACTCTTCATTTGGAGACCCAAATCAGGCAAAACCACATACCACCAACTTCCTTGGTCAAATTGTGCCACCATCTTTGCTCTGTGGATGAGCAAACCCATGGTTTTGGACTACTACTTGGGCACTACAGGTAGGAAATCTGTCTGCCAAGATCCAAGTGTTGGTGTTGCAATCCCTTCCCCACTTCTCTTTCACAATCAGATTCCCTCTGGTCAATACCTGTAGATTCCCCTATGATCCCTGAGGATTGAAACCAGAGTGGAGACTCCTAAGAAGTGACCCACAACACTAGGTGAACTGGATGTCCACCCTGGGCTCTTTTCCCACTGGAGGAACCTTAGGCTCAGGGGAGAATTCTGATCTCTTGGCATGGTGCTATGCCCAGAAGTGAGGTAGGGGCAATTCAGTCAGCAAATAGCTGACCCTCGTACCTTCTAATGTTATATGTCTTGGCCTCCATGGTATAGGGGAGTGCTTCAGCCTCACCTCCATGTTCTAAGGTTTTCTCAGTGATATCTTGTCCATGAATAGTTGTTAATTATTTTTCTTCTTTTTTTAATTATCTGTTTTTTTAAAATTTAAATTCAATTAACATACAGTGTATTATCAGTTTCAAAGGTAGAGTTCAGTGATTCATCAGTCTTACATAATACCCAGTGCTCATTACATCAAGTGCCTTCCTTAATTATTGTTTTTCTGAGGGGGGTAAAGTCAGAAATGACCTATTCGCCACCTTGGTGATGTCATTTTCAGTTTCTTTTGCCTGTTTGTTGTTTGTTTTTCTTTTGCTCTAACAGTAAAATCTTTGTCACTTTAAGTCCTTGACATTTCTCCACTTCTAATGTCTCGTGTATAGAGTCAGGGGAGTGATCTGGATGGCCTCTGATGCTCCTTCTAACTTTAACATGATGCCTTCTCTTTTTATATTTACTTCTCAATGTGTCCTCATATACAGTTAATATACTTTGTCCAGTATTCCCTGCACAAGTGTATTCTTTACCCACTATAATATCAGCTCCATGAGGATAAAGAAGATAAAATTTTTGTTTATTGGTAAATATCCACAATGGCTTTTGAATAAAGATTTATTATGTAAAATGATTCATACTTGATTATTCATTCATACTGTTCTGCTATATTTTCTCTTCATTCATTCATCTATTCATCATGTATAAATTTACTTAGCAAATACTTATTGATCACCACATCACCTGATTCTCTCAATCCTATCTGCCTGTAAAGCCCGCTGAGTTTCAGCTAGTCCACTAAACTATACTGAACTTGTCAGCTATAACCGATCTCTATCTTACTTGAATTCCTACCACATACACAGTGTTTATCCTATTATAATGGACCTGCAAATAAAATCTTTAGGGACTTATTAATATGGTCTTATTGATACTATGCTACTTATTTATATACTGTCCCTGAATGGTTCTGACTTGCTTAGAGTCTGTGGATTTTCCAAAGACAGGGATGATATAACATATGCTTTCTAAAATTTATCCATGGTATGTAATACCATCTAGATATAGAATCTGAAAACTGTAACACATTCTCATTCTCTCTCCTTTTCTCTCTCCCAATAACATATGTGCAAACACACATATACACACACAATCCTGAATGGTGCTTCAGTATCCATGTATTTATTCTGGTAGAAATTGAAAGAGAAAAGAGGGGGAAAGTGATCAATACTCCAGAAAATGGCCACTGAATTTTTATCTCATTTATGGGGATAATGGTCAATCCATAATTACCTGAGGTATAAGTGTATCATCCCATTTCCTAGTTGTGCCCACAGTGTGGAAATGCTTCCTTGTCTTTGCCATCATTTCTTTTTCTTTCTTTCTTTCTTTCTTTCTTTCTTTCTTTCTTTCTTTCTTTCTTCTTTTCTTGCTATGAGAGAAGTCAAGTAGTCTGAAGTTATGCTGGTGCACAAAGCATTCTAAAATAGCCTTCATTTATGAGCAATCATCTATGAAGGACTAACATTTAAGGAACCTTGCTGTGTCCTTTTTTGAGATTACAGCTTCTGTATAAGTGACAAATATATTTAGATGGAGAATGAAGTGTTCGCTGTACAGTTTCGATTTGTATAGTTAGCATTTGTATCTTTTAGGATAAAATGCCCAATGGGGAAATGTTGAAGAATACTAATAACTAGTAATAAATAACTAAAATAGATGTTGTCCCAGAAGGGCAACAGCAGGCTATACTTCTAGGGAATAAATCTGGGTAAATGATTTATGATTCTTTTCTGAGTATATATTGTTAATAGTTTCTCTGATTGCACATTTCCCTTATTCACTCTAAATATTCAGAGAGAGATGACAAGGGAGAGATTGAGAGAAAAAGAGAGAGAGATTTCTAATTATTTATCTTATGTCTACTTCTTTGTGAATACTGTGTGTGAAAAAATCTCAAAAGAAAAATAAATTTATGTTAATGCATCAATAATTCCCTATTTTATGTATTTCTTCTGGCCAAAGCCCAGTTGATACAAAAACCTCTGAAAAAAAGAATGTTATATAAATAATTCCTAGTTAAGAGGATTGCAAATATAGAATTATATAAAATATAGGGCCAAACTACACCTCTGTTATTTTCATTAGAGAAGGAATATACGATTTCACTGTATTGGGGCCCTCTCCATATTACAAAGAAATGAGCAAAATTCTAGAAAAAAACATAAAATAAAAATAGGAACTTTTCTCCTCTAGGAGAACGTGTCTTATTTAACAGTCTGCTATATCACATTTGTTAAAAATTTAGACCAATGGCAAAAGTAGAAATAATAATTATTGCTTTAAGCATAAGAGATTTCTGAATATTGAAGTTGGAGCATGAGAAAAGATGAATGATTAGTGCTAAATAGAGACTTAGAAATCATCCTGTGACTCATTTTACTGGTGATGATACTGAAGCCCAGGGAGATGCAATGATGAGCCAGACTGAGACAAAGACCTAAAAATCTAGAATCCATATTTCCTTATTCTGAGGAATTACAGTGTCCTTTCTTCCTATATTTAAATTGATAAGTTGAAGTACAGTAGGTATTTAAAAATACAGATATTTTTCTTTGTAAATATAAAAAGCTCCTTTTTGAAAACAATTGAAAAGCAAATTAAATGGTAAATTTAGTGCACCTCTCAAAGTTCACCAAAAATAAGCTCCTGATATAGCTTTTGTTTTGTTTTGTATTTTGTTGTTGGTGGTGTTGTGGTAAAATATGCATAGCATACAATTTCCCATTTTAACAATTTTTATGTGTACAGTTCTGAGATACTTAGTACATTCACATTGTTATGCAACCATCACCACAGTCTCCAGAACTTTAACATCTTCCCAACTGAAACTTGTTGTACCCATGACACCAACTTCCCATTTCCTCTTCCTCTCAGCCACTGGAAACCACAATTCTTTATATTTCTATAAATTTGACTACACTAGGTGCCTTATATAAGTGGAATCATATAATATCTTCAATATAAGGTCCTTCAGCGATTGGCTTATTTCATGTAACGTAATGTATTCAAGATTCAGCCATGTTGTAGCCCATATATATATATATATATATATATATTTTAGTAATATGTCTATTTTTTCCATCTTTTTGAGGGATAACTGACAAATGAAAATTGTATATATTTAAGGTATACAACTCCATTTTTGATATATGTATACATTGTAAAACAATCACCATAATCAAGGTAATTAACATAGCCATCATCTTACATAGGTTACCATTGTCATTTTGTCATTGTTATTGTTGTTTCTTTGTGGTGACAACACTTAAGATCTACCCTCTTAATGAATTTCAGGTATACAGTACAATATTGTTAACTGTAGTCACATTGCTGTACATTAGATATACAGAACTTATTAATCTTGCAAAACTGAAACTTTATACTCCTTCACCAGCATCTCATTTCCTCCTCCCCAGACCCTGGCAACCGCCTGCTTCTTTCAGTTGGATTATTTTAGGTCCAACATGTAAGTGAGATCACACGGTGTTTGCTTTCTGTATATGACTTATTGTACTTAGCAAAATGTCCTACAGGTTTATCTATGTTGTTGTAAATGTCAGGATTTTCTTCTTTTCCAAGTCTGAATAATATTCAGTTACATATATATATATATATATATATATTTATTTATTTATTTATTTATTTATATATCTCACATTTTCTTCATTCATTTGTTGATTGATTATTGAGAATAATGCTTTAATAAATATGTGTGCATGAACGTCTTTGAGATCCTGATTTCATTTCCTTTGGATGTATATCCAGAAGCGGGATTGCTGGGTCATATGAGAATTCTGACTAGTTTTTTGAAGAATGTCCATACTCTTTTCCCATAATGTCTGTATGAAGTTACATTCCTACCAACAGTATCAAGGGTTCTTTTTTCCATATCCTTGCCAACATTGGTATTTTCTGTCTTTTTGATAATAGTCATTCTAATAGGAGTGAAGTGCTGGGTAATTGTGGTTTGACTTGCATTTCGCTAATGATTAGAGATGTTGAATAACTTTTCATATATGTATTAGCTACTTGTATATCCTCTTTTGAGAAATGTCTATTCAGGTTATTTGCCCATTTTTAAAATTATCTTATTTGCCTATTGAGTTTTTTTTACTATTGCGTTGTAGGAGTTCCTTGTTTATTTTTGGATATTAACTCCTTATCAGAGAGATGGCTTGCAAATACTTCCTCCCATTTTTCCATAGGTTTTCTCCCATATCTCCCATAGACTGTCTTTTCACTCTGTTGGTTGTTTCCTTTGCTTTGCAGAAGACCTTCCGTTTGAAGCAAGCTCACTTTTCTATTTTTAATCTTGTTGCCTATGCCTTTGGTGTTACATCTGAAAAATCACTGCCTAGACCAATGTCAAGAATCCTTTTCCTTATGTTGTTTTCCAGTAATTTTAAGGTTTCAGGCTTATGTTAAGTCTTTAATTCATTTTGTGTTGATCTTTGTGAGATAAGGGTCCTATTTCATTTTTCCATATATGAATATTCAGTTTTGCTAACACCATTTATTGAAGAGACTGTCCTTTACATTTGTCATGAAGAGTCTGAGATTTTACATTGCTTAGAAGCTAACAAGCTAGTTTGTTAAAGTCATAGAGATGTTGTTGGAAGACACTAGAATCCTGAGTTAGAGATAAAGGAACTACTTACTCTTGGCACACTAAGCCCATTGGGTATCGTGTTTGAATCACCTTTGCCTCTCAAGTCCCACAGATTCAATGTGAAGGTGTCAGAGCTATTGCACTCACGTGATTATGAATCACAGCTGAGGAACGTTGACTTAGGAAATCCAAACCTTTTTTTTTTTTTTCTTTCTGATGCCTACATGCAGATCTGCTCATTGTCCTAAAAAAAATCTTTGTTGTACTGGACTGTAAGTAAATCTGTCTTTTGTTTTTCAGAGATCTTAATTTTCCAAGACTACTCACTATACAAACATCCTTGAGAAGATAGTTAAAAAAAAAAAAGAGGCAGTCAGTGCTTTGCTCAGAAGACATGCAACAATGGGATAGATATGGAAACTGTGACCCAACAACCTTTTATTATTGATTCTTTCTTCACTCACTAATTGAATTATTCATGTATTCATTCATTCTTCTATCCACTTTGTCTACAATTTATTTAGTGAACATCCCATCTCTTTGCCTGAGACTGTTCTATTCTTCCATAACGCTCCATTTCAACCAAATGGAATAGATCTTTTTACTTTCAATTAATCAATCAATCCTTCCATGGAAGTTTCTAACACAATGAGAGTGTTGTTTTTTTTACTGTTCTTCCTTTTACTCAGAAAGTCATCTAACTTATTTCTACTAATTGAAATCCTTTGTTTCCCTCAAGAAAAAAATAAAATAGCATATTCTTTATCATTCTTTTCTGATTCCTGTGACTGGAAGTAAGCATCTACTTTGGTTGAACTCATATAACAGTGGCAGCTTACATATTTACGACGCTTTTTGAATTCTTGATTTCTTTGACATTTGTCAGTTACTCACGTTTCATTCTAACTCCCTATCTTGGAATGTAAGATAAGGAAAGAGAGCCTACTAAATCCTCACTTTTTTTGTTATACCCTATAGTGCCTTTGCAGTCTTTTGCTCATAGTTGGAAACTGCATATTAATTAAAATTGATATTTTTGAAATTTGGTCTGTGTTGCAGCTGGGCTTTTATTTGGCATGCAAAATTACAGTGATTAATAAAGTACATAATTTAACCCATTTTTTCATTGCATTTGTACTTACATAGAATACATATATATATTTATATGTGTATAAAATCATATGAAGCACATACAAGGCATATATAATTCAGAAACCAAGTTTTGCCTACTAATTTGGTTATAGTTAGAAAAACAGGTATATTACCTCAAAAGAAAAACAAAACAGGGTGCCTGTGTGTCTCAGTCCGTTGTGTCTGACTCTTGATTTTGGCTCAGGTCATGATCTCAGGGTCCTGAGGTTGAGCCCCACGTGGGGCTCAATGCTGGGCATGGAGCCTGCTTAAGATTCTCTCCCTCCCTCTTCCTTTGCCCTCTCCCATCCTCTGGCTCGGGCTTGCTCATTCTCGCTCTGTCTTGGGGGAAAAAAAAGAAAAAGAAAAACCCCACAACAACATATTAGAAATGAAGCTCAGAAACAAAATGGCTAAAAGTGAAATAACTAAAAATAGAAGTATTTTCAAGGATGTTGAGGAGCTGGAACTCATACATGGCTGGAAAGAGTCTAAACTGATACAATCATTTAAAAACATTATTTCACAGTATCAATCAGACCTAAATATACATCTCTTCTGTGACCCAGCAATTACTCTCCTGGCTATATATCACTACCCCAGATAAATGCATATGCCCATCAAAAAGCATGTACAAGAATGACCATAGCATATTCAAAAAAAAAGAATGCTATGTAGAAATCAAACGTATTTTTGCTACACGTAACAATATGGATGGATTTTATAACAGATTGTTGAATGAAGAAGCCAGATACAAAGAGTGCTTAGTATCATTCCATTATGAGAAATTCAAAACCAAGCAAATTTTGTGGTAATAGAAGTAAGAACAGCATTTATTTTGTGGAGTATTAACTATTGAGGGCGTTGCTGGCATGTGATAAATTTTCTATATTTTGATATACATAGTACCTGTGTGTGTTTGGGTGCATATGTATACGCATATATAGTGTGTGTTCACAGTGTATATATACATTGTGTATATTGTGTACATTATAATAATCTGATGTGAAAAATAATAGATCAAATTACCTCAAAAAATACTTAACAAAAGATCTTGATACCTTTATGGAAAATATAAAATTCTATTTTATGATACTAATAAGACTTTAATAAATTAAGAAACAGAAGGTCATAGATTGAAATATTCCATATCTTAAGAAAATTAATTCTCCCCAAGCTCATCTACAGATGTAATGCATTTCATTTAATGTCCCAGCAATTTTGTGTTTTTGAGGGTGATGAGGGTGCTGAAAATTGACATGTTCATTTCTAGATCTGTGTGGAAAAGCAAACAGCCAAGTATCTGAGAAAATCTTCTAGAATAAAAAACAAAATTTGGGGAATTTCTCCTAAAGACTTCATAAGTTTTAAGAGGTATTAGTAAATAAGACAAATATTGTTAGAAGAATCAATAAATAGACTATTGAAACAGATTTGAGAGCAGGGAAACAGATCAAACAATGAGAGCCGAGAAATAATTCATGACGGAGCTAGATGGCATGGCCCATCAATGAAATCATGGTCTTTTCAGTACATGGTTCTGGGTCAGAAAACTATATGTCCATATGCACACATGCACACAATTTCAGTTTTGTAAGATGAAAAGAGTTTGGAGATTGGTTGCACAACAACACGAATGAACTTAATTTTACTGAACTGTGCACTTAATTGGCCAACTTGGTAAATCTTACGTGTAGTTTGCCACAATTAAATTTTTTTTAATTAAAAAAATCAAGAAAATCATTAATATTAAATTCAAAACAGTAGTTACCTTGAGGAGGGGCATGTTTCAAAGTATGCAAGAGAAGCCGCACATGTTCATTATATTTCCCAAACAACTCCACAGAGCTCGTGACTGCTAAAGAAATCTTAATAAGAACTGTTTCTCAGTGTTTTGAGAATCAGATAATGCCTGTGAAGATCACTCATAGGGCCGTCTGTAGTAGGTACTCATTTTACCTTGTTATAAGATGAAATCCAATTATCTTAATCTAATATATGATCTAAGGGAAACAGAATTCTGAGCTATTGGCAAAACACTTCCCCCCGCCCCCCTTTATGGTCCTCACAAAACCCCATGACATGGCCACACATTTCTTGTGTCTGGAGAGGGTGGAAGTTGCAGGTGGTGGGTGACTAAGTGGCTCAAAGTCATTATAAAAATAAGAAAAATCGAAACACCTAATTCTGCCATGTTTTGTAAACTTGTAGTTGTATTAAGTGATGAAGATTACACAGGTGCAATGCACATCCTGATAAGCTGAAGTAATGCATTTGAGCAAAAAAAAAGTAGACATTTTAATCATTGAAGGAGATAAATCCAAAATCCTTTGGTTTTCTTGAAATCTTTATATTCGCTAGCCCAAAAGATTGTTTTCAACTGAAGATAATTTGATTATGAAATTCCATCCACCAGTCATCCTCCTCTGCTTAGAATTACACAAGGAGTAGGCAGTACCATGTAACTGTTAGGAGATCAGTGTCTAGACAAAGATGTACCAGGTGGTTTGGGTCCTGCTCTGTGTTCTAGGAGCATATGACATAGGGCGAGCCCCTTCACCTCTGTCTTCAGCCCATCGTCTAGAAAATCATGATGATAAGAGCAACTTCTGCATAGGGCAGTTGTGAGAACAAAACATAGTCTGAATAAAGCCCACAGTGTGTGTTCCATAAACTTTCCTATTCCTATTACTCTATGCACAGAAGTGTCCTGCCAGCACTGTGGAGAGCTCTTCAAATTAGAGCTGCAATCTTGTACTTCCCATAACTTCTCCAGTTCCTCAAGTCACTTCGGTTGAGGGTATTAATCTATTTCAATTGATTGGCAGTTGCACAGTAGTCAGTTACTTGATTTATAATTTGCACCAGGTTATTGAATTTATAATTTGGACTGAGCTCTAAATGCGTTTTTGATTTATGTGTGTCCCCCATGCAGTTACAACAAATCATTGGTGGTTGAGCAACATTTACTGTAAGACACACACATTTAGCAGTTGGATTTTAAAGGGCAAAGAAATTTATATTTCTTCATGTAAATGTAGAGAGTCAATGCTTCAAATAATTGCAAAAGAAGCAATGTGATCAAGTGAGGAAAGTTATACCATTTAATAACCAGAAAAAAAATCCACATTCTGTTTATAATGTTGTCCCTGTCTGGGCTGCATTACAGACTTGGAGAGTTATGCCGGACGGTGGTGAAGATCTAGGTCAGCATTTTTACTTTACACACAAGAGGGCTAAAGTGCTCGAGGCCATAAAGTAGTTAGTGGCTAAGTTGGAAATTGAACCAACTTTCCTGATTCCTGTATCTTACAGTTTCTCTGTGATTCATTTTCTTTCTCTGAAAAGTGCAAGGATAATAATATAATCTTGCTTCTCAATGGAGTATTTTTTTTAATACATGAGACAATACACTTGAAAGATCTTTACAGTATAAATACTTTATACATTTCTATCTATATCCAAACCTTGGTTTCTTCGGTAAGGAGTGAACATAGCGGTAGAAGTCAAGTGTACCCATTTACCAAGGGGCGCTATTAGTAGTGGGGCTCTATCAACCACATATTTTCAGTTTTAATCCTCACTAAACCCTATTATTTTCAGATGACAAAACCAAGGGTCAGAGAAGTTAAGGAAATACTCAAGCCAGGTTTTCAAATTCCCAAGGCCTATGTATATGTCACTGTTGCTGGACACACTAAAATAGGACCTACCAGGTTCCTTAATGCAAGATTGAAAACTTAATATTTTCTGGCAAAGGAAAAACACCTGCCTCTTTAAGATTTGACCCTAATTGTAAAACAGTTTTCTTCTTGCTGCGGTATTAGGTGTCATATTAATCTTTCTTTCTGACCTCATTCTGGCAAATCGTCTTGGAGAGAGGAATAAATAATGCTCTTGTAAATTGATTTATATGAACTCTAGAGATACAGCACTAGCAAAAAATACCAGCCACGTCTGGGCCTCAGTCAGTGGATCAAAGGTGTCTCTGCCTTATTATTTGCTCCATATCAAGTTCAGAATGATTACTGAAATACACATTTTCCTAATGTCATGCCTCCAGTCAAGTATTCTGAACTTTGACCTCCATTGATCTGGTCTCAAATATAATGCGATAACTTCTAGCAATGGCCAGGAAACAACCAACTGTAGGAATCTGAACTTGAAATGGATGGTCAGACTGGAGCTGCAAAGGTGAGCAATCAGAACAAAGAGGATACCTTTAGACTTCCACGTTTTATAATGAATTCTGCAAAAATACTGTTTTAGAGCATCTTAGGGCCCTATCCCTTCCACTCTGAGCTGCATGATTAGAGCCTAATGATTTGTTTTCAGTTTGCAACTCCCCTTTGATTATGACTGAATGCAGCTTTCCTCCAGTACAGCAGATACTCCAAGCAGGGGTTATGGCTGTACCCATATCCTCACACACTGTTTCAATCATTTCCTTCCCTGTGGAAATGGGCACGCTTTATGTTAAGAGATCATGATCATCTTCCATTCAATTCCAAACATACTTATTGAATGCCTGCAATTTGATTAGCACTCAAAAAAAAAAAAAAAAAAACAAAAAAACCAGGATACATTTACTGACCTAAAAAATATTAGCATTTCATCAGGGGAGAAAGAAATGACATTGCTTTGAAAATGAAATGCAGTATATGATTGCGTCTTAAAGTAATTGTTACAGGTAATTTCAATAGAAGAGTCTTCACAAAGAGGATGAAAAAGTACAGGAAGACACCCAAGAGATGACCTTTGCATGAGAGCTTGACACGAGAAGAGAGAAGATATCTAAGATGCAGAAGTAGCATGGCTGAAGTGATGGAGATACACGATAAACATGTTTGTTCTAAAGACATTTGGAGTGAGGCAGGAACTTGGAGAATCAGTGGGACAGCAGTTGAATAGAAACATGTACCCTGGTAAGAAGGTGCCTGGAAATTAAGCTGAGAAATTTGGACTTGATCATGAATGGACTGGAGAGCAATGGACCATTTCAGAGGACATGATAAAAGGCTTCAAGAGAGCATGTGCAAATATGTTGGATGAGAATGCCATGTGAGAAACCAGAGGCACGGAGTGTATGTATCAAAGATACTGCAGGGTGACAGCGTTAACACATGGGACAAAGCAAAGTAGCAAGAGGAAGTATGTGAGGGAAAGGGGATGAAAGAGAGAAATAAAGCAGAGAACTCTGGGGAAGCCCGATGGAGTCTTGGTACTAATTTTCTGGTAGTGTTGCCAGACACCTCAAATAAAAATACAGGACGCCTAGTTACCTCTGATTTCTAAACAAATGATTGATACAGTTTTAATACAGGTATGATCCACACATGTGTAATTACACTAAAATTTATTATTTATTTGAAATTCAAATTTAACTAGGTATCTCGTATTTTTTTTTTCTGTCCACCCTATCTGGGGAATTTACCTGTACCAGTACTTACCCTACATTTTGGAAACATTCAAAGAGCATTTGTTCTTGTGCTACAGAAATATATGGATTCCTAATATTTGTGTAATGTCAGAAGTACAGACATGTTTCAGTAAAAAAAAAAATGTTATACAGACAATAAATACTGTATATGAGACTAAACTTAAGTTGGGGAAGTTGTAGCATTAATCTAGGTAGGACTTTCATTAAAAACACACATTTGACCAGGAGTTCTGAGGAAAAAAGTGGAAATTGTAGAGTTTTAAGGGAGAATATGCAATTACCTAGAACTTGTAGTTTCAAAACTATAATGAAACATATTTTAGTGTTTTGAGGAGTGTAAATGAATTAGAATGAACAGCATACTTGGATGAATTGCTATACCATATGATGCTAATTTGACTAAACTTTAAAGCTTGGCCAAGTAAAGAAGTAAAATAATTTGTTATACAGTTTTCCTATTTTTGGAAAGGGAACGATGATTAAGTGTAGGCATTAGGGAAATAGGTACTTAAGACTCCCTTAAAAACTAAGATTACACTAACACCTCTAAAAAGCTCACGAATTCATGTCAACTGTTAAAAAGTGGTCATAGAAGCAAACAAAAGCATTGAACTTCTCATCAAAGAGCTATGTAGAAAGAAAAAAAGATTACATAGATTTTGTATAATATAAAATTGAGAAACAGAGGAAAAACAATAAAATATAACATCTAGAAGATGCATGATGGGAAGAGTGGCTGGTGGCAGAATGTGTGGTTGATATGGGGAGGTTTGAGTCCAAAGGCTTGAAAGCCCATGATGGAGAGATTTCGTTGTACCTGTGAAATGTCAACATCTATATCTCCTCACCCCCTTCAGCATAACCAAATTCTGCTGACTCAGAGCACCCTCTTCCCATTATGTAGACTTTCTAGATTGCTCTCCCTACTATTAATTTCTTCCTCCTTCAAAAACCCTTGTAACCTACTCTACTTATTTTTTCTCATATGATACACAGCTATGTAGGTTTCATTTGTTATATATCTTCTCCAACCTTTATGAGAAGAGAGATAATTTTCTTTTCCGTATGTAGTTCTAAACACATAATAGGTGCTCAATAAATACTCCACAAATTCAACAGAAACATATAAAAGAAAACATTATGCAACCTTGAAGAGGAAGCCAGTTTTGATTGACAGACTAAAATACAAAGCTCATTTGTTTGCTGGCTTGAAACATGGAGTCTTGACATGGCAGCAGATGGTCAGTAGAGGCTTCTTATAGTACAAAGAATTCTTTGAGTTCATGAAGAAAGTGTCTCATCTAGTGACGAGCTATATAAAAGACAGTTTGAGATACTACTCCTTGTCTATTTGTCAAGGCAGTTTTTAAAAATCCAGAATGACTGCCATATCTAACTTTCAAATGAAGGCCATTTTCACTTTGTTGTCAATTATTAAATATTTATCACTTTTATATAAGGAAATAATAGGCTAATTGTAGCAGAGCTTTACATGAAATAAAGTGTGTTACCTGGAAGAATCCAATCATTCTTTTATATCGCTAATCTTCAGAATCATATGAAAACAGATAAAAAATGACAGATTTCCAGGATCTGCTGGTCACAATGTGTGTGTTTTTAAATTTTCATTATTCCTCCCTAGATTAATGTTTCAACTTCTCTAATCACATTGTAGGCTCAATATACAGTATTTCATTTATGTGTATTATTTTTCACTCAAATCTATATTTCTGATATTAGGTAAATATTATGAATTCATATATTTTTGTAGCACCAAACCAATTGTTCCTTGACTGTCTCTATTTTGTAAGGTAATCATTCGCATGAGGAAGTTCCCCAGATGTGGTTGCCAGATTCATTAAGTCTGGGGTGTGATACAGGAATCTACAATTAAAAGAAAAAAAATTGAAGGTGATTCTGTTCATCAGTTGTATTTGGGAATCACAAATCTATTGCCATGGGTTCATATTTAAAGAAACTGAGGTCTCAGAAGGTGAAAAGAGGTTTCTGGGTGTCATAAAGCTTTTTATTGTTGAAACAGAGTAAGAGCTTAGATGTGCAATTTTAGTGTACTGGAACCTGTGTGTCTACACCTCTGTTGTGGTCATTTCCTTGGCAACCCAGTTCCCCTTTATTTAAGCATGCCTAGGACTTAATTTGAGGATAACTATGGCAATCTGCCTCCTGGAAGCAATATTTTTGAAAACTGAGAAATTCAAAGGGGTGCTGGAAATCAGGCACCAAAGAGAGGCATTTAAGGGTGAGATGAATATTAACTTCTTTCAACAATTTTATATGAAAGAAATGGGCAATCTCTTGTCACAGTGTGGTATCAAAATCATGTACTCCTAAGTGTTCACTTTATAAAGCTAAAAGCACTGATATTAAACTAGCATATATATATAGCATATATAGCATGACTCAGGGAAATGCTCACTCAGCTGCAACCTAAAGGCCTGAGCCATGGAGAGCACCCACCAGAGGCAGGGGATACCCGTGAAGAAGGGAGCCAAGTGATTGCAGAGCTAGGGTCAAATAGAATCATTTGTAATGCAAGTCCCCACACCTCCACCTTTGCAAAGATGAGATAGTTACCTGGAACAGACCTAGAGATCTAAAAGTTGCCAAGTAAAATTACCCTGTTAGATATGAATTTTTTTTAAGATTTTATTTATTTATTTAATTGACAGAGTGAGAGAGGGAACACAAGCAGGGGGAGTGGGAGAAGGAGAAGCAGGCTTCCCACCAAGCAGGGAGCCTGATGCAGGGCTCGATCCCAGGACCCTGGAACCATGACCTGAGCCAAAGGCAGTTGCCTAACCAACTGAGCCACCCAGGTGCCCCTAAATTTGAATTTTAGATAAACAAATTTTAAAGACTTCCAATATAGTTAACAGTGTTAAATTAGTTTGGGGTGTACAATATAGTGGTTTGACAATTTGGTATATTACTCAGTGCTCATCAAGATAAGTGGACTCTTAATCCCCCTTCACCTATTTCACCCTTCCCCCCACCCACCTCCTCTCTGGGAACCATCTGTTTGTTATCTATAGTTTAGAGTCTGTTTTTTCATTTGTCTCTTTTTTCTCCTTTGTTCTGCTTTTTAAATTCCATATGAGTGAAATCATATATTTGTCTCTCTCTGATTGATTTCCTTAGCATTATACTCTCTAGTGCCATCCCTGTTGTTGCAAATGGCAAGATTCCGTTGTTTTTTTTATGGCAGAATATTATTCCATTTTATATATATATATCTCCCACATCTTCTTTATACATTAATCAGTTGATGGACAGGCTCTTTCCATAATTTGACTTCTGTAAATAATGCTGCAATAAACATAGGGATGCATATATCCTTTCAAATTAATGTTTTCATATTCTTCAGGTAAATACCCAGTAGTGTAATTACTGGATCATAGAGTAGTTCTATTTTTAATTTTTAAGGAAACCTCCATATTGTTTTCCAAAGTGGCTGTACCAGTTTGCATTTCCACCCACAGTGCATGAGCATTCTTTTTTCTCCACATCCTTACCAACACTCGTTGTTTTTGGTGTTTTTGGTTTTACCCATTCTGACAGGTGTGAGGTGATATCTCATTGTGGTTTTGATTAGCATTTCCCTGATGATGAGTGATGGTGAGCATTTTTTCATGTGACTGTTGGCCATCTGTATGTCTTTTTTGGAGAAATGTCTGTTTCTGTCTTCTGCCCGTTTTTTAATTGGATTAATTGTGTTTTTTGGTGTTGAGTTGTATCAGTTCTTTATATATTTTGAATACTAACCCTTTATCAGATATGTTATTTGCAAATAATATCTTCTCCAAATCAGTAGGTTATCTTTTAGTTTTGTTGATTGTTTCCATTGCTGTGCAGATGCTTTTTATTTTGATGTAGTCCCAATAGTTGTTTTTTATTTGTTTGTTTGTTTGTTTTTTGCTTTTGTTGCCCTTGCCTCAGGAGATATATGTAGAAAGGTGTTGCTATGGCCCAGGGTCAGGGAAATTACTGCCTATGCTCTCTTCTAAGATTTTTATGGTTTCAGGTCTCACATTTACGTCCTTAGTCCATTTTGAGTTCATTTTGTGTATGGAGTGGTGAGGTTTGAGTTTTACATGTTGCTTTCCAGTTTTCCCAACACATTTGTTAAAGAGACTGTCTTTTTCCCATTGCATATTCTTGCCCTATTTGTCAAAGATTAATTGACCATATAATCCTGGTTTGTTTCTGGGCTCTCTGTTATGTTCTGTTGATCTGTCTACTTTTGTGCTAGTACCATACTGTTCTTTTTTTTTTAAACTTAAAAATTTTTTAATTTCAATTTTGTGGATATTTTATAATACACATTCATACATATCAGTACATCAGTATAAATATATAAAGTATAAATATATAAAGTATAAACAAGTAGTATACTTTTATTAGGAGTATAAACTCAAACTTTTCATAATAGAGGTACATGGTGAAAATGGTTTGGCAATAACTGTCTCAGGATATGAATGGCTCATAGTCTACACATATTTTGATTATTAAAGCTTTGTAGTATAATTTCAAATCTGGAATTGTGATACTTCCAGCTTTGTTTTTCTTTCTGAAGATTGCATTGGCTCTTTGGGGTCTTTTGTGGTTCCATACACATTTTAGGATTATTTGTTCTAGTTTTGTGAGAAATGCTCTTGGTATTTTGATAGGGATTGCATTAAACGTGTAGATTGTTTTGGGCAGTATAGACATTTTAACAATATTTGTTCTCCCAATTCATGAGCATGGATTTTTTTTTTCCCATTTGTGTCATCTTCACTTTCCTTCACCAGTGTTTTGTAGTTTTCCGTGAATATATCTTTTACCTCGTTGGTTAAATTTATTCCTAGGTATTCTATTATTTTTGGTGCAATTGTAAATGGGATTGTTTTCTTAATTTATTTTTCTGCTGCCTCACTATTAGTGTGTAAAAATGCATCCTGGGAATCAATCTCACTTAATCATGGTGAATGATTTTTGTAATGTATTGTTGTATTTAGCTTGTTAATATTTTGTTGAAGATTTTTGCATCTAAATTAATCAGAGATATTGGTCTGTAATTTTTTTTCTCTCTCTCTTTTTTTTATAGTGTCTTTATCTGGTTTTGGTAGGGTAATTCTGGCTTCACAGAGTGAATTTTGAAGCTTTTCTTCCTCTTCTATTTTTTTGGAATAGTTTAAGAACGATAGGTATTAACTCTTTAAATGTTTGGTAGAATTTGTGAAGCCATCTGGTCCTGGACTTTTGTTTGTTGGAAGTTTTTGATTACTGATGCAACTTTTTTTTTGCTAGTAATCGATCTTTTCAAATTTTCTATTCCCCCCCAATTCCGTTTTGGGAAGTTATCTGTTTCTCGGAATTTATCTATTTCTTTTATGTGGTCCAATTTATTGGCATATAATTTTTCATAATACTGTCTTATAATCCTTAGTATTTCTGTGGTGTCATTTATTTCTCCTCTTTCATTTCTGATTTTGTTTGAGTCTTCTGTTTCTTTATTTTTATGAGTCTGGCTAAAGGTTTACCGATTTTGTTGGTCTTTTCAAAGAACCAGCTCCTGATTTCATTGATTTGTTCTATTATTTTTTACAGTTTCTATGTCATTTATTTCTGCTCTAATCTTTATTATTTCCTTCCTTCTGCTGGTTTGGGGTTTTGTTTTTTCTTCTTTTTCTAGTTCATTTAGATGTAAAGTTAGGTTGTTTGAGATTTTTGTTACTTCTTGACATAGGCCTATTTTGCTATAAACTTCCCTCTTAGGACAGCTTCTACTGTATCTCAAAGATTTTGAACCATTGTATTTTCATTTTCATGTGTCTCCATATGTTTTCTTGGATTTCCTCTTTGATCTGTTGATTGACCCATTCATTGTCAAGTAGCATATTATTTAACCTCCATGTACTTGTGCTCTTTCCAGTATTTTTCTTGTGATTGATTTCTAGCTTCATAGCGTTGTGGTCAGAAAAGATGCATGGTATAACTTCAATCTTCTCGAATTTGTTGAGACTTGTTTTGTGGCCTTATATATTATCTATTCCAGAAAATGTTTCATGTGTACTTCATAAGAATATGTATTCTGCTGTTTTAGGGTGGAATGTTCTGAATAAATCTGTTAAATCCATCTGGTCCAAGGTGGCATTCAGAGCAACTGTTTCCTTGTTGATTTTCTGTTTAGATTATCTGTCCATTGATGTAAATGGGGTGTTAAAGTCCCCTACTATTATTGTATTAGTATTGATTAGTTCCTTTATGTTTGTTTTATATATTTGGGTGCTTTCATGTTCGGAGCATAAATATTTACCATTGTTATATCTTGTTGGATTTTTCCATTTGTGATATACAGTGTCCTTTGTCTCTTGTTTTAAAGTCTATTTTGTCAGATATAATTACTGCTATGCCAGCTTTCTTTTCACTTCCAATTGCATGATAAATGCTTCTACATCCATTCACTTTCAATCTGCAAATGTCTTTAAGTCTGAAATGAGTCTCTTGTAGGCAGCATATAGGTGGGTCTTGTTTTTTTATCCATTCCATCACACTGTCTTTTGAGTGGAGCATTTAGTCCATTTACATTCAAAGTGATTATTGATAGGTATGTATTTATTGCCATGTTGTTACTTGCCTTATGGCTGTTTTTGTAGTTCTTCTGTGTTCCTTTCTTCTCTTGCTCTCTTCTCTCATGGTTTGCTGGCTTTCTTTAGTGCTGTACTTGGATTCCTTTCTCTTTATTTTTTGCACATCTATTACTGGTTTTTGATTTCTGGCTATCATTAGGCTTGTATATAACATCTTCTGCATATAGCAGTCTATATTCAGTTGATGGTCACTTAAGTCTGAACCCATTCTTTTACTTCTCTCTTCACCCCACCCCATGATTTAGATAAATGGTGTCATTCTTTACATTGTTTTATTTCAGGCCACTGATTTATTCTTCTGCTTTCTCTAGTGTTACCCCACATGTGAGGGGGTGGGATGTACAGTGTTTGCAGTGAGCCTTGGTCCTCTGTGAGACCTGCAGCACAGAGACTGAGGCAGGCCTGGTTGGAGAGGGAGGATCCACCAGTGTGGGGGTGGTGTGCCAGCCGTGTTGGCAAGTTAGGTAGCAATTGTCAGCTCCATGTGGGTTTCTGCAAGTGACCATGTATTTATGTGGGGTGGGGAGAGAAATGTTGCCTGCCAACTCCTTTGTCAGAGGAGTCCCCCAAAGATCTTTGGCCCTCTAGGACACGCTCTGAGATGAGTAAACAACACTCCCTCTAGTATGCCCCAGGCCTTTTTCAAACTGTTGCTTCTATGCTTTATCTCTGTGGGCTATTTGTTGTGCTTTTCTTTTTAGGGGCAGGGACTCAGTTTCCTCTCTCACAGAGGAGACTGCTGATTTTTAAAATTCCTGCTGGTTGTAAGAGCTTGTAAAATTCAGTCTGTGTGGTTTTCAAAGCACATGTTACAGGGATTTGTCTTCCCAGTGCAGGCTCCCAGGTGTCAGGGTCTCTTTCTCTCCCCTCTCCATGCCCACAGCATCCCTTCCTCCTATGGACAGTCCAATGGGTTCATTTAGATCCCTACCATGTCTTTGCCTATCCTATCTTCTCTTATGGGCCCCTTTTCTACATTTACTTATGGAGGTTGTTCTGTTAGTCTTTGGGTTGTTGTCTGGGTTATTTACACTGATGTGAGGTTTTCTAGTTGTATCCATGGGACAGGGTAAGCTTGGAGTCCTTCTATTCATCATCTTCCCAGCAATCTCTATTTGGGACATTATTATATTAAAGTATTATTTGTTTATATAAAGTTAAAATAGGTATACCACATTTTTATTTGCTTATCTAGTACACCTACCCTAAGGACATGTCAAGAGTCAAGGTTGACAGAGGATGAAATACTAAATTGGTCCTTTTAAGATAGTGACTGTGACTTTCTTTAGAAAAACAAAGATATATATGAGTGAACCATAAAAACTATTTTATCTAGTCATGTCAGAGAGTAGTGGATACAAATGGAGCTATGTAAGGAAAAATCATTGTTTCTGTGGCTTATGCCCTTAAAAGCTAACGGCAATTATCTCAAGTAACAAACTGAGGGTTGCTGGAGTGGTGGGGGTGGGACGGATGGGGTGGCTGGGTGATAGACATTGGGGAGGGTATGTGCTATGGTGAGCGCTGTGAATTATGTAAGACTGTTGAATCACAGACCTGTACCTCTGAAACAAATAATACATTATATGTTAAAAAAAAAAAAAAAAAGTAGGAAGGGAAAAATGAAGGGGGGGAAATCGGAGGGGGAGATGAACCATAAAAGACTATGGACTCTGAGAAACAAACTGAGGGTTCTGGGGGCGGGGATGGGTTAGCCTGGTGATGGGTATTAAAGAGGGCACGTACTGCATGGAGCATTGGGTGTTATATGCAAACAATGAATCATGGAACACTACATCAAAAACTAATGATGTAATGTATGGTGATTAACGTAACATAATAAAATAAAATTTAAAAAAAGCTAATGGCAAACTTCCAGGTTAATGAAGAACAACAACCCTCCTCCATTAGCACCTTTCCACACACACCACACTCTGGCTGATTGATACTTTGAGTTTTTTCTCACCTGATGCCCTGATGTTCTTCCTCCCTTGTTCTCAATATTACTAATTTTCACCACCCATGAAGTCACCTCCATGCTCCTCATGACCACCACTGTTGCTGGTGCTCATGTACTGACACCTAAGACAAAACCTTTAAGATGTCAAAGTATTACTGCATCTTCGAGAGGCTCCATTGCATCAAAACAACAACAAAAAGACACACCTTGCAGATGCGAGGAGAAATTTTCTTCCAGTTCAGATTCACACATTGTCATATGGCCATCAAAGCAGCCCTCTTCGTGCCCCATGATTTATAAAGCAAGGACTTGGTTCTGCTTCAAGCCCTGACGTATCTCTCTAAAATTGCCAGGCATGAGCTGTGATGCCCGTCCCTTAGGTAGACTCCATAATGCCCTTTCAACCTGGCCGTCCATACATGCTCCTTTGGACTTTTTCACATACATCCCTAGCTCTCTCTAAGCCTTCATGAAAATCACCTCACCAAAATTACTCCACTAATTTTGGGAGCAGCTCATTTTAAGGCTGGGAACACTTCGATAAACAGAAATAAATTTCAAGCAATTTCTAACCAGTTGCTATACTTTTGAATATTCAACAACAAAAGATTAACATTCTTTAACATGCTGAATTTATATGAGTTCCAGCTGAAGCAATAGTCTCTCGAGGGTCACAGCTGCCTAATATCATTTTCTGAAATTGGAAGGTGTCCTAGTCACCTCAGATTTTATATAAAGACATAGTTCATTCCAGGTCATTCATTCGCTCACAAAATGTTTAATGAGGACTTTTATGTGAAAGGTACTACCAGAAAAGCAAAGAAATACATGAAATGATAATGTATTGGGAGTTGCTTTTTTTTTTTTTTAAAGCTCTTGTCTCTGTCTACTTGCCCCACCTTAGCCTAAGTTACTCAGTCATTATACTTTGTCTCAGAAAAGACACATGATTGCATGATAGCAGAGAAATGACAGATTTTTCTTGCCTTTTAAAGTTCCTAAATCTGTTCACACTAGGAACTAAGATGAATGCACATTTTTAAGGAAGGTTTGAAGATGGTAAAACTGGGTAGGGTTAGGTAGCATTCTTTCCCTCCCAGCATCCATCCCCTAGATATTTTCTATGTTAGGAGTATAATAAGTTAAGCAAAAAGAAATAACAAAATGTAGTTTGGACATTGTTGGGTCCCAAAAGAGAGGATCTGGCTAAAAGAAAAAAATTTCTGCCTAAAATTCATCTTGCTACTTATAATTATGATGATCATAAAATGTGTCATCTAAATTTTGGCAGTTTTGAGTGATAGAGCACTTTAACAAGATTTGATGTCAGGACAACAGGATTAAATTCTGTCTAGGGTATGCCAGGAACCTATGATCAGCCTACTTGTAACCCTTTTTTTGTCCTGGAATCCTTACCTCTCATGTGACCGGATCAGAAAATTCAGAGAAGGTAAATTCCTTTATTTTATAATAATTTCTAAAGTTATTGGCTTTGCCTTTCATATCTTGGTCTGTCTTTTCTTAAGATATATTTCCCAGTGAAACATTTTGAGAGGACAAGAGATTTGAAAGTTGCATATCTGAGGAAAAAATAGTGAACACTGGAAAAATTTAGAAAACCTTGACACTTAAGGAGAGTAGAGAATTAAGGATGTTTCAAAAAGAGGAATAAGAGGGAAATGTTGGGCTGAACAATCTTTCAACTTTAAAATTTTGTTATTTTTGTGGCAAAATAACAAGATTTATAATGATTACCAAATATGTGAGCAACTAAAAATTGGGGATACAACAAAACTGCTAATCAACCATTGCTGATAAGATTTAAACATATAAATATTTTCTGTTATTAAATTTCCCATTATATTTCTAAATAAGAATGGCACAAGTGAACATCTATTATTGGTGATCCTCCAAACTCTTCTCCTTGTCAAGAATCTGTCTAGGAGTTAAGAGATTTTCATATTTCCAGTAAATTTTTCTTTGTGCTTTTCATATCATTAGAAATTACCAAAAGTTCCCACTAGCTGATATTAAGATATTTATCTGAAACTATTCAAGTGACAAATGACATGTCATTGTTAACACAGAAGAGGTTTTGAAATCCATCTTCTCAAGTGCCAAATTAATCAAATTGCTTATCCTCATATGAACCTAAGATCAATCCTCTAGACACTCTCCTCCTTCAATGAGAGAAGGACAACTGAATGCATGGCCCCAGGGATGAATGTGCCCGACAATAAAAAGTAGTAGAGAGGAATATGGGAAAGAATAAAGGACACAGTTACCACAGCCAACTACAGTTGTCTCACTTTGGGAAAGCCATTCCTAGCATTTGGGTGGTTGATGTGTCTTTGGCATACCAAAATGAAGATTGGACCTCATTACATGCTTACTTAAAATCCTTTAAAGACTCTTGGATAATGTCAAATGAATAACAGATAAAATTAAACTTTTTTTTTTTAAAAAATTAAACTCTAGTGAAATTTTCCTCCCTAGGTTCATTTTGTAACATTTTTTTCTTATGATTTCCTTTATGGTCTACCTAATTTACATTTTAATCTTTATTTCACAGTACTCTCTTGTACTCTACAGTTCTGCCATGTCTTGGCAGTTCTCAAATTTTCCAAAAGCCCAAGATCATTTGGAAGAAAAGTCATATTCCATAGGATAAAGAATTGCCAGTGAACGAGGTAGAGTTAAAGAAGGAAAACAATTATTTCCTTATCATTTAAGTTCAACAGCCAATGCTGGTAAATTGTATCTGCTAATAGAGGGTTTAAACCATCTGTAATGAAATCTGTTCCACTAGACGGCAATGCAGTAACTCTAGGAATAATTTTTGTATTAGTTATGATCTTCAAAATATTAAATAAGTAAAGTCAATGCCTAGATATTTAATTAGTGATGTGATTAAGAGTGTGTAAGAATCCATACACATATACTGGTAGGAAATACACAAGTAAGAGAAACTTACTAATTAAAAGCTGTGTCCTGCCAGTGAATTGCAACCCTTAAAAACATGTTATTAAAAATATTAATGATAACTAGTTTTCATACTGTCCTAAAATCATGACTCCTAGGTTTTTTGAAAACATTTGGTGGATAAACTTAGCAGATGTAAATTCAATACTGGACAGAAATACATTTAAGAATGAATAAAGCTATAAAGATAGCTAAGAAAGAATTCGTTGCAATTTGAATTCTGGACATTTTCATCTTAGAATCTTGCAGTGAAAATTCTGTGGAAAAAGTAAATGAATTTTTAAATTATGTTTATTTCAAGTTGATTCCTCTTTAATTGATGCTTATTCTTTAAAAACTGGTTCAGAGATGATGTTACACACTTAAACATAAACCACTGGAAACAGCCACTTTGTGTTTCTTTTCTGAACCCTTGTCTGGAAAAATAAATGAGCTGTATTACAGCATTAGACAACAGCCATTCAAGAACTTTATCCTTAAGAAAATGGACATGCACAACAGAAGTCCCTCCTTCAGTGTTGCTATTTCTATGGGGACAAATTTCTCACCAGTGTGCAGTGAAGTGGAATCCAAACCATGTGGTCCTGCTGAGTAGAGAAGGCAAAAATCAGAGTTTGGGACAGATGAAGCAGCTATACTCTATACATGAGAGCAATATAGAAGAGAGGAGTCCAAAGAAGCCAAGCAGAGTTCCCCAAGAGAGCTTGGGTAAGGATTGGGCTGTCTACACACAGAAAGACTGTATAGCCTTGCCAGAAATCAGCAGGTGTGAGATTCAAAATGAAGGAAGAATGCTAGAGGCTGCAACATTCTGGAGATACTGGGGTTTGGACACATCCCTACTGCACTGATACCTGACAGAGACTTCATTGAGGCCATGCTTTAGGAGTTACATCCTTCCAGAAAAAGACTTCTACAGACTGACCCTAACACAATCTGAAATCTTCATAGTATCTATGTAAAAAATAGAATTTGGAGACTGATTCTTGATAGTTTAGAGCTTTCCCAGGCATAAAAGACATAAAATCAAGTCTATCCAAGTTCACAATGATCAGCCAGTAATGGAACTGCCCACTACACTAAAATTCAACACCATTAGACAACAGTAACAGAATCTACTACCCACACAATGTTTAAGCCATAATGTCCAATATAAAATTAAAAAAAAAATACTGGTCACTCAAACAGGAGAATGTGTTCCATACTAAAAAAAAAATGTAGTCAATAAGAGCCAACCCAGTGATGTCACATAAGTTGGGTTTATCAAATTGCATCTACTAAAAATATTCAAAAAATTATGAAAATATATTAAAAGGAAATATGGTACTAGTGAGTTAATAGACCATTTGAAGGAAATAATTAGAAACTATAAACAAAAACCAAATGGGAATTCTTGATCTTAAAATTATAATAATTGAAATCAAAAGTTAACTGGATGGCAAATGTAGTATTGGATTATAATCCAAAATATAAAGTTAATGTCCATTACATGATACTAAAAATGTTTTTGAGAAAGTAATAGCCAAAAATTCATTTGTTAAACATCTGAATGATAGAGTAGAGAATATCAGGGTTGAGTCTTTCCCTTTTAGAGAATATTTGGGGACTATTGATAACACCAGGCATCCTAATATTGGATTAATTATGGGGCATGGAGTGTCAGTGTATAAATAAATCTTACCAAGTGTTTTAAAGCTGTTAGTTATAAATGCTAATTGGAGCAAAGTAGCTGAGAATATATTTTAAAAGTAGATGTGGGGAAGAGTATTAGGTTATTGGACTCGTGATGAAGGCAGGTGGAAAGCATCTATTTCACAATTGTGTCAAGCCCTATTGTTGAGAACTAAGAAACAATGATTTTGTGCAGCATTGAGATGGTCTCCAGGAAGTGATCCAAAGTTGTTTTCCTATATTATATACTAAGACACTTCATAAAAATGATTCAACCTTTGTCATCATCCCTTTTCTACTATACTTATCTATTTACCACGTACAATGTAAAAAAAAAACAAACCTTAATTCAATACTTCCAGATGACATCAGCTTGACATTTATGTTTCCCAGTATTCAAAGAAAGCTCATAATATCTTTAAGTGCTTCACAAGGTAGCAATGCCCTATAACAGGTATAAATTGCTAGTCACCTTGATGGGTTTACAGGGAAGGGCAAGCAACATTCAGAAACCTTCTCAGTGGCAAGTTTTTCTCTCCCTCTCCCCACTAACTATAGAACCTAGGGTGGAAGAATTGCTTTTAGTATGTCCTGCTGCTGCTATATAGCTGAAAGTTGGAGAAGGCTCCATCTGCCTTATTCTGGACATTTTAAAAAATGTTAATTTTCCATACGGTTTCCACTCCTCATTTTTCCAACTGACTGAGTGGCTGTATGTTACCTCTGGCACTCACCCTGAAAGCTGATCCATTCACATTATAAAAGAAAAAAAATGCAGTCTCTTTTTAATCATCTTATTTAATACTGCTTCACCCAGAAAGGATTCAATCATTCTGGGAACCAGGCTGCAATCCAATCTTTTTTCCATTTACAATAAGCAAATTCAATTCCCCACATTTCTGTTTTAAAGGAAATTTAATTGTTAACGAAGCTGACGAACTTATAGTTTGACACTTGGATGTTGCCTCCAGTGGACTAAAGATGACGAATCAATATTGATTTCTGTTGAACTGGACAAAATGTGAATATTTCATCAGGGATCAAACATTTTTGATTTGTTCAACGATAGCATATGAATATATGGTTCTAATTTTAGGCAACTCTTATTTAGCAAAAATTAACAAAATCAATAAAATTATACAATCTCCATCACTAGAATATGAATTCTTTATTACTTAGAAAATCTTATTCATACGAATTAAGTGAGTAAATAGTTAAAACTTACACATTTTCCCTAGTCAGTTACTAGTGAAGCTTCCAATATCTTTGCTCTGAAGCAAAGAAGTAATGTTTAGAATTAAAATCGATGTAGTAAGATTACTTTTGATAATGTTGCTGCTGTTTTTAAACCTAAGAATCTTTAATAAAATAATGTTTGGCTCAATCACCGGAAAATATAAATAAATGCTTAAGTCTTAGTTCTGGCATTGGAATCACATATGGATTATAATATCCGTTTTGTTCCTTACCAGCGCCGTTTACACAATGTCTCTAAAACCTCAGTTTTCTTCATTTGGAAAATGGAAAGCTTGCCTTGAAGAATTTTGCCAATGTTAAATGGAAAATATGCACGTGTATCTTGTTTTTCTTTGTGTGTATGTGGGGGTGTTTATGCACATAAATCATATTGTCTGTTCAGTAGGTCTTATTAAGTATGTTCTCTGAAATATTTTCTTCTTTTAATTTTGAATTATTTTTTTGATAATTTTATGAATAGAATATTCACACCATTTTTAGTTGTCATAAGCCCCAATTTTGATGGATTTTGAATGATGGTACTTAAAAAAGCAATTTTTACTTCACAATTAAAATAACACCTTATTTGAATTTACTTGAGAACTTTACCATGCAGTCAATCTTTGTGGTGTAACTGTGGAATATTAGCATCATTGTGATTAAGTAACCTCATTTCACATATTAAAAATAACTGGACATTAAGAGAATATACCAACTTGATTACAGTTACAAGAAAGTGATGGATCTGAGAATAGAGACTACCTTTTCAACATAACCTGGAAGTTGCTTGGAAAGGCATTAGGCAAATATGATGTGAGATAGTTAAAAAATATGAAGCAACAGATTTGTATCTTTGCCCAAATAGTTTGCCTTTCAACTCCGCAAAAAGTAGACTATAGAGTTAACATTTTCTCTAGGAAACATCTTTGAAACTGTTTATGTGCCCATATCTACTGTCTTATATTTTTATTATTTTCTATTGGGGCTACATCCTCTCTAGAGATGCCTTTGAATACTAGATAAGTTTAGGTTTACATTCTACCTTCATTCTACACCAACTCTAAAACACTGAAAAAATAGCTTAACCATTTCAAGCCTTACCTACCTAGAATGTAAAATAAATAAAAATATTACCTGATTAGGTATTTGTGAGTTTTCAATAAACTGAAAAGCATCAGAAATAATAAACATCACTCATTGAGAACAAGGTTATATGCATTTTGATATCTGTATTATAAGTGTCCCAACTATGTCTAATGTTAACATAATACAAGTCACATGTATAACTTAAAATTTTCTATTAGACCTATTTTTTTAAAAACACAAAATTAGTAACACTCTCTGTAACCTAATATATCCAAAGATCATTTCAACAGGAACTCAATATAAAATTATTAATGAGATATTTTGCATTCTTTTTTATTTCTATCATGTCTTTGTAATTGGTTATGTATATTATACTTATAGAACACTCTGTCTGGACTGACCACATCCTAAGTGTTCAGTAGTTGCTTGTGAATAATGGCTGCTGTTTTGGACAGTACATGGTTTAATACACAGTAGTTATTCAAGGTATGTTTTCACTGAACAATGGCCCAAGTTACAGATAAACTAGAAGATGGTGAGACCAAAGCTATTTCTCATAGCCAGTAAGTGGAATATAACAACCTGCAGTATGTAATTATTGATAATATGTAAGTGCTTTGTTATTTTGAACATGATCTTCATCAAAATGGATTCTAATGTATACATTATTAACTGTGTATAAACAGGATAACATGTTACTCTCTTAAAGTATAAATTGGAGGACCAGATCTTTGAATTTACTAAAGTTCTGGAGTAAGATAAAATGATTTTCTAAACCTCACAAATAACTATAAAATGGAGTCTTTTCAATAAGCTGCAGAGGTATATTTCTTTTATTCTGTTAATTTCCATGCTTTCTTTTGCCTATTTTTATCTATTTATCGTAGGGACATATTGATGACAATACAGATTTATCATTTTATTTACACATTTTGGAATCCTCTAACTTATATAAATTCAGAATATCCCTGCATGTAATGTGCAACTTTAAAGCATGCTTTAACTGAAAGTTAAAGATTTCCTCCATCAGGCACCTACAAAATTAGTACACCTAACTCTAAACAATCCCATATTAAATACAAAATGAATATTAAAACATTTTCACTGGAAATATCTACTATCCCTGAAGGGTTAAAAAAAAGTGGCATAAAATTTCTTCAAAATTTGGGAAATTACACTTATTTTATCTTACTCAAGAGCTTTAGTAAATTTATTAAAACATAAAACACAAGTAAGGTATATGTTATAATTATTTGTGGTCTGTTTTATGAGAGGAATCAAATGCCCAAATTAAGTGAAAAAAAAATTACACTAATAAGAGTGCCCCATGAATTAGCCTGTGTGAAATTAAAATATAAATGTATTTGCTCAATACCATCAAAATCAGTTTAGAACATGAAAGAAAAATATTCTCTTAACAAAAATTAGTGGCAAAATGTGAGTATTTTTGAATGACTTTATGGTATTTCATGAATAAAGCCCAAAACAAACAAAAAACCCTCAACATGGTATATATATTTAATAAAAGGAGATCGTATTCTGTTTTTAGGTGAGGCACTAAATATTAGAGATTTTCATTATTTTTGAATTACTTTGAATATTTATTTCAAAATGACTTAAAAATAATAGAGGTTTCTGAAGTTCCTTGTGAAAATAACTAAGAATATATGAAAAAAATTTTAAGGGAGAAATTAACCTACCATATATTGAAAAATTATAAAGCTACTGAGAGTGTCATATTTGCCCAGAATACCAAGAAACATCCCTGAATTTGTATAGTCCAGAGTCTACAGAACATATTTTAGGTAAAGCTGATATTCTCAGTGGAGAAAGGGATGTTAGAATAGAATAACAGCATTTTTCAAATTACTTTTCATCTCTGAGCCTATTCTTTAAAGAGAATTTAGGTCTTTATGCTTAAAAGTAAAGGTAGTAGAGGAAGGCTGGGAGACCAGCTAATTGCTTTTTTTTTTTTCTTTGTCCCTACCAGTCCTGAAGTTACTCAGAACACCTAAGTGTTAGGAAAGCACAGTAAAATATTCTCTGGGCAAGCTACTTGAGTAAATTTTGTCAATAAATTGCTAACCTCCCTGGCACAAGTAGGGGCTTGAAATGTGCTTGCACTGTTGGGTTTAGTCATTTGTGTTACTATATTTTATCAGGAAAAAAAAAAAACATGCTTCAGAGAACTGAAGTTACAGCTCTACCTTCAGTTTGCTACATTTAAAAAAAAATGAATGGGAACAAAATTTTATCAGGTACATTTTTCTGCATCATCTTTCAGGGATCATATGATTTTTTTTCCTTTTTCAATCTGTTAATGAGGTGGCACACATATATTCTACCTACCCTGTATTTCTGTAATAAACTCCACTTGATGATTGTATATATATTCACTGGATTCCATTTGTTATATTTATTTAGTAAGTTTTACATCCATATCTGTGAGAGAGATTAGTCTGTCATTTTCTATTATTCTAATTCCCTTGTCACATACCAGTAAAAAATTATTCCTCCTCTTAAAATGAGTTGGAAAGGGTTCCTTCTCTCCTAAAGAGTTTGTGGAAAATTTCTATCCTTTCTTCCTTAAATGTTTGGAAAAAATTGTTGATGAAACTCATGGGTCTTAAGTTTTCTTTGTGGGAAGTTTTGTAGTAACATTTTCAGCTTCTTTAGTTGATACCAGCATATTCATATTGTCTATTTCTGCTTCTATTAACCTCAGAAAACTGAATTTTATTTAAGGATTTTTTTTTTCTATCAGATTCAAATTGTTGATTTTTTGTGTGTAATTATTGCTTTATTGTTTATGAAATCTGTAGTGATACCCTTTTAGTGTTTTTGGTATAGATACTTTTTATTTCCTCTTTTTTCTTACCAGGCTTGCTAGGAATTAATTAATGTTTAAAATCCTTTCAAAGAAATAGCTTTCAGTTTTATGGTGCATAATTACAATTTCATTGATGTCTATTTTATCTTATAGTCACCCTTTTACTTAAAATTTTATCTCTTTATTCTAGCTTCTTTTGATGAAAGCTTAAACCACTGACTTCTTTTCCTTTCTTGTCTAATATATGCCTTTAAGACTATACATTTCTCTGTAAGCACTGCATTGTATAAGTTTTGATATGTCATATACATCATATCTTAATTATAATTTAGTTCAAATTATTTTCTGATTTTGATTTCACCTTTCCCTTGTTACATAGAACACTCTTATTTAAAGTCCAGACTTGTGGGATTTTTCGTTATTTTAAAGTTATTAAATGCCATTTTATTTAACTTTATTAAAACTCTTGTGATCAGAGACCTATTTACTCTCAGTGATTTCAACTATTTGAAACTTGTTGCAGCTTTCTTTATATCCCAACATATTGATGTCAGTAAATTTTTGAAATCATATTATTTTTAAATAGAGATGTTTTACTTCTTCCTTTCTAATCTGAATACCTTTTAAAAAGTTTTATTGCCAAACTTTTCTGGCGAGAACTCTCAGAACTGTGGTGACTGATAGTGGTGAGAACAGGTACCTTTGTTTTATTCCTGATCTTAGGGGGGCAAAACATTTAGCCTTATACCATTAAATATGACGTTAGCTGGAGTTTTTCATAGATAGTCCTTATTGGGTTAAAGAAATTCTCTTTATTCCTAGTACTTTTTTCATGAAAGGATAATAGATATTCATGAAATGCTTCAAATAGATGAGAATCGATTGAGATGATCATGTTTCTGTCTTTATTATGTGTTATTTTAGTTGATTTTCAGATGTTAAAGCAACCTTGCATTCCTGAAATAACCCAGTTGATGATGGGATATAACCTTTTTTATATGTTGCTGAATTTAGTTAGCCTTGAACCAATAAATCTCTCAGCCACTGATGACGGGTTTTGTACATGGGTGTGGGGACAAGCCTTCATTACAGTATACAACTCTGCCTTGGCCTTCACTTCCTGCTTCCACAGAGTCTTAAATTAAAACAGAAATGAGAGATTAGGACAGTCTAAGGTCTTTCCTGGACAAATTCACAGCCCTACATATGCACATGTCCTTTTAGATAACAAGAAATATGTGACAAATTTTCAAAGCTTCTATGAACATATTGTTATTATTATTATTCCCTAGATTTTCCTTTTCAGTTTTCTGGTCAGCCTCTTGTTTGTACCAAACGGTGTTGACACCTTAGGCAGCTATCATCCACCACAGTTTTGTTGAATACTTGATGTTAATCGTTGCTGATAAATAAATATACTGGCAATAGTCCTATTTGCCTTCAGTGACCTCTGAGTCAAGTTAAATAAAGACAAATCCTGTGAAGAGGGTTTTTGCAGGGAACAAACAGGTCCAAAGTAACAACTGTTGGGGTGCTTGAGTGGCTCAGTCAGTTAAGCACCCGACTCTTGATTTCCACTCAGGTCATGATCTCAGGGTTATGGGATCAATCCCTGCATCAGGCTCTGTGCTGGGCATGGAGCCTGATTGAGATTCTCTCTTTTTCCCCACTTCCTCTGCCCCACACCCCATGTGCTCTCTAAAAAACAAACAGGGACGCTTGGGTGGCTCAGTCAATTAAGCATCTGCCTTCAGCTCAGATCATGATCCCAGGGTCCTGGGATCGAGTCCCACATCAGGTGAGCCTGCTTCTCCCTCTGCCTGCCACCCTCCCTCCTTGTGTGCACTCTCTCTCTCTCTCTGACAAATAAATAAATAAAATCTTAAATAAATAAAAATAAAAACCAAACAAAAAAAGTAACAACTCTCTGGGAATGGGGCTTTGAGGGAGCTCTAATTAACTATGTGTTAGACTATATGACCTATGGTCTAAATCACTTATGCTGTGTTCTGTATTGTCCTTCTCTCTGCTTTATCTGTCTCAGTATTGCCATCTTTTATCCATGTGCCTTGTACCTCATCGATGCTGTGTCATGCTATAAACAATATACTATTAAACCATCCATTGAGTTGTTAATTCCAAATATTTCATTTTTTCAGTTCTAAAATATTTGAGGATGATGATGATTTAGATTCCATTAACTGGTGAAAATTTCCATTCTTTCATCTCAGTTGACTATTTTTTCTCTATTGTGAACATATCAGTTATAATTATTATAAGCTCCTCATCTACTAACATCAGTATTTGATCATCTATTCATGTATTTCTACTGTCTATTCTTTAGGTTATTTATTAGATAGTCATAACTTTTTGTTTTTTTTTATTTTTGGGTTTTTTCTTTTTTTACTTTTCATGTTCTTTTAAAAAAGAAACATTTACTGATGCAGAACTTGCATCCTGAAAAATTCACCTTTCTCTTAGTTCTTAATCATTTGGCAGATACTGTATATAAAAGAAGTGTAGAGGCTGCAAATGGTGATATATTCTTTCCCAGAGATGATCCTGCCTTTTCTCATCAAATTTGGAGCTGGTCATGTCCATCTGATCTAGGATTAAGCTCATTTAGAGCAGGGTGAAAGTTTCAAAACACTCAGATACTTTTGGTTAATCATCATTAAACTACAATTCTGTAGACCTTCAGGACTTTTAATTGAGCATCTTAGGGTCTTTGTCTATATTGAAAGACTATGAGAGCTTAGTTCTTCTTTAGATAATTTTTAATGGTTTTTTCTTTAGCTTCTGCCCAATAATACTTCAAAATTTGGCAGGTGTTTTGAGGGGAAATTCCTTGTCGGTTTTGAAGGCTCCTCCATCCTCTGACCTGATCACACTGCACACACCAAACATAAAATTTGATGGTTTTTATGGTCTACAGCACTTACCTTCTGACACAGGACTTGTAACCTTTACCTCCTATATAATATTGGCTGTAGATTCTAAGTGTGAATTCATTCATCCCAGAATCTTCATCTCTGGCTTATTTTGCTTTTACTTAAATCCAGTTTAGTTCTGACAAGGGAAGTTCTTAAACTCCAAAGCTGTGAAAGTCTATGGGATATTTCACTTTCCTTTCCAGAGTTTTCCTCCTAATTCCTTAGACCAGCACTGCGTCTGACAATTAATCAAAGTTGTGCAGTCCTCAAAAATCTTCACGTTTGGTCACTCCAGTCTCATACATCAGTTAAAAGCTTTGCAGATTTCCCTTTCTCTAGCAACAGTTCACAGCCTCATCCTATGCCTATGCTCACATCTGCAAATACGTTCATCCTGAAAAGCAGCTGCTTATCTATCAGCTCACTTCTGAATGGTTATTCCCCCTATGTGATTTTAGCTCACCTAGTCTTCTTAGCCTCAATGGGTATCTCATGTCTTTAAAAGTATAACTTGTCTGTTTCTTGTTATCAGCATTAGAAAACAGAAAACTTCCAAAGAAAAAAACTGCATAACACACAAAAGAAACATAAATAGCATACTCCAATGAGAAAATGATATATCTCAGTATAAAACTGAGATGCAAATAAATAAGTAATGTATCATCCTTCATCTATTAAACTAGCAAAATAAAAAGGAAAGAATGTTTCCTGCTGTTATGTATGAAAATCTTTAACACTTGAAATAATAAAGCAGTATATTTTAAGAGCTAAATATGTTTGTATTCAAGTCAATTATTACCTCTCAAAAATTCTTAGAAAGTAATCTGATAACTATAAAAATATTTTCTTATGGGGTGCCTGGGTGGCTCAGTTGGTTAAGCCTCTGACTCTTGATTTCAGCTCAGATCATCATCTCAGGGTTGTGAGATCAAGCCCCAGGTCAGGGTCCACGCTAAGCATAGAGTCTGCTTGAGATTTTCCCTCTGCTCCTTCCCCTGCTCCTTCTCTCTCTCTCTCTCTCCCTCAAATAAATAAATCTTAAAAAGAATACTTTCTTACAAGAATTATCATTATGTAGTTATTTAAAATACAGAAAAATTGACAAGAACGTAAATACACAAAACAGTGTTTAAATAAATTATATAAAGTTATTTATTTATTTATAAAGTGATTTTTATAAAGTGATTATTCTATTACTAAAATGGTGTTTTCAAGATTTTTGTAATGTCATGGAAAAATACTTGCCATATAATATTTATTTTAAAACATATTAACCCTATAATAATTTCAATAAAAAATGCAAAAGCACCTTAAGTCTAAAATCAAGCTGCCTAAAGAAATAATAGGTTTTAAATATAATAATATACTAAAAGTGTTTGGTTTCATCTTGAGATTACAGTTTCTTCTTTATACTTTTTCTCAATTTTCAAGTTTTCTTCAGTAAGGTATGTATTGCTCTTGAAATGAGAAAAACAGTACAAAATTACATGAAAATAATTTGGAAAATTTCAATCTACATTTGACAGTTTGATATATATATAAGGCCGATTATATATACTTATGTCTAATACCTTTTGTAGGGACCTCAGGGCTGAAAAAATATGCAACTGACAGGCAAAGAAAAGAGCAGATATATTTTTACATTATACACAGTTTTTCATTTTTATAATAGCTCTTCTCTTGATTTTGGTTAAGCTTAAACTATGAAACTTTCCTTGCAAAAGAAGGCATATCTACTCTAGTATAATATTTAAAAAAAGATTACAAATTGATGCGGCTCTGGTTATGAACCTTGAATCCTACCCACTGAATTTCCTGTTACCTGCTTCAAGCAGTTCCCAAGGAACCTCCCAGGCAAGTACAGTATCTGAGAGGATAGAATAAATAACACTAGTTTAGAGTAACATTTTTATAGAAAGAAGTTTAGTAAATGTCTTATTTATTTATGATCTAACTCTACTTGTTAGAATTGTTCTACTCCATTAGATAATATCCTATGGAGGTAGTAGAAATGCTAAAAATTACAGGTTACAATAGATAGTTAAAAAATATTTTTAATATAATGACTCAGAGCATGTTTTATTTTATAATGGAGTTATAACTTAAAATTACTTCAAAATATGCACACAGATTTTTTTCATAGTGTTTAAATTTGTGATGGTAATAAAAAAGAAAGTAATGTAAGCCCTGAACTGTTTACAATATTATCAGATGCAAATAATAAAGTAGGAGCTACCCTTTATTGAAAGATTATCCAGTGCAAGGTGTTATGCTAAATACTCTACATATGTCTTTTTATATAATTCTAACATCAATAATATGAGATAGAAGCCACTACCATTTGCTACTAACCCGTTTTATAAGAACATTGAATTGTAAAGAAATAAAGTAAATGACAAGTAATAAATGACCTAATCAGAATTTGGTCATAAATATTCTAAGAGACTGCACTCTCAACCCTGTGCTTTCTGCCTCCCCAACTCAAACTTAAAAGTATAGCTTTTCTCCTTTTTTCAGAGACAAGTTTTTTTAAAAAGTAAAAAAATAATAATAATTTGCCTCATTTTTTTACAGCCTGTTTGGGATTTTAGCGTGAAACAGATGGTATACTTAAATTGGAATAATTCAAAGAGCTTAAAAGGGGGCCTATTTTCTAAAGAGTGGGCAGAATATGCGGAAACCACAGGAGATCATGCATTATTTCAGAGCTAACAACAGCTGTTGTAACTACCCTGGGACCTGAAGCATTGTGGAGAGAATAGTTGCTTACCTCAACCCAGTAGCAGATCATGATGCAAACAGGGTGAATTTGAGAAGAACTGTGACCTTTAACCCAGAGATACAACCACGTTGAAATGACCCTACGAAGAAGTGAGGCTTCATTAGCCATCCTGACCTCCTATTCAGGCCTCCCACTGGTTGAACATAAACTGAAGCCAGCACCCAAGAGTCCAGTAAAGGTAGGAAAGGGTGGGAAGCTGTTCTGCAGGAACAGACAGAAGGTATTATCTGCACCCACATGAAACACAAATGAAAATAATTCTTACATAGTAACTTCTAATTTTTGGAATGTAATATTACAAATTTTAAATCAAAATAGGGGCACCTGGGTGGCTCAGTCGGTTAAGTGTCTGCCTTCAGCTCAGGTCATGATCCCAGGATCCTGGGATCGAGCCCCGCATCGGGCTCCCTGCTTGGTGGGAAGCCTGTTTCTCCCTCTTCCCCTGCTCATGCTCTCTCTCTCGCTCTCTCTCTTTCTCTTTCAAATAAATAAATAAAATCTTTTAAAATAAAAAAAATAAATCAAAATAAATTTTGTATTCTACTTTTCTCAAATAACATTTTAATTAAAGTGCTGATATTTCTTAGTTTTGTTTTATTTCAATGAGAATTTTATATTCAAATCTAACCTTATAGAAATCATTGAGAAGATAATGTCGTAAATGTTTAATTAATCTTAAGCAAAATTAGTCTAAATTGCTTAGTATTAAGCAAAAATGACAGTGAAATTTTTAGCACAAAGATTTTTACTGTGCTGGCAATGTTTGTGATATAAAAGTTATCAAAAATATTTTAATTATTCACATTTTGAATATAATCACATAGAGGTCAACACAAATGGCTAAATGAGGTATATATCCAATACTAATGATAGAATATTACATGCATAACAAAAATATGAAAAAGTAATGATTACTTTATGCAGGACAGTGCCATAGCCCTTTCATTCATCATGTCAATGCTTCCACCTTAAGTCCTATGAGATACATGGTGCTATTAGCCTTATTTTAAAAGAGGGAAATGGGGATTTAGACTTAATGATTTGAACACATACAACTTATTCATTCATGTCTTCATTATTTGAAATATTGTGATTTTGAACTATGAGCAACTTGAAGACAAGGACTGTGTCATTCATCCTTGCATTTCTTTCTATATTGCAGTGCTTGGTACATTGGAATGAATGGCATTTTCCAACAAGGAATGGCTCGTGCTTTTCAGAGGCAAGAACATACTTTTTCTCAGAGTGGAGGATCTTCACAGGATCTGGGAAAACCTGACACACTTGACTGAGAAGTTTCTTGAGGTGTCTGGAGAAGCTCAGCATCTGCCACCTGGTAAAAGTTAAATAAGAGGACTGAGGTGGAATTTTCCCAAGATTTAGTTTGAGACTTGCTCAAAGTTCCTTGATTGGAGTCCTCCCCCATGTGAATGGGCCTAAGGTCTCAGGAGGCGATGTTTCTTCCTGCCAACAACTTATTTTAACACAGACCTGTAATCTACTTACTTGAGGGGAAATGAAACTGGACAAAAATACCCAGCCCTGTATAAAGACAGACTGAGAGTCACGGGATCTAGCCCTCAGTGTGTGAGCTTGCTCCTGCTGTGAGAGTTGTTTCCACAGGGCATTCAGTCATGGAGCAGGTGCCATTTTAGGAAAGAAGGTGGACTATCAGAGAACCCTTCCTTTTATCTGCTCATAATTGGCACCCTAGGTAATGGTGACTGAGAACCTCCAGGAAGGGAAGCTGGTTCCAGTTCTCTTGTAACCTGAGAGAACTTAACGTATGCTAAGAACATCACTGGCATGAGCACTGCCTTTAGAGATAAAGGCCATTCCTCAATTGCAGAGTTAATACACACTGAATTAAACATGTGGAACCAGGATACAGGCAGCATGGAATTAATTTAATCCTTATTCTAAAATGGCTAAACTCTGAGTAGCCAAAGGGCAGAAAAAATGGCAAACACTTTTATTATAGTGTTTATGATGAGTCATACTTTCTCTAAGCTTTTAGCATTTATTAATTTACTTCCTCTTCAAAGCATGAAGTTAGTATTAATCTTTACCTCCTTTTTAACGAAGGAAGAAGCTGAACACAGAGAGATTGAAGGATTTGCCCAAGATTACGCAACTAGTAAGTAGTGGGACGGGTGAGATCCATACCAGGCAAATTCTTAAATCTGTGCTTTCACACAATGTGAGATTACTTCTCAAATACCTGTACCTCTGGATAGGACCCTCTGAGTACCGGTGAGGAAATGTGCTTTGTGGAATAAGACTGCCAGTAAGAGGCAATATCTGAAGGAATCTTCTGGTGTATAAGTTGCCCAGTGGGTAATGTACCCACAGAAATCACAAAATGACCAATGGCCAAATCCCAAGTTTTATAGAAATTTCAATTAAAATGCCTTCTTTAAATTTTCAGAAGCCTCACATAAATTTCCACATTCCAATTTCTCTGGATCTGTGTCCTCATTCAGATTGACAGCACTCCTGGTGTTCAGTAACTGCTATTTTATTTAAACATGTACTATTTAAACATTAAGATGTTTATCAACATACATACAATGTGTATGATACATATAATAACTTAGACTAATAAGTGATATAACCACTATTGGACAATAGTAGTGTATCATATGAATGAGTGATTGATCTCTACGTTAATGATAAGGGAGAAGATACTTATCAAATTCTTACTGTGTGTCAGGTCCTCTTCTAGGAACTTAAAATGAATTGACTCATTTGATCTTCTCAATATTGCCATGAGGCATGTAATACTCAGTCTCTATCATTTAGAGAGATATTACTTAAGACCCCCAACTGGAAAGTGGGGGAACTAAGATTTGAACTTCATCAGTCTTACTCTGACCTATGACATGATTCTGATAATTTAAAATTTTTTATCTTAATGCACTTAAATCAGTAAAAAGCATATTTCCCATGCTAAAATTTCTGAAACAACTGTCAGTCCTTTGAAGGAAAAAACCAAGTTCTATTAATATCTGCATCTCGGGGTGCCTGGGTGGCTCAGTTGGTTAAGCGACTGCCGTCAGCTCAGGTCATGATCCCGGGGTCCTGGAATCGAGCCCCGCATCGGGCTCCCTGCTGGGCCAGAAGCCTGCCTCTCCCTCTCCCACTCCCCCTGCTTGTGTTCCCTCTCATGCTGTCTCTCTCTCTTTCTCTGTGGCAATTAAATAAATAAATAAAATCTTTAAAAAAAAATCTGCATCTCCATTCCCTCTCAAAGTTTGCTGCATATCATGTTTTTTTTTAGTAAATGACTAACTGAATCAGGGAATAAATAAAATAATTTGAAGCTGACAAACTTGAGGGATATAAAATTGTTGTCAATAATGAGACTCATAATAAGAAAAAATAAAACATAGGAATAAACTACAGTTACTATGCTTTAAGAGAATTATCAGAATCCCCTCATTAATTATTTCAGGGGTCTTTGGGAATTTTTGAGTTTGTTTCCTTATTTGTATGGAAATAATAATATCTGACCTATTTCAGAGGGCTAAGAATGTCCTGGCATTAACACCTGTCATATATGATTTATACTGTAAAGTATATTCCTCCAAATTAGGAATTCAATACCGCATACTTGAAAAATTGCTTTCTGAACTTAAATGATATAGTTTATATACTTTTAAATAAGCATATGATAGACAAGTAGAGATGGATGGTTGCATGGATAGATAGAACAAAAACAATAGGAGTTATATGGAATATTCCAGTAATTAATTGTAATAAGCTTGTATACTGTCAATTAATGTCTCCCCTTTCTCATTACCCAAACTTAAGTGTGCTAAAGTTTCCTGCTACCTCATTAAGTAATAAATCTTATTCAAATGCAAGAATTCTAACATAATCCTTATTGCTCTTTATTATTTAAAAGCCTTTCTTGACCAGACTTCTATTTATGTCATGTCTTTCTTGGGTCTTTATTGATAGCTCAGAGTCCATTGATCTATAAACATCATTTAGAATCCAGTTCCACCTTAGTTGTTCTCCTTAACCTTCACTGTTTCCTACTCACTCTCTCCTAGTCCTACACTTCAGTACTTAGAAGAGTATGGGTCAACTAAACATTTTCCCATAGTCCCTCTTTCCAAACATTTTGGAAAAGAGGAAACCCCACTATTTTTCTCTCTGCCTCCCCACTCCCCCACTCTCCAGGTGGTATTTATTTACTCATATGCTAGTTCCAAAAATAAGACAAAATTTTCCTTTTTTCTCAATCATGTGATAAATTACCAGGTGATACACTCTTTCTTGTAGAAGCTTTCTAAAGCTTTCTATCAAAGCTTTCTAGGAGTTAAATACATTTTAATAGTATTTTCTTCTTCCATACAATTACTTATTCACTCATATAACTTCAATAGCTGAAAAAGCACAGTTCCCCAACATAGAAATGCGTTTAAAATATGTGAGGTAAAAAAAGCTATCAAGTTTATGCATTTGATTTGTGCGAAGCAGTGTAAAAATTTTTTTTTTTTTTTTTAAGATTTTATTTGTTTATTTGAGAGAGAGAGAATGAGAAAGAGAGCACATGAGAGGGGGGAGGGTCTGAGGGAGAAGCAGACTCCCTGCCGAGCAGGGAGCCCGATGCGGGACTCGATCCCGGGACTCCAGGATCATGACCTGAGCCGAAGGCAGTCGCTTAACCAACTGAGCCACCCAGGCGCCCGCAGTGTAAAAATTTTTTATGCAAGAAATAATTTTGATTTAAAAATTGTTAAATCGAAAGCTGATATTATGTTCATTATTGAAAAACAAATTCCTTCACAGCCATTTTGTATAATGAAAAGGTTTATGTTTCAAGAACAGGAAAATGAATACTTGTAACCTCAATTGTAAATTGAGAAACTGTATTAAATATTAAATGATTTTTCTTCTTTTGTAGAGAGAAAAAATGCATCAGAATTTATTGCAGTCATTAAATAATGCATTAAAGTTACATTAAGGAACTTAGTTTTCCTTCATCCAAAGTCTGAAATACTCCAAACTTTGGATACCAAAAACTTCCCTCAAGGCACATTTAGGCTAAACATTCATATCATCACAGCATCAGCAACACAATTTTTAAAATATATTTTACTCAAACAAGGGCGAATACAATAGAGCAATTAACAAACAGAAAAACAAGAAGGAACTGAAGGCAAACAACAATAAAAATGATCAAGCTGATGGGTTTGATTAGTTAAAAAATGCCAATTACTGAGGAGGGTGCAGAGTATAAAAAAAGAATTAAATGGTAAGCCAAGTTTCGTAGAATTACAGATGCAAAATACTTCTTTATGGTATTGTCTTTTTGTTTGTTAGTTTTATGGTATTTTATTAAAAGTTCATGCAAAAACTCTTAGGTAAATCAAATCATAGCATTGCCTTGGTCTACATTATACTTTTAGTAATATACTCGCACATACAAAAAAGCTTTTGGCTTCAGAGTAAAATAAAAACGAGAAAAGTGAGTTTTTAATCAAAGTTTATATTGAATATAAAAAGCATAACTTTTATGTGTTGCATTAATTAGGCATGCTCCAATTAAATAGCTCTCTGGAAGGTCTGTGCAGAGCTCCCTTGTTCAGTGCTTTCTAGGCGGCGCTGACTTGCCCTCAGGCTGGCCACAGCCACCAGGCAGCCCCAACCCTGCTCCTAGGGAGGACCGGTCTACCAGACACTACAGGCTCAGCTCCAGGTATGTCAGACCACCCCAAAAGAAATCGTGGCAAGTAATAAACCCCCTTTCTGGTGACTACTGATTCATAGTGAATTGTTTGGCTATTTTCAACAATAAAGAGAAAAAAACATTAAAATAGTTATATTACTTTAAAATGGAAAAAAACAAGAGAGTGAGCATCAAGAGTAAGTGTATGTGTTCTAGGCTTAGCTCCTTCTACTTCTATTAGCATTTCTATCTCCACGTATATTTCCAGCACCAGGAGGCTTAGGGTGCTGGAGGAGAGATGGAGTCAGGAGGCAGAAGTAGAAAAAATATAATGCTTGTCTATGAAATGAAGGTAAAAACAAGAGCAACAATTGCTATTTTTTTGAACAACAGACTTCAGAAAGATGATTTCTATAATTTCTGCAAACCTGACACGTTTATTTCAACATTTGTAGTACTCCCTGAGCCACAAATTGAAAAATTATAAAAAATAGGCAAAAAAAAAAAAACCTCTCTAGCAAGACAGAAATATATTTTTCTATTCCCTCCCCATGCTCTTGCTTTTCCACAAAAGCAACCTCTACTGAGAGTTCATGCCCACTCCTTCTCTATGGACATACGCACACACATGTGCAGTGATAGGTATGATTAGTTAGGAATAGTGTGCATTTGCACATAAATACAGAATTACTCTCAATAAAATAGATTTCTGTTCATATAGAGCTATTTTATACCTTTATGGACGTGCACATTATTCAACTATGCATATCCCATAATTTATTAATCATTATCCTACTGATACTTAGTTTCTAATTTTTCATATAACAAACAATGGTGCAGTAACATAAATATACATTTGTGTGTATTTATGAATATTTTTGTATGGCAGACATAAGTATGCACATTTTCAGTTTCAACAGATTACTGTCAACTTGTCAACCTTAAAAGCTGTACCAGACAAAAAAAGCTCTACCAATTTATATTTCCATCAACTGAGTGTAAGAATACCTATTTTGGTAGAATGATTTATCATTGCAATTTATTATATTTTCATTTTCAGTCCCATAATCTAATTAATGAAAATTGAAAGCTATGGTCACATTTATTTGAATTACTGATTACTAATTGAAATATGTTTAAAATTTTTTTTTAAGATTTTATTTATTTTAGAGAGCAAGAGTGAGAGCATGAGTGGGGTAGGGGCAGAGAGAGGGAGAGAGAGAGAATCTCAAGCAGACTCCTCTCTGAGCATGGAGCCTCATGCAGAGCTCAATCTCACAACCCTGAGATCATGACCTGAGCTGAAATCAAGAGTCAGACACTTAACCAACTGAGCCACCCACTTCTGCGAATATTTTATAAACTCATTGGCCATTAGCATTTTTTAACTGAGAATGCTGCTTTTGTCCTTTATTATTTTTTTCAATTCTTATCCTTTTTTGTCTCAGGAGTTATAGGAACTCTATATATAAATATTAAACAATTTATTGCAATATATGTATTTTTCAATGTTATCTTTTAACTATGCTTATAATGTATTTCATGTAGACAAGGTATATAAACTTAGGTTTAATTTTCTATCTCATTTAGGAAGGACATAATAGAGACTTCTCTTATCCCTTGGATTATTGCCCAACTCCTGTTCATCTGATTCTGGCATCCTATTTCCAAGAAGGAAATCACCCTGACTCTAGATGGTTCAGGTGGGCAGACTCCACTCTGACTCCAAGGATTAGCATTAGTACTGGACTTGGCAGGCGAGTCAACTGCATCCGAAGACTCACACGGGGAACACATGACCCAGGCCATGAGAAAGCAAGGGAAAATTAACCTGGAGACTATTGCTATTACATTCAATAAAGAGAAGAAGTCACAGAGCGCCTGAGTGGCTCAGTCAGTTAAGCATCTGCCTTTGGCTCAAGTCATGATCCCAGAGTCCTGGGATGGAGCCCCATGTCAAGCTTCCTGCTCAGCGGGGAGCCTGCTTCTCCCTCTCTCGCTCCCCTTCTTGTGTTCTCTCTCTCTCTCTCTGTGTCATATAAATTAATAAAATCTTAAAAAAAAAAAGAGAAGTCACTTCTTCACTGTAGTCCTCAAGCCTAGAACCTTCTATGGCCATCTTGTTGACCTTCAGTAGACCTTGCCTGAAAACAAATCCAACACAAAGGAAAGCAATGCAGAAAGTTGTGGAGAAACACATGCCTGATGCCCTGCTTGGGTACTAGTATTAAGAGTGCTAAAAGCCGAGGCAACCCTGGCACTTTTCAGGTATGTGAGTGAATATGTTCTTAAATTGTTACATTTTGATGTGTCAGTTTGAATAGTTTCATTCTGCCTTGCAAAAAAAAAAAAAAAAAAAAAGGCTCAACATATTTTTCATCCAAAGATACTTTTTTAAAAATCCCTATACTTTCTCCTGTAGTTTCATATACTTAATAGATTTCTCACTATATTTACAATACAAAGTCATTGTAAAAATATTAAGCAATAAAAATATAAGTGAGGAAGTAAAAAATGTTCTCAATATCCTGAAAGAAGTATCATTAATATTTTTAAAATTTTATAAATACATCCTTCTAGATACACCCCAGCCTCCCATCCTCCTACATATTTTCACATATCTTATCCTAGGGGTGTTTTTAGTTGGAAATGGACATTCTTGTTTTTATAGCACTTTGGTATTATTTTTACTTACATCCCTTTCACCTTTTTTTTTTCCTTCTCTACCTACCACAGAACCAAATATTAACAACCTGGTGTATACTTTTCTCCATGTTCATAATGCCATTATTGATATACATAAGCACACATAAAATGAATTTCTGCCATTTTTGTGTAATAAATACATAACATTATATACACTTCTCTGCATCTAGCTCTTCTCACATAATAGTATCCAAGGAATCTCTCCCACTTGTGATGTAAATTATTCTTCATTTTTCATATATTTTAGTAATCAGCGCCCCAATTTATTTCCAAACATTTTGTCTATACAAGAGATGCCCTTTTGTCTTTTATTTCAATGTGTATATGTGTTTTAATATTTTAGTAGGTACATTTGAGGTTGTTTTTCCAAAGGCTGAAAAGAAATGTTTTCATGGAGTACTCAAGAGCAAGCCACTTTCCCTATTCTGCTACACCAGTAGGTGTCACCACCTTTAATAGCTATTATCAATATAAATATTATTCAGGCTATCTAGTTGTTACTTCTATGTTTTCTTAATACTGAAATTGAACACATTTACATATGTTATATTTTGAATGAAAAAATAATATAAACATACTGATATCTTTTTCCAGTTTTTTTAGTTATGTTGATTTTCTTAAGAGTCCTAGACCTTTATTTTATTTTTATTTTTTAAAGATTTTATTTATTTGAGAGAGAGAGAGAGAGAGCAGGCATGCATGAGCAGGGGGAGGGGCAGAGGCAGAGGGAGAGGCAGACTCCCCGCTGAGCAGGGAGCCGGACAGGACATGGGGCTCAATCCCAGGACACCGGGATCATGATCTGAGCTGAAGGTTGATGCTTAACCAACTGAGCCACCCAGGTGCTTCTGGACCTTCATTTTTAATATATATTGAGATACCATTCCTTTATATATAATGTGCTTATAATTCTTCTTAAACCTTTTGTATTTAACTTATATGATTTAATTTCTCACATTGTTCACATATTTTTTTTTTCTCACGTAAGTTTGGAATATCAGGAGGTTTTTCAGCCCTTGTTGAGATCTGGAATTGGTAAGTAAGGCTTCACTTTCCCAGGATATTTCCTTTGACAACTCCACAAGCTACTTACATATGCCTTCTGTTTGGTGCTGTGTGCATGTCTTTGCAGGGACATATGCTTGGGAGTGAATTGGCTGGTCCTATGGTACATGTATATTTAACTTGTCAAGCAAAAGCCAAGCTATTTTTGAAAATATGTTTACTATTTTACATTCTTACCAGTAGTTAATAAGATTTACAAATGCTCAACAATCTTGCCAATGATTTGTTTAATTAGGCTTTTTATTTTTAGGCATTCTAGGAGATGTATCAACTTGTGATTTTAACTTGCATTTTTTTTTATAATTAATGATGAATGACATTTTAAATCCTTATTTGCCCTTATATTTCTTCCTTAGTGAAAAAAATATATTTCTATTCAAAGATTTTGTCTAATTTCTAATCAAGTTGCCAGTTTTCTTATTATTGAAGTTTGATATTAATATATTCAGAATAGTTCTTTATCAGATATATGATCATTTTTCCCAGTTGTGACTTATCTTTGTGTTAACAGAAACTTTCAAAAACCAATTCTTACTTTTTATAAAACACAATTTATCAATTGTTTTATTCATTTATTACACTTCTAAGAAATCTTGGCGCAATGCTAGATCACAAATATTTTCTTTTCTACTTTCTCCCAGAAGTTTGGGCTTCCTATTTAGTTCCACAATCCATAGTATGTTAATTTTTGTAAGTGACTCAAGGTGTGGATTACTACACTTCTTATATATTCTTGTGTTTAATTTATTAAACTGGAGCCATCTTGTCCTGGACCTTTCTTATGTGGGAAGAACTTTAACTACAGATAATCGATATATGGTTCTTTGTGTAATATATTTCTTCCGGAATGAGCTTTAGTAATTTCTGTCTTTTAATTTGTTCATGCATCTAATATTTAAGTGGGCATTTTGTAAGCAGAATATAATTGGGTCTTGCTTTTCTATCCACATTGACAATCACTGTGTATTAATAGTTTATATCATTTAATATGATCATTGATGTGGTTGGTTCTAAATCTATTATTTGCTATTTATTTTTGTTGTATTTATTATTCTACTTTTTTTTCCCTACTGGAATGCATTGTTTTGGGTTAGTGTATTTTATGATTTTATTTTTCCTCCTTTAGTTATTGGCTATAACATTTTTTGTTTTAGTGTTTGCTTATGTTTGTATTATATACTTTAACTTATTGGTCCATTTTCAATGATATTATAGAACTTCATACACAGTATAAGAACAACACATACCTGCATTTTTTCCTACTAGCCATCATGTCATTACTGTCATACATTTATTGTCACCCATATGTCATAAAGTCCATAATACAATATTATTATTTATTTATTTATTTATTTATTTTATTTTATTTATTTATTTGACAGAGACAGAGATAGCGAGAGCAGGAACACAAGCAGGGGGAGTGGGAGAGGGAGAAGCAGGCTTCCGGCAGAGCAGGGAGCCCGACGTGGGACTCGATCCCAGGACCCTGGGATCATGACCTGAGCCAAAGGCAGACGCTTAATGACTGAGCCACCCAGGCGCCCTACAATATTATTTTTTAAACAGTTAATTATCATTTGGAGATTTTTACATAATAAGAAAAACCTATTTTATATTTATCCACATAGTTACCATTTTGGTACTCTTCATTTCATTGTGTGTATTATGATTTCTTGGTGTCATTACTTCTACTTGAAAATTTTCCTTTACCATTTCTTGTATTTCAGGTTTGTAGATGATTGATTCTTTTAGCCAATGAATGTATGAAAATGTTTTTATTTTACCTTTGTTTTGAAGATACTTATGTAGGGCATGTAATTCTACACTAATTGCTTTGTTTGATTTGGTTTTCTTCCATCTTAAAGGTGCTGCTCTAGGAACTTCTGGCTTGCCTCATATGAGAAGTCTGTTCTTATTTTTATCTTTGTTCCTGTGTATATACTGTTTGCTTTTCCTCTATTTTTTGATGTTTTCTTATCACAGGTTTTATGCAAAGTAGCTATAATATGGCCTTCAAGTAATTTTGTCAAATCATTGTGTTTGGGGTCCATTTAGCTTCTAAAATCTGTGGGATTTGTTTTCATTAAATTTGCACTATTTTCAAACTTTATTTTTCCTATTATTATTATTATTACTGTCTTTCTTCCCTCAATCCACTTGCTCTTTCTGAGACTCTAATTACATTTATAGTAAGCTGATTGAATTTGTCCCACAACTCAATGATGCACAATTTATTTTTTTCATTCTTTTTGCTTTTTAAATTTTGAATAGTTTTTATATCTAGGCCTTTAAGTTCATTGATCTGCAACTGGTCATTATTCTCAAAAGTCCAATCTACCTTTAATCGATCCAGTGTATTGCATATCAGATATTGTAGTTTTCATCTCCAGATTAAATTTGCATCTTGTTACATTTCCATATTTCACTTTACATGCTCTTTTCCTTTAGCTTCTTATATATATAGCATACAGTTATAAGTGTTTTAGTGTTGTTACTAATTCTATAATCTGTGTTTCTGGGGTTATTTTTGATTGAATTTTTTCCTCATTATGTGTCATATTTTCTCTCTTCATTGCATATCTGGTAATTTTTGAATGAACACCTTGTGTCTATATACCTTTGCATTCCTATAAATAGCACTGAGCTTTGTTAATGGACACAGTGAAGTTACTTGAAAATAATGTGCTATCTTTCTGTCTTGCTTTTAAGTTTTGTTAGGCAGGACCAGAACAGAGTTGACTCTAGGTCTAATTCTTTCTCCACTCCTGGGGCTAATCCCTTCTGAGTAGTCTACACAAAGACCCATGAATTAAGAGGTTTTCCGGTCTATGGGAATAGGAATTACTTGGCTCTGTGAACTCTGAAGGTTGTTTCCCTCTGTTTATTTTAGGTGGTTGTTTCCAGAGTCTCAAGTAGTTTTCTCACCATGAAAACTGGTAAGTACTCAAGGAGAACCCTGTACAGATCTCCACATTCCTTTCTCTATGCTGCGTTCTCCTCTCAGGATTCTGCCCTGTGAACGCTAGCCTCTTGTCCTACCCACACTCTCAATGCCTCCTCAACCCAGAGTTCTCTGCCTGCGTTTCACCTCCTGTGATAAAGCCTGGAACTTCTCTGCAGGTTTACTGTGGCAGTCCTAGAGCTCACCGTGTTTGTCCACCTGTTAGGGAACACTGTCCTTATTTGCAGAATCTCCAATGCCTTGAAAAGTGTTGATTTACATATTATGTCCAGATTTTTAGTTGTTTAAGTTGCGTGTATAAATTCAGATGCTATTACTTTTTCTTGGTCATAAGCAGAAGTTTTTATAGTTTTTTTTTTTTTTTTCAAGATTGAAAGGTGATAAATCCCAAGAATCACTGTTGGGATGATAGAACTCTCATTGTTAAATACATATGTAGATTATGGTAAAGAACCCTAATAAGCACATTTAACTTACAACTCCTTTATAGTTTTTATACACGGTTCTTATCAGCCAGTTATTCAAAGTCAGCAAGGAAGTAGCAATCAGTATTTTAGTGTTAGAAAATGTAAATGTATATTCTAATGAATAGAATATGTTTGGACTCTAGGCATTTTGGAACTACATAAGTGGAAAGACTAAAGGATATTCTCCCCAAGCATTTTATGGAAAACGAGACAAATTAAGGGCGATGAAAAAAAGTTAAGCTGTGATTTTTTTCCCCCAAATGTAAGCCATTAAAAGAAAAACACTTAATTTGAAAGCTTTTTCTAAATACGCCTGCTCCCACTCCAGAAATTGTTTGTCAAATTTTAATGTGTTTTCTACTTAATTTCATTAATACATAAATCCTTAACAAAAGAAAACTTAAAATGCTTCTACAAGGTATTGATTATTTTATTTATTTTCACGGTTTTATTTTTATATGCTGGAATTCTATTCCATAAAATTTGCAGAAAATTATGCAATTGACATTAAACATGGAACTGTATTATTCTTTAGCAAGTCATGTACTCATATAAAGGACAAATCATTTGGAATTCTATTTGACATTTCAGTATTCTTATCTGCTTGGTAATTATAGTACAGTCTGGTTAGTGTTTTGTGTTTTCTTCAGTAAACGGTTCACTTATCTTTATTAACTTCTTTATACAGAAAATATTTTCATGGAAAAGACCAAGAAAATAAGAGCACTCAATTTCATAAAATTTAATTATTAAGAACTTAAACTTCCTGAAATCAAAATACCATCTTTTGCTTGTTTGTTTCAGAGATATTAGAAATACTGACCCAGGAAATTAAAACTCCAGAAAGACTTACTCCTTGGTTTGGGATAAATTTATTAAGTAATTAAAAACTAGTTTTAAGCTTCTGGATAAAAGGGGAAACTACCAATTGTCCATAAAGTAATATTTGTTTTCTCACTATGGTAAAATATAACAAAAGAATCAAAAACTAACAACCACAGATGGAGATTCACAGATAATCTAATGCCAGGATATGGAAAAAGGTTACAATTTTATCAAAAGTGAGATGGAGTTGGATTGAGGGGGGGAAGTACATAGTTTCAATGCTTGGTAAATTTGGTTTTTATTTTTTTAAAAAAAGACTACCTGAAAAGGCAAACATTTCTAAACTTGTATAATTGGTCCTTTGATGCTCTAATGCAGAGATTTAAGGTGTGCACCAGAAATTCTCAATGAGGAGAGAAGGCTCTGGCTTTCACCAGAATTAATTGAGGGGTTTTATTTTTCTAACTATACTCACCTGCCCAAAAGGCAACTCAGCATGATACAGGGGAAGCATTGCTTTTGGAACCTAATTATGTAGGCTTGAATCTTAAGTTTATAGCACGAGTCAAATTGATTACTTTTTGTACCTTGGGATCTTCAGCTATAAATGGGAATTAAAAATAAATCATACAATGTTTTGAAGTGGAATGGGTAATCTATGTAGGCTGCTTGGCACAGTATGACCTATAAATCCTCAATAACTGTTAAATATTAGCTATTACATTAATAGTAATTATCATTATCAGCCATGCAGAGCTACACTTACTAATGGAAGTGTTCCAAAACACACAGAATTGAGAGACAGAAAACCAGTTGAGAATTTCAACGATCGGTAAGAGAACTGGACATCCACTCTCCACAGCCCACCAAAGGATAAGTAAGGAAAGATGTAAAGAATGGATTTTCACCCTGGTATTTGCTTTGCCTTACAGCACCCTTATTTTTGTACATTCATGAAATGATAGCCTTCAGCAGGTTAAGGAAGTTCTCCTCTACTGAGAGTTTTATCATGGATGGGTACTAGAATATGTGAAATGCTCCTTCTGCATGAATCGATCTAATCAGATGAATTTTCTTATCCTCTTGATGTGATGGATAAACTTAATTGATTTTTGAATGTTGGAACAGTCCTCATTCTTGAAGTAAATCTCATTTGATTGTACAATTACTTTATGCATTGTTGGATTCCATTTGCCAACATTTTGTTGAGGAATTTTTATGTATATTGATGACAGATACTTTTGGTCTTAAGTTTTCCTTTCTTATAAGATCTTTATCTGGTTGTGTTATTAAGATAATGCTGGCCCCACAGATGAGTTAGAAGGTGCTTCCCCTCCTTTTATCTTCTGGATGAGATTTTGGACTATTGGTATCATTTCTTCATTAAATGTTTGACAGAATTCATAAGTGAAATAACCTGGAGCTATTGCTTTCTATTTTAGGAGATTATTAATTATTGATTCCATTGTGGCCAGAGAACATACTTTATATGATTTATGTTCTTTTAAATTAAGGTTTGTTTTATGGCCAGGATGTGATCTGTCCTATTTTATGGTCTTTGTGAGCTTTAGAAAAATGTACATTCTGCTATTGTTGGATAGAGAATTTCTTAAATAATTAGATCAAGTTAATTGATAGTGCTTTTCAGGTCAATTTTATTTTTACTGGTTTTCTATTTGGTTTATCAATCACCAAAAAAGAGATATTAAAAAATATAATTAGAAGAGTGGGTTTATATCCTTTTAGTTCTGTTTTTATTTATTTATTTTGATGTTCTGTTGTTAGGTGCATAGAGGTTTAGAGTTTTCTTGGAGAACTGACCTTTTTATTACTTTATGTCCTTCCTTATACTTCTAAATTCTTGTCTGAAAATAATGTAGCTACTCAACTTTCTGTTATCATGGTATATTTCTCCATCCCTTCACTTTCAGCTTCTGTGGGTCCTTATATTTAAAGTGTATCACTTCTAGACTGTGCTGTTTTTAATAGTGTCATGGATGTAATATTTTGCTTAGAGACTCATTTAACTGAGGTAAATATGAATACAAGAAATTTCTATATGAAATGACAAAAGAGAATTGAGTCTATGTTTAATGAAGTGTTTGGTCAATTACTATGGAAATCCTTTGTGACAGCCAATCTAGAAAAAAAAATATTCTCAACTGAAGATTTATTTTTTTGCCAGTTTCAGCTAATACTCTTCATTTAACTGAGAATTCAAAGTTACAAGGTTATCTCCTCTTGCCAATATCAATCTCACCATTATCCTCACCTTTATTATTATGTATATTAACAGTTTGACACAATACTCAATTCTGCCACCTGCCTTTGTAATTTTGAATTTATTAATTTAAGAGCTCTATTCTTTCCTTTAAAATTTTTGTGAGTTTATGACCTCATTAATTGGCTACTTAAGAATGCTCTTCTAGAGATTATTCAAGCAATTTTATTATATGGGAAAATAATTCAAATTTTTTTTTTTAATTTTTTTTATTGTTATGTTAATCCCCATACATTACATCATTAGTTTTAGATATAGTGTTCCATGATTCATTGTTTGTGCATAATACCCAGTGCTCCATGCAGAACGTGCCCTCCTCAATACCCATCACCAGGCTAACCCATCCTCCCACCCCCCTCCCCTCTAGAACCCTCAGTTTGTTTTTCAGAGTCCATTGTCTCTCATGGTTCTTCTCCCCCTCCAATTTCCCCCCCTTCATTCTTCCCCTCCTGCTACATTCTTCTTCTTCTTTTTTTCTTTCTTAACATATATTGCATTATTTGTTTCAGAGGTACAGATCTGAGATTCAACAGTCTTACACAATTCACAGCGCTTACCAGAACACATACCCTCCCCAGTGTCATTCAAATTTTTAAAACTATGAAATTTAGATCTATAAGCATCTAATTTTTACATATGACCAATTTTAATGAGCTTATCAATCAAGCTTATACAAACTCACCATCAAATGTACCATTACATTGATCTTTTATAAGAAATTACATTTTCATTCCACTAAAGGGAAAAAAAAGTGGTATTTTTACTTTAATTTTGTTCTTATTAGTATTATCTTCCTAGGTAGTCTTATTTTCTCAGGTTAATTTGTAATTATCTTTCATGTTCCACTAAAGATTTCCATCTTTCTAATTTGAGCAAAGATCTCTGCTGCAGAGTTCCTCAATGGTCTGCTAGAGATTGTGAGAGTTAATATCTGTTGAGATTAAATAAAGATGTATTTGTAAAGGAAATTTTCAGTATTTGAACTACATATATGTCTTAAAGAAACAATAGGGAAAAGATATTCTTTGTGATATTGCTGTACATTTATTTTTCTCTTAGTTAAAATGATGGCAAGATAGTGTTTAGCCAGATCAATATTAAAAAGTTTCCACATGTTCTGCAGACATTACTACCCATTATAGCAATCCCACTGACCTTACTTTTCAACATAGCTCTCTATTACCAAGAATTGATGTCCGTATGTGAGGTGAGAAGTTTTTTTGACCTGCAGAATTTTTGTCTAAACATAGTTTCTTTACTTTGTACATTAAAAGGCATAATAATGTTGAAAGCTTAGGCATCTTTATATTTATCCTTCAAAATAATTACTTTCATAGTTATTTTAGTATTTGTAAAACCTTTATTCTAATTCAGAATACATTGAAAATAAGCAGAGTTTCATTTTCATAAATTACCTTTTTTGAGATATAATTGATATAATATTAATTTCAGGTATACAACATAATGATTTGACATTTGTATATACAGTTGACCCCTGAACAACGTGAGTGTGAAATGCTTGGGTCCACTTTATATTGCCAAAATCTTTTGATGCAGTACCATAATTGCATTTTCTTTTATGCTTTTCTTAATATTTTTCTCTAGTTTATTGTAAGAATACAGCATACAATACATATAACGTAGAAAATACATATTCATTGACTGTTTATGTTATCAGTAAGGTTTCCTGTCAACAGTAGGCTATAAGTAATTAAGTTTTTAAGGAGTCAAAAGTTAGACACAGATTTTTTTTTTTTTTTTTTGACTGCTGGAACATTGGGGCCCAAAACCTCTACATTGTTCAAGGGTCAACTGTATTGTGAAATGGTCATCACAATAAGTCCAGTTAAAAACCATCACCACACATAGATACAAAATTTTGTCATGAGAACTTTTAAGATTCACTTTATTAACAACTTTCAAATATACAATATAGTATTAAATGTAGTCATCATGCTGTACAATACATCCCATGATTTAACTATTTAATAACTTGAATTTTGTACCTTTTGACCCCCTTCACCAACCCCCCACACCCAACTCTGGCAACCACCAATCTGGTTTCTGTATAGGTGAGTTCTTTTTGTTTTTTTTTAGAGTCCATATTTTAGTGAGATCGTATAGTATGTCTTTCTTTGAGTGATTTCACTTAGTGTTATGCTATCTAGGCCCATCTATGTAGTCACAAATGGCAAGATTTTCTTCTTTTCATGTATAAATAATATTCCATTTTATATCTATATACGCACACCATATTTTCTTTATTCATCCATCAATGAACACTTAGGTTGTTCCATGTCTTGGCTACTGTAAATAATGATGCTATGAATACGTAGATGCAAATAACTTTTCAAATTACTGTTTTTGTTTTCTTCAGGTATATACCCAGAGGCAGAATTTCTGGATCACAGGGTAATTCTGTTTTTAATTTTTTGAGGAACCTTCATACTGTTTTCCATAGTACTAATTTTCATTCCCCTCAACAGTGCAACAATAATTATCCTTGCCAACACTTGTTATAGCCTGTCTTTTTTATATTAGCCATTCTAGCAAGTGTGAGGTGATATCTCATTGTTTCGATTTGCATTTCTTTATGATGAATGATGTTGAGCACCTTTTCATGTGCCTGTTTGTCCATCTGCATGTCTTCTTTGGGAAAATGTCTATTCGTATATCCTGCCCACTTTTTAATTGGATGCTTTTTGAATTGTAGGAGTTCTTTATATATTTTGGATATTAACCCCATATCAGATGATTTACAAATATTTTCTCCCATTCATAGGTTGACTTTTCATTTTGTTTCCTTTGCTGTGTATGAAACTTTCAGTTTGATGTAGTCCCATTCATTTATTTTTGTTGCCTTTGCTTTTAGTATCAAATCCAACAAATCTTTGAGACCTAAGTCAAGAAAATTACTACTTTGTGTTCTTCTCAGAATCTTAAGGCTTCAGATCTTATTTTCAGGTTTTAGATTCATTTTGAGTTAATTTTTGTGTATGGTATAAGATCCTCATCTAGTTTCATTCTTTTGCATGTAGTTGTTCTGTTTTCCCAACGCTATTTATTGAAGAGATTTGTTGTAAATTAACTGACCCTATGCATGGTTTTAATTGCTTTGCTTATTGGGGTTTTTTTCTGGTTCCATACAAGTTTTAGGATAGTTTATTCTATTTTTGTGAAAAATACCACTGGAACTTGATAGGAATTGCATTGAACCTCACAAAGAGATTGCTTTATGTAGGAAGGTCATTTTAATAATATTCTATCAATCCAGGACGATGGAATATCTTTCCATTTATTTGTGTCTTCTTCAATTTCTTCCATTGATGTCTTATAAGTTTTGAGTGTGCAGGTATTTCACCTTCTGGGTTAAATTTATTCCTAGGTATTTTTACTCTTTTTGATTCAGTGGTAAATGGGACATGGGACTGTTCTCTTAATTTCCCTTTCTGTTCATTTGTTAGTATATAGAAACACAACAGATATTTGTATATTCTGTATCTCACAATTTACTGAACTCATTTATTCTAACAGTGTTGGGGGGTTAGAGTCTTAAGGGTTTTCTTTTTTTTTTTTTTTTTTTTTAAGATTTTATTCATTTGTCAGAGAGAGACACAGTGAGAGAGGGAACACAAGCAGGGGGAGTGGGAGAGGGAGAAGCAGGCTTCCTGCAGAGCAGGGAGCCTGATATGGGGCTTGATCCCAGGACACTGGGATCATGAACTGAGCCGAAGGCGGATGCTTAACGACTGAGCCACCCAGGCACCCCAAGGGTTTTCCTTATATAATACCAAGTCATTTGCAAATAGTTTTACTTCTTCCTTTCTGATTTAAATGACTTTTTCCCCCCCTAATTGCTCTGGGTAGGACTTCCAATATTATATTGAATAAAAGTAGTGAGAGTGAACAATTTTGTCTTGTTTCTGAATTCATATGAAAAACTTAGAGCTTTTCACCCTTGAGTTTGATATCAGCTGTAGGTTTGTCATATATAGCCTTTATTATGTTGAAGTACATTCCCTCTATACCCACCTAGTTGAAAGTTTTTATCATAAATGGGTATTGAATTATGTTAAATGCTTTTTCTGCACCTATTGAGATAATGATTTTTCTACATTAATATCATGTATGACCCTGATTGAGTTATGGATGTGGAACCATCCTTACTTCCCTGGAAGTAATCCCACTTGATCATAGTGTATGATTCTCTTAATGTATTCTTGAATTTGTCTGTAAATAGGTTGTTGGGGATTTTTGCAGCATCCTTGTCTGGTTTTGGTATCAAGGTAATGCTGGCCTCACAAAATGACTTTGGAAGTATTCTCTTATTATTTTTGGAAGATTTAGAGATGAATTAGTAATAATTCTTTGGCTAGTAGAATTCAGCGGAGAAGCCGTCTGGTCGTGGACTTTTTTTGTTGGGAGGTTGTTGATTACTAATTCAATCTCTTTATTAAGCTTTCCTCTTTATCATTCATTCTTGGTAGGTTGTATAGGTTTGTAGGAATATATACGTTTCTTCTAGGTTGTCCAACTTTTTGGTGTATAGTTGTTCATAGTAGTCTTTTATGATCCTTTGTATTTCTGTGGCATCAGTTATAAGGTCTCTCATTTCTTATATTGAGCCCTCTTTTTTCTTTGTGAATCTAGCCCAAGGTTTGTCTATTTTGGTTATCTTTTTTAGAAGCCATGTCTTAGTTGCATTAATCTAATCTGCTTTATGAGTCTTTATTTCATTTATTCCCACTCTGATATTTGTTATTTCCTTCCTTCCACCAGCTTTGGACTCTTAATTATTGATAGGTACCTATTTAGTGCTGGTTTGTTAATTGTGTTCTGGTTGTTTTGTAGTACTCTCTTCCTGTTTTCTCCTCTTGCTCCCTTTTCTGTGATTTTTTAAAAAGTATTTTTTTGTCAGAGAGAGCACAAGCAGTGGGAGCAGCAGGAAGGCAGAGGGAGAAGCAGGCTCCCTGCTGAGCAAGGCTCCCAGTGTGGGACTCTATCCCAGGACCCTGGAATCATGATCTGGGCTGAAGGCAGACGCTTAACTGACTGAGCCCCCAGGCGTCCCTCTCTTTTCTGTGATTTGATGATTTTCTATAGTGTTATGCTTAAATTTCTTGCTCTCCATTTTTTATGTATGTACCAATGGTTTTTGCTCTGTGGTTACCATTAGACTTACATAAAATGACTTATAACAGCCCATTTTAAGTTGATAACAAGCTAACTTTGAACACACTCTAAGCCTATACATTTTTACTCCCCTCCATGAACATTTTGTTTTTGATGTCACAATTTACATACTTTTAACAAATTGTTATAGTTACTTTTACCTTTTAACCTTCAGACTAATTTAAAAAGTTACTAAAAACTTACCACCTTTATCAGTGAAACTTATACTTTCATATGTTTTTCTGTTATTAATTAGCACTCTTTCATTTCAGCTTAAAGAATTCCCTTTAACATTTCTTGCAAGGCCAGTCCAGTAGTGGTACACTCCTTTAGCTTTTGCTTATTTGGAAAACTCTTTACCTTTCCTTTAAATCTGAAGAACAACTTTGGTGGAAAGAGTACTTTTGGGAGGCAGTTTTTTTTTTTTTTTGGCACTTTTAAGGTATTAGCCACTCCCTTCTGGCCTGCAAAGTTTGTGCTGAAAAACCTGATAGTCTTACAGGGGCTGGGGAGGGGGGAGTGGGAATGGGGGACTGGTTCTCTCATATGTAGCAAGTTGTTTTTCTCTTGCTCCTTTTCAGATTCTCTCCTTGTCTTTAATAATGGTATGTCTTGATGTGGATCTCATTTGAACTCTCCAAAATTACTGGATCTGGATGTCTGTTTCCTTCCCCAGGTTAGAAAAGTATTCAGCCTTTTATTTCTGAAAATAAGTTTTCTTCCCCTTCCTTTCTCTTCTCTTTCTGGGACTCCTATAATGTCAATGTTGGTCTGCTTAGATTGTCCTATAATCCCTTAAGCTAGTGAGTTCTACTGCCTTGTCTACCAGGTCACTGGTATTTTTTTCTCTTCTCTAGTCAGCTGTTGAACCCCTCCACTGTAGTGTTCAGTTACTGTATTCTTCAGTTCTGTGACTTCTATTTAGTACTTTCTTATACTTTCTCCTTGTTGAAATTCTTTGTTCATCCACTCTTCTCCTGCACTCAGTATGCATCTGTTATTTGAACAATTTATCAGTTAAATCCTGTATCTCAGTAAAGTCTTTTTTTGAGGTTTTATTGTGCTCTTTCTATTTGATTATATTCTTCTGTTTCTTCATTTTCCTTGATTCTCTATGTTGGTTTCTAGGCGTTAGGTAAAGCAGCCTCTTCTTCCAGTGAAGGAATGTTTGAGCCTCATCATTCAACTATGTCCTAGCCTTTTGAAGTTAGCTCTCAAACCTCTGTAATTATACAAGCACTCTTATTTTTAGTGGCTTCTAATTTAGGGCTTCTAAAGATCTGTCAGTCAATGTCCTCCCAAAGGGGAGGATCTCAGCACCTAGACTGAGGTTGACTGGAAGTCAGACCCTCAAGCTGCAAGTTTTAAATTATGCAAATATATCTCTTTCAGTGGAAAACTGGGGTATTAGTGTTCATGTCTGTTCCCTCTGCACAGAACCTTTAGGCGGTAGCCAGGGAAGATGGCAGAATGGGAGGATCCTAAGCTCACCTCATCCCATTGATACCCCTGGAAAACCTCTACATCGGTGTAAAGAACCCACAAAATGTCCCCAAAACTGCCGGAACAGATTCTTCAGAGCTAGAGAAGAGGCAAGTAGAAAATGGGAGGGAGGGCAGAAACACAGTGAGGAACAAAACTGACCCATGGGACTGCCTAGGGAAGGGAGGGACATGGCAACACAGAGAAGGGAGAGGAACAGACCCCACCCCAGACACGTGGGACCCACACTGGGAAGATGAATCCCTATAACATTTGGCTTTAAGACCCTTCGGTTTTCAAAGTCATGAGAGATCCAGGGGGCATAGGAGAGTTCAGCCTCTTAAAGAGCCAGAATAACAAATAACTCCACTGAGATCTAGCATAGAAGCAGCAGTTTAAAAAACACCTGAGATATACAGGAAGGAGATTAATTTACTAATCTCAGAATGAGCACAGGAACAGCAGGAGTCTTTACGCTGTGCAGCCCAGTTACACAGACACCTGTGGGAACCAATGCAAGCATTCTCCACCTAACTTGCTAACAGCATGCCTAGCCCCATCCAATCATTCTCAGTAGGAGTCCTCCAAAGCAATTCCAGTTGCAGTCCCACAACCTACTGATATATGCGTAAGACGTTATATACAACCATAATAAATCAAAACCTGTTAATAGATGTACAAAAATTAAAGAGAAAGGTATCCAAGTAAAACCAACAAACCATGAAAGAACAAGAGATGGAAGCAACAGACGACTACAAAAAGACAAAAAAAAAAGTAAAAAAAAAATTAATGGCGTAATAACACTGCTGCATCTCTGAATCAAATATGTATTAGTGTAATTTTAAAATTATTTTATGGAGCACACAAAATTAAAAGCATTATTATTAGCAAAAAGAAAAAAAAAGACACAGGGTGACTGAATGGATAAAAATGCACAACTCATCCATATACTGCCTACAAGGGATCCATTTCAGACCTAAAGTCCCATGTAGGTTGAAAACGAAGGAATGGGAACACATTTATCATGCAAATGGATGTCAAAAGAAGCTGGGGAAACAACACTTCTATCAGACAAAATAGACTTTAAAACAAAGACTGTAACAAGAGACAAAGAAGGGCACTACACAATTGTAAAGGGAAAAATTCAACAAGAAGATAGATATAACAATTGTAAATATTTATGCATCCAATAGGACTATCCATATATGTAAATCTATTAACAAACAAAAAAGTAGTAGTTGATAGTAACACAAAATTTAGTAAGGGACTCCATCCAAACAGAAAATCAACAAGGAAACAATGCCTTCAAAGGACACATTGGACCAGATGGATCTAACATAAATTCAGACCATTCCATCTTAAAAAACTGGAATACACATTCAAGTGCACAGGAACATTCTCCTCAATGGGTAACATGTACAATGTGAGTCTCAACTAATTCAAAAAGACTGAAGTCATATCATGTATATCTTCTAACTATAATCCTATGAAATTAGAAACCACCCACAAGAAAAAAATCTGGAAAGAACACAAATACAAGGAGGTTAAAAGAACATGCTAGTAAACAATGAATGGATCAACCAAGAGACCAAAGGGGAAATAAAAAACTACTTAGAAAAGAAAATAAAATACCATGTTCCAATACTTAGGATACAGTAAATCTGTTCTAAGAAGGAAGATTATAGTGATACAGGCCTACCTCAAAAAGCAAGAAAAATCTCAAAGAACCTACCCTTAAACCTAAAGGAGATAGAAAAAGAACAAACAAAACCCCAAACCAATAGAAAGAAAGATATAATAAAGATTAGAGCAGAAATACATCGTAGGTAAAAAAAAAAAAAAAAAAAAAAATTGATAAACCCTTAACCAGACTCATCCAAAAAAAAAAAAAAGAAGACTCAAACAAAATCAGAAATATGAGAGGAGAAATAACAACTGACACCACAGAAATACAAAGGATTATAAGAATATTATGAAAAATTATATCCTAGCAAATTGAACAACTTAGAAGAAAATACCTAGAAACATGTAATGTCCCAAAACTGAATCAGGAAAAAAATAGAAAAGTTGTACAGAATGATTACAGCAATGAAAATCAGTAATCAAAAAATTCATAAAACCCAGGATCAGACAGCTTCACAGGTGAATTCTACCAAACATTTAAAGAAGAGTTAATACCTATTATTCTCAAATTATTCCAAAAAATAGACAAAGCTTCCAAATTCATTTTATGAGGCCAGAATTACCTTGATACCAAAACCAGATAGAGACACTACCAAAAAAAGAAAAAAAAAAATACAGGCCAATATCCCTGATGAACATGGATGCAACAATCTTCAACAAAATATCAGCAAACCAAATCTAACACATTAAAAAAATCATTCACCATGATCAAGTGGGATTTATTCCTGGGATGCGAGGGTGGTTCAATATTCACAATTCAATGTGATACATCATAATAAGAAGAGAAAGGAGAAAAACTATATGATCATTTCAATAGATGGAGAAAAGCATTTAACAAAATACAACATCCATCATGATAAAAACCCTCAACAAAACTGGTTTAGAGGAAACATATATCAACATAATAAAGGGCATATATGAAAAACCCACAGTTGACATTAAACTCAATGGTGAAAAACTGAGGTTTCTCCCCAAGATCAAAACAAGGATGTCCATTCACTTTTATTCAACATTGTACTAGAAGTCCTAGCCACAGCAATCAGACAAGAAAAAATAATAAAAGGCATCCAAATGGGTAAGGAAGAAGTAAAACTTTCACTATTTGCAGATGACATGATACTATATAGAGAAAACCCCAGACTCCCCTAAACAAATCTACTAGAACTGATCAATGAATTCAGTAAGTTTACAGGATACAAAATATACAGAAATCTGTTGCATTTCTATATACTAATGGGGGAGAAAGAAATTAAGAAAACAGTCCCATTTACAATTATATCAAAAATAATAAAATGCCTAGGAATAAAATTAACCAAGGAGATGAAAGACCTCTACTCAAAACTATAAAACATCTGTGAAAGAAACTGAAGATGACATGAACAAATGGAAAGATACTCCATGCTCCTAGATTGGAAGAACAAATATTATTAAAACATCTATACTTTAGTCAATCTACAAATTTAAAGCAATCCTATCAAAATGCCAACAACATTTCTCACAGAACTAGAACAAGTAATCATTAAAGTTGTATGGAAATTTTGAAAGCCTCTGAATTGCCCAAGCAATCTTGGAAATGAAGAAAACTGGAGATAATCACAATCCCAGATATCAGGATATACTGCAAAGCTGTAGTAATCAAAACAGTATGGTACTGGCACAAAAATAGACACAGATCAATAGAACAGAATAGAAAACCCAGAAATGAACACACAAGTATATAATCTTCAACAAAGGAGGGAAGAATATGAAATGAGAAAAAGACAGTCTCTTTAACAAATGGTATTGCCAAAACTGGACAGCCACATGCAAATGAATGAAACTAGATCACTTTAATATACCATACACAAAAATAAACTAAAAATGGAATAAAGACCTAAATGTGAGACCTGAAACCATAAAAATCCTAGAAGAGAGCACAGGTAGTAACTGCTTTAACATTGACTGTAGCAACATTTTTCTAGATTGTCTCCTAAGGCAAGGGAAAGCAAAAATAAACTATTAGGACAACATCAAAATAAAAGGTTATGCATAAAAAAGGAAACAATTCTAAAAGACAAGCTGCTGAATGGGAAAAGATATATGCAAATGATATATCTCATAAGGGGTTAATATCCAGAATATATAAAGCACTTTACAGCTCAACACATACACACACACACACGTCAATTAAATGGACAGAAGATGAAACAGACCTTTCTCCAAAGACATACAATGGCCAAAAAAAAAAGCATGAAAAGATGCTGTATATCACTAATCATTAGGGAAATGTATATCAAAACCACAAAGACATATCCCCTCATACCTGTCAGGATGGTTAAAATAAAAAAACACAAGAAACAGCAAGTGTTGGTGAGGATGTGGAGGAAAAAGAACACTTATACAGTATTGGTGGGGACATAAACTAGTGCAGCCACTATGGAAAACAGTATGGAGGTTCCTTGAAAATTAAAAATAGAATTATCATATGATCCAGTAATTCTACTACTGGGTATTTACTCAAAAAAGACAAAACACTCAGTTGAAAAGGTAGATACCCCCCCTGTTTATTGCAGCACCACTTACATTAGCCAAATTAAGGAAACAACTCTAGTGTCCATCCATAGATGAATGGATAAAGAAGAGGTGGTGTATATATATAGATACAATGGAATATTAACCATAAAAAGGAAAGATATCTTTTCATTTCCAACAACATGGATGGATTAAGAAGGTATAATGCTGGGTGAAATAAATCAGTCAGAGAAAGACAAAGACAAAGACAAATTCCACATATGTGGAATTTAAGAAACATGATAAAGGAACAAAGGGGGGAAAAAAAGACCAAAAAAATTCAAATATAGAGAACAAAGTTTTTACCAGAGGGGAGATCCAGGGCATGGGTGAAATAAGTGATGGGGATTAAGAAAACACTTATTGTGATGACCACTGGGTAATGTATAGAATTGTTCAATCACTATACTGTAAACCTGAAACTAATGTAACAATATATGTTAGTTATACTGGAAAAAAATTTTTTAAGTAACTGTTTGTTTTTGCTACTGCCCCATTGAATCCATGAACATGAGCACCACTAGCTACCAGAGCCAGGCAATCTAGAGGTGTTCCCTGGCAGCAGTCACAAAAAATCTAGGTGCCAGATGAGTTTACCAACTCCTTTCTCAAGGTAGAGTGAGGGAATGTGCAAAGATGGTGACTTCAGGCTGAGCTTTAGGATGTGCAAATTAGCTTGTTTTATAGAAAGTCTTGGGAACTTTTCAGTTAGTTGTCTCTGTATGGGGCCTGGGGCAGCTGTGTCTATATGCATGAACCCTTAAAAAATGATTCTTAATTAACTACAAGACCCTTTGGCTTTCAAAAACAGAGGACTTGGAGGCTCATCTCTCAGGTGTAAATCTTAAAAGTTGGGGTGCTACATGTGGGGTTTAAACCTTTCACTCCTTAGGGAGAAGCTCAAGGTTTTATGTTCCCTTCCTAACTGTGGGTCATCCCACATTGGGGTTAGAGTTAATGATGAGATTTTTGTCTCAGCCTCTCTTACCTGCTTCAATATGATTTTTTCTTCATTTACCCAATGTGGAAGGTCCACTCAGCTAGTTTTGGGTTTTTCAGAGGAAACTGTTCTGAATGTAGCTGTAGATAAGGTGTGTCCGTGTGAGGAGGTAAGTTTAGGATCCCACTAAAATCGCCATCTTGTATCAGAACTCCTCATTGAATTTTTACTGTAGTAAATGGCTCCATTCCAGATTCAAATGACATGTATCCAACAGTTAAAATCAGCTTACCAAATTCCAGGGTTTTAAAGGTGAAATAAAACTAGCATTTACCTTCAAGGATTTCAAAGTCTTGGAATTAGAACCATATGAAAGATGAAAAACTAAACTGGAACAATGAAAATAGGGATTCTGAAAAAAAGATTGCTGTAAAAATATATATAAAAAATCAGTTTATCAAGTGGAGAATGAGCCTTATCCACTTCTAGGATTCTTGTGCCTCACTCCCGCCGAAGGCAGTAGACGCGGTACTAAAAGCACAGATCAGAGGGTTCACATCCCAGTCCCCACAGCCACTGGCTGTATTGACCTTGGGTAAGTTCCTTACCTTTCCTAATGTGGATCTGTAATTGCAAGGCATGAGAATAACTTTGTATACCTTTTCTTGTATCTCATTTTATCACTCTCCTATCTCTTTTAATTACCTAACCCATATGTCACTGGCCTGAAATTAAATAAAATTTCTATATATATGCACAAGTTATTATGGCAGAGAAACTCACTGGCAACCTGTGAGAAATTCACATTCTTGGACCTATCATAAAATCAGTGAATCCCCAACCGTGTACCCCCTAAAGCTTCTAGGGTCCTTAAGTTACACCTGCCCTTCTAGTCCTGCTGGTGGCTGTCTCTAATGTTGAACCTCCACAGCATACTGATATTTTATTGGACATAGCTATTTTCCTATTGATTTCTTCTGCTCTTCTCCTTCTGACTTGAAGTGGGGAGACTTTTTTACATAATAAGTCATAGTACAGCTAAGTCTAGGCTGTGACTTTTAGAAAGCTTTCCTTATGTTTTGGGGCTAAGGGAAATTCAAATGGAGAGCAATGTAAAGCTGCTATTAAAAATAGTTTCTTTTAGAGTCCACAGTTCCAAATATAATGTGGGGGTTCTTCTTTTCCTCCTTATTGTGGGTCCCACTTTAGTATCTGTCATTAGCCTTCTCCAAATGTCTTCACAGTTTTTATTTTAGGCCCTAAAATATGCAGGCAAACTCCCCTCATTCCAATATTCACTTTATTCCCTGACTGTTCATAATTAATATTACAAAAGTGATTACTCCAGTTTTTTCCCACAGAATACTTCTCCTGCCACTATATTCCATAGAATAAATTCCCAATAGTGTTAGAGTACACTTTCTGAAGGCCTACATTATCAACTATTAAACTGTATTACATATTAGGCACAAGTCATCTAGTTCAGGAAGTATTGAGCCAATGTCAGATTTTTTTTACCAGTCTTCCAATATTCCATTAATAAGATTTTTAAAAGCCTGATCTTAACATGGGTCTTTGCATTAGTTTGGGGAATGCACAAATGTTTAGAATATACACAAACACACATACTTTTATAAAACAAACACTTTTGGCATACAACAAATATTTAGGGGAGTATTCCTTAAATTCGCAGTAGCATTTTATGCTAAATGCATTCATATACAAAATTATCAGACAGAAGTGGTAACAGATAACTCTTAAAAATATGCCACTGGAATACTTCCCTGAATCTGAGTTATTCTAAGAACAATAGCAGGTAATATACTTTGACATTTACATGTAAAATTATAATAAAGAGATGTTTCCTATACATAGGAACTCTTAAGCTACCAAAATTAAATTTCAGTAATTACTTTAAAAATGGGAACCATGCACAACCTCTAACTGGTATTTTCATTCTATTTAACATTCAGTTCTCATCAACACAGTGTTACGTTATACACATATTGGTTTCTGTTCCCAGTGTTTTCTTTTGCATCTCAATATTGCTCTATTTTCTGAGCTGCAGCTCCTTTTCTAATTCCTTTCATATATAATCACTTCTCACTTAATATGAGGTATAATCTTCAACTGAATACTAGCATTAAATATAACATCTGGAAATTTGAGGGGAAACAATTATAGAGCTACAACAAAAAGGAAAATATAACAAAAAAGACTTAGCAGATAGCTCTGATACCATCTATCTACCACCTGATATTATAATACTTTCTACCTTTATGTTTATGGCTCCTCAAACTACACAAGTAATTTAATGAAATTCTGTTCAGGAAGCATGTGCCCATCACTTACTGTGAAGCACTGTGAAATGGCTTGTACTTAGACAAATGACAGAGATACATTGTTTACCATAAATGAGATCACATTTTAAAAGAGAATATGATTATAGACAAGTAGTTACATATAATTAAATACTCAGACACCAGGGGAAAGTATAGTGGAAAGTATAAGCCATATATAGAGCAGCATATACAAAGGATTGTAGCACAGCGGGATAAATAAATTCATCTATAAATGTTCACAGTCTCTCCTCTTTATCAGCTCAGTATTTCACCCTTTTCTACCCTCTAAAGAGAAAATCACATGTGTGTGTTGGGTACGGGGGGCACTCAAGATAAAAAACAAAAGGTTATCCTCCTTGAGAATTTATATATTACTTAGGAGAAGTGAAATGCTAGAGCAATTTCCATGATTCTATATGTAATGCAAAATAAAAAAGTTGTGAGGAGACCAAAATATTAAGACAAAGATGTTTTGGATGAAAACAATTAATAAAAGCTGCTTTATGTAAGAGTGGCTGTGCATAAGCAATTGGACTCTCTTAATTGAGGAATGTTTGAACCTTCTGTAGGATCCATGGAACTTAACTACGTGAGCCATGAACTTGAAGGTGTTGCAGAAGCATGAGTGGGCATGAAAATGCACCACTGATACACTAGAAAAGTGTACATGTACGGAAGGAAGAAGTGTTGAGAAGTGGAGAGAATGGAGAGATCATGAAATACTTGAATACATAAGATGGTGGTAGAGCACATGAGCAAAACAGAAATATTTCTTTTTTTTTTTTTTAAAGATTTTATTTATTTATTTGACAGAGCGAGAGAGCACAAGCAGGGGGAGCAGGAGAAGGAGAGGGAGAAGCAGGCTTCCTGCTGAGCAAGGAGCCCGATGCGGGGCTTGATCCCAGGACCCCTGGGATCATGACCTGAGCCGAAGGCAGACGCTTAACCATCTGAGCCACCCAGGTGCCCCGAAACAGAAATATTTCTGAGACTCTCCACTGAGAGCATTGCAGTAAATCTCCAAAGTCTGTGGGCAGTGCCATAGGATGGTGAGAGATCTATCAAGATGTAGAAAGATTAGAATAAGGATAGAGAGCAAAGGAAATTCCCTAGCAATGTAAAACCTGATAACTATATTAAAAACAGGAGAATTCACCATAATTTGCAAAGCTGGCACCTGATATATAAAGCAAAAAGAAATCTCTAGAGTCTTACTGTTTCTAAGATCTCAAGTCCCTCTCAGGATATACCATAATTCATGACTTCAAAATATTCACACCTAGTGGGATAATTAATCCAATTAAACCTACAACAAAATTTAAACCCAAATCGCTGCAGATTAACTTTAACTCAGCTCTCTGCCTAAAGCTGTGACAATGATAATACTAATGTGTCCTTCCTGAAGATAAATATTGCTTAAGTGATGATAAAAGGGAAGAAAGGTGTTAAACATGATTAAGGGAAAAATCAGTCAGTAAAAGCACACTCACAAATACCCAGATGAGACTTTCAAGTAACTATGATAAATGTTAAACAAGTTAAACATGAATTAACAGATGGGAAATTTCATCAAAGATAAATGAAACTTCCCTCTCAAAAAAATGACAATGCTACCTATGAAAAATTGTATATCAGAAATAATAATTCATTTGATGGTCTTAACAGTAGTAGATTGAAGACAACAGAGGAAAGAGGCCATGAATTAGAAGGTCATTACAGATAAAATTAAGAAAATGTAACGGAATCTGAGACTTTTGAACATTAAATAAAATATAAAATATAATTGGAATGCCAGAAAGAGAGAATAGTGACTAAGATTTTGCAAAATTAAAAAAAAAAATCAAACCTCAAATCCAAGAATCAAAGGAATCCCAAGCAGGATAAATTCAGGGAAAACCATAATAAAGCATATTATAGTTACACTTGTGAATAGGAAAGATAAAGAGTAACTTTTAAAAACAGTTATATTGAGGATGGTCATATTAAGTAAAAGGATATAATTAAGGACAGATGGATGACTTCTCAATCAAAATGATAGAGGATGAAGAGATTGCTAACTCAGAATTCTACATATAGCAAAAATTCTCTAAATGAAAGAAAAATTAAGACATTTTCAGAAACACAAAAATGAGAGATATCAGACATATATATCCAGCAGACATATATATCCACATAAGTATGAGAAGTTTTCCAGGGAAGATGGTGATGATATCACATTGAAACCTTAAGATACAGAATAAAGAGTGATTGTATGTACATAAAAATATTCTATATTTTTTCCAAAAGCAACTTACTACTTTAGGCAAAATACCACCATTTTGTAAGTAAAACAAATGACAAAAACAGCATAAAACATAAATGAGGTGTTGTAATTAGGCTATTTTATTCATTTAAAATTAGAAGTGCAAAATGAATATTTAAATCTTTAGAACAATCAACATAAAATAAATATAGCTAAAGGGACATAGAGAACATAAAACAGAATACTAGGAAAATATTCAAAACACCTAAAAGAAGTTAGGAACATAGGAATAAAGGAACAAAGCACAAATGGGAAAAATACACAACAAATACTAACATGGTTGACTTAAACTCAACAATGTCAGTCTTTATTTATTTTTAAGTGGCTAAACATTTGCCATAATAGGCACAGATTGTAACACAGGGAGAAAAATACCAGGACTGTTAAAAGAGCAAATTTACATATGTATATGTGAAAGAGAAGCTGAAAGTAGATTAATAAAAGATAGTGCTATAGACTGAATGTTTGTGTCTCACCAAAATTCATGTTTTAATTATAATCCCCAATGTGATCTTATTGAGAGGTGGGCCTTTGGGATGTAATTAGGTCCTGAGGGAGGATTCCTCATGAATAGCATTGGTGTCAATATAAAGGAGACCCTTTCTCCTTCTGCCATATGAGGACACAATGGGAAAATGACCATCTATGAATCAGGAAGTGGGCACTCACCAGACAAGGAATCTGCCAACACTTTGGTTTTGATGTCCCAGCCTCCAGAAGAGTGAGAAAAAAAGCTTTGTTATTTAAGCCACCCAGTGTATGTTATTGTTGTAACTGCCTGAATGGACTAACAGATTAAGATTCTCTGGAGAAACAGGACCAAAGGGATACATACACATATTTTCGGCATACAGTTGACATATATATTATAAGGAATTGACTCACATGATTATAAAAGTTGACAAGTCCAAGGATCTGCAATTGGCAAGCTGGAGACCAGGAAGAGCCAATGATATAGTTCCAGTCTGAAAGAAGGCAGGGAAAGGCACCTGGGTGGCCCAGTCAGTTAAGCACCCAGCTCTTGATTTCAGCTCGGGTCATGATCTAGGGTCGTGAGATTGAATCCCACATGGGGCTCTGCCCTCAGCGTGCAGTCTGCTTGAGATTCTTCCTCTCCCTCTGCCCCTCTCACAACACACGCTTGCTCTCTCTAAATAAATAAAATATTAAAAAGGAGACAGGAAAAAACAATGTCCCTATTCAAAGACAGGCATGAGGAGGGTCAGCCCTTTTGTTCATTCAGGTCTTCACAAAATTGAGGCCCGCATTTGGGGGAGCATTACTCATTCTATCGATTAATGTATTAATCTCATCCAGCAACATCCTCATAGACACACCAGGAATAATGTTTGACAAAATATCTGGGAACCTCAATACTCAGTCAAGTTGACAAAAAAATTAACCACAATAAGCATAAAACAAGCTAGGATAGCTGTTAGTATCTGATAATGTAGGTGTTAAGACAATATTATCAGTGATAAAAAGAGACATTCCCTGGGGCACCTGGGTGGCTTAGTCAGTCAAGCATCTGCCTTTGGTTCAGGTCATGATCCCAGGGTCCTCGGATTGAGCCACACATCAGGCTCCCTGCTCAGCGGGAGCCTGCTTCTCCCTCTCCTCCCTGCTTGTGCTCTCTCGCTATCTCTGTCTCTATCTCTCTCTCTCAAAAAAAATTAATATAATCTTAAAAAAAAGACATTCCATAATGATAATTCACCAAGAAAACTTAACCCGAAATGCAAAGACACCTAAAGCAAGAACTTCAAAATATATATAGAAAATACTAACAGAATCAAGAAAGATGTATATATACCTACAATCAAAATTGGTTATTTTAACACCGCTTTCTCAGTAACTGATAGAACTCAGTAATGATGTGATTTGAACCATATTACCAGCAAATTTGACAAAATTGATATATTTTGTATAGTGATAGCACCTCTATCACTCTATTACATCACCAATTTTTTTATTATAATAAATACTGTTGTCTATATTTGACTATACTTTGATTTAGATTTCCAGGACTTATCTACTACTTGCAAATTTGTACCCTTAAACAGCATCTCTTGTATTCTGCTGCCCACAAGCATCTGGTAACCACCATTTTACTCCATTTTTATGAGTTCGGCTTTTTTATATTTTATATATAAGTGATATCATACAGTATTTATCTTTCTCTGTCTGACTTATCTCACCATAATGACCTCAAGGTCCATCTATGTTATTACAAGTGACAGGATTTCTTTCTTTCTCATGGCTGAATATTAAATTTTACACACACATACACACACACCACATTTTATCTATTCATCCACTGATGAACACTTAGTTTCCACAAAATTGATGTTTATAAATTATTGTACCCAACAACAGCATAACGCATATGCTTTTCAAGTGCACATGGACTATTAACCAATACTTTTCATTGGCTGGGCCAATAGATAAATGTCTATACTTTTCAAAGTAATAATATCATACAGTATAAGTTTTATAATAATAGCAGTATTAAATTATAAATAAGAATAAAATATCTGCAAAATCCTAAAATGTTTTGAAATTAAACAGCACACTTCCAAATACTACAAGGATCAAAAAAGGAATCACAAAGCACTTGCTGAAGATGAAAATACATCATATTAAAATTTGTAGATTGTAGCTAAAGCAGTGATTGCAAGGAAATGCATTGCAGTAGAAGTCTACTTAGAAAAGTTAAAAATCAATGATTTATGCTTCCACTTCATATGCTAGAAACAGAAGGGCATATTAAATACAAATAATCACAAAATAAAGGAGTAAAGTAACACAACAGATAACATATTAAGGAAACCAATAATGTCAAAATAATGGTCTTTGAGATTTTAATTAAATTTATAAACTCTTAGTAAGGCTGTTTGGAAATAAAAAAAAAATAAAGATAACTTACCATTGTATTCAATGCAAGATAATACCAAAATCAAACTGTCATTAAAGAAATGTAAAGAAGTATTTTGAAGAGCTTCCTAACAATAAAGACTATTTACTTAAAAAAATAAAAGTAAACAAAATTGAAATAAGAAATTGTACAGACCCTCCCCAGTGTCAACATCATATGTATGTATGTGCTATGGTGAGCGCAGTGAATTATGTAAGACTGTTGAATCACAGACCTGTACCTCTGAAACAAATAATATGGTATATGTTAAAAAAAAAAAAGAAGAAGAAGACAGCAGGAAGGGAAGAATGAAGGGGGGGAAATTAGAGGGGGAGACAAACCATGAGAGACTATGGACTCTGAGAAACAAACTGGGGTTCTGGGGGGTAGGGGAGTGGGATGATGGCCTGGCCTGGTGATGGGTATTAAAGAGGGCATGTACTGAATGGAGCACTGGGTATTATATGCAAACAATGAATCATGGAACACTACATCAAAAACTAATGATGTAATGTATGGTGATTAACATAACAATAATAAAAAAAGAAATTGAACAGATAATTTCAATATATTTATATCTATTAAAAACTGATCTTTTAGTTAAAAAAAATCTTCCCACCAACAAAATTCCACACCAAGAGAGATTCAATAGTAAGTTTTATCAATGATAAACTCGGTGTATTTATCCCTGGAATACAAACCTGGTTCAGCAGGTAAAAATTAACTGTAAACTAGGAGCTGGTTCTTTGAAAGAATTAACAAGATTGATAAACCCCTGGCAGACTTATCAAAAAGAAAAGAGAAATGACCCAAATCAACAAAATCATGAATGAAAGAGGAGAGATCACAACCAACACCAAAGAAATACAAACAATTATAAGAACATATTATGAGCAACTCTATGCCAGCAAATTCGATAACCTGGAAGAAATGGATGCATTCCTAGAGATGTATCAACTACCAAAACTGAACCAGGAAGAAATAGAAAACCTGAAGAGACCTATAACCACTAAGGAAATTGAAGCAGTCATCAAAAATCTCCCAAAAAACAAAAGCCCAGGGCCAGATGGCTTCCCAGGAGAATTCTACCAAACATTTAAAGAAGAATTAATACCTATTCTTCTGAAACTGTTCCAAAAAATAGAAATGGAAGGAAAACTTCCAAACTCGTTTTGTGAGGCCACCATTACCTTGATCCCAAAACCAGACAAAGACCCCATCAAAAAGAAGAATTACAGACCAATATCCCTGATGAACATGGATGCAAAAATTCTCACCAAAATACTAGCCAATAGGATCCAACAGTACATTAAAAGGATTATTCACCACGACCAAGTGGGATTTATCCCTGGGCTGCAAGGTTGGTTCAACATCCGCAAATCAATCAACGTGATACAATACATTAACAAAAGAAAGAACAAAAATCATATGATCCTCTCAATAGATGCAGAAAAAGCATTTGACAAAAGTACAGCATCCTTTCTTGTTCAAAACTCTTCAGAGTATAGGCATAGAGGGTACATACCTCAATATCATAAAAGCCATCTATGAAAAACCTACAGTGAGTATCATTCTCAATGGGGAAAAACTGAGAGCTTTCCCCCTAAGGTCAGGAACGCGGCAGGGATGTCCGCTATCACCAGTGCTATTCAACATAGTACTAGAAGTCCTAGCCACAGCAATCAGACAACAAAAAGAAATAAAAGGCATCCAAATTGGCAAAGAAGAAGTCAAACTCTCACTCTCTGCAGATGATATGATACTTTATGTGGAAAACCCCAAAGACTCCACCCCAAAACTGCTAGAACTCATATAGGAATTCAGTAAAGTGGCAGGATATAAAATCAATGCACAGAAGTCAGTGGCATTCCTATACACCAACAACAAGACAGAAGAAAGAGAAATTAAGGAGTCGATCCCATTTACACTCTCACCCAAAACCATAAGATATCTAGGAATAAATCTAACCAAAGAGGCAAAGGATCTGTACTCAGAAAACTATCAAATACTCATGAAAGAAATTGAGGAAGACACAAAGAAATGGAAAAACGTTCCATGCTCATGGATTGGAAGAACAAATATTGTGAAGATGTCAATCCTACCTAGAGCAATCTACACATTCAATGCAATCCCCATCAAAATACCATCCACTTTTTTCAAAGAAATGGAACAAATAATCCTCAAATTTGTATGGAACCAGAAAAGACCCCAAATAGCCAGAGGAATGTTGAAAAAGAAAAGCAAAACTGGCGCCAACACACTTCCGGACTTCCAGCTCTATTACAAAGCTGTCATCATCAAGACAGTATGGTACTGGCACAAAAACAGACACATAGATCAATGGAACAGAATAGAGAGCCCAGAAATGGACCCTCAACTCTATGGTCAACTCATCTTCGACAAAGCAGGAAAGAATGTCCAATGGAAAAAAGACAGTCTCTTCAACAAATGGTGTTGGGAAAATTGGACAGCCACATGCAGAAGAATGAAACTGGACCATTTCCTTACACCACACACAAAAATAGACTCCAAATGGTTGAAAGACCTCAATGTGAGACAGGAGTCCATCAAAATCCTAAAAGAGAACACAGGCAGCAACCTCTTCGACCTCAGCCGCAGCAACTTCTTCCTAGAAACATCGCCAAAGGCAAGGGAAGCAAGAGCAAAAATTAACTATTGAGACTTCATCAAGTTAAAAAACTTTTGCAGAGCAAAGGAAACAGTCAACAAAACCAAAAGACAACCGACAGAATGGGAGAAGATATTTGCAAATGACATATCAGATAAAGGGCTAGTATCCAAAATCTATAAAGAACTTATCAAACCCAAAGAACAAAGAATCCAATCAAGAAATGGGCAGAAGACATGAACAGACATTTTTCCAAAGAAGACATCCAAATGGCCAACAGACACATGAAAAAGTGCTCAACATCGCTCGGCATCAGGGAAATCCAAATCAAAACCTCAATGAGATACCACCTCACACCAGTCAGAATGGCTAAAATTAACAAGTCAGGAAATGACAGATGTTGGCGGGGATGCGGAGAAAGGGGAACCCTCCTACACTGTTGGTGGGAATGCAAGCTGGTGCAGCCACTCTGGAAAACAGTATGGAGGTTCCTCAAAAAGTTGAAAATAGAGCTACCATACGATCCAGCAATTGCACTACTGGGTATTTACCCCAAAGATACAAAAGTAGGGATCCGAAAGGGTATGTGCACCCCGATGTTTATAGCATCAATGTCCACAATAGCCAAACTGTGGAAAGAGCCAAGATGTCCATCAACAGATTAATGGGTAAAGAAGATGTGGTATATATATACAATGGAATATTATGCAGCCATTAAAAGGAATGAGATCTTGCCATTTGCAACGACGTGGATGGAACTGGAGTGTATTATGCTGAGCGAAATAAGTCAAACAGAGAAAAACATGTATCATATGACCTCACTGATATGAGGAATTCTTAATCTCAGGAAACAAACTGAGGGTTGCTGGAGTGGTGGGAGGTGGGAGGGATGGGGTGACTGGGTGATAGACGCTGGGGAGGGTATATGCTCTGGTAAGCGCTGTGAATTGTGCAAGACTGTTGAATCTCAGATCTGTACCTCTGAAACAAATAATGCAATATATGTTAAGAAAAAAAAAAAAAGAAGAAGATAGCAGGAGGGGAAGAATGAAGGGGGGAAATCAGAGGGGGAGATGAACCATGAGAGACAATGGACTCTGAAAAACAAACAGGGTTCTAGAGGGGAGGGGGGTGGGAGGATGGGTTAGCCTGGTGATGGGTATTGAGGAGGGCACGTTCTGCATGGAGCACTGGGTGTTATGCACAAACAATGAATCATGGAACACTACATCTGAAACTAATGATGTAATGTATGGGGATTAACACAACAATAAAAAAAATTAACTGTAAAACGGTAATGTAGAAACATTGTATCATCACTGCCATATGTGTATTTGAAAGTATTTGAAAAATTCAATATAAACTATATTAAAAATCTTATCAAATTTGGAATTGAAGGCATTCATTCATCTTTTATAAGACATCTATGAAAAACCTGTGTCTAACATTGAACTTAATGGTAAAATATTGAATGTTTTCTCCTAAGATAAAGAAAACACTCATATGGACTTTCACCACTTCTATTCCATATTGTGCTGGAAATCCTAGTCATACAGTAAGATAAGAAAAAGACATGAAAGGCATGAAGTGTAAAGGAAGAAGTTGAACTCTCATTATTGGAAGATGACATGATTGGATACATAGACAATCGTATGAAATCTATACATAAACACTGTTTTGGGTTGAATTATGTCCCTTAAAAATTCACATGCTGAAATCTTAATCCCAAGTACCAAAGAATTTTTTCTTGCTCAGAAATAGGGTCATTGCAGATGTAATTAGTTAAGATGAGAACATACTGGAGTAATGTAGGTCCCCAATCCTATATGGCTGTATTCTTATAAAATGGGAAATTTGGATACAGCAATGCACAAAAAGAGAACATCATGTGAAATTGGAGTTTCAATGCCACAAGTCAAGAAACTTAGAGAAGCTAGGAAAAAGGCATGGAAAAGATCATGCCCTCATACTTTCAGAGGAAGTATGACCCTGCCAACAACTTAATCCTGGACTTCTAGCCTCCAGAACTGTGAGATAATACATTTTTGTGTTTAAGACACTCATTTTGTGATACTTTGTGGGATACTTAAATGGGCGAAAGGAGAGGGCGAGGGAACCAGTTTACAATATGCATGCCACATTTTCTTTATTTGGTCATTCATTGCCCTTACAAACTAATATAAACATTGCTCCTAGATATAGTAAGTTTTACATTTATTTTCCCTCTCTCTATATTGATCTATCTATAGATAGATATCTATATATCAATTCATCCCAGTCAAAATCTCAGTAGCTTTTTGAAAAAACGGTCAGGTTGCTTCTAAAGTTTACATGAAAATGAAAAAGATCTCAAATAACTAAAATGATATTTTAAGAGAGCAACAAAGGTATAAGGCCAACACTATTTCATGTCAAGATTTTCTATAAAGGTGTGGTAATTGAAACAATGTAGAATGAAGAGAGAAAAATACTAAGAAAAGAGATTCCAGAAATAGACCCATTACCACTCAAAGAACAAACCCCATTCATTTGCTATATCCTTGGTTTAAATCAGTGATTCCCAAAATATGTTCCACAGACCATTACTTTGTAAGATGCAGATACATTTTAACAAGATTTTTAAAAAATTTATAAGCAACTAGCTTTGGAAGACTGGGATAAAATAGTAACATAGGTTTCCTTACTGCAGGGGTTCATAGGGCCTTAATATGTAAATGTACAACTAAAATCTCTGAAGAATGTGTAGAGCTTCCCAAATTTATTAAGCATTGGAACATGTTCCTGTCAGCTTATCCCATGGCAGAGTATTTCAAGGAAAACTCTGAGAAACAATGGAGTAGTGTTGTTAAATATATACAGATGGAAGAAAGAATGGTGTCCTTAATAAATGGTGCTGGGAAAACTGCATATCTATATGCAAAAGAATGAAATTGAACCCTTATCTTACACCCCGCACAAAAAACAAAACAGATTAAAGATTTAAACATGAAACTGAAAACTGCAGAACTCCTAAAAGAAAAAAAAAAAAAAAAAAAAAAGTTCCTTGACATTGGCCTTTGTGGGGATTCATAGTGTCTGGATAGATAAGATTTAAATGAGATACGTCTCCCGAGGCGAGACTGATTGAAAAGCGAAGGAGGAATGCCTGGAACACTTGGTCTCCTTTAAAGTTTCTGAGCTGAAAGCAGCCAGATCCTTACTGGGCTCAACGCTCTCACCTAGGGAGCAGATGAAGAACACTCTCACCTTATGGTCATGTGTTTGTCATACCCTTAGCCTGCACCCACATCACAAACACCACTTACTTCAATCATTGCCCCATATGTCTGTGCCTAACATTCCTTTCTATTTTTCTGCTCTTACTTGATATATTGATAAGACCTGCAATAAAAGTGGAGACTAAGACTGGCTCAGGACCTTTTGCCACTAGAGCGACTGGTTCCCTCGCCCTCTCCTTTCTCCCATTTAAGTGTCTGGAGTAATCTTTTCATTCACTGCCTCAAGGTTTGCTGGCCAAACCCAACAGGCCGTGGCAATGATTTTTGCGTAGGACATGAAAAGCTCAAGCAACAGAATCAAAAATAAATGAGACTACATCAAACTAAAATCTTCTGCACAGCAAATGAAACAACCAACACAAGAAAAGGGCAGCTTATGGTTTGGGAAGAAATATTTGCAAACTGTATATCTGGTAAGAGGTTAATATCCAAAGTATATAAGAAGTGCATATAATTCAATAGCAGTAATCAAACAATCCAATCTTTAAAATGAGCAAAGGACCTGAATACATCTTTTTCCAAAAAAGAGATACAAATGGCCAATAGGTACATGAAAAGGTGGTCAACATGACTAATCATCAGGGAAATGCAAATGAAAACTACAATGAGGTATCACCTCATTATACCTGTTAGAATGGATATTATCAAAAAAATAAAAGACATCAAATGTTAGGGTGTCGAGAAACTAGAACACTTGTACACTCTTGATGGGAATACAGATTTTTAGAGCAATTATGAAAATGAGTATATCACTTCCTCAAATAACTAAAAATAGAGCATCATACAATCCAGCAATCCCACTCTGGGCATATACCTGGAGGAAATGAAATCAGTAACCCCAATAAATATTTGCACTTCCATGTTCACTGTAGCATTATTCACTATAGCCAAGATATGAAAACAAACTAAGTACTTGTCAATGAATGACCAAAGAAAATGTGGCATGCATATATATATATATATATATATATATATGAATTATATTCCATCATATACATATACATATATATTCCATTATATATTATATATATATTCCATTATATATATTGCATATTATATATTGTATATGAATTACATATATATTATTCAGCCTTAAAAAAAAGAGAGATACTTACATTAGCAACAACATGAATGAACATGAAGGACATTATACTAAGTGAAATAAGCCAGACACAGAAAAAACAGCTGCATGATCTCACTTATATTTGGAATCCAAAATGTTGAATACAGAGAAGCAGAAAGTATAATGGTGGTTACCAGAGGGAGGAAGGAGGGGAAAATGGGAAGATTATGGTTAAAGAGTATACAGTTGCAGTCATGTAGGATGAGTATGTCTAGAGATAATGGCCAGCATATAATAGTTAATGTTCTACTGAAAACTGGGAATTTGTTAAGATAATAGATTTCAGATATTCTCATAATGCACCAAAAATCATAACTATGTGAAGAGATATGCTACTTGACTGTAGTCATGATTTAACTATGTATATCAAGTCATCATATTGTACTCAAGTATAATTTTTTAAATAAATATACTATACATAAACTACTCAGAACATTCCAAGACATGGCATGAAAGTAAGCTAAACTGAAACAGGAAGAAACAGAAAAATTTGAACAGACCCATAACCAGCAAAAATGAATCAGTAATCAAAAATATCCCAACAGGGGCGCCTGGGTGGCTCAGTCGTTAAGCGTCTGCCTTCGGCTCATGTCATGATCCCAGGGTCCTGGGATTGAAGCCCTGCATCAGGCTCCCTGCTCAGCAGGAAGACTGCGTCTCCCTTTCCCACTCCCCCTGCTTGTGTTCCCTCTCTCGCTGTTTCTCTCTCTCTGTCAAATAAATAAATAAAATCTTTTTTTTAAGATTGTATTTATTTATTTGAGAGACAGAATGAGATAGAGAGAGCATGAGAGGGGGGAGGGTCAAGGGAGAGGCAGACTCCCCTGCTGAGCAGGGAGCCTGATGCGGGACTCGATCTCGGGACTCCAGGATTATGACCAGAGCTGAAGGCAGTCGCCCAACCAACTGAGCCACCCAGGCGCCCTGAATAAATAAAATCTTAAAAAAAAATCTCCCAACAAACAAAAGTCCAGGGCCAGATGGCTTCCCAGGGGGATTCTACTAGCCGTTTAAAAAAGAGTTAATACTTACTCTTCTCAAACAGTTCCAAAAAATAGAAGTGGACAGAAAACTTCCAAACTCATTCTATTAGGCTGGCCTTACCTTGCTTCTGAAACCAGACAAAGACCCCTCTACAAAGGAGAACTACAGGCCAATATCCCTGATGAACCTGGATGCAAAAATCCTCAACAAAATACTAGCAAATTGATTCCAACAGTACATTAAAAGAATTATTCACCATGATCAAGGGGGATTTACTCCTGGACTACAGGGGTGATTCAATATTTGGAAATCAATCAACATGATACAGCACATTAATAAAAGAAAGGAAAACAAACATATGATCCTCTCAATATATGCAGAAAAAGCATTTGACAAAGTACAACATCCATTCATAATAAAAACCCTCAACAATTAGGGATAGATGGAATATACCTCAACATTATAAAGGCCAAATACAAAATACCCACAGTTAATATCATCATCAATGGGGAAAAAAACTGAGAACTTTTCTTCTATACTCAGGAACAACACAGGGATGTCCACTCTTATGTCCATTGTTATTTAACATAGTAGTGGAAGTTCTAGCCTCAGCAATTAGACAACAAAAAGAAATAAAAGGCATCCAAAATCGCAAGGAAGAAGTCAAACTTTCACTATTTACAGACAACATGATACTCTATGTAGAAAACCCAAAACACTCCACCATAAAATTGCTACAACTGATACATGAATTCAATAAAGTCACAGGATACAAAAATCAATGTAGAGAAATCTGTTGCATTTCTAGACACCAATAATGAAGCAGCAGAAAGAGGAATCAGGGATAGATCACATTTACAATTGCACCAAAAAACAATAAGATACCTAGGAATAAACCTAACCAAAGAAGTAAAAGATCTACTCTGAAAACTACCGAATACTTATGAAAGAAATTCAAGATGACATAAAGAAATGGAAAAACACTCCATGCTTATGGAAGAACAAATATTGTTAAAATGTCTAATCCATCCAAAGCAATCTACACACTTAATGCAATCCCTATCAAAATACCACCAGCATTTTTCACCAATCTAGAAAAAACAATCCTGAAATTTAATGGAACCCCAAAAGACTCCAAATAGCCAAAGCAATCTTGAAAACCAAAGCTGGAGGCAACACAATTCCAGACTTCAAGCTATTTTACAAAGCTGTAGTCATCAAAACAATATGGTTCTGACACAAAAACAGACACAAATGAGTAGAACAGAATAGAAAACCCAGAAATGGACCTACAACTATATCATCAACTAATCTTCAACAAAGCAAGAAAGAATATCCAATGGAGAAAAGTCTCTTCAACAAATAGTGTTGGGAAAACTGGACAGCAACATGCAGAAGAATGAAACTGGACCACTTTCTTACACCAGACACAAAAATAAATTCAAAATGATGAAAGACTTAAATGTGAGACAGGAAACTATAAAAAAAAAAGGACAGGAGAACACAGGCAGTGACCCTTCGGCCCCAGCCATAGCAACTTCTTACTAGACACGTCTCCAAAAGCAAGAGAAACAAAAGCAAAAATGATCTATTGGGACTTTATCAAGATAAAAACTTCTGCACAAGAAAAGAAACAATCAACAAAACTAAAAAACCTACAGAATAGGAGAAGATATTTGCAAATGATATATCTGAGAAAGGGTTAGTATTCAAAATCTATAAAGAAGTTATTAATCTCAACACCCCCAAAATAATTCACTTAAGAAAGGGGTAAAAGACATGAACATTTTTCCAAAGAAGACATCCAGATGGCTAACAGACAATGCAAATATACTCAACATCACTTGTCATCAGGGAAATACAAATCAAAACCTTGATGAGATACCACCTCACACCTGTCAGAATGGCTAAAATTAACACAGAAAACAACAGATGTTGGTAAGGATGCAGAGAAAGGGAGCCTTCTTACACTGGTGCAGCCATTCTGGAAAACAGTATGGAGGTTCTTCAAAATGTTAAAAATAGAACTACCTTACAACACATCAATTGTACTACTAGGTATTTACCCAAAGGATACAAAAATACAGATTCAAAGGGCCACATGCTCCCTGATGTTTATAGCAGCATTATCAACAATAGCGAAATTATGGAAAGAGCCCAAGTGTTCATCAACTGATAAATGGATAAAGAAGAGGTAGGAGATATATGTATATACTGGAATATTACTCAGCCATCAAAAAGAATGAAATCTTGCCATTTGCAATGATGTGGATGAAGCTATAGTGTATTATGCTAAGCAAAATAAGTCAGAGAAAGACAAATACCATATGATTTCACTCATATGTGGATTTTAAGAAACAAATAGATGGACATGGGGAAAGGGAAGAAAAAAAGGAGGGATGGGGTGCCTGGGTGGCTCAGTTGGTTAAGTGTGCCTTCAGCTCAGGTCATGATCCCAGGGTTCTGGGATTGAGCCCTGCATCTGGATCCCCTGCTCAGCGGGGAACCTATTTCTCCTTTTCCTTCTCCTCCCTGCTCATGCTCTCTTTCTCTATCTGTCTCTCTCTCAAATAAATAAATAAAATCTTAAAACAAAAAACAGAGAGGGAGGCAAGCCATAAGAGACTCTTGAGACTCTTAACTATAGAGAACAAACAGAAGGAGGTGGTGGGGGTTGGGCTAAATGGGTGATGGGTATTAAGGAGGGCACTTGTGATGAGCACTGGGTGTTATATATAAGTGATAAACCACTAAATTCTACACCTGAAACCAGTTTTAGCCTATGTGTTAACTAGAATTTAAATAAAAACTTGAAATAAAAAAATTAAAAAATTAAAAAGTAAGCTAAACTTTACTAATAAGTATATTATGATGACAGATTTTGAATGATGATTCAATTTAATTTAGGAATATTTTAAAATAATTATTAAGGGAAAATTATGACATGAGTGAAAATTTTATATTATAGATATTATGCCTAAAAAGTATTATTACCTGTCTTTTCTCATTACTATAGGTTATGTATTAAAATAGAACCTGTTTGTATTATTGCTGTTTGGTGTTAGAGGAGGCCAAATATCAACCATAATCTCACATCTCTAATAATGTTAGAGATGGCTTTATAATTAGTGTAAAATCTTTTTCTATTTAAATGATGCTGTAATTCATTGAAATGGTATTTAAATCATTATTGTTTTTGAATTTTTTAATAATAAAGACTATGCTATAAGATATTTAATTAAAGACAAACTATTTAACGTATTTGAGTAAAATGTGCTTAACCTGTTGCGTCACCTGGCAAATACCAAACCATATTTAGTCAGAAGGTCAACCAATTACACAAAAGTATTCACTCAGATGGTTTGAAAGAAATATTACTGAAAACTCTATATTTAATAACCTCCATGTACTCACACTCCAAGAATGACAAAATTATTACAAGTACTTTAGTACCTAGCTAGTAAATAGTTCTGATCATAAAAATTTTAGAGTGTGTTAAAAACCCATATACAGTTCTATTAACATTTCCAAATGTTTTAAACATTCCCCACTCACGCCATTATTTGGAGAAGTTCAAGAAGGACAGTGTAAGAACTAATCAGGCAGTGAGATCGACTTTCAGAGTGATTGAAGTGTTCTAAGATTATATTGTGGTGATGATGGCAAAGCTCTGTAAATATGAAAGACCATCTTTGAAATGGATGATTTTTATGGCATGTATACATTATCGTTCATAAAGCTGTTTTTTAAAATAATCCATTCAGGCTTGGGATGCCTGGGTGGCTCAGTCGGTTAAGCGGCTGCCTTCGGCCCAGGTCATGATCCGAGGGTCCTGGGATCGAGTCCCACATCGGGCTCCCTGCTCAGCAGGGAGCCTGCTTCTCCCTCTCTCTCCCTCTGCTTGTGCTCTCTGTCAAATAAATAAAAAATCTAAATAAAATAAAATAAAATAAAATAATCCATTCAGGCTAAATGCGCTTTTAAGATGTTTTTAAGAACACTAGAAAAAAATTTGAACAGTCACAAAATGAAGAGAATCTGTTTGGGCATTAAATATTATTGCTTGTATTGTCATTCAGAATACTTACCCTGTCAAATATCTTGTTGTTTTGAATGTTTTTGCTATTGTTGCTATTGTTATTCATATTGGTGTTGGTGACTACGCTACCGCTGGCAGAGAAATGCTGAGAAATAAGTGGTATGTCCTGTGCTATCTCTTGGTGAATAAAATCAAGCCACTGACAGGTATGGAAAAGTGTTGCATAGGCATCAATTAAGAGAGACACCTGTACGTATGGGAGATTTTTTTTCCCTTAAGATTTAATTAACTTTTCCATATTATCTAAATAACATGATACGATAGCAGAAAATGTCAGTCTAAAATTGTCCTTCCCCCCCATAAATTATATTATTTTATTTGTATTTATTGATACTGAGGTATCTTTGTTTTATGTTTGTTTATACATTTATCTTATTTCTTCCATGATATATGAGCTCATTGAGGGCAAACAGATGCACTCTATTTATCTTTACACCTTTTAAAAACTCCAGAAAATTTTGCAAATAGAATACTCAGTAAACATATGTTGTATTAATCTAAGAAACTCCTTATAAAGAAAGCATATGGACCATTTCTGTTGCAATATGCTTAGACCTTTGAAACAATAAAAAAATAATTCACAATACCATTTAAATATTATTATTAAAATATTTTTGTGACATATAAATGATTTGATTAGCCTTTACTGTGTTTTGGTTTTAAATTTTGGAATATTAAATATTTGCCAAACCAATTTCTTCATTTTTCCTAATTATTAAAAATTGGGGGACATCTTGAAGTTCTTTAAAAAGAACCTTAACTTAAAATAATATTACACTGATAATAAATACTGAAATTTTAAATTAATTTCTCCTAAGTTAACTGTTTTCTGAATTTAAATGATGAGGAAAATTGTTTCCCTATGCCAATTCTAGCATTACATTTTGTGTGACATCTAACAGTTTATGTTAATTCAATAATTTTGATTTGCATAGATCAAATTGATTTATGAAATGCTTGAATGTCAGAAAATATCATGTCAGCAAATAGCAAATAATCTGATTTAGTGGTTTTACAAATTATGTTTTGAATATAGATTTCTACATATTTTAGGTATCTCAAGGAAAGGATTTTATTTCTAATATAATTTTGTGAAGTAGATTTATAAAAAATATAAATATCAAGTGAAAATTATATATATTTTTAAAATCAGGACACTGCAGTTTAAATCAATCAGAGATGAAAAAGTAATAAGACCATTAAGACACACACAAATGCCTAGTCCTCAGGAGTTAAGACTTCACCTATTTTATGAAGGAACATGTTGTGTTCTACTCAAAAGGCAATATCCTGGAGCTATATAAAAACAGTCCATATATTAATTGGTATAATTAGGTGTTTTAGAATTATGTTTGCATGTAAGGGTAAGTAGATTCAGTACTTTACCAAATGTCACATATGTCACATACATTGTGTATTTTACTTCCTATTTTTCAAACTAAGTAACAAACCAAATTATAGTTTCAGTTGGTATTTTCACAACCAAATGTTCACATTCTAGCTCTTAAACATACATTTTGAATATTAATAATCCATCATTGCCTTTGAATTTAATAAAGTAATATTAGGTTCCTCATCCATGGCTATGAATATCACTAAGAAGAAAATCCAGTTCTGCTGAGGCACTAAAATAAAACACACTGGTGGATATTATTTAATTGTAAGACACATTGTAATGAAAGTAACAGAAGTTATGAAATTTCATCTGAGTATTGTTATCTATTACCATAGACTTACTTTCTGCTTAATTTTTCATCTTTGTTCTGCTTTAATATCTCATTAGGTAATTATTTAATTACTATTAAATATTTAGAGGTTATTTCTACTCTATAGAATTTTATGTAAAGTTTCCAAGTTGTATTTTTACATCTGCATTTGACAAAAAATCACACTTTAATGCCCTACAAAAAGTAGATGAATATATTTGGTTACACATTTTTAACTTATATATGTTTAATCCAAATGATATTTTAAAATATTAAAAATAAAATTCTTTAGTAATTGTGTTTAAAATATGAATAAATCATCAATGAAAACTTTATTAAAACTTAAATGACTAAAACAATCAATCTTTCAGGACACCTGGGTGGCTCAGTTGGTTAAGTGTATGCCTTCGACTCATGATCCCCAAGTCCCGGGATCAAGTCCTGCATCTGGCTCCCTGCTCAGAGGGGACTCTGCTTCTCCCTCTGCCTTTCATCCCACTCGTGCTCTCTCTTGCTCTCTCTCTTTAAAAAATAAAACAATCTTTCTTTTTTGGCAGTTAGTACTATTAACAATAAAATCTGATCTGTTTGGTCCAGCATAACTTTTTTTTTAAAGTATTCTCTGATATAAAACAAAATCCTATAAATACAGAGCTAGAATATAGGACCCTGAGATATAGAAAAAGAAACAATTCTTGTTTATTCTCAGTTTTCAGAGAAAGAAGCCACAATGGACTTTACTGTCAAATACACACACTTAATTCATGGACCAAATTTATGTCTCCTTTCATATGATGGCAAACTGGGTCTGAAAACTTAAGTAGGAATCTTGTATCTCTTTCCCTGAAGGATACAGCCAAGTGAGGGAAAGAAAGAGAAAAATACCTTAAGTCCTCCTTTCTGATCACATCTTGCCCCTTCTTGTCTCTTAAGTAATAAAAGCAACCTTGGGGCGCCTGGGTGGCTCAGTCGTTAAGCGTCTGCCTTCGGCTCAGGTCATGATCCCAGGGTCCTGGGATCGAGCCCCGCATCGGGCTCCCTGCTCCGCGGGAAGCCTGCTTCTCCCTCTCCCACTCCCCCTGCTTGTGTTCCCTCTCTCTCGCTGTGCCTCTCTGTCAAATAAATAAAATCTTTAAAAAAAAAAAAAAAAAAGCAACCTCAAAGCAAGTGACATTTCTATATTCAAATGAACCTCCAGGAAAAATGGCTTCTTGATGCACAGTCCCGACTACCTTTCTTAGGTTAAAAATCACTTTATTCCTGAAGCGAAAAGTTTCACCTAGCATTTGTGGTGCCTTCACCTGGACACAGTGGAAGTGGCAGAAAAAAGAAAGGATAGAATGTATGGTATCGACTCTTCTCTTTTTTTCTGGAGATTAGTGCATATCCATGAGACCACCACCACAATCTATGCCATAAACATATCCATCACTTCCTAAAGTTTCTTCCAACCCTCTTTATTACCATTTGTGTGGTAAGAACACTTAACATAAGATCTACCCTTTTTGTAGATATTTAAGTATTCAATACAGTGCTATAGGCTTTATGCTGTACAATAGACCTCTTGGTGTAGCCACTATAGAAAACATGATGAACGTTCCTCAAAAATTAAAAATATAATTACTATATGATGCAGGAATCCCACTTCTGGGTATATACCCCCCCAAAAAATAATTGAAATCAGGATCTCAAAGAAGTATCTACACTCTGATGTTCATTGCAGCATTATTCACAATAGCCAAGAAGGAAATAGAAACAAAACTAAATGTCCATTAGTGGATGACCAGATAAAGAAAATATGGAATATACTTACCATGAAATCTTAGCCTTAAAAAAGAAGGAAATCCTACCATTTGCAACAACATGGGTGAATCTGGACAACATTATGCTAAATGAAATAAGCCAGACACAGAAGTACAAGTACTACATGACACCACTTAGCTCTCCTCTACTGTTTCCAGTGTGCAGATCTTGCAGCTTTTTTGTCAGATTTATCTCTAAGGATTTCATACTTCTGATACTATTATAAATTGCATAATTATTTTGATTTCAGTTTCTAATGATTTGTTATCAATATAGTATTGATATTTGTATTTTGATTTTGTATCCTGTAATCTTACTATTATCACTTACTAGCTTTTTATATATTCCACTGGATTGATACATAGAATGTTGCATACAAATAAAGATAATTTTTTTATAAAGATAAACTTTTTCTTTCCTTTCTGTATCACATTTATTGGTTTCTCTTACCTTACTGTGCCAGCTAGAATGTCTGGTGCAATGTCAAGTAAATGTGGTGAGAGCAGACATTTTAGCCATTCTCCTGATCTTAGAGGGGCCGTTTTTCTCCATATTTAAATATGATGTACATAAATGGATGTCAGATTTTGTCAAATGCTTTTTCTACATTGATTACAATAGTCATGTTTTTTTATTTTTCAGTTTGTTAATATGTTAAATTACATTCATTAATTTTTAATGTTTTAAAACCCTGTATGCCTGGGATAACCTCCAATAGGTTATGATATATTATCCCTTTTATATATTGTTGAATTTCATTTGCCAAAATTTCATTGGGGAATCTACTTATACATATTAGGTTACATGACTTTATCCCCAAACTCACTGTTCATTTCTTTTAATTCTCTTTCCTCCCTGTGTTTAAGTTTAAACACTTTCTGTTGTGATGTCCTTAAGTTCACTAATGTTTTCTAGTGTAGTTGGTTGTCTGCCATGAATGTACTGTTCAGTGAATTTTTCATCTCACATATTCTAGTTTTCATTTCTAAGGGGTGTGAGTCACTGTTTGTAACTTCCAATTGTTTCCAATTGAATGGAATATTTGAATATACTGAATACAGTCATAGAAACTATTGTAATGTTCTTGTCTGTTAATACTAAAATATGTTGTAGTTCAGAGTCTGCTTATAGATTTCTCTTTCTCTTCATTATGAGTATTTTCTTACATTTTGCATGCTTAGTAATTGTATTGGATTCAGACATCATGAATTTTATTTTCTTTGGTGCTGGATAGTTTTGGAATCCTATAAATGTTCCTGTGTTTTGTTTGGAATTCAGTAACTTAGTTGGAAACAGCTCAATCCTTTGAGTCTTGTTTTAAAGGTTTATTAGGCAGTTCCAGAATAATGCTCAACCTCAGGCTAGTTATTCTCCATTCATCAACTAGGAGTCCTGGTATATTTACTCAATTCTTAATCCTGAAGCTTTCTGTTTTAGCTGTTGGGAATTGACAATATTCCTGGCCCCATGTGAATTCCAGGCACTCTATATCCTTAGTAACAACTAGTATCTGTAATTTCTCTAGCCTCAAGTAGCTTCTTACATTCATGGGCTAATCTGTATTCTGCCTATCTTTAGAGTGCTGTTTCTGTGCAGATATCTCTATTCCAGTTGCATGTCTTGAGAGTTCCAGACTTGTTGATCTACCTGTACTCAGCTTCAATTCTTCATCTCAGGGACACAGTTGGGCTTCGGGTTCTCACAACCTAGAAATTCATTCAAGATAGTTCATTTGGTTGTTCATAGGGTTCACCTTGCTTATTTACTACATCTCATGGATTTCTGCCCTTCATTTCCTGACATACAGTGTTCTTTAAACCATTGTTCCAATAATTTGGTTCATTTTTTGGTTGTTTCAGACAGTAAAGCAAATCTAGTCCCTATTATTTTATCCTCGCTGAAAACATTACTATTTTATTTTTTTTGCTTTAAAATATATCAATTCCTACAAAGACTCAGAATATTTAAATATAACTAAAAAGATCCTCTCTGTCTCAAATATACTTTTACCAATATAACATGACACTCTTGAAAATAATGACTTTGAGAAAGTATTTATTTGATTTTTAATATATCTTTGATAGTGTATTCTAACCATGACAAAATATATGAGAGGTGAATAAATTTAACTTATACTTGAAAAATATCTTAGGGTTATACATGGATTTTATTTTATTGACTAGGTTAAAAATAGACAAGGGAATATTGCCCTTAGGGAAAGGTAAAATCATTACAAAAATGAAGTGCTCTTAATAATATATGACTAAATTGGGGCACCTGGGTGGCTCAGTCATTAAGCATCTGCCTTCGGCTCCAGTCGTGATCCCAGGGATCGAGCCCCGCCTTGGGCTCCTGCTCTGCGGGAAGCCTGCTTCTCCCTCTCCCACTCCCCCTGCTTGTGTCCCCTCTCTGGCTGTCTCTCTCTGTCAAATAAATAAAATCTTAAAAAAATAATATATGACTAAATTTGTCTATTTTTATCTAACTTTATGAAAAAAATCAACTTGTTTCTTTTCAGTGTTGTTCATGTATAACAAATTAAATAGGGTACACACAACTGCATACTAAAGTCTGAAACAGATACTCTATCCCAGAAATTTTAAAGACAAAGCATTTTTCATATCTGTCATTTTAATTGGATGTTTATTTTGCTTTTTCAGGATAGGAATAAAGTAAGAATTAGAAAGTACTTGTCTTCTCCCGATATGAAGGAGTTATCTCCATTTGTAACAGAGAACAAAGAAACTCTAGTATCTTTTGAGTAGTGGCAGCACAAAGAAAGACTGTGAAACAGGTGACATTTGGCTTCAGGTCCTTTTTATCACCCCTTGCCAGTACTACTTTTGACCACCTGCTGTTTTTGCTCTTTCCTCTTTGGGTATCATGTACTCGATCACAATCAGATCTTCCTGTACTTACAGTGCAGAATCAAAACATGGTACTAAATAACCATTTAAAATTCCATTGACAATAATACTGCACAGAAAAGAAAATTTTAGGTTAAAGTAATAACATTGATATAGTAAAATTAGAGAAAACTGACAAGGATGGAAGAGATTATTTTTAGTTGCCTTTTTTCTTGTACATATTCAAGGGAAGTATTATATGTAATTCAATATTACATTATATGAAATGCAATATAAATATGAGCCATGTGATGACTTGTTACATCTCAAGGTTTTTATGAAATTATTTATAGTAATCACAATAAGGTATTTTATACTTATTCATTATTAATTCAAGCCTATAAAATAAATTTTTTAAAAGATTTTGTTTATTTATTTGACAGAGAGAAATAGTGAGCACAGGAACACAAGCAGGGGGAGTGGGAGAGGGAGAAGCAGGCTTCCCAAGGAGCAGGGAGCCCGATGCAGGACTTGATCCCAGGACCCTGGGACCATGACCTGAACCAAAGGCAGATGCTTAACAACTGAGCCACCCAGGCACCCCTATAAAATAATTTGTAATGAATCATTTATTATAGAAGAAATCATAGGAGAAAAGTTTTAAACATATTTAGTGTCCTGATATTACAAATCCTTACTTTCTTAGAGGTTACCTGGGGGACAACAATTTCTTTTCCAGAGTTTACCATATAAGTTTTCCTTGATTTAACTAAACTCTACCTGCCTCTTGTAAAATATTGTTAGAAAATCAGAAGTTAAATAAGAATTTGAAGTTATCCTAAAGCAGGGACCCCTTTTGAATATTAATATGCTAAAATATGTAACTTTGGCTCTGTCCTACTCTGAATTTTTCCTTGTGGATTTTTAAAAAATCTATGTTAACATGATATAGATGAAACAAATGAGATGCTTTCTGTATTTAGTCAAGGCTTCCCTATCACCTCTCATAAAAACCCAGCTAATATTTTATAAAGAGAAATTATTAAATATCCCTTAGGCACCTTAACTGTCTCAAATACAGACCTCCAGTTACAATGAAGAGCATCTCTTTGCTTTCTTCTTTTTTAATACATAGATGGAAAATTTTGAGAAGCCAATTAATCTCAAAAGATACATAGTGGTTTTATTAGAATTGATACTGAAATGATAAATTTATTTCCCAACAGCTGTTTAAAAAAGACATATACCTTTAGGAACAATGGCATAGTCTAATCTTATTTAAGATAAATTTTAGTTTCTATTATTTCAAATATTATTTCAGGTTCATCACATTTTTCTATAATTTAAATGATATAATATGCCCTGGAGGAAAACTAAGTTCCCAGTCAAATAAGACAGACCAGGCTTTTGAAACACACTGTTATGTTAGTATTTTCTCCATAAATTTATTATGAATAATGATTCATTTTCTTTGGAATTAAGGAGCTATAATGCAGTTCCATTTGTCTTCCTGGATAATATTCTCTTTCTCTTGCTTTGCAACCTCAGTCCCCAGGCTATAAAGAGACACTACCTAATGAATTTTTATTTGGTAACTCTACAAACTTCTGAAATGGTACAAACTAAATTCATGTTACCAGTGAAAGTGCTGGATGCTTACATACATACATATGAATCTATTTTTATAAGCTATAGGTAACTAGTATTTCTTCTGTCATCTAAATCAAAGGTGGTAAACATTAGTTTGATAGCTTGATCTTATAAAATTTGGGTTTCTTGGAGATGGCTAAAATCTCTTTATATTTTGCCACCTCTCACTAGGTTAAGATAGAAATTCATAATTGTCTCATTTTAGAAAGTATACTCCTGACATAAACTTGTTATTCTGTAATAGTACTCTCAGAGCTGAGAGTACAGTTGATATAATATTTATGAGGAAAATTGATGACCAGCTTCTTTAGTATTGAGTTTTCAAGTTGAAGAATAGTAGCCCTGGCATTAAGAGCAAGGCTTAGTGGTGGACGATATATTAGTCCCATGCAACCTACCACATACAACCCAAACTCATACACCTGTATATTTCAGTAATGCCAACAGCGAGGACAAAAGAAAAATACACATGTTCTTCACGATCAAACCAAGTTTACAGATTTCCTTTACATGAAAAGTCATGATCAACAAATGTAATTTTCTTGAACATTTCTTTCTCAAGAAGCAATTACATTTTTATGCATCATTTTCATTTGAATATTGTATCCATCCTGTAAACTGAATTCATCCTAAAATTTGGCAGATTATAAATCTTCCATCCAACCCCATCAGCTCTTGCTCTCCTGAGTTCCTTGGCAAACCACTGACTTCTGTGTTTTCCCTAGTTGCATCATTCTCTTAGTGCTTTAACATTAAAAATCACAAATACATTTTATCCTTGTAGTAAATGAACCAATATGTTTCCAAATGCTCTAAAAATCAGTAAAAAAAGAACAATGGAAAAACTTGCAAATACATGGAAACACACACAATTAAACAGCCACTGGGTCAAAAAATCAAAAGATAAATTAGAAATTATCTCAAAGCAAATGAAGCAAAAACACAACACAGAAAAACTTGTGGAATACAATAAAAGTAATACTAAGAGGGAAATTTATAGTGAAAAACACATACATTAAAAAAGAAGAATTCAACCAACCTAACTTTACACCTCAGGAGTTAGAAAAAGACAAACTAAGCCCAAAGTTAGCAGAAACAAGTAAACAATAAAGATTAGAACATAAATAAATGAGAATATAAAAACAATAGAAAAAATGACAAAACTAAGAGATAGTTTTTGAAAAGATAAACAAAATTGACAAACCCTTAGCTAGATTAATGAAGAAAAAAAAGACTCAAAGAAATAAAATTAAAAATGAAAGAAGAGCCATTACAATTTGATGCCACAGAAATAACAAAAAAAAATCACAAGGGACTATTATGAAAAATTATACACCAATAAATTAGGCAATCTAGAAGAAATGGATGAATTCCTGGAACACACAATGTACCAAGACTAAATTGAAAAGAAATAGAAAACTTTAACAGACCAATAACAAATAAGGAGATTAAATCAGTAATCAAAAGCCTCCCCAAAAATGAAAGCCAAGAACCAGATGGCTTCACAAGTGAATTCTACTAAACATTTAAAGAAGAATTAATACCAATCATTCTTAAACTCTTCCAAAAAAACAGAAGAGGAAGAAATACTTCCAAACTCATTTTATGAGGCCAGCATCACCTTGACAAAGGCACCAAGACACCAGAAAAAAAGCAAATTACAAGCCACTATCCTAATGAACATGAATGTAAAAATTCTCATCAAGATATTAGCAAACCAAATTCAGTAGCATGTTACAAAGATCATGCACCATGACCAAGTAGAATTTATCCTTTGGATGCAAGGATGGTTCAACATATACAAATCAATAATAATATAACAGAATTAAGAATATCACATGATCATCTTAATAGATGCAGAAAGAAGCATGTGATAAAATTCAACACCCTTTCATGAAAAAAACCCCTCAACAAATTAGGTATAGAAGGAACTAACTCAACACAATAAAAGCCATATGTTAATACCCTACAGCAAACATCATACACAATGGTGAAAAATAATTTTCTCTAAGATCTCAAACAAGGTAGGGATGCCCACTTTTGTCACTTCTATTCAAGTGACTGGAAGTCCTAGCCACAGTAGATAAGAAAAAGAAAAAGCATCAATTATTTTCTTAAAATTTCTTATGTTTATCCTTCCCTTTGTATTAAAATTGCCAGTGGCATAGTCTAGGATCTTAATACTCCCCACCCAGAACACTGCAATGTTTCTACACTGGTGTTGCTACTGCCCAATCCTCAACTCCTAGGGTCTCTTCCTTCCCCAGGATTAGACTTCTAATGCTAATGACATTCATCCTCTTATTTAAAAAACTTGTCACAGCACCTATCATGTTGCAGATTAAAGGTCATGAGATTCCCATTGCATTAATGATATGCAATAATCTCTCCTTACCTTCTCTATTTATCCACCAATTTTTTTTTTAAGATTTTATTTATTTATTTGACAGAGAGAGACACAGCGAGAGAGGGAACACAAGCAGGAGGAGGGGAGAGGGAGAAGCAGGCTTCCCGCTGAGCAGGGAGCCCCATGCGGGACTCGATCCCAGGACCCTGGGATCATGACCTGAGCTGAAGGCAGACGCTTAACGACTGAGCCATCCAGGCGCCCCATCCACCAATTTGTAACATGAACCTTGTAATATGAGCAACCCAAGCCAAACCAGATTGAATCACTAGCCGTTCACTGAAAATATACCTGTCTCCTGCCCAGTGTCAGACACAACATAAATATGTTTATAGATGTAACAATGTAGCATTATTATGAAAACAAAAGTTCAGAGAGACAAATACAGTGCTTATAATCTTCCAATATTCTAGCTTGTTTTGTTCTGTAAGTATATTTTTTGAAAACTCTGAACTTAATGTGTGGGCTGTCAGCTTATAGAATTCTAAAGGAGAAATTGTGACAAATAATGTGTATGTTGTATTCAGATTTTAAAACTGAATTGCAGATGGGATAATCATGTTCCTTTGAACATCTTTGAAATGTACATATACCAGGCAATTTAGACTTCTTTCTTAAATTCTGTAGCTCCACTTGCTGCAATTTTTCATGCTAAAAATCCTAAGATAAAAATAGCTGATGACTTAAGTAGAAGGCATATTTTGCAATACATCTCAAAATCTCTAAATTTCTGAATATATTCCCATATTAATGCTATTATTGAATATAAATACTCTGTTCATATTCATAAATTCTATAGTAATTTTGCTAGTGAAATACTGTTTGGTTTAAATTATAAATATTATGCATCAATAAATATAGCCATTAGAATCCATGTTTTTGATGTTATAAATTACATTAGTAAATCTTTAAGCGATATTTCATTGATCTGATCACTATAAAGTTTATTTCCCATAAAGAAAAAATGTCATAAATAAAATATTTTGTATACTTAAAACCTGGTAAAGTAATCATATATTAAAAGATGTATAAAATATTCCTTATATTTCCCTGTTTATTTTCTATTTGATATTTTAATAAAATAGTATAAAATGCGGGCATTTGAATACATTGCATCAATTCCCTTAAACTGAGGTATTAAAACATAAAATGCATCTCTTAAATGAATATTTTATTATCTCCCTAACTCCATTGACACATGTTAACTGTAATATTTGTTTTTTTTTTTTTTTTTTTTTTTTTTTTTTAACTGTAATATTTGAACAATGTACTAATAGCATTCTGTGAGATGAGTTGTTCCTAAGAACTTTTTAACAGTCTCCCTCCCTAGACTAAAGGAAACAGCAATGATGAATAAGGAAGAGAAAGTGAAAAGCCTACCACATAGCCATGTTTTCTGGTTTGGAAGTATAAACTCATATCTTTGTTAAATACAGGTACAACCCACAGAGTGTCTCTTTCTCTCTCTTTCTCTCTCTCACACACACACACACACAAACACACAATTACACAATTATACAGTCTATTAAATCAGCTACAAGGCCATATACCTAGCCTTATATGTATACTGTATTTTGTCTGCAATGTGAATTATTTAAAAAAAAATAAAGCTGACACTAGTGGAAACCCTCTATGATATCTGTGGTGCAAACCCTGCTCCAGATTCTCTGCTCAGAAGCAGCTACTTTATGTCTCTATGAGTTTGATTGCTCTAAATACCTCATTTAAGTTGTATCATACAGTTTTCATCTTTCTGTGAATGGCTGATTTCACTCAGCATAATGTCTTCAAAATTAATTGATGTTGAAGTATGTGTCAGAATGTCTTTTCTTTTTAAAACTAAATAATGTTTTATTGTATGTGTATGCCACATATTATTATCCATTCATCCATTGATGGGCCCTTGTGTTGCTTCCATTTTGGCTAGTGTGAATAATGCTATGTTCACTGGTGTACTATCCTTCAGAAAATATATTTTTTGTTAATTCTACACATGTACACACCCTTGCCATGAAGATGAATACATGAATGTTGTGCGAGGAGATATATAAGGCACAATCATTTTCCAAACTTGCCTGGATCCCAGTTGATCAAATGAAAGAATTGATCAATCGTATTTTATTATTACAGATTATGTATGGAATTTTTTCTGTTTGAAATTTGGAGAGTTGGAAAGTGTCTAATATTATATGGACTTTTAATGTTAGGGTCAAGTAGAAACACAAAAAAAGAAAAAAAATGTTTGTGTATTTAACCAAGATTAATGCTATTAAACAAGTAAGTTTCTTTCTTGCTTTTAAAGTACTGCTTTGTGGGGAGCTGGGTGGCTCAGTCAGTTGAGCTGCTGCCTTTAGCTCAGGTCATGATCCCAGGGTCCTGGAATCAAGCCCAGTGGGGAGCCTGCTTCTCCCTCTCCCTCTGCTCAGTGGGGAGCCTGCTTCTCCCTCTCCTTCTGCTGCTGCCCCTGCTTGTGCTCTCTCTGGCTCTCTCTCTCAAATAAATAAATACAATCTTTAAAATAAATAAATAAAATAGAGAACCAGTTACAAAAATAAATAAAGTATTGCTTTGTGTTTGATTCTGGATTGAATTTATGCTATTTATGATATTTCCCCAGTTGTATAGCAAGATAAAGCTTGATGTAGTGCAAAAAATGAGCACTAAATGAGCACTATTACAGCAATGATAAGCAGTGTTATCTTTTAAAATATGTTAATTGTAATGTATAAAATTGGTTTCATTAAAAAAGCTTAATCTTGTGAGTTGTTTCATTGTTTCAGAAAATTCCATTAAAAAATAACAGTAGAACCAATATAAAAAACAAAATCTAGTCTCAAATTTACTGCAGGGCATTTTCTTTTAAAGCCATGTCTGTGTTTGTTACTTTTCATAAAATAAAAAATGGAAAGTGGACTCCATTTGGTAGAATACTAAAGTATGCTTATCAGGAAATTAATATATTGAAACATATAATGTTTTATGGAATTTGCCAATATGCACTTTAACAGAATTCCCAAAAAGTTTTATCAGAGTAAAGCCAACACCAACCCATCCTCATTCATAACGACTATATTCTGGGAGCCCATGAAGTGTGACATATGAGTTAACATATCAGAGAATTCCACTTGCTTGCTTAGCATATATTCTCCATTAGTTTTTTCCTTTAGGAAACTAACTAAATATGTGGACATATCCTAGATTATAAAGTTTTATTTTCAAACAGAAACTGTTGGATTTTGCTTCCCAGGAATCTCCTTAAAGAGTGCTGACTCTGCTGGGTACTCTGTGTTATATTCTTACCTCTCCCTCCTTGCTTTTGAGAACATGGATTTGATGACTAGAGCTACAATGACTGTCTCATGAAAATGAGTCAGTCCTTGTGTTTGGAAACTTATCAGAAAGACCACAGTACAGATAAAAAGAGACAACATTCCCTATGACACCAAAGACTCCATAAAAACCATATCAACCCTAATCTGCCTGTATCTGGGACCCTAGTACTTAAAAGAAACATTAAAAAATCTACTGTATTTTTTTGTTGTTGTAACTGTTCTTTTGATGTTATACAGAATAAATTTAATTCTAAGTGATATAAAAAGTTTTGTGCCTGGACGTGTGTATTGCAATTAACAGATCATCAACCATGGAACTGATTGAAGGGAGAAGATCATAAGGCAAATACTAAGCATTCAGGTATTGTAAACTAGAGAAATAATAATTCTTGTTGTGTCAGCAAAATATGTGTTCAAATTGTTGCCTGATGTATATTGGAAGAGGAAGATAACATGCCAGCCTAGGCTGTAACATCACAAACATTGCTATCATAGAAGAAAATATAAGTATAGCACATGCTCAATTTTCTATGTTACTTTCAGTTAATAAACTAAAGTTAGAGCCAGGAGGGAAGTAAGCAGAGATCAAATAAATAAGGCTTGCAGAATCTATCTTCCAATGGCTTGCAGTCTAATTTCACTCAGACTTCATTAATTTGGAATCTAGCCGGGGTAAAATGATGAATTCTACTGTATTTTAACCTGGTGCATTTATCAACTCCAGATGTTAAAGGGAAGCATTATAGGAGGTAACGTTGTGGTCAAACCCCTTTAAACAATTTTCTTACTGTTCTCTTGCTAAATAACAGGAGTAAACACACTGGTGAAGGGAGGAATAAAGAATGGCATTCCTACTTGAGCCAGTTTTTTGAAGTGTATTCAAAATAGTCAGTGTAATTTTAATGAATAGGAGGTGGAAAGAATACAAAACTTAGTAAATAAAAAGTGAGAATATTCAGGCTTCACCATATCTGGATGAGAACTTTAACTATGATTAGTAATATATGAAATTGATTAGAAGAAATACTAGACAATTTCTAATGTTTGTAAATACTTTTACAGCCAATAAAACAGCCTTAATTTCTCTAAAGAGAGTCCACACTCCACTGAACCTTCCCCAGAGGAGGTGTGAAGCTCCCAGAAATATATTTTCCATTGTTTGTGACAGACATAGAAGTAGATGATAACAAGGAACATCCCGATGGCAAGCCACACTGTGTGTGTGTGTGTGTGTGTGTGTGTGTGTGTGTGTGTGTGTGAGAGAGAGAGAGAGAGAGAGAGACAGAGAGAGAGAGAGAGATCAATACATAGGGAAGGAGAAGGGGAGGGCTGGAGAAACAAAGAGAATATAGAAGGTGAGGTGCATTACATAATTTAACTTATTAATTATGAGCAAAAAAACAGAAAACCTATGAAATAATTAACACTATCCTCTTTTTTTTTTAACAGATTAGTAAGAAATCTTAGAGAAGTTAAATAATTAACCCAAAGTAAAACTGTATATAAGTAGGAGAGCTAGTGGTGGCTAAATGCATAAGCTATATCCTTATATATATAAATTAAACTGGAAAAAATAATAGTAAGTATTGCCAACTGATGAGAGTATAGGTGAGTTTTAAAAGATATTATGAACTTTTTAAAATTGTATGATGGGTATGTATTTACTTAAATATTTGAAGGAGAATGAATTTAAAAATAATTCTAGTCAGACTTATATGTGCAAACTTAAATATTCTAGTCAAACTTGTATTTAGGCTCAGCACAGCTGACTGTATTAATATGTATGGCCATTGATATTGCATATATATTTGAACATGAGTTATTCTAGGATGCTTAGAGATAGCACTACTAAAAATATGTTTACATATTTAAGTTCACTGGATAGTGTCATATAAATTTCCAGGGAACACAGTTGTTCCATATTATCCACAGCTATTGTTAGAGTTTTACCAGTTAGGTAAGGATAAAACAGTATTTCTTGGTTTTTAAATTTGAATTTATATGGTAAAAACAGGATATTTCTTAACAAGTTTATTTTTTATGCATGATTCTTTTTAATTATCCATTTTAATAGGACAATATTTTTGTGTGTTTTAAAGAAAATTTTATGTATTCTGCCATCAATCCTTTGTTGCAATTTGTTGGTCACATATGGATCATTTTGATTGATTTTTTTCCAATTATTCAGTGTCTTGATTAATAGAAGTTCTTAAATTTAATGTCATCTAATATATCAAGTGTTTTCTTTTTGATTAATACATTTTTGCATCTTTCTTAGAAAGTCCTTCCCAGATGAATATATATTTTTAAAATATGCTTAATTCCCCTAGCAACAATTTGTAGCAATTCATATAAAATGTTATCTACCAGAGAAGCTGATTAGAGACTCAATGCCCAAGATTTTTATTGAGGACATTTTACGTCAACACCCTCTGCCTAGCATTTATCAAAATTCCAGACTCCCAGAAGAAAAGCAGATGTTCCACAAAAAACACAGTATGTGCACAATTTGGGCACAGGAAACCATTCTTATTATAGAATGGTGGGATTCCTCCCAAAATTCAAGTTCCCAGACACAAGCCAAAGTTCAACCTTACAATCATGCTTTTTTAAGGGTAGTAGTCTTGGGCTATCTATGTTAATTTTTGGGGGGTGGGGACACATTTGGTCTTTAGCAATTTGATAAAAATAATATTTTTTCTTATTTACCTCTCTTCCTTATATACTCTGCCACACATGAAGCAGTACTCACATCCATCTCTCCTTGGAAGTGTCTGTCTTTCCTTAGATTTTAGGCTAGTTGATTGCCCTGCAGTCTCAGCTCTCTGATTGCATGAAGAAAAGTTATTAATTTGTATATTTTCTGACTTTTTTGTAATTACAGTAGGAGTGATGCTGTTGTCATCTTTCTACACCATAAGTTGAATCCAAAAGCACAGTGGATTTTAAATTTTCTAATATATTTGGACTTTTTAAATGTTACCTGTCAAATACTGACTTTTAACTTTGTTACCCTATATTCACAGATGAAGGTTAATAGAGTACTAATTCATTGAAATGTCTTTAAACTTTCTTATGGTTTAACACATGGACAATTTTTGAAATGTATATTTTTAAATTGCTCAGTATAAAGTGTGATATGACCTGTTAAACTGTTGTCTTGTTCACAATATTTCTATCATTTGCATTTATATAAAAATATGTTAACATTAACAAAATAATAATTATAAACATTATTTAATCTGTTGTTAATGTTGAATAGACAATGCTGATGTTCATAATGATAACACAGTAATACTATCAAACTATAATATAGAGTCAATTCTCATTATTTGTGGGCTTCACATTTGCAACTTGTCTATTCACTAAAATTTTGTGTCCACAAATCCATACTTGTACCACCTTCATCATTCATGGACATGCATATGCACAGGACTGTAACAAATTTAATCATCCAATAAGTATGTGTGTTCCCAGCTAAGGTCAAGCAAGGCAATGTTCTGTTTTCTTGTTTCAGTTCTCATGCTATCAAAAGTATCCTTTTTCTATTTAGTGCAATGCTTTTCACAGTTGTGTTTACTGCTGATTTCACTCCTTAAAATGGCCCTTAAGCATAGTGTTGAAGTGTTGTCTATTATTCCCGAATATAAGTCCTATGATGTATGTTATGGAGAATATATGAGTTACACTGCTGTTCACTGTGAGTTCAATGTTAATGAATCAAATATATATATTAAATAAGGTGTTGTTAAACAGAAATACACATAAAACAAGGTTAGAGACTGTTTGGTTGATGTAAATATTATGACCAGAAGCTTGCAGGAACCTAACCCTGTATTTCCTCTAGGAGCCATGTGTCAGTATTCACTGTAACTTTATAGAACATAATACAAATAATGAGAATCAACTGTAAATTGTAAAATATTCCATTATAATGGTTAATTTATACACTCCGAAAGAAGTAGGGAGCCCCTGATTCACAATTGCTCTTAATCCAGACAACTATAGAAAGATATCAGTGTCATTCTTGAACAAATTTCCTTACCTTCTGAATCAATATGTCATTTTAACAACTAAAAATTAACCATAACATCTTGAATTCATCTAATAGCTGGTCCATATTAAATGTTGTCCCAAAGTAAATCTTTAATAATGGTTTGTTGGACCTTGATCTGATCAAATTAGTATGTATGTAAGTTCCACATATTGAATTGTTTTTCATAAATGTTATGTTTCTTCCAATCTACAGAACTCCTTCTCAACCATATTTTTTAATTTATTGAGGTTTTGAAAAGAACAGGCCAATTTTCCTTTAAAAAATTGCCAAGTCTTTTAAGCATCCGCCTTTGGCTCAGGTCATGATCCTAGAGCCCTGAGATCAAGTCATACATCAGGCTCCCTGCTCAGCGAGGAGCCCGCTTCTCCCTCTGCCTGCTACCCCCCACCCCCACTTGTGCACACTCACGCTCTATCTCTCTCTGACAAATAAATAAAATCTTTATACATACTTACCTACCTACATACATACATATATACATACATACATATAGCCAAGCCTTCTGCACATCTTTGATTATTTCTTTGGAGTACAGTATAACTCATTTATTAAATCCTTGTAATGTGTATATAAACTGGTCAGCTACATTCAAACTAAGAATACACCATAGGTGATGCTGTGTATTTCTTATTCAAACACAACAGGACAACAGGAGGCATGCAATGTCTTAATGATGCTCTATTAATCATGCTATATACAAGTTTTATAATTTAATACAATTCATAAAGGCTAAGAAATTTCGAAAATTGTATTTCTGATCATACAATTGTTTATTTTAAGATTTTATTTATTTGTTTGAGAGAGAGTGTGCAAGCAGGGGGGGAGGGGCAGAGGGAGGGGCAGAGAGAAGAAGAGAGAATCTGAAGCAGACTCTGTGCTGAGCCTAAAATGGGGCTTGATCTCACAACTCCAAGATCATGACCTGAGCCAAAACCAAGAGTCGGGCTCTTAATCAACTGAGCCACTCAGACACCCCTGATCATGCAATTGTGAAAGGTGGCATATTCAAAGAAAAAAGACTGCTCTGATAAGTAACTTATAGAACAATAGAAGATGACAAAAAATTTTATTAGGTCATGAGCCTAGCAAGAAATGCAATAAGAATGAAAGATTCCCTTTACTTGAAACAGATAATATAACATCATCATCAACAACAGCAACAACAACAAAGACTTAGTAAAAAGGGGGAAGTACAACAAAACTCCTGTACTTTTACCTTCATAAGATTCTGAAGGGCATAACTAAAATAAGAAAGGGTTAACTGCAGGTCCTGAGAAATGAGAAAGTATGGAAAAAATCATCTAAGCATTTCAAATTAGATAAAAGTCCCAGGCCAAAGGATTTACATTCTTTATAACATTAAAATAATTTGTATATATGCTATCACAGAGAACACTGCAGAAGTAATTTCATACACTATCCTTAAAGAAGATAATATTTGAGAGGTAATTAAGCACTGAAGAGGGACTATATATACATACATACGTATGCATATATATAAGCATATATATGTAATAGAGGTAGTACTCTAGCTCTTATTTATATAAGGAGTTAAGACAGGCAAGAATTAATTCAGTTTCCTCACTTGTGAAGCTACATAATTGAGATAGTTTTGTCATGTATGAGTAAATCTGCATCCATTTTTTGAATTTTTATAATATGAAAATGAATTACTTTTTTTTAAAGAGGAATAAACCTCTAAAAATGAGCTATCTGGGGTGCCAAACCATTGATAATGAAATGTTAAAATTGAAAAGTACAATGAGGCTAGAAAATTGATTCATTGAAGAGCTTATAACTTTCATCAAATTACAAAATTTTTCCAAAATTTTTTTACAAAAAATTTCTGTGTATGGGTCAGTAATTTGACAATGAAGGAGCCCTACAAATCTCAATAATGTTATATTTTTATATGAAATATTATGCTTCGTAACATAATTTAACTGAAAGCTCACAGAGAAAAACACACAACAAATGAGGAGGGTAATCATAAGCTTACAAAAGGTTGACCTCCAGGTACTATGTAAAGCAATTCCTATTTCTAATCTGAGTATGTATTTAGGGAAGGAAGAGGATATTTTTCCTGAGAAAAGTAAAACAAAACGCCATTTATTTCAGATAATGTTGGGGTAAAGAATATCTATTAGTAATTTTAGTTTTAATGGAAGATTTAGGATAATCACCACATAAATTCAGAAGGTGTCTGTCTCTTCAAGGCCCCCTTATCCCTCCTCTTTCAGAATGTTCCAGATGAAGCAAACTCTCCCCACATCTTCCCCACATTTTCTCAGGCTTATGACTGTCCTCTTTTCTTGCCCTCAATTCCCAGTGAGATATCAAAACTTGATTAAAAGAAAACTGACTTCTGTAAAATGCTTCTTTTGGATAAATTAAAGAAATAAAACATGTCATCTGTACCTTCTGAATTACAAGAGTTCAGATATCCTTGATATCATTCTTGGTGATGATTTTTGGATTCAAAACTACAAGCAAAATAAACAAGTGGGACTACATCAAACTAAAAAGCTTCTGCATAGCACAGGAACTATGCAAAGGCAACCTATTAAATGGGACAAAATATTTGCAAATCATATATATGATAAGGGGTTAATATTCAAAATGTATAAAGAACACATACAACTCAAGAGCAAAAAATAGATAATTCAATTAAAATATGGGCAGACAACCTGAATAGACTTCTTTCCAAAGAAGACAGAGATGGCCAATAGGTTCATGAAAAGGCGTTCAACATCACTAATCATCAGGGAAATGCCAATCAAAACCAAAATAAGATATCACCTCACACCTGTTAGAATAGCTAATGTCAAAATGACAAGAAATAACATGTGGTGACAAGGATATGGAGAAAAGCTAACCCTTGTGCACTGTTGGTAGGAATGTAAAGTGGTGCAATTACTATGGAAAATAGTATGGAATTTCCTCAAAAAATTGAAAATAAAATTACCATATGATCTAAAAAATCTCCTTCCTGGTATATATCTAAAGAAAATAAAAAATCTAACTCAAAAGTAAAAGAAAACCAAAGCTGGTGGCATCGCAATTCTGGATATCAAGCTATATTACAAAGCTATAATCATCAAGACAGTATGGTACTGGCACAAAAACAGACACATAGATCAATGGAACAGAATAGAGAACCCAGAAATGGACCCTCAAGTCTATGGTCAACTAAATTTTGACAAAGCAGGAAAGAATATCCAATGGAAAAAAGACAGTCTCTTCAACAAATGGTGTTGGGAAAATTGGATAGCCACATGCAGAAGAATGAAACTGGGCCATTTTCTCACACCATATACAAAAATAAACTCAAAATGGATGAAAGACCTAAATGTGAGACAGGAATCCCTCAAAATCTAGAGGAGAACACAGACAGCAACCTCTTTTACCTTGGCCAGAGCAACTTCTTGCTAGACACGTCTCTAAAGGCAAGGAAAACAAAAGCAAAAGGAAATATTGGGACTCCATTGAGATAAAACACTTTTGCACAGCAAAGGAAATGGTCAACAAAACCAAAAGACATGAGTGGGAGAAGATATTTGCAAATGACATATCAGAAAAAGGGCTGGAATCCAAAATCTATAAAGAACTTATCAAACTCAACACCCAAAGAACAAATAATCCAGTCAAGAAATGGGCAGAAGGCATGAACAGACATTTCTCCAAAGAAGACATCCAAATGGCCAACAGACACATGAAAAAATGCTCCACATCACTTGGCATCAGGGAAATACAAATCAAAACCGCAATGAGATGCCACCTCACACCAGTCAGAATGTCTAAAATTAACAAGTCAGGAAATGACAGATGTTGGCAAGGATGTGGAGAAAGGGGAACCCTCTTACACTGTTAGTGGGAATGCAAGCTGGTACAGCCACTCTGGAAAACAGTATGGAGGTTCCTCAAGATGTTAAAAATAGAGCTACCCTATGACCCAGCAATTGCACTACTAGGTATTTACCCCAAAGATACAAATATTGTGATCCGAAGGGGCACCTGCACCCCAATGTTTATAGCTGCAATGTCGACAATAGCCAAGCTGTGTAAAGAGACCAGATGCCCATTGATAGATGAATGGATAAAGAAGAGGTGGTATATACATTTAATAGAATATTACTCAGTCATTAAAGAAAATGAAATCTTACCATTTGCAATGACATGGATGGAACTAGAGGGTATTACACTAAGCAAAATTAGTCAATCAGAGAAAGACAATTATCATATGATTTCACTATATGTGGAATTTAAGAAACAAAACAGAGGATCATAAGGGAAGGGAGGGAAAAATAAGATGAAATTAAAGAGGGAGACAAACCATAAGAGACTCTTAACTACAGAAAACAAACTGAGGGTTGCTGGTGTGGAGGTGGGTGGAGGGATGGGGTAATTGGTTGATGGGGTATTAAGGAGGGCAGTTGATGTAATGAGCACCAAACTCTACCTCTGAAACTAATAATATACTATATGTTAATTGAATTTTTTAAAAGAAGATATATTCACTCCTTTGTTCATTGCAAAAATATTCACAATAGCCAAGGAAACAAGTGTCTATCAATGGATGAAAAGATGCAGAAGATGTGTATGTGTGTTTGTGTATGTGTGTATATAAATGGAATATTATTCAGTAAAGGTGTTATTACTCTTATTATTTCATAAGAAGGAAATCCTGACATTTGTGACAACATGGAAGGACTTTGGGGGCATTATGCTAAGTAAAATAAATCAGAGAGAGAAAGACAAATGACATATGATCTTGCTTATATGTAGAATGTAAAACAAACAAAAAAATGAGTTCATAGATACAGAGAAGAGATGAAGAGGTTGAGAGTTGCCAGTGGTGGGGGGGTAGAGGATAGGTAAAATGGGTGAAAGTGGTCAAAAGGTATGAATTTCCTGTTATAAAATGAAAAACTCATGGGGATATAATGTACAGCCTTTGACTATAGTTAATAATACTGTATTGTTTATTTGAAAGTTGCTAAGAGAGAGGATCTTAAAAGTTCTCATGACAAAAAAAATTTTATAACTAATGAGGAGATAGATGTTAACTAAACTTATTGTGGTAATCATTTTACTATATAAATGTTGAATCATTATGTTGTACACCTGAAACTAAGTTAATGTTATATGTCAGTTATATCTAAATAAAAAAAATCAGAAAAAACAACACACACAAAACTTTTAAATAAAGTTAAAATATATTTGCCATTATCAAGATCTATTTTCAAACAATAAAAGATTGATGATAGAATTCAAAGTGAAACTAAAAATTTTTCAATATATCCTAGTTTTATAAATTTGAAGAATCAGGGGCGCCTGAGTGGCTCAGTCATTAAGTGTCTGCCTTCAGCTCAGGTCCTGGTCCCAGGGTTCTGGGATCGAGCCCTGAATCAGGCTCCCTGCTCCACCGGAAGCCTTCTTCTCCCTCTCCCACTCCCCCTGCTTGTGTTCCCCCTCGCTGTGTCTCTCTCTGTCAAATAAATAAATAAAAATCTTAAAAAAAATAATAAATAAATTTGAAGAATCAATGTTTGTGGAATGTTAATTTTCCTCAAATTGATCTATAAATTTAACATAGTCTCAATCAAAATCCCAACAAGAATTTTTAAAAATATTTGTGTTTTTGTAGAAACACATGGATTTTAAATTTTTTATGGAAAGGAATGGAACTAGAATAACAAAAACAATTTTGTGAAAAGAAGTGCAGTTCATAATTTCATGATTTACTATAAATTACAGTTACCAGCATGATGTGGTAATTTTGAAAGTATAGACACAAGGATCAATGAAATAGAATAGAAAGTCCAGAAGTAAACAAATACACCTATGGCCAATTGATTTTCTATGAATTTCAAAAAAACAATTTAATGGTGAATATAGACTCATCAAAAAATGATGCTGGAGCAAATGGATATCAATATGCAAAATAATGATCCTTACAAGAATTAACTCATAGACCTAAATAAAAAACTAAAAATCTTTCAGTTTCTAGAGAAAAAACATTTGGTTTGAGCACAGATGTCTTAGATATTACAAAAATGATTATTTTTAGAATTTTTAATTTCTATTTTTTTTAAAAACTTCAATATATTTAAGTAAATAAAATACAAGCCACAAATATACATAATATTAAAAATTGTTTTTTCTTCTAAAACTATCTCAACTTGCATTAGAAATAATATATGTAACAACACATGTATGTAAACCTAATTCCTCTGTTGCCTAAAGGCTGCCTGTTGAAACATCCATCCCAACACACGTTAATTTTATCAGAATTTTTTTTGAATTAATCCTAAACAAATGATACATATTGATGAAGGAAATATCCATGAAAAAATATAGTTTTAGTTATATAACATTTTAAACCATAATAATGCATTTGTATTTGTTATTATAGCATCCTAAATATGTTCACATTTTTCCACAAGTACATATCATTTCTTTGCCATGGTTTCTATCTATGGCCGCTGCTCAGAAACATTTTGCTTCACTTATCTCAGATTTATTGGCTTTTTATTTTAAGGAAGGTTAGTTTGTTGCATGAATGACTTCTGGATAAATGAAGCACTCTCATCTTTGAATATGTTATAGTTAGCATATATGTCTGATTTCTGAAGGAAATATTTTCATAGAAGCAATACAATCAAATATGGCGATAACCAAAATAATCATTTCAGAATAATTAGAGATATATCTTCTTTTGTCATTTATATTTTAACTTCATCATATAGTGTCATTGACAATATAATAATTTAGAATTAATCTCCACAAGCTTTCATGAATCATGTAGTTATGGTAAAAAAAAAAAAGGATTTAATTAATTTCTGGGGTAAATTCCAGATCGTCATAAAAACTTGGAAGGGGACCATTTGTATATTTAATTAATAAACTGTCACATGCACACTATTGTTTCTATTCAAAATGAGCACTATAATACTGATCATTGTTCAGTGTGAAATTCCTGCCAAGTGTAATCACAAGGAAATCCTCAGGATGAAAAATGAGTATAAGGAAGTATCAGTAGTGCCTTAGAAATAATTCAATGGAAATAGTAATAACAACAGATTAGGACTAGATATATTTCTACATGATTCTTATAGACTATTTGCTGAAAATAATCAGAATCAAATATTAACTGACTCTAAAATGACAAAATAGTCACTTGTTTATCATTTCAGAACTTTTCATGGAAACACACATAGTCCATTATTTAGCAAATATTTATTGACCACCTAATATGTATCATTAACTATTCCAGGTACTTGAGTTACATCATAAATAAAACAAAAAGATCTCTGCCTAACTTAGCTAATACTTTGTTTGGTGGAAAAACATAATACACTAAATATAATAAATAATTTAAAGATATGGTATATTAATAGTTAATAAGTGCTTAAAAAACAAAAATAGGGTAAGGAATATAAAATATATGTAAATGGGGTGGAGGTGATTTGCAATCTTTTTTTTAGATTTTATTTATTTATTTGACAGAGAGAGATAGCAAGAGAAGGAACACAAGCAGGGCGAGTGGAAGAGGTTGAGAAGCAGGCTCCAGACTGAGCAGGGAGCCCAATGTGGGGCTCAATCCCAGGACCCCGGGATCATGACCTAAGCCGAAGGCAGGCATTTAACGACTGAGCCACCCAGGCGCCCCATTTTGCAATCTTAATTAGGGTCATCAATGCAGGCTCCACAAAGAAAATGGTATTTGTAAAAATTATTGAAGGAGGTGAGAGGGGTAGTCATTAGGATAGTTGGGAATAGAACAGTACAGGAAGGAAGAATGGTATAGCCAAATCAAAGTGAGTAATGGGGAGAGTCTAGAAGGACAGGTCAGAGGGATCATGGAATTCCTTATCTGGTGGGGATTTGCAGGCCATTGTATGATTTTTGGATTTTTCTGAGGGAGGTGAAAATCCACTGAAGAAAGGAGTAATATGATTAGACATATGTTTTCAAAGGATCTTCATAAATGACACAGACTATAGAGTAGCAAGTATGGTTGCATGAAGACTAGTTAGGATGCCCCTATGCTAATAATGGCAGGAGATTTGATGGCTTGGACCAAAGTGGGAATAGGAAGTGTAGAGAAGTAGCCAGATTCTGCATATATTTTTAAAGTATCGAAAACAGCATTGGATGTGGTGGATAAGAGAACAAGTACTAAGAATGTCTATAAAATTTTTGGTGTGAGCAATTAGAAAGAATAAGTGGCCAGAAACTGGAAAGGGAAGAGAAGCAGTGCTTTTGTTGTTTGGAGGAATTCAGCAGTTCAATTTTAGGCTTGCTAAGTTTAAAGTGTTTACCTCCAAATGGAGGTATCATATAGGTAGTTGGGTATATTAGTTCAGGTTTAGAAAAGGAGTTTATATTTTGAAGATAATTTTTTATTGTATTCAAAGCCAATGGCTAGATAAGATAACCAGAAACATGAGTGTAGATAGACAAAGGGGGAAGCTATATACTAAGAACTGGGGTACTTCTACATTAAGTGGTTATGAAAAAGAGGAGAAAGCAAAGAAATTTTACTTATTATAATTTCTATTAGATTGGGTTTCCCCAGAGAGAGGATTCAGGTATAAGTAACTTACTTGTAAAATAAAGGAAATACTGGTGGTGGCAAGGGAAAATAATAGGAAGGAAGATAGAGGAACCCATAATTACATGTTATTAACTTAATTGCTATAGTGGATAACAGGAGTTTCATTTCATATGTAAATCTTGAAATCATTGTAAAATAGTTGGCTCAGAATTTTCCCATTGGTGGCAAATCTAAATTTCTAAGCAGCAAAAAAGAAAGTAAATCTACATCTACATGCTCAATAATGAAGCAAAAATATCAAGAATAGACACAATCTTAAAAGCTACCAAATAGCCAAATGATTATCTACACAGGGACAATAATTAATCTTAGACTTATTTTCAATGAATAAAGATACCAGAAGATAAAGTATTTTCAAAGAATAATAACTCTCTACTATGAATTTTATATCCAGCAAAATTATCATACAAGTCTCCGGGCAACATAAAGTCATTTTCGAAACAAATCTTGACAAAGCATCCTAGGTGCAAACCCCTACTAAAAATCAATCAGAGAAATGACTTCATTTATACATGGAATTTAAGAAACAAAATGAATGAACAAAGAAAAAACAAGAGAAACCAAGAAACAGACTCAGCTATAAAGAACAAAGAGATGGTTACCAGAGGGAAGGTGGGTGGGGGATGGTTGAGATAGGCAAAGGGGATTAAGAGTACACTTATGATCAACACTGAATAATGTATGGACTTGTTGAATCACTATATTGTACACCTGAAATTAATATAACACTGTATGTTAACTATACTAGAAAATTAAAAAAAATATTAATGAAAGAACATCAACTTAAAAAAAAAAAAACAACTAAAACCAGAAATAATGTATAGACTGTTCTATTCAAAAAACAATGCCAAGTACAGGGAAAAAATTAAAAGGTAGTAAAGTTTTAAAAGCTAATTTTTAAATATGGAAAAATATGGTAAAAATAAAGAGTATAAAGTACTACAATCCTAACACATTTTGAGATGTATTCACTTCATTAAGCTAGAAGAAGCCTATTTTACCATGGAGGAAGAAAGAAATGTCTGCTTTTCATAACTGCCTTGCCTTTCTTATTTAAAACGCGTTCTGAATTTTGAAGAAAGGAAGTAGTTTGTAGATTTCAGATATTTCCTACTTTAGTCACCTTTGATTTCCTTTTGTTACAATTTTAGCTGTGAATTTTAAAAAAAAGTTGTTTTCAAAAGGTTTTTGTTTAAATTCCATTTCGTTGACATACAGTGTAATATTAGTTTCAGGTGTACAATATAGTGATTCTACACTTCCATACATCACCCAGAGCTCATCACCACAAGTGCATTCCTTAATCCCCATCACCCATTTAAACCATCCCCTCACCCATCTCCCTTCTGGTAACCATCAGTTTGTTCTCTATAGTTAAGAGTCTGTTTCTTGGTTTACCTCTCTCTCTCTTTTTTCCCCTTTGCTCATTTATTTGTTTTGTTTCTTAAATTCCACATACAAGTGAAGTCATATGATATTTGTCCTTCTCTGACTTAGAGTATTATGTTAAAATGGCTTTCTAAAGTAATTTGTCTGGCATTTTTATGTACTGGGTTGCAAGAGAAATTATCACAATACCTAGAAAACAATATTACAAAAGCTTAAATCTTTTTTTTTTTTTAATCCTGAGTACCTAGTATTATGTTTTTACAGCCAATGGTAATTTAGATATACCAATAATGTGTTTAATAATTTCTTTGTTCCTTAATACTTCTAGTTTCCAGTCCTTTCTGAGTTTAATTTTACTTTAACTGGAGTGTAGTTTTACTTCCTTTTAAATTATGCTTAGGGAACAATATCCTCTCTATATTTGCTCATCTAAATATTTTTGTTATTTTACTCAAATGTAAAATTCTAGGTAGGAAATTATTATTTTACAATACTTTGAACATATCATTTTATGGACTTTTGGCATCTTTTATTAAAAGGTAGAAATATATAGTTAGTCCAACTTTATTTTCTTTGATGTAATCTGTTTTTCTCTGTGGTAGCTGTTCAGATTTTGTCACTGAATTTCTATTTTACTGGGATTCTTTTCCAATGGCAAATGCCTTCTTGGTCTTGTTTAGGAATCAGTCTCTTCAATCTGAGAAGTCATTCCCCCACCCCTAATATTTTATAATACATATACAAATTTCTCTTCAAATGTTGACCTTTTTCTCACTCCACATTTAATTCTCCAACTCTTACTGCTTTATTCCTCTGTTTGTTTTCCATTTCTCTTAAGACACTGATATTTTCATACATTTTTTATCTTTGTGCTGATTTGGTGATTTTTCTCAGAAATTTATCATTTCTGTTCATAGTTTTGCTAATTAACTCTTATTAAAATCCACTGAGGTTTTTTTTTGTAATATATTTTTATTTTATAAAATATGTTTTGAAATATGAAAAAATGTAACCTGTAGATTGCCTTTTCAATTTACTTATCATTTTCTTTTCTGTGCAGAAGCTCTTTAGATTAATGTAGTTCTGCTTGTTTATTTTAGTTTTTTGTTTTGTTTTGTTTTCCTGTGCTCTTGATGTGTCATCCAAAAATATTTCCAAAACTAATGTTAAGGATCTTTTCCTTTAAGTTTTTTTTCTAGGAGTTTTATGGTTTCAGGTCTCACATTTAATCCTTTGATCCATTTGAGTTCATTTTTGTCAGCAGTGTAATGTACCAATCCAGTTTCATTCTTCTGCATGTGGATATCCAGTTTTCTCAGCCCCATTTATTGAAGAGAGTCTCCTTTCCCTATTTTGTGCTCCTGGCACCCTTGTTAAAAATTAGTTGGCCGTATATGCATAGGTTTATGTCTGGGCTCTCTATTCTAATCTACTGGTATATATGCCTATTTATACCTGATATGGGGTCAATATCCAAAATATATAAAGAACTCATACAATTCTACAGTAAAAAAAGCAAATAATCCAATTAAAAATGGGCAAAGACCTGAATAGACATGTTTCCAATAGTATATGAAATAGTATATGAAAATGTATTCAATATTACTAATCATCAGGGAAATGCAAATCAGAATCACAATGAGATATCTATTACCTCACATCTGTTAGAATGGCTATCATCAAAAAGAAATGAGATAACTAATGGTGAAGATATAGAGAAAAGGGAACCCTTATACTGTTGGTGGAAATATAAAGTGGTATAGCCATATTAGAAAACAGTATGAATATTTCTCAAAAAATTAAAAATCAAATTGCCATAGGATCCAGCAATCCTACTACTGAGTATATATCCAAAGAAAGAGAAATTAGTATCTTGAAAAGATATCTGTACACTCATGTGTGTTGCAAAATTATTCACAACACCAAGATATGGAAACAAACTAAATGTCCTTTGACAAATAAAGAAACTGTGGTAAACATACACAATTGAATATTATTCAGCCATAGAAAGAAGGAAATTTTGGGAGGGGAGCTAAGATGGCAACATAGTAAGAGGACCTTAGGCTCATCTTGTTGTCCCTGGAACAGAATTAGATAAAACTATCAAATCATTCCCAATACCCCAGAAATCAACTTGAGGACTGACAGTACAAACTCCACAACTAAAGGGAGAGAAAAAACCACTTTGAAGAAGGTAGGAAGTACAGACATGTGGTTTGAGGGAGAAATGGAGCAGGGGTGCTGCAGTGGGGAGGGAACTGTGGTGGCAGAGAAAGGTGAGATAGAAAGGAGCACACAGGGGAATGCACAAGGAGAACATTATCCCAAAACCACTGCCTGGAAAAATGAGAGCGGCTGAGTTTTATGAATTCTTGCAACCAGCAGGACTTAAAGACTGGAGTTTTTAAGTCTTTAAAAACCTGAGATGCCTCTCCAGGGACAAAGGAGACAGCTGGCACCATTTCCCTTCCCCCCACCCTCAGTATGAGTACAGAGCCACCTGCAGTGAGCAGCACATTGTTGACACTGGCTGCCTAACCTGCTTACACAAGGCCCCACACCTCTGCACTCTGGTGTGACTGCATCTTCTCTGTCAAGCTTGCCTCAAGGCCAGCACAGTGAGCCCTTCTCCAAAAGACCAGCAGAAATCCTGCCCATGCCACATCTCCTGACCAGAGAGTTCTGTAGGGCTTCAGTTCTAGTGGAAATGGTATCAGCTCTCATTTAACAAGCAGACCAGAGCATGCCTAGTTAAAACTCACCACATTCTGGCCAAGGACAAAACACTGCCCACTGCAGGCAGAGAGTCTCTGCAGATGACTGGCCTGAGGGAAAGAGCAGTCAAAACATGATAGCAGAGTGCATGCCGCACACATCAGAGACACTCCCTGAAGCACCAAGCCCTAACTATATGACCTCTTCTTTATAAAGCCATTACTGTCAGGAGCAAGAAACATAATGGGCTTTTCTAACACAAAGAAGAAAGCAGAGACTTAGAATACCAAGCCAGAGGAATCATCCAAAATAAAAGAAGAAAATAAAGTCACAGGCGAGATCTAAGTGAAACAGATGTAAGTAACATGCCTGATGGAGAATTTAAAACAAAAATCATAAGGATACTCACTGGGCTTGAGAAAAGAATGGAAGAGTTCAGGGAGGCCCTTTCCACAGAGATAAAAGAGTTAAAAAATAATCAGAAATGAAAAATGCAGTGGGGTGCCTGGGTGGCTCAGTCAGTTAAGCATCTGACTTCAGCTCAGGTCACAATCTCAGGGTCCTGGGATTGAGCCCCTGCTCAGCGGGGAGCCTGCTTCTCCCTCTGCCCCTCCCCCTACTTGTGCACATACACTTTCTCTCTCTCCCCCAAATAAAATCTTAAAAAAGAAATGAAAAATGCAGTAACTAAGATTCAAAAGAGGCTTGATGCAATAAACACAAGGATGGAAGAAACAGAGGAACAAATAAGTGATTTGGAAGATAAAATAATGGAAAATAATGAAGCTGAACAAAAAAGAAAGAGTTATGGAACACAAAAATAGACTTAGGGAACTCAGTGATTCCATCAAACAATAACATTCGTTTTATAGGAGTACCAGAAGAAGAGAGAGGAAAGGGGGCGAAACTTTATTTGAGGAAACAGCTGCAAACTTCCCTAATTTGGGGAAGGAAACAGACATCCAGATCCAGGAGGCACAGAGAATTCCCATCAAAACCAACAAAAGCAGGCCAATACCAAGATGTATTTTAATTAAATTTGCAAGATATCATGATAGAGAAAAAATCTTAACAGTATCAAGACAAATGAAGTCCCTAACTTAAAAGGGAACACTCATAAGGCTAGCTGCAGATCTTTCCACAGAAACTTGACAAGCCAGATGACATGTTGTATTCAATGTGCTGAATGGGAAAAATCCAAAGCCAAGAATATTATATCCAGCAAGGCTATCATTCAGAATAGAAGGAGAGATAGTTTTAGACAAACAAAAACTAAAGGAGCTCATGACCACTAAACCAGCCCTGTAAGAAGTATTAAAGGGGACTCTGAGTGGAAAGGAGAGACCAAAATTGACAAAGATGAAAGGAACAGAGAAAATCACCCGAAACAATGACAAAGCAAGCAATAAAATGTCACTAAACACATACCTATCAATAATTACTCTGAATATAAATGGATTCAACACTTCAATCAAAAGACATACGGTGTCAGAATGGGTAAAAAACAGACTCATCTATATGCTCCTTGCAAGAGACTCATTTTAAACATAATGACTCCTGCAGATTGAAAGTAAGGGAATGGAAAAACATTTATAATGGAAATGGACATCAAAAGAAAGCTGGAGTACCAATACTTATATTGGACAAACTAGATTTTAACCCGAAGACTGTAACAAGAGATTAAGAAGGGTACTATATCATAATAAAGGGGACAATCAAACAAGAATATCTAACAATTGTAAATATTCATGCACCCAACATGGGGGCACCCAAATATATAAAACAATTAATAACAAACATAAAGAAACTGATTGATAGGGGCGCCTGGGTGGCTCAGCCAGTTAAGTGTCTGATTCTTGATTTTGGTGCAGGTCATGATCTCAGGGTCCTGAGATTGAGCCCCAGGTCAGGCTCCTGCTCAGCAGGGAGTCTGCTTGAGATTTTCTCCCTCTTTCTCTATCTCTGCCCCTACCCCCTGGCTCATGCTCATGCTCTCTCTCTCTCTAATAAATAAATAAAATCTTAAAGAAAAGAAACTCATTGATAATAATACAGTAAGAGTAAGGGACTTTAACACCCTCACTTACATCAACAGACAGATCATCTAAGCAGAAAATCAACAACAACAACAACAACAAAACCAATGGCTTTGAATGACACACTGGATCAGATGGACATAACAGATATATTCAGAACATTCTGTCCTTAAGCAGCAGAATACACATTCTTTCCAAGTGCACATGGGACATTTCTCCAGAATAGATCACATACAGGTCACAAATCAGCCCTCAACAAGTACAAAAATATTGAGATTACAATCTCAATTGTATATTTTCTGATCACACCACTATGAAATTTGAACTCAACCACAAGAAAAAAATCTAGAAAGACCAAAATACATGGACATTAAACAACATGCTACCAAAGAAAGAATGGGTCAACCAGGAAATCAAAGAAGAAATAAAAAAAAATAGAAACAAATGAAAATGAAAACACAATGGTCCAAAACCTTTGGGATGCAGCAAAAGTAGTCATAAGTGGGAAATATATAGCAATACAGGCCTACCTCAAGAGGCAAGAAAAATCTCAAACAACCTAACCTTATACTTAAAGGAGATAGAAAAAGAACAAATGAAACCTAAAGCCAGCAGGAGGGAAATAACAAAGATGAGAGCAGAAATAAATGATATCACACACACACACACACACACTAGAACAGATCAATGAAACCAGCAGCTTCATCTTTGAAAAAAATAATAAAATTGATAAACTTCTAGCCAGACTTATCAAAAAGAAAAGAGAAAGGACCCAAATAAACAAAATCACAAATGAGAGAGGAGAAACAACTAACATCACAGAAATACAATTATAAGACAATATTATGAAAAACTATATGCCAAAAAATTGGACAAATTGGAAGAAATGGATAAATTCCTAGAAACATATAAACTACCAAAAGTGAAACAGGAAGAAATAGAAAACTTGAATAGACTGATAACCAGCAAAGAAATGGAATCAGTATTCAAAATCTCCCAACAAACCAAAGTCCAGGGCTTCACAGGTGAATTCTACCAAACATTTATTTATTTTTTTAAACTTTTTTTAAAAGATTTTATATATTTATTTGTCAGAGAGAGAGAGAGCACAAGCAGGGGGAGCAACAGGCAGAGCAGGCAGAACAGGCAGAGGGAGAAGCAGGCTTCCCACGGAGCAGGGAGCCCGATGTGGGGCTCGATCCCAGGACCCTGGGATCATGACCTGAGCCGAAGGCAGACGCTTAAAGACTGAGCCACCCAGGCATCCCTCTACCAAACATTTAAAGAAGAATTAATACCTATTTTTCTCAAACTACTCCAAAAAAAATAGAAATGGAAGGAAAACTTCCAAATTCATTCTATGATGCCAGTATTACCCTGATACCAAAACCAGATAAAGACTCCACTGAAAAAAAGAACTATAGGCCAATATCCCTGATGAATATGGATGCACAAATTCTTGGTAAAATACTAGCAAACTGAATCCAACAGTATATTAAAAGAATCATTCACAATGATCAAGTAGGATTTATTCCTGGGCTGCAAGGTGGTTCAATATTTGCAAATCAATCAACATGATACACCACATTAATAAGAGAAAGGATAAGAACCATATGATCTTTTCAGTAGATGCAGAAAAAGCATTTGACAAAGTACAACATCTATTCATAATAAAAACCCTCAACAAAGTTTAGGTAGAGGGAACATACCTCCACATAATACAGACCATATACAAAAAACCTACCACTAATATCATCCTCAGTAGGTCAAAATTGAGAGTTTTTCCTCTATGATCAGGAACAAGAAAGGGATGTCCACTCTCACCACTGGTATTTAACATCATAGTGGAGGTCCTAGCCACAGCAGACAACAAAAAGAAATGAAAGGCATCCAAATTAATGAGGAAGAAGTCAAAGGTTCACTATTCACAGAGGACATGATACTCTACATAGAAAACCCAGAAGACTCCACTATAAAATTGCTAGAAGTGATACATGATTCATTAAAGTCAAAGGATACAAAATCAACGTACAGAAATCTGTTGCATTTCTTTTTTTTTTTTAATTTTTTATTGTTATGTTAATCCCCATACATTACATCATTAGTTTTAGATATAGTGTTCCATGATTCATTGTTTGTGCATAACACCCAGTGCTCCATGCAGAACGTGCCCTCCTCAATACCCATCACCAGGCTAAACCATCCTCCCACCCCCCTCCCCTCTAGAACCCTCAGTTTGTTTTTCAGAGTCCATCGTCTCTCATGGTTCTTCTCCCCCTCCGATTTCCCCCCCTTCATTCTTCCCCTCCTGCTACATTCTTCTTCTTCTTTTTTTCTTTCTTAACATATATTGCATTATTTGTTTCAGAGGTACAGATCTGAGATTCAACAGTCTTGCACAATTCACAGCGCTTACCAGAGCACATACCCTCCCCAGTGTCCATTTCTATACAATAATAATGAAGCAGCAGAAAAAGAAATCAAGAAATCAATGCCATTTGCAACGGTACCAAAAACCATAAAATACCTAGGAATAAACCTAACTAAAAAGGGAAAAGATCTGTACTCTGGACTATCAAACACTTACAAAAGTAACTGAAAATGACACAGAGAACTGGAAAAACATTTTGTGCTATATGGTCAATTAATTTTCAACAAGGCAGAAAAGAATACCCAATGGAAAAAAGACAATCTTTTCAACAAATGGTGTTGAGAATACTGGACAGAAATATGCAGAAGAATGAAACTGGACCACTTTCTTACACTATACACAAAAATAAATTCAAAATGGATGAAAGACCTAAATGTGAGACAGGAAACCATCAAAATCCTAGAGGAGAACACAGGCAGTAACCTCTTTGACATCAACCATAACAACTTCTTATTAGATACCTCTCCTGAGGCAAGGGGAAAAAAGCAAAAATAAACTATTGGGATTTCATCAACATAAAAATCTCCTGCATGGTGAAGGTAACAATCATTGAAACTAAAAGGCAACCTACGGAATGGGAGAAGAGATTTGCAAATGACATATCTGAGAAAGGGTTAGTATCCAAAATATATAAATAACTTATAAAACTCAACACCCAAAAAACAAATAATCCAGTTAAAAGATGGGCAGAAGACATGAATAGACATTTTTCCAAAGAAGACATACAGAAGGCCAAGAGAAACATGAAAAGATGCTCAATATCATTTATCATCAGGGAAATCCAATCAAAATTACAATGAGATATCACCTCATACCTGCCAGAATGGCTAAAATTATCAACACAGGGAATGAGGTGTTGGCAAGGATGTGGAGAAAGGGGAATTCTTTTTTTTTTTTTTTTAAGATTTTATTTATTTATTTGACAGAGAGAGACATAGCGAGAGCAGGAACACAAGCAGGGGGAGTGGGAGAGGGAGAAGCAGGCTCTCCGCAGAGCAGGGAGCCCGATGTGGGACTCGATCCCAGGACCCTGGGATCATGACCTGAGCCGAAGGCAGACGCTTAACGACTGAGCCACCCAGGCGCCCGAGAAAGGGGAATTCTTGTGCAGTGTTGGTGGGAATGCAAACTGGCGCAGCCAACTGTGGATAACACTATGGAGATTCTTCAAAAAGTTAAAAATAGAACTACCCTAGGATCCAGGAATTGTACTACTAGGTATTTACCCAAAGGATACATAAATTCTAAATCAAAATGATACATGCACCTCTATGTTTCTACCAGCATTATCAACAATAGTCAAATTATGGAAAGAGTCCAAATGTACCTCAACTGATGAATGGATAAAGAAGATGTGGTATATATACACAGTGGTATATTAGTCATAAAAAAGAATGAAATCTTGCCATTTGTAACGATGTGGATGGAGCTAGAAATTATTATGTTAAGTGAAATAAGTCAGAGAAAGACAAATACCATATGAATTAACTCATACTTAGAATTTAAGAATAAAACATGATCATAAGGGAAAAAAGAGAGAGACAAACCAAGAAACAGACTCTTAACTATAGAGAACAAACTGAGGGTTTCCAGAGGGGAGGTGGGTGAGTGGATTGGTTAAATAGATGAAGGGGATAAGTAGTATACTTGTTGTGATAGCAATGGGTGTTGTATGGAAGTGCTGAATCACTAAATTGTACACCTGAAACTAATGTTGCACTTTCTATTAGCTAACTGGAATTTAATTTTTTTAAAAGGAAATTCTGCTATTTCCAACAACTGGATGGATCTAGGGGGCATTACACTAAGTGCAGTAAGTTAGACAAAGACAAATACTGTATGGTATCACATGTGGAATCTTAAAAAAAATATTATAGAAACAGAGAATAGAATGGTGCTTGCCCATGCCTGAGGGGGAAGGAGGAAATAAGATGCTAGAGGTCAGAGGGCACATATATTCAGTTACAAGAATAAGTTCTGAGGATCTAATGCATAGCACAGGGACCATGGTTAGTAATATGGTATTATATACTTGTAAGTGTTTTAGAGCAGATTTTTTAAAAGATTTTATTTATTTATTTATTTGACAGAGGGAGAGTGAGAGAGCACAAGCAGGGGGAGCAGCAGAGGGAGAGAGTGAAGCAGCCTCCCTGCTGAGCAGGGAGCCCCATGAGGTGCTCCATCCCAGGACCCCGGGATCATGACAGAGCTGAAGGCAGATGCTTAACCAACTGAGCCACCCAGGTGTCCCTAGAGCAGATCTTAAGCATTCTCACCACATATCCTAAAAAAAAAATTACCTATGGTAACTTTGTGAGGTGATGGATGTGTTAATTATCTCAATCTTGGTAATCATTCTACAATGTATATGTATATCAAATCACTTTAAATATACACAACTATATTGTTAATTCCTCAATAAAGTTAAAAAACGTAAAACACTGCTTCATATTCAACCTTATTGCCCTTATGTCTTCCCTTACTCTTCCATTTTCAATATGTAACATGATTTCAATAGACAATATATGCATAACATTCTCTTTCACATTGCTCTATTATTTCCCTATTCCTTGGCTAATTTTGCCACTTTTATCTATGTTCCAATTAAAATGAATTTCCAGTTTCTTAATCTTCCTAATAGAGACCATGATCACCAGCACTCCAGAGTTATATCTTCATGATTTACTGGAACAATAAGACTTGAGTGGGGGACGCCTGGGTGGCTCAGCCAGGTAAGCATCTGCCTTTGGCTCAGGTCATGACCCTAGGGTCCTGGGATGGAGCCCTGCATCCAGCTCCCTGATCCGCAGGGGGCCCGCTTCCCCCTGTCCCTCTGCTGCTCCCCCCTGCTTGTTCTGATAAATAACTGAATAAAATTAATTAAATACATAAATAAATACATAAATAAAATCTTAAAAAAAAAGACTGAGTCGAATTTGGGGGCCTGGGTGACTCAGGCAGTTAGTCTTCCAACTCTTGATTTCTGCTCAGGTCATGATCTCAGAGTTGTGGGATTGAGCCCCGCATCAGGCTCCTCACTCACTGTGAAGTCTGCTTGAGATTCTCTCTTTCCCTCTGCCCCTACCCCCTCACTAGCGCACCTATGAACTGAGTGGAATACTTTAGAGTTATTTCTAAAATCCAAGGGGACACATATACATCCCAGCTTTAGGAGATGACCAGTTTGGGGGGGGGGGAAGAATCACTGGAAAGGGATCTGAGTGTTATGGAAACCTATTCTTACCAAACAGATAAGAGCAGTGGTATACCATCCAATAGGTGTTTCAGTCAAAGCAGATATAAGAAATTTCTATTGTAATTTTGGATGAAAATAAGTAATTTGATTGGAGGGTTGAGATTATATAAAGATCACTCTGAGTTAGATTATGAGAAATAAATTCAAAGTAGATTCCTGTTGTTTTTAGTGATAAGTTATTTCAGTAACAGCATAGGTATAATTGGGGGGCATTACAGGTTTCTGAGCAGAGAAACAGCGTGAGAAGCCTCAAAGTCCAGATTCAGGGCATATTCTTGCTTTACTTGTCTTAATACTTTAATGATGTTGCCCATGATCTGGGTTCTTCTCACTTTTCTGATACATCCTCTGAAGTATGACAGATTTCCCCCTCAGGCTGATTCCCCTCAAGGTTATGGAATGGCTATAGAAGTTCTAGGTTTTATATCCAGACATGAGAACATCCATAGCAAAGAAAATCATCTCCTATTAATCACTTTTCATCACATCTGACTTTATTCTCTGCACTATTTTTCCAGAGCTTTATATATGGCATTGAATTGGTTTTAACTTGAGAAAAAAAATTATATTGATATATTGCTACTAAACTGAAGCATTAGAAAAATATTAGGAATGAGTGCAGTAATATATCAATCAAAAATAGACATATAAGATGCCAAATAAATCTTTGAGTTTAATCTTTTGTGTGTGTGACAAAAACTTGGCCTCAGCCAATGCCTGCATTGCTACCACTTAATCATCAAAACATTTACCTTAAAATGTAGTTAATATAGAGGATTAGCAGGGAGGAAAAATGATGAAAACTGAGAAATATTGAAAACAGGCCATGAATGGTGGTGATTATGCTGATGAAAAGTCTGCTTTTTGTACACTCTGTTCTAGCTCCTTTGAATATTTTTATGATATATGTAGGAGGATGATTCACCAAAGTAATTAATCATGTAATGACTACACTTGTGTGTTCAATTACAGTCTTTATGGTTGATTACTCTTTGTAATAAATACCATTACTAGCTCTTTTTCACTCCTTTTGCCCTGGGCAAGAAGGCCAGGACATAAATGGAAAAGACAAATGTAACCAACATGTAGATGGAATACTTTTTCTGAAGCAGGATATAAGGACATATTAATTTTCAATGTCAGAAATATTAGTTTGCTTAGTGAAGCTAAAAGAATATAAACATTCACTAAATGTACAACTTCAGTGCAATACCATCAGCTCTTTACCATCACATTTCAATTTTATTATTAATATAAATAATTTTTAAATGATTTTTTTAAAAGCCTCTTTACTTTTTCTCAAATGGTAGAGAAAACATTTTGTGCATTCCCACAAAAAAATGCTTTTAATGTTTAAAGCCAAAAACCATTTGTAAAATCAACATCATTATTCTTAGGATAGCCTCTCATGAAAACATTTTATCAGACTGAAGTCTCATCAGACTAAAAGTCTGATTACATATATGGCTCTTAAACACATTGAGATTATAATTTGTCCCAATTTAAGAAGGAAATGCAAGCCCTCAATACCCCCCACCCCAACTTGTATAGCATACATTCTTTCTTCATTTGGAATGGCATTTGTTCAATTTCTTTGACAAATGATTACTGAGAACTGCCCTATCTCAGGCACAGTTCTTGGTGATGAGAAAAATGCAATAAACAAAACAAGCAAATATCTCTGGCATTGTGGAGCTTAAATTTTAGTGTAATAAAGCACAGATAACACATAAAATAAAATCTATATTTGAATAAATTGCAGTGAGAAGTTTGGAGGAAAATAAATCAAGTGATGTCTAGACAGTACATGAGGTTGCAATTTTAAATAGGGTGTTAAGAGAATGTTTCACTGTGGAAGTTATATTTTAGTAAATCTCTGTCTACTAAAATCTTTAATATGGTTTCTCCCTTGTGATAGGATCCCAACTGATACAGAATTGGTGTCAGCAGTTGTCTTTGGAAGCCATACCTGAATTATGGAATTTTTGGAAGGGGTTAGTCATGGTCTTGCTGAACATTTGCTTATGTAAAATTGGGTAATAATAATCTATGGGGTACACTGGCACACACTGAATCAAGTTGTTACCTGTGGTTGATTGTGATATATGACAAAGGAAGCAAGATCCTACGGAGTTCAGATGATTAACTTATCAGCTCAAGTCATGATTTTAAAACTAGATAGCTTTCATGGTAGTACTAGAATAATTTATTTTTTTGCAGCCTCAGAGCCAAGAGTTTTGACTATCAAACAAAATTTAATTGTGCTGGTTACAGAATTAGAATTCTGGTTTGCTTCATAATCTTGCCCAGTTTCTCATATGAAAGTTAAGGCTTTGACTGAAAAGGATAGAGATCTAGACACTTAGAATGAAGGTGTCTGGTAGGGCTCCAATGAAACTTAGAATCTTGTGTACCCAGTTACCCTGAGCCTCCCTTGCCAGTGAAATTAGCTGTCCATCTCTGTCTAAGAAAAGTTGCCTTTCTTTGCTGCAAACTCTTTGTTAAACTCACCTGGGTCATATGTCTTGTAGGAAGATACTTATTTTCCTCAAACTGACCACCATTACCCATGGTTGGCACCAGATCCATAGCTGAAGTCAAATATCAGCATGATCCTTGGGCCAGGTACAAACCATGATCCAAGAAGAAATAGCTTACACACAGAACAATTCCAAAATTTAACAAATATATGTCAAGAATATCTTGGGAATACATATGAAAGAGGATCCTAAGGGCATTAGACCAAGGTTAGAATAAAACACTAGGACATGCTTTTACTAGAGATTCTGGATTTAATGTGTTAGCTCATGCAGCTGACAGTAGCTCCATCAGCTACCTACTTGGTTTGACAGTAACATGGATTTAAAGGTAGCATATATTTAATGAGGTTGGTATGATAGACCTTCCCAGGCATGATGTGGAAAAAAGAGTCAAACAACTCCAGGAGACAAGAAGGTTGAAATGTATTTAATTATTTTTTTGCAAACTTCACACCAACCCTCAACTATATCTCAAAAAGAGTCACACAGATCTGAGCACAAACAAATGAAATAAAATTCAGAAAAACAGTAGAAAAGATGAATAAAACTAAGAGCTGCTTTTTAAATGATAAACAAAATTTACAAACTTTTAACTAGACTAATTAAGAAAATAAGAGGGAAGACTCAGTATATAAAATCAGAAATGAAAGAAGAGATCTTATAACTGATACCACAGAAATACATAGGCTCATAAGAGACTACTATGAATACACACCTAATAAATTTCATAATGTAGAGAAATGGATAAATTCCTAGAAACATACAACCTACCTAGATTGAATCTTGAAGAAATAGAAAGTCTGAACAAACCAAAACAAGTAAGAAGTTTGAATTAGTAATCAAAAACCTCCCAAAAAAGGAAAGCCCAGGACAAGATGGTGAATTCTACCAAACATTTAAAGAATTAATGCCAGTTCTTCTTAAGTTCTTCCAAAAAACTGAAGAGGGAGGAACACACCCAAACTCACATTAGGCTAGCATTACCCTGATAACAATGCCAAACAAAGAGACTATAAGGAAAGAAAACTACAGGCCCATATCCCTGAAAAATATATATGCAAAAATTCTCAAATATTAGCAAACCAAATTCAACAGCACATTAATTTGTTCTGTGTGCTGCAAGGGTCTAGAAGTTGTGACACCCCACTAGCAGTGCACACACCTAGGGCTCCTGTGAGAACTGGCTGATTATAAGACTGTGCAGTAAATGTACAAGATGAGTCTGGAGTATCTTGTAGTGCCAACAGGTAAGAAGTTGCCCCCAAAATTTCAATGATGGGAGCATGGCAAAGGCACAAGCAGCCAACTGAGAGTTTCCAATGGCTAAAATTAGAATAATTTGAGCAACAATTAATAAAGCAATGTTGGATTCTAACTCAAAGTATAAATACCCATGAGTTTATATCAGTAAAAATGATTGAATAAGGGGGAGAAAAGAGAAATATCCCATGGAGATGAATTTCAAATTATATAGATAACTCCATACCATTCTCAAGGTGTACCATAACTCCCCACTCCTTATTTGTGGGCTGTACAGAGTTACTTCCTTCCAAAGAGTAAAGTATGAAATGGAGATGGGTGATAGTAACTTTGTAGTGGAGAAACCTAACACTATCTGAATCAGTTAATCAAGGTCATTATTAACATTAATAAATCATATTGATTTGTGTACTGCTTCCATGAGTGACAAAATGGTGCTTTTCCTCTGTAATTTTTGTCCCAAATTCACATCACCAGTCTAATCATGAGAAAACATCAGAAAAATTTCAATAGAGGGGCATCTCTAATATACCCAACCAATACTCTGAGAAACTATCAAGGCCATCAAATGAAAAGAAGTTCAGAGAAACTGTCACAGCCAAAAGGAACTTAAAAAGACATATAACACATGAATGGATAAAGAAGATGTGGTATATATACACAATGGAATATTATGCAGCCATCAAAAGGAATGAAATCTTGCCATTTACAATGACGTGGATGGAACTGGAGGGTATTATGCTGAGTGAAATAAGTCAATCAGAGAAAGACATGTATCATATGACCTCACTGATAGGAGGAATTCTTAATCTCAGGAAACAAACTGAGGGTTGCTGGAGTGGTGGGGGGTTGGAGGCATGGGGTGGCTGGGTGATAGACATTGGGGAGGGTACGTGCTATGGTGAGTGCTGTGAATTATGTAAGACTGTTGAATCACAGACCTGTACCTCTGAAACAAATAATACATTATATGTTAAAAAAAAGAAGAAGATAGCAGGAAGGGAAGAATGAAGGGGGGGAAATCGGAGGGGGAGAGAAAATGAGAGACTATGGACTCTGAGAAACAAATTGATGGTTCTAGAGGGGAGGAGAGTGGGGGGATGGGTTAGCCTGGTGATGGGTATTAAAGAGGGCACGTTCTGCATGGAGCACTGGGTGTTATACGCAAACAATTAATCATGGAACACTACATCAAAAACTAATGATGTATTGTATGGTGATTAACATAACATAATAATAAAAAAGACATAACTAAATGTAATGTGCTATCTTGAATGGGATCATGGAATAAAAAAGGGGCATCAATAAAAACTAAGGAAATCTGAATAGAGTATGGACTTTAGTTAATAATAATAAATGCTAGTTCATGGGGCGCCTGGGTGGCTCAGTCAGTTAAGCGGCTGCCTTCGGCTCAGGTCATGATCCCAGGGTCCTGGGATCGAGCCCCGTATCGGGCTCCCTGCTCCGCGGGAAGCCTGCTTCTCCCTCTGCCACTCCCCCTGCTTGTGTTCCCTCTCTCGCTGTGTCTCTCTCTGTCAAATAAATAAAATCTTTAAAAAAAAAAAAAAATACTAGTTCATTAATTGTAACAAATGAATTACACTAATTACTGTTAATAGGAGAAACTGGGATAAATATATAGGAATTGTCTTTATATCTGCATGATTTTTTTCTGTAAATATAAAACTGTTCAAAAATAGTCTATTAAAAATAAAAAGGGAAGCTAGGACCATTTGAGGAAAGACCCTGCAGCATTGTCACAGTATAAAACAAAGATCATCCTCCAAATCTTCCTCCAAAAGGGCTTAAAACAATTTACTAGAATGACTGTATCCTGAGGAGAAAGAGATGCTGAGACTTTTCAAAGATGATTAGACCCTGGCTCTGAATGGACACTAACTCCTGAGCACCAAAAATACTACAGCAGCTCATTAGACAAAGTGTGTAGTTTTGGAGTCAGGTTACAGATGGCATCTTGGTTCAAGCTGAACTCATAGTGGGGTCAGGAAGTGACCCAACTTGTGGTTATGTCCTGAATGTATAGTTAAGATAGACATATTTCACAATTCTCAGAATTTCCATATTGGCTCTCTGACCCATGGAGAAATGGACAATGTAATAGGAATGCCTAAGTGGAATCTTCTGGAATTTTTTCACTCTAGCAATATTGTAAACCAGAAGCATATCTCATTCCTATAGCATTGCAGAAATTAGTGCCCACTATCAAGGGACCTTAGTAAATGTACAGTAATTTGGGTGAAATGGTCTATGGGTAATATGCATAACTTCTTAGAATTTCAAGATGCTTCTGTTCAACGGACAGCAAATATTATGGGAGATAGGGACAGTGCTAAAAGTTCTAAGGTGAAACTGTATGGGTTTAGAGATTCTATGCTGGAGGGAACAAATATAAATGTAAAGTAACAAAGTGGGAAAAGTGACTGGAGAGATATTTCAGAGAATAAGTAGGCTTTACCTGATGCATATTTTGAATGGATACTATGTGTGAAAAGATCATAATGTGTTTGTCCTTTAAAGGCATTACCTGCTAAGCCTGCCCTTCACCCAGTTTTCATTGGCTATGCTAATCGGAAACTTTTGCAATTGCATGAGCCCTCTTTGCTAGTAAATATTAAGCAGTCTTTTAGTCTATTCAAGCTGCTATAACAGAATACCATAAACTGGATGGCTTATAAAAACAGAAATTGATTTCTCACAATTCTGAAGGTTGGGAAGTCTCAGATCAAGACACCAGCACATTTAGTGTCTGAGAGACTCCTTCCTGTTTCACAAAGAACACTTTTATTATAACCTCATATGACAGAAGAAATAAGGTTGCTCTCTGAGATCTCTTTATTAGGACACTAAAGCCCTTCCTAATCATCTTCCAAAGTGACATAACCATAACCCAAAATCTCCACCTCCAAATGTCCTCAGATTGGGGATTAGGTTTCAACATATGAAGGGGGGTGTGTGCTAAAACATTTGGTCTATAGCAAACAGAATTCCATGTGAGCCTTTAGTAGTTTCATAGGTACTACCAAATGACATGATATTCATGGGTCAGAGACAAAGGACCTTATTACTCATATTTGTATTGTTTCCCCCTTGTGATGCAGAGCAGCCCAGATGAATGCTGTATGTGTAGTGGGTTTTCATAATAGCTGAGCAAGTCCAAGCTTAGGAAACTCCAGTTTTTTTATAATAGGCTGCAAGAAAACCTGTTCAACCTTTGTGTTGGAAGAAGACATTATCTACGAATATTTGATTGACAATTTACTCAAAAGGAACTTAAAAGTAGAAATGCCTGTGTACCTTGAGTTAGAAAAAAATTTGTCGTCAATACTGAAAACATTGTGATATATACATACAGTGGACTATTCAACAATAAAAAGTAACAAAATACTGATATATGCAATAACATGAATGATTCTCATAGAATTTATGCTGGGTTAAAGTATTTGAACATAAAATGTACATACTGTTCAGGGATATGTGGTTATAGGGATAAGCAAATGGGGTTTATTTTGGTATGCAATTCCTTTTCCTCTTCTATAATTTATGGAGTTAGATGAGAGAGAAATTGATCACAGTGGGGAGAGCAAGAATGGGATTACAGCTGAAAAACACAGGCAGGTGATTTAAAAATGTGGATATATAAATAAATAATTAATATACTTTTCATGTTTAACCTCACAAACTCAGAAGCCAAATAAAGCCAAGTGTAACCTGTACCTTTCCCTTGCCATATTACTGATATTTCTTAACACTAAAGGTTAACTGGTACAACATTTCTAAAAAAATATTAATATAAATCAAAGTTCTTAACTGTATTCAAATTTTGAGCAGCAATTTTGCTTCTGCAAATCTATTCTATCATTTTGCTGTATTTGTGAATAAAGATTTATGCACAAAACTGATCACTTTATTTATATGGTGAAAAATAAAACATAAGTTTTCCAAAAAAGAAGGAAATACTAAATAAATTGCTGTGTAATCAATAGAATAATGTGCACCAGTTGAATAACTTTTATTAACCATTTTAGTAGCATATTGAAGTGTTTGTGGTATGGCAGTAAGTGGGGAAAAACATAGAAATGATACTGAATTACATATTTAACTTCATATATTTTCCAAACAAGTTTTGCCATAAATGAATTTTTAATAATAAAATTTGAGGCATGAGCTTAACTGGATGAAAAAAATATATGTTCACAGAAGACTGTATAAAAATATATGGAGACCTCTACTTGAAATTGCCATGTTTACTTTTTTTAAAATTTTCATGTATTTTAGTTTTTTATAAAAGGTAGCCTCCAAACGTTATAAATGAATTATAACATATTATTCCACCTTAAAATCATAATTAGTAGTACTTAAAGAAAAATATTTTAAAGTCAGCAAATAAGGAATTTTTGCATTATTAAGTACTTTTTAATGCAAAAACTAATTATATCAGGATACATAACATTTAACAAAAATAGCTCTAAGAAATTAAATAATTAACTATAATCAAATGATATATAATAATAACAATAGTACTAACTCTCATTTGTATCCAGTATTTCTACTTGCACCTATTTTCTCTGAGCCTTGTTAAAAACTGTAAAGGGCATGAGACTTTTACCTGACACATAAGCTAAAAAGTAAGCCTTTAGTGGTTTCATAGATGCTGGCAAATGACATGATACTCATGAGTCAGAGACAAAGACTTTATTACTCACATTTGCATTGTTTCCCCTTGGGTTATGGAGCAGCACAAGTGGATGCTGCATGTGTGTTGGGTTTTCATCATAGGTAAAGAACCACAAGCTTAGGAAATCCAGCTTTTTATAATGGGCTATAAGAAAACCTGCTCAATATTTGCCTTGGAAAGAGATATTGTCTTTATTATACAGATCAGTACACAAACCTGCCCTCTACTCCAAAGAAGAATGCTATCTCTATCTTCCAAGATTGTGCCATACAAACATCTTTGGAAAGATAATCCAGAAGAAAAAAATCCAGTGCCTCTGTTCCTAAGATTCAGAAATGTGAAGCCCATTAACTGTCTTTCAACAAACCACAATTTCCTTAGCTACAAAATTGCTTTAAAATTTTGTGATGGAGGGAAGATGGTGAACTAGGAGGATCCTAGGCTTACCTCATCCCACAGATACACCTAGAAAGCACTCACATCAACATAAATAGCCCAGAAAATGACCCAAAGACTGGCAGAACAGACTTTCCACACCTAAATGTAAAGAAGAGGCCAAACCAAAGAAGGTAGAAAGGGTGGAAACATGATGAGACTCATGGGACTGTCCTCAGGAGGGAGCCTGAGGCAGGCTCAGACTGGTGAAAGGAGCAGACTGCATCTCAGGAACCCCAGGCATGGGGCCCTGCACTGGGAAGGCAAATCCCCATAATATTTGGCTTTGAAAATCAGAGGGGCTTAAATTCATGAGTTTTTACAATCAATGGGTCTTAAAACCTGGAGCTTTAAAAAATCAGGAGGCTCAGCACTGGGAGAGCCAGAGGGCAAGAGGGAACTGAGTGTCTGCCATTAAAGAGACAGAATAACAAACAGGCCCTACTAAGTTACAGCATAGAAGTGGCAGTTGAAAAATGCCTAGGGTATATAGGAAGATTTTTTACTAATCTTAGAGCATTTGCGGGGGGGGGGGGCAGGGCTTTTTAGGAGACTTTTCCAAGGACAAAAGACCTGGCAGCACCATTTTCCTCCTCTGCCCCCCAGCCTAGATACAAAGACCACCTGCTGGACCAAGCATAGCCTCAACACTCTCCATCTAGCTTGCTACAGTACACTGCCTGTGCTCTTCTACCAACAGGCTCCCTCCAATATGCCCTCAGCAGGAGTTTTCCAAAGCAGCTATAGGTGCCCTCCCATAGCAGAGGGGCACAACCTTGCTAACACCACATGCCTTACCTCTGTCTCCTGTGGACCTGTGTCCTCCAACACTCCCTTGGCAGGAACCCATGAGAAACAGTGCCACAAGCATGGCAGTGTGCAAGCAGCCCCAAAGGAGTTAGCAGCATCATAAAGTGACTCCTCAGCCAGGAAGAAAGGAAGAAAACCACACACACATCAGTTCAACTGCAGCTCCAGCAGTAGGTTGGGGAAGACATATGGTCTGAAAGCAGGCTCTACCCACCAATGAAAGCTTCTGAGGAGAAAACACAGGGTAAGTGTCTTGCAGTTCAGTGATACTGCATCTCTGGCAAATGACTGGTCTCACTCAACTCAAGTCATAGTTGGTCCCAGATGGCTCATTAACAATATAGACCAAACCCTGACCACAATAGGCAAAGAGAGTTATCACAGATGACTGAACAAAAAGCAAACATGGCTCAGCCACATAAGTAGGGTGCAGGCAACACACATAGGAAATATCCCTGAAGTGCCAGGTTCTGGTGAACTGGGGACATTGTACTGCAGGGTACAACAGGACCACTTCTTCATAAGGCCATTTCTTTCGGGATGCCTGGGTGGCTCAGTCGTTAAGCGTCTGCCTTTGGCTCAGGTCATGATCCCAGGGTCCTCGGATTGAGCCCCACATTGGGCTCCCTGCTCAGCGGGAGGCCTGCTTCTCCCTCTCCCCTCCCCCTGCTTTGTTCCTTCTCTCATTTTGTCTCTCTCTGTCAAATAAATAAATAAAATTTTTTTAAAAAAAAGGCCACTTCTTTCAAAAGCAGGAGACAGCTGACTTTCCTAACACATAGAAACAGACACAAAGATTAAGATAAAATGAGAATATGGAGGAATATGTCCCAAATAAAAGAATAGGACAAAATCACAGCAAGAGACATAAATGAAACAGAGATAAGTAATATGCCTGATAGAGAATTTGAAGTAATGGTCATAAAGATACTCACTGGTCTTGACAAGAGTGGAAGACCTCAGTGAGAACCTTAACCAAGAGACAAGATATTAAAAATCACCAACCAGAGATGAAGGATCAATAACTGAAATTAAAAATATACTAGATGGAATAAATAGTAAACTAGAGGAAGCAAAAAAAAAAAATCAGCAGTGTGGAGGACAAAGTAATGGAAAGCAATCAAACTGAACAGAAGAGGGAAAACATAATAAGAAATGAAAATAGACTTAGAGAACTCAGCAACACCATTAAGCATAATATTCGCATTCTATGGATCCCAGAAGAAGAGAGAGAGAGAGAGTGGAACAGAAAATTTATTTAAAGAGATAATAGCTGAGACCTTCCCAAATCTGGGGAAGGAAACAGGGATCCAGATCCAGGAGTCACAGAGAGACCCCAACAAAATCAACCCAAGGAAGTCCACACCAGGATACATAATAATTAAAATGACAAAAAGTGGTGATAAAGAGAGAATTTTAGAAGCGGCAAGAGAAAAGAAAACAGTTACATACAAGGCAAACCCCATAAAGCTATCAGTGGATTTTTCAGCAGAAACAGTGCAGGGCAGAAAGGAGTGGCATAATATATTCAAAATGCTGAAAGAAAAAAACCCCTACAACCAATAATACTCTATCCAGCAAGGAGAGATAAACAGAACAGGAGAGATAAAGAGTTTCCCAGACAAAAAAAAAAGTGAAAGGAATACATCACCACCAATCCAGCCTTACAAGAAATATTAAAGGGGACTCTCTGCATGGAAAATGAAAACCATAAGTAGGAGTAAATGTACAATTCACAAGAGCAGTAAAATTAGGTATATCTATAAAAATCAGTCAAGGGTTTCACAAAATAAAAGGATGTAAAAATATGACACCATATACCTAAAATTAGGCAGAAAGAGTAAAAATGTAGTGCTTCGAGAATGGGTTCAAACTTAAGCAATCATCAACTTAATATAGACTGCATATACACAAGATGTTATATATAAAACTAAGGGTAACCACAAATCAAAAACCAGTAATAAATATGTGAAAAATAAAGAGAAAGGAATTCAAGTATATTACTTAAGTAAGCCAGAAAACTATGAGAAGACAGCAAGAGAATAAAGGAACAGAGAATTATGAAAACAACCATGAAACAAGTAACACAATGGCACAAAGTACACTTTGAATATAAATGGACTAAATGCTCCAATCAAAAAAATATAGGGTGACAGAACAGATAAAAAAGCAAAACCCACCTATATGCTGCCTACAGGAGACTTTTTTCAGGCCTAAAGACACATGCAGAGTGAAAGCGAAGGGATGGAAAAGCATTTATCATGCAAATGGAAGTGAAAAGAAAGCTGCATAGCAATACTTATATGAGACTAAATAGACTTTAAAACAAAGTCTATAACAAGAGGCAAAGAAGGACACTATATGATAACAAAGGAGAGAACCTAACAAGAAAATAAAACAGTTGTAAATATTTATGAACCCAACATGGGAGCACCAAATACATAACGCAGCTAATAACAAACATAAAGGAAGTAATTGATAGTAATAAAATAATAATAGGGGAATTAAACATCCCATTTACATCAATGGATAGATCATCCAAACAGAAAATCAACACAGAAACAATGGATAACACATTTGTATGACAACTGGACCAAATGGTTCTAACAGATATATTCAGAATCTTTCATCCTAAAACATCAAAATACACACATTAGGCCACAAAACATGTCTCAACAATTTTAAAAAAACAAAGTCATACCATGAATTTTTTTCTGATCACAATGCCAAGAAACTAGCAATCAATAAGAAAAAAGCCTGAAAAGAACACAAATACATGGAAGCTAAATAACGTGCTACTAAACAATAAATGGGTCGACCAAGAAATCAAAGAAGAAATAAAAAAAAATGCATGGGGGCAAGTGTAAATGAAAACACAACTGTCAAAAATCTCTAGGATGTAGCAAAAGCTGTTCTAAGAGGGAAGTTTATAGCATTACAGACCTGCCCCAAGAAGAAAGAAAAATCTCAAACAACCTAAACCTATACCTTAAGGAACTAGAAAAAGAACAAAACTCAAAACCTGTAGAAGGAAATATAATAAAGATTAGAGCAGGAATAAATGAAATAGAAACTAAAAAATGGAAAATATAGAACAAATCAATGAAACCTGGAGATGGTTCTTTGAAAAGATCAATAAAATTGATAAATATTTGCCAGAGTCATTAAAAAAAGAGAGGGAGTACTTAAAATCAGAAATGAAAGAGAAGTAACAACTGATATCACAGAAATGCAAAAAATTATAAGAGAATATTATGAGAAGGTGTATGCCAACCCATTGGACAACCTAGAAGAAATGGATAAATTCCCAGAAAAGTGTAACCTCCTAAAACTGAATCAGGAGAAAATACAAAATTTCAAGAAACAGAATACCAACAATGAAATTGAATCATTAATCAAACAACTCCCAAAATAAAAGTCCAGGACCAGATAGATACTTAGGTGAATTCTACAAAGCACTTAAGAATTAATGCCTATTCTTCTGAAACTATTCCAAAAAACAGAAGAGGAGAGATTGCTTCTGAATTCATTCTATGAAGCCAGCATTACCTTGATACCAAAATCAGATAAAGACATAAGAAAGAAAGAAAGAAAGAAAGAAAGAAAGAAAGAAAGAAAGAAAGAAAGAAAGAAAAAGAAAAGAGAAGAGAGAGAAAGAAAGAGAAAAAAGAAAGAAGCAAAGAAACAAAGAAAGAAAAACTACAGGCCAGAATCTCTCATGGTCATCAACACAAAAATCCTTAACAAAATACTAGCAAACTGAATCTAACAATTTATTATAAAATCATTCACCATGATCAAGAGGGATTTATTCCTGGGATGCAAGAGGTGATTCAATACTCACAAATTAACCAATGTGACACATCACATCAGCAAGAGAAAAGATAAAAATCATAAGATCAATTCAAAAGATGCAGAAAGAGCATCTGATGAAGTACAACATCCATTCATGACAAAAACCCTCAACCAAGTAGGTTTAGAGGGAACACACCTCAATGTAATAAAGGCCATATATGAAAAACCCACAACTAACATCATACTCAATGGTGAAAAAGTCAGAGCTCTTCCTCTAAGGTCAAGACAAGACAAGGATTTCCACTCTCACCACTTTTTTTTTTTTTTCAACATAGTCCTGGAAGTCCTGGTCACAGCAATCAGACAAGAAATAAATGACATCCACATTGGTAAGGCAGACGTAAAACTTGCAACTGTATACTATATATAGAAAACCTTAATGACTCCACCAAAAAACTACTAGAACTGATAAATGAATTCGGTAAGGTCACAGGTTACAAAATCAATATACAGAAATCTGCTGTGTTTTTATACACTAATAATGAAGTAGCAGGAAGGGAAGTTAGGAAAACAATCTCATTTACAATTGCACCAAAAGAAATAAAATTTCTAGCAATAAACTTAACTAAGGAGGTGAAAAATCTGTACACTGAAAACTATAAAGCACTGATAAATGAAATTGAAGATGAGACATTGGAAAAATATTCCCTGCCCATGGATTGGGAGAACAAATACTGTTAAAATGTGCATACTACTCAAAGTTATCTACACATTTAATGCAATCCCTATCAAAATACCAACAGCATTTTTCACAGAACTAGAAAAAACAATGCCAAAACGTCTATGGAACTACAAAAGACCCTAAAGAACCAAGGCAATCTTGAACAAGAGCTAAACTGGAGCTATCACAATCCCAGATTTCAAGTTAAATTACAAAGCTGTAGTAATCAAAACAGTATGGTACTGGCACAAAAATAGGCACATAGATCAACAGATCAGAATAGAGAGCCCAGAAATAAATCCATGATTATTTGACATGGTCAATTAATATTTGACAAAGGAAGGAAGAATGCAGTGGGAAAAAGACAATCTGTTTAATAAATGTTGTTGGGAAACCTGGACAGCTACATGCAAAAGAATGAAGCTGGACCACTTTCTTACACCATACACAAAAATAAAATGGAATAAGGACCTAAATGTGAGACCTAAAACCATAAAAATGCTAAAAGAGAGCATAGGCAGTAATTCCTCTGACACTGGGCATAGCAACATTTTTCTAGATATGTCTCCTGAGGCAAGGCCAACAAAAGCAAACTATTGGGTTTACATTAAAATAAAAACCTTCTCCACAGCAAAACAAATAATCAACAAAGCAAAAGACAACAGAGTGAACAGAAGAAGATATTTGCAAATGGCATATCCATAAGAGGTTAATATCCAACATATATAAAGTACACAATTCAACAGACAAAAAAGAAATAATCCAATTAAAAATGGGCAAAAGACATGAACAGACATTTCTCCAAAGAAGACAACCAAATGGCTGACACATGAAATCAGGGAAATGCAAATCAAAACCACAATGAGATATCACTTCACACCTGTCAGAATGGCTAAAATCAAAAACAAAAGCACAATAAGTATTGGCTAGGATGTGGAGAAAAAGGAACCCCGGTGTACTGTTGGTAGAAATAGAAGCTGGTGTAGCCACTTTGGAAAAGAGTATAGAGGTGCCTCATAAAGTTAAATATAGAATTACCATATGCTCCTGTAATTACACTACTGGGTATTTACCCAAAGAATATGAAAACACTAATTCAAATGATATATGAACTCCTACATTTATTGCAGATTATAATAGCCAAATTATGGAAAGAGTCCAAGTGTCCCAAGAAGAAGTGGTGTACATATACTCACACACACCCACATACACACATAATGGGATATTACTCAGTCATAAAAGAGAATGAAACATTGCCATTTGCAACAACATGGATGCATCTAGAGGGTATAATGCTAAGTGAAATGAGTCAGAGAAAGACAAATACTATATGATTTCACTCATATGTAGAATTTAAGAAACAAAACAATCAAACAAAGAAAAAAAGAGACAAACCAAAAAACAGACTCTTAAATATAGAGAACATACTGGAGTTTACCAGGGGGGAGGTGAGGAGGGATGGGTAAAATAGGTGAAGGGGATTAAGAGTATACTTATGGTGATAATGGGTAATGTATAGTATTGTTGAATCATTTTATTATAAACCTGAAACTAATACAATACTGCATGCTAATTATATTGGAATTGCAATTTAAAAATAAAAGAGACAGTTTCCAAACTTAAAAAAATAAAATTTTGTGACATTATCCATTGTTTGAATCAAGTAAGATAATGAGTCTCAAAATGTCACCGTGGCATATAAAAGAAATTCAACTTTTAGACTTACGTTTGATTTTTTTAAGGATCAGTAACCTTATCTAAGTAGTAGGCTCTCCCAGCCAATAATAATGTGAATTTTAACAATATCTAGGTGGTTTTATGATAGGTCTCAGAAGATTGGCTTCATAATATTTACCACTGTGGTAGCTAACACTTGGTGAACTGTGTTAATAGCAAGAAAACAAATCCAAGAAGATAAAAAATATTGTAAAAATTGCTTCTAAGATGATATCTATTCAAAATTACCATGTGTTGTAGATTTGTTATGAATATTTCCCACAATTTTAATTTTATACACCTTAATAGAAATGTGCTTATCATAAGGGTACCCACTTTTATACCAATGTAACCATAAGCAAAGAACACATAAAGAGTATGAGTAATTCTGTTCAAGCTTTATTGTCCCAAGACACATATTCTATATTCTATAGAAATATAATTCCAAACACAGAAGTTGTTTTATGCTCACACTATTTCTTATTAATATTCCTTCCCTAGTCTATATACTCACCCCTCCCACCAAGAACATAAAGAAAAATAAATTTTTCCAAACAGAAATGTCATAGCTCTGGGAAAAAAATCCAAAATACCATTCTATTATCAATGTTCAGAATTTGGGGGAAAATAAAGCTTTTGGTTTATGAAAACATAGGGATGATGGAATGTTTAAACAGCAGTCTTACAGAGTTCAAACAAGAGAAAAAAATGTAATAAACTGTGACACTGATGTTCACTATTTTAGTCTGTCAGAGAGGGAGATGGGGTCTTCAAAATGTTTTTATAGTCATCTTTTCCTCTGTAAGCAATGAATTTGTACATGAATTGTTTTTTGTTTTCTTTTTTTGGTAGGCTCCATGCCCAGCGTGGAGCCCAAAACAGGGCTTGAACTCACGATCCTGAGATTAAGACCAGAGCCAAAATCAAGAGTGGAGTGCTTAACTGATTCAGCCACCCAGGTGCCCCTGTACATAAATTCTTGAACATATTGAGACCATGTGGAAGATTCCAAGACAGAAATTTCTTGTAAGAGTTTCATCAGTGAAAGAATGGATTGGTATCTAGGATATCTACTAAAAGAAAAAATATGAGAACTAAACTGCCCAGACAGATGACTCTGTTTTTTTTTTTTTTAAGATTTTATTTATTTGAGAGAGAGAGAGAATGAGACAGAGAGAGCATGAGAAAGGGGAGGGGCAGAGGGAGAAGCTCACTTCCTGCTGAGCAGGAAGGCCAAGGAGGGACTTGATCCTGGGACTCCAGGATCACGACCTGAGCCAAAGGCAGTCGCTTAACCAACTGAGCCACCCAGGCGCCCTGACGGTTCTTTCTTTTGGAGAAGGAAATTTGGGTTATAAGAGGTACTGTGACATAAAAAAAAAAAAGCATTATTATGGTTCAGACAAAATATGTTGGAAAAATTGGGGATTTTTAATGTAATCAATGCATTGCAGAAGAGAATCAATTCAATAGTAAATTTGATAAAAATGACTTGTGAAGGGGAGAGTATGCTTGCATACAACTTGCATTTGCATTAGCAGAGACGAGTTGTTACCATTACACATTTTCTAAAAAGCCTGTTATGTCTAGATTCTTTTAAGCAAAGTCACAAGGTTAGTATACAGCTATGGAAGCTACTTCAGATGTGGATTTTTTTTGTTTTTTGATTTTTAGAGAGGAAAGGGGGCAGCCTAGCTCAGAGCCTGACATGGAGTTCAATCTCACAACCCTGAGATCATGACCTGAGCCAAAAATCAAGAGTCAGATGCTTAACCAACTGAGACACCCAGGCACCCCCAGATGTGATTCTATAATTACAATACTGCACTTTGTACACAAACTCCTGGAAAGAAAAGAGCCTAATGTACTCGCCTCCCTAGGGACATAATTAATATGGAAGTAGTTATAGTTGAGCCAGATTAAAAAAAAAAAAAAGACAAAGAAAATAACCCCACTACCTACTTTCTTTCTTGCCCACACCTACCAAATCCTATAATTATTTAAAGAGGAAGACCAAAAGCTATCTTCTGACTTAGTCTTTCCTGGTGACCACACATGGAGGTGGTCTCTTCCTGACTGTTCATGTCTGTTTTCACCCCTTGCTTCCATCACTGCTTTCTGCTTTGATTTTTACTTTTGTGAATAAAGCATGTTTCACAATAGACTGCAGACTAAAAATTCCTATAGCACAGGGCCTATGTGAAATCAGTATTTTTTACCCTTAGCAGTACGTGGCATAACACATTGATAGCAGCTAAGAACTCCACAAATGACCTTTGAGATAACATAATTTAGACAAGAGAGCAAACAATATAAGGTAAAAAAAAAAAAAGATAAATAAAACCACATAAATAAAAAGTGAGAAAACTAAAGGGTAGGGAAAAGACCATTTAGAAGTAAATTTAGCATGTATGCACATATTAAGTGTGCTGCAAAAAAAATGTCATGTCTCCTTGTTCTCTTGGAACCACGACTCTATGGTTCTAACCTGATTACCATTAACAATAGTCTACAGAACCATCTAAGGACTGGTTGTTCAATTGCCTCATACACATTTAACCTGGAACAACTCTAAGATTAAGCAAAGAAATTGGTAACATTAAGAGTGTTACAAAAGAAATTTCTACAAATAGTGAAATATATGACTACTGTCCACACATGTAGTGAGTGAGTGGGTAAATACATTGAAGTGACAAAGTTAAAAAAGAATGGTACCAGCCTATTTAGGACTTTTCTGTGGATATGTCCTCTGAGTTTGTTCATAAATAAGACGATTTAGTATATTTGAAAGATAAACAAAATTTCTGATAGCCTGATGTACCGCATGTAGGCAGAAGCAAATAAAACATGTATATATTTACATAATTATATAGTAATAACTATATATTGTAAAGTATAATACATTATATATATTTTTATCTAATATAAATATCTTCTAATGTAAGCAAGGAAAAATCTATTATCTCTTCCTCTGGATTATAATTATCCTTTCATAGGCCTGCATTTGATACTATTTACTCTGCCTTGTAATTTCTTCACATTCAGTCTCCTCTGTACATATTTAAGTTTCTCTAGAATGGAAGGTGTAGGGAGGACATTGCCTTAGAAATTAGCCAGTCCTGGGATGCCTGGGTGGCTCAGTCGGTTAAAGGTCTGCCTTCAGCTCAGGTCATGATCTAGCCAGCTTCTCCCCCTGCCTCTCCCCTTGCTTGTGCGCGCTCTCTCTCTCTCTGACAAATAAATAAATAAAATCTTAAAAAAAAGAAAAGAAATTAGTGTTTTTTTTTTAAAGATTTTATTTATTTATTTGACAGAGAGAGATATAGCGAGAGAGGGAACACAAGCAGGGGGAGTGGGAGAGGGAGAAGCAGGCTTCCCACGGAGCAGGGAGCCTGATGTGGGGCTCGATCCCAGGACCCCAGGATCATGACCTGAGCTGAAGGCAGACACTTAACGACTGAGCCACCCAGGCGCCCAGAAATTAGTCAGTCTTATGTTCAAAACCAGTCTCTGCCCTTCAGTTGTTTAACTTCTCTAAGAATTAACTAATTATAAAATTTAAAAATCGGACAACTATACTTGTTTTCCAGGTTTGCTGAAACATATAAAAGGTGCCTAGCCATCAGGGAAATCCAAATCAAAACCTCAATGAGCTATCCCCTCACACCAGTCAGAATGGCTAAAATTAACAAGTCAGGAAATGACAGATGTTGGTGGGGATGCGGAGAAAGGGGAACCCTCCTACACTGTTGGTGGGAATGCAAGCTGGTGCAGCCACTCTGGAAAACAGTATGGAGGTTCCTCAAAAAGTTGAAAATTGAGCTACCATACGATCCAGCAATTGCACTACTGGGTATTTACCCCAAAGATACAAATGTAGGGATCCAAAGGGGTACGTGCACCCCAATGTTTATAGCAGCAATGTCCACAATAGCCAAATTGTGGAAAGAGCCAAGATGTCCATCGAGAGATGAATGGATAAAGAAGATGTGGTATACACACATACACACACACACACACACACACACACACACACACACACACACACAATGGAATATTATGCAGCCACCAAAAGGAATGAGATCTTGCCATTTGCAATGATGTGGATGGAACTGGAGGGTATTATGCTGAGCAAAATAAGTCAAACAGAGAAAGACATGTATCATATGACCTCACTGATATGAGGAATTCTTAATCTCAGGAAACAAACTGAGGGTTGCTGGAGTGGTGGGGAGTGGGAGGGATGAGGTGGCTGGGTGATAGACATTGGGGAGGGTATGTGCTGTGGTGAGCGCTGTGAATTGTGCAAGACTGTTGAATCACAGATCTGTACCTCTGAAACAAATAATACAATATATGTTAAAAAAAAATGAGAGAAATTTTAAAAAGCTGGAGGAAGCAGGTGCCCAGGGGAGGCTGGATCTGTTGCACTGTCAGAAAACCCCTCTGCCAGCACACACACAAATAAAACATGCACGGCAGAAGGAATGAAAAGAATCAGCTAACTAAGGAGAATCATACAGATTGTGTTTGTACCTGACAAAACTGCGAGTGGGCAAAGCATTAAATTCTTTTTTGTATTAAAAAAAAAAAGTGACTAGCACATAATTTCTCACTTAGTAGGTGCTTACAAATAAAATGCCACTAAAAATAACAATACAAATGCAAAGTACTTAGGTATAAAACTGGAAACTAGGGTAATCACTTTATGGGAAAAAATTGTAAAATGTAAAACATTAACAAGGTCCTAAATAAATGGAGAGACATAGCACGTACGTAAACAGAAAACACAATATCATAAATGTATCAATTCTCAATTGATATTAAATCAATCTTGTTCCACTAAATTGCTCAAAAGGGTTTTCAGTAAAATTTAATTAGAAGTTTACATAAAAGAAAATAGCAATGAAACTCTGAAGAGGAGACAAAATGTAGGAGGAGAATAAAAGTAACTGATTTGCTATACTATATATCAAGAATTTTTACAAAGCCATGGTAATTACACAGTGGTATTGATACACAGAAAGACACTAGAACAGTACAGAGGGCACTGAAAGATACATGTGCATAATAAATTTAGTATATGGTGATACCTCAATTGGCTGTAAATATAGAAAAATAAAGATAAATAAATCCCTACTTCATACCATATATTGATCACGTTTAACCTGGCATATGTGAAAAGTAGGAGCTTAAGGACTGCTTAAGTCTTACAAAAGCACGGATAGTTTGAAGAGAAAAAGATTCTCAATTTTTAACTTCAATATCTATTCTTTCATAAAACTGCTCTGCCTGAGAATACACTTGAGGTGAAGGCATCATTGATACTCTCCTTTTTTTTTTTTTAACATCCTTTACATTTTTACATTTCCCCATGTTTGCAAAAGAGGGCCGTACCTCTCACTCATCCACAATTATTCTGTGGTATAAAACTGCCAAAGTACCAGATAAAGGAAGAAATTAAAATGATGCCATCATTGGACCAATACGCCATTATCCTGACCAGCGGCTTTCTCATTTCCTCTTTCTTATGCATACTTTTTTCTAAGAAAAAAGCTTAACATGAGAAATGTAATATTTTGTTCTATATAAAAATATTCTTCATCAGATTATTCCACATGGAATACAGAACTGAAAAAGTCCCAAATTATTCCCAAATATTTCAAAATTATTGTCAAATATTTAATGCATCCCTCCTGGGGGAAAGTCTAGCAATACAGAGGAGAGGGAGAGAGGGAGGAAGGGAGGGAAGGAGAGGAGAAATGGATGAGACTGAATGAAAACTTAAGAAATGCTGGTGATGTAGCCCTTTATTTTATCCAGACCACAAAATGATCCATCCATTTTAGAGTTGGAATTTAGAAGTTCAACGATTGCCAAGGGGAAGCTTATTAACACATTCACATTACTTTCTAAAGAAAGTAAATCTCACTTGGCTGATTTGTTTGACAAGGATTGACTTTGCCAATTAGGTTATATTGGAAATGATGATTTCCAATAAACAGGTTAACTATTGCTCCATTATTTTTGCTCAAATATATTTAAAACATGAGGTAAGATAAAAACATTAATTAAAATTATATATTGCACTAAGGGTATATTGAAATCATTTCTATTTTTATTTTCTTCTAATAAACTTTTAGTATATCAGGTTAAACATGTTGCCTCTAAATTGAGAAAGAATTAAAAGAAATAACTAATGGTCTTTTAAGAAGTCTTAGTAAAGTCTTTTAGGTATAATTCCTGGAAACTGTGATTGATCTTCATGACTAGGTAACATATCTTTTTGAAAGTTAGGTCATTTCCAATTTCTTGCTATCAATAAAACTGAAGGAGGAAGTAATCAAGTTGTCAGCTGATATAACATTAAAAATAGGTTTTATGACTTCCTACTATACCTCATATCAGTGAGATCAAATGATACATGTCTTTCTCTGAAAAAAAAAATAGGTTTTATGAGAAACCACTATGTTATTTGAATATAATTTGAAAAGTTTAAAGCACTGAGAAACAATGCTCTTACAGAGCTTATTTCATTTGTATCTCCCCTTTTAAATACACAAATTTCCCCATCATTTGCATCTATACTAAAGAAAACTAGGAAAAGTTCTCATTCTAGCAATTAATAATAATCATCCAGGCATATATGAACTAATTGGAAAAAAACAAAAAAGCTTCCTCTATCTCACAAAAGGTAATTTAGAGTTTATATTTTACTCCTTATCTTTAATAATTATTCAGATAACATCAAAATGTTTTTTGCTCATTTTTACACTCACACCTCATACTAATTCAAATGTAATGAAAAAATCCTGAAAAAAATTTAAATTGTAGAGAGCTTTCGACACACAAAAATTCTCAAAATATTATTTTGAATCATGTTGACATTTTCATTATAGTTATATATCATAGGTAATTAAAATAATTTGAATCAAAAAACATATTAAATATTGAATACCAGGGAAAAATCTCAATGTTAAGTATGCTCTAATTGCTGAATTTTTTTAACTGGAGGACTGTGGGTATCAAACTGTCATAGTATTTTGATTCACTGGACACTTTTTTATTTTTAAGAGAAAGAGAGCACACATGAACGTGGGAGGGGCAGAGGAAGAGAGAGAGAGAGAATCTTAAGCAGGCTCCACGCCTGAGTAGAGCCCAACACAGCATTCTATCTCATGACCCTGAGATCATGACCTGAAGCTTAACCAACTGAGCCACACAGTTACCCCTGGATACTGTTTTAAAAGTGACATAAGTTCTCTACTGAATGCCAAAACTGACAAAATACCCCAAATTTTATTTTTGCAACTATTTACTATTTACATTTATTGAAATATCACACATGTCAAATTAAAACTTTCAAAGCAATACATAAGTTTCTTTAGGGAATCTTTAAGAAAAATTTTAAGGCTGTGACCATTTCCAAAAGGTAATTTTATATAAATCAAGGAATTAAATGTAAAAAGCAAATGTGTAATCTTCTAGAAACAAAAACAAGAGAACATCTTTATAACTTAAGAAAAGGAATAAAATGTTTTATACAAGCACAAAAAGCAATTGTGAAAAAGACTGGCCACTTGAAAACAAAAAAAATGTATGAATTTCTATTAAAATGAAAATGACAAACTAAAAATTAATAGAAAATAAACACAACATATATAACTAACACAGCTAAAATAGAATAAACAAGGGACTTCTGTAAATAATTCTAAAATTTCAACAAATTGGGAGTAACATAGATGAGGATACACAAGTTGCCAAGAAATATTTGATAATTAACCTAACTTTAATCAGAAAATGAAAATTAAATGCATTAAAAAAACTTTTGCAATCATCAGATTGACAAAAATTAAGAAAACTAAATGATAACAATGGGAATTCATGTTTACATTTATTCAATTACTTTGGAAAACAATTTGGCTTTTCCTGCATCTTACAACCTAGCAATTCCACTCTAAAGATACGCTGGTGTATAACCAACAAGAAACACGTATAAGAATATTCATAATATGATCTTACTGATATGAGGAATTCTTAATCTCAGGAAATAAACTGAGGGTTGCTGGAGTGGTGGGGGGTGGAGGGATGGGGTGGCTAGGTGATAGACTTTGGGGAGGGTGAGCGCTGTGAACTGTGTAAGACTGTTGAATCACAGACCTGTACCTCTGAAACAAATAATACATTATATGTTAAAAAAAAGAAGATAGTAGGAAGGGAAAAATGAAGGGGGGAAATCAGAGGGGGAGATGAACCACGAGAGACTATGGACTCTGAGAAACAAATTGAGGATTCTAGAGGGGAGGGGGGTGGGGGGATGGGTTAGCCTGGTGATGGGTATTAAAGAGTGCACGTATTGAATGGAGCACCGGGTGTTATACGTAAACAATGAATCATGGAACACTACATCAAAAGCTAGTGATGTAATGTATGGTGATTAACATAATAAACAAAAGAATATTCATAATAGAAAAAATATATCGAAAACAAAATAACGTCCATCAACAGAAAAATAAATGGTCGTATATTCAAGTAATGGAATTATAAATAGCAGTTTGTTACAAGGGTAAATCCCAAGTGTTGTCACCATAAACGACAGAAAGGAAAGAAAGAAAGAAGGAAGGGGTAACTATGAGAAGTGATGGATATATTAATTAGCTTGACTGTGGTGAGCATTGCACATATATATGCATGTTGTGCAATTCATGTTTATGAATGTCAAACCATGAAGTTGTACACCTTAAAATATATACAATTTTTATTAATTATACCTCAGTAAAACTGAAAAAAAAAACAGCAGTAATAAAGTGAATCAACTACATAATTACATGTCAACATAATGGATCTCAAGATTTTTTAATTTTGAAGGAAAAGAGCAAATAAGGCTATTTAAATATTGCATTTATATAAAGTTCAAAATTAAGGGAAATATGAACATTGTAGTCTTTAGTCTTTCATATGTGTTTGTACCACAAAGAAAAGCAAGGAAAATGTCACAGGGAAAGAGCATGTGCTATGCTCTATTTTTAAAACTGTGTTGAGTGATGTTATCAAGATGGTGATGCACGTTCCTCCAGACTTCAGCCCTCCACTCAAGAAGACCAACTAGCAACTATCCATGGACAAAACACCGGAATGAAAATCCGAGAACACAGGTGTGGGACTGAACACCCCCTGCCCAACAAGACTGAGAAGCACCACAATGGATGGAGGAAATTGGGACACAGAGATACACTCAGAAGACAATGTGAAGACACACGGGGAGAAGATGGCCCCTACAAGCCAAGAAGAGAAGTCTGGAAGAGATTCTCCCTCACAACCCTCAGAATTCAACAACCTTGATCTCAGACTTCTATTCTCCAGAACTGTGAAAAACCCTGCATGTAGTATCCATGAGGGTATATTTTTAATCTTTCTAACATGTTAGACATACCATTTTAAAACATTCAATATTTTATGGAACATTTTAGATCAATTGTATATAGGAGGAAAAAAAATAAAGAGAAAATATTCCTCCAGCATGGGTTCAAGGAAGTCCTATATCAGCATTCTGTGTTAACCCCAAAAAGCAGAATAGTTTTGAACCTACAATTCTAGAGTAGGACATGCAACAATATGTCATTGCTAGACAAAAGGAGACATGTGAGCAAATAAAATTAGCCTCCAAAGGCTGAGGGAAATTTTTTAGCTCATTACTCAATCATTTTTGTGGAATATTTGTCAATGGGTAACCTCCTTACTTAGCATTCAAGAAGTAATTCAAAACAAGAAATAACTCTAAACGTCTCTACTGATGTCTCTTCATCTCTGAAGAACAAGCATCATGTATGATCTCTGTGTTTATATTAAATCAAAACCAGCATATATAAGTGGAGTTAAATAAATGTTTTGATTCTTCACATTATCTTTTTTCAAACTATGTATAGCCACCTACTATAAACATCTGTAAAAACTTTGTAAATTCTAAATGCAATTTTGCTCCCTCTTTTTCTAAGCCTACATCAACACTGCTCTTGGGCATCTACTTGAAAAACTACAAATTTAAACCCCTATTTTGAGCAAATAAAAATGCTTCCCATAAAGTCCATAAAAATTCTCCATCATAATATGTATTAATTATATCTAAGTGATAGCATTTTTGTGGATGTTAAAGGTGGCTCTTATGTCCATTCTTCAAATTTTGAAAGCTTCTTAAAAGTTTATCGCAAATACCTGTAATCCTTTCTAACTGTTTGAGTATTGGTTCAGAGAGAGTTCTCTTCTCTTCAAACAACTCCAACATTGATTTTGAAATAAAAGGTTCCCAATGGGACTCAGAAGGTTTTACAGTGACTCAGTGTGAAGCAATAAACCTAACATTTTAGGAATTTATTTTATAACCTTGAGGTGTCTTAGACATACATGCTTGTAACCCTGGTTGATAGATCCTGTTGACATTGAAGCATTCAATTTGTTTTATCTTTTTTCTTTAGGGGACCAACCTGATTCACCCTGAGAAACAAGTTTATTTGATTTAGCTGGATCCTATTGCACCTTATATTTACAGGTCCAAACACACACAAGCAAGTGCCTTTTATTTTTTTATTTTTATGTTTTGCTTTTATTTTTTTAATTTTTATTGTTATGTTAATCATCATACATTACATCATTCGTTTTTGATGTAGTGTTCCATGATTCATTGTTTGTGCATAACACCCAGTGCTCCATGCAGAGCGTGCCCTCTTTAATACCCATCACCAGGCTAACCCATCCTCCCACCCCCCTCCCCTCTAGAACCCTCAGTTTGTTTTTCAGAGTCCATCATCTCTCATGGTTCGTCTCCCCCTCCGATTCCCCCCCTTCATTCTTCCCCTCCTGCTATGTTCTTTTTTTTTTTCTTAACATATATTGCATTATTTGTTTCAGAGATACAGGTCTGTGATTCAACAGTCTTGCACAATTCACAGTGCTCACAATAGCACATATGCTCCCCAATGTCTATCACCCAGCCACCCCATCCCTCCCACCAACTATTAGCTAGAAAATAAAAGATCCTATGTTTTATTATGAGATCTCTATCACATTACTGTAAAAAGCAATAACTAAGAAAAATTAAAAAGCAATGGGCAAGAAAGATATAAAGACTTTTTTTTCGATGGACAACGTGGATGGAACTAGAGGGTATTATGCTAAGTGAAATAAGTCAATCAGAGAAAGACAATTATCATATGATCTCACTGATCCTTGGAATTTAAGAAACAAGGCAGAGGATCAAAGGGGAAGAGAGGAAAAAATGAAACAAGATGAAATCAGAGAGAGAGACAAACCATAAGAGACTCTTAATCATAGGAAACAAACTGAGGGGTGCTGGAGGGGAAGGGGCTGGAGGGAGGACATTGGGGAAGGTATGTGTTGTAATGAGCACTGGGTATTATATACGACTGATGAATCACAGACCTGTACCCCTGAAACAAATAATACATTATATGTTAATTAATTGAATTAAATTTTAAAAGAACAGAAATAAATAAATAAATAACTTGAATAACTGGACAGATATGATGGCAAAATTCTAGATGTCTATAATTTAAGTACAACTCCAACAAAATTTTGATCTATAAGAAAAACAAATGAGTAACACCAAAAGAACTCTGTAAAGAGATATAAAACATAGACAAATTTTAGAAAAAAAATTACACTTAAAGATACAATATTATTCCAGATAAAGAAGATTAACAAATGATGATAAAAGATCTTATGATACCATGATAAGAAATCTTATAAGAAATGGGCAGAAGACATGAACAGACACTTCTCCAAAGTCATACAAATGGCTAACAGACACATGAAAAAATGTTCAACATCACTTGCCATCAGGGAAATACAAATCAAAACCACAATGAGATACCACCTTCCACCAGTTAGAATGGCCAAAATTAACAAGACAGAGAACAACAAATGTTGGCAAGGATGTGGACAAAGAGGAAACCTCTTACACTGTTGGTGGGAATGGAAGCTGGTAGAGCCACTCTGGAAAAGAGTATGGAGGTTCCTCAAGATGTTAAATATAGAGCTACCTTATGACCCAGCAATTACACTATTGGGTATTTACCACAAAGATACAGATGTAGTGAAAAGACGGGGCTCCTGCACCCCAATGTTCATAGTAGCAATGTCCACAATAGCCAAACATGGAAGGAGCCAAGATGTCTTTCAACATATGAATGGGTAAAGAAGATGTGGTTCATATATACAATGGAATATTACTCAGCCATCAGAAAGGATGAATACCTACCATGTGAACTGACGTGGATGGAACTGGAGGGTATTATGCTAAGTGAAATAAGTCAAACAGAGAAAGACAATTATCATATGGTCTCACTAATATGTGGAATATAAGGAATAGCTCAGAGGACCATAGGGGAAGGGAGAGAAAACTGAATGGGAAGAAATCAGAGAGGGAGACAAACCATGAGAGACTCTGGACTCTGAGGAACAAATTGAGGATTGCAGAAGGGAGGGGATGGGGTAACTGGGTGATGGGCATTAAGGAGGGCAGGTGATCTGATGAGCACTGGGTGTTATACACAACTAATGAATCACTGAACACTACATCAAAAACTAATGATGTACTATATGTTGGCTAATTGAACTTAATAAAAGATCTTATGAGGACAATATAATTACATCAAATTTACACAAAATTTAAAAAAGAAAGCTTTATAATTTGTAAAACAAAAATGGATACAATACTTTGAGGAATTGTCAAATCCAGCATCACGCAGAGAGATTTCAACACTATTCCCTCAATTATAGTTACATGCTAAATATACAAGAAGATATTGAAGATATGTAAGACTTGAACAACACAATAAACAAGCCTTACCCATTGGTCATAAACAGAGCTAATTTCAGCTGTCATCCTTGAGTAGGGTATACATTCCCCAGCTGTTCTGACTGACTAAACCTACATTCTGGTTGGTTGGCTCAACACAGCATTGGTTTTCACATATTTTGTATATTGCTTCTGAACAATAGATAAAACCCAATATGAAAAGATTGTATTTTTTAATGAATATATAGAATGTGTAAAAATATTAATATATTAGCCCATCAAGCAAATATCAACACATTTTATAATATCAACTCATCAGTACTGTCAGACCATGTTCTCTTAATAAAATGCAATCAAATTAGAAATGAATTTGAAAAATAACACTGAATAATTATAAAATAAGAACACTTCTAAATGTCTCATAAATTCAAAAATCCTAATTGTAATTTTAATTAAAGAAAGTTTTCAATAAATGTGATAATTACTGACAATGGAAAAAAATATTTGCAAAGGGAAAACAGAGGCACAGGAGCCAACACAGTCTTTAGGGATCAGAATATTTTTATAAATATTACTTCAAGAAACTCTCAAAGGAAGAGTAGAAATTGCTCAGGAAAGGAGTGGAGCATATATAGCAAGATAATTATTTACTTGTTTTTTATTTCTTTGTTTCCTGCTTTTTCTCATCCAGAAGCAGTTATTTTATTGGGAACACTTAGATTTTTTTTTAGGATTGTAATAAAAACGAGTCTTTTTTTCTTTTCTTAGAAATTCAAAAGAAACTTTTAAAAACTAGATTTTTAGATTACAAGACCCAGGCATTCAAAAGTTAAAATGGGTTCTTTATTCTAAAGCTTAACTCAAATGGTAAAATTCAATGTGCAGAAGATTGAACTTACTCTTTTTTCTGTAAGTCATGACTCAGTGGTTATGTTCACTGATTATGTTGTTCAATTACCCAGAAGATGCCTGCAGTCTGGACAAAGAGGAGAGACGGTTTGTGGACCTTACAACTGGATGTCATAGCAAATACCATGGACAAGATAATGGTAATATATGCCTAATCTCAACAGACATAGAAAGCCACAGCAACAACAGATGCTGGGGCAGAAGATGAACCAGAGACTAAATAAATCCATCAAGATACATTGGAGAGGCCACCATTGGCCTCGGTAACAATTCAGGACTTTATATGCCCTTCTAATGCCACAAGGTTATAAACATTTTCCCTGTAGCTCAGAGAGAGGGATAAAAGGAACGATTATTAAGAGGGGACAATATCAGAGTAAGTTTAAATTTTAAATTGACTAAGTTTAAATGCAATACTGATTGAGAAATTAACCTTAAGAGACTGTTTTAACTTGAATGGCATAGGGTTTCCTTAAAGAGGCCAGATTCTATTTTCCTGCGTTGAGTGGAAATGAGAGTTTAGGAGCGAGTTGATTGCAATTATAGGAAAAAAAGTAAGAAAATTGCAGTTCTGCACATCAGAATAGTAGTGTATAAATTTAAAACACATGGTTCATGTAAAAAGTGGAAAGTGAGCACTTGGTGTGGAAACTTGCTTTTTGAGTTTATCTGAATGTGAGATTTGGTTAACAAATCAAGAAGGGGAGCTTAGATAAGCTAATCAGAATAAATTATAAAAGACATATGTTATATGGTAGAATGTGGATTTCATTCTTTGGGCAATGGAGAATCATTTAGGATTTTAAAGAGTGGAATAACCACATTATTTAAGAGTCAAGTTTATTGAGATATAATTTCCATAACACCACATTTTACTTTTACTGTACAGTTGTATGAGTTTGTACAAATGGATAGAGTCAGACATACCACAGTCAAAATACAGAAGAATTCCATCCCCCAAGAAGTCCCTTGTCCTCTCCTCCATCCCCAGGTCTTAGTACCCAATGACCCATTTTCTATAGCTATAATTTTGCCTTTTCCAAAATATTTTATTAATGGACTCACATACTATGTAGCCTATTTAATCAGGCTGCTTTCACTCAGCCTGACACATTCGAAATTCATCCATGTTGCTGTGTATCACTAGTCTGTTTCTTTTTCTGCCGAGTAACACTCAGTTGCATTAATACACCACCAGTGAAAGGCACTAGCTTGTTTCTAGTTTTTGATATAATGGATATAACTATAAACATGTGTGTGAACCTAAGTTTTCATGTCTCTTGATTAAATATATAAGATTGGGACTGCTGGATCATATGTCAATTATATGTTTAGTAGCAACTGCCAAAATATTTTCCAAAGTGGCTATGCCATTTTGCATCTGCACCAGCAATATATGAGAGTTCCAGTAGTCCTGGATCCATGCTATTTGAACGTTTTTTTGATTTTAGGTATTCTAATAAGTTTGTAGAGGTATTTTATTGTGGTTTTAATCTGTATTTTCCTAATGACTAGTGATATCAAGCATCTATATTTTGTTATTATATTCCTTTCATGTATAGTGTCAATATTATTAATATTATTAATGTAGATGCTATTATATGTCATCCATATATGGTTTTGCTGAAGTGTCTTCACACCTTTTGCATACTGTATTGGGCTATTTGCTTGTCCTGTTATTGAGTTTTTAGAGAATCTTATATATTCTTATATATAATCCTTTTTCCTCTTTGTCTTTAACCAAAATTTTCTCCAAGTTTGTGACTTGTCTTTTCAGATCAGATATGTGTGTTTGAAAGAGCCTGGCTTCAAGTTTTACAATCAACTAAAATGGACAAAACTGGAGGCAGGAAGACTACATGGTTGCATTTAATTGGAAAAACTGAACAGAATAAGATGATATTAAAGAGAGAGAATAGAAGCTGTTAATTTGGACTTCCCGGGAGATAAAGGAGGAATAAAAATATAAACTAAGCCTTTTTCCCAAGCAAATGGAAAGAAAATTTATGAACTTAATAAACATATCCCAAAAAAGACATTTTTTTCATTTCTTTATTCTATTTTCATTTTTTAAAATGCAAGCTATTATATGAGCATTCATTTACTAGTGTCTAACTTTATTTTTACCATGATGCTTGATATGGTCAAGTTTTTACCTGCACCATGGTTATTATCCTATTCTAGAATGTGAAAACTCCCCAGTCAATAAAATGTAATTTTCTTGATAGTCAGTCTTATTTGTGCATTTCACCTCAGTGTGCCAGTTCCTAGAAGAATACTTAGTATATTGGAGGTACTATGTGATTAATGAAAAAAATGTGAATCTATGATTAATGTCATGTATTGATAGGTTTCCACTCTTGACCATGTCCTGACCAATATTCTGATATCTACATCAATCCCAGCTAATTCCATGTACACCCCCTATCCTATTTCTTCAACTTGGCTTAAATTTACATAATCCTTGTTCTTCTTTCCAATGCCACTAGATCTATATAGTGTCCTAAACTAATACTCATTGTTTCTCCTAAAATTTGCTTTTATGGATGTTCAATACAATTATAAATCTATCTGAGATGAATTTTTATCAGTTTCTGAATATGTTAATCATTTCACCTATAGCAAATTTCATCTAGTATCCAAAAATCAACTCACTTTGGACAGAATACAAAAATTAAAAAAAGAAAAACAAAGAGAAAATCTCTAAAACTGTTTAATGTATTACCATGTGTTTCTGTCTTATCAGAAAAAAACAGTCATTATATTTCATTCATGTCAAAGGAGCTTATGCTACAAGGTAAGAATTATGGCCTACTCTACATTTTAAAGAGTTGATTGAAATATATTTGCAATATTTTTTTCACCAAATTATCAGTGCATACTCTATTTGAATGGCACATGTTTTGAGAATTGTATATAAAGAAGTTTTAAAACAAATCTGAAGTCACAAAAACATCCCCTGAAAACACTAAAATTTTAACTCAAGAACAATCAAGTGCTTACAGAACTTTCCTTAAATTCCAATCTCTTAAGTTAGTTCTTTGGTCTATTTGATCAAACTATAAACTATAATATTCAGGAACACATGGCAAAATCAAATTAGCCAAGTAAATTCAATGGAGATTAGGGGCATAAACATACTTAATAAGTAGCACAGATTAAAACAAATGTGAGTATCTTAGAATCAATGCATAATCAAAATTTATTCTGTTTAGTCTTGTGTCTGTAGCCTAATCCATACTGTGAAATATTATTGACACATTTAACATTAAAAGAAAAAGGAAAACACATAAATATTCTGTTGAATTATCCCACTATTTTAACTTGATGGATTTGATAAATGTTTCCTGTTAAAATTGTAAAATTGTGTTTATTCAGCTTTCCAGTCAAAATAAATGTTGTTCTCAAACTTACAGGTTCAGTGAAGCTTAGGGAAATCAAACAAAATCCTGCCTGCTTCATAAATTATAAGCAAAACCTGTGAGGTAATGGAAACCGTATCTTATTCTGGAATGATTCGTGGTGGCAATGTGAAATGCCCATACAAACAGAAGTTGAAAAAGAGCACAGTCTTATTTTCATAAACTAGGTGGGCCCTCTCAGGGTAAAGATAACAGAAAATAAATGAAAAATTATTCCCTATTTCTTCCAGTCAAACTAAGCATGACAAGAAAATTGTAAAGATGAATACAAGAGTATAATGGTACATCTGTCTTTATGCCCAATTACATGTACCATTTTATAGGAGGAAAACTAAAACCAACCTGTATTAACAGAGTATCAAAGTCAGGAGTGGAGCTATCTTTAATCATTTGTTCAAACCTTTTTCACATAATCTGCTCTGATACTTTGGAAGTGCATCTGCATTACATTCATAAATTTTTTAGTTCATAAAGATACAATGACTTTTATCCTCAATATTCTAGAATACACCGTAAAGAACATGAATGCCAGAGTTATTTATTTTTTAACACATTACCAGCCTCTGGAACTGTGTCTGGTGGATGGGTGTTAAATAATCATGTGATAATGAATGAGTGAGTTTTATCTCTGATTGAGGAATCTTAAGAAAATCTCCCTATTTTTTTAATTACACATCATGCAATTATCATTAATTAATTTACTATGTTAGGGTAAATTTTTTAACCTTTGAATACTTTTTATCAAAAAGGCAAAACTCAGGTGCCTGGGTAGCTCAGTTGGTTAAGTGTCTGCCTTTGGCTCAGGTCATGATCCCATGGTCCTGGGATCGGTTCCCGCATCAGATTCCCTTCTCCACAAAGAGTCTGCTTCTCTCTCTGCCCCTCTCCCCACTCGTTTTCTCAATCTCTCTCTCAAATAAATAAATAAAATCTTAAAAAGAAAAAAGCAAAGCTCAGTTATCAGTGAAAATGCCCACTACTACCTGGCACAGCAAAAATACAAACTCCTAAGTATATTCACTTAGGGGCTTATTTATATCCATGTCCATAACACATATGCAGCAATGCAAGTACAATTTCTTTTTTATTTATTTATTTTTGTTTGTTTCAAAGTTTCACAAGATCATAATTGTCTCTGATAAATTAGCAAGTGAAAATAAGAATTGAAGCTGAATATTGAGCAAAATTCACTCCTGGTGCTGATTCCTACTAAAATGTCTAGCATGAATTAGAAGAAAAAAAGAAAGATAACTATATGAATAATTAATGTACTTTTTAATATAAGCAATAGATACTTGAACAACTAACTAGAAAACAGCATTTCATGGGCAAGAATGGATGAACAACCAAATTTCAGAATTTATGCAGCTTAATTAATTTGTGCCAATTGATTAATTTGTGCTGAGTAACGTATCTGGGAGAAGAAATATAAGAGAGGGTTCCATGCAAAAGTTTAGGCCTTAGCAAAATTGTAAAGATAAATAAGATAGAAACACAATGTGGTATTATTAAGTTTGGAAAATTAGATACTATGCAATATTGCTAGGAAATAAGAGTATAAATGGAAGTAGTATGAAAATGCCCTGGAGTCTAGGTAGTGGTAAGATGATGGAGAAAGTTACGTATCTCGTTACAAAATATGGATTTTCAATATGGATATTTCATTTTCAAAAACTAAACATAAAAACAACTATATAGTATGCTAGAATGAGATGAATGCCATTGAACATGTTTTTATGAAAGGAGAGCAAGGGAAGGTAGATGGATAACACTAATGGTTACAATGTCCCTGCACAGATTAAAATTTTAAGAAGGTTGATTAGAGCAGGGTTTTTTGACAAGGTGACATTTGACCACTGATAGGAAGTGAGGTGGTTAGCTATGAAAATGTCTGCTGAAACAGTATTCCAGAAAGAAAGAACAAGTGCATAGTGCAAAAAACTCAAGTTCAAACTCCCTAATGTCAGCATGTGCCTGGTATTTTTAGGGACAGCAAGGAGGCTTGGGTACCTGGAGGAAATTGAGTAGGGAGTATTAAATAATCTGGTCTTACTAGGAACAATGAAGCCAGATCACATGGGATCTTGTAAACCATAGTAGATATTTAGGAATTTATTCTAAATTAAATAGGGAACTATTACAGGTTTTTAGTAGAGAATGTTTAGCTTTTGATTTAAAAGAATTGCTCTGATATGTTAAGAACCAACTGTACAGAAGCAATTCTAAAAGCAGGGAGGCCAGTTAGGAGGTCTTTGCAGAAAATCAGGGGAGATGATGGTCTCTTTGAACTAAGGTGTCAGCAGTGGAGATGGGAAGAAATGTGCAGATTCTGTTATATTCTGAAGGTAGAACCAGAAATATTTTCTTACAGATTGGATGTGGTGTGTTAGGCACTAAAAAGAGTCCAATTTGAGTACAAGGTTTTTAAGCCCCTCCAAATGAATGGATGGAATTGCCTCAATTGAGTATAAAATGTCTGCAAGTAGAACCCACTTTGAGTTAGAATATCAATGTGGGGCATGTTATGTTGCAAAGACCTCTTAGACATGTAATTAGAAATGCTGAATAGGCACTTGAATATATATGCTGGAGGTCCATAGAAATATGGCCTGGAGATAGAAATTTCTGGGTTATTTGTATATGGATGATAAGGCTGATGATATTACCAAAGAAGTACATAAATATGTGAATAGTATCAAGGTCTGAATACAGAGCACTTCAACATGAAGAGGTCGTGGAACAGAGGAAAATCCAGTAAAGAGGTCTGAAATGGAGTAAGAGGAAGAGAAATACAAGAGTGTGGTATTCTGGAAGTCAACTATAGAATGTGTATGAAGGAGAACAAAGTGTTTAACTGGGTCAAATGCTGCTGACAGGTCAAACTAGAAAAGGACTGGACCCTGAGAGTTGGACTCAGCAGATGAAAGTCATTTGTCCCTCTGGCAATGCATGTTTGGTGGAATCCTATGAGTGAAATATTACTGATTTGGATTTAAGAAAAAAAGAGGTATTTCCCCTTCCCTTCCTGAAATCATTAGGAGGGGCTTGACAAGGTAAGTATCTACATTGGTAGGAAGATAGTTACAATGGCTGAGATCAGGGTGGCAGATCCTGATCAAGGTGGAAGAGGTGTTTTGTGGGAAAAGGGTCTAGGGTATTGGAGCATGTGTAGCGTTTTGAGGGCATCCTTGGGAAAAGGCATCCAGCACTAAGTGTCAGCCTAAGGGTGGAATGAGGAAAACAGTTATATATTTGACAGTAGAAATAGCCTAGGGAGGGTGTTAAAGCCAAGTGGCATGAGGAGGGCATATATGCAGGGGAGGAAACAATGATGGTTAGGAGAGATAAGACACATACAAGGGGACTGCTAAAAAAATACTTTAACATTCACGGGAACCAGGTTCCTCACCATCAGAAAATGAGTAACAAATAACCCTAGAATAAACCCTGGTATTAGATTGAAATTGTAGGTATTAGTGTGAACTCACAGTTTTCAATATACAGCAACAGATATATAGAGAAATCAAAAAGCATAAAAAGGTGTACACACATGCACACGCACACACATTCCAGTTCTATCTGCTGAAGGGGCTTGGACAGAAACACCCGTATAAAAATGAGGAGACCTAGCACCTGGATCTTGGTCTCCTAACATTTTCTACTAAAAAAACAAAGAGACAGCTTGAGGAAATAGGTAATTTAAGGGCTGAAGCAGTTAAATGATAAGATGAGCCTGGAACATCTTGTTTTGGAAAAGAAGCCCTCAAAGAAGGAAGGGAACATGTGAAAAGGACACAGAAGCCAAATCGAATGCACACTCATTGGCTGATTTTGGACAATTTGAGATTAAAGATAAATAATGATAGTAACAAATTGTAATCATTTTTAAAAAAAATAGGAACCCATAGGCCAGTTTGAATATATTGAATTGAATATATTGAACATTTGTAAGGGACAAGATATTTATACAGTCTCAAGGTAGTTACCCACAAAATACTTACTGACTGACAAGTAAGAAGTCTGAGAACTCTGACAAGGGATTAGTTAGTGTAACCAATAAGGGAACCAGGAAATTAAAGAAGAAATAAAAAACACATGGAAGCAAATGAAAATGAAAACATGACAGACCAAAACCTTTGGGATGCAGCAAAGGCAGTCCTAAGAGAGAAATATATTGGGGCGCCTGGGTGGCTCAGTCGTTAAGCGTCTGCCTTTGGCTCAGGTCATGGTCTCAGGGTCCTGGGATCGAGCCCCGCATCGGGCTCCCTGCTCAGCGGGAAGCCTGCTTCTCCCTCTCCCACTCCCCCTGCTTGTGTTCTCTCTCTCGCTGTGTCTCTCTCTGTCAAATAAATAAATAAAATCTTTAAAAAAAAAAAAAAAGAGAGAGAAATATATTGTAATACAGGCCTACCTCCAGAAGCAAGAAAAGTCTCAAATACACAGCCTAACCTTACACCTAAAAGAGCTAGAAAAGGAACAGGAAATAGAACCTAAAACCAGCAGAAGGGAAATAATAAAGATTAGAGCAGAAGTAAAAGATATAGAAATAAAACAAACAATAGAACAGATCAATGAAACTAAAAGCTGGTTCTCTGAAAGAATTAATAAAATTGATAAACGTCTAGGCAGACTTATCAAAAAGAAACGGGAAAGGACCCAAATAAATAAAATCATGAATGCAAGAGGAGCAATCACAACCACCACCACAGAAATACAAACAATTATAAGAAAATATTATGAAAAATTATATGCCAACAAGTTGAGCAATCTGGAAGAAATTCCTAGAAACATACAAACTACTAAAGCTGAAACAGGAAGAACTAGAAAATTTGAACAGACCCACAACCAGCAAAGAAGTTGAATCGGTAATCAAAAATCTCCCAACAAACAAAAGTCCAGGGCCAGATGGTTTCCCAGGGGAATTCTACCAAACATTTAAAGAGGAGTTAATACCTATTCTTCTCAAACTGTTCCAAAAAATAGAAAAGGAAGGAAAACTTCCAAACTCTGTCTAAAAGGCCAGGGTTACCTTGATTCCAAAACCAAAGACCCCATTAAAAAGGAGAATTATAGGCCAATATCTCTGATGAACATGGATGCAAAAATTCTCAACAAAATACTAGCAAATTGATTCCAACAGTACCTTAAAGGAATTATTCACCATAATCAAGTGGGATTTATTCCTGGGCTAAAAGTATGGTTCAATATTTGCAAATCAATGTGATACACCACATTAATAAAAGGATAAGAAACATATGATCCTCTCAATAGATGCAGAAAAAGCATTTGACAAAATTCAGCATCCATTCTTGATAAAAACCCTCAACGAAGTGAGGATAGATGGAACATATTTCAACATCATAAAGGCCATATGTGAAAAACCCACAGCTAATATCATCCTCAATGGGGAAAAACTGAGAGCTTTTCCTCTATGGTCAGGAACAAGACAGAGATGTCCACTCTCATTATTACTATTTAACATAGTACTGGAAGCAATCAGATAACAAAAAGAAGTAAAAGTCATTCAAATTGTCAAGAAGAAGTCAAACTTCCACCCATTTGCAGATGACATGATACTCTATGTAGAAAATCTGAAAGACTCCACCAAAAAATTGCTATAACTGATACATGAACTCAGTAAAGTCACAGGATATAAAATCAATGTAAAGAAATCTGTTGCATTTCTATACACCAACAATGAATCAGCATAAAAAGAAATCAAGGAATCGATCTCATTTGCAATTGCACCAAAACCATAAGATATCTAAGAATGAACCTAGCCAAAGAGGTAAAAGATCTATACTCTGAAAACTATAGAACTCTTATGAAAGCAATTGGAGATGATACAAAGAAATGGAAAAACATTCCATGCTCATGGATTGGAAGAACAACATTGTTAAAATGTCTATACTCCCCAAGGCAATCTACACATTTAATGCAATCCCTATCAAAGAGCCACCAGCATTTTTCACAGAGATAGAACAAACAATCCTAAAATTTGTATGGGACCACAAAAGATTCCAGATAGCCAAAACAATCTTGAAAACGAAAAGCAAAACTGGAGGCACCACAATTCTGGACTTTAAGCTATATGAAAATACAAGACTGTAATCATCAGGACAGCATGGTACTGGCTCAAGAACAGGCACATAGATCAATGGAAAATAATAGAAAACCCAGAAATGGACCCACAATTAATGATCAACTAATCTTCAACAAAGCAGGAAAGAATATCCACAGTCTCTTCAATAAATGATATTGGGAAAACTGGACAGCAACAAGCAGAAGAATAAAACTGGACCACTTTCTTACACCATACACAAAAATAAACTCAAAATGGATGAAACACCTAAATGTGAGACAGGAATCCATCAAAATCCTAGAGGAGAACATAGGCAGCAACCTTTTGACCTCAGTCATAGCAAATTCTTACTAGACACATGTGGGAGGCAAGGGAAACAAAAGTAAAAATGAACTATTTCTATCAAGATAAAAAGCTTCTGCATAGCAAAGGAAAGAACAAAACTACAAGGCAATCTGCAGAATGGGAGAAGATATTTGCAAATGACACATCTGAGAAAGGGTTATTATCCAAAATCTATAAAGAACTTTTCAAACTCAACACCCCAAAAACCAAATAATCCATTAAGAAATGGGCAGAAGACATGAATAGACATTTCTCCAAAGATGACATCCAGATGGCTAAGAGACACATGAAAGATGCTCAACATCACTCATCATCAGGAAAAACAAATCAAAACCATGATGAGATACCACCTCATACCTGTCAGAATGGCTAAAATTAACACCACAAGAAACAACAGGTGTTGACGAGGATGTGGAGAAGGGGAACCCTCTTACACTGTTGGTGGGAATGTAAACTGGGGCAGCCACTCCAGAAAACAGTATAGAGTTTCCTCAAAAAGTCAAAACTAGAACTACCCTATAACCCAGCAATTGCACTACTGGGTATTTATTCAAAGGATACAAAAATACAGATTCAAAGCGGTACGTACAACCCCAATGATTATAGCGCATTATCAAGAATAGCCAAACTATGGAAAGAGCCCAAATGTCCATGGGCTGATGAATGGATAAAGAAGATGCAATAGACAGACAGACAGACAGACAGACACACACACACACACACACACACAGGAATATTACTCAGCCATCAAAAAGAATGAAATCTTGCCATTTGCAATGTTGTGGATGAAGCTAGTGTGTATTATGTGAAGCAAAATAAGTCAGAGAAAGATAAATACCATATGATTTCATTCATATGTGGAATTTAAGAAACAAAACAGATGAACATATAGGAAGAGATAAAAAGGGAAAAAAAAAGAGGGAAGCAAACCATAAGAGACTCTTAACAATAGAGAACAAACTAAGGGATGATAGAGGGAGGTGGGCAGGGGGTTCAGGCTAGATGGGCAATGGGGATTAAAGAGGGCACTTGTTGTGATGAGCACTGGGTGTTATATGTAAGTGGTGAATCACTAAATTCCACACCTGGAAACAATATTACTCTCTATGTTAACTATCTAGAATTTAAATAAAAATTTGGGAAAAAAAGCAGAGTATCACTTTCACAGTGGAAGAAACCAACTTAAAGGAATGCAACTGGAAACTAACCATGAGAAACCTCACACAAGCACAAGTTGAAAAAACATTCTGTAAAATTGGTCTGTGTATTTACGAGTGTCTAGGTTGTAAAAGTTAAAGAAAGACTGAACAACTGACCCAGACTGGAGAAAACTAGAGACATGAACACTCAGTAGTACTTGCAGTTCTGAATTAGGTGTTTTTGCTATAAGAACTTGAATGGGATCTGAAGATTAGAGGGTAATAATGCACCATGGTAAACTTCCTGATTTTCATGGTTTTACTGCAGTTATGCATAAAAATATCCTGGTCTGTAAGAAGTACACACTAAACTATATGGAGGTGATAGTGTGTCATATCAGCTGCTTACTATCAAATGGTTCTGGGAAAAAAAAATTCTTTGTATTACACCTGCAACTCTGTGGTAAGTTTAAGATTCTTTCAATAAAAATAGAAATAAAAAATGGAAAGAAGAAATTAGAAATAGCGAGTATAGATACTTATTGAAAGAGTTTCTACCAGCATGTAAAAATAAGGACACTCATACTGAGGGGGTGAAAATAATAAACCTCATTCATGATGATGTTGAAGACCAGATGGAGATGCTTGAGGTATCTTAGGAGAGATTTCTGGATTAAAAGATATAAATTTTGAAGTTAGGAAAATATAGTAATTAGAAATATGGAGTGGATGAGAGTAATTTTATTGATGACTCTGACCTGTCAAGAAAAAGTAATAATTTATTGATTTTCTAAGGTAGGTATACATAAGAGGTAAGGCAGTAGTAGAGAGAGAGTTCCAGGTCTAGTCATGTTTCTGGTTTTTAATCCTGGCTTCACCCATCTAGGTGTGATATATGACAAGGTTCATAACCAGTCTGTGCCCCAATTTTTACATCAGTAAAACGGAGATAAGAATAATTTGAGTTTTCTGAAGATGAAATTAGTTAATTACATGCAAAACCTTTAGGTACTGTAACTGACATCATGTGAGCCCTCAGTGTTATCTTTACCATAGTTGTTATTCTTATAATTAACAAGACTAACAAAAATCCTCTTCTTGTAATTAGTGAATCAATTTTAAAATATACTTTGTGGTGGGAACATAAGGAATAGCATGGAGGACATTAGGAGAAGGGAAAAATGAATGGGGGGAGGAATCGGAGGGGGAGACGAACCATGAGAGACTATGGACTCTGAGAAACAAACTGAGGGTTCTAGAGGGGAGGGGGGTGGGGGGATGGGCTAGCCTGGTGATGGGTATTAAGGAGGGCACGTACTGCATGGAGCACTGGGTGTTATATGAAAACAATGAATCACGGATCACTACATCAAAAACTAATGATGTATTGTATGGTGACCACATAATAAAAAAATAAAATTAAAAAAAATAACAGAAATTTTGTAAGATCAAATTGGTTATATTTTCTATTTATCTGCAACTCCTTAGAGAAATCTGATGTTATTTCTCTTTACAGAAATACAGCCAGTAGGTCTTGTTTGCTTAAACTGAAAATTAGCAAGCATATAGTAATAGCAAAGGAATGTTGCTTCCACCTTTTTCAGTAGGCTTCTGCTGAAGGAAATGATGAAAAAATACTTCATTTTGGAATCTGAGCAGTAATCACGACAGGTGTATCTTCAAGTAAGCACAGGAGTATGAAGATCTCCAGATGTATTTTCACCAGTACATCTGGGACAGTTCAAATATTGGAAAAATTGAGAGGACTACAGACTTAATTTGAATAAGCAAGAGCTGAGAATTCTAATAGTGCATATCACATAAATATGGTGATTGATTTTGTGTTCCATTTGTGTTGGTTTAATTTTGAAAACATATTGTATTTTACTGGTAAAATGTCCATTTCTATGTATCAGCTGTATTTGCTAAATTTATCAGTACATTTAAAGTACACATGACATTTTTATTTAAATAAGAAAAATTTCAGAATTCTTATATCTTCTGTATTTCCAAGTATTAGTATAAAATGAATATTCATATTTCAATTTTCTTTTCATATAACATCAACAATATATAACATGCTAAATCAATATAATTGCTCTTTGAAAATATGTTTTAACCTAACTAGGAAAATTGTAATTAATAGCAATTAATACAGTTCTGATTATAAAGGGGAACATAAAAAATATGCATTAGTTAACTTTTCTACCTAGATCATATGTAAAATAAATGAGTTGCATTTTCTTGAGAATGCCTTAGAATGTTGAGATTCTACTCCCAGCCATCGTGTAATAGAAGACAAACTTACTCTCCTACCAACAACAGCAACAAAACCAGACAAAAATATATGAAATAGTGGGTTTCAGGACAGCAGACAACAGTCAGTGAATGACACTAATCCCTAACAGATAGGAAACAAAGGAGGTTAGTTCTACTGTTGTCCCAGCTCATGGATTTTAGAGAATTTTAAGGCAGCAAGGACAGAAAGGAAAGGCAACAAAAAATATTTGAAGAAACAGTGATCAAAACATTTTCAAAATTGATGTAAACTACAACCTCATAGATCCAAAAATCTTAACGGATTCTAAACTCAAGAAATGTGAAGAAAACAACACCAACACACATTGTAACCAAATTTCTCAAAATAAAGTGATAAGGTCTTGAAATCAGGCAGAAACAAAAAGGCATGTTACTTATATAGAACAAATGGAAGAATAATAGCAGATTTCTCACTGGAAACAATGCAAGTGAGAAGAGTATATTAAAATCTCTAAAGTATTGAAAGAAAAAAATTCTCAACATATAATTCTCCATTCAGAAAAAAATGTATTTCGAAAATGAAAGCAGAAACTTTTTTAAATGTACAAAAGCTGACAATTTATTTCTAACAGATCTGCACTACACAGATTAAAAGAAATCCTTTACGCAGAGGAAAAATGATACCAGATGGAAATAGGAATCTTCAAAAAAGAATAGAATTCACTGGAAATGCTATGTATAAGGTTATGGTTCTATCTGGTTAAATTTTGGTTAAATTTTAAGTTTCTTATTTATATTTATTTTAAATATGACTATATAAACAAATATTATGTGTTCTACAATATATGTAAAAATAAAATGTATGAAAACAATTGCACAAGAATTGAGAAAATACGAATGGAATTGTGTTTGATGTAAGGTAGAGTACAAAGCTTATTTTTCTTTCTATATGGATATTTATTTCTCTTATTTTGAAAATATTTTTAAAAATATTTGTTTGCCTAAGTGGACACAAAATGTTACATTTCTTTCAGGTGTAAGACATAGTGATTAAACTTCTCAGTAAGTTATGCTATGCTCACCACAAGTGTTGTTACCATCTGTCACCATACAACGTTATAACAGTATCATTGACTATACTCCTTATGCTATGCCCTTTATTCCTTTGACTTATTCATTCCATAACTGGAAACCTGTTATCTCCCACTTCCCTCACCCATTTTGACTTCCCCCTCTACCCCCTTCCCTTCTGGCAACCATCAGTTTGTTCTCTTTTTATAGGTCTGATTTTGCTTTTGTCAGTCTTTTATTTTGGAAATACAGAGTGGGCTTTGTCCATAGTTAGAAAATAACACTTTCACTTCCATGAAATATACCAATGAATTCTGAGGAGAAAATAAAATCACATGATTATATCCATAGATGCTGAAAAGTGTTTGAAAAAATTCAGTATTCTTGATTTTAAAAATACTGAATTTTTTCAAACACTTTTCAGCATCTATTTTTAGTTTATTCATTTATTTTCTTTTTTAGATTCCACATGAATGAAACCATTTGGTATTTGTCTTTCTCAGTCTGACTTATTGTTTCTCCCCTTTATCCATTTCACCTATTGCCCACCCACTTCCAGACTTATTTTTAAAAATTATTTTCCATAATATTTAAAGCAGTGATATATATTCCATATACTAAATTTAAGATATATTTATGATTTTTCACATAATTTTTTCCATGAATACGTTTTCTAGATGGCCAAGATACGCCAGACCTTTCGCAGTCTGGAAAAGCCGCCACCATGCTCTGGCACTGACTAAAGCATGCTTTGTAGAAGAAAGGACATAGGCTTGATGTTCCTGAAGAAACCAAATTTTGGTTTTGCTTTTTTATAAATGCATAAATGAGGGCAGTTAACTTAATCACTATATGCTGCAATTTCCTAAGGTAGTAACAAGAGGAGCAAATACATTATATTATCATTATAGTCGTCTCATTACTATGGTCATTACTATGGTTACTATGTTTTAGCTATCCCTTTGAGTCTGCCTTCAGTTATTCAAGCCTGCATTTTGTGTTTTTAAAAATTTTCTGTTCTTCTTTCTTAAAAAATCCTATGACAGACTTTTGATAGAAAGTGCTTTCACAAAAATTGACAAACTGTGTCTAAATAGAAAGTTCGCAGTTACAACATCTGGCTTTGTTTGTATTTCTTTGAGCTAAGTAGGAAGATTCAGCCACCCAGAGGGTTGTCTGCCTAGTCAGCAGAACAGCAGGAGCCAAAGGCAGAGAGAGGAAGGCAAGGTGTGAGGGAAGAGACAGACTGTCAATCATTCAGAGAGCACAGCACTGGAGAACAAGGACCTGGAGAGAGAGAGTGGTTGTAGCAACGTGACAACATGAGGAAGGGTGGCACAGGTAGGCTTCTCTGGTACTTTGTGTACTGAGAGACTTTAGGACTATAGAGAAGTCCGGACATTACACTTTTTGGTTTTAAAATCCTCTAAAATCATGCACACACATGCTCGTACACACACACACACTCCTGTTGTTCTACTCATGTTTTTCTTGTCTCATGTTTCAAACTTAGCTTTTGAATTGCATTTTCTGTATCCCTGTAAGCTGCTGTTCTTCCAGCGGCAAAATAGCAGTTACCTGACTTTTTAAAATCTTGGAGTAAATTACTTATGAATAAACTAATAATCACAGATACAGGAAATCTGCTAAAAATATGTGGAAGAGCTTACATTATGACCCAACTTGCATTGCTCATGGAGGAATAAAAAGTTATTTTTTTGTATATGAACTTGATAAGTAGGTAAATATGGGTTTTAGAATTCTTTAAAAGGTTGTTTTTTTCCATTGGTCCCCTGAATTGGCTACAGTAATTTCAGACAAGCTAACAGATCTTATTCCAATTGAATCAACATTTTCCTCCTGAAAGGAAAAAAGAAATGTTTATTTTTAGATGAATTAGTAGAACTAATTCATCTAAATAGATAGTGGTGCCTACTGTCTGTCCCCTCTAAATTCCCATTCTTAAAACCAAGACAAGTATTTAATTTAATTCCTTAACTACTGTATCTGGCAGTGGACATTGGCCCCTTGGCTTAATCACTCATAGGTTTCCATCTTTGGTCGTTGGGGCAGAGGCGGAAGCCAAAGAGTTCAGCTGTAGCTCGATAAATATGTTATGAAATCAGGCAGGCCGGGTACCACAGCAGTCTCCCAAGACCAGGAATCAATTCTCATTCAGCATTTCTCCTACCCTTCCCTGCTCCCTTTGCTCCAAGATCGTTAACATAAGAGATGCGGCTTTATGTTTACATGGGCTTACTTCCACCTAAGTTCAAGTCATTAAAAATAGCTGCCTAATTCTCACTAACTCAACCACTTTAATTTGCTGAGACAATATTTACTAATCCTTGGATTAATGATGCTCAGTACAACATGATTATTGTTTGCTAACCAGAACTTTTATGTAAAAACGGAAAACTGACATTTGCTCTTGTGCCTTTCCTCACCCCTGTATCAGAGTGTTTATTGGCAACTCAGGGAAATATCCTTCAAAACTGAGGGAGAAATAAAGACTTTCAGACAGACAAAAACTAAGTGAATTGATTGCCAGTAGATTTGCCCCGAAATAAATGTTAAGGGAGACTTTCAGGCAGATGTAATATAACACTTGACAGAAACAAGGATCCACACAAAAATATGGAAACGGAGGAAATAAAAATAAAACATATTCCATTAATTATACCTGTTATAAAACTATTTAAAGCAAAAGAGTAGCAGTGTACTATGTGTTTGTAGCACATGTAAAAATAAAATATGTGACAAAAAATGTATAAAGGATGGAAAGAGCCATTGGGAATATACTATTGTAAGGTCCTTACATGACATATGGAGTGGTGTAATACTATTTGAATATAGATTCTTATTATTTAAAGATGTATACCATAAGCCCTAGAACAATATTTAAAATATTTGCAAACTAAAAATAAATCAATAGTATAGATAAAAATGAATTTTTAAAAATCTCATTGGGGAGGGTATGTGCTATGGTGAGGGCTGTGAATTGTGTAAGACTGTTGAATCACAGACCTGTACCTCTGAAACAAATCATACATTATATGTTAAAAAAAAAAAAAAAGAAGATAGCAGGAAGGGAAAAATGAAGAGGGGGAAATCGGAGGGGGAGACGAACCATGAGAGACTATGGACTCTGAGAAACAAACTGAGGGTTTTAAAGGGGAGGGGAGTGGGGGATGGGTTAGCCTGGTGATGGGTACTAAAGAGGGCACGTTCTGCATGGAGCACTGGGTGTTATATGCAAACAATGAATCGTGGAACACTACATCAAGAACTAATGATGTAATGTATGATGATTAACATAACAATAAAAAATTTAAAAAAAACTGATGATGTAAGGTATGGTGATTAACATAACATAATAAATTTAAAAATAAATAAATAAACAATACCTGGACCCACATGTCAGGGAAAAGTCAGAAAGAAAAAGAAAAAAACAAAACAAAACAAGAATCTTCATTTTCAGGGCGCCTGGGTGGCTCAGTTGGTTAAGCGACTGCCTTCGGCTCAGGTCATGATCCTGGAGTCCCGGGATCGAGTCCACATTAGGCTCCCTGCTCAGCAGGGAGTCTGCTTCTCCCTCTGACCCTCCCCCCTCTCATGCTATCTCATTCTCTCTCTCAAATAAATAAATAAATAAATCTTTAAAAAAAAAAAAACAAGAATCTTCATTTTCACAGGGCAGTGTACTGAATGACACAGTAGGCAACCTTTTGTATTGGATGTATTCATTACGGAGCCTCCAGGAGGAGCTGGGGGAGGGCTCTAGCACCACCTCCCATAGACAAGGATCACTAGTCCTTCTAGACTAGAAGATACTAGTCTTCTCGTTCTTATGTAAAGTGTGAACAGAAGCAGTATTACAAAATCATTACTGCTTTTATTGACATATCATTTAAATACTAACCTTACGCTTTTCTATATAGCAACTTCAAAAAAAAAATATCTCATTAACCAAAAATGGCAGAAAAGGAAAAAGAAACAAAGAACAGATAGAAAAAATGGGAAACAGTTATCAAAATGGTATTTTAACCCAATCTTATCAATAATATTAAACAATATAGTACCAATTAAAATACAGAGATTGTCGTGTTGAGATGAATGAGCAATATCCAACTGTAGGCGGTCTATAAGAAAGTCACTTTAAAAAATAAAGGCATGAATTGGTTAAAAGAAAAATGATAGAGAAGATCTAACATGTAAATCCCTTTTTTTTTAAAAAAAGGAACTAAAACTGTTATATTAAATCAGACAAAATAGACTTCAGAACAAGGAATTTACCAGGACTAAAAAGGGATATTATGCAGTCATAAAGGGGTCAGCTCTCCAAGAAACTTAAAGACTCTAAACTGTATGGACTAATCAGAGCTTCAAAATAAATGCAGCAAAATTTGCTAGAACTGAAAGGAGAAATATACCTGTCCACAATTACAGTTGGAGACATCAACCTCTCTCTGTCTCGCTCTCTCAGTAATTGTTAGAATATGTACACCAAAACTCTGCCAGTAAAGATTTCCTATTATTTACTCAGACATAAAATCTCCTATCATCTTTAATTTCTACCTTTCCAAAATCTCATCTCTACACAACATTTATATACTGTATGAGCCCACTCCTACTTACTCAAGGAATAGGTGTAATCTCTAAGAATCATATAAAGTTGGAAAGCCAGACCTATGTATCATATCTGTTAAAGATTAACAACCAACGGATGTATTAAGTAGCAATTATTAGAAAACAAGTTTATAACTTGGAAAAAAAAGCACATTTCTCTCAATCTGTTTCATCAAAATGATCATGAAGAGAGTCAAGCATATGAAAATATTACTAAGTCTTCCTCATGGAACAATTGCTGGTGTCATGGGAAAACTTCACGGAAACTAATACTAAAACTGGAAGAGCTGCTTGTATTCTAGGTCACTTTGAACTGTTCTACTGACATCAAGAATGTGTTCACATTAGAAATGTAAGCCTCCTCAGCTATCTGTAATAGCTTGTCCATAAGACAAGAACACAGTCACTTTATTTTTCTTACCTGTGTACACCAGAAGGAATGGAAGGAGAAGTTTAGATTGAGGTGTTTTGATTTAAACACTTCAGTGATGACTCATTATTTTAAAGGTTTGTTTTTGGTTTTTTTGTTTGTTTGTTTGCTTTTGCCTTTTGGAAACAAACTAGCAACATAATTTTCATTATGACAATATGATTTCTTCGCCATTAAAACAACGTGATGAATAAAGGTAACAAATCTCTCTGAACTTATTTGTAACTAAAATAATTCTAAAGAAAATCTTGACAAATGAAATTTTTAAAAAGTCCTTACAACATTTTTGGGATCTTTAAGAATAGTTTACTTCCGAAAGCAGAAGTATACAGAGTTCACACAGAGATCTGTAAGAATAGTTTACTTCTGAAAGCAGAAATATAGAATGGCTAAAGAGGAGAGTTCATAAAACCCAAGTCTATTGTTAACCTGGGTAGTAGGTTGACAATGGGCTAGGTCTTATCATGAGGCGACTGAAGCTAGAGCAGTTCCATGTATCAGGAAGAGTGCAGGGCAGCCAAGTAAAGCAATAAAACCCAGGCAGATGACAGACAAATTTGACTCTCCAAATCTACTACGCAATTTTCGAATAATTTAACTGAGAGTTGAGCATGTGTTTGCTGGCACAGCCAGATTGAGGGATGGAACTGACTACATAAAGATGGAGCTTTTCAAGGGACTAATACAGAATACTCTTCTCTATCATATATACTCCTGAGTTGGCTGCACCTGGCAGTGGGGGATAGTATTGAGTTTTGTAATATAAGAAACAAATTTTTACTAAAAAAAATAAAGCCATCTGTGATTTCACCTCTCTCTCTCTTCATATACTTACTTCACTCTCCAATTCTCTCCTGGTTGACTCAAACCCTGAGCTCCGACTCTTCCGCTTATTCAGTGTTGTTATATATTAACTTTTCAGCACTCCAATTGAGATTCTCATCCCCTATGTGCTCCCACTGATCTCACTGAAAACTTCATAGTCAGTGGCTGCACGCTTTTAATAAAGCACTTAGGACAATCTGTCACACTTGTTTATGTACGTGTCAAAATCAACTTTTTAAATTTTTTTTAAAGATTTTATTTATTTGAGAGCGAGAGAGAGAGTGAGCCAGAGAGAGAGAGAGAGAAGAGGAATAGGGGGAGGGGCAGAGGGAGAGAGAGAAGGAGACTCTCCGCTGAGCAGGGAGCCCCACATGAGGCTTGATCCCAGGACTCTGGGATCATGACCTGAGCCGAAGGCAGACGCTTAACCAACTGAGCCACCCGGGTGCCCCTGTTCTATTTAAAATTTAAACCCTTTAAAGTGTCGGGTTCTTTCATTTGTGTATTCTCTTGTTCTGGAACAATACCTGGCATATAGTAAGTACTTAACTAATATCTGTTGAATGCAGTTACATGTAGTCAAATGATGAAGGAGGACTGTTGCTTGGGAACAAGTATTCTGAGACAGAATACAGGGTCTTGGAGTACAAAGCAGGTACCAATTGCCTGGATTTCACTGCAAAATGGAGGGGTTGGCAAAATGGAGGGGTTGGCAGATATTTGGAGCTCTGATGTTTTATATCTATATGTGTTTCCTTATACACATATTTAAATATGCACCTGGTAATTTGAATTTACAAATCAAAAAAAAACAATGTCATAATTTTTAAAAGAACAATATAAACATACAAAATCAATATATATAATAAAATTACTTGGCAGTTTTACATTTATAACACAAATTCTGTTTTATGTTAAAATTAAGTTGAATTTTATTCCATTCAATAAACTCTTCCTTTTACTCAGAAAAGAGTGCTAGCCATAAAATAACTTTTAACTTTTGCCTACATCTGTGATGATGTCTAGTTTTACGAGTAAAATAATCATAGTGCTATTTAAATATTATTTCCATAGAGTGAAAGTAATGTTTAAATTTAATGATATCATTTTATATCATGATATATGAAAGGTTTACATCTCACATTATTATTACCACTATATGGTTCTCAGTCTCTATTATATAATGTTTTAAATCCATGAGATTACTTAAAATAATAGGCTGGAGTTCCCTTGCCTCAAGTTTTGCATTATAAAGTTTATCTAACATACCATATTTTTAACTACCAGTGTCATATATCTTATCTAAGCCTCAAGAGATATTATCCACAGATTACCACATTCATGTTCATAAAATAGAAAATGTTCAAGGACAACTTTTTATATGTATATGTGTGTTTGAGTGAGCGCTGGCTATTAAGAAAGCTAATGTGGGAAGGTAAGGTAGAAACTATTGTGTTGTTCTGTTGTAATCTGGTAAATTGTGGCTATCCAGAAATTTCAGTCAATAGACGAACCGTGAGAGACTATGGACTCTGAGAAACAAACTGAGGGTTCTAGAGGGCAGGGCGTGGGGGGATGGGTTAGCCTGGTGATGGGTATTGAGGAGGGCACGTACTGCATGGAGCACTGGGTGTTATACGCAAACAATGAATCATGGAACACTACATCAAAAACTAATGATGTAATGTATGGTGATTAACATAACATAATAATAATAATAAAAAAAAAGAAATTTCAGTCAATGGAAAGCTTCCCTTGGAGTAACAAAAGTTTTCTTTTGGCATTTTCATACCTAAATATTAACACCCTCAGTTGTTTTAGAAGCAGTTTCAGAGACATTGTGACCCTTGGGAAATTATGGAAATGGGTCCGATATTATAATATTCCAATCTTTTTGCCTTTTGTTTTTTAGCCCTCCTTCAATTTAAACTCTCCAATATCTATTTTAAATTTTGAAAATTCTGGCTGCACATGATACTGAACACAATTATTTTGTCATTTTTGTGAAATGCTTATCTATCCTCATTTTATTTTTCATTATTTTAAAACTATCATTTCCAGTGGTAGGGATAGTTTCCAAACTACAATAGCAACTTTTTCATTTAGAAATTACTCTAAATGATTAAGAGACTGCCTGCCATTATATAACTTTTTTTATTAAAAAAAGACTTTATTTCTAATAATAATGACAATAATAACACATACTATGAGTAGGTGCTCTTCTAAGTACTTTCTATATTTTTCACAATTTCTGCTTCATAAAAACTCTATGAGGTATATACTATTATCAGCTCCATTTCACCTGTATGGAAACTGAGGCACAGAGAAGTTAAATGACCTAAGAGTGAGATCACCCAGGTGCAGACCCATTATCTATCCTCATTGAAATTTAAGATATAAAAGGTTGACAGCCATATAGAAAATTTTTTAATACTTAAATATTTCCCCAAGTTATGTTTTATGGATCAGCTTAATTTTACAACCATCATTTATTTCTCATCTAGAACTATCTTTATTTGTCTACGTATGACAAGTTTTTTGTCGGGTCTCTGTGATGGTTGATTGGATGCATGGACTTAGCTAGGCTATAGCACAGCTGTTCGGTCAAATATTAGTCTTGATGTTGCTGTGAAGGTATTTTGTCTAAGTGATAAACATTTATAATCCAATTACATTTAAGAGGATTACTCTCCTGTGAATGGGCCTTATCCAATCAGTTGAAGGATCCTGAGAGCAAAAATTGATATTTCTTGCGAAAAAAAGGAATTCTGTCTCAAGACTCTAACAGAGATCTTTTCTGAGTTTCTAGCCTGCTGGCCTGCCCTACAAATTTCAGATGTACAGCCCTCAAAATTCTACCCAAAATCTCTCTGAAAAACCGTAACCTGGAACCCTTGCTTGCACATACATATAATCAATCTTCAATCATTATTGAGTAAATATTACCTTTTTGACCAATTTTAGAGTTAAAGCAATATATCAGGAAGATGTAATGTGAATGTTACCATATATGTACTTAGAAATTCTATAAAGTATCAAACTGAAACCTTCCTCATTTTTGTTTTTTATTTTGTTTTCTAAAACATTTTGTTTTTAAGTAATCTCTACACCCAGCATGGTGCTCGAACTCACAACCCCGAGATCAATAGTCACATGCTCTACCCACTGAGCCAGCCAGGTGCCCCTCATTCCTCATTTTTAAATCTTGAATTAGTTTTACCATTATAGTTCTTTTATAAGGCTAGAAAAATTGGTTAAATATTGGAAATAATGATACACTAAGAAAATTACTCTAATTGTGAAATCTATTTTCTTTGATACAGGTTCAAAACTGTAGCCTATTTCAAGCGACCAGCCTGACCTAACTGAAAATCAAGTTGGAAAGACAAAGATATACACAAGATATACATGCAAACTGATACAAGCACATCACTGGACAGATTCCATCCCCATAGGCTATAGTTTGAGCAGTTATAACATTGAAATTGGCAAACACTACCCACCGGGGCTTTTTATCCCAGAGATCTAGTTGTTAAACATTCACTAACACACTACTGACTTTATCTAAAGTGTAATGAGGAATCACCGGAAGATTTTAAATTAGGGTGTGACATCTAGTTTCCTATGGCTACTGTAAGAACTTCCCACAAACTTGGTAGTTTGGAACAGCATCTATAATCATACAGTTCCGGAAGTCAGAAATCCAAAGTGGATTTCAATTAGCTAAAATCAAGATATCTGCAGGTCCGCTTTCCTTTTGGAGGCTTGAGGAAAATACTGGTTTCCAGCTTCTAGAGGTTGACCACATTCCTTGGTTCATGTCCCCTTTCTTATTCAAAACCATCAAGGTCTGGAAGAGTCTTTCTTATATGACATCTCTCCGACATTCTATCCTGTCTCCCTGTTCCACCTTTAAGAACCCTGTGATAACTCTGGACCTGCCTGGATAATCCAGATGAACCTAAACATATCAAGACCAGCTGACTAGCAAACTTAATTCCACTTGCAAACTTCACTCCCTCTTGCCGTGTAACATATTTATAGGCTCTGGAGACTGAGACATGGACATCTTTGGGGAACCACTCTATACCTACTGTTACACTCAATACAGTTTGTTCTGGAAGTGGTATGGAAGATGGACTACATGCTAGTAAGAAGGGTGGGACAATACCTCAGTGAGATAAGATGAGAGCTTGAATTAAGTTAGTGGAAGTTAGAATAAAAATATTGAGGGTAATTGATGACTTCTTTGTTGGACATAATGGAATAGGGGAAATAAAAGAACCCAAAGCTTTAACATAATGCAAAACCGTATCAACAACGAATGATATTGTTTCCATTCCCATCGCAAATAAAAGTTATCAAATAGAATTTATATTTTGGTAAAATTGCCTATTTTGTATTAGATTGCAACCCAAAACAGCACTGTGATAGAAACTGTGTGCAGTTTATCAAATCCTAGCAACTAAAATGCAGTTACCTTGATTCTTCAAATTTTTCTTCTCTTTCCTATTGTTCTATAACATTCTGCCCACAGCTTTGAAATAAGTAACAATGGATTGGAGAAACAAATATTGTTTACTTCTTTATATATTTATACTCTAAATTCCACTCTCGAAGAATTCACAATAACTTTAAGTGGTTCCTAGAGCTGGCATATAGGTTTTGCTTCTCCAACACATTAGCACAAACTACCTATGAAACAGTTACAGAAATGAAATATTTGCCACTAATAGAAGAAGGCACAATTATATTTATTCTTAAAATAGTAAGATAAAATAATTTAGCTTATGTCAGGGAAAAGAAGAAAAACTTCTAACTTGTGTCTGGCTCTTACCAGTTATCTGAGGGAAGGATTGATTAGGTAATGCCTATTGCTTATAAGCTTAGATGAGTTAAAAACAAAAAAATCTTTTTATGATAAAAAAATTGCCAGTTGTGGTATTCCTAAATCTTTTAAAAGTGACTAAAAAGGACTATGATGGCAGCCCAAAGTATATGTTCAACAAGTATTTCCTGAAGACATAAATTAACATAAAGCAAAAGAAGTCTTTCTCAAAAATCTTTAAAGCTCCAGAGATATGCACTGATATCTGTTATAATACCATATATTAATATTTGTGGGCTTTGAAATTTGGCCAGAGAACACTAATCCAAGTCACTGTCATATCTACAAGTGTCACACTGTCCCCAAATTTTCTCCTTGCTGCTATTCTTGAGCCCCTTAAACCACATATGTGTAACATCATTATTGGTAAAATCAACATATAATCGTAACCCTCCTGCATGAAAACCTCTAGTGGCTTCCCATTTCACTGGGAACAAAATTCCTAACCCTTGCTCTCCAGGGCTTATCATGGCTGTCAGCTATTTAGACAGTGGACCCGAAACCTGCTTGCAACATGCTATCCCCAGATCTTTGTCTGTCATCTCTGAAGAAAAACTCTCCCTAACCACCTTATCTAAAGTAATCCCCCTTCTCATCCTGTCATCACCTCATTTCATAATATTCATGGATCTTAAATATCTTAAACATATCAGATTAAATCTACTATTTATCTACATTTATCTTATTACATTATCTTAGTTTTACTGCCTCCTCCCCGCCCCTGCCCGCCATTAAAATCTAAGTGCCATGACAGCAAATTGTGCGTGTTTTTGTTCATTGCTCTATCTCCAGGTAAGCCCTCACCAAATATTTTTGTATGATTTAATGCATGTATTACCTTTAAGTGCAATATATATAATCTTATGTAAGCATCGATTCATATGATTCATATTATTTGATGAATTTAGAACTGACATCACCCCATATATCCACCTCCCTTAAAATTTTACATAAATGAAACTCCTATTCACTGTTTGTTCAGGCAAGAAATATATAAAACATGTTTTTGCTCATTTAATTCTCTGTCTTCACAGCATCTTAACCTTCAGCAAATTCTGTTGGCTTTGTCTTCAAAATATATCCAGAATGTGACCAGACTCCCCCTATGCCTCTAGTAACTTAATCCAAGGATAATCAACTCTTATATAGACTCTCATAAAAAAAAAATAGTCAATTTTAGCTGTGTGAAGTTTAAGAGGACATTCACATATACATATCAGGTAGGTAGAGAGTTATATAAGACTGAAGTTTAGCGGAAAATATATTAAAATTATAAAATTTGGAGTTTTTATTCTGACAGATATAAGGTGATTTTTCATTATGGTTTTGATTTGCATTTCACTGATGATAAGTGATGTTGAGCATCTTTTCATGTGTCTGTTGGCCATCTGTCTATCTTTTTTGGAAAAATGTCTATTCATCTCTTCTCATTTTTTAATTGGATTGTTTTGTTTTTTTGGTGTTGAGTTGTATAAGAATCAAAAAGACAAGAAATAACAAGTGTTGGCATGGATATGGGGAAAAAGGAATGCATTTGCACTGTTGAAGGGAATATAAATTGGTGAAACCACTATGGAAAACAGTATGGAGGTTACTCACAAAGTTAAACATAGAAATACCATATGATCTAGTAATTCCACTGCTGGGTATTTACCCAAAGAAAATGAAAATACTAATTCAAAAAGATATATGCACCTCTATGTTTATTACAGTATTATTTACAATAGTCAAGATAGAGAACAATCCAAGTGTCCATTGATAGATGAATGGATAAAGAAGATGGGTTGTATGTATAGGGAATCGAATATTACTCAGCCATAAAAAAGAATGAATTCTTCTCATTTGCAACAATATGGATGGATCTAAAAAGTATACTGCTAAGTGAAATAAGACAGACAAAGAAAGACAAATACCATGTGATTTCACTTATATGTGGAATCTAAAAAACAAAAAAATGAACAAAGAAACAAAAAAAACAGACTCTTAAATACAAAGAACTGGTGGTCATCAGAGGGGGTGGCAAAACAGATAAAGGGGATTAAGAGGTACAAATTTCTACTTATAAAATAGTAAGTGATAGAGATGAAAAGTACAGCATAAGGAATATAGTCTATAATATTGTAATAATGTTTGGCGGTAGATGGTGACTATACTTATCATGGTGAGCACTGAGCAATGCCTAGAATTGTCCAATTGCTACATTGTACAATTGAAACTTATATAATACTGTATGTTAATTTTATTTCAATAAAAGAATTGGGATTTTTCAGCATACACATGGTGTTAAAGCCATGAGTCTCTCACTTAAGAGTTTTAGTTTAGAATGGATGAAATGCTACTACACCTAGAATTTGAAAAGAAGAGGAAGTCCCAGAAAAAGAGATTAGGTAGTCAGTCAGTGAGATTTATGAAACACCAATAAAATGTATTCACCTAGAATCAAAATTAGCAAGAGTTTCAAGAAGAAGCAACTAATCAACTGTATTACATGCACTGACAGACCAATTAAGAGGAGGGCTGAGAGTTGAACATTGAATTTAGCAACTCTGACAAAAATAATTTCAGTTTGGTGATCAGAATCAAAGCTTGCATAGAGTGAATTCAATAGCTTAGTCATCTTGTGTAACTGACAATTTACATCAATTGAACAGCAACTCCCCATTTCCCACTTCCTCCAGCCCCTGGCAATCACCATTCTATCTCTTCATGATCCTGATTTCAATTTTTCTGAATATATATCCTGAACAAGTTCTAAAGATCTGTTATATAAAATAGTATTTATAGTTAACAATACTACATTTGCACTTAAAAAATTGTTAAGCGAATAGGTCCTATGTTAAGTGTTAAGGAAACAAAAACAAAATCAAAAGGCTATAAAGAAACTTTTGGATGTGATGGGTCTAGTACTTTGCTTGTGGTAACAGTTCCACCAGTATATGCATATGTCCAAACTCATCAAACTGTATACATTAAATATATGCAAGTTTTATCAATTATATCTCAATAAAGTGAGGGGTGGGGGAGAACATTATAGGAGAGAAAATTTAGCAGGTTATATAGAAAAATCTTCTAAGCACCTTTGCCATAAATGAGGTTGTATTTACTCTGCTTTCGCCATTTTTCACAATGAATGGAGAATGGTTTTAATCAGCTTTCAAGTAAGGGTGAAATATTTGGAATTTCAATCTCTGCCCCTTTTTTTAAAGTGTAAAAGCAGTTAGTTGACTATAGAACATCCATTCCCATTCTTTGAAAGTTCCTTAAAGTGCTGTCAATCCTGAACTCATCAGATAATATTAATGCATGCAAATAAGACTGTATATCTCACGCTCATATGTAAAAGTAAGATTTTTTTGTTTGAACAATAAAAAATGCAGTTGCTAAGAATAATTTGATGTCCCATTTTCTTTTTTAGTATAATAAGCTAATTGTTTTCTCATTCAGCTGCTGTTCCATATTCAATGGAAGAAAACCCACATTTTTCCCTACTTGTTTTTTTTTTTTTAACTTTTTGAAAATATAGTGCTTAGTCATATAGCTACTAAGATACGTCCTTCTGGGGTGCCTCGGTGGTGTAGTCAGTTAAGCACCTGACTCTTGGTTTTGGTTCAGGTCCTGATCTCAGGGTTGTGGGATTGAGCCCCGTGTTGGGCTCCCAACTCAGTGTGGAGTCAGCTTGAGATTCTCTCTCCCTCTCCGTTTGCCCCTCTCCCCACCCCCCATGCTCTTTCTTGCTCTCTAAAATGGATAAATTAAATTTTGAAAAAAAGATGTGTCTTTCCTCCCTACCAAAAAAAAAATCATAAAATTTTCAATAAATTTATTCTTAACTATTTTTTAAGAGTAAATCTATTTCAATAGTAAACTCATCTTGCATGTTATTGAATCAGAACTAGAATTCAAGGGACTGATAACCAGGAAATGATTGTTTGATCTTACCAAGAAAAGCTCAAAGTTAAATAACTTATGATTAGTATTTATCCAAGTATTTTTCCTTCCTCCTATAGGTCAGAAGATGAGCTGGATTAGACCTGGTGTCTTGTGAAGCTTTTCTATAACATAGTTACAGTTACGTGTCCAAGGCATTTATTTTCTTGATGCTCTCAATCTTGTTATTAATATTCAATGAAAAGCACTACATTTTTTAACTGAACACATACTAAATGTAAGATGCAATGCCAGGTGCTGACTATACAAATAACTATGTAAACTCATGGGTAATCAAGATATATTTGTGTTTATATGCTAACTATAATTTATAATACACTAACAGTATTCTGAATATGTAAAAATTGGCTCAAACTAATGATGTCTACCATATTTTAAAATTGAAAACTACTAAGTCATGAAGTATGACATTCTCATCAGTAATAATCATTTTCATAATTCTAAATTACATTAAAATGGGGTAAATTAGACAAATTTTATATCTTACTATTTTTAAAAATAAATATCAATTCACCTAATTGTTTTTCCTGATGGGCTGGGCTGTTTCCCCTGCCTCTTGTAGGTGGGAAGATGTCCTGAGGTTTTTCTTTAATGTGGTCACAGCCATGTGTCCAAGCTATTTATTTTCTTTATGATCTGCAACATATTTTCATGAAGACTTGCTTAAATTTTTTTTTTTTTTTTTTTTAAAGATTTTGTTTATTTATTTGACAGAGAGAGATACACAGCGAGAGAGAGAACACAAGCAGGGGGAGTGGGAGAGGGAGAAGTAGGCTTCCCACAGAGCAGGGAGCCCGATGCGGGGCTCGATCCCAGGACTCTGGGATCATGACCTGAGCCGAAGGCAGACGCTTAACGACTGAGCCACCCAGGCGCCACCAAGACTTGCTTAAAATTATATGTTATACTGATTAGGAAGAGATGTTGGCAAATAGGTTCTGTTACTGCTAATAGTCCCTACATCCTGAAAATTAGCAGCCAAAGACTAAGGAGAAAAAATTAGTTTGCGTCTACTCATCAATGAAAACTTACACTGAGTCTCAGAAAAATAGAAAAAGGCAAGAGAAGCACTAACTTTCAGAAATGTTGACACAGTGAGGAGGGTGAAGGTCTCAGTCCCAGAAATACTTAGGTCTTGATTAGAATTCATTTCAGAATGACTCTTGATTGGCCCACCCAGCAAAGTGTCCTCCATAGGGACTTATTAATGTTTCTTGTTGGTGATTGGTATGATTTTGCAGTCATCTTTATTTTAAAAAAAACAAAATTTTTAAGATTTTATTTATTTATTCATCAGAAAGAGAGAGAACACAAGCAGGGGGAGCAGCAGATGGAGAAGCAGGCTCCCCGTTGAGCAAGGAGCCCGATGCAGGACTCGATCCCAGGACTCCGGGATCATGACCTGAGCTGAAGGCAGACACTTAACTGACTCACCCACCCAGGTGTCCCTGCAGTCATCTTTTATAGCAAAGAATAATATTTTACATTGTTATGAATAAGGGCTATGTAAGATAATTTAGATTAAAAATAATTCAACTCTCTCTGACCTCTTGTCTGCATCACTATCATCAAAATGGGAATCAGTACTGCAATAGATCTAAACAGGATTCCAATCTATTATATTTGGTGTTTTATCTTCTCTTTATGGTGATAGGACATTATAATATAGAAGATATCTTCACTGTTATCTTCCCCAGTTGACTAATCATGTAATAATTCTATAATTCCCTCATCTACTCAGTCCATCTGTGCTTTATGCATTTAATACCCTCAAGTTTAACAGTTCTTGCTTTCCTTGTGTATTATGGTTTAAATAGCCAGTTAAAAAGTTTCATATTGCTCTCTCAATATTGGTAACAGTAGAAGGACAAAAATTGCTTTTCTCATAGTCCAGAACAATTTGGTAAAGTTCAATTAACCAGCAATACCATCACCTCAAATTTAAGATTTGTATTAGTTACTTTTAATAATTTATCCTAGCAAAAAATTTTCTGTAGTTATTACTGGATGTAACTGTGCTACAAAGAAGGTTTATATCATCATCCAATAATTTAATTAACCAAGGGGTTAGTAAATTCTGTTGTATAAAAAGCATTCTAAAGTGAACCTGAGCCCTACTGCAAGATTCTTCTGTTTTAGGACAAAATTCTCTTCATAATGAGGACTCTATATTAGTTAAGACAAGTTAGACTGCAGTTGACAGTGTGGTAGATTGCAAAAGTAGCCATAATTCTCCACCACTCTTCAGATTATGCTCCTTCAAATTGTGATTTTGCAGTTCTTTCCATCAAGAATTGGAATTTAGGGCACTGAGTGGTTCAGTCAGTTTAGTGTATGACTCTTGATCTCAGCTCAGGTCTTGATCTCAGGGTCGTGAGTTCAAGCACAGCATTGGGCTCCATGCTGGGTATGGAGGGTACTTAAAAAAAAAAAAAAAAAAAAAGAGCTGGAATTTATTTCTCCATCCCTTGAATCTGGGTTGGCTTTGTGACTTCCTTTGTCAAGAGAATGGTGGCAGATGGAACAGTGTAAGAGTCCCAAGCCTATACTTTAGGTGGCCCTGCTCTCTTCCTTTCCTTCTCCTGGAGACCTCCCAGCTGCCATTTGAACAAGCCTGGACCAGCTTTCTGGACATAGAGAAACCATGTGGTGCACAGAAAAGGCATCCACCAGAAGTCGTCCTAATCTAACTAGGCATTAGCTGGTCTGTTACATGACTACAAAGATGTGGAAGCAAGTGCAGACAACATGTGCCTACCTAATGTTAAATCAGCAGACTTGCCCAGCTGACTCATGGACTCTTAAGCAATAATAAAATGTTGTTTTAAGACAGTACATTTTGTGGTGCTTGTTAAGCAGCAAAAGCTAACTGACTCAGGTAGAAAGAAACCCAAGAAAAGGGGAGAAATTATTGTAACCTTAGTGAGATACAATAGGACAGCTACAGAATGTTAGTGATGAAGACCCCTTAGGAACTACTAGAACCAGGTGTCAGATGTTCTTAGGACTCTTCTGTGTATCCATCAACTAAGGCTAGGGTTACATTTCACAAAAGGACAGCTCCTTGGGAACACTACTGAGAATACTGCCAGAAAAAGAGGTTTAGGAAAGATAGTCATCATCACAAAATCCTGTTCAGGTGTGAGAAGACCTGTGGTTTTAGTCACAGATAGTACATTATCCATTAATACCCATCCCTGCTATTATACAGACCAGCCCTGTGGTTCCTGATATATATATATTCTGTTATACCATCCTCTTATGTGAACCTGCTTGTGCATCTGAATTTCCTCTTTCATCTAGCTCTATACTTTAAATACCCTTGTAATGCCCAGCTGATTTTGGCAAAAGAAAGTTTCTCATACCATATATGATATTCTTTCATGGGAGCAAAGTCTAGAAAATAGAAGGATCCCTTTTTAATATCCAAGAGTCTAGAATCCATGGGACTCAAGGAAATAAAATTACCTACTATGTGCAAGGTAGCCAGCCTAAGCAAGCATGCACGTTCTTTGAATGCTGTGTCAATTTATGGTCTGCTCAATCACCTTATGATTAATTTTCCCCGAGCATATGTTCATAAAATTCATATAAATCCAGGAAAAAATAAAGACAATTATTTTAAGTCTAAGACCTGAATCACTGACTACATTTTTGCTGAAAATGAGTGATCTAGCTTGCAGAGGTATGACCTAAAAAGTATGTTAAAATGTTTTATTACAAAATATATTTGTTATGCAAAACTAAGCAAGAATAGAAAGACATTTTTAAAATTCTCATTATTCATGAATTTTAGGTTTGAAAAATTTTAGATTAAAAATTATAATTAAATTTATCTCTAAACTTAAACACAAAATCAAACCTATGAATCTATTATGTTTTTGGTTTGTTTTTTTTTTTTAAAGATTTTTTATTTATTTATTCATTAGAGACAGAGAGAGAGAGAGAGGCAGAGGGAGAAGCAGGCTCCCAAGGAGCAGGGAGCCCGACGCGGGACTCGATCCCAGGACCCTGAGATCATGACCTGAGCCGAAGGCAGACGCTTAACCATCTGAGCCACCCAGGCGCCCATCTATTATGTTTTTGAAAGGGTATGAATAAAGATTGCATTTTTGGTGGCTCTATCAATGATAATGAATGGTAGTCACTCTTGTGCAAATCGAGGACGGTAATCAATTTTCAAAAGAGCAAAATTTTACTAGATTTGGTGGTTCTGTAAAGATACATGTTGTGTGTTTTGGGTTTCAATTTGGAATTTTCTAGACTGATTAATCAGTCTAGAAAATCATAAAACCAAGTATATATTCTATATATACTTGTACTCTGGAGGGTTCATTTCATATTCTTTTCTTTTTTTTTTTTTTAAAGATTTTATTTATTTGACAGACAGAGACACAGTGAGAGAGGGAACACAAGCAGGGGGAGTGGGAGAGGGAGAAGCAGACTTCCCGCAGAGCAGGGAGCCCAATGTGGGGCTCGATCCCAGGACCCTGGGATCATGACCTGAGCCGAAGGCAGATGCTTAATGACTGAGCCACCCAGGCGCCCCTTCATATTATTTTCAAATGATGTTTCATCTAATGTCTTTCTTTTTTTACAAGATGAATTTTACAATGTATGGTAATTTCAAATTGCTTGAAGACAAGATGCTGAGAAGTTTGTAACAAAAATTTAATGTATTATATATGTTGTAAAATGCTACTTCCAGCTTAAGCATATACATTTACAAAATAAATGGACACAATATTACTTAATATTGCTTTCTTCTTTGTGAATACTTTATGTCTGTTATCAGTCCATTTAGAAAGAAATTATTAATTATACATCAAAACATATATCCTTCGGGCAATTTGAACAAAAAACAAATGCACTTTTTAAACTACTGGAATTTCTTTTTTTCCCTTTTTTTTTTTTGAGAAAAAGAGAGAGAATATGAGTACGGGGAGGGGGAGAGGGAGAGGGAGAGAGAATCTTAAGCAGGCTCCAAGCTCAGTGCATAAACAAATGTGGGGTTTAATTTCACAACCCTGAGATCATGACCTGAGCCAAAATCCATAGTCAGAGGCTTAAGTGATTGAGCCACCCAGGTGCCCCAAAACTAGTGGAATTTCTAATCAAAGTTATTTTACTGAAGAGCCCTGATTAATTTTATCCAAAACAATAGTGATTAGAAACAGGTATCTGGGAACTACATGTGCTCAATGTTGCTGGGTGCTATTACTTCTAACCTTTGCTTCTTAGTTTCTCAGCAAACAGAGCTAGAATATATGCATTTGTTAGTACAAGACCTCTATACTTATCTGTCTCTGTATCTATACTCAACACCATGAGTTCATACCAATAACTCCAATTCCAGTTCAACAACACAAGCGTCATTTAATTTTCTTCCCTTTCCTTATTTCTTATTCTTCTGATAATGGCTCTCAGTACTCAAAATATAATAAATTTACATATCTTTTCAGTCCTAGATTATCAAAAGACAAATGCAGACATAGTTTTGTTAGATATTACCAAATACTTCCCCAAAAGAACTTCTCAACAAGAACTTCATTTTGCCTTCATTCCTAAGAGGAGCGTTTTCTGGGTATAGAATTCTGGGCTGAACTATTTTCCCCCAGGAATTTTAAGATATAACTCCATTGTCTTTTGGCTTCCATGGCTTCTGAAAAGACCATTGTAATTCTAATCCCTATTTCTCTCTACATAATTTTTTTCTTCTGACTTCAATTTTTTTTCAGCTTTATTGGGGCATAGTTGACAATTAGAAATTATATATACTTAATTATATATACTTGATATTTTTTCTATATGTAGACATTGTGAAATGATCACCCCAATCAAGCTAGCTAATATTCCCATCACCTCACAAAACATTATTTTTACTTTTTTTTTTTTTTGGTGAGAGCACTTCATATCTACCCTCTCAGCAAATTTCAAGTAGACAATATAGTATTGTTAACTGTAGTCACCATGCTGTATATTAGATTTCATTTCCAGACCTATTATTCATCTTTCATAACTGCAACTTTGTCCCATTAAATAAACGTCTCCCCATTTTCCTCATCCCCATTCTGCTGGCAACTACCATGGGGCTCAGTGCTTCTAGGAGTTCAACTATTTTAATTCTACACATAAGTGAAATCATGCAGTATTTGTCTTTTTGAGTCTGGCTTATTTCACTTAGTGTAATACCCTCCAGGTTCATGTAGGATCCAATTGCAGTTTGATATTGCCTAATAGCTTTTGGATATTCTGGATTTTGTTGTCATTCTCTTTTCATTTTGTGTCATTTCCTAGGTTGTTTCAAGTCTACTGACAAGCCTGCCAAAACCATTCTGTCTTTCTGCCTGTTGTCTTTATTATTTTTGTTAGTGCTTCCATTGATTCTTTCTTGTACTTTCCATCTCACTCCTGATATTTATGAAGAACATCCATCTTTTACACTAGACAACTTTACATATTAAGCATTGTTATTTTAACACCCTTATCTGATAGTGTCAACAGCTGGCTCTTTGAATATATGTTTATTGTTCTGTCTCCTGACAGTGTGTTGTTTATTCTCTTGTTTTTGTGTTTGTCTCAAATTTTTTATTAAGTTCTGGTCATCATGTGAAAAACAGGAAGACTGAATTATATAGCATTTGTGCCTGAAAATGAACATACCTGTTCCTGTGCCTCATTTTTAGTTTGTTTTTTAATCAACCTCTCACAGAGTTGTTCTGGTTTTGATAATTGTTGTTAATACAGTTAACTTCTATGCATCCACTCCAAGTTTTTTCCAGCATTTCCTGTGGTTAGGATGGCAGCTTGGTTGCTGTAGGGATTTTCTTCAATGTTCAAGTTTCAAACTTCCTGCTCACTGGTCCCCCTCAGAGGGAAGCTCCATATATGTGTCCCTCTCCCGGTGGCAGACTGTGGCTGTTTATTACTCAGTGTTTTGTTACCATGACAGTGGAGTCTAGATTGGGTCTCAGGCATGTGGTTTTCATGGTGATACTACTCTTACTCTCATGGAAGCCAAACTCTGCTTTTGGCAGTTCTTATTAGGAGAGGATTTCTTATCTTTTCTTCAGAAGTAGGGAACCTCTACATTTTCCTCCCCTCAGCCAGTGGCAAACATTTTTTGGATTTTGTTTTGTCTTTAGTTCCTCTCCTCTAGCCACATGGGATCTTCACATGTGCTCACAGACATTGTGACCTTCTCCAGTAGCTTAAAATGTTTGTTCTGTAGAGTATAATTGTCCTTCTGAGCCATTTTTCTTCCTTCAGTGTCAGCAACTTTTATCCTTCAGGTCTGTACCATTGAGGGAGGCTTTCTTCAATGCCTGCCTCATCCCTAACCGTCATCTTAAGTAGCCAGTAGAGATCTATGAAGAAAGCAGGCAAATGCATCCTAACTCCCTTTGTGTCTGAAGCTCACAGGGGTTCTATTCTCTCCCCCTAGCCCACACTCAATGTTTAGCACCTTTTTAAGTATTGTGGCTACATTATTTTCATCCAATCATGTGGTGTTGGTGTCTATTTGGCTCATGATCTGCCAAGGTGATCCAGTGTTGGTGTTCCATTTCTCTGGAGGAGCAAATTTTTTCCAAAGAATTCAGGCTACTTGCTTGTTCTGAAACCTCTGCTCTTCAATAATCTGAAGAAAATTTATAATTTTTAATCCAGCTTTTTCTTGTTGTGAGGACAGCAGTGACTGGTCTTACCAGCTTTCCACATCCTTTGTGAAAGTAACCCCAGGAAGACCATTTTGAGACTTATTCCACAAAGCTTCTTAGAGGACCCCAGTAAGATTAAACCCCTATTGCCCACAGCATAATACCTACTCTTCAATGACCCTTTGCTGATTTTTTAGACTTTCCTGTTACTTTCTCCTGCTTTCTCTACTCCTCACATCTTTATGGGATTTCCTCCTACATAAAAAAGTACTATCACTGGTGGGTGGAAAGGACTTGGCTTAATATCGGCAGTAAATTAATAAGCTATCTTTCTAACACTGTTCTAAATTCATTTGTTGTATACATTGCCCTGCCCTCCATATTCCTGAACCTGTGTACTATTTCTTACAAATTCTGTCATAAATTATATTCTCTTTTATTTAAAATTTTACATATATAAAGACCTATAGAAATGATGTTTCTGAGTTAAATAAGAATTTCATTTAACTATAAGCACACACTTTAAAAACATCCCATTCCACCAAATTCACTTACAAATAGCTAGATCAGAAAAAGGCTATGCACTAGGAAAAATATATAACATTTTCTATAAATTTCATGGATTATGGGAGCAAGCGCATAAATTTGAGTTTTGGCATTGAGTTTTTAGACAAGAGGCTCAGAGCTCAACTCTTTATCTGAAGTTCTCTGGCCTTGAAAATATAGTCCTATTTTGTGAGAAAAGAACTTCTCAGAATGTTGTAAATGCATTTTGGCTTGAGGTAGGTCTGAAAAGGTTCAGGAATAGATTGTTTGGGCTTTAGAATTCTATCCTTAAACTTAGATAAAATAAAGAATGAGAAACAAAAAAACCTTTTTTAGATTTCCAAAAAAGATTTTTGGGTAAATTATCTCTTATATCTTAATGTAGAACTTTATATAAAACTAAGATTTATTTAGAATGAATGTTTTGAGATTCAGAAAATATCCCACTGATTTCTAATTTTAAATAGTTATGACTACAATAATTTATTAAAAATCTGACCAAATTATGGCTATACCTTACATCTGAATTCTGCCTGAAATCAAGATATCATTTTAATATATTCATTTATAAGAGAATTAAGAAGAGTATTTCATTTTATTTTGTTTGGCTTAGTTTAGAAAGCAAAGCAAACTTTTAAGTAGAAGAATATTTTATTGCTTATATAATCAGGCATTTCCACAATGACCAAATATATTCAAAGTCATAGGGAGAACTGGCAGTTGATAATTTGGGGAGGAAGGGGTGGATCTCACTTCCTTTATAATTTAACTTTCTGTGATTTAAAAAACTAATAAATTTCCTGATTTTTAGAGAATATTAACTTTTTTGGTACAACAAACACTGACTATTTGCATCAACTTTTCAGTTGGAAAATTTTTAAAACTTTTTAAGGACCTAGAAGATAATTAATAAATATATTTATTTTCTTAAATATGGCTTATTAGTTTTCCTCCTAGTGTACATCCCATTTTACATAATTTAAATATATTATCCAACCATAGGTTAATCTTTCCCTTGAGACTAATGATGAAATCTAGATTGACACTGAGCATTCTGCTACCAATAAAAGAAAATCACAGTAGAAGGGCAAAAATAAATGGCAAAAACATAGATTTTTTTTTTTAAGATTTTATTTATTTGCGAGAGAGAGAATGAGAGACAGAGAGCATGAGAGGGAGGGGGGTCAGGGGGAGAAGCAGACTCTCTGCCGAGCAGGGAGCCCGATGTGGGACTCGATCCTGGGACTCCAGGATCATGACCTGAGCCGAAGGCAGTCGCCCAACCAACTGAGCCACCCAGGCGCCCCAAACATAGTTGTTATTCCTCATCTGAAAACAGATTTTGTGATGTGATTTACTGTCTTGTCAAAATGGAATATAAAATATATTTAATATTATTAATATAAGTTTCTCATCTTAGAGTAATGGAGATTTAATTTTGCCTTCATTATCCATACAAAATTATTGGACTGGTTTTTACCATTTTAATAATGAGCTTTACATTGAGGATGAAAAGGATAGCACTAATAATGGTGACAGTACAGCATAAAGAAGTAGAAACATATAGAGAAATAAATTTAAATGGTTATGAAAATTACTGTCGCTTACCTGTATACATTAAAAAATGAATGACTGAAAAATAATTTACCCTAATCTTACAAAAGCTCCCCGTATTACATTCTGAAAATCATTTTCTGTAATTAAATGAGTTCATGCTCCCACAGAGTACTTATGAAGCAGGACAAGTTACATGAAACAAAATGAAACAAAAAACCACTTTGGGTATTACATAAAAAGGGTTTGATTTAGAATTAACTAAAAACAAAAACAAATGATACATCCAATTTTGTATCTCTTCTGTCAATAAGCAAAGAGAAGTTTCTGTATTACTTTTGTGTTTCACAGCAAAATGATTTAATAGGAAAGAGAAGACTGGCTGAGCCCAAGAATCAAGCACTGAAAGGTTATACACACATAAACACATGAACACACACCAGAACACACAGAGACCCACACACAAAATATTATCTTGGGATTTAGGTATTAAACCAGTTTGCTAATTGCATAATGATCATCTGTATCATAATATCTAAAACAGATGTTCTTTAAAGTTATACATCAAAAATTAGCTATATTTAATATTTTTCACATAGTAACATGTATCTCTCCATAGCACCTGTCACACCTATAATTTTAAAATAGTTTTTTGTAACTATTGACCTAATATCTCTTTATCCATAAAACCACTGGTGATATAGATCACAGTCATGTTTGTCCATCATAACCTCAGTGTGTAGCCCAGTGCCTACAACATGTAGACACTTAATAGATATTTATTGAATAAATGTGAATGTTTAAAGAAATGAAAGGATATGTTCTTGAATGTGTCATAGTTCTCCAAACAGTGATAGAAATATGAATAATTTTTCTTGGTATAAGATCAGCACTGAGCTCTAGGTTAAAATTCCAGATGTTCAATAGATATTTCTATCAGAATACCTCACAACTGAAAACAGTGAAGCAAATAAAGTCTTTAGATTATGTTTATGATGTTTATGACTCTAGAAAAATGAACAATTACCTTTCTACTTATACAGTATAAAAACCAAATATTGCTACCAAAACAGCATGAGTTTTTATAAGTACTAGGTATCATTCTCCTTTAAGGAAATATTATTACACTTTATATATATATACTGGTTGAATTGTTCAGCTATTGATTAACTTGACTGTGTGTGTGTGTGTATGTATGTGTGTGTGTGTGTGTATGTATATATATATATTTGCTTACAGCAACTTAATATTCAGTGACCAAAACAGAAATCCTCAAAGAATGAAGTTTGACTTCGAGCAGTAGGCAGACAATGACCAATAAACATAATTAATTAGTTAAGCTGTATGTCAGAGGATGTCAAGTACTATAAAAAAGTAGAGTAGGATTGAGGGTTCAGTATTAGGGGAGACAGGATGCAATTTTTAAAAATATAGTGAGACAACTTCAAGAAGGTTCATTTGGACACAAACTTATAGGCAGTGTGGGTGTTAGCCATGTGGGTATCCAGGAGAATAAGCCAAGTACAGGGAAAAGTCGGTGCAAATGGCCTGTGGTAAAAGCAATCATGATGTAAACAGGGAAGATCAAGGAAGCCTATGTGGCTGGAATTGGGTGAGTCAGGGCAATCATGTAGGAACTTCTCTATTTTTTAAATCTTCTGATATCTTTTCTTTAGTTGTCAAAACATTGATGAAAACATTTTAGTGTGTAACAATCAAAACTATATATTTTCTTTTAAATTATTATTTTTCAATTTTGTTTGTATGTCTTATACAGCTTATAAAACACCAACCGTGTTCTAAAAGAAACTATTTCTGATGTTTTTTCCATAAGTGATAGAAGTTAATATGATTTTCTTTCACAGCATCATGTCTCTTAACTGATACTATCTTAAATCAAACTTACATTCTCCTCTCCCAACCCAAATTTGTTTCGGTTTCCTATTTGGTGATGGTCACGTAAGAACAGACCAGCATAGTTGTCATTTGCTTTTCTGTCTCTCTAACTCCTCTTACCTATTTAATCATCAAGACTTGCTTATATTTTCTCTAAAAACAGTCTTTTCCATTCTCAGTTCTAATTTTTTAGCTCAGTTTTTATCCCATATAACTCTATCATAACAGCCTTCATATAGCCTCCCAGCTTCTAGTTCCCAACCTACTTTTCACACCACTTTCACATTCATTGTGTTGAGTGTACGATCCTCTGTTGAACTATTCTAATAGGACAAATTTGTAACTGGTGGATGGGGTTACAGCAGCTCTTGAATCTCATCATCCATCAGCCCCCCTCCTTGTCTGTCCCATATTAATTGGGTAGTAATTTATTTTATTTATTTATTTGAGAGTGAGAGAGAGATCATGAGTGGGGGGGGAAGGGTAGAGGGGAAGCAGAGAGCCTGATGTGGGGTTCCATCCCAGGACCCTGGGATCATGAGCTGAACCAAAGGCAGATGCTTAACTGACTGAGCCACCCAAGCTCCCTGGCTTTTCAATATTCTTAAGCCAAAATGCTCACTTCTAGTGCTGACTGAAGCAGGAGAAAAAGTAATGAGAAACCTGATTTATGACAATAATTAAGAGACAAGATTTTAGGGCGCCTGGGTGGCTCAGTTGGTTAAGCGACTGCCTTCGGCTCAGGTCATGATCCTGGAGTCCCTGGATCGAGTCCCGCATCGGGCTCCCTGCTCGGCGGGGAGTCTGCTTCTCCCTCTGACCCTCCCCCCTCTCATGTGCTCTCTCTCATTCTCTCTCTCTCAAATAAATAAATAAAATCTTAAAAAAAAAAAAAAAAGAGACAAGATTTTAAAGGTGAGGATAATTGTGGGGTGGGAAATTTGCAGGATAAATGGAATTAGGGAGTAAAGGTTGATGCAACACCCTAAAAGATGACAACATCATCTCCCAGGGAAATCAAAGAAAAGCAAGGTGCCCAGGTGCTTCAGAAGAAAAGACATCTTTTTCTAACAAAGACTGGATTACATTTGTTTGCAGTGATTTTATGAATAAAGTATATAAAACATCCCATAGCTTGAAATGTCAGAGATATAAAAATATCAAATCTCTGAAAAGGAACAGGTATAGTGGGCAATTATCATATTCCATCAAAATTTAACTGAACTTGGATTAAATGTCTAAAGAAAAGGTTGAAATGAGAACTAGAACTTAGACACAGACAGACTTACTTTCCATTCACATAAAAGAGAAATCAGGTTCCAACAAGTGGATGATTTTTCTTAACATGACATTTTTTTGCCCCAAATATTCACCCATTCTGTATCCTAAAACTTAACACAGGATTTATAACCCTCAAATAATTTGTGCTATATAACCACAGTTATAAAGTTGAATGACTTGGTGAGCTAGCATAATGTCACAAAAGACAAGGCTGAGCCACATGGTCTAGATTTGAGACTCAAGTAAATATAATTTTAGACAAGACATTTTATCTCGATAGGTTTCACTGATTTACATTTGAAATGATTATCTTGGCTTGTTGATCTCTAGGGCCCAGCCCTGAAGAAAGAGTGGCCTTGAGAACAAAGAAAGAAAGAAAGAAAGAAAAAAAAAAAAAAATATATATATATATATATATATATATCTTCCCCCATCTTTCAATCAAAAAGCCACATAATTCAATTGGAAAGTAAAGCACAGCTCACTTATTTCAATTATTTCTATTAAATCAACGATTTGTGGATATGTGGTCAGAGCAATTCTCCCAAGGTCACTCTTACATGTAATGTTCACTTTATGTGAAACCAAAACAGTAATTTAAGGAGCTCCAAAGTATGTGAGTCCATACAAAAATCTACTTGGTTGCATTTATTAGAATTAAGAATGAGAAAAAGTTAATGCTTCCTGCAGAACTTCAGTTTCTGAAAATGCTAAATACACACATACATCTGTTCTTTTTCCTATCCTATCAACATAGTCATAATTAAGTTACTGCCTTAAATTCAATATGGCCTGCATATTCATGAAAGTGATCCAAGTCTCCTCAACAGGAGGACATAATATATATCTTAGCATTTTTTGTCAATTATTAAGTTAAATACATTAACAATAGACATGTATATATAGAAAGTTTTTATAACTGGCGTAAAAACTATGTGCAAAAATACTGTATTATATTCTTGACTATATTACAAAGTTAAAATACAGAATTTAAAAAGATTATTTTAATATAATTTTAATGATTTTAGGAAGCATGTGGTCTGTACCTCTCTCTCTCTCTCTCAGCTCTCTATGGGGAAGTTTCAAACAAAAGGCATGAAGAAAATCTAAAACAAGAAACATAGATAAAAACAATCCGTATGGTGTTACTTGAGTCATATGGAAGGCCTAGATTCTACCCCCACCCAACAGTAATAAAACATCCCTTTTGTCCCCTGCTGGGGTGATATCAAGGAGGTTGAGTGAAAAGGTGGGACTTTCCCCACATTTTGGAAGTAATGATCCCCATTCACACATCATCAGTGGAAGCAGTGTCAAGAGCAGTAACAAAGGAGAGGTATTGAGAGAGGCCTAGTGGGGGGTGGTCTCAACTATTACTTCTGGCCCAACAGTAATGATGGTCCTCTGCCCAACACCTCAGGATATCAATGGAAGCTGAGTAGGAAACCTGGACTTCCATTCACATGTGAAAGTAATGGGCATTTTTTTTTCTTCTTGAAACAACTGTATTAAAAATTAGAGTGTCTCATAAAATAAATAGAAAGCCTTATTAAAGAAATAGAAGATATAAACAAGAACCAAATGGAAATTAAAGGACAGAAAACTACAGTAAGAAAAATTTTAAAACCCAGTGGATGGATTTCACACAATGAATAGGACAGAAGGAATAATTATTAGATTGGAAGATAGAATGGAAATTACCTGACCTAAACAACAGAGAGAAAATACACTTTAAAACAAAACAAAACAATCAAAACAAAAATAAAGAAGAACAGAGCCTGAGGGACATGTGGGACTATAACAAAAGATCTAAAATCCCAGGAAGAAAGGAGAAATAAGATGGGGCTCAAAACCTGTTCAACAAAATAATGGTTAAAAACTTCTTAAATTTGGCAAAAAACATAACCTATGGATTTAAGAATCTGAGCAAACTCTAATAAGGATAAATCATAGCATGATGCATTATAATTAAACTGCTGAAAAATTAAAGACAGAAAAGAAAAGTAGCCAGAGGAAAAAAAAATACCTTATCTGCACGGGACAATTAATTCTAATGAAAACAGATTTCTTATTAGAAGAAATAAGTGAAGGACAGGAAAAAAAGAGGCACTGTATTTCCAAGTTATGAACAAAAGAACTATCAATGCAGAATCTTATATTCAGTGAAAACACCCTTTAGTAAATAAGGGGAAATCAAGATATAGTCAGATGAAGGAAAACTAGAATTTGTCATATAGATAGATATATAGACATATAGACATAGATATATGTCAAACACACACACACAAAGAGAATGACTAAAGAAAATTCTCTCAAGAGAAAGGAAATGATAAAAGAATGAAACTTAAAACATCAAAAATGAAAGAACATGAAAAACATGGTAAATAAATATATGGATAAATGCAACAGATTTTCTAAGTCTTGATATTTCTAATTTATACTTGAAAAATATACTATATATTTATATATTAATAGATTAAATAGGTATGTGTAAGTAACACCTAGAGCAATTACTAAAAGAGCTACCCAAAGAAATACACTCAAAAACAATAGTGATTAAAAGGGAACTGTAAATTTGTTCAAGGAACCCAAAGAAAGGCAGAAATAAAACAGAAACAGACAAACAAACAAAAAACATCAGGAACAGAAAACAAAAAAATAAAATGGTGTACTTAAGTCCTAAAATTATCAGTTATTATATTATATATAGATGGTCTAAATACAGAAGGTAAAAGAGAATTGCAGAGTGGTTAATGACATGACCCTAACTAAATGTTATCTATTTAAGAAACTCAGTTCCAAAAAATGATACAGGGAGGTTAAAAGTAAAACTATGGAAAAGGATAGATCATGAACATATTAATGAAAAGGAAGGATGAATGACTATATTAATGTCACATAAAGTAGAATTCAGAACAAAGAAAATTATCAGAGAAAGAGAGGGACATTACATAATGATAAAAGAATCTATTTACCAAGAAAATACAGCAATCCTAAATGTATATGCACCAAACAAAAGTGCTGCAAAATATGTGAAGCAATAGCTGATAAACAGAAAGGAGAAGTAGAAAAATGCACAATTATAGCTGGAGACTTCACCACTCCTCTCAAGAAATGTTAGGAAAACCAGAGAGAAAATCAGTAAGGATATAGAAGAACACAACAATATCATCAACCAACAGGATGTCATATACATTACAGAAAACTCCACCCAACACCACCAGAACACATTCTTTTCAAGTTCCTATACAACAAATACCAAAAAATACCATACCCTGGACCATAAGACAAACCTCAATATATCTGAAATAATTGAAATAATTCAGGATATATACAACTACAATGGAATCAGTCTAGAAATCAATTGAGACTGATAACAGAAAAGTTCCCAAACACTTGGCCATTAAACAACATACTTCTAAATAACCCATTGGTCAAAGAGCAAATCTCAGAGGAAATTTCTAAATATGCATCAGTGAATGAAAGTGAAAATACAACCTATCCAAATTTTTAAGACACAGATAAAGCAGTGCTGCAAGGGAAATTTATAGCACTAACTGCTTGCATTAAAAAAAAAAAAAAAAGTAAAGTCTCTAAATAATAATCTAAACTTTCATCTAAGCAAATAGATGAAATATAAAAAGAACAAAACAAACTTTAAAACAAGCAGAAGGAATGGAACAAGCCCAAATCAATGAAATTGAAAAAACAAAAATTGAGACGAATCAACAAAGAGCTGATTCTTTGTAACGATCAATAAAATTAACAAACCTCGGTGGCGCCTGGGTGGCTCAGTCGTTAAGCGTCTGCCTTCGGCTCAGGTCATGATCCCGGAGTCCTGGGATCGAGCCCCGCATCGGGCTCCCTGCTCTGCGGGAAGCCTGCTTCTCCCTCTCCCACTCCCCCTGCTTGTGTTCTCTCTCTCGCTGTGTATCTCTCTCTGTCAAATAAATAAACAAAATCTTTAAAAAAAAAAAATAAATAAATAAAATAAAATAAAATAAAATTAACAAACCTCATACAATACTGTTACAAAGAAGAGAGGGAAGACAGAAATTAGCAATATCAACAATGAAACGGGATATCACTACAGACCCTTGAATATTAAAAGCACAAGGAAAAAATAAAAACAACCCTACATAGATTGGACAACTAAGATGAAGTGAACTAATTCCTTAAAAAAAAAAAAAAAGTTGTCACCCATTATGAAATAGATATTTTGAAAAGCTCTATAACTACTAAAGAAATTAGATTCATAATTTAAAAAATCCTGAAAAATAAATTTCCAGGTCCAGATAATTTCCCCAAAGAATTCTACCAAAATGTTAACACTAATTCTACTCAATCTTTTGCAAACAACAGAATTGAGAACACTTCCCAATTCACTTTATGAGTGAATATTATCTTAATACCCAAATCAGCCAAAGAAGAAAAGAAGAAAACTATGGACCAATATCCCTCCTTAATATAGATGCAAAAGCCTCTAACAGAACATTATCAAATAGATTTCAGCAATCCATAAAAATAATTACATACAATGTCACATGAGGTTTATCCCAGGGATACAAGGATAGTTCAATATCTGAAAAACAATCATTGTAATCCACCCACCACATTATTGGGGTAAAGAAAAAATAAAAAGACCATATTAACTGAGGCAGAAAAAGTATTTGATAATATTCAACACCTATTCATGAAAAAAAATAGAAAATGAGAATAGCCAGGAATTTCTTCAACTTGATAAAAAATATCAACAATCCTATAGTTAACAGCATACTTAATGATGAAAGACTAAATGCCACCAAACTGCTTCCCACAGTGGTTCCATCATTCATCATCATTTCCCCATTCATCATTGTCAACACTTATTTTCCACTTTTTGTTTTTTCTACTTTTTACTAGTCATTTTCTATTTTTTTACTACTCATCAAAAAGTGCTATCTTGTGGTTTTGATTTTCATTTACTTAATGGCTAATGATGTTGAGCAGCTTTTCATATTCTTATTAATCCTTTGTATATCCTCTTTGGAGAAATGTCTATTCAAGTTCTTTGTCTATATTCAGCTGAATTTTTTGTTGTTATCGTTGAGTTATTTAGGTACAAAAAGGAATGAAGCACTGATACATGCTACAACATGGATGGACCTCAAAAATGCACGCTAAGTAAAAGAAGAAAGGCACAAAAGGTCATGCAGTATATAATTCCATTTATATGAAATATCCAGAAGAAGTAAATCCATAGTGACTAGAAGAGTTTAGTGGTTACTAGAGGCTGGAGTCTTCTTTTGAGGTGATAAGAATGTTTTGGCATTTGATAAAGGTGACTTTACAACATTGTAGATGTACTAACTACCACAGTCTTACATATTTTAAATGCCTAATTACATGTTATATAAGTTTCACCTCAATTTTAAAAAGTGGAAAAAAATAGTAGTAGCTAAACTTGAGAGGTGGCAGAGACTGAAAGGGAGTATCAGAAGGGCTTTTTGGGTGTCAGTGAATGCTCCGTTTCTTAGATTGGGTAACTGATTTTCAGAGGAGACAATTTCTGAAATGCTCTATATTAATGATAGGTATACTTTTACATAAATGTCATACTTTAAAAGTCCATTGAAAAAAGAAAATATTCCAAGAAAGTTGTGACTACTTTCATTTTTTAAATATTGAAATACCATTGTAGAGCCTCATACTACCAGTAAATGTAGCACAGAAATTCTGATATAATTCCTAAACTCTCACCATTGCATTGCTCTAGAGCTCAAAACAGATTCCTGTGGCTATGTTATCATCTGTAAATTTTATACTGAGTATTCTTGTTAGGATGGTACTCAAAAACTAAAGTAGTTTTGTTTTTACAATTTTCAAGTTACTAGTAAGTTTTGCCTATGAAAAATATTGTATGAAGATACTTCCAAGTGTAGGTGAACACCAAGTATTATGGATGTTAAAAAGAAGAATATTAATTGATCTTAAGATAACTTAAACTAGAATATTGACTGGTGAATTTAATGTACTAATTGATCTTTTATCCATTGTTTAAACAGAGTTAGAGAATGTTAAATTTCTTTCCATAATGGATTATCACCTGGCCTCAAATGCCTTAAAATTTTCTGGTAGTTCAATTATTCTATTATTTTTGTTTAGTTTTTAGGGAACAGAATTGAACAGTTTAGCGAATTAAAAATCTAAATGCAAAAAAATATCTCCCCAAAAGTACACCACCACTCTTCTGATTGAGCACTCTACTTTCTCATTAATGCAGTTGTTTAGATGAAAGTTCTATTGTATTAGCAGAATCCTCTTTGTTTCCTTTTTGTCGATTCCCACAACCCTATCTTAGTTGGTAATTTCTCTTTTTCCCCTAAGGCTGCTCAGAAAAAAGTAAGAACAGCTGACAACTTTCTTGAATTATTTGTATTAAATCCATCTTTTCGCATTTTATCTGTCATGTATCTGCCTGAAGGAATGCAATTGCAGCTCTCTTGAAATGCTCTGCCTTAAGCCAGCATTTTTGTGTGTGATGAGGGGAGCGTACCCCAAGAAAAGTGATAGTTACTAAGTCTCTAATTTTTGTGCTTATACAATCAGATTGTGGGACACACACAAACACATACTCATGCAGAGGTGTAATGTATACACGTGTGTCTGTGACTACAAAATCTATCATCTGTTTTTAGGAATATCTGTACTTTTAATATGGTATAGAAGCTCTTGTAGATTTCTACAGTGTTCTTGACTTTGTATAAATGTTCTTACCTGTGTTACCCACAAATACTACCCACAAAGATTTGCGTGTGGATTTTAAGCTATTAAATACCATGTCAATATTATGATAAATAATTCACATGTAAGACTAAAAATGTTTTAGTAGTATACAAACAAGATTGCACAAGTAGGTCAATTTTACCTGGAATTGTAGCAATAAAAACTGTTCATCCTATATGCAAGAGTACAATCATTTGGATTTTCAAGGACTCAGCAATCTAAATCCTTGAGGACAGAGATTTTTTTTTTTTTCTTTTACTTACCAGCATATTCCAAGAACTTGGAACAAAGCTTGGAACATATTTGTTCAATGAATAAGTGAATACACATAAGAGTTGAAGCAAGTATGAAGTGAAAATTGTTTTTATCATTAAGTTATAAGTTTATATTTTACTACTCCTATACACAAATAAAAATAAATAAAACATAATATTAAAGGGAATTCTAAACAATGTTGATTCAATTATATATAAATATACATGTAATTCGTTTATACGATTACACTTTTAAATTTAAATTATATATTATAAATATGTAATTGATTGATTTTGTAAAAATACCACTGGTGTTTAATGCCCATGTCTCATTGTTAACTCTTGAAAGAGTCTTGAAAATCTTTAACATCCAGTAAGTAGATGGCTCAAAGATAGGATCCAAGTGTACAAATTAGTCCCATCTTTACTTCACTTAGGGCCACACAAATATGCCTGGGTTCTTCAGTCTGAGATATAAAAACTGGGGTGGGAGTTTCTATAACCTGTTTATATCACCAATGAAATTTAGATAGGTAAAAGAAGGATCAAAGACAAAGAAACCAAATTATATTTAAGTGAAAACTATATATATCTAATGTTTTCTCACATGTAGCTATAATTGAATTCCAACACTGTAAGAGAAAACAGATGTGTTTTATTTTATGCTTTTATTTAATCTTCAGATCCCTCAATAGAGTGATTTTCATAGTGAATTTTATTCATGGAAAACATACATATAAAATTCAGTATCTATGAATGACTCACTCCATTTGTTCAGCCATATTAACTGAAGACAGCACCAAGAACAGTATTACCCACAGTAGATTTACTGTCAGTTCAATTTAATAAAAGTGTTATGAAACTTTAAACATTCTCCTGGATGTTTAAATACTTGACATGGTTCATCCCCGCTAGAAGTTACAATATTGTGAGGAAACAAAAAATGGATACAAAACAAATAGTTGACATTGTTCCTCCCTGCAAGAAGTTACAGTCTTTGGACAAAGATGACATGTTAGGCACTTCTAAATTAGGGAATAATGCAAAAATACAGGAAGAAAGTGCTAAATTGAATATAATGAAATGCTAAAAGAAATCACATAATCCAAAGAACTGCTACAAGGAATGTAAATGCTGCCTCTTGTTATGGGAGGAAGCTTCCTGAAGGAGGTAGAAAACTCTGATGAGTTTTAAAGAGGTTGAAGAATGGAGACAGAGCTGTAAATCCTGTGCCAAGGGAGAAGATGAGTATTTTTAAGCTGTGAGAAACAATCTTTTCAAACAAACTTACTTTTTGAAACCCGATTAATTAGCAGTCCCTGTTGAGACTCCTATCTCCACAAACACTGACTTATCTGCTCAAACACTGACTGCAATCCACCCTGGAAAACCAAGTCCTCAACTACCCAACCTTGCTCAGTCATTCATTGGCAGTGTTATCAGCAAAATGAGATTTCAGTTTGTAATGGCTGAAGCAAAACTTAAAACAGTTAACAGCTGGGGACTATCAGCTAACCCCTCCCTTCTCTCAGCTGTCTTAATATAAATATTAAATATTTCCATAAATTTTAATAATCCTTTATTTGTAAACAAAAAAGCCATCCATTAAATACATATTTCAATAACAGTAAAAAATCCTTTCACTTTTCTTAAGTAATTCAGAATAACTCATCCTTCATTTTAGTTTATACATTCATCCTTTGAAGTCCTATTCTATTATTCTTTTATTCATTCTCTTTATTTTATTTTTTGTAAGATTTTATTTATTTATTTGACAGAGAAAGAGACAGCGAGAGAGGGAACACAAGTAGGGGGAGTGGGAGAAGGAGAAGCAGGCTTCCCGCCCAGCAGGTAGCCCGATGCGGGGCTCGATCCCAAATGACCTGAGCAGAAGGCAGACGCTTAATGACTGAAATACCCAGGTGCCCCTATTCTCTTTCTTTAAAAGTGCAACTATTTTAGATTAATAAAAACAAAGAAGAGGTGACTGAGAAAAAAAAATCTTGGAGCACCTAGATGGCTCAGTTGGTTAAGGGTCCACCTCTTTTTTTTTTTTTAAAGATTTTATTTATTTATTTATTTATTTATTTATTTATTTATTTATTTTTAAAGATTTTATTTATTTATTTGAGAGAGAGAATGAGAGAGAGAGAGCACGAGAGGGGGGAGGGTCAGAGGGAGAAGCAGACTCCCTGCCGAGCAGGGAGCCCGATGCGGGACTCGATCCCGGGACTCCAGGATCATGACCTGAGCCGAAGGCAGTCGCCTAACCAACTGAGCCACCCAGGCGCCCAAGATTTTATTTATTTATTTGAGAGAGAGAGAATGAGAGACAGACAGCACAAGAGGGAAGAGGGCAGAGGGAGAAGCAGACTCCCTGCCGAGCAGGGAGCCCGATGCGGGACTCGATCCCGGGACTCCAGGATCATGACCTGAGCCGAAGGCAGTCGCTTAACCAACTGAGCCACCCAGGCGCCCAAGGGTCTGCCTCTTGATTTTGGCTCAGGGTTGTGAGATGGAGCCCTGAATGGGGCTCTGTACTGGGCATGGAGCCTGCTTAAGATTCTCTCTCCCTCTCCCTCTGCTCCTCCACACCCACTCACTCACTTTCTCTCTCTCCCCTCTCCCTAAAAAAAAAAAAAAAAAAAAGCCATCTAGCATACTCAAAAAAAAAAAAAAAATTGATGCATGTAAGATTCTTTGAGCAGTGCACTGCCTTTAATTGTAGAAAAAAGTGAAACTATTTTAAGAATAATTACGTCAATCACCAGGGAAGAAAACATGATCAAAATTGACATATATGTGAGTGATGGTTGTAACAAAGTTTTCCATTTTTTCTATTGGGAATGTCATCGCAAATTGGCATGATCATTTCAAGAAAGCTCAGAAACTCAACAGTATCTTCAAAGGTAAGCATGTTGTTAACATTGACTCTTCTATTTTCTATGAATGGGCAATAATATTCTCCATAAAACTAGCCCTTGGAAATTAAGTATCTTTTATTGAAAACATACAAATCTGGGCACCTGGGTGGCTCAGTTGGTTAAGCGACTGCCTTCGGCTCAGGTCATTATCCTGGAGTCCCGGGATCGAGTCCCGCATCGGGCTCCCCGCTCAGCGGGGAGTCTGCTTCTCCCTCTGACCCTCCCCCCCCATGTGCTCTCTCTCTCAAATAAATAAATAAAATCTTTAAAAAAAAGAGTTTTAAAAAAAAGAAAACATACAAATCTGTCAAAATTCTATGCTTTTCATTAAGAACACTGCTAATCAAACAGGATCACCACACCCCCCTACCAGCCTTCATAAATATGCCACTAAACCAATTGAGAGATGTTAAATTTAACCTCTGATAAAGTATCACAAGGACTACTAAAAAAGGAATTGATTTACTTACAAGGAAATACAGGGAATGTACTACGTTTTGGACATTAGCATGTTGAATACTATTTTGAAACAATTTAAGAAATAAAATATATGAAAAATTCCACTGGAATATTTATAAATAAAAATTCAAAGGGGAATTCCTTGCTGTGAGTCACAGTTACATGCAAACTATATTACTCAAAGTTTCCTTCATGAACCCTATTTAGGGAAAATTACATAATAGAATAGGCAGTAATATAAGATACCAGTACACAATAGGATTGGGAAAAAGTTTGAAAAGCAAACATTTTTATATACGTAGAGTTCAAAGAATTGTTAATGTGTTATCTGTAGGTACCATGCAAGCCACTCTAAGGAAAAGAACACTGGTTCTGTTCCTAAACTGTCATTTCTCATTGTTCTATTTGTATATATTTGTGCCAAATCACACTTTATATATTAGTGATGCTTTAGAGTAGGTCTTGGTATCTGGTAAACCCTTCTTCAAGATCATCATGTTTTCATATGAATTCTGCAATTAGTTTTTCAATTTCCAAAAAAGACTGGCTTAAATTTTGATTGAGATTTTATTGAATTTATAGGTAATAATATTGGGGAGAATCAGTATCTTTATATCTTGTAGGTTTTTTAACTCAAGAACATAGCATCTCATATAAATTGTATTATTTTCTTCAATTTATAGTTTTACACTCATGTCCTGTAAATTTAATATTTATTCCTTAGCATTTGGATTTTCTTATTCCAAACGGTATCCCCACAGACTGGAAGAAAACTATCTGCAACACATACAACTAATAATAGTTATATTTTATGGTATATATAAAAAAACTCCTATAAATCAATAACTAAAAAGTAGCTGAGCCACTGGGGGAAAAATGGGCAAGTTATTCAAACAAGAAATATTTTTTAAAAAATATTTTAAATATCCCAATAAGCATATGAAAAGGTATTCACCCTCATTAGTCTTAATATAAATAAAAATTAAAATTAAAACCCAAAAGAGATATGACTACACATTTGCCAGGATGAGTAAAGTCAGGAAGATACATGGTGGCAAATATTTGCAAGGTTATAGAGTAATGAGAACTGAAATACACTGCTAGTCAGAGTATAAATTTGTACAACCACTTCAGAGAATTACCTGGCCTAACATACTAAGTTGAATTTATACATATGGTTTGTTAGCATCTCACTTCCCATTGGCAAAGAACCCATCATTATGCTCAGGCACACAAACGTTACTAAACTAATTCTAAAATTCCATATTTTAGGGTTTATCTCCTGAGACCTTCCCCATACCTATCCCATATCATGTAGAATCCAGTTAGGACACAAACCACACCAGTAATCTGAATATGAAAAAATTCCTACAAAACACAATATTAATTATGAATGGGGGATAGCCTACTAAGGGAGAATAAAAGAGAATTTTGGAGAAGAGCCTAGGCCTGAGAAAGCATGGGCAAGGAAGCAGCAAAGAAGGAAAGGGGCTCCCTCCCCAAGGCTAAGATTCAAGCCTTCTTGGACAGGGTGTGGCTACAGCCCATTGATGCTGGAGAAAGTTACTGAGCTGCCAAGGCAAGTTAGTCCACAGAGGGGCCAAGTGGGGCCAAGGTTGACAAGTAAGAAACCAATTAGATGGTGAAGATGGTGTCCAGGTTGTCCCCTGTTAGAACTGGCCCACAGGGACTAAATAAAGCCTGATGAGCAGGAAGCTTCCTGCCAGACTGCTGGTTGGCTGAGGCTGGTGAGCAGGAAATCACAGGACAGGATTGCTGGAGGACAAGCACTCCCCTTGTAGGCACGCTGCTGGCTCAAAGGCTGGCTTGGTATACACTGCCAGAGCTTGAAGGGAAAAAGTACACCAGAACCAGGAGAATCCCCTTCCTCCTACAGGATCCCTCCAGCACTCTTACTGACTAGGCTTAACATCTCAGCTGGCCAAAAAGAGATGGTCACTGAGTCCAGCTCCAGTACCACAAAGCAAGGCAAGTAAGAGTGGATTGGGACAAAAAATTAATCCCTGGCACCAAAAAAAAAAAAAAAAAAAAAAAAAAGAATTAGGTTACTTACCATAAGAATTTCAGAAATAAATTAATAAAATTAGAAGAAACTAAGTAAACATGTATGGATGTCGATTTTGAGAAGTGCAGGCTACTGATGATCACATAGGACATGCTTAAAAATACTTAGAGATGGATTGATTCATCTTAATAGCACTATGAAACAGCACAAAAAGGAAGGGTCAGAGAGAATGGTGACAGACCAGTAAAAGACAATGCAACAGAAGTGAGGGAGCAATAAATCTTGAAAGGAAAGGGACAGTAAAAGTGTCAAAAACTCTAAAGACAACAAGGAGAATGAGGACTGAAGAAATGCTTCTGGTTTTGAACAGATATAAATCACTGAGGTCTCCCCAGTGTTAGCTGTGAATTCTGGCCAGATTTCAGGTGATTAAGAAAGAAATGATTGGATGCTCGGCACAGTGAAAAATGGGAGATGGCATGAAATTAGCATTTAGCATGCACCTCTTAGATCAGATGCTGTACAGACACTTTATGTACAATATATTTTTAAATCTCCTCAGTATCCTATAATAATAATTATTATTTCCATTTTATAGTTGAGAAAACTGAGGCTAAGAGCAATTAAGGAAATTGCTAAAGGTTTTGAAGTTCATATGTAACAGAACCAGGACTTAAATCCAAATTGATTAAATACCTGCCAGAGGGGATAAATGAGTCAAATGAAAGTAAGGCTCATTTTTAACATGTATCTGTCTGTGACTATTTGATTTGCAAGGGATGGATTTCATAAGAAAGATAATGAAGCTTCTAGGAGATGAAATGTATATTCTTATGATAAAAATATTAGTCTAAATAGTAAAAGATGAGCCTAGAGGTTATGGCAGATTACACACAACAGAAAGAAAGTAATTTATGTTCATTAAAATAAAAACTTTGGTGTTTGCTGAGTATGTATTGGTCTATCTCTTACTATCTGTATAATATTAGGCAAATTACAAATCTGTGTCTCAGTCTCCCCATCTATACATTTATTTAATTTCAAAATTATAAAATTAAATAAATAAATTAAATAAATTAATATACATTTACAAATGACTGTCACATAGAAAGTGCTATATATATTTGTTTTGTTATAACACAGAGACACAAGGATATATCATACACTCTTTCCTCATTTTCTTGCAAGGTTGGTACAATGAAGCTATTTTGAGAATATGTTCAAAGAGACAATTTATAATTATTATTGCTGAGTAAATTAGGGAATAGAAGAATCATAACACTCTCTAGGCCAGATTAAATGAAGAAACAAGATTTTTTAACTTCTAAGTATATTCTACTCTTGTCTTAGCATTCTTGCCAATAAATTAAAACAGTACAACCTCACTTTCTTCATCAATAGTCCCCTGGCCCTCATTCAAAGCTGGGTTAGCACTCTTCTATGACATTCATCAAAAACAGCTTTATATCATTTAGCTATTGCTGCGTAACAAATGGTCTCCAAACCTAACAACAATAAACACACACATTTTTTTTTTATTTTGTGGATCAGGAATCAGAGTTTAGCTGAGTCCCCTGGCTCTGGGTAACTTACAAGTAGCATTGCTAGATTTGGCAGATAAAATATACCCAAATAAATTTTTATTTCAAATAAACAACAAATAATTTTTAATGTATGTCCCAAGTATTGCATACCTACAAAAAATTCATTGTTTATCTGAACCTCGAGTTTAACTGAGCTTTTTAAATGGCAACTCTATAAGACTTAAACCATCTCAAGGTTCAACAGGAAAGATGTTTTCTAGATCACTCACAAGATTATTCAAAGGATTTAATTCCTTGTGTAGTGTTGTTTGGAGGCCTTAGCTCCTCATGAGCTGTTGACTAGAGGCCTCTTTCAATTCCTTGCCATTAGACCTCTCCACAGAGCATCTCACAATACAGCAGCTGGCTTTTTTCAGAGCAAGTAAGCAGGAGAGCAAGAAAGAATTGCAGAAAGAGAGAAAGTACCAAGACAAAAGTCAGTCATTAGTAACATAATCACTGAAGTGACCCCTCATCACTTTTGCAATATTCTATTGGCTAGAAGCAATGAACTAGATCCAAACCACACTGAAGTGAAGGGTATTACACAGGGCATGAACCCCAGAAACTGGGGGATCCCAAGAGCCATGTTAGAAGCTGCCAACTACAACAATGGGTCTCCATCTCTAAACCCATCCCTTTCTTTCCTCATCTCCCACTCTATCCCCACTGTCTACACTGCTCCAGTCCCCATGGTTACCCCACTGACTCCTTGAACATGCCAAGAATATCCCTGTCATGGGGTTTTCTACTCATTTTCTTCTGTCCAAAATGTTCTTCAGCCATGCCAACTCCATCACTTCATTCATATCTTTTCTTAGATATATCCCTCTCAAGAAGCCCCACTCTAAGCACTCAATATAAAACAGCATCCCTCCTCACCTCTAAAATCTCAAGCACTACTCTTCTTGTTCTTATCTTATGCACAGCTGTACCACATTGTAGCATATCATTTACTTATCAATTCCCGTACTGTTTATTGTCTATCTCTGCTTGCAGTACAAGCTTCATCAAGGCAAGACTATTTGCTTTGTCAACCAATGTGTCTCTAATGCTTAGAAATGTTTGGCATAGGGAATGTATTTTATCAGAATAAACTGTTGAATAAATGATGAATAAATAAGTGATGTTGAATAAATGATGAACGCATAAATATTGCATTTCTTTTCTTGCCTTATGAGATTTCAAACACACTAAGGGTAAGCTCTGGACCTTTAATTATTTGTATTCCTCTTAATACTTAGCATGGTGACATGAAAATGACTATAACTACAAAATCTTTTTTAAGATGATCTTTGCATATTGACCTAAATTTGCAAGCATTGCAGAATCACTTCTTTTTGCCTGTAATGATCCTATTGACTTCAAAGTTAGTTTCTCAAAGTAGTTCTATAATGGGAAAATTTGGGCTATCAAGTGTTTTTGGCATATCAGCTGGAAAAAGCCAATTTAGAAAGCCATTATAAAATGAATGAATAGAATTTGAAATTCAAAGTCATGGTTTATGAATTCAATTATTTAGGAAAGGGAATCTTTTGATTTATGCTTCAGTTCTGGTATGTTATCTAATGGCAGTCTTTGGTTTTATCACACCACTTAGTTCAAGCACTACCTTGATTCAAATATATAACATTTTTTCCATTAGAAAAATAATAAGCTTTAGCTTGGAAAAGAAAAATCACCAACCAGAAGTAAGCTTAAACAAAATGAATATATTTTTCATAGATTATCTCTTCCTCTTTCCCCCCTCCCCTGCCCTGTCTCCCTCCCTTTCCCTTTCCCTCTGCCTTCCTCTTGGAAATCTGCTCATGTTACAATACAAACAGTTGAATCTAGCTGGTGCAAATGTTTTACTTCTAGTACCCTCCCTAAAATTTAACTGTGTCTTGCAGAAACCCTGTTTGATATCAGAATTTTGGTTTAGTGAGATTATTCTGTCTCCTCATTGCTTTTCCCTATTTCACCTTCTTCCTTATGACAACATATACATCCTAGTGATTTTATCTTCACCATGCCCTGCAGTCATATAATTTCAATAATTTTTATCTAACTCATTCAAGGATACCACTGATTATGAACTTAACTAATTTTTAAATGACATATATGTGGAAAGAATAGCAAAAACTAAAAATCCAATACAGATTGAAATAAGATGACATTTAATGGGGACATGAATATAAATGTCAAGTGCAAGCTGGTGAGGCATGACTTAACAGCATGATACATGGAACACAAAATGTAGGGAATTTAATTCTGTATATTAAATATGAGTCAAAATATTATGGAAATGATAAAAATATAGTTTAGGCCACTTTTAAGATTATAATGTATACAAGAAAAATAATCATCCCTCTTCTTTGGACTACTTAGACTGTATTTTAGCTAGTTTAGGCTTAGAGACCATACCTGTAAGAGCTGTTGACAAATATATAAGATTTAGACAAAGAAAGTGAGTTAATTTGTGTTTTTGAAATGACATAATTAAAAAATAGCTGACAAAATGGGAAATATTTATCTTGATAAAGGAACACTGGAAGGAACCAAAGAGCTCAAAAATACTTAAATCTTATTAACATGAGGAAAAAAAGTAATATATTCTAGGTTGGCCCAGACAATAAAAGTAGACTCAATAAATTCAGGTTACAGGAAAACAAATATAGCTTAGAACAATGATCAAGTTAGGTCCTTAACACTTCAGATTGAAAATCTGTGAGCTAAAGTTCCTATCAGTTGGTTTCATCCACTGATGTATTAATAAAAGTTTAGATGGTCATTTGCTTAGGGGCAAATTTCTAAGCTATGGTAAATGATTAGACAGTCCCATAAGAGCATTTCAACTCAAATATATTCTGATGCCATGATCTCATACTGAAAATTTAACTTTAGCCAAAACCCCACCTTCTAAGTTTTCCACTCCTCTGAGACCATGACATGCACACTTTTCCGATCATCATGGATTCCTTTTTCTCTGCACCACTGCCGTTCCCTCCCTTCATCAGCTTTTTGCAATATTCGCATGCTTCTCTACTCAGCCTGGGCTAGATGATCAGAAACATACACTTTATTCTCACTAACTATGCTAGAATATTTACCTGTTTTAATTTTATTTTCTTTTGTTCTTTCCAATACCAATGACCTGTACTCTAACTCCAACAATGCTGATAAAAAAAAAATTATGCTAAGAATAATGAAGATAGAATTTGTGAAAATATTTGGAGATTTTTTTTTTTTAAAGATTTTATTTATTTGACAGAGAGAGACACAGCAAGAGAGGGAACACAAGCAGGGGGAGTGGGAGAGGGAGAAGCAGACTCCCCGCTGAGCAGGGAGCCCAATGCAGGACTTGATCCCAGGACCCTGGGATCATGACCTGAGCCGAAGGCAGACGCTTAACGACTGAGCCACCCAGGCGCCCCAATATTTGGAGATTTTTAAAGACCACACGATTTTCCTCCATACTATGGTTGCAAACCATGTCTCGGACAAAGTTCAGTAAGGCTTTTATAAAGTTGTTTTTACTTCAAAATAAAAATAACTTTCTAAGTAACCTTGTGCAAAGTTCAGCCCTTTACAACATAACTCTTGAGCTTCTACCCTCAAGGGGGAGGACAGGTGGAAGGAATTTGATTGGATGCGGCAGCTTGATGCTGCCAGCAGAGTTCCTACCCTCCAAAGTAACTGGTCCACTCTAGTCTATATTCCATTTAGGCCACAATCACACTTTTCCTAGAGCTATGCCAACTCCTAAGACTCCTAAATATATTTATTGGATAGGGCAAAAACAATAAATGTGTGCAGTTCACATTTTACAAAAGCCAGAAAGTGGTCTAATCCTGTTTGTTCCTTAGGCTCATTGCTTTGGTTTTTAATCACCAGAAATTTTCTGTAATTCATACATATATTTTAAAAATATCTTATGCAGATGTGTGATAATTTGAAACTGTTCTGTTATTAAATACTCCCTGGCAGTAAGTAAGAGGGGAAAATTATTTTACATTTTCTGGCCCTACCCAGTTTATTACCATGAATTCTTTGACCAGAGACTTTTTTTTTTTTTTAAAGATTTTATTTATTTATTTGACAGAGAGAGACACAGCGAGAGAGGGAACACAAGCAGGGGGAGTGGGAGAGGGAGAAGCAGGCTTCCCGCGGAGCAGGGAGCCGAATGCGGGGCTCGATCCCAGGACCCTGGGATCATGACCTGAGCCGAAGGCAGACGCTTAACGACTGAGCCACCCAGGCGCCCCTGACCAGAGACTTTTAAATGAGGAAAGCCTTTTATCTTCTCTCTTCTGCATCAATCCTGCCAGTCTTTAGACCCTGGTAAATCTACTCGCTCCTATATCTTGCCTGCTTTGGGCTTCTGAGCTCTGAAAAATGTGCTATTATAATGATACCAAATGTCTCCAATCACTCTAACATATTTTTACACCAAATAATCTCTAATTCTTCTCCCTGCTCTTAGTGAATATTAGTTTGCATACCCCACAGTTATTGATTTCTTGCTAATTCTGCATTGCTGTCATTCATGTAACAAATGTGTGTTCTCTTCCTATCAATCCCACCCACTCAAACTTACCTTAAGAAAACAAGGCTGTATTCAGATAAGACTTCCTTCAGCTGCTCTCGAAGCAACACGCATCTACATCTCTCTCCTCCTTTCCCTCCTACAAAACAAAACACATTCACTTTTTAAATTCTTCAGACTTCAAGGATTTTCTTCTGGCATTGTTCTATTATCCTATTTTATTATAAGTCCCTGGATCCTGTCCCTGAATTTTAAAAAACAGGTCAAGTCTTACTCATGTTCAAATACACTTTCTCTTGGTCCTTTTTTTTTTAAGATTTATTTGAGAGAGAGAGAGAGAGGAAAAAAGCAAGCATGGGGGGGCGCGTGGAAGGGCAGAGGGAGAGAGAGCATCCAAGCAGACTCCCTGCTAAGCCACCAAGACCCTGAGATCATGACCTGAGCTGAAATCAAGAGTCAGACACCTAACAACTGAGCCACCCAGGCACCCCAGTCTTGGTCCTTTTTATTTTCTTCTTTATGCTTCTTCCCTGCGCAGTTACAGAGTAGGAAAATGTGTATTTTTTGACTCCTGTTTAGTGCAATAATATAAGGAGCACAAGCTATATTGTTAAATTGTCTGTTCAATATTAACTCTAACACATATGTGTTCCTAAATACTTTAAATCATTGAACTGCCTTTTTACTTGTGAGATAGTAATAATATTTTGAAAATTAAATCAATATATATAAGAATCTTAAAACATTTGGAACATATTAAGGCTAATATTGTGTTAGCCACCATTAACTTTATTAGCACTGTTTTTAATGTTTTTTTAATTAAATCTTCTAACAGAAGTTAGTATGTATAATTGTAAATATTAGCCTTTTCTTTCTAAAATCTAAATTCTAGGGAGAAATTCAGACAATGAGAAGTTTGGCTTTTTATCATACTTATTTCATCTTTAAAAAATATAATTCCTGATTATATAAAAGAAATATGTTAATTCTATAAAGCAAAATTCTATTTTGTGTGGCTAAAGTAATGGATATTATTTGAACATTGTTAAAGAATTTCCATTTAGGAAACAGGAGCAAAATATCAAAGAGCTCTTCGCTTTCTAGACATGTATCTCTTCATAGTTTTAATGTTTCTCTAGATCCCCCAAAATAATTTAAACTATAGCTAGGTAAGTTCATGGAAAGCAGAAAGTGGGTTCTCTAAGTATTTAAAATTTACACAACAAATGAAATCATTTTTTTCATAACATATAAAGGAAAAATCCAAAACCTAAATACACATAGACACATACATAAGCATATGTAAATATGTTTTCTTCTTCCATTTCATTTAGAAAATACAATAACTGAGTTATACTTTCAAAATTATTTTAAAATGCATTAAAATTAAGAAACATCTATAACAAAATTAAGAAATAATAAATGAACGTGCATATTTTCATATTGTTTACATTCAGTTTTTAGTAATTTTATAAGGCCATTTTAATCTTTGAAATCTAAGTGATTTAGCTGCACTGTAAATTTTTCCCCATGTGTTTTTTGTTAATATTTTCATTTCTAATTTTGTTTCTAATCCTTTTACATTAAAAAAAAAACACTTGTTTAAGTTATACTGATTTTCTGAAATGTGTTCACGTGTATATTTTTTCCCTGTATTTCAATTAGATACTGTCATTTTATATAGTCCCTTTTTAGGTTTTCCCACCATTTTTTTCCTCATTTTACCTTATATTTTTACTCCACATTTCCTTTTGAAATCTTTTTTTTTTTTCTTCTTGAAGTAATTTTGGAATTTTAAATATTAATGTTCTAAATGTAATACTGTATTTTTTGGGGGGAGAGATTGAGAGAGAGCATGAGAGGGGAAGGGAGGGGGGCAAAAGGGAGGGAAAGAATCTCAAGCAGATTCCCCACTGAGCTTGGAGCCCAACAGGGCTCAATCTCAGGACCCTGAGATCATGACCTGAGTCATGACGCTTAACCAACTGTGCCACCAAGGTGCCGCTATAATACTAAGTTTTACTGTACATATTATTTGAGAATATTACTTCACAGTTATTCCTAAATGATTCTGCAGAGTTGAAAGCTATATTCTGTTAATACAATGTATTGGTAACATTCCATTTCCTCATGGCTTCATTTGTTCTCACTGCACAGTCTGCTGTCTGTCTGTAATTGTCAACTCTATGTACTTAATTGTACTTAACCTGCCTTTTCTCCCTACTCTGATAGTGTGTGTGTGTCTTTGTGTGATCTGAAGTTCCACTATTGAGTGTTTGAGTTTAGGTATGTGTTACTTTTTATAGTCCTTCCTCAGATTTTTTTTTTTCCTGAATCTGAGGATTCAAGTTTTTATTACTTCTAGAATATTCTCAACCATGCTGTTGTTTTTTTTTTTTAATTTTTTTATTGTTATGTTAATCCCCATACATTACATCATTAGTTTTAGATATAGTGTTCCATGATTCATTGTTTGTGCATAACACCCAGTGCTCCATGCAGAACGTGCCCTCCTCAATACCCATCACCAGGCTAACCCATCCTCCCACCCCCCTCCCCTCTAGAACCCTCAGTTTGTTTTTCAGAGTCCATCGTCTCTCATGGTTCTTCTCCCCCTCCGACTTCCCCCCCTTCATTCTTCCCCTCCTGCTACATTCTTCTTCTTCTTTTTTTCTTTCTTAACATATATTGCATTATTTGTTTCAGAGGTACAGATCTGAGATTCAACAGTCTTGCACAATTCACAGCGCTTACCAGAACACATACCCTCCCCAGTGTCCATCACCCAGTCACCCGATCCCTCCCACCCCACCCCCCACTCCAGCAACCCTCAGTTTGTTTCCTGAGATTAAGAATTCCTCATATCAGTGAGGTCATATGATACATGTCTTTCTCTGTTTGACTTATTTCGCTCAGCATAATACCTTCCAGTTCCATCCACATCGTTGCAAATGGCAAGATCTTATTCCTTTTGATGGCTGCATAATATTCCATTGTATATATATACCACTTCTCTTTATCCATTCATCTGTTGATGGACATCTTGGCTCTTTCCACAGTTTGGCTATTGTGGACATTGCTGCTATAAACATCGGAGTGCACGTAGCCTTTCGGGTCCCTACTTTTGTATCTTTGGGGTAAATACCCAGTAGTGCAATTGCTGGATCATATGGTAGCTCTATTTTCAACTTTTTGAGGAACCTCCATACTGTTTTCCAGAGTGGCTGCACCAGCTTGCATTCCCACCAACAGTGTAGGAGGGTTCCCCTTTCTCCGCATCCCCGCCAACATCTGTCATTTCCTGACTTGTTAATTTTAGCCATTCTGACTGGTGTGAGGTGGTATCTCATTGAGGTTTTGATTTGGATTTCCCTGATGCCGAGCGATATTGAACACTTTTTCATGTGTCTGTTGGCCGTTTGGATGTCTTCTTTGGAAAAATGTCTGTTCATGTCTTCTGCCCATTTCTTGATGGGATTCTTTGTTCTTTTGGTGTTGAGTTTGATGAGTTCTTTATAGATTTTGGATACTAGCCCTTTATCTGATATGTCATTTGCAAATATCTTCTCCCATTCTGTCAGTTGTCTTTTGGTTTTGTTGACTGTTTCCTTTGCTTTGCAAAAGCTTTTTATCTTGATGAAGTCCCAATAGTTCATTTTTGCCCTTGCTTCCCTTGCCTTTGGCGATGTTTCTAGGAAGAAGTTGCTGCGGCTGAGGTCGAAGAGGTTGCTGCCTGTGTTCTCCTTTAGGATTTTGATGGACTCCTGTCTCACATTGAGGTCTTTCAACCATTTGGAGTCTATTTTTGTGTGTGGTGTAAGGAAATGGTCCAGTTTCATTCTTCTGCATGTGGCTGTCCAATTTTCCCAACACCATTTGTTGAAGAGACTGTCTTTTTTCCATTGGACATTCTTTCCTGCTTTGTCAAAGATGAGTTGACCATAGAGTTGAGGGTCCATTTCTGGGCTCTCTATTCTGTTCCATTGATCTATGTGTCTGTTTTTGTGCCAGTACCATACTGTCTTGATGATGACAGCTTTGTAGTAGAGCTGGAAGTCTGGAATTGTGATGCCGCCAGCTTTGCTTTTCTTTTTCAACATTCCTCTGGCTATGCGGGGTCTTTTCTGGTTCCATACAAATTTTAGGATTATTTGTTCCATTTCTTTGAAGAAAGTGGATGGTATTTTGATGGGGATTGCATTGAATGTGTAGATTGCTCTAGGTAGGATTGATATCTTCACAATATTTGTTCTTCCAATCCATGAGCATGGAACGTTTTTCCATTTCTTTGTGTCTTCCTCAATTTCTTTCATGAGTATTTTATAGTTTTCTGAGTACAGATCCTTTGCCTCTTTGGTTAGATTTATTCCTAGGTATCTTATGGTTTTGGGTGCAATTGTAAATGGGATCGACTCCTTAATTTCTCTTTCTTCTGACTTGTTGTTGGTGTATAGGAATGCCACTGACTTCTGTGCATTGATTTTATATCCTGCCACTTTACTGAATTCCTGTATGAGTTCTAGCAGTTTTGGGGTGGAGTCTTTGGGATTTTCCACATAAAGTATCATATCATCTGCAAAGAGTGAGAGTTTGACTTCTTCTTTGCCAATTTGGATGCCTTTGATTTCTTTTTGTTGTCTGATTGCTGTGGCTAGGACTTCCAATACTATGTTGAATAGCAGTGGTGATAGTGGACATCCCTGCCGCGTTCCTGACCTTAGGGGGAAAGCTCTCAGTTTTTCCCCATTGAAAATGATATTCGCTGTGGGTTTTTCATAGATGGCTTTTATGATATTTAGGTATGTACCCTCTATGCCTATACTCTGAAGAGTTTTGATCAAGAAAGGATGCTGTACTTTGTCAAATGCTTTTTCTGCATCTATTGAGAGGATCATATGATTCTTGTTCTTTCTTTTGTTAATGTATTGTATCACGTTGATTGATTTGCGGATGTTGAACCAACCTTGCAGCCCAGGGATAAATCCCACTTGGTCGTGGTGAATAATCCTTTTAATGTACTGTTGGATCCATTTGGCTAGTATTTTGGTGAGAATTTTTGCATCCATGTTCATCAGGGATATTGGTCTGTAATTCTCCTTTTTGATGGGGTCTTTGTCTGGTTTTGGGATCAAGGTAATGCTGGCCTCATAAAATGAGTTTGGAAGTTTTCCTTCCATTTCTATTTTTTGGAACAGTTTCAGAAGGATAGGTATTAATTCTTCTTGAAATGTTTGGTAGAATTCCCCTGGGAAGCCATCTGGCCCTGGGCTTTTGTGTTTTGGGAGATTTTTGATGACTGCTTCTATTTCCTTAGTGGTTATAGGTCTGTTCAGGTGTTCTATTTCTTCCTGGTTCAGTTTTGGTAGTTGATACATCTCTAGGAATGCATCCATTACTTCCAGGTTATCTAATTTGCTGGCATAGAGTTGCTCATAATATGTTCTTATAATTGTTTGTATTTCTTTGGTGTTGGTTGTGATCTCTCCTCTTTCATTCATGATTTTGTTGATTTGGGTCATTTCTCTTTTCTTTTTGATAAGTCTGGCCAGGGGCTTATCAATCTTGTTAATTCTTTCAAAGAACCAGCTCCTAGTTTCGTTGATCTGTTCTCCTGTTCTTTTGGTTTCTATTTCATTGATTTCTGCTCTGATCTTTATTATTTCTCTTCTCCTGCTGGGTTTAGGCTTTATTTGCTGTTCTTTCTCCAGCTCCTTTAGGTGTAGGGTTAGGTTGTGTACTTGAGACCTTTCTTGTTTCTTGAGAAAGGCTTGTATTGCTATATACTTTCCTCTTAGGACTGCCTTTGCTGTATCCCAAAGATTTTGAATAGTTGTGTTTTCATTTTCATTGGTTTCCATGAATTTTTTTAATTCTTCTTTAATTTCCTGGTTGACCCATTCATTCTTTAGTAGGATGCTCTTTAGCCTCCATGTATTTGAGTTCTTTCCAACTTTCCTCTTGTGATTGAGTTCTAGTTTCAAAGCATTGTGGTCTGAAAATAGGCAGGGGATGATCCCAGTCTTCTGGTACCGGTTGAGACCTGATTTATGACCTAGGATGTGATCTATTCTGGAGAATGTTCCATGGGCACTAGAGAAGAATGTGTATTCCGTTGCTTTGGGATGGAATGTTCTGAATATGTCTGTGAAGTCCATTTGGTTCAGTGTGTCATTTAAAGTCTTTATTTCCTTGTTGATCTTTTGCTTAGACGATCTGTCCATTTCAGTGAGGGGGGTGTTAAAGTCCCCCACTATTATTGTATTGTTGTCGATGTGTTTCTTTGCTTTTGTTATTAATTGCCTTATATAATTGGCTGCTCCCATGTTAGGGGCATAGATATTTACAATTGTTAGATCTTCTTGTTGGATAGACCCTTTAAGTATGATATAGTGTCCTTCCTCATCTTTTATTACAGTCTTTGGTTTAAAATCTAATTTGTCTGATATAAGGATTGCCACCCCAGCTTTCTTTTGGTGTCCATTAGCATGGTAAATGGTTTTCCACCCCCTCACTTTCAATCTGGGGGTGTCTTTGGGTCTAAAATGAGTCTCTTGCAGACAGCATATCGATGGGTCTTGTTTTTTAATCCAATCTGATAGCCTGTGTCTTTTGATTGGGGCATTTAGCCCATTTACATTCAGGGTAACTATTGAAAGATAGGAATTCAGTGCCATTGTATTGCCTGTAAAGTGACTGTTACTGTATATTGTTTGTGTTCCTTTCTGGTCTATGTTGCTTTTAGGCTCTCTCTTTGCTTAGAGGACCCCTTTCAATATTTCTTGTAGGGCTGGTTTCGTGTTTGCAAATTCCTTTAGTTTTTGTTTGTCCTGGAAGCTTTTTATCTCTCCTTCAATTTTCAATGACAGCCTAGCTGGATATAGTATTCTTGGCTGCATATTTTTCTCATTTAGTGCTCTGAATATGTCCTGCCAGTCCTTTCTGGCCTGCCAGGTCTCTGTGGATAAGTCTGTTGCCAATCTAATGTTTCTACCATTGTAGGTTACATATCTCTTCTCCCGAGCTGCTTTCAGGATTTTCTCTTTGTCTCTGAGACTCGTAAGTTTTACTATTAGATGTCGGGGTGTTGACCTATTTTTATTGATTTTGAGAGGGGTTCTCTGTGCTTCCTGGATTTTGATGCCTGTTTCCTTCCCCAAATTGGGAAGTTCTCTGCTATAATTTGCTCCATTATACCTTCTGCCCCTCTCTCTCTTTCTTCTTCTTCTGGGATCCCAATTATTCTAATGTTGTTTCGTCTTATGGTATCGTTTATCTCTCGAATTCTGCCCTCGTGATCCAGTAGTTGTTTATCTCTCTTTTTCTCAGCTTCCTTATTTTCCATCATTTGGTCTTCTATCTCACTGATTCTTTCTTCTGCCTCATTTATCCTAGCAGTTAGCGCCCCCATATTTGATTGCACCTCATTGATAGCCTTTTTGATTTCTACTTGGTTAGATTTTAGTTCTTTTACTTCTCCAGAAAGGGTTTCTCTAATAACTTCCATGTTTTTTTCAAGCCCAGCTAGTATCTTTAAAGTGATGATTCTGAACTCTAGATCTGACATCATACTAATGTCCGTATTGAGTAGGTCCCTGGCAGTCGGTACTACCTCTTGTTCTTTTTGTTGAGGTGATTTTTTCCGTCTTGTCATTTTGTGCAGAGGAGAATAGATTAATGAGAGAACAAAATGCTAGCAGGGTAACAACGTCCCCAGAAAATATACTCTAAACAAATCAGAAAAGACCTGAAGCAGTGGGAAAAGAAAGGGAAAGAGAGAAAAAAGAAAAGGAAAGAAAGAAAGAAAAAAGAAAAAGATAAAGATAAAAACAAACAAAAGCAGAACAAAACAAAACAAAACAAAAACAGAATGTGATCAAATATGATCAGGCTGGATTATAGATCAGTGCCACACACTAGATTTTGGGTGTATTTTGGTCTGTTAAAAGAAAGTCCCTCCCAAAATTTTAAAGAAAGAAAAACTTATATATGTACAAAAATAAGGGTTGATATGATGAAGGGATGGAATATGACTGTAAAGATGGAAATTATAAAAAATTTTATAAAAGGATTTGATAAGTTGTTTGAAAAAAGAAAGAAGAGGATTAAAAAAAAAAAGAAAGAAAGAAAAAAGGGAGAGAATGTGATCAGGCAGGGGAGTAGAAAAAAACCATACACTAGAGATTTAGAGTATATTTTGATCTGTTAGAAGAAACTATCTCAAGATTTTAAAGAGAGAACAACTTATATATATATGCCAAAAATACGGGTAACTACTATGAAGGGATAGAATATGACTTTAAAAATGAAAAATAAAAATGTTTTTTTTTAAAAAAGGGATTGATAAGATGTTGGTTGAAAAAGGGAAAAAGAAAAATTCAAAGAAAAAAAGAATAAAGGAAAAAAGAAAAAAAGACAGTTAAAAAAATAATTAACTTTGAAAGACTAAAGAATCATGGTAAAAAAGCCATGAATTCTATGTGCAGTATTCCCCTAGCGCTGGAGTTCTGCCGTTCTCATTGATCGGTAAACTTGGTCTTGGCTGGCTGTTCTCGCTGATCTTCTGGGGGAGGGGCCTGTTGCCGTGGTTCCCAAATGTCTCTGCCGGAGGCAAAGTTGCCCCGCCCTTGCCAGTCCGGGCTAAGTAATCTGCTCGGGTTTGCTCTCCGGAGCTTTTGTTCCCTGCAAGCTTTCCGTACAGCTTTGGAGGCCGAGAGTGAAAATGGCGGCCTCCCAATCTCCGCCCCGGAGGAGATGAGAACTCGGGGCCCCGCTCCTCAGTGAGCCCCCAGAGAAAAGCCGTCAGTCACTCCCGTCTCCCCGGTCTCCGGCCACACTCCGTGCTCACCCGGCCTGTGACCGCGCTTTTCTATCTGGCACCCGACCCCGGGTGGAGTCTCCAAACCCAGCAGATCCCCGCGGTGCGCTCCCGCACCTCTCCTCCCGGGGGAAGAAGGTGAGTCTCCCCGGATCTGCCGCTTGTTGGGTCCCTGCTGGAGGAGCAGTGGCCCGACTGTGCCGCGGATCACGGTTTATAGCAACCCCGAGCTGAGAGCCCGCGCCTGGGCTCCGTCTCTGCAGCCGGCTTCCCTGCTCCGATCCCTGGGAGCTCTGCCGCACTCAGGCACCCCCGGCCTTTCTGTGACCCCGAGGGTCCTGAGACCACACTGTCCCGCGAGGGTTCCACCCCCCACTTCGCCACCAGAGTGATGTCCCTCAGTGGAGCAGACTTCTAAAAGTTCCGATTTTGTGCTCCGTGGCTCTATCACTTGCCAGAAGCGGCCGACGGAGGCCCCTCCCCCGCCGTCTATTCTCCCGAATAACGCCTCGGATTCACTTCTCCGCACGTCCTACCTTCCAGAAAGTGGTCGCTTTTCTGTTCAGAGAGTTGTTGCTATTCTTTTCTTTGATCTCCTGTTGAGTTTGTAGGTGTTCAGAATGGTTTGATCCCTATCCAGCTGAATTCCTGAGGGGAGACGAAATCCAGGTCTCCTGCTCCTCCGCCATCTTGCTCCGCCCCCCCTACATTTGTTGTTCTTAAGGACAGAACTTCATGCTACATAACTATAGTTCAATTACATGATCTCATAAAAAATAGGATATTGCTTTACTTCAATTTCTTAACAATTCTCATAGCATACATTTTGTAACAGAGTCAACCAATCTGTTGATATTCCATAGCAATATTGAAAGATTAATAAATTCACATTTGGAAAATAATCTAAGCTCACTCAAAGGCACAGAATACATTAAATATTACCAAGGGGTCTGTCCCAGATTTCAGTAACAAGTAGAAGTATTAAAAATTTCTTTAACTTCACTTTTAATGCTAAGAGTGTGTAACTATTCTTTAAACTGTGTCTTATTCATAAACAAAAGCCAGATACTTCCAAATCAGGCAGATGTGTTAATATTCACTTTGGCTGGTGCATGTATTAAAAAATCTGTTTGTGTAGAATAAACAGCAAATATTTTCAAAGCTCAAAGAAACAGAAAAATCAGCTATTTTTATTGTAGAAAGAGTATTAAAATCTAATCAAACGTCCTTATCTGACAGTTGCAAACACTGAGGCTCAAAGAAACTGAGACCTGAACATGGCCTTGTGATGAGAAAGAAGTGTGTTGGCTTTCCATCAGATTCTCTTCATTTAGGTAATAATCAGTCCTATTAGGAGATGAGCACTATGCTAGGGATGCCAAAATGACCGGGTACTCAAAATGCTCACAGTTTAGCAAAGGTGAGTTCGTTTACAAATAAGCAAGATAAAGCATGACAAGTGTATGAATGTTTGAAGTAGGACATGTCCTAGTTTTGCCTTGAGGATGGAGATGGTATTTCAGATACCTTCATAGAGACCCTTTATCGATACAACTGTGTCTTGAAAGAAGAGTCATGAATGACAAGATCCTCCAGTAGGAGACACAACACTGGACAGGCCAAGCCCACACTACCACCAGTCAATGTTAATCTATAAGGAACATATAAGGGAGGCTAAGATTGAGATTAGATGGGGGCCAAAATATGAGGGTTCTTGAATGCTATGAAGAAGAATTTATCCTTCATTTTATGCACCATGAAAAAATCACAAGATTTATGCACACAATAGTAAGGTGGTAAGGCTTCTAATTTAGGGGAAAAAAATGCTTTAGTAACAGGAAGGGGAATTGGTTTCAAGACACATTTCCTACTTATAAATAGTTAACCAAATGCAGTCCTATAATATAGCAATGAGATTTAGCAAACAAGACTTAAGAAATAACTTGGAGGAAAAAAAATCAACTAATTGTTAATATTCATGAGTCAGTTGCATATTAACTGACCAGGTGAATAAGAGAGAGTAGGAAAGGAAGTTTTGACAGAAAATGCATACATTTAGTGCTATATATGTTGTATTGGAAATTTCCTGGTCACTTTTATTTGGGGAAGCCTGATGGGAAACTAAATATAGCCATCTAGAACACAGGGGAGAGGTCTGAGCTCCAGGCATATATTTGGAAGAAGTTAGAGCATAACTAGAGATAAAAATCCCCTGAAGAAAGGAAGATGGGAGAAAGGGAGGAAAGACAGTAAGAGACACAAAGAAGAAAAATTACAGCTACTTAAAATTTTTAAAATTATTTTCTAATACAGAAGTGTGGAAAAATTCATTTTAATTAAAAGTCAATTTTTATTAAAACCCACATTATGTTTTCCAAATTGAAATATATGGCTAACTCTGCCAGCCTGTCTTTTCACTAAATCTAATCCAAAAGCTAACAAAGGGAAAAATTAAGGGATCATATATATATACCTGGAAAACAAATTAAATGAGTACCATATTTTTAATGTTGGATGACATATTTTATTTTTAATTAAGATTAAGAGCAAGGCTCATTTTCTACTTCTTTCAAGAAACACCCTTCCAGAACAACAGAAAATTTTTTTTATTAAAAGGAGAAAAAGATAAAAAGACTTGTTAGGGAAAAATAAGATTGCTATCAGAGTGCCTTAAGTCATCTGATTCATTACCCCAACAAATAACAAATTTTTTCGGGGGCCTGGGTGGCTCAGTCGTTTAGCATCTGCCTTCAGCTCAGGTCATGATCCGGGGGTCCTGGGATCGAGCCCCACATCGGGCTCCCTGCTCGGCGGGAAGCCTGCCTCTCCCTCTTCCACTACCCCTGCCTGTGTTCCCTCTCTCGCTGTGTCTCTCTCTGTCAAATAAATAAATAAAAAATCTTAAAAAAAAATAAAAAAACAAATTTATTTGCATCAAATACAGTTTTTCATTACTCATTTACTACAAGGTATCTTTTTTGGTAGTACACATGTCAAAAACTAATTAAAACGCATGAGTAAATAGAACAAGATTGTCACATCCGATATTCTCTCCTCTATGAATACACTAAATGAATTATTTCAAGGACAAGTTAAGTTTGTGTTACTGTTTGCATTATATACCATAAATATTCCCAAGTTAAAGAAAATCCTATCCCTGAACATATCATAATTGAAATTGCAAAAAAATATCTACTGTCTTATCTGTTTTTAAATGGAAATATTTGCTTAACTTCTCTGTAAATTTCTCTATCACTGTTAGGATACAAATAATCACCTTCCTCGCACCGATCTTCTAAAGAATTCTTACAAAATTAACCTGAAAATTACAGACAAAAAGACGAATGAAATTAAAGTGATTGCCTAATACTCAGTATTCTTAGTAGTGGTCGAAGTAATGATGATGGTAACCGCAACACTTACTTGATTGAAAACTACTTTTCTTTTTTAAGATTTTTTTTTTTTAATTTATCTATTTGACAGAGAGAGAGGTAGTGAGAGCAGGAACACAAGCAGGGGGAGAGGGAGAGGCAGGCTTCCCGCGGAGGAGGGAGCCCGATGCGGGGCTCGATCCCAGGACACTGGGATCATGACCTGAGCGGAAGGCAGACGCTTAGCGACTGAGCCACCCAGGCGCCCCTGATTGAAGACTATTTAGATTCATATTGTGCTGAGATGGGATAGAACTCCAGTCTGAACGTCCTGTTGTCACATCTTACAGGATCTATCACCACGTTCCTCTCATTTTTAAGATCAACTCAAGCAGAGTCAATGATGGGAGCCCAGGAATGCCATTTTATATACCTGAATGCCCTACTTTCCCACTAGATTTTTAAATAAAATGAGAGAAGAAAATATATAGTTTTCTGTTTTCTTGCACTGCTGTCTTCCCATCCATCATCTAGCACATCACCGCTATGGCTGCTGGTACTGAGGCCACACACCCCGACTGAATACTTGCAGGGATAAATGAACTGCTACCCAGTTTGGGGCCCTGGAGCATCTAAGTGATCTCTCCGGGCCACAATTACTAATGTCAAGCAAGGCAGTTGGATTTTAAAAAACAGGAAATCATCTCCGACGCTCAGAAATATAATTATGACTCTAGCTATGAATTCTTGGTTAGTGGAAAATTTAATAGAAATATTTAAAGAAAATTATAGTCTAAATTTCCTTCTCCATGGGAAATAAAATCTGTGACATAAAGAATGCTAGAGTTAGGAGAAAAATGCCTATTAATAAATGGAAACATGCATATCATTTTTCCACAATAATTCCTATTTTTGCCCTGTTTTCAAAACTTAGAAAGCGCAGATGGAGAAAAATAGACTGTAGACATCACACTTCAGGCTGCTACTTAAATAGAATCTCTGTTTAAAAGTTTTGTCTATTTGCAAGTTACATCACTGAAAAGGTTAATATTCCTAATATGGAAAGAGCTCCTATAACTAGAAAAACAAAAAAATACCCTGACCCAAGTGGGCAGGAGGTAAATACAGTACATGCACTCACACATTCAAAATAAGTACAAATGCCCATGACATTTATGATAAAATGGTTAACTTGCTACAATAAGAAAGAAAATGTAAATTTAAACACCCTGAGGCCATTATCACCTATCAGATTAGCAAAACTCGTATATTCGGCAAAACACAATTGAATAAAGCTGTGGCAAAGTAGGCATTCTCAATGCTGGTGGGGTTGCAAGATAATGCAATCTCTAATCAGAGGAACTTGGCAACATCTAGCAAAATTAATGATTTATGGACCTGTTGATCCAGAATCCCACTTCAAGAAATCTATCCTAAAGATACCCTGGTAAAACCATAAAATGTCATGTGCACAGACTTCATTATGATACTGTTTGTACTAGCAAAGACAAGAAACCCAAATGTCTATCAACAGGGAATTTATAGATGCATTTATAAAATGCGTAATTAATATAAGGTAAAACAATCATTACCGTGCAGTCTTCAAAAGGAAAGAAAAATCTCTCTCTATACAGCTACGGAGATCACTCTATATTATATTTATTAAAAAAGCAAAGAGGAGAGATTTCCAGTTTCTGGTCCAGGATGTAAGGATTTTGGAAGTCGCCAGTCTGTACCAACAACAGGTAAAATGCTGAATTGAAAAATCAACAGTTTTTCTTAGAACCGTAGACAAGTGAGGGAACAGAGTCAAATGCTTCCCCACAGCTGGAGAGAACAAAACAGAATACAGAGAATGGTAACTCACCAGCAAAAACCCAAGGAGCAGGAACCTCTGCAGGAAACAGCACCCAGGGAGGGAAACAAATTTTAAGCGAGAAACTGCTGGAGGCTCAGTGTAGACAAGTCTGAGACTTAAAACTCTGGAGGCCCAGCCATCTGAGGGAGGGAAGAGGGCCTCTAGACTTTTGTGGGTTTTATCTCCTGGAGTTCTACCAGGTTCCCTCAGTGGCTGAGAAAAATCCCCCTGTGCTTCTGAAACACGCCAGGACACGCGCTTCTTCTAACAAGGCTTGCCCTCAGAAGAAACTATTTAACCAGAGCCTGCCTATCCCGCTGGGTTTTATCACAGCCCAACTGACCTGGGAAGAAGGGAAATACCCAGTCCCAGCTCACTCTAGACTCCCACTTGCGGACAGGAAAAATCAAGCTGCAACCCATTTTAGCCAACCTGTCCCACCTGTTGGGTAGAGAAAAAATGAGAAATACTTGCCAAGTTCACCGTCCAGGGGCCTCGGCTACTAAAAGCCTGAGACTTCATCCTAGGACTACCCCCACAAGTTTGGTTTTTGCCCGGCACATCATGCCTAGCTCTTAAATTCAAGTGAACTTAAAACATAATTATTTTTACATCTCTAGTGGAATACTATCTAAAAAGAATAAAAACCCTAACACATATTGAAAACATTTGACAAACAATATAATTCGTAGTCGTAATGGTATTATTAGTCTATAACTGTTATAAGTATATCACGGAGTGAAAAGAAAGGAGTAATTATGGGATTTGTTCCTAGGAGAACCTAGGATTTCTTCCTCAGAAAAAGTTGATGTAATTTAATGTGATAAAACAAATAGGATAAATTGTTAATAGTACAATTTAGGGCATCTGTATACAGATAATTACAGTAAACTTCCAATTCTACTGTATACTTGAAATTTTTTATAATATGATTTTGGGGAAACAGAAATTTTTTCCTATCCAAGGTCATGAAAATATTGCCCTATGTTTCCATCTGGAAACTTTTTTGTTTTCTTTTTACCTCTAGGTTTGTAATATATCTTGAATTAAACTCTGTGTAGGGCATGGAGTTTCAAGTTTCAGGGTGGGTTTGTTTCATTTTGTTTTGTTTTTTACCCATGCAGACATCCAGTTAACCTGGCCCACTTATTAAAATCGCCATTCACTCTCACCAAAGTGCCAGGTGTCATTGTGCTCAATCAAACCTCCATATATGAGGATGTTTTTCTAGAATCTCTAATCTATTCCATTGTGTTCCATTGTTCTATGTGTCTATCCTCATCCCTATATCATACCATCTTGACTACTTTCACTTTATAACTATTGAAATCTGGTAATATAAGTTTGCCAGATTCTACTTTTCTTCTCTAGATTCTCTTGATTTTATTAGGTCCTTTGCAATTTCAAGTTAATTTTAAAATTAGCCTGCCAATGTGCTAGGATTATGATTCCCAAATTAAGTGTCTCTACTACTATAGTTTTAGAAGCTTCAAAGAATTTGCCCAAAGTTTAATTTTCCCTGTTGGCAGGATCTGAATCTGGGCCTTCTGAGTTTGGATCCTTAACCTGGATATGTTCCCAGTCTCGTTGAGAAGCCGCAAAGATCCCGGTACACAATCTAAGCATGGTGTGCATACACGGTGTGCTGTTAACAGTAACCCTACATATTTGGAAGAAAGAAATTAGTTCTAATGGCTACAGAGGGACAACATAATTTTTGGAGGGGGGGAAGGCAACATACATTTTTCTATTAATTCCTCCTCTTGAGTCACATTTAATTTTATCACAATATTTTTTCATTTGTTTTCCTCTGTGTCCTCACCTTGTCAAATTTTTAAATTACCTACTTCCTTTATTGTTTTCTAGTTTCTTGATTTTTGTTCTTGTTTTATATTTTAGCTAAACAACTCTTTTACTTACTTGTACTATCTTTTTAATTTTCCCCTTAGCATTTTTTCAATTTTTCTTCTCATTCATTTATTTATTAGCAAATATTCACTTTAAAAAAATCCCTTGGGGCGCCTGGGTGGCTCAGTCGTTAAGCGTCTGCCTTCGGCTCAGGTCATGATCCCAGGGTCCTGGGATCGAGCCCCACGTCGGGCTCCCTGCTCCGCGGGAAGCCTGCTTCTCCCTCTCCCACTCCCCCTGCTTGTGTTCCTGTTCTCGCTGTCTCTCTCTGTCAAATAAATAAATAAAATCTTAAAAAAAAAAAAAAATCCCATACATGAAAACCACACAAAAATAGTTAATTGGAGTACACAAATATTCATATTTGAAGAAAACACAAAAATTAAAAGGTAACACATATGATAATTGTCTTAAGGAAAAGAGCTCTTATAAACAAAAAAGAAACTTAATGGTGTGTACTATGATGATCAGCATATTATATGATATTCATAGAAAAAATGCAGAAAAGGAAAAGAAATCCCATGCTGACCTCTGATCTGTGCCCATGTGCCAGGCGCTGTTTCAAGTCTCTGCTTGTGCTATCTCATCTAGGACTCAAGGCAACCCAATGTAATAGAGATACATGCCTTTAAATGGGCTATAAAACAAGAAATGATAACAGTCGATACACTTGACATTTTGAGAACAGATGGAACTGTATTAAATGAGAACCCAAAGCAGATGAAATGAAAAAAAAAAAAATAAGGCAGGATATACAAAAAAAGAGACAAAAGCAACTTCAGAGCAGGAGGAATACCTGGGATCTTTAAGATAAAAATGAAGAACAGCTGAGGTAGATGCCCCCTCCCCTTAAAAATAGCCAATAAACATGAAACCATGCCAGATTGTAGTCATGATTGGAGAAATCTAAAGTAAAACTAGGTGCCAAAATATTTAACAGTGTTAGGGGAAAACATGGGGATGCAAGAACACCCATTCATTCTTAGAGCTAATGTAAATTGGCACAAACTTCAGAGAACAATTTGGTAATATAGATCTAACTTAAAGTGTCTTGTGTCCTTTAGCTGATCAAGTCTGCATCTTGGATTTAACCTTATAGATAGAGTTAAAAAAGTTTGCAAAGGAAGAGACACAAGTTCGTTACTGTGAATTGTATATAATAGCAAAAATATACATATTTTAAAAACATAATGTCTACCACAGGAGAATAGTTAAACAACTCAGGGTGAATCCATTCAATAAATTCTGTTTTCTCGTAGATGGCTTAAATGTAATTGTGAAATGGTGTCATTTCTAGATACCCAGACAGTTAATGAGAAATTCACCTCTAAAATTTATATAATTTCTAATATACACAGACACTGGGCATTGGAAAAGCAAGATAATAAAATTAGAACAATTCTATTGCCTGTCCCTTTCTCTGAAATGACAGAATATGTTAATAATAACAATAACAATACTAAGAACATATATTGAGCTATGCTAGGCTCATGCTTCTATTACCATTATCAATTCATACAATCCTCATACCAGTCCTCTGATGTCAGCACTTATATCCTTAACTGTCCTATAAAATAAGAAAAGGAGCCATGCAGTATACTGTAATATTTGCATTAATCAGATGGAAGTGTACTAATAGAGAACAAAAGCCCAGATGTAAGTATAGAAAAAAAGTCCCAAATCTGCAGGATAGGTAAGCACAATCCTAGAAACACTCCAGGCTCGGAATCAACAAATGTAAAGAACAGCAGGGAGCCCTTAGGAATCTTCCAGAAAGTAAATAAGTAAAATCCATCTGAGGCACAAAGGAAATAAGTCTAAATTGTTGGAATCCAGTGGAAAAATACTGAATAATTGTTGATGTAAGTAAAAGAACAGGTTTATCAGAGATCCCTAGTGCAGCTTGCCACACATTTTAGGCTCAGTCTTCCACGAGCTTGAAATAAACACATGACAAGATTTGCAGAGGACTGCTGAAATTAAGATTATTTACTCAGAAGGAACAATCTTCTGTTACTTTCAAACTAAAGGTACTGCTGTTACTCTATTCATTTTTCTTTTCTTTTTCCTCTTGAATGCACTATATAGTTTTATTCATTTCTGACTGGCAGAAAGAAATCTCAATAAATTATGATTGCCACTTTATGAATTTTCAGAACATCTGAGTAATGTAAAATGATATATTTCAACAGAGAAAATGTTTCAGGTACTGTGGAGACATTTTCAATAGGTTTAGAGGGTAGATGAAAAATGATATTTCAAAGACTTCTCAGTATGAAATATCCTTCAGAAAATGACTGCTCGAGTGAAAATTTCTCTCCATATAACTAAGATAACTTTCTTTAGGGGTCATCTAGAGAAAAAGATTAGCTGGAAAAAAACTTGTATGAGATGTAAATGTTAACTATGCTCTCTCTTTTTTTTTTTTAATAGTTTTTAATCCCAATAGAAGTCATGGAAAAGAAAAATGGTTTTACTTTTCTCTCCTTGGTCATCTGTGCTAGCTACCATTATTTATTTCCACAATTGTTCAAAAAGGGGAATAGAGGAGACAGGGCGAACCTTGATCTTTCTGCCCCGTATTATTGTGCCAATTGTGATCGCACAGTTGAGAACTGAATATCTTGTGTGACCACATTTAGAGATAAAGATCAGATGCGGTATTGCACTAGATTTTCTAAGCTAAGTGGATACTGGACACAGCTGCACACTGCTCCCAGATGGACTGAGGGTTACGCATCACAGTCAGTGCTAAGAAAGAATAGAGGGAAAGCAGCAGTGGAAAATTTTGGCAGCTCGCTGGTTTTATAATTAACTCATTTTTGAACATATTACAAATAGGAGTCCATTGTAGTCATAGTGGATTTACTAAAAACCTTCCAAGGTGTAGTTTATATACATAGAGAAAACTACATTGCATCAACAACAGAGGACTAATCTTCAAATTAACATAAACTTAGAATTTTACAAATCTATTTGAAATGTGCCTCTTCGTTTTCTTTTTTTTAAAATTTTTTTCTTAAAGATTTTATTTATTTATTTTTGACAGAGAGATAGCAAGAGAGGGAACACAAGCAGGGGGAGTGGGAGAGGGAGAAGCAGGCTTCCCGCGGAGCAGGGAGCCCGATGCGGGGCTCGATCCCAGAACCCTGGGATCATCACCTGAGCTGAAGGCAGACGCCCAATGACTGAGCCACCCAGGCGCCCCTGCCTCTTTGTTTTCTCAATGATTTCTCAATTCAATAAGGAGTTCCCAAAATAAAAATTTAATACTTCTAGGTCCTTCAAAATCCCACCAGAAATTACTGTACTGTATTTACTTATATTACAAATGCCAAGTTATATGAGTCATGAAACTAGGATTGCAATCTTTTAAGAAATTTTGAAAATAAGACAACAACAAATCAAGGAAAAATAAATGAAGAAATATGGTTACTATTATTTAGCTACCTGTGTATTGAATTACTCCATCAGCTGACAAACCAGCAATACATGTGTCAAATAAAGTGTGTTGGGTATGCAAAGTGCAAATAGTAACATATGTATAGTAGCTTTAAGTCTGCAGGTCCCCTGCTGTTAGCCCTTATGCTGCCTATGGATAATTGTCTTTTTCAATGTAAGTTTCAAGAAATCTGCTTGAATATGCTCTGCTGGACTTCTAACATACTATACGTGCCCATAATATAGACAGTTCTTGGGGATAAGATGAACTCACTTTGTTATATTCTCTAAGTTTTTTACCTTGTAAATTCCCTCCAAATTAAGACCTGGCTATTTCTTCACAGCAGAAGGTGGAAAATAAAACAAGAAAATATCTGTTGTGACTTTTTTTGCATATTATCAATGGAAAATCTCTCATACTGATTTTTTTCCTTAGTTTTAAAGCAATACAATTATTTAAAAAAAGAATGGCTCCTAGTGAAGCTCATTAAATCTCATTTGATCTATCCTAAAGATTAAATATTTTAGGTCAATAATGGTATAAATGCTGAAAATGTCTAGAATTAAACTTAATTCAAAAGTAAGCAATAAGATTTCCAGACTCTTAAACCATATATAGCATATGGCTCATTAAACATTAGAGAATATTTAGAAAGAACAGTGTTAGAAATTTTAAGGATGGAGAAAAACTTTGATGTGCTTCTATGACAAGCTGAATGATAGAAATGTAGGGAGGCCTGCTTCTCCCTCTCCCACTCTCCCTGCTTGTGTTCCCTCTCTCACTGTGTCTATCTTTGTCAAATAAATAAATAAAATATTAAAACAAAAAAAAAGAAATAAAAATTGGGAATGTGTCACAATGTCATTTTGAGAAATTATTTCCTTTATTACGTAGATAAATGTACTAAGTTAGGGAGATGAGTAGGCCAGAACTTGAAAAATAATCCTAATACCAGGCATATAAAATATAAATAGTTTCTCCTCCACTTTTGTGAGGTTGAAAAACATCTCATAAGAGCAAAACAAGTCCATGTGATTAGGGAATGAAAACACTGAATCAAAGAATATTAGCATTGGGAGTGACCTCCAACTTGTACTGTTGAAGAGAAAACAAAGTAAATTCTTTTCTCAAAGACTATGGACTCCGGGAAACAAACTGAGGGTTTCAGAGGGGAGAGGGGTGGTGGGATGGGTTAGCCCAGTGATGGGTATTAAGAAGGGCACATATTGCAAGGAGCACTGGGTGTTATATGCAAATAATGAATCATGGAACACTACATCAAAAACTAATGAAGTACTGTATGATGACTAACATAACATAATTTAAAAAAATAAAAAAAAATATTTTTTCCAAAGGGAGGCTGATGCGTTTTGGAAAAAGAAATAATGAAGTGATTATTTGTGTGATCTTTTAAAAGCAATTAATCTAAAAAATGTTAAAAACAAAACTTATAATGTGGAATTATGGGAAGGTAAGAACTCAAGCAAAGGTTCCCTCTCTTGTTCCCATCTGTGTCTGGAGGAGCCAAACAGGTAAGTCTCCTAGTTGAAGGAGTGATGGTGCAGGAGGACAGCTGAGGGTTTCAGAGGTCAAGGAGAGGGTCTGCTTTTCTTGGAGCTCTTAAGGCAGTGTTTTTCATTACTTTGCTGCACATTAGAATCAACTAGGGAGCTATAAAAAGAATGAATGCTAGGGTTTCAAGCCTAGAAATTCTGATTTAATAGGTCTTGGCTGTGACCTGAGCCTTGGGAATTTTAAGGGATCCCTGATTTATTTTAATCTGCAGCCAAGTTAAAGAGAACCACTGCTTCAGGCAGAGCTGATGCTTTGCTGGCTCCCAGAAGAGTCAGGTGGCAGAATCTTGCAAATCCTCTTGGGAGAGAATCCCAACAGTCATTTTAAAGCTAGAGCTTCCAAAACAAGTTGCCAGTTCTACCAACCCTGGGATGAAGAACTGCCCAGAAGACTAGAAAGAAGGCTCACTTCCAGTTTCTGAGGTGGTAGGAAAACTTGGCTCAACAAAGCCTGTCTATTACTGGTAATCCGCAAGAGAACAAATCATTGTGCTTTTAGCACCAGCTGGCTGAACTCTGGTCAAGAGACTGTAGCAAAATGATAAGAATGGCCAAAAACCCCAAAAAATGAAACAAAACAAAACCCTACATCTAAGGGAATCAAAACCAGTAGGATAAAAATCAAGCTGGATGTGTGGAAAGGGTTCCCTCAGGACCGAAGGAAGAGTCAGATTAAAACCTAAAATACAGTGCTCTCAGGGCTTTGTGATTAGAGTCCAAAATAAAGACTTTACAGAAATTATTTTTTAAAAAATATTTTACATAAAATTCCATAGATGAACCAGGAAGAGGCTTGTCATTACTGAAAATATAATTAATGGTGGATTAAAGGGGAGGGAGACATCAGAAGGGAAAAAATTATGAAAGCTGAAAAAAATCTCAAACAGACCAATATGGACATAAAGAGAATTTCCAAGGGGGAATTCCCAAAGAGTTCTCCAGAAAGAAAATAACATGGAGAGAGAGAACAGGGTAATGATCAACAGTAATCGTTGAATACTTCCCTGAACTGCAGAGGGGTTTGTGTTGTCAGATTAAGAGACCCCTGAGTAACAGAATTAATGATAAGGCTCACACAAAATCAACATACTCTGATCAAATTGCAGACATGGAAAGATAAGGGAAACATGTTACAGGTTTCCAGACAGAATGTGGAAATGCTTTTCCACTTAAAATGGAAATAGAATCAAATGTGGTTCCAACTCTTTACATGCAGCATATGGAACCAGAAAGCAATGAAAGAGTCTGAAAGAGAATGAAAGTGGTTCATGAGAAAAACATAAGAACTCTGCAGTCGCCCAAGAATGACTTCATCTCACTGGGTAGTTAGAAAGATATTTGGGTCTCTTTAAGAATTTAGAAAATGTATATACTCATGTTTCATATCTTCAGGGTCTGTTTGAGAAAGGAGTTGAACAAAATGATAACTGGATCCAAAGAGATACCTGAAGACAAAGGAAGAAAAACTGGGCGGGGGTGGGAGGGAAGCATTGAGGATAATATAACTGGGAAGTTATATTAATTTAGAGTTAAAAACACATAACATTGTCTATTTCAAAACAATTAGATGAAATAAAAGCACTCCCACATTGTCAAGCATTTGCCAGAGTGGAAAGAATTTGGTGATGTAGGGCGCCTGGGTGGCTCAGATGGTTAAGCGTCTGCCTTCAGCTCAGGTCATGATCCCAGGGTCCTGGGATTGAGTCCCGCATCGGGCTCCCTGCTCCTTGGGAGCCTGCTTCTCCCTCTGCCCCTCTCTCTCTCTGTCTCTCATGAATAAATAAATAAAATCTTTAAAAAAAAAAAAAGAATTTGGTGATGTAGTGAACAGTGGACTATAGCCATCTTTTGGAAAAAAATATTTCTAATCACTTTAAATATCAAAGAAGTATAATTTATCAGGGAATAGGGCTTTTAAAGTATGTTGATTCATTAAAAAGTTCAGAGAAATATGATGACAATTGTTCCGGAAAAAAGAGAAAACTATTTTTTTTCGAGCTAGTGCTCAATTTTCAAGTATTTTGGCCTATATTAATTCAATACCACACACATCTGTGAGGGAGATATGATTATTATTGTTTTTGTTTTGTTGTTTTACCAGAGAGAATACTATAAATACTCCAAGTAAAATAATTTTCTGAACGTTACAAAAGCTAATATTTAGCAGCTCAAGAATATATAACAAATTCCATTTGACATTTAACTGTAATTGCTCTGAACCTCTACTATTCCTAGGAGGCCCTAGAAGGAGGCCCTAAAAGACTAAATACTCTATTTTCTGAGAAAGAAGGAAATTAGGGGCGCCTGAGTGGCTCAGTCGTTAAGTGTCTGCCTTCGGCTCTGGTCACAATCCCAGGGTCCTGGGATCGAGCCCTGCATCGGGCTCCCTGCTCCTCGGGAAGCCTGCTTCTCCCTCTCCCACTCCCCCACTTGTGTTCCCTCTCTCACTGTGTCTCTCTCTGTCAAATAAATAAAACCTTAGAAAAAGCATGAATTATATAATCCCTTAAAACCTAGTTCCCTCAGAAAGGGAACATGTCAGATAAATATAACACAATTTTAGTTTGAAAAAAAAGTTTGACAAATGTCCTTGACTTGATGCCGTTGGTTCTACTTTAGTCTTTAATAATTAATTGTTTTAGATTTTTTGGATATTTAGTACAGTCCTAATGTGCAGCATGCTCATAGAAGTGACTTTCCCATTTGCTCCCTGAATCAAGGTTAGAACCACTGTTATGGACTAAATTTTGGTCCCCTCAAATCACTGGAAGCCCTAAACTCCAGTGTGACTGTATTTGCAGATAGGGCTTTTAAGGAGATAATAATGGTTAAATGAGGTCATAAGGGTGAGGCCCTAATCTGATAGGACTTGTACCCTTCAAGAAGGGAGACCAAAGCTTGCACTCATACCCCCCTACTCCCATCTATGTCTCTCTCTCTCTCTCTGCACACACAGAGGAAAGGCCATGTGGGAAAACAGCAAAAAGTTGGCCATTGAAAAGACAAGAAGAGACACATCACCAGGAACCAATCCTGATGGCATTTAGATCTCTTTGACTTCCAGCCTCTAAAACTGAAAACATTTCTCTTGTTTAAGTCACCCAGTTTGTGGTACTTTATTATTGCAGCCCCAGCATATTAATGCAACCGCTAGCATACCACTGGAACAGGGATCCTCAAACTTTTTTCTACAAAATGATAAATAGTAAATATTTTCAGCTTTGTGAATCATAAGAAAATGTGTCAACTATTCAAGTCTGCCATTATATTGTGAAAGCAGCCATATATAGTATGTAAATAACTAGGTATAGTTGTGTTTCAATAAAACTTTATTTAGAAAAAAACATCAGGGGTCCCTGGGTGGTTCAGTTGGTTAAGCATCTGACTCTTGATTGCACTCAGGTCATGATCTCAGGGTCCTGGGATTGAGCCGCAGGCCAGGCTCTGGACCTTCTCTCTCTCCCTCTCCCTCTGCCCTTCCCACCCTACAGTTTGCCAACCCCTGCTCAAAAAAAAAAAAAAAAAATCTTTTAGTAACAATACCTTGAATCAATAAATCCCAAGCATTTGCTTCCAGCAGACACCCGAAATCCCATTACCAGTATTACCAAGGGAACATGAGTATTTTCTTTCCAGTGAAGTGTGTAAAACACTGAGGGACTGAGAACGTTTTTACTCTGGCCCTCCTGTGTTCTTATTTGCACCATGTTTTCTTCATACCTGCTTTTCCTCATGTCTTTAACCTCTAATTGTTCTCTACCCCAACAATGGCTGCTAATCAGCAAGCATAATTTCTCTCCGTCTTGAGAAACATCCTTGGCCAGCTATATGCAAAACAAACTAAATTTTGCCTGAATCCCTACTTCTATTGCTCTATAAAATATTTTGCTTGCCTTCCAAGTTAGAATGCTCCTTCAGAGGCTTCTCATGCCCAGAATTCTCAAAAAAGGTTTAGGCTATCTTCTGATAACAGGGACCCACAGGTGTTTTTGCAGTAATGTTAGGCCCAAACATCTTCAAGTACATTTTTTAAGTTGACTTAATTTTCTTTAAAATAATTTTTTCTCATAGACTTCTCATTTCCGGTGTCAAAAACCTAATCTTCTTTCAACACTCTCAAATTCCTGTACCTATAACCTGAGCTAGGATAGATTGGCAGAGGCAGACTAGTAGAAAAATCTGGGATTGAGAGATACTAAATTTGTGTTTTCTGTAGGTTAGTTATGCTTATCATACATACCAATCCATCAGATTTCCTCAACATAAATCAGCCTGAACCACACCAAGCCCTCAATAAATATTTACTGAATGAATGAATTGGAGGCACAATTTCATGTTTTAAATGATGGAAGATCTGTAGTCCAGGAAAGATCGCTTTGCGCTTTGAAATAACTCAAGCACAATTGCTGCTGGAAAGAGGCATTCTTAACACAGAGAGCATTACTGTCAACCATGCATTCTTCTGAGAGACAGGATAGATATATAGAGAGGGAGAGACTGTCAGATACCTTTCCACAAATGTTTACAAATCAATGCTTTTATTATTACTAACAATGCTGCCATGAATAACCTTGTATATATTTCTTATCATCAATGGGCAGGCAGGCATAATCTCCAATGCTTTGCTTCCTCCCCATAATAGGATTAGACACCCAGACCTTTACCCACGTGACTTTGTAGTGCTTCCCTGGTGGGTAGAGTATATTTCACTGCCCTGATGACTTTTGTCTTAGTCGTATGACTTCTTCGTGGGCAGGAGTAACTGTGTGCTAATGTCAAGAAAATACTTTTTTTTTTAAAAGATTTTATTTATTTATTTGACAGAGAGAGAGACAGCGAGAGAGGGAACACAAGCAAGGGGAGTGTGAGAGGCAGAAGCAGGCTTCCCGTGGAGCAGGGAGCGGGATGCAGGGCTTGATCCCAGGACTCTGGGATCATGGCCTGAGCCGAAGGCAGACACTTAACGACTGAGCCACCCAGGCGCCCCAAGAAAAGACTTTAAGAAGTCTTCTGCATTTCCACTACACCCCTTTAGTTTTGCTTAGCAGTAAGAACAAAATGTGCCAGAGAGTGGGAGCTCTTTCAGCCTGGCCCAGGAATGAGAATCCACCAGACAGAACAGAAGCTGACCTGCAGCCTCAGTGTAATATAAGCAATAAACATATGTTTTTGTTGTAAGCTACTGAGACTTCCGAGTTGTTTATTGCTGCTACGAAAACTGACTTGGCGGAGTTAGGCTAATTCCCAGAACTGAGATTTCTGGGTCAAAGGGTAAATGCAATTTTTATTTTGATAGATATTGCCAAATTTCATTTCATAGAAATAGTACCATTTTACAGTCCAGGAACATATTAGTATGTCTATTTCCCACCACCCTATGTAACCACTAATGTTAAATTTTTGGATTTTTGCCAATCTGCTAAGTGAGAAATTATATTTTAGTCTCATTTATATTTGCATTTCTCCAGTTAAGAGTGAGATTATTCTTCCTCGTATTTTGAGGCCCCTGCACTTCAGCGAATTCTCTTTTAATAACTTTGCCCATTTTTCTGTTGGCTTAATAGTATTTTCTTCTCAATTTCTAGATGCTCTGTGTGTAGTAAGATTAGTACTTTGCAGTATGTATGATTTACATGTTTTCTTTATTTGTCTCTTGTCATTTGACTTAGCTTAGAGGTTTTTTTTTTTAGCTTAAAGGCTTATATATATACATATATATGTATATATATATATGTTCAACTATGTCTTATTTTACTTTAAATACCTAAATCTGTGTTATCTTCTTATGGATCAAAGGAGCAGAAGTCAGTTGGATCTATCCAAGATGTCACCAAGTGGTAGAGGAAGCAAATGCAGTAAAGTATATTTTATAGAACTATTTGCTGGGTATATTCTACTAAGGCTAGCCCATTTTATATATGAGTTACATATTTCACAATATAGCAATATTGGGGTTTGGTAAGTCCTAATTGACTATTATGATCAAGATTCTCTGTCTCAGGATAGTCAAACCTAGGTTAAAAGCAAAAAACATTGAACACATTTCTTATAGAGTGCTAAAAAAAAACATGGTCCTAGTCGATTCTAAAAAGAATTAAGTGGAATAAGAGTCATTTTATAGGGAGAAACAAGAACAAAAATAGCCAACAAGTCACAAAAAATGCTCCAAGTAACACAGTGTAACTGAATAATCTGATTAATAGGTATGTACACCTAATTGTTTGCTATCGGTTCATCATAGAAGAATGAGAAGAATGTTACATTCCCTGTACCTCTTTCCTGCTCCATATTCGCATCTATAGATAATAATCCAGTTTCTGTTTTCCAGAATAGTGGTTTTGCAAAAATTTTTGCTAGTTTGTACTTTTAAAAATTGCACTGTGTGTCTTCTTTAAGTTGGAATCTAAACTTATTCATCATCAGTTTAAATAGTTGTAATATATTTTTAGTTTTTAATAAACACATAGTTTAAATAACCTTGTACAGTTTTATGGACAAGTTTAAATTATGTTGGACATAATTTGTAGAAACTTCTACTTTATCCATAAATGAATTTATTACTTTGCAGTCATCCTGTTTTCATTTCTTAAGACTATGCAAAAAAAAAAAAAAAAAAACCCTCACAAACAAAAACTTTACTGAGACTTACCAAATGCCTCTTAATTATATGGTAATCTTTAACACTGACACTCCTCAGCCCAATATACTCAGAAATGTTTGGGAAGATTGAAATATTATTCATTTTAATATGTCTTTGCCAATAAATGTTTTGGATAAAATGTTTTAATCTTATCACACTCTTTATTATACACGTTTGTCAAAACCTGGACCTACAGATTTACCTTATTCAATTTGGAAAATATCAGCCATATAACCTAATTGGCAAAGCCAGTCAATATTTTCAAACTAATCAGCCAGATCAGAATTCTTTCTCTCAGAAAATCTGACTCCATTTTTCAATTCAAATAAACATATTAATATGCGTTTCTATGACAACCATCTAATTTCTGAATTTAGGTCTAAGATAGATAAGACAGTCTCCCCATGAATATCTTGGATGGATGAAACATCGTGCTACTGTCTTCAGTATTTTTTACTGAAGCTCCCTTGCTTTTCTTCATGGGATTCTCCCAGGAGCAACTAATTTTTTCACAATAGCTGGTGAATGGAAGAGGCAAGTTTTCCAAATTAAAATTGTCATTGTTTCTCCATGGTCCTGCTCTAAAATATATATAAATCCAACAAAATACTCTGTTCCGAAGGCCACTGTAGACACAGAGATGTACATAAGACAGGGAAAACAATCATGCCTTAATTAAAGGAATCTTTCTGAAAAATAATTCCTATTTCAAACTATTGCTTTGTTTTACATTCTAGCAAATCCTTTCTTTTTTCAAGTAGGAAGAGAGAAAGAAAATCAGCATTACATCTCTTTGGATGGTACAATCTCAGGCTGATGAATTTTAGGAAAGAATAGGTAGGGAATTTGAATTTCTGGAATGTGATTTACTTAAAATACTCTTCTCTCTAGACCCCTTGGAATGTTTTTGTGTGCTACAAAATGGTACTTCAAAAATCAGAGCCCTACTTTGCAGTCTATTATCCCAAAGGGTGATATTTCCTTTACTCTAGCAGAAATATAGCAGAACTTTTTTGAAAACTAACCTTTTCAGACAAACAAGATCATCCAAGAAGGGGAAAATTTCCCATCTTGAGCAGACATAGACTGGGCAGCGCAAACCTACAGAGTAGTTGGATTTCCTGTATACTGGTTTGAATAGTGCCTCTTCAAAATTCATGTCTATGCAGACCGTATGAATGTGACCAGTGTGAGTTGGAAATGGGGTCATTTCAGATCATATCGGGTTAAAATGAGGTTACATTGGAGTAGGGTGGGCTCTAAATCCAGTATAACTGTTTTCGTTATAAGAAGAGGGAATTTTGGGCGCCAAGACACAGGCGCCCAGGAGAAGGTGGCCATGTGAAGATGCAGGCAGAGACTGAAGCCTGCTGCTACAAACCAGGGAATGCCAGCAACCACAAGAGCTAGAAAAGGCAAGGATGCTTTCACTAGACCCTTGAGACAGCGCAGCCAGGCCAACACCTCGATTTCGGATTTCTGGTCTCCAGAGGTGTGAGACAGTAAATTTCCATCAATTTAAGTCATCCAGTTTTGGGAACTTTTATTATTATAGCCCTAGATAACTAGTACAAATGAAGATTAGGATCTCTTATAAGTTATTAAATTTTAAAACGGGTGGATATGTACACATTTCAAGTGGCAGGATTTCTGATAGGCTTTTTGGCCTTGAAAAGCAGCAAATATCCAGTGATTGGACAACAAGCATGCAATGTGTATTCTGATCAATATAGTTTGGTTTTAAATAGACCTTGAGGATGTAGACAATAAATGCTTTAATGGCAATCACAGTTGACCTAAACCAAAGGCCGATTCTCAAAATTGGGGGAATATTTAATGCTGTAGGAATAGTAGAAAAGTAGAGCCCCCACTTTTATGACTGAATTTAAGTCTCCTCCCATCCCCACCAGGTGAACTTCCCAGTCTCAAAGGTTGATACTGAATTAAATTATTTGTTTTAGAAAATAAATAAGGAAATATTTCTTACCCATTTCTTTTGTGGAGGAGATCTATAGTGTTTACATTAAGGGAGGGGAATTTTTGTCCTAGATTGTGGACAATCCCTGAAGAGGAAGTATCTGGCATATTTACTAATGCCCAAGACTTAATCCAAGTGAGTTTTTGAAATAGTAGATTTAAGGTGCATGGAAATTGAATTCAGGAAAAATACAAAGGTTCTCAAAATCTCATGTTTGGAGAAAACAGTGGGCTCAAATAAAACTGAATTTGAAAATACACTAACATATGCTTCAAAAATCTTAGGAAATTCAGAATAATTGGCATGCATTTAAAGAAATAAGCAAGGGCTAGTGCAGTCATAGTGAAATTTGCAAAATTAATTTCTCAGGGATTCCTAGAAATTGAGAAATGATAGGAATTGAAAGTGATTCCAAGACCCTTATCTCAGCCTGATTTTCTGAAATAAATAAAATTTCTCCTTATAGAGAAAAGAGTACACAGTAGCTAATGATATCCAATCTGACTCAGTCTGATTACAGACAGCCTATAATATTGAGTCAAGTTGTGGGAAATGTTGTGTACCTTCCAGAAAATGAAACAATGAATTGCCAGATACAGAAGATGCTTTCCAGAAATTAGATATGCAAGTCAGAGGCTTTTGAGTGCCAGGTAAGACACAATACCAAGAGGCCTTAATATTAATACTGTTTTGATGTTCAGAGGGTTAAAACCTGAAGAAATGGCCAACTGGCCCCTTTAAGGTCCTGTGTTCACTCTAGGTGAATTACATCTCACTGTGACTGCATATCTGAGACATTTAGAAAAGCTTTTGGGAAGAATTTTTTTCTTTTTCAATCAAAGTGGGAGGTTTACAGATCAGCCTTGGGAATTCCTTTCAGGGGGCTGAATTTATACTCATCCTGGAAAATTGTTACAGAATGTGCTGTTTCGGAGATATTTAAATCCAAGGAGGGTGGATCTAAACTATTAAAGCAGGAATATGGAGAGTAAATGCAGAATGACCCTCTACTCTAAGCCCATCCTGACTACATATGATTCTTTTTTTCACTTTCGCCATCTTCTGAAGCTGGCAAAGACAGAAGAGAAGGAGTGAGTCACAGGAGCCAGCAGCAAGAATGGGTTCAACCCAGGTGCTAAAAGATAAAAGAGATTGGGGATTATCCTAATAGTCAAGACTCTAGTTTTGACTTTATAGCATTTCCACAGGGTTAGTATAAGCATCTGCCCTTGGGGCATGTGAGAGACACCATACAGGTGAATGAATCCACTTAATAACAATAGCCATATATTAAAGATAATAACAGCAAATGCTTATATGGAGTTTATACTGCACCAGGCACTCTCTAGCAATTTTGCATAAATTACCTCATTTAATCCATACAACAACCCTGTGATGTAGGTGCAAACATGGGCAATGTGGGCATGTTTCTCACCTTTTGACAATGTGATGGCCTCAGGCACAGGCAGAGAAACTGTAACATGAATTAGATGATTTGCATCCGTTGCAAAATTTGGAATACCTCTGTCAAGTTAATGAGGAAAGATTTCAAAAACAATCATGCTCAGTTTAGGGAAGTGCAAGTGTTTCTTCCTCCTCTTTGCTTATGAGGAAAATGCACATCTTATGGCTGCCACTCCAAAGAAAACCTATTATTAGGCAAAAGGAAGGGCTGTTTGGAGCTCTTAATAAAATGGAACAGGATGGAGGCTACCCTGTTTCCATGGGAGCCTAGGATTAGGAAGAATTTTTAAACCTTTTGTGGGACATGCTGGCTTGGATCTTAGAAGTGAAAGAGAATGATTTCAGAAAGATCACGAGAGTACCTGGAAGAGCCTCTGCTCTGCTGGCCAAACTCAAGGGGACTCTTGCATCACCTGTATGGCTGCTGAGCAGATTCCACCCCATCCTATTTTAAGAGAAAAAGTTCACAAATATGAGCAGGAAAATCCCCTGACCCAAATTGTACAGCCCAGATAATTAGGAGACAGTGATGACTATGGACTGAGAAGTCAGATCACACTAATGTCTAAATTAAACGCACATGTTCTTGTATTGAGTCAAATATAGCTGTTCTCCTTCAGGAGTTCTGTCTTGTTTCTCCACGGTTCCCTTTCACATGGCAGAATTCCTGATAGAGTTATTTACTATGTGTGATTAAGCCTTCAGTGTCACAGAATTTGGAGCCTTGGTGATGGTCCTGTTACAGAGTTGAGCTCATACGGACAACTTTGCCTTGGGCAATCAGCACCTCACTGACAAGCAGACTGAGCTAAGGGACAGAGACTAATTTGCTTTTTTTTCTAGCCACTTCCACCTCTTCAAGACTCTTTAAGACTCAAAGGCTAATATTATTTTTAATTATTCATGGGAAATTTATAAAATTTGATCAGATACTAGCCAAGGAAAATAAATTAATTGTAAAAAGTTTAAATTATTCAGATCATAAGCTTTGAGGAAAATGCAAAAAAAAAGCACACATTAAACTACTGCTAAAGATATTACTGCTGAAAGAAGTTTAACTGCAAACTATCAAAGAACAGTATTTCTCTCTAAAATTCAAATACTGAATTCTCTCAAATTGAACTGATGGAATTTTAAAGTAAATTAATTTAATTGAATCATAGTCATATGTGATAAATTAATACCCCAAATCCAGTCAATAAAATCCAGTGGAGTATGCAATTGATACCATTTGAAACTTACAAAAAGGTATTCTGTTAATAATATAGGAGAGTACAAGAGTATTCACATAGTGTTTCACTAAAAATGAAAGAAATAAAACTCTTTTCTTATTACACACACTTCAATATAGGCATCAATATTTCAACAACTATGAATTCTCTTCCCACTATTTTATAGTCAATTTGAGATATAGGGAGTCTCCCCTAAATCACAGAAGAAGACAGTAATAGTCCGAAGGCTAGAATTCTGTTTCTACTCTGTTGATTAAATACTGTATTTCTCCAATTCCCTAACTGGACAATGTCAATTTTAACATGACTAAATAATCAGTAAAGGAATTAAGACAACATTCAATAGAGAGAAAACACAAGAGGATAAAACATTGAGGAGTCTAACATGTGTAAATAAGAGTAGTGGAAAATAAATTGAGGACAGGGGAATATAGGGAATGTCATTTCACTAGTTTAGTGGGTGCTCCCTAGTTTCATAATAATCTTGAAAATAGCTCAAGAATTCCCCAAAGCATTTTAACTTCCTCATAAAAACTGAAGATTCTTGTTTTCTTAGTTCCAGATATCAAAAGTAAAATAAAAAGCAGCAGCATAGGGAAGAAATTGACTACCATATAACAGATGGAATATTGCAAATATTTCATTGAAAGTATTAAGGATACTAGCCCTTTATCCGATATGTCATTTGCAAATGTCTTCTCCCATTCTGTCGGTTGTCTTTTGGTTTTGTTGACTGTTTCTTTTGCTGTGCAAAGGCTTTTTATCTTGATGAAGTCCCAATAGTTCATTTTTGCCCTTGCTTCCCTTGCCTTTGGCGATGTTTCTAGGAAGAAGTTACTGCGGCTGAGGTCAAAGAGGTTGCTGCCTGTGTTCTCCTTTAGGATTTTGATGGACTCCTGTCTCACATTGAGGTCTTTCAACCATTTGGAGTCCATTTTTGTGTGTGGTGTAAGGAAATGGTCCAGTTTCATTCTTCTGCATGTGGCTGTCCAATTTTCCCAACACCATTTGTTGAAGAGACTGTCTTTTTTCCATTGGACATTCTTTCCTGCTTTGTCAAAGATTAGTTGACCATAGAGTTGAGGGTCCATTTCTGGGCTCTCTATTCTGTTCCATTGATCCATGTGTCTGTTTTGTGCCAGTACCATACTGTCTTGATGATGACAGCTTTGTAATAGAGCGTGAAGTCCAGAATTGTGATGCCACCAGCTTTGCTTTTCTTTTTCAACATTCTTCTGGCTTTTCGGGGTCTTTTCCAAAGAACAAATGATCCAATCAAGAAATGGGTAGAAGACATGAACAGACATTTTTCCAAAGAAGACATCCAAATGGCCAACAGACACATGAAAAGGTGCTCAACATCGCTTGGCATCAGGGAAATCCAAATCAAAACCTCAATGAGATACCACCTCACACCAGTCAGAATGGCTAAAATTAACAAGTCAGGAAATGACAGATGTTGGTGGGAATGCGGAGAAAGGGGAACCCTCCTACACTGTTGGTGGGAATGCAAGCTGGTGCAGCCACTCTGGAAAACAGTATGGAGGTTCCCCAAAAAGTTGAAAATAGAGCTACCATATGATCCAGCAATTGCACTACTGGGTATTTACCCCAAAGATACAAATGTAGGGATCTGAAGGGGTATGTGCACCCCAATGTTTATAGCAGCAATGTCCACAATAGCCAAACTATGGAAAGAGCCAAGATGTCCATCGACAGATGAATGGATAAAGAAGTAGTGGTATATATATACAATGGAATATTATGCAACCATCAAAAGGAATGAAATCTTACCATTTGCAGCGACGTGGATGGAACTGGAGGGTATTATGCTGAGTGAAATAAGTCAATCAGAGAAAGACATGTATCATATGACCTCACTGATATGAGGAATTCTTAATCTCAGGAAACAAACTGAGGGTTGCTGGAATGGTGGGGGGTGGGAGGGATGGGGTGGCTGGGTGATAGACATTGGGGAGGGTATGTGCTATGGTGAGCGCTATGAATTGTGTAAGACTGTTGAATCACAGACCAGTACCTCTGAAACAAATAATACATTATATGTTTAAAAAAAAAAAAAAAGAAGAAGAAGATAGCAGGAAGGGAAGAATGAAGGGCGGAAAATCGGAGGGGGAGACGAACCATGAGAGACTATGGACTCTGAAAAACTCAGGGTTCTAGAGGGGAGGGGGGGTGGGGAGATGGTTAGCCTAGTGATGGGTATTAAAGAGGGCACGTACTGCATGGAGCACTGGGTGTTAAATGCAAACAATTAATCATGGAACACTACATCCAAAACTAATGATGTAATGTATGGTGATTAACATAACATAATAAAAAAAAAAGAAAGTTAAGGAGGGCACGTACTGCATGGAGCACTGGGTGTTATATGAAAACAATGAATCGTGGATCACTACATCAAAAACTAATGATGTATTGTATGGTGACTAACATAACATTAAAAAAAAAAAAAAGTATACTGATTCTTTCCCACCAAGCATGTTAGTGTGCTATTTTTTTCAAATCTCCGTGAGTTTTCCAAACAAGATTTCCTAATTTGTTTTTAACTGTTTGATTCTCGTTTTATTTTTAAACACTTTCCATAGATTCATGACTACAAGTATGAGAACATATGTGTATTTTTTTACTTAACATACATAGAAAAATCAAAATAGTAAAATTAATAAGATTCCATATATTTTTAAAGCACACTAAGTCTTTACTTTCATAGCTTTTTCATTTTAGAATTTTGATCATTGCAGTATCTGTCATTGAACAAAAAAATAAAGACTATTGCTGGAGTCAGCCCAGATCATTTGGGGCATGACCATTACTCTCATTAACTCTTTGCAATATTTTAAAGTATTCCATCCATATTTCATATCAATTTTAAAAAAATTTTAACTATCCCAGCAATGGCCCATTTGGCCATTTAATGAGACTAGTCATATCTTCATGCATATCAGCATGAAGTTTCTTTTTGAAACCAGTGAGAAATTGTTATTCTGACTACTATGTACTATATCTCTATCCCCACTCCAAAAAATACAGTCATGTTTAATTGACACCTATGATAGGCAGTCTTTATTCTTAAATAGTAATCATCTGAGGTTGTCCTGAGAGCAACTCATTATGATATATTTCACTATTAATAGATAGTGTTGAAAAACAAGCCTTTGAATAGTTTATCCTATACTTTTGATTGTTAATATCTGGCATGGGGAAAACAAACCAGTAAAAATATTGTTCCCTTTGGAATAGATAAAAGGATTGTATGTCTTTATTACTGAATTGAGTATTCAGCATTAAAGAGATACAATTAAAAGAGCCTTTATATATGAATATGCATCGTGAATCTCCAATATGGAGCTATAATGTGAAAGCACTTTCCAAACTCAAGTTTCTGGGTATTGCTGTTTTTATTTACATCTATATATGCCTTTAAGTGTATATAGTTTTAAGGGACTAATGTTCAAAGAACTATACTTTGGAAAACCTAACCTGAAATTTTAGAACAAGGATTTTGACCTTGATTAATGAACTCCATCCACAGATGGGATTTAAAGGATCAGTAATTCTCCATGTTGTGACATTACCATGCAGTTTTTGTTCTTTTATTTTTCTTGGGTATTTGATATAATTACTATAGCTACTGAACCACAAACAACAAGCAGAACGTAAAATGTACATACTGCACCAAAGGAAGAAAACAGTTGAAGTACACAAAATTTCTTTGAGTATTCTCCCTATGTCAAAAAATGGTCATGTATTTTTTAACTTCTATTAGAGAAAACAGAAGAATCTCACTCATTTCTTCAGCTGAGATAAGGCACTTATCATCAATTGGAATTAATGAATCAGCCTCAAATAATCGTAATAATGATTGGCATATTATTTTTAACTGGAAGAAGTGATAGATGCAGACAAAACATTTCTTCCCTTTGGTTCTTTCTCAAGATCTTGTCTCAAGGTCTTGGCTGTGGCTATCTCTAATTCCATGACAGCCTTGGATCCTGAAATTTTTGATCACAGAAAACTTATTTTTAATGGCAGACTGGAAGAATTCCAGGTAATATGTGAATGCTGTTTATCAAGGGACAATTGAACTTGGATTAGTTTCCTTCTACTAGTGTTTTTAAACTTCCACTTACTGCAATTAAAAGAATATTCAATAATAGAAACAACTCCATATTTGCAAATCCTAAAATCCTTAACAACGTATGCATAATTTTATTTTAGTGTGCCTTTTTTGGCAAGAGGGTAATGATACTCAACAGATAATCAGTCTCAGAGACTCAGGAAAGGCTCAGTGAAGATGAAACAGTTAAGAATGAACAGATTATAATTCGAAGAAATACAACAGGTCATCAAGTCAATTAGTTGACGTCAGTTCAGCTGAGCTGTCAGAGAGAGCTGGGCTGTCAGGTGTCAGAGTAGTCAATTAAAGCAACAGCCAAAAATGAAAGAGTTAAGCCTCTAATCACTTATTGCAAGGTTGTAGGCAAGAGTCTAAAACCAGAGAAGGTGCTAAAGCTTCCAGTTCAGTTTCCCCCATGCACTGGTGCACTGATCTAGGGTCGGGTAGATCAACAAAGACATAGAGGTCATCTTCCTGTTACAGGAGCCCCAGACAAGAGAATCTGGCAGGTTTTTGGATCCTGGGGTCAAAGGGAAAGGGCAAGAGGAGGGTGTTAGGAGTAGAAAAGTATTGGGAACTGAGTCAGAGTAGGGAAAAGTGTCATCAGAGTTTTCCCTCCTCCTCTCATAAAGAGTTCCTCTGCACAAGACCTCAGATAAAGAGACCTAAGGATAAAGTCTCAGGGCTAAGAATGCAAATTTGTGCAGAGCATGACCAGCCAGGGATGCCTGAGTCCTTGACTGCAACTCCCTTCAGAAACTGTAGTGCACTGGTGTGCACCACGTGTGGTGTGGGAGTGCAGCTTTCCTGCCAGGAGGCCCACCATGTAAAGCTTTTGAAATTGCCTGTGATCAGGCATGAAAAGCCACACATAGGCTTTTAACCAGGAGCTGGGCTCCTCAGTTGATTTATACATTGGGTAAACAGGTGATGAGGATGAAGAGCACACTTAACATGATGAGCACTGAGTAATGTATAGAATCGTTGAATCACTATATTGTACACCTGAAACTCATACAGCACTGTATGTTAAATATACCGGGATTAAAATAATCTTAATAATTATTTAAATTACATAATAAGCTATTAATGATTTATATGCTATCATTGAAAGACTAGTTATTTTGACTTGAATTTTTAATAAAAAGAGTATAAAATATGCTAATTGTTACTAAAATTCAAGTCTACTATAAATTTTAAGATGTATAACTTTCTAAACTTCATTTCCTTTCTATCTTCATCTATATGTTGTAAAAAATTAAAAAAATTATTAAGATCAGTACATGCTTACCTATTACATTGTTTCAAATAAAATATGTCATAAGCCATTTTAAGATGACTTTTTATATAACAACTGTGAGATCTAATTCACATAGTATACAATTCACCTGTTTAAAGTGTACAACTTAATGTTTTTAGTATGTTCACAGAATTGGGCCACCATCACCACAATCTATTTTAGAATAATTTCATCACTCCAAAAGGAAACCATTAATCTACTTTCTCTCTGTATAGATTTGTCTATTCCATAAATTTCATAGATAGAGAATCATACAATATGCACTATCATATAATTGGCTTCTTTCACTTAAGATAATATTTTCAAGGTTCATCCATATTGTGCCATGTATCAATATTGCACCACTGTTCCAGAGCTGGAGTGGGGAAGAATGGTCTGCTTTTCCAGAGTGACAGCCTCTGGCCTCCTTGATTGGTCTCTCCTAGATTGGAACATCCATCTCATGAGTGAACTAGGGCAAGGGCAATCAGGGCCCCAATATTCTTGGCCTACCATCTCCCCAAAATGGTGGTTGGGTGGAGGAAGGGCTCCCCAGACCTCTCGGTTGTACTCACTGGATATTTAGCCTCTAAAACGTGGAAGTGGGGGAAGAGAAAGAAAAATGTTGGCCACCTAGATATCCTAGGGTGATCCTATAGCCCTTGATGGGATCTTTGGGGAGAGGGAGCTCCATCTCCTCAGTCATACTCAGAGTAGAGCCTTCTGTCATACTGAGATGGGTTGGATGGGAAGGAGTAGGTCATGGCTCAAGCACTATAGTCTCACTATTCTTCTGAGATTTCATAGATTTTCTTGAGTAAATGTTTTGTCATTTGCTATATGCCCCTTGGACAATTTCCACAGACTTTAAATGGTTGATTTTTTAAAATAAATTTCACCAGTAATAATTGTTTGTGAGGAGAGGATCCATGAAGTTTCTCACACTGTTCTGGAAATTGTCCCCAAGTTTACATTTTTAACCACTAACAAATTGTTCACAATATTTTTTATGTAAGGCAAAATTGACCACTCTTTGGGCATACTGGAATAATTCATTGAGTGCATTGAGTTTTATTTCATTAATGCCTTATCATTTCTCTCACAATGTCTCACAATACCACTAAACAAAATCAATTGCTTTAGGACAGAAAAAATAAATATAAAATAGTTCAAACTTTTGAATTTATAACTATTACATTTTCCTTGGATTCAAAAGGTAATCATAATAGCCACAAATTGCAAGAATTCCAAATTCATCATTCTATATTAATGTATATATATCCTTTTAGATTAACAGCATTTATCTTTCAGTATAGATTTTTTCCTTAATGAAAATACAGTACTGACATATATAGGATTTTATAGTCCATACCAAAATATAGCAATTCATTATCAATCAGTTTTATTAGAAAATCAACAAGTATCTATTAGTATCTGTCATTACTCAGTTACATGCCATAGGAAAAAAAAACTGTGAGATTTATTAAGTATAAGTCTACTTTCAGGGAGATAAGCTAACAGGAGAAAATATAAATGTGTATTTTAGAAAAATATTGCATTTATTTCTATTATGTTTTTCTATACAATTCAGTTTTCCCTATTTTCCCTATCCAAATCAACTATCTCAAACCTCTGACTATAGTACACCCTTCTCATTTTCAGGAAAAGAACCTGCTTACGGTCTTAGCCTGGGTTTTCCTCAAAGTTGTAGACAAAGTCATGTGGGCACACATTTCATTTAAAGATAACAGAGAGGGAACAGAAAAATGAGGAAATTAGGAAAAACCAAAACAGGAGTATATTATAAAGTTCAAAGCTGTGGGCAACTGAGACTTGACCAGGCCTATGATCTTTTAGAAATTGTCCACCCTATAATTGAATAGGAAATTTGGTTTCTTGTTTTCTTCACTTATTTTTTGTTGTTGTTCTTAATACATTGACTAAGAGGTTATTGTTAGGGTTGTTAACTCTTCTGCCTTTCAAGACTGGTCAATGTGCTTGTCCTACAGACTCTAGCCTATGCCCATGGCCATCACAGAGTCCTGGAGGAAAGTAGAGTGCATGTTTGGGACACTGTCAGTGTAATTGAACCCAAGGCCACACATGACTGTGCCAAAGCTATGGCTGGGTTGGAGGTCATGACTACCTGATGACAACTGGGGGTAGCAGAGGCATATGACATGCCTTGTATTTAAAAAATAAAAGTTAAGCCATCAGATAGGAACCCCCTCTACTGAGTTACAGCAAGATTGCCTCCTTTTATTCCCACCTTTTTCCTATTCTCTCCTAAGTAAATATAGGCACTGTTCTTCTGGACTTTGAATGCTTAGCATTTCATCTTCATCATGTTTCCCATTCCCATCCAACCTTACTTAGGCAACTAAGTAAAATCGCTCACACACTGATTACAAGTATGACCCCTCTGATTAGTGCCCTAATCCACACCTTTAGTGGCCTTTCAAAATGCTAATCTAACATTATTTCTCTATGTGAATCACCCAGTGTTTTCCCATTTCTGTTAGACCAAAATTTTTAACATTGTCTAAATAACCCTACTGAACAAAATCTTGCCTCTCACTCCAGCCTCACCTCAGAATATCATGCTACTCCTTGTGTATTGAAGTCACATTGATCACCCACATTGAGTTTCTTTATTCTTCCCTTCTCACCACAGAGACTTGCCCACTGTTCTCTATTCTTCTATATCTCTTTTACTTTCCTCTTCACTTAATTACCTTTTGGCTGTAACTAATCTTTCACATATCAACTAACATTTCCTCAGGGAACATTCCCTAACTCAAAGATGAGGTCAGTTCCATATTAAAGTGCATTTATAGCATTCTACAATCTTTTTGAAAGAAATTATCCACTTATGATTATATATTTATGTGATTATGTTATTAATATATCCCCACTCTACTAAATTATGAGATACAAAAGAGTACTGCCAATTTTTTGTGTGTGTATGCCCACTTTTGTATCCCAGATCCATATCTCAATGTCTATCACATAGTGATAACTGGGTAAACATTTGCAAAATGGAAAGAAAACACACAACTATGAAAACTTAGCATTAAACTGTATTCTTCTAAGTATAAATAAACTGAGACTTTAAGAAAGGTATATATCTGTTCTAGTTTGAGTAGTAGGGGAAAGCTTAGAGGAGTTACTCTACTTAAATTGGGTATTGATTCTATATTCATATATGCAAACAAATGAAAAAACATTTCATGTTTGGGATTAAAAGAATAGCAAATACAAAGATTCAGAAATGAATACACCATATATAAAAAATACAAAGTAATAAAACTTGGGCATAAAGATACATACTGATTAATAGTAAGATTGGATAAGGTAGAACCACATCATTAAAAAAAAATCTAAAAAGCTGGAAATCCTTAGAATATCTAGCAGTATGAATAAAAACAGATCAAGTATTCTGATCAAGAGAAAGGGATAATTGAAGTATCAGTGGATTAGGATGTTTAATCAAATAATCAAGTAAAATTGAGAGAACCTAGTAAAAGAAAAGCCAGATATCAAAGTCTTATGTTAATGTACATACAGCTGTGATGATGGTGAAGCAAGGTGATTAAAATAGTAGAGGGGTTTAAGAGTTATTTCAAATGGACTTGCCACATTAAATATAGAAAATAAAGGATAAAGATGAATTAAATATGATCTCAAGAATGATTACTCTAGGAGATAAATTAAAAATGTTAATTTTAGGAATTATTAAAATGAAAGAAATTTTGAAAAGAGTAAGAATAAAAATAAGTTGTTACAAAACAGGTTAAGAGCAACTAATGAAATTAATATCAAACATAACCAGGATTTGAATATTCCCTATGAATTCATATCCCTGTGGATATGGAGTTCTGAGTATAAGATCACTTAATGTAAATGGGACATAGATAGATTAAAAATTGCCACAAATTCTTTAAACCTCCTCTCTTCAATAGAGGGGCTTTGATTTACCCATGCTTAAATCTTGACTCGCCTTGTGACTAGTTTTGACTAATTGAGCAAGGTAAAATTGTGCAGTTTCTAAGCCTAAACCTTAAAATGTCTGCAACTTGCACCATCACCATGACTCAGTATTACCATGATGTAGCTCAGCCTACACCCACTGTCACATATGTGAATGACCATCACCGACAACCCAGCCCTGTGGATGAGCTAGATGTCCACACATCCTTTTAGTGAAACAAGGTAAGACTCGCAGGTGGACAAACCATCATGAGCAAAAAATAAAATAGTGCTTATTAAGGCACTAAGTTTGAGCATTAGAAAACTGGCTATATATCCCCAAAGGTGGAAAGACACAACAGAAACCAAAAATGTGTGGCATTGGCTTTGGATCCAAGCAGTTAGAGGTTTGGAAAGTGGCAAACTTCTGGTGGAGGCTGAAAATCAGAAAGGATATTAAAATTGTGGCTTAGATGATTGCTTTGTTCACTTCTGCCTATTTTTCATAGGCATCAAAGAACTGCTAATTTAATAATTAGGGAAAATGGCATTTTTCTAGGGGTTCTTAAAAGAGATCAAACTTTTTTTCCAACTAGCATTGTTCTCTATGTCCTCTAGGCAAAGTGAAAAATGGGGGAATGACTAGGTGGCATGGAGGAAATGTCTTGCATCTGAGAACAAGTTAATTATCACCACAATTTGACCTTCTTTTGAAGCCTGATGATTTCAGAGATTGGAGTTGCCCTTAGTATTTAATTATGAGATGCGCCATAATTAATAAATAGAATTTTTAAATGTCAATATATATGAAGAGAGATATTAGTTAACTTATGAGCCTTTGGTACTTTATTCCATATTTCTCTGGATATAAAGTTCTTGAAATGCTAGCTCACAGCGGAGGTGAAGCTAGGAAACAATTGATCATAATGAAAAAGGTTGTGGCTGCCTCCTGTGATGGTAATTGATTATTCCCACTTGGAAATGATTTTGTATAAAGAGAATTGTTTATAACATGAGGGCTGTGGTTTACCATAGATCTTATCTTATCATTATGGTGGTATTAATATGGCAATAAGGGAAAGGATGATTCTAAAAACAAATTTAGGAGAGAAGAAACTTTTACTGACAACCACAACAACCCCAAATTTGCAAAAACTAAAAGTAAATGCAGCATTTTGATGACAGCAGATTATCAGTACATCAGACCAACCTCTCTCCTCCTTGCTTTGAGGGCAAATAGAAAAGCTACACAAAATGTAAAATGAATTCATTAAAAAGGTAAACTGATGATGAGGGCTTACCAGCCTAGAATTAGGAAAGGAAAATGACTCAGGTGAGCCCCGAACTAAGGGATTCATTTTTATGAGTGCATTCACTCTCTCCCTCTCTCTCTCTCTCTCTCTCTCTCATTCACTCTGTGTGTGTGTGTGTGTGTGTGTGTGTGTGTGTGTGTGTGTGTGTGTTTTAACCTCATTTTATTGTGGTAAGAACACTCAACATGAGATCTACCCTCTTAAATTTTTTAAGTGTACAATACAACATCATTAACTATAGGCATAATGTTGTACATAAGATCTCTAGAACTTATTCATCTTGTTTGACTGGAACTTTATGCACCTTCATTAGCAACTCCTCATTTCCTTCTCCTTCCAGTACCGGCAATCACCATTCCATTCTCTGACTCTATGAATTTGACTATTTTAGATACAACACCTAAGTTTAATCATGCATTATTTGCCTTTTGTGACTGGATTGTTTCACTTAGTATAATGTCCTCCAGGTTCATCTATGCTGTCATATATTATAGATTTCTTTTAAAGTTGAATAATATTCCAATGCATGTATGTGCCACATTTTCCTCATTTGTTCCCCACTTGATAGACACTGAGGTTGCTTCAATGCCTTAGTTATTGTTCAAGTAATGAAATGGTAGTGTTAATAGCTCTTCAAAATTCTGATTTCAGGGGCGCCTGGGTGGCTCAGCCAGTTAAGCCTCTGACTCTTGGTTTCAGCTCAGGTCATGATCTCAGAGTCCTGAGATTGAGCCTCCTCAGGGCTGGGGCTCCCTGCTCCCCGGAGAGTCTGTTTCCCTTCTCCCTCCTCCCCTCTCCCTCTCACATACACACACTATGTCTCTCTAAAATAAATAAATAAATAAATCTTCTTTTAAAAATCCTGATTTCAATTCTTTTTGAAAAAATACCCAGAAGTGGGATTGCTGGATCATATGGTAGTCCAATTTTTGTTTTTTTGAGAAACTTTCACACAGTTTTCACCAATTTGCAGCTACACTATTTTGCAACCCCACCAGCAGTCTACAGGGTTCCAATTTTTCCACAACCCCTCAATACTTGCCTCTTGTTTTGTTTTGATAATAGCCATCCTGAGTGGTGTGATGTGATAACTTATCGTGCTTTTAATTCACATTGCTCTATTACTAGTGACATTGAATATCTTTGCATATACTTGGCCATTTGTGTGTGTTCTTTGAGAAATGTTTATTTGCGACTTTAGCCCATTTTTTAAATGGGTTATTAGATTTTTGGTTTTGCTTTTATTGCTATGAAATTGTAGGAGTTTCTTATATATTTTGGAAATTAACATCTTATCAGATATATGGTATGCAAATATTTTCTCTCATTTCCTTTCACTGTGTCAATTGTTAACTTTGCTGTGCAGAAGCTTTTTAGTTTGATGTGGACCCTCTTATCTAGTTTTGCTTTTGGTGTTATATCCATGAAATGATTACCAAGTCCAATGTCATGAAGCTTTTTCTGTTTTCTTCAAGGACGCTAACAATTTCAGTCTTACATTTAAGTCTTTGTTTTGATAACTTTTTTGTGTATGGTGTAAAATAAGGGTCTAATTTTATTATTTTGCATAAGGATATCCACTTTTTCCAATACTGTTTGTTGAATGCTTCTCCTATTGTGGATTCTTGGCACCCTTCTCAAATATCAATTTATCATTTATGCAAGGATTTCTTTCTAGGTTCTCTATTCTGTTCCATTGGCCCATATCTGTGTTTATACCACTACCATACTCTTAATTACTGTAGTTTTGTGATATATGTTTTAAAATCAGGAAATGTGAGGCCTCTAGCTTTGTTCTTTCTCAAGACTGACTTGGCTGTTCATGGCTTTTTGTGTTCCCATATGAATATACAATTGTTTTTCTATTTCTATAAAAAATGTCCTTTGAATTTTTTTTTTTTTAAGATTTTATTTATTTGAGAAAGAGAGAGAGCTAGAGAGCACAAGCAGGGGAAGCAGGGGGAGTGGCAGAGGGAGAGGGAGAAGCAGACTCCCCACTGAGCAGGGAGCCCAATGTGGGGCTGGATCCCAGGACCCTGGGATCATGACCTGAACAGAAGGAAGACCTTTAACCGACTGAGCCACCCAGGTGCCCCGCCCTTAGAATTTTAAAAGCATTACATTGAATTTGCAGATTGATTTAGGTAGTATGGATATTTTAACAATATTGTCTTCCAGTCCATGAACACAGGATGCCTTTCCATTTGTTTGTGTCTTAACTTCTTTCATCAATGTATTGTGGTTTTCACTGTAAGTCTTTTGCCTGTTTAGTGAAGTTTATTATTAAGTATTTTATTATTTTTAGTGCTATTATAGATGGTAAAAAAGGTCAATTCACCAGAAAGATATAATTATAATGATATATGCACTCAACATCACAGTGATTGCCCAATATCTAGTAATTTTACTATTACCATAAAATATTGGGTGCCCTGAAACATTTTAGTTAATAAATAGGAAATGCAATAGGATGAGGCATTAAAAAGAGAAGCGAGGTACCTTAATGTTTTTCTCACTTTATGAATTCTAAGCAAAACAATAAACATATGCTTTTATAAGAAATTATTTCTTTTAAAAAATGAGGTGGCAATGCTTTTTTAATATACCATGATCTTCCTTCCTGCCTTGGGTTTTGGATCTGTGTGAAATCATTCCTCTATCTTCTTCAAACCCCAAGAGGTTCAGTTATTATATATTGTTATGAACTTTATGGTGCAAAGTTGTTAGAGACTTGGGAACCCTGGGCTTTAGACAAAGCCATGGATAAGAAGTCCCTTCCAAGGAATAGGTATGGAATTTCCATGTTGAACAGAATGTATTGACTACTTAACCCAGAGGACAAAAAGGCATGAGAAGAGACAGTAAAGAGCTACCGAAAAACATATCTAAGATAAATTAACAACAGGACAGGAGGATTTGGGAAAAATTGAAAGAGTAATTTAAAAAGCAAGAGGACAAATTTAATGGATTTAAGGATTTAATGAACACCTGTGATTTAGGGGAAGGATGCTACACATGAGAAGAAAGAAAGAACTCTATGAATTATATAACCTAGTTCCCAACACTGCAATCTTTATCCTGAGCTACCTTTAAAGTAATTTTTGCTGTTAGCCCAATTAATCGCATGGTAGCCAACATTAAGGCAATTATTTTCAATGTATCACATTTAAACTCTTAAGGCACCAGAAGGTTATTGCACACCTGTGTAATGTAATCATAGAGATAAATTTTAAAGCGCCTCTCAGCCTTTCACACTTCTCTGTTTTATCTATCTGTATGTCTGTCTATCATGTTATCTCATTTCAACCCAATGAATTATTTTGAGCCTGGAAAGTTAATTAATTTGAGCATATCTGTAACAGTACAATACTGGAGGGGAAGCAGGAGGTGCGTCAGACCCTATCAGCTACCAAAGGTCAAAAAAGAAGAGGAAAGAGGGAGGAATAAAGAAATGAGAGACAGAGGGGAAGAAGGACAGAAGGAAGGAAGGAGGAAAAGGAGGGAGAAAACCAAGAGGACATAAAACTAATAGATACTTTAAAAATACAGGTTAAATTTTATTATAGCCATTCCTAAGACTTTGGTTTAAATCTCCAAGTTGTAGACTCTCTGTTGGATTCTATAACATTTGGAGACAAGGTTTTTATCTTTTTCACCTAGGATAACATTTGCAACTATTAAAACATAAATATTTGCTGGCTAATTCATTATGCGCCTCTAGTCCTGCTTGGAATAAATGGTGGCATAACTCTAATTAGTGCTGGTTTATTTTATGTCTGAGTTGGCAGCATTTTAAAAGTAAATTTTATGAAATGACTCAGTGTGGTCTTCCCTGCAGTGGAGCTTAAACTTGTAACAAAATCCAGCTTACCCTTTACAACTCGCTGTTGATTTATTTTATTTTATTTTATTTCTCCTTTAAATTCCTTGACCCAAAGTTTGTTGCCAGAGGCAACTCTCTTGGCTCTGGTTTTCATCACAGGGTTTTTTGTTCATTTGTCGTACCACAAAAACAAAAGATTATTCCCCAGGAAATGGAAAATTTATGAAAGAGGCAAGTTGGGATTGGCTAAGTATCTCCTACCTTTCAGGTAAACTCTCTTCAAAAACCTGTCTTGTGGGTACTTTGAGCTCCATTAACAGTCAAAACATACTTTTATTCTCCGTGATACATGGAACCATGACAGTAATTTCTGTTGCTGGGCAATCAGTAGACAAACACTTACCTGCTAGGCCTGAAAGGTGTTTGAAGAAATGAGCATATGTGTGTTGCTAAAACTAGAAAAAGGAATTGGCCAAACTCTTTAAGGGTTCATTGCTAAGCACGGCCTACTCTTTCTTCCCACTGTTTTCTGGTAGCTCCTGGGCTGAACTTGATTTTATTTCAAAAACTGTCTATGAGGAATAACTGGAAATGAAATATCATTCCTCAAGGTTGGATTGGTTTACCTAAAATTTTTCTCTTCAATTTCTACGTCCGCAAAGAACCACAAGACAATGTTGAAATCCTTAAGATAAATCTTTCAATCATTACTACTTACAAATAGATAAATGTTGATGATCAGCCTGAGGCAAAATCAAGAAGTAGGTGATGTCGGGGGCTTTTATTTCCCTCTGTAAAGTCAATGCATGGTCTCTGTGGTTGCTGCCAGTGCCCGAGGCAGGGCTCAGATTCTAGCAGTGGAAGCATCCTGTGGTCTCCTGGAATACAGTGCATATGCCTTCCAATGTAGAGAATATCCTTCCCTTGATTCACTGGGATGCCTCGGAGTCCATAGGATGGGAAATTGACAGAGTGGTGCCAAGACTCTGGATTTCTCAATATCCTGAATTCAGTGAGCTAAATTTGTATGGTGGACTTGCACCTTCCCGATCCTACGTCACTCACTTCTTACTTAATCTCTCCAAAGAAGATGACCAAACAGAGTGTTCCCCTACAAATCATTTTCCCGCTAGTCAATCTTTGTTGCTTTTTTCATAACTTCCACCAGTGGGGAAAATAGGATAGATTTTAAGAAGCTCTCAAAGGGATATGCTGGACCTCAATTTTTTGTCAAGTCTTACATGCAGTGTTTGAAGCAGCTAGCCTGCCAATGATACAGTCTCTGCTCCAGATGTTTCAAGAAAAATGTAATCACTGTGTTGTAAAATATAAGCTATGTGCTTTGAGAGAAAAACCCTGGTAAGGAAAGTTTTCAGGGAGGAGGGAGCATTTGAACTGGACATCTTAAGATATTTTAGATTTTAATTGACAATGGGTGCTACTGAAGACAGAGAAAATGAGTGGTTTTCAATGAAAGATAATTTTAGATTTTGACATATTATAGGCATGGTTAAGTTTTTCATGTAGAAATAACCACTAAAAAAATAAAAGAAGAAGAAGAAAAAAATAAATAGCCATTAAAGCAACTGGAATTATGGAACCATAATGCTACTATGTGGGTCTCATAATTTTGAATTATAACCATTCAATAAAACAAATCAACAAACTATAAAAAGCTGAAATGTCAGAATATAGACAAAATGTCACGTATAATGAATAATGGATTTCAATGAAAATTAGTTAACTAAGGAATTTAAGAGTCACAGTGAATAAATACTTCTATCTGGGCACAAACACTGCCATAGAATCATAGATTCTGTTCCATTCCTGCCTTCAGAATCTCATGCAATTTCCTCTCATTCTCAGATTTTAACATTAAGGAAAAAGGATACCGAGATGCCCGCTGCCAGATTTCCCTTGAAATTGTCCCTAGCGAGAATATTTCTTCTTAGGGAACTAAGACCTCTAAACCATCAGAGGCCAAAGTTGTATTTTATTATGTGTAATGATAAGAGGGATGACTCCTCTGTTTTTATTTTTTAGAACCTAAACCCATAAATTCTAGCTATAAAAAAATGGAAATGTGTATTAATATAGAAGATTCAGAAATAAACCCTAAGATACAACCTGAGATGTTTGCAAAGTGTTCTAAATAAGTCTTCAGAAGCCCATTCCACCATTCTTTTGGGCTCCTAGGTCATTCCCACCATTCTATCAGGCAGGGGATGGGTATATGGGAGGAACCATGAATTGCATGGCCATTGGTCTTTTGTTATACTTTATTTGCTCTAAAAGTAGTTTCTGGTTCACAAGAAATGCTGTGGAGAATTTCTTGACAGTGATGTAAAGCAACCTCCAAAATCATGAAAGGTAGTTTTGGCAGGATAACTATTGGCAGTGAAGGCAAATCTATCTCCAGAATGTGTCTATTCCAAAAAGAACAAATTGCTTTCCCTTCTGTGATGGAAGTAATTGAATATAATCAAATTGTCACCAGGTGGCTGGCTTGCTCATTGGGAAACATCACCATATTGTTGACTCAGTGTCACTTTCCGTTGTTGACACGTTGTGTACTCACCAATAGTTACAGCCACATCATCTGTAGTGATACATGCCATGTTGTTCAGTCCATGCATGACTGCCATGCCTGCTTCCATGGCCAATTGGTTCATCAGCCCTTTTAGCAATGATTGGAATGGCTGAGCAAAGAGATTTACTGACATCCACATAATGGGCCATCTTGTCCACATGATTATTGGGAGCCTTGTCTGCTGTGTTTGCTGTTTGGTGGACATTTACACAAGACAAAAATATCCTCACACTTTGGGCCCATTCCATGAAGTCTGCTCAAGTTGCTTTATCACCAAATTTCCAATATTTTTCTAAGTTCATAACCACTCAGCTAAATCATTAGCCACTGCTCAAAAAAATCAGTGTGAATCTGGTATTTCTCTAACCTCTTTTTCCAGAAAAAGTAAACAACCAGGTACACTCCTCTAAGTTCTGCTCTCTAGAAAATTTCCCTTCACCTATGTTCTTATGTACCCATTTTTAAAATGTTCCTAGTATATCCTGTGGAACCATCTATAAACTAAATATAAATTTTTCTTCATCAGACAACTTGTCATAGTTGTTGACATGAAAACTCATAAAACCACACATGTGGGTTCATAGAAAGGAGGTAGTGCTTCCAAAGTAGATGCATGAAAGTCTAAGCCTCTTGCTCATGTAACTTAATTGTACCTTCAGAATCTGTTCAAGCCCAATATAATCTATATTTCTTCCACTTAATGATGGAAGGCTACTGAAAATGTCAAATTTTATGGCTTCTGTGGTCAAAAAACATCCAGGTTTTGATAGGCAGCTCAGGTGGAAGATACCTTAGGGGCCCTGGTCAAATTTTCCTTATTTAGTAGGACCTAATATTAAGCCATCAGTTATTTTGCTACTTTTGTTATTTTCAAACAAAGAATCATCTTCAAAATATGGAGTGGCTTTGCTTCAAAATTATAAGAGTATGTGCTATAGTTTCCTAAAGAGTGCTTGTTTCTATAAAATAACCTAACTGCCACAGACCTTGCAAGTGCACCTAAATATCCTGGTTTGTATTGCTTACTGCTGGTGCAAATTTTTCAGAATTTAAGAACCTTCTATTGTTCTGATCCCAGTCAAAACAGTAAGTTTTAGGGTTATTTGGTAAATGTATTGCAGCAGCATGCTATTATATATTTGTATTATATGTTGCCTTTAAAATACAAAAGGCATTATGCTATTTTCTTGGTGGCAGGAGATTCCAGCTAAGTCTCTTGCCATTTGCTTATTGTAGATATCTTTTCATGGTTCAGATCAAGGAAAACCCTGAAACTTAATCAAAGGGTCAGAGCCTGAATTTTCATGGGAGTTTTATTTTGCATCCTTATGCAGGCATGTATCTTACCAAGGCTTCTGGGGCATTCAGTGCAGCAGAATGGTATCCTTAATAGAATGGGCCATCATGACGTCTTGTGAAATGGTAAAATCATAGAACTCCCTATATGCTACATTTTAAGAAAGAGATGGAGAGTTGATCCCTAAAGAAAGTGAACACAACTTTTTTTTTTTTTCCTTTCTAAGTGAAATCAAATAGGTCTGGTTGTCTATATTTACAGGAAAAGAGTTACAAGCATTCATTGGACCATTAGTTGCCTGCCAGGTACCAGGGGCTATCTATATCCTCTAGAAAAGTGACTGCATATGGGACAATGACTGATTAGAGTCTCCAGCTGTATACATTTATGATAATACATGGTTATTTCAAAATCCATCTGTTACTTTATCCTTAGACTAGGTTAGTTCCTGACTCTTAGTCTGTGATATCATCGTCACTTTGTATTCCTGTCATATCATTTACTCCATCTTATTGTCTCTCTCACCAGACCATGAACTCCTTGACACAAGAACATATGTCTTATCTGCATTTTCCATGTTCCCAAAACATAGTAAGCACTTAAAATCATTGGTGGATTTTAGGTTAATTAAAAGCTTGTCAAATGCATTTTACTAGTAAAAATGTCTGTTTTAAATTTTTTCCTTTACCTGAAATATTTAAATATATAAAATGTTTTCTAAAATATTTCCAATATGTCAGAATCTTTAACTATATTATGACCTTTAAACATTCTATGATTTTATAGTATGAGTATACATAAGATTGAAACACATGTTTCCTTGCTTGCTTTGGGTTTTCCAAATAACTGCTTAACTATAAAAAATCATGATGTGTTAAGATATAGGTCTATTAGACAGATTCCATAAACTAATGCAACACATTTTTAAACAAATTTGAAAACTGAGAAAAGAAACGTTTAGGTCTTTAGAAAGCTGTCAAGCTTCTAAGAGTCAAGTGATGCATTACTATTCCTGCAATTTTAATTCTATTTTAGATATATTCAGGTAATAATGCCCATATCAAAGCATCTAATTTTTTTTTTTAAAGATTTTATTTACTTATTTGACAGAGTGAGAGATAGTGAGAGCAGGAACACAAGCAGGGGGAGTGGGAGAGGGAGAAGCAGGCTTCCCGCCGAGCAGGGAGCCCGATGTGGGACTCAATCCCAGGACCCCGGGATCATGACCTGAGCCGAAGGCAGACGCTTAACGACTGAGCCACCCAGGCACCCACAAAGCATCTAATTTTTAACTAGGTAGTATTTTTGTATTAGTAGCTTCTGGCCCACTAATTTTTATGACTTCAACCATGAATATAATGTCCTAAACATTAGTATACGAAAAGGAACTATATCTCAAAATATTCAAATTATGATATTCACCAAAAATACCCAAAATTTTTGTGACATTTTGATATATATTCAAAGCCATTTGAATATATATCATAGTCCTTATGCTTCTCCCAATTGTTTTTAGAAAATGATGAATATGGCTTTGATTCATAGAAATCTACCTTCTAAACATTAATACAAAATCTACTTTTAATATCAAGATTGAAACTTAGTAAGAATGTTGACATAAACTTTGGTTTGTGTTAATTTACTTGAATTATATACAAATATAATGTTAGATTTTAAAAGTATATTATATATATGTATATATGTATTCTGCTTATCCATCTAGTACTTTTCAATCTCTCTACTACACAAAAGATAACCCTTTTTGAAGCATAATAAGTGAGGCATTGTTAAATTGAAAACAACAGTAAATAGTTCTCAGTGAGCCAATGCTGACTCTTCCCTGTCAGGTGCTATACACGGAGTGACCTTCATGGAAGTCATAAACATTATGGCAGTTTTTTAAAGTATAGCATGCACAATTAATCATTTATTAAATATTTTTAACAACTTTTATACCACTGCATTTAAACTAACATGTACAATTTTGGGCTCTGTCATTACTAACATTTGTCAATAATAGTTGTTATAGTGTTATAACAATTTAGATATATATAAATATCTAACTTATATTTTAGAATAAATTGTTATATGTAACCCTCATGGTAACCACAAAGCAAAAACCTATAGTAAATACACAAAAGATAAAAACAAAGGAATATAAGCATACTACTAAAGAAAGTCATCAAACCACAAAGGAAGAGAGCTAGATAAAAACAAAAAAACTACAAAAACACTCAGAAAACAATTAAAAAAAGGCAATAAGTACATATCTATCAATAATTATTTTAAATGTAAATGAGCTAAATTCTTCAATCAAAAGATGTGGATTGACTAAGTGGATAAAAAAACAAGACCCAGCTAAATGTTGCCTATAAGAAATGTAAGGACCTTTAAATGCAAGGACACACACAGACTGAAAGAGAAGGGTTGGAAAAATATATTCCATGCAAAATGGAAACCAAAAGAAATTTGGAGGAGCTACCCTCCAAGTACCCTCTAAACCTCAAAGGTTTAGAGTTCGGGTAATTGTCTTTTTTGGGAGGGTAAGTCACTGGGATCTCTTTCGGAATGATTTGTGTCCTTATTTTTTCATGCAAAGTGGTGATGATTACATATGCTCCTTCCTTACAAGGGTGTTACACGCCAGAGGTGACAATGTATGCGTGTGTGGTTTTAACTCCTGAAGCATTGTGCAAATGATAGCAACAATTGCCATTGGAAACAAGATTTTGATGATTTTTAAAAACGTTGTGAACAGAGCTTCTTGTCACAAGGTGCTAGGAACCATTAAAGTGAGAAGACTACTCAGCACAGAGATTATGGGTGGTAAGTTTCTTGACATTGTCTTAGCAATGATTTTTTTTTTTTATTTGACACCAAGGTTAAAGCAACAAAAGCAAAAATAAACTAGTGGGGCTACATCAAACTAAAAAGCTTCTGCACAGCAAAGAAAACCATGAACAGGTACATGAAAAGATGCTCAACATCACTGATCATCAGGCAAACACAAAACTGCAGTGAGTTATTACCTCACACCTGTTATCAAAAAGACAAGAAATAAGACAAGAAATAACAAGTGCTGGGGAGGATGTGGGGAAAAGGAAACCCTTATCCACTGTTGGCAGGAATACAAAATGATACACCCACTATGGAAAACAGTATGGAGTTTCCTCAAAAATTAAAAACAGAACTACTTTATAATCTAGCAATTCTACTTCTGAGTATTTACCTGAAGAAAACAAAAACACTAACTCAAAAAGATAAATGCACCTCCATGTTTATTGCAGCACTATTCACAATAGCCAAAATATGGAAACAACCTAAGTGTTCACAGATGACTGACAGATAAATGGATAAAAAAATTGTGGTATACACATACAATAGAATATTATTTGAAATATTGTTTCAGCCATAACACAGAAGACAATCCTCCCATTTGCAGCAACATGGATGGAACTTGAGGACATTATGTTAAGTGAAATAAGCCAGACAGAAAAAGAATATATTGCATGGTATCATTTACATGAGGAATGTGAAAAAAGTCAGACTCATTGAAACAAAGTAGAAAAGTGGCTTCCAGGGGCTGGTGAATGGGCAAAATAGGGAGAGGTTAGTAAAAGGGTATAAACTTTCAGCTATTAAAAAAAAGGTCAGTAATAGTTATATATACAAACTTCTAATTCTATACATAGCATCTCAAAAACCTTGTGTCACTTTTAAACATATAGATTCTAGACACTTGAAAAAGATGGTGGAGGAGTAGGGGACCCTATTTCAACTGGTCCCTGGAATTGAGCTGGATATCTACCAGACCACTCTGAGCACCCACGAAACCAGCCTGAGATGTAAGAAGATCTGGATCTCTACAAACAGAATATCGCAGGTGGTTGGTTTTGAGGTACGAAGCGGAGAGCTGTGATTCTGCGGGCAGATATCGGAGGATAAACGACAGCGGGAGGGTGCCTGGCCATGGGGACCCTACACCGCCGGTGAGTGACAGTCTCACGTGCTGCGGACGGGCACAGACTCGCGGACCGGTAGTGGCGGGGAAAGGACTTTAGGGCAGCCCCCAGGGTGGAAACCCGGAGCAGCGGGGTCGCGCCTGTGAACTGCAGCCCCCCAGGACGGAAACCTGGAGCGGCAGGGTCGAGCACGCGTGTGAACTGGGAGCGGCTGGGGGTTTTAAAAGCACAAAGGGCAGAGACCTGCCCCAACTTGGAGGCAGGACTGGGGGCGCTGCGGAGGGGCGCGCAACCCAGGACACTGCAGTTTACAGCAGCACGGACAGAAACGGAGACAGTGTGGCTTGGAGAGCTCACTGAAGAACAGACTGTGATCTCTCTGCTCTGAGGCAGAGGGTTGGAAATGGTCTCTTCTGCTCTGACTCACGGAAGAGACATGGAAAGCCGCCAGGGAAAGCCGCCAGAGAACAAAAGCCCCCAAAACTGATTCCCACTGAGCCCATCCCCCGCCACAGGGGCGCAGGGCAACTCCGCCCAAACAGGGTTGCCTGAGTAACAGTGCGGCAGGCCCCTCCCGCAGAAGACAGGCTGGGAAAACAAGAGGCCAGCAACCCTCAGGTGCCAAGAAAACAGGTGCATCTTGCTTGGGTTCTGGTCAATAATTTGGACTCTATACATTCCCCCAAACACCCATCAACAGAATGACTAGGAGGAGGAGCCCCCAAAATAGAAAAGACTCAGAGATTATGACTTATGCTGCAGATTTACAAATGGATGCAGATATAACCAAGATGTCGGAGATGGAATTCAGGCTAGCAATTGTGAAGACAATGGCTAGAATGGAGAAATCAATTAATGGCAACATAGAGTCTCTAAGGGCAGAAATAAAAGGTGAATTGGCAGAACTTAAAAATGCTATCAATGAGATCCAATCCAATCTAGATAATCTAACAGCTAGGGTAACTGAGGCAGAAGAGAGAATAAGCGACCTGGAAGACAATATAATAGATAAAAAGGGAAAAGAGGAAGCCAGGGAAAAACAACTCAGAATCCATGAAAATAGAATCAGAGAAATAAGTGACACCATGAAGCGTTCCAATGTCAGAATAATTGGAATCCCGGAGGGAGTGGAGAGAGAGAGAGGACTAGAAGATATATTTGAGCAAATCGTAGCTGAGAACTTCCCTAATCTGGGGAATGAAACAAACATTCGCATCCTAGAGGCAGAGAGGACCCCTCCCAAGATCGAGGAAAACAGGCCAACACCCCGGCATGTAATAGTAAAACCTGCAAATCTTAGAACCAAGGAAACCATCTTAAGGGCAGTTAGGTGGAAGAGATTCCTTACGTACAAAGGGAGGAACATCAGAATAACGTCAGACCTATCCACAGAGACCTGGCAAGCCAGAAAGGCCTGGCAAGACATATTCAGGGTACTAAATGAGAAGAACATGCAGCCAAGAATACTTTATCTGGCAAGGCTGTCATTTAGAATGGATGGAGAGATGCAGAGCTTCCATGACTGGCAGAAACTGAAAGAATATGTGACCACTAAGCTGGCTCTGCAAGAAATATTAAGGGGGGTTCTATAAAAGGAGAAAGACCCCAAGAGTCATATACAACAGAAAGTTACAGGGACAATCTATAAAAACAACGTCCTCACAGGCAACATGATGACAATTAATTCATATCTTTCAATAATCACTCTCAATGTGAATGGCCTAAATGCTCCCATAAAACAGCACAGGGTTGCAGATTGGATAAAAAAACAGGACCCATCCATATGCTGCCTACAAGAGACTCATTTTGAACCTAAAGATACATCCAGACTGAAAGTGAATGGATGGAGATCCATCTTCCATGCCAGCGGACCTCAAAAAAAAGCTGGGGTAGCAATTCTTATATCAGACAAATTAGATTTTAAACTAAAGTCTGTAATAAGAGACACAGAAGGACACTATATCATTCTTAAAGGGTCTATCCAACAAGAAGATCTAACAATTGTAAATATCTATGCCCCCAACATGGGAGCAGCCATCTACATAAGCCAACTGTTAACCAAAATAAAGAGTCATATTAATAACAATACGTTAATTGTAAGAGACCTCAATATTCCACTCTCAGCAATGGACAGATCATCTAAGCAGAAAATCAACAAGGAAACAAGAGTTTTGAATGATACACTGGACCAGATGGACCTCATAGACATTTACAGAACATTCCACCCTAAAACAACAGAATACTCATTCTTCTCGAGCGCACATGGAACTTTCTCCAGAATAGACCACATACTGGGTCACAAATCAGGTCTCAACCGATACCAAAAGATTGAGATTATTCCCTGCATATTCTCAGACCACAATGCTTTAAAACTGGAACTTAATCACAAGAAAAAATTTGGCAGAAATTCAAACACTTGGAAGCTAAAGACCACTCTGCTCAAGAATGTTTGGGTCAACCAGGAAATCAAAGAAGAACTTAAACAATTCATGGAAATCAATGAGAATGAAAACACATCGGTCCAAAACCTATGGGATACTGCAAAGGCGGTCCTAAGGGGGAAATACATAGCCATCCAAGCCTCACTCAAAAAAATAGAAAAATCCTGAATTCACCAACTAACTCTACACATTAAAGAACTAGAGAAAAAGCAACAAACGATGCCTAAGCCACACATTAGAAGAGAAATAATTAAAATTAGAGCAGAAATCAATGAATTAGAAACCAAAAACACAGTAGATCAGATCAACGAAACTAGAAGTCGGTTCTTTGAAAGAATTAATAAGATCAATAAACCACTGGCTAGACTTATCCAAAAGAAAAGAGAAAGGACCCAAATTAATAAAATTATGAACGAAAGGGGAGAGATCACGACTAACACCAAGGAAATGGAAACAATTATTAGAAATTATTATCAACAACTATATGCCAATAAACTGAGCAATCTGGATGAAATGGAGGCCTTCCGGGAAACCTATAAACTGCCAAGACTGAAACAGGAAGAGATTGACAACCTGAATAGGCCAATAACCAGTAACGAGATTGAAGCAGTGATCAAAAACCTCCCCAAAAACAAGAGTCCAGGGCCTGATGGATTCCCTGGGGAATTCTACCAAACATTCAAAGAAGAAATAATACCTATTCTACTGAAGCTGTTTCAAAAAATAGAAACAGAAGGAAAACTTCCAAACTCATTCTATGGGGCCAGCATTACCTTAATCCACAAACCAGGCAAAGACCCCATCAAAAAGGAGAATTTCAGACCAATATCCCTGATGAATATGGATTCCAAAATCCTCAACAAAATCCTAGCTAATAGGATCCAAAAATACATTAAAAGGATCATCCACCATGACCAAGTGGTTTATTTATCCCCGGGATGCAAGGGTGGTTCAACATTCGCAAATCAATCAATGTGATAGAACACATTAATAAGAGGAGGGAGAAGAACCAATGGGTCCTCTCAATTGATGCAGAAAAAGCATTCGACAAAATACAACATCCTTTCCTGATTAAAACTCTTCAGAGTATAGGGATAAAGGGAATATTCCTCAAGTTCATAAAATCCGTCAATGAAAAACCCACAGCGAATATCATACTCAATGGGGAAAAGCTGAGAGCCTTTCCCTTAAGATCAGGAACACATCAAGGAGGCCCACTCTCGCCACTATTGTTCAACATAGTACTAGAAGTCCTAGCAACAGCAATCAGACAACAAAAAGAAATAAAAGGTATTCGAATTGGCAAAGAAGTCAAACTCTCTCTTTTTGCAGACGACATGATACTTTATGTGGAAAACCCAAAAGACTCCACCCCCGAATTACTAGAACTCATACAGCAATTCAGTAATGTGGCAGGATACAAAATCAATGCACAGAAATCAGTTGCTTTCTTATACACTAACAATGAAACTGTAGAAAGAGAAATTAGAGAAACAATTCCATTTACAATAGCACCAAAAACCATAAGATACCTCGGAATAAACCTAACCAAAGAGGTAAAGGATCTATACTCTAGGAACTACAGAACACTCATGAAAGAAATTGAAGAAGACACAAAAAGATGGAAAAACATTCCATGCTCATGGATCGGAAGAATAAACATTGTTAAAATGTCTATGCTACCCAGAGCAATCTATACCTTCAACGCCATCCCGATCAAAATTCCAATGACATTTTTCAAAGTGCTGGAACAAACAATCCTAAAATTTGTATGGAATCAGAAAAGACCCCGAATCGCCAAGGAAATGTTGAAAAAGAAAAACAAAGCTGTGGGTATCACGTTGCCCGATTTCAAGCTATATTACAAAGCTGTGATCACCAAGACAGCATGGTACTGGCACAAAAACAGACATATAGACCAATGGAACAGAATAGAGAACCCAGATATGGACCCTCAACTCTATGGTCAAATAATCTTTGACAAAGCAGGAAAAAACATGCAATGGAAAAAAGACAGTCTCTTCAATAAATGGTGCTGGGAAAATTGGACAGCCACATGCAGAAGAATGAAACTCGACCATTCTCTAACACCATTCACAAAGATAAACTCAAAGTGGATGAAAGACCTCAATGTGAGACAGGAATCCATCAAAATCCTAGAGGAGAACATAGGCAGTAACCTCTTTGACATCGCCCACAGCAACTTCCTTCAAGATACATCTCCAAAAGCTAGTGAAACAAAAGCAAAAATGAACTTTTGGGACTTCTTCAAGATAAAAAGCTTCTGCACAGCAAAGGAAACAGTCAAAAAACAAAGAGGCAACCCACAGAATGGGAGAAGATATTTGCAAATGACACTACAGATAAAGGGCTGGTATCCAAGATATATAAAGAACTTCTCAAACTCAACACCCCAAAAACAAATAATCAAGTCAAAAAGTGGGCAGAAGATATGAAAAGACACTTCTCTGAAGAAGACATACAAATGGCTAACAGACACATGAAAAAATGTTCATCATCATTAGCCATCAGGGAAATCCAAATCAAAACCACATTGAGATACCACCTTACACCGGTTAGAATGGCAAAAATGGACAGGGAAAGAAACAACAAATGTTGGAGAGGTTGTGGAGAAAGGGGAACCCTCTTACGCTGTTGGTGGGAATGCAAGTTGGTACAGCCACTCTGGAAAACAGTGTGGAGGTTCCTCAAAAATTTAAAAATAGAGCTACCCTATGACCCAGCAATTGCACTTCTGGGTATTTACCCCAAAGACACAGATGTAGTGAAAAGAAGGGCCATATGCACCCCAGTGTTCATAGCAGCAATCCGCAATAGCCAAACTGTGGAAAGAGCCGAGATGCCTTCAACAGATGAATGGATAAAGAAGATGTGGTCCATATATACAATGAAATATTACTCAGCCATCAGAAAGGATGAATACCCAACTGTTACATCAACATGGATGGGACTGGAGGAGATTATGCTAAGTGAAATAAGTCAAACAGAGAAAGTCAATTATCATATGGTTTCACTTATTTGTGGAACATAAGGAATAGCATGGAGGACATTAGGAGAAGGAAGGGAAAAATGAAGCGGGGGGGAATTGGAGGGAGAGATGAACCATGAGAGAATATGGACTCTGAGAGACAAACAGGGTTTTAGGGGGGGAGGGGGAATTGGTTAGCCCGGTGATGGGTATTAAGGAGGGCACATACTGCATGGAGCACTGGGTGTTATACAAAAACAATGGATCGTGGATCACCACATCAAAAACTAATGATGTATTGTATGGTGACTAACATAATAAATTTTTTAAAAAATAAAATAAAATAAACATATAGATTCTAATTAAGTTAGTTAAATTCAGAGATTATGACCTAAATCTTTTTATTCATTTATCAGCTATATTATTTTATTAATGGAAACTAGCATTTTGAAATCAAAATTCAAATTTAAATTTTTTGAAAAGCATATCCAAGCAACATAGGGAGCTGTTAGCAGCATATGAATAAATTGTTTATGATTATCCCAATTTTTTTAGAATTTTTTTGCATATATTTGGGTTCCCATAGTCTCATAAAGATCATATTTACTGTGTGTTCTAAAGGTTTCTGAATGACCTACTGGTCAAACAAAACAAATTTGGAATTTGGGTTTAGACAAATCTGAGCATAAAGTCTGACTTTATTTAAAAGTGATGTGACTCTGGACAGCATATTCAATTTCTATGGACCTCATATTATATTTGTTAAAATGATGATAAATATTATGTTGCTCCAAATTGGATTAAGTAGAGTTATACATGTAAAGCACTTAGCACAGTATTCACATGATAAATGCTTAATAAATTTAGCTTTTATTATATTCTTTATGAGGCACTACTTTAGGCACATTCACATACTTACAAAATACCTCACAATTATTAATATCAAAAGAAATAAAATCCATATTAGTGTAACATCCATATTTCAAGCATATTATACTTACATGAGGTCAAATAAACCTCAGAAGAAAGAGAAAAAAAAAAAACTAAATCAGTTACATGTAATCTGGAGGTGGGGGTGACCCATTGCAAGGAATGAAGCATTAATAGAAGGAAAGAGGGTCCATCTCAATCCCATGGCTTGGTGGTAATTGAGAGACATATAGGCTGGTCCTCTTATTAGCACCAGGGTAAACCAACTGCTCTTTTCCCATGAGAAGTCTCTGTGGTACATGTCAACTAGCTGACTCTTAGAATTCCCCTGTGAGTTGAAAGATTCAAGACTTGCATTAAGTACCCAATTTGTACCATATAAAGTAGGCTACTTCCCCCTGAATGGTATCCATGATATATTGTTTCAGGCAGCCAACCACTTTACCAAGGAAGTTCCCATTGTGCATGCAAATTTGGGTAATTACTCTTTCTGTTGTATACACTTGTTATTGTGTTATGCTTATTTAAAGGATATAGGTTCTATATAGAAATACATATCTCTAGCATTTAATTAAGGGCAGGTAATATTATCCTCAGTCTATAGAGTAGATACGTGAGTTTTAGAACCATTAAAGGCCTTTTAGAAAAAATAAGTAATGTATCTAGACCAAGGCTGGTACAAAAATGCCTTTAATATGATCTACTTTAAATAGGGTAAAATTGAACTACTTTTATTGTAGAGCACTTTTAAGAACCAATGCATAAATGATACAAATATATCTTTTTAATCACTGTTCTAATAATACAAAAACTTAAAAGCTTAAATTTTGTTCAATTCTCTGCTTAATACTTCTTGGTGACATAAATTGTTACACACTTATATGACTTTAGTAATCTTTTTATTTTCAGACCAGAAATGGATCTAGACATAAAGCCAAAAATATATCCTATCTTATGATCTTATTGTGAAAAAATGTAAGATTCTTGTCTCGATTCTGTTTTTCCAGATCAGGGCCCAGCCTTATCTTTTAAACTGTTCTTGTAAACTTATTTTAGTTCATAATCATTGTCCATTAACTACCAGGATTGACCTTTGCTAATTTGATAAGAAAGCAGAGGACCCAAAGGAGTCTTTCCTAAAGGGAAATTTTTTTTCCAATGTATCAAACACACACACACTTTAGAGTTAAATAAGTTTGAGAAACTTTCTATTAAATTAAGTTCAGGGCGCCTGGGTGGCTCAGTTGGTTAAGCGACTGCCTTCGGCTCAGGTCATGGTCCTGGAGTCCCGGGATCGAGTCCCACATCAGGCTTCCTGCTCGGCGGGGAGTCTGCTTCTCCCTCTGACCCTCCTCCCTCTCATGCTCTCTGTCTCTCGTTCTCTCTCTCTCAAATAAATAAATAAAATCTTTAAAAAAAAAAAAATTAAGTTCAGTAAATTTTGCCTACATCAAAAAAATGAAGTTCCTCTATTATAACTATATAAGTTCCTATATTCCTTCTAGATTATTTATTGTTTTGCCTCTCACATTTAGATGTACCATTGACCTGAATTTGTGCATAGTAGTTTTACATATGGTACAAGTACCATTTTTCCCCAAAACTTTTCCCACAACTGTACAGGACTACAATTATTATAAATCATGTGTCCATATGTGCTAGATTCTAGTTGTAGGCCCTCTATTATGTTCTTTTTGTTTTTCCTTGTACTACTGCCTTATTATCTTAATTACTGTAACTTCATTATAGTTAGAGCAAGGCCTCCCACATTTAAGATACTTGATTATCATTGGCCATTGACAATTACACTTAAAATTTAGAATAAGCTTATCAATTTCCACTAATATTCAAATCCTCAAATAGACTCACATTACTGGGGAAATAGTGATTGGGTTTGAATTGAATTTATTAATCAGTTTAGAAAGAATTGCTATCTTTAAAATATTGTCTTCTAATCTCTTGGACATATTTTCCATTTATTTAGTTCTTTAAATTTGTTTTACAATTTTCTGTAAAGAGATATTTAACAATTTTAGGATCAGTCCGTATTTAATAATGCTATGGTTATATTAACTTTCATAATCTTTTGACTTGAAGGTGGTATACAGAAATTTTGTGGTTATTTCTGTGTTTTGTTTTGTTTTTTTTTCCAGTAGGTTCCATGCCCAACTTGGAGCCTGAACTCACAACCCTGAGATTAAGAGTCATCACATGCTCTACTGACTGAGCCAGGCAGGCACACCTAACTGATTATTTTTATATCTTCATTTTATACGGTAGCTTTGCAAAATATCAATCATTAATTCCTACATTTAATTAGATATCTTTTTGATATTTTTCAAACACAGCCATATAATTTGTTTTATAAATAGATTTATATTAGATTTACTTTATCTGGATCACATCTCTTTCTTAATATTTTTATTTTGCTTTTATGCATAATTATTACAATTAAAAAGTCCATGGGAAATAATATATGTTATATATAATATATATCACAAATAATATAGGTAATATTTCCACATTCACTGAATATCCAAAAGCATAATTTTTCTCCCATCTTTTCCATATTTTGTGTAGACTTCCAAATTGAAGTCTACACAGAATGCTCCTCAAAACTCTAAAATTGCAACTGACTGATGGTGTTTTTCAATAAAAGAGCTCTGGATAAGTATTGAATTGACTTTTACAAGGAACATGGGTTCTTAAGGAATCCAAAGGAACTTAAATTTCAACAGCTCTTCTATGAGATACTAAGTTAAAGAAATCTGTTAGGCAAAACCAGAATGCTTTTAATTAAGGCTGATCAGGAAAAAAAGAAAACTAAGTGTACAAAATGGAAACTCAACCCACAGAGAATGGAGAAATCTGGGTTTGTAGCCTGGGATTCAGCCATGGAGTTTAAAAATCCATGGAAGAGACCAGGACCTGACAGAGCATTGTGTTCACTCTGAAAGACCTTCCAGAAATGGCAGCCCTAACAGAGTTCTACTTTAAGAAAAAGAGCAGAATGTATGAGACTCAAAGAGCTGTTACTCTCTCAAAAAACAAAGTTGATGAAGGGCATTGTTACAGTGTTGAAGACATCACTTCAATGAGTTAGGACTTCATGGAATGATATTTTTTCCTTAAATAGAGTCAATACAAGCACACTTTAGGGGAATAGCATTTTTTTTAGTGTACTGCTTTTCAAGTAATTGTATTAAGACTTCTACCATCATGTAAGTGAGACCACATACACAGTAACACATTTTTTAATGTCACATGATAAATTCCTGCTTGAGTTTAGTTCCATGCAAAAGGTTATCAATCTTTGTTCTTGTCTTGCTTTCTATTTACTGTTGAACCTAACTCTGATCATGGTATTAAAAATCATTGCATCTCACATTTTTGTCAATATCAATCTTCTCTTCCTCTATAAGACGTTTTGTGTTTTTTTTTTTCATTTATTATGGCCAGCCGTATTTTCATTTTATTTAGCCTGTTATACTCCCTCAAATTCTTATGTTAACAAATAAAATTTAAATCTAAATGAATAAGTGTAAATGTAATCAAGTAAAGTTATAAAAAAATATGATAAAGTAGAAACAACTGAAAATTATTCCAAGAATATTGAGTATACCTATAAAATAAGTTGTATGGCTTAAAATTATATGTGTCATATTTTATTGAGATAATCTCTCATTGTTAGTTTTTTCTAATTTTAACATTTATAATAACCCTCCATTGATCATCTTTGTAACTATATATCTGAACAAAAAGTTAATCTATAGTATAAATTACTGACATAAAATTACAAATTCAAAAGGCATTTACGGTTTTAATTATCTTGCTAAATAACTTTCAAGTTCTCCTTTTGTACCAATTTATAATGGAAATAACATACTTTATAGTTTCTGAGAAATATGGCAGACCAAGCAAATATATTAGTCTAACCTTCATCCTCAAAAGTCCCTACAAGAATTATAAATGATTAAAATGAGGATAAACCCATAACTGTAAAAAGAACAAAATGGATCAGGGCTAATATATTGGGGAAGCTCTATGCTTTTTGTAAAAGTAAAAGCAGACGGAATCATATTGGTAAATTTGAAGAAGTATGTAACTCAAATTCCAGATTATGGTAGATGAGAAATGCAAAAAATAAGGGTGACTGAACTGCACAGCTGAAACCCAGAAAGTCTTTCTACTTGGACTTAGTAGGTATAATAATAAAACTGAAAAATTTGGTGAAATACAAGGTGAAGCCAATTATGTTTACCTTACACACACAGATACACACAGACACACACACACACACACACACTGAATTGTCAATCTATCTCCAAAAAACCCCAAGTGAACACCTAAGAATTAACCTGTTAGATTGTACATTACTTTTCTAGAATAAAGTGCTCTGATTCTGAATTTGTGGCACCTCCCATTTTAAAGATAGTTTTCCACCATTTCAGTATGAAGGGAAGTTTACCAATCCACTCAGTACCTATGTATTATATATTCTATTCAAGAAAGAATGCTAGTGAAAAATTTTAGTCTGCATACCCAAAAGTTGAGGAGACAAGATATGTAGAACTAACCTATCTAATATTTTGTTCCTTAATTGGAATGAAAAAACAGGATTAATCGATATATAAAGAAAATCAGCAGCATGAAAGGAACTAAGTCAAACACACAAAAATGTGACCAAAAGAGGAAACAGATATTATTCATGACAGAAGAGAATTTTTAAAAATTCAATATCTTCAGAAGAGTTCTAGATAATGTTTCTATGAAACAAGAGTCATGAATAGAACTGAGTGAAAACTCTCAAAAAATGGAGAAAATTTGGCAATTAAAAATATATCAACAAATTAAAAATTAAAAGGAGAATTAGAAGATAAATGAGTTATTCTTCCAGAACATATATATGAAAACATAAAAAAGAGCCTATAAAAGAAAATAAATTGGTCAAAACCATCAACCTAGGTAGCTCAAGATCTGATAAACAGAAGTTTCAAAAGGAGAGCATAAATGAAAAAAATGAGAAAAAATGTTAAATAAGAAAATCTCCCAGAACAAAAGAGACACCTGTCTCTAGATTTAACAGCATTCACTGATTGCTGGTGTCAGTAAATGAATAATGATTCAAAGGCACAACATTGAGAAATTTCAGAAGACTAAGTATAAAAAGATACCAATGCCAAATGCACCCAGAGAAAATGAGGGAAAGTATTATTATGAAGCAATTAATGTCATAATTAATTCATACTTTTCAATTACCAATTTTGGATAATGAAGAAAATGGTAATAATTATTTCAAAATTCTGAGGCAATAATATTTTGAACTTAGAATTGTATGCCCAGCCGAACTACCAATCAAACAGAAATGACAAAATCAAGCCACTTGAGAAACTCAAGAACTCAGAAAATGTACCTTCTATATGCCATTTTGGAGAAGGTTATGTAAGGATATATTTACACACAACAATAATGGCAATCACAGAAGATAAATGAGGGATAAAACAAAATAGTGGATTTAAGGAAAGGGCCTAAAGTAAATGAATCCTTCCTAGGCTGGTAATAATCAAGACAAAATGTGGGGAAAAAAAAAAAAAGACAAAATGTGAATAAAAAATTCCTGAGCTGGAAGGAAAATACCTTGAATATAAAGAATGGGATGGATTCTATTTAATGGACAAAATGTTTCATGAGCTAGAATTTACTGAAGAAGGCATATATTTCTTCCTTCTGTAATGAAGATAAAGGAAATTAGATACTATGGAAACAAATCTTTTCCAGAAAGTAATATATAGATACAAGGCAAATTGAAATGTGCTGTGTTCTGAAGTTACTGATGATGTTTAACAAGAGGATCTATTTGATATAAAGAATTTACTCTTCTTCCCTGAGTTGCACAGAGATTGTAACACTATACTAGGTGGAAGGACTGTACTACCCACATACTACTCAGCTTCTCAGTGAAAAATATCTGCATGATTACAACAATGTAAACAGTAGTGTTCAGCTTTTACAATCAGTCCGTAGACAAACACCACAGAATGTAGTTTTAAGATACAAATAAAAAGTAAACGTATCCAATTTTGAAATATCATTTTAATTTTAGTTAGAAGATGTTAAAATAGAGGTGCCTTGGTGGCTCAGTTGGTTAAGCATCTGCCTTCGGCTCAGGTCATGATCCCAGGGTCTTGGGATAGAGCCCTGCATCTGGCTCCCCACTCAGCCAGGAGCTTGCTTCTCCCTCTGTCCCTTCTCCCCTACTCATGCATGCTTCTCTCTCTCTGTCTGAAATAAGTAAATAAAATCTTAAAAAAAAGATGTTAAAATATAGAAGGTCGGAGTGAGTTCAGAGTAGGTATGGATTTTTATTTCTTCATTTAGGTAATAGGAATTCAACATATTTAGAAGAGAACAAGAAGTAAGTGTTACTATCTTATTTAAAGATCTTATCTGTTATCTTATTTAAAGTTTTAAGTAGGCACTCTAAGCATGTAAATAAACATGAAGTTTAAGAGGGGAGAGAATGGAGAAGAAAAATTAGTGAGACCGTATCTAACTATTGAATAATGCTAGCTGAAAGCAGTGATATGTTAAAATGGATGAAAGCACAACATTTAAGAGCAATGAATAAATCAATATGAGTATCAATATGAAAACAATAGTTGGAGATGCAGTTATAGAACTAAAATTAGACCTTATAGAAATTAAGTGCTTTCTCCCTTTAGACTCAAATATTACTGTGTGAGAAGTGAAAATCTTTGATTTCCTCAAAAGCATGTTTCCTACCCAAGGAAACAAATTGAAATTAAACTCTTATATTAACCCTTCATTTAAAAAGTATTTTGGGGGGGCACCAAGGTGGCTCAATCTGTTCAGAGTCTGACTCATGTTTTCAGCTCAGGTCATGATATCAGTTCCCTGATACTGAGCCCACTCTCTCTTTGTCCCTCCCCCCGCTTGCTCTCTTTCTCTCTCAATAAATAAATAAATAAACAAATAAATAAATAAATAAAATCTTTAAAAAAAAAGAAAGAAACTTTCTCTAGTCTCCTATGTTGACTTTTTTTTTTTTCATTTTACGTCTATCAGGGTTCTTCTTCATTCAGTTGGCTTACACTTTTTTATTAAGAGGAAATTCATTTCCCACATAAAATAAATAAAATCTCTAAAATAAGTAAAATCATTAAAAATATTTTTAAAATATTTTTATATTTTAAATATATTAAATATATTATTATATTAAATTATAGTATTAATTATATTATTATATTAAATTATATATTATTAATCAATTATATTAAATTATATTAAATATATATGCATTAAAATATATTTTATGAGTCACCCAGGTGCCCTGAGAAAGTTTCTTTATTTCTAGACAAAGTACAGAATTTAGAAACTCGGGCGCCTGGGTGGCTCAGTCAGTTAAGCAACTGCCTCCGGCTCAGGTCATGATCCCAGGGTCCTGGGATCGAGTCCCACATCTGGAGCCTACTTCTCCTTCTCCCTCTGCCTGCTTGTGTTCTCTCTCTCTCTCTCTCTGTCAAAATAAATAAATAAAATCTTTTAAAAAAAGAATTTAGAAACTCAGTGATTAAGTGAAGGAGTTGAACAGTGTTGATAACTAAAATCAAAAAAGTGATAGAGTGTAGAGACAGTGAGACAAAGAATCTGTGATTAGCCACAGCCACAAATCCACTATTTGGAATTGAATAGAAATTCAAGGTCAGACAAAGTTTCAACTATTAATTTAACTTGTCTTCAATCATTCTGTGTACCTTATGTGATGGAGAAGCAAAAATCATAAAGGTTTTTGCCCTCAATTAATTATTTGGGTAGAGTATTTCAGTTAAACAGACAGGATTTCTAAAACAATAACTTGGGGCGCCTGGGTGGCTCAATTGGTTAAGCAGTCAGCTCTTGGTTTCGGCTCAGGTCATAATCTCAGGGGTTGTGGGATCGAGCCCCATGTCACGCTGAGTGTGGAGCCTGTTTCAGATTCTTTCTTCCTCTCCCTCCCCCTCCACGCCTTCCCACTCATGTACGCTCTCTCAAATAAATAAATAATCTTTTTAAAAAGTAAATAACGGGCAACTGGGTGGCTCAGTTGGTTAAGCATCTGCCTTTGGCTCAGGTCACAATCCTGGGGTTCTGGGATGGAGCCCTGCATCAGGCCATCTTCTCAGCGGGTAGCCTGCTTCTCCCTCTGCAGCCCCCAACTCCCAGCTCATGCTCTCTCGCCCTCTCTCTCAAATAAAAAATAAAACCTTATAAATAAATAAATACATAAATAAATAAAAATAAAACAACAACTTGATCAAATTCTGTATGGGAAATGCTACTTATTTTAATTTATGATTATTTTGAATGATATTTGATGGTAAATATACATTAAACATAAATGTAGATGGCCAAGATAACATTACTGGAGAAATATTCAATTTTCAAGTTCCTTATTTTTATGTGACTAATACTGCAACCTCAATAAAGCCATAATGTGCTTTTATACTATTATGAGTGAAACTGATTTTGATAACTAATTAAATGGTCTCAATCAAATCTTAAGTATCTAAAAAATGGCCTGTGCTACATTATCCCACTTAATGTTGACTTGATTAACTGCAGATATTGGAAGTATTTTCTGCCCTATCTTTGTGTGACATGGGAAATATCAGAATCTCTTTTGCTTTTTCCTATTTGAATTGAAAAATAACACTATTTTAAAAAATGTTTGGAATATTGCTTTTTATGCTGTTAATGTTGAGTTCCACAGAATTATAAACTTTTAAAACTGAATCTTAAGTCATTTACTCACAAACCTCAGTTCTCTGGCTCCCCAGACAAAAACTGAACAATCTCAGTTCATTGCTTTTTTTTTTTTAACCAGTGGAGAAAAAAAAAATCATTTTAACACATCAATGGGGTGGGTAGTAGGAGCAGACAATGCCTCTTTGTCATAGACAAGGAGAAAATATTTGCAAATCACCCATCTGATAAAAAGACTTGAGTATATAATATGTATACTTTAAAATTCTCAAATAAAAGAAAACAATTCAATTAAAACCTGAGCAAAAACTTAAACAGCCTTGGAAGCTTTACAGACCACAAAAAAGAACAGTAAAGATGCTCAACATTAGTCATTAGTGGAATGCAAATTAAAATCAAAGGAATGCCACAGCAAATCTATTAGAATGACTACAATGAAAAAGATTGAACACATCAAGTGTTGGGAACAATGTGTTTAAATGGAAGCCTCTTATATTGCAATTGTACAAGTACTTTGGAAAATAGTTTAGTGTGTGTTTTTTTTAATTTAAGTATATACTACCATATGATCCAATCATTCCATTACTAAGGATTTATCCAAGAAAAAGAAAGCATTTGCCCATACAAATATTTGTACAACATTGTTCAGAGCATCTTTATTTGCAATAGCCAACAACTGGAATCAACCCAAACCTCCATCAACATTAAATGGATAAACTGTATTATATTCATACAATGGAATAATACTCAGAATAAAAGAAGAATGAACTACTGGTATGCCCTACAATATAAATTAATCTCAGAAAATTATACTGAATGAAACAAGACAAAAAATATAAGATATGTGAATCATAATATAAAATTTCAGGAAATACAGACTAATACATAATGACAGAAAGGAGATCAGTGTTTGCCTGGGGAAGAAGGGGAGGGAGGGATGCTGCAGAGAGGGGACTCTTTTTTTTGATGGTTATGCTCATTATCTTGATTGTGGTGATAACTTTATCCAAAACTTATTAAATTCTATATTTTAAATACATGAAATTAATTAAATATCAATTATACTTAAGTAATACTGCTAACAATTATAAATAGTACTGTTTAATTGAATGAAATCTAAGATTTACTTTAAAAGGCATCCAAGGAATAACAGATGTGTATCTGTACATGTGTGAGTGTGTAAAGAAAATCTAGCATAATGTAGAATTTATGTGGTTATAATACATTGATTCACTTTACATTTTTCAACTTTTCCATAAATTTGAAATTTTTCATAATAATATATTGAGAAATTCTATTTAGCCACTTAAAAACATAAACTAGGAAAGATAATTTTCTGATACTTTTACATTAAGCAAGCATCACAATGATACCAGATCATGAAAATATTGTTCGGAAATAGAACCAGACAAATACTCACATGAGTATGAAAGCAACATAACTAAATAAAGTATTAGCAGATATAGTCTAGGAAAAGTTTTAAAATAACTTTGGCTTATTACCAAATAGGGTTAATTCTAGCAATGAAAGGATAGTTCAGTATTTAGGAAAATCCTTAATATAATTAAATTTTAAAAGTCATATGACTATAGAGTTGAGGGTCCAGTTCTGGGCTCTCTATTCTGTTCCCCTGATCTATGTGCCTGTTTCGGTGCCAGTACCATACTGTCTTGATGCTTACAACTTGGTAATAGAGCTTGAAGTCAGGCATTGTGATGCCCCCAGCTTTGGTTTTCTTTTTCAACATTCCCCTATTTGGGGTATTTTCTGGTTTTTCAACATTCCCCTATTTGGGGTATTTTCTGGTTCCATACAAATTTTAGGATTGTTTGTTCCAGCTCTGTGAAAAATGTCAATGTTATTTTGATAGGGATTGCATTGAATGTGTACATTGTTCTAGGTAGCATAGACATTTTAACAATATTTATTCTTCCAATCCATGAGCATGGAATGTTTTCTCCATCTCTTTATGTCTTCCTCAATTTCTTTCATACGTGCTCTGTAGTTTCTAGAGTACAGACCCTTTACCTCTTTGGTTAGGTTTATTCATAGGTATCTTATGGTTTTTGGTGCAACTGTAAATGGAATTGATTCCTTAATTTCTCTTTCTTCAGTCACATTGTTAGTGTATAGAAATGCAACTGATTTCTGTGCATTGATTTTGTATCCTGCCACATTGTTGAATTGCTGTATGAGTTCTAGCAATTTTGGGGACGAGTCTTTTGAGTTTTCCGCATAAAGTATCATGTCATCTGCAAAGAGAGAGAGTTTGACGTCTTCTTTGCCAATTTGAATGCCTTTTATTTCTTTTTGTTCTTGATTGCTGAGGCTAGGGAATGCAAGCTGGTACAGGCGCTCTGGAAAACAGTATGGAGGTTCCTCAAGAAGTTAAAAATAGAGCTGCCCTATGACCCAGCAATTGCACTACTAGGTATTTACCCCAAAGATACAGATGTAGTGAAACAAAGGGGCACGCGCACCCCAATGTTCAAGCAACAATGTCCACAATAGCCACACTGTGGAAGGAGAAGAGATGCCCTGAAGATGTGGTCCATATATACAATGGAATATTACTCAACCATCAGAAAGGATGAATACCCACCATTTACATCAACATGGATGGAACTGGAGGGTATTATGCTAAGTGAAATAAGTCAATCAGAGAAAGACAATTATCATATGGTTTCACTCATATGTGGAATATAAGAAATAGCACAGAGGATCATAGGGGAAGGGAGGGAAAACTGAATGCGAAGAAATCAGAGAGGGAGACAAACCATGAGAGACTCTTGACTCTGGGAAACAGAGGGTTGCTGGAGGGGAGGTGGGGGGGGATGGGGGAATTGGATGATGGGCATTAAAGAGGGCATGAGATGTGATGAGCACTGGGTGTTATATGCAACTGATGCATCACTGAACTCTACATCTGAAACTAATGATGAATTGAATTTAAATAAAAAAATAATATTTTAAAAAGTCATATGACTACATGTATGCTGAAAAGGCATTTAGCAAAACAACAATTCAAGATAAACCAATACTATAGAATTGATAAAAACTTCCTTGGCATGTTACACCAAAAACCAGCATTATATTTAAAAGAGAAACAATAATTTTAACAACAAAGGCAAAAACAAACAAACAAAAAAAATGTATGTTCCCATGATATAACTATTAAAATTTTTAGAATAAGTACAAGGCAACATTATCGAAGAGGAAAAAATAGTGATATTAATAAAAACAAAATTCTAAAAATTTAGAAGAGAAAAAGTAAAATATTCTTTTTTATTTGTGTAGGATAAGATCATATACCTGGAAAATGCAACAAAATATCTAAACGCTACTCTATAGAATAAATAATTTGGTTAGATTGTATGATACAATAAATTACATTTATATGTATATTATTGATAAATTAGGAGCTATAATGAAAGATATTATTTAGGAATTTGGGAAATAAGAAGTGTGTAGTGCTTATCTAAAAATAACATAAGCACAACACTAATTCTTGGACAAATAAGAAAAAAAAAAACTTATGGGGTGCCTGGATGGCTCAGTTGGTTAAGCATCTGCCTTAGACTCAGGACATGATCCCAAGGTCCTGGGATCGAGCCCTGCTTCAGGCTCCCTGCTCGGGGGTGGGGGGGTCTGCTTCTCCCTCTCCCCCTGCTCATGCTCTCTCTCTCTCTCACTCACTCTCTCTCTCAAATAAATAAAAAAAAAAACTTACTATGTTTTTAAACTGCAGCTTTTAACATTAAATTTAATGTCAGTTTTCCCAAAATTTAATTGATATATTTAATAAGATCTTAATAAAATAACATTTTCCCAGGATTATAAAAGGTAATTTTAAAGGTAATATATGAATATACAGGAACATTCTAAATTATAAAAATAATGAGGGGGGATTTGTCCTATCATATATTAAAACAGAACAAAAATCTTAAGTCATTAAAACATTATAGTATTATATCATCAATGTATAAACTATCAATGAATTGAAAATTTAGAAATAGACTTTATACTTAATATATGACCAAGGTGGTATTTTACATCTAAGTCAGAAGGAAAAAGACAGAATTCTTAGTAAATGATTTTGAGACAAAGGGGAAGAAATCTAGAAAAAGGAATTCAATCTATACCTCTGTATCTATATACTCCACGCTAGGATATATTCCAAGTATATCAATGACTTAAATGTAAATAATGAAAGATGAGAGGATTATTATATTACTTCATAGTTAAACAGAATTATCTCACCATGCCACGAAGTCCAGAAGTCCTACACTTTTAAAAAAAAGTTAATTCAAGAGACACCTAGGTGGCTCAGGCAGTTAAGCATCTGCCTTCAGCTCAGGTTATGATCCAAGAGTCCTGGGGTCAAGTCCAGTATCTGGCTCCTTGCTCAGCGGGGAGCCTGCTTCTCCCTCTGCCTGCCACTCCCCCTGCTTGTGCTCACTCATTCTCTCTCTCTCTCTCTCTGGCATATAAATAAATAAAATTGTTTAAAAAAATAAAAAGTTAAGTCAATACATCTTAAAATATGTCTGCATACAAAACACATACAAGATGGAAGGGAACTGATAAACTGGCTGATAATATTTACAATTCATATCACATAGTGAAAATTCCAATTTTCATGAATATTAGTGAGAAAAAAAGAGAAACAGCCTAATTAAAAACTGGGCAAGTGGTATAAAAATGGCTCTTAACTATGTTAAATGATTTTTAAATAAGATAAAAGCAAATTCAAGCTGTACTTAGATACAATTTTCACCAGTCACACTGGCAAAAACAAAATTTGATCACACATTACATTAGAAAAGTAGTTCAAAAAGAAACTTATACATTAATGGAGATAGTGTAAATTGTTCAACCCTTATGTCAATATTTCTCAAAATTGTAAATGAATATATATTTCATTCCAGGTATTTCACTTCTAGGAATTTGTCCCACAGATATCATTATGCATATGAAAAATGTTCTATGTACAAGATTATTCAATTAAGAACTTTTGTAAGAGCAAAAGTTTGGAAACGACCTCAGTGTATGCCAACAACAAATTGTTTATAAATGTTAGGCATATTTATAATATGGAATGCTATTCACATCAAAATGAAGATCAACTCTGAATAAATTGCTTTGGAATTAGCATCACCTTAAGTGTAACATCAAAGAGAAAATGTATTTTAAGAGGGTTTCTTTTCTTTTTTACTTTTTTATTTAAATTCAATTTGGTTAACAAATAGTGTATTATTAGTTTCAGGGGTAGAATTAGTGATTCATCAGTTGCGTATAACACCCAGTGCTCCTTACATCAGGTGCCCTCCTTACTGGCCATCACCCATTACCCCATCCCCCTGCTCACCTCCCCTCCAGCAATCTTTATCTGTTTTAAAAAAGGGAAAATAATACAAAGCTGTATTGGCATAAGAATATCTGGGAGGCTAAGTAGTAACAATACTTACCTATAAGGAATTACACAAATTAAGTAGATGAGTAGGAAAGCAGTGAGGGCATCTCTCTTTACACTTATTTTAATGTTTGGGTCATGTAAATAAAAAAAAATCAAAACATAAAAATAAACATAAAACATGTTCAACTAAATCCTTAAAATATCCATTGATGAGAACCTCTATTTACAACTCTAATGTGGGAGAAGTTTAGAAAGCATTATCCCCTTCTTACACAGAAAAGCTGAACATAGGGACAATCAATGACTGTTCTTGGATAAATCAGAGAACTGAGATCACAAGGCAAACTGGCACTGAAATTTGGAATGACAGATGAATCATGAGAGTCCCAACCGAGATCTGCTTCCCTGGAGCAGAAGCCACTGGAGCTGTAAACTGGTAGGAACACATACATGGCAATTTTGATGAATAGCTGGAGTCTTGAGTGTGGACCAGCACAAAAGTGAGAAACTCCTAGAATTGCAGTCTTAGGGGCCCCCCAAAATTTCCTGGGTTATAGCTATAGGACCCCCATCGGTTTCTCATGATGAAGAACCAAGAAGGACTTCCTGTGGCTTGGGCAAAGAGAGCGGCAAAATAATCATTTTGAAATATTCCCAGAACATCCTCCATAACAAAATTTTATGCTTGGAAGAAAAGAATTTACCAGAACCTTATCCCATTTGGGGGAAGAACCTTCTTCCTCTTTTCCTCTTTGTCTCACTCTAGCCTCATTTAACCTTCTTGTGTTAAAGGGATGGACAGCACCCCCCATCTCCCAAAAGAAGACTGGAAAAGTACCTCCCAAAAAAACACAAACCCAATGAAATACTAAGGTTTAATTGAAAAAATAAATTATAGCATGTTCCTGCTCTCCCACACCCTACCACCATACCAGTACAGCAATAATGTTTTATAGCTGAAAGAGTGGAAAGATGCAGACCCTCTGAGGAGTACTTAGGGAGACCCAGAGCAATAATAGTGAAAAAAAGGGGGTACTATAGGAATTTGGAATTTCTGGCACCCACAGCTACAACAAGCATTAAACACAGCCCAGTTGCTAGCCAGACTCATATAAAATCTCACACTGAAGCCCAGTTTACCTCAGTTTCTATTACCTAATACATAATGTCCAGATTTTGACAACATATGCAAGCCACACCAAAGGCAAGATAAAGTGCAATCTCAAGAGAAAAAAATAAGCATTAGAACCAGACTCAAGATATGACACAGATGTTGGAATTATCAGACAGAATTTAAAATAACTAGGATCCATTTGAAGAGCTCTAAATGGGAAAAGAGACAATATGCAAGAATACATGGGTAATACAAGGACAGAGGTGGGAACACTAATAAAGAATCAAAGGGAACTATTAAAAATCAAAACCATCAGTAGATTTGACACGGCCAAGGAAAGAATCGGTGAGAAAAACTCCCCACTCCTTAAATGTGGTTTTGTACGGTGATTTCCTTCCCAAGAATATAGCATGGAAAGGGAGTAGAAAGAATGGTTTTACAGTGGGGGAACCCGAAAGTCACTGCCTCAGCTAGGTGATCAAAATCAACACCACATCGTAAATCATGTTAATAGTTTGTACTTTTAATAGGATGTGATGAAAACAACACTTTACTTCTGCGACCTCCCTTTTTCACACACACAACCCTGTCCTAATCATGAGAAAACATCGGACATTCCAACTGAGGGACATTCTACAAAATAACCAATGACTACTCCTTAAAACTGTCAAGATTATCAGAACAAGGGAAGTCTGAGAAACTATTACAGCCAAGAGGAGTGTAAAGAGACATGACAAGCTACACTTAATGCAGTATCTTGCCTGGGATTTTGAGAAGGAAAAGGACATTAGGTAACAACTAAAAGAATCTGAGTAAAGTGTGGAGTCAATTAATTATGTTTCAATCTTGGGTTGTTAATTGTAACACATATGTAGTACTAATACAAGATGTTAATAGAAGAGAAAATTCTTGGTACTATCTTCATAATTTTTCTGTAATTCTGAAACTGCCCTAAAATTAAGTTTATATAAGAAGGTCTCCAGTGATAAAATTGGAAGGGTAGGAAGGACTAAAAGGAAAAAAATAGGGAAACAAACTCAGAACCTGGAAAAGAGCCATAATTTTTTTTTAAATGTAATTTAAGAGACATAGAAAAAGACTAAAAATTTCTTATTTATTTATTTTTAATTATTTATTTATTTATTTGAGAGAGAGAGAGAGAGAATGTACAAGCAGGGGGAACAGCAAAGGGAGAGGGAGAAACAGGCTTCCCGCTGAGCAGCGAGCCCAAAGTGGGGCTCAATGCCAGGACCCTGGGATCATGACCTGAGCCAAAGGCAGATGCTTAGCTGACTGAACCACCCAGGTGCCCCAAAAAAGACAAAAAATTTCAACTGCTGAGTTCTCAATATAGATAAGAGGTTCTGCAGAAAGGTAATAAGGAACAGCTTAGCTTATTAAAATAATTTTTTAAAAAGCTAAGAATTTTCCTATTCAAAGGAAGTAATAAGATCTCAAAATGTCTCAAGACAGATCTTAATGAAATGGTATGACTTCAAGGAGAAAGTAAATACCTTAGTAGCTACATTAAGGGACAATCTTACAAGGGAATAATAATGATGTTGGCAACCCACTTCTCAGCAACAATAACCGATGGAAGAAGAAGATGAACTGGTATCTCTAATTTTTTTAAAGATTTTATTTATTCATTTGAGAAAGTGAGCGAGAGCAAGTGAGCAAGCATGCACAGGGGGAGCAGCAGAGGGAGAAGCAGATTTGCCACTGAGCAGGGAGCCTGACATGGGCTGGATCCCAGGACCCCGGGATCATGACCTGAGCCAAAGGCAGACACATAACTGACTAAACAACCAGGTGCCCCGTGAACTGGCGTCTTTAAGACGCTATAAGTAAATAGCTGTCAAACTGGACTGATAGAGCCACAAACATTATTTGTCCACAATAAGAATGAAGTTACATTTTTATTTAAAAGTGCTAAAAACATTTACCACCCAAAGACCTTCTGCGAACTATTAGTAAAGGATATACCTCAGAAAGAAGAAAATTAAACCCAAAGGAACTGGCAAAATATACTGTTGAATTAACTACAGATTGTTAAAAAAAATACTTACATTTTCATGATGAAAAATTAGGAACAAAATATCAACACAGGTAATGTAGGAAATGTGAGGGAGCACGGGTAATAACAAGCACCTTACTGGCAAGTTCTTACCCTATTCAGGGATAAAAGAAATTTAATAACATTAAAATTTGTTAGATTTTTAAAAAAATTATATTCATGGGTTAAATTCAAATTGTACCTCCAATGTAAGAATGGAGGCTCCTGGGTAATGCAGTCAGTTGAGCATCCAACTCTTGGTTTTGGCTCAGGTGGTGATCTCAGGGTCGAGACTGGGCCCCCTTTAAGCCCACATTGAGCCCGCATTGGGCTCTGTGCTCTGCAGGGAGTCTACTGGAGATTCTCTCTCCTTATCCCTTCTCCCACCCCTTGGTAGTGGACTCATGCTCTCTCTCTCAAAATAAATAAATAAATCTTAAAGGAAAAAAATAAGAAGGCAGGGTGGAGAAAGAATAAGAAAAATAACAACTAAGTGGGATCCATTAAAAAAAAAAGCCATAGAAGGAGAAAAAAAGGACAAGAAAATAAAATAGTTAATTGAAACACAAAATAAAACAAAGTAATAATTGCTAATAATACATCAAAATGCAAATATTTAAATTGTATTTTTTGAAATTTAGCTCATGCTATTTAAAAAGAATACATTTAAAACAAAATGACATAGAAAAGTATAACTAAAAATATAAAGAAAAGACAGACATCATCTCAACAACTGAAAGCTGATGTAGCAATATGAATAAGAAACAAAAATATTATAAGGTATAAAGCATAAATAAGTATTAAGAATGTTCCTACATGAGGATTAAAGAAATAATCCACTAGAAGATGTTATAATCATGAATGCATATGCACCTAAAAATATAGTGTCCTAACATTTAAAGAAAAATTGATAGAAACATGAAGAAAAAATGTTTAAAAAAATCAAAGCAGACACACATGAATATAGTCAACTGATTCTTTTTTTTTTTTTAAGATTTTTTATTTATTCATTTGCGAGAGAGGCAGAGAGAGAACAAGCAGAGGGAGAGGCAGAGGGAGAGGGAGAAGCAGGCTCCCTGCCGAGCAAGGAGCCCGATGCGGGACTCGATCCCAGAACCCTGGAATCATGACCTGAGCCGAAGGCAGACGCTTAACCATCTGAGCCACCCAGGCGCCCTCAACTGATTCTGACAAAGGTGCAAAGGCAATACAATGGGGCAAAGATAGTCTTTTCAACAAAATAACTGGAACTGGACATCCACAAGCAAAAAAAAAAAAAAAAAAAGAATCAAGCCAGATATTATACCCTTCACAAAAATTAACTCAAAATGGACCACAGATCTAAATGTAAATCGTAAAACTATAAAATTCATAGGAGACAACAGAGGAGAAAACCTAGATAGCCTAAGGTATAGAAATGCCCTTTAAGATACAATACCAAAGTCATAATCCATAAGATAAACAATTAATAAGCTAGAATTCATGAAAATTAGCTCCATGAAAACCATTATCAAGAAAATCAGAAGACAAGGGCACCTGGGTGGCTCAGTTGGTTAAGCGACTGCCTTCGGCTCAGGTCATGATCCTGGAGTCCCTGGATCGAGTCCCGCATCGGGCTCCCTGCTCGGCAGGGAGTCTGCTTCTCCCTCTGACCCTCCCCCTCTCATGTGCTCTCTCTCTCTCATTCTCTCTGTCTCAAATAAATAAATAAAATCTTTAAAAAAAAAAAAAGAAAGAAAATCAGAAGACAAGACACAGGATGGGAGAAAATATTTGCAAAAGACACATCTGATAAAGATTGTTACCCAAAATATACAAAGAACTCAGAAAACTCAACAATATGAAGGCAAACAACACAACTTAAAAATGGGTCAAAACCCTTGACACCTTACCAAAGAAGATAAACACATGACAAATAAACATAGGAAAAGATGCTCCACGACATGTCATCCAGGAAACGTAAGTTAAAATAGCAATGGAATACCACTAAACACCTATTAAATTGGCCAAAATCCAGAAGACTGCCGATAGCAAATGTTGCTAAGATGTGGAACAACGGGAAGTCCCATACACTGTTGGTGGAAATGTTACTTCTATAGCCACTTTGAAAGACAGCTTGGCAGTTTCCTACAAAACTAAACCTAGTCTTACCACACAATCCACTAATTGGTCTACTTGGTATTTACCCAAAGGAGTTGAAACTTCTGTCCATACAACAACCTGCACATAGATGTTTATAGCTGCTTATTTATAATTTCCAAACCTTGGAAGCAACCAAGATGCCCTTCCATAGATGAATGGATAAATTATGGTACATTCAGGCAATGGAACATGACTCAGTACTAAAAAGAAATGAGCTATCAAGCCACAATAAGACATGCAAGAACCATAAACACGTATTAGTAAGCAAGAAAAGCCAGTCTGAAAAGCCTAAACACTCTTTTATTCCAACCATATGACATTCTGAAAAGGATAAAACTATGAAGATAGCATCGAGAGCAAGATGGAGTCATTCATGTCAAGCAAGGACCAAGCAGCTAAGGACATTGCAGCCAAGACCAGAACAGCTGATGGCACACTCAGAACCAGAGGAGGGCTGCAAAGGCTCAAAATTGATTTTATCTTGTTTGTTATACGACTTGTCTTGTGCTTTGCTTCGTGTGATGTGAAAGAAGCCAAGTTAAACACATGGTGAAAGGCCATTGAGTTTGGAAATCTTAATCTGCTTTATCATTATGTTAACCTTGTTTTATGACTGAATGAAACTGATCTTGTAGAAAGACACAACTCACGTGTGCGCCTTCAGATGTGCTCATGACACAGTAAAAAGATCAGTGATTGCCAGGGTTTGGTGGGGGAAGAGATGAATAGGTAAAGCACAGAGGATTTTAGATTTTAGGGCAATGAAAATACTCCATGTAATACCATAATGATGGATACACTTATTATACATTTGTCCAAACCCATAGAATGTACACCAGAAAGAGTAAACCATGAAGTAAACTATGGATTTGGATGATCATGATGTATCAATGTGGGTTCATCAACTGTAACAGTCATACCATTCTGTTGAGGGAGGTTGATAATAAGAGAGTTGTATGCATGTGTGAGGGCAGAGGCTATATAGGAAATCTGAAATTCCCATCAATTTTGCTATGAACCTAAAACTGTACTTAAAAAAGTCTTAGCAAATTTTTTAAATCATAATGGGAGATTTTAACGTGTTTTTCTCAAAAATGTCTGACTAGACACAAAAAATAGAAAATAGCAGATTGGAAACAAACAAACCAAAAAAAACAATTAACGAACTTTACTAACATATAAATAGAGTCAGAGAGAAAACCCTGGTACCCAACCAAGTTTGGACTGTTCTATTTCTAAAAATTGACAATTTTAGAGGTCACCAAAAAAAGTTAGTTACAACTTTAAAATAATGATTTGTCTGCCGAATTTATTTTTTCTTCACAGTCAACTTTGGTTAGAGATCAAGAAGTAAAATGGTAGCAAAAATATCTAAAAATACAATCCACAGACTAAATGGGAAACCTTATAAAGTTTTTAAGACGATGAGATGCAGTCAAGATGGTACATTAAAGGCAATGCATCTGTCCCCTCCTCCCCCCAGAAAGCAAACAAACCAAAAAACAGATAAGAAAATAATTTCAAGGTGGGGGTCAGGGAATGAACAGGCAGAACACAGGATTTTTAATAAAGTAAAAATACTCTGTATGCATTATAGTGATGAATATATGTATGTCATTATACTTGTGTCCAAATTCATAGAATATACAACACCTAAAATGAACCCTAAGTTTATCTATGGACCTGGGTGACTATGGTGTGTCGATGTAGTTTCATGCTTGGTAAAAACTGGATCATTCTGGTGAGTAATGTTGATAATGGGGGAGGTTACATGTAGCAGCAAAAGGTACGTGGGAAATCTCTGTACCTTCCTCTCAGTTTTGTTGTAAACCAGGAACTGTTTTTTTTTTTTTTAATCATCTTTTTGGGGCACCTGGGTGGCCCAGTTGGTTAAGCGTCTGCCTTTGGCTCAGGTCATAATCCTGGGGTCTTAGGATCGAGCCCTGCATCAGGATCCCTGCTCAGTGGGGAGCCTGTTTCTCCCTCTCCCTGCCCCCACTTGTGCTCTCTCTCATTATCTCTCTCTCAAATAAATAAAATCTTTAAGAAAAGAAACAAGAAACCACTTTCTTTAAAAAAAATCATCTTTTTTTTACAAAGAAATTCGAGCATAAAACTAAAAACATTTAAGAGCAAAAAGCAATAAACCTGTGAGCAGAATTCATATTTTTGGAGGTAATTTTGATAGTTCATTTGGAAAAATGAAAATTTTAATAACCTGTATAAAATACTTAAAATAAATCTTAATGCATCCAAATTCTGAAAGGATAAAAAGGAATTAACCAGTTAAAATCCATGAGAAAACCAGAATCCAGAGAAATACAAGGAACATTAAACCCACTTTTACCTTGAACCAGGCACAATTAAACTTCAGTTTTGATGGATTTATGAGACAAGCAGGACAGAAATTAAAACAAAGAATCCTTTCCTGAAGATGGAGTTTTTTCAAGATCAAAAGATGAGTCCTTCATAGTTTGGTTGAACCAGAAGTAAACGTTCCTCAGGCAATTACAAAGAACCCTGAGTTTTTACTAAAGGAGAAAAACAGTTGTTCCCCGAGACATCATGATTATAAGGTAGCTCTTCCAAATCAGCTTCTTGAGGCCAGGCCTAAATTCCCAACACCTGAGTGGTCTAAACAGCCTCAACATATATCCCAAAGAGCTAAAAGAACCACAATCATAGCCAAATAGTAACATAGAGATAGTAATACTAATAGATAGTTATATATCTCTGAGAAAAATCACAGAATAAACAAAAATTAGAAAAACATTTAGACGGTTTGGTGAACAAACTTAATTCACTAAATTTCTTCTCAGGAGGATAGCATCTTCATCTGTGTCTCAGAGAAGCCAATTGGATAACCTAGACAATGAACAGCCCACAGGAAAACGATTACCGATGCAGGAGGGGTACTGAATAAACAGCTGAAACTACAGAGGAGCTACAAAGACTTTTGACCAAGATTGTAAATCAATAATGCTCACTATTAAAAAAAAATTAAAGTCAAGTTTGAAAATGTGTTCAGGGAACATGAAACTGTAACAAGTAACCTAAGGGTTGAAAAAAGCATGGAAGAGAACATGTAGAAAGTCAGTCTTTACAACTTGAAAGATATTTTCTTTCTCTCTTTTTTTTTTTCCTTTTAATTTTCAGTAGTTGTTCTAAATGTCTGTCTGGGTATAGTTTCTCTTGGAATTATTCTGACTGAAGATTGATGAAGTTCCTTGAACTGGCAAACTGTTTTTCACCAGTTTTGGAAATTGTCGGTCTTCATGTCTTCAAAAATTGCATCTTCACCAATCTTTGTCTACTACTTAAAGACTCCAGTAACATGCAATTTAGATTTTAAACCATATTCCATACATCTATTATTCTTTTTAAAATTTATATCTTTTTTTATGCTTTAATATGGGTATTTTCTTCTGATCTTTTTTTCTAATTTACTCATTTTTTCTCTTCAATTGTGCCTAACCTGTTGAAACCATCACTGAGCTATTAATTTTATTTCCCATTATAGAAATAATATCTGATATTTCATAGTTTCATTTCTCTGGTGAAATTCTCCATTCATGCCACTTAATACCTTGGATGCATATTAAATATAGTGGTTTTAATTTTTTAAATTTTATTTATTTTTGAGAGATTGAGAGAGCATGCACACACACACAAGAGGGGAAGTGGGGGGCAGAGGAAGAGGGAAAAGGAATCTCAAGCAGACCCTGAGCTGAGCACAGAGCAGTGTCTGGGCTCCACACTGAGATCATGACCTCAGCCGAAACCAAGAGTCTGACGCTCAACCAACTGAGCCACCCAGGAGCCCCTTAAATACAGTGGTTTCAAACAATTACTGGTAACGCCAGTGTAAGGGTCTTCTACATGTCTATTTTGCTATGTATTTTTTCTTCTGTATTTCTATTTCATTTTAGTGGCTGCTAGGTTTAACTGAGGGATACCCCCTTTTATGAGAAAATAAATAAATAGAGCTCCTTTGAGGCTCTGGATGATGTTATTGTCCCCCAGATGGGATGTAATTTTGTTTTTGCAGATGCTCTTGCTATGAACAGATAAACTTAATTCAGAAATTAAGCTGATAAGAAACAAGGCTTTGGTTCTTAGAATGTGGGTTTGTTTCTAGTACACCCTATGATATAGCCCTTCGGGGTCATGACTGGAAACACAGATTTTTTTTCTTATGAGGCTTTAAGTTTCTTCTTATCAGATTTCTTCTTATCAAGCTATAAACTCCTACTGTTGTTACCTTTTCCCTATAAAATTACCAAGTTCGGTTTATTATCACATCCTCTCCCTGCTGCTCTCAGTTAGTTTTTCAGACATGATGCTTTTAAATGGCAAAATATGTAGAGGGGAAAATTTGGCATCAAATGTAAGGTTCACCTCTCTGGAGTTGTCTTTTATCTGTACTCCAATGCCTTTATTTTTTTTTTATTTAAATCCAATTAGCCAACATATAGTACATCATTAGTTTCAGATGATCAGTTGTATATAAATATATACTCTTTATGTATATCTTATCCAGCTATTTTAATTTCTCACATTGAGGGGCGCCTGGGTGGCTCAGTCGGTTTAGCATCTGCCTTTGGCTCAGGTCATCATCCCAGGGTCCTGGGACTGAGCCCCGCTTCTCCTTCTGCCTGCCTCTCTGCCTACTTGTGCTCTCTATCAAATAAATTAAAATCTTTAAAAAAATAATAATAATTTTTCACATTGAGCAGGTTTGTTCTAAATTGGCTAGTCCCCCATTGCTGGAAGTGCAACTCTTCAAGAGATTTCCTTTAGGCATTGGATGCAAAAGTTTTATGCATATACTTCACCTGTAGTTTCACTGATTAGAAGTTTTATGCATATACTTCACTTGTAGTTCACGGCCCCAAATTGCTGCCTTTGAAGCTGGAAAATATAGACTATAACTGACAGATATGTTCCCAGCCAATGAAATTAATATTGAGGGACAATTAGGCACTAGCACATGTATGATACAATTTTCTTATCCATTTTATTCATTTTCTTTTGCCCCATTAGAATGTAATCTCTGGGAAGGAGTATTTTATTTTATTTTATTTTGTTTATGCTTGTGTTGTATTTTAGTAAAACATTGTATCCTATGTGCCTAGAGTATCCTGGTCCAGTGTAGGTAGGCACTCAACAAATATTTGTGATGCATGAAAGGCCTTTCTAAGCATATTGCTAAATGTCAAGAATTACACATCTTCAGTTTTTTTTTTAGATAGCGATCTCCCATAATTTTAATAATATTACAGTATAATTGTATCATTAAGATATAATAAAATACTTTCTGTCCAGGGATGCCGCCGAGTAAGCATTGTTAAAGTCTCCCCTCCCACCGCCGTCATTTCTAAGTCAGAGTCTCCCAAAGAGCCTGAACAGCTGTGGAAGTTCTTCATCGGAGGTTTGAGCTTTGAAACAACCGATGAGAGTCTGAGGAGCCACTTTGAGCAATGGGGAACGCTTACGGACTGGGTGGTAATGAGAGATCCAAACACCAAGCACTCCAGAGGCTTTGGGTTTGTCATGTATGCCACTGTGGAGGAGGTGGATGCAGCCATGAATGCAAGGCCACAGAAGGTGGATGGAAGTGTTGTGGAACCAAAGAGGGCTGTCTCAAGAGAAGATTCTCAAAGACCTGGTGCCCACTTAACTGTGAAAAAGATTTTTGTTGGTGGCATTAAAGAAGACACTGAAGAACATCATCTAAGAGATTATTTTGAACAGTATGGGAAAATTGAAGTGATCGAGATCATGACTGACCGAGGTAGTGGCAAAAAGAGAGGTTTTGCTTTTGTAACATTTGATGACCATGACTCTGTAGACAAGATTGTCCTTCAAAAATACCATACTGTGAATGGCCACAACTGTGAAGTAAGGAGAGCCCTATCTAAGCAAGAGATGGCTAGTGCTTCATCCAGCCAAAGAGGTCAAAATGGTTCTGGAAACTTTGGTGGTGGTCGTGGAGGTGGTTTTGGTGGGAATGACAACTTTGGTCGTGGAGAGAACTTCAGTGGTCGAGGGGGCTTTGGTGGCAGTCGAGGTGGTGGTGGCTATGGTGGCAGTGGGGATGGCCATAACGGATTTGGTAATGATGGAAGCAACTTTGGAGGTGGCTGAAGCTATAATGCTTTTGGCAATTACAACAATCAATCCTCAAATTTTGGACCCATGAAAGGAGGAAATTTTGGACCCATGAAAGGAGGAAATTTTGGAGGCAGAAGCTCTGGCCCCTATGGTGGTGGCGGCCAATACTTTGCCAAACCATGAAACCAACGTGGCTGTGGTGGTTCCAGCAGCAGCAGTAGCTATGGCAGCGGCAGAAGGTTTTAATTATTGCCAGGAAACAAAGCTTAGCAGGAGAGGAGAGCCAGAGGAGGGACAGGGAAGCTACAGGTTACAACAGCTTTGTGACCTCAGCCAAGCACAGTGGTGGCTGAGCCTAGCTGCTACAAAGAAGACATGTTTTAGACAATACTCATGTGTATGGGCAAAAAACTCGAGGACTGTATTTGTGACTAACTGTATAACAGGTTATTTTAGTTTCTGTTCTGTGGAAAGTGTAAAGCATTCCAACAAAGCGTTTTAATGTAGATTTTTTTTTTTTTTGGACCCATGCTGTTGATTGCTAAATGTAATAGTCTGATCATGACGCTGAATAAATGTGTCTTTAAAAAAAAAGATATAATAAAATACTTTCATAATAGAAGCATCAATATTCAATAACAAAGCCAATGAAATATAGAAAAGTAACATGTCACTTACCATTTTTTCTAGACAAGGCACCTCTGATTTCATCAAACCTTTTTAAAAAAAGTGTAATTGCCAGACTTACTAATTATATTGTCCGTTCTCCTTTGGATATACTTAAGTGTGTTACTCTTTCCTAAATGTAATACTCCAAAATAAAAACAATACAAAACAAATGGTCTGATCAGTGTTCAGGTTTAATGAAAGAAAGAGTCCCATTAGCTCATTCATTCATCATATTCTTGACCATGCTGCTATAGAAAAAATTGAACCACTGAGGTAGCAAAAATTTCTTCTGAGGATATAAACTCAAGTAAACAAATATTTAACTATTAACTAATAATCTCCTGAGATTCAGGATAGGGGATCATGAGCAGTACAAGATGTTATAAATTTATTTTATAGGATGAAAAATGAGCTATCCAAAAATAAAATTGAAGCCAAATCTATACCTTCAAATATTCAGTAAGATAGTATTGTGAGCAAGCATCCTTGAATTTATATCAGAGAATAACAGGTTTTTAGGCAGACTTTTTCGGGTGGTTATACCAAAGCTGCATCATTAAGAAATATTCTCCAAGATCCACTTGTACATCGCAACTGAACTTTTACTCTGAAACAAAAAAATGTCACATAAGCTTTCTTCACCTTCACTAGCTGTCATAGTTCTAGAAATTATTAACTATAAATATTATTTCCTTTAAATTATAAAAATTAGAAGTAATTATTGCACAGTTGATAAAATTGCAATAACATTTTTTGACCACAGCTCATATAACCAATATCCGTACCAAAACCTTCTTTAGGTATCTGTTGCATTTGTGGTTCCTTATCAATTTATTATGAGAATTACAAGCCAGATTAACATAACATAATATAAATAAATAAATAAAAAGTACAAATCGTGACCATTATTATTATCGTTGTTGTTATTATTATTATCCCAACATTTTGTGGTCAGTAACTGGATTGACTATTACTGCTGTTGATACTGGGAATTACCAAATGTAGAAGGTTAATAATGGTCCCTCAAAAATGTCCATATCCCAATCCTGGAAACTGCGAATGTGTTATGTTGCAAAGCAAAGGGCAGTGAAAGTTGCGGGTGGAATGAATTTAAAATATGGAAATTATCCAGGTGGGCCCAATGTAATCACATGAGCTCTTAAAAGCAGAAGCAGGTGTTGGGTGGAAGAAAGAGACACCTTGATACACACTCCATCACTTTGTCCGGTTTTGAAGGTGAAGAGAGGTGACCCTGAGCCGAGGAATGTGGTGGCTTCTAGAAGCTGGGAATGGTCCTAGCTGATAACTAACAAGAAAACAGGGACCTTTGTTCTGTCGCCACAAGGAACAAAATTCTACTAACAAATAAGCACATAAGCTAATTCGTCCTTAGAACTTTATGAAAGGAATGCTGTGGGCATTCCATCTTAGGCTTGGGAGAGCCGTACCAAACTTCTGACCACCAGAACTGTAAGATAGCAAATTTGCATTGTTTAAATTGTTCAGTTTGTTGCAATTTGCTACAGTAGCAATGGGAAACTAAGCCAAAGCTTATGGACCCTATCTCAGGCAACAGTAAAAAATACCTATTTCAAATAAGTGGTTGTAAATGTGCTGAAAACACACATGTGCAAACATCCACTGAGGCACACTCAAAATCCTCGTGATGACTAGTCCACTTCATCTTAACTTTAATGTCCCTCATGAAAACCCTGGGAGTAAAAGTAATTTAAATGTAGAATAGAAAATACCTCTGGGGCTTTATATTTATTGAAATATAGTAAACACTAATATTCCCTCATTTCAATTTAATAGCAGTTTTCAAGTGATTGCCTTATTAGTTTAACCTTTATTAGGTCATTTTCAAAGGTCTTGGGAAATGTATGTTTTTATAGAATTCAAACTCTTGCTAACTTCTACTTTATTGTACTTCTAAATGAAACCACTATTAGATTTTAAGGGTTTTAATCTTTAAAATAAAGCAATCTGTTACAGTAGGTTTTATATGACATGCTTTAATGTTTTCTGCATTGCTCCTGTCCTAGTTTTTAGGTCAAAGACAAAATTATCACTACCTGAAGGCTAGAAAGATTATTGTTGACACAAGACCCAAGAATAACTTACTGTGACCGTAAAATCACCCAGTGCAGATATCATTGGGAAAAAAAAGAAACTATGTCTATGGTAAAATGATCCTATTATAAACTAAAATAATTTACATGAAAATGAAGTTAATGCCTTTTTTTTTTTTTTTTTAGTGTGTGTGAATTTTTGTCCTTCCATTGTTCTTGAACAAGCTGTAACACTCTTAAGAGTGAAGAACCTCTGAGAGGGTGTGTGAGGCAGATGGGATAAAGCAGTACTCTGAGTATAGCACCAACCTGGTACCTTATGATCTGTGTACAGGAAGTCGCACATATAATGGGGATGTACATTTCTTGAAAAATTCCTTTCACAGCCATTTTCTGAATGGTAATATAACAAAATGTGCTATGTCTAATTTTTGTTATAGTATACATAATTGTTCATAGAGCTTACGATGTTTTAGTTTTATGGTGTACAAGAATCCATTGTTGATGATGAGAAACAACCACTTAAAAAAGTGTCTGCACTGAGAAGTCAAGGTCTATTTAACAGACTGGACTTTATATTTATTAAGATATAATAAATACTAATACCCCATCATATGTATTTTGGAGGAAGCCCCACAAGTAAGTCTTAGTCTGCTAACTCTAAAGTTGGCAAACAATGGCCTAGAGGCCAAATCCAGCTGGCTGCCTGTTTTTGTAAATAAAGTTTAACCTGAACACAGTTGTGTGTGTTCATTTACATATTATTTATGGCTGTGTATGTTTACTGTTAGGGGCATATTATTTTACATTATTGTGAAAGTTGAGAGGTTGTGACAGGAACTGCCCCACAAAGTCTGAACTATTTACTACCTGGCCTTTTACAGAAAAATATTTGCTGACCACTGATCTAACTGAAGGTAACTTTCACAGGCAAAGAAATAATATCAACAAAACATTAAAATTATATATTTCCACCATATAAAATATGATGGAAAAGGGGTGTCAAGCTTTACCTATGGGTCAGGGGATTTTGCCTAAAGGAGCTGATATTTCAATTGAGTCTTAAAGTTAAGCTGGAGTCTGACAGGTGGACAAGAGGAGATAGGGCAGTTCAAGCAGAGTGCACCACACATGAAAATGCATACAGATTATGGTATATATAAAAAATGGAGCAGTATTCAGCCTTAAAAAAAAAAAGGATGGAGATCCTGCCATTTGCAGCGACATGGATGAAACCAGAGGACATTATGCTAAGTGAAATAAGCCAGACACAGAAAGAACATAATCTCACTTACACGTAGAATTTAAAAAATGTCAAATAATGAGAAGTGAAGAGTAGAATAGTAGTTACCAAGGGAGGGAAAAATGGGGAGATGTTGGTCAAAGGGAACAAAGTGGCAGTTATGTAGGATGAATAAGTCTAGGGATCTAATGAACAGGTTACTATAGTTAATACACCATACCAAATACTGGAAATTTATTTTTTTTTTAAGATTTCATTTACTTATTTATTTTAGAGAGAGAGAGAGAAAGCGAGAACATGAGCAGGAGGAGGAGAAGGAGGAGAGGGACAAGCAGACTCTGCGTTCGACAAGGAGCCTGATGTGGGGCTGGATTTCATAAACCCGAGATCATGACGTGAGCCAAAATCAAGATTAAGATGTTTAACTGACTGAGCCACCCAGGCACCCCTCAAATACTGGAAATTTCTTAAGAGAGTAGATTTCAGGTGCTACCATCACACACACAAATGGTAACGATGTAAGGAGATAGTACGTTAATTAGCTTGACTGTACTGATTATTTCACAGTGCATATGTATGTCCAAGCACCATGTTGTACACCTTAATATTTTAAAAATAATAAAATATTTCTCTGATGATGAGTGATGTTGAGCATCTTTTCATGTGTCTGTTAGCCATCTGTATGTATTTTTTGGAAAAATGTTTATTCATGTCTTCTGCCCATTTCTTAACTGGATTATTTGTTTTTTGGGTGTTGAATTTGATATGTTCTTTATAGATTCTGGATACTAACCCTTTATTAGATATGTGCTTTGCAAATATCTACTCCATTCCAAAGGTTGCCTTTTAGTTTTGTTGGTTGTTTCCTTCACTGTGCAGAAGCTTTTTATCTTGATGAGGTCCCAATAGTAATAAACATTTTTAAAAGACAGCATCCCTGTATTCATTGCAGCATTATTCACATAACTAAGACATGGAAACAACTTAATTGTCCACTGAAGGATGAATAGATTAAAAAACAAGTCGTGAAACAAATAGTATATGTAACAATGTTATTCAGCCCCCAAAAGAAGGAAATCCTTGCCTTTTGTAGAACATTGATGGACCTTGAGGGCATTATACTAAATGAAATAAGTCAGACAGAGAAAGACAAATATTTTATGATCTCACTTATAGGTGGAATCTAACAAATTTTTAAAAACACAGCAAAACTATAGAAAAAAAATCAGATTTGTGATTACCAGAGGTGAGGGTGGGAGGGGGTGGGGCGTTGGGGAGGTGGAGGAGTTGGATGACGGGGTCAAAAGGTATAAACTTCCAGTCCTATGATAAGGACTAAGGATATAATGCACAACATGATGACTATAGTCAACACTACTGTCTGGTATATTTGAAGGCTGTTAAGAGCAAATCCTGATAGTTCTCCTCACAAGGAAAAAAACATTTCTTTTTATTTTTTATATATTTATATGAGATAATGATGTTAACTAAACTTATTGTAGTGATCATTTCAAAATACATATAACTCAAACCATTTTCTGTACCTTAAACATATACAGTGCTATATGTTAATTGTATCTCAATAAAACTGCAAAAAGAAGGAATTCTACCAAAGTTAAAGAAGAAAACATAGCAATGTGGAAAATAATGATTTATACAAATAAATGCAAGTATTCTACAAAATGCATTAGGAGGAATGATGGAAGGTGAGATGGAGAGACAGACTACAGTAAGAAAATAAAAGGTCATTCATGTCATGATCTGATAAATATTAGTTTAGGTTGTATTTTATATGATTTCTCCGTGGAATCAATTTCAACATGGATGGGAGATGACTATAACCGGAATTGGGAACACAACTGAGGAGCATAACTCAATAATATACATGAAAGATGGTAAATTCTTGAACTAAGTCAGTGATAGGGAGAGTAGAGAGGAGAAGATAGTTTCAAATCTTTAGGAGGAAACATTTCTGGCATTTAGTGACTGACTAGAAAGAGGGAGGTGTTGAAGATCGAGGAGAAAATGATGCTTTCTAGGATCTAGTTCAGACTAATTGATACTACTAATCATGACCTGAGATGAGAACAAAAGGGGAAGAAGAGGAGCATGTAAACGGAAAAAAATGTAAATTGGTCTGAGTTTGTAGAAGTTTTTAGAGAATTTTTGGTTAAGTCATTCTGAAATAATAGGTTATAGTTTTGTTCTGTTTGTAAACATGTCTTCTACTTTCAGTATTTATTCTATAAGCAAGGCAGATCATTTGGCTTTTCATTCTCATTTAACTCATAATCACTTTATCAGGGAGTTAAGTACAATTTATATGACTTCTATAATGTCCGTGACTTTTCTTTCCCTGAACTTTTAGAAGGACCTTTTATTCAGGTGGCTTTTCTAATTTGATATAGCCTTCTTTTTTATTTGTGTAGTGATTATACATATAGCATATATATATAATATATGTATATATTATATATATGTGTGTATATATATATATATATATACACACACACACATAGTGGTTTGTTTTCTGACGATCACTGTCTGCTCTGCTATCTTAACGTTAATAAAATATTTTCTTCCTTTCTATTATCTCTCTGCATTTTATTTTATTTTTTAAGATGTTATTTATTTATTTGAGAGAGAGAGAGAGCAAGCGTGAGTAGGGGAGAGGGGCAGAGGGAGAGGGAGAAGCAGACTCCCCACTGAGCAGGGAGCCCCACTCGGGGCTCGATCCCAGGACCCCAGGATCATGACCGGAGCTGAAGGCAGATGCTTAACTGACTGGGCCACCCAGCTGCCCCTCTGTGCTTTTTAATTTTTGGCCATGCTCAACACTTTCTCCTCAATGTCCTTCTCTTGGAAATTAGCCCTGGCTGATTAGCTTTGCAGAAGCATAACCACACTTGCACCGGCTAATTCAGCCACTACCTCAGATCCTTCACACTCAGCCAAGGGATCAGGCAAAACTTTTCCCACTTGTAGCTTTGGTTTCTCAGTGAATAATTATTGAATATTTTGAACGTTCCCTCTTTCCAGATTTTTCATATTCCTCCTTTTTTCTTTCTGCTTCCTTCTACATAAAACTGATTCCACACAAGTCATAAATGTTGAAGGTTTTCAGTGCATGTCTGCATCAGGATACCTTGTCAACAGTTTTGTTGTAAATATCTGCAATGTCTTTGAGTTATTGTTTTTGCTAATTGTCTGCTTAACAAGAGAACCCTAGGACATTCTAAACACTACCATTGCTGTCATCTTCCCAGAATCCTCCACATATTGTTTTTTAATTTTTTAATTTTAATGCCTCTAGAGATGAAATGAGAGCTATACTACATTCACTGATCATTTGGGTTTCAGAAGAATTTCTCCATGTCTTCTAAGTAACACAAAGTAATGTAGGGAATAATTTAAGAGATGGGTAATTGAGTCTAGATGCTTATACAACTTGAACGTAATGGCACAAACTCTGAAATTATGGAGTGCTGAATTTAAAGATTCTGATTTTGCAAATCAGCTCAGAAGTCTATATATGACTTAAAAGTGTATATATAGAACCATTTATTGCATTTATTACAGCTGTTATTCTTGCAGCATAGTTTAGCTTGTCTTTCCTTTGTAAGTGCACATATTACAACCGAATCTATGCTTTTCGACATGTATTATTTCAGCAGTGCAATCAATATTAATAATCAGCTTTGGGCTTATGTTTAATCAAGTGTATAGTAGGAGCTTTACCAAGTCTCTTCTTCTATGCCTACATTAACTTCATCAGAGATAATTAAGTTTTATCATATAATTGAAGAGGCAGAAACTAGAAAGGCAGGAAAATAGCAATTTATGCCGTCTGTTTTAGCAGGTCATGGCTTTTAACTACAGAGTAAATGATGAGAAATACATGGAAATTGAAAGCATAGAAAAAGGCATTTTTTTTCCAGCAAAATATTCAATAATGTAGAACTGTTTTTTATTTACTATCATTTTAAATGCATAAAATTGGCTTTCAGATTAAATATTGGATTGTTATACATGTATAATATTATACATAATATATATAAAGTAACTTTCCTCTCTCTTGAGACTAGATTTCAATGTAAGAAAAAAGTTAAATCTATGTAGTATCAGAAAAAGAATAAAACAGAAATGTCAACAAATTTATGAAATATAAAGTAAATAAAGCAGAATTTGCTGCTAAGAGAGAAAGTAGAAGATGAATCCAACCTATTTTGCTTAAGCCAGGAGCAGCTTTGAACACAAAAATAGAAGGTGAGAAAAAAGCAGGCATCTGAATGAAGTGGGAATTATAACACCAATGAAATGATCAGGAGTTTTTCTTCTAGAAAAAGTTTGTAAATGATCAAATGATATATAGAGAAAATGAATGGTAAAACCTCAGAGTAATGTCCTCTTAACTCAAGCATTGAGGGTTCCCCTAAAAATGCCTCAATTCCCAGATTTTCTCTAAACTAAATCTTACCAGGCAACAAGCCCTCCCACATACACAGACCTTCTCAATCGGCCTTAAAAGGATCACCCTGCATTTGAGGAAAGCATGAAATATGAAAAAGTAGGAGAAAGATTCAATGGAAAAGCTTACCAGAAAGAAAAGAAAAGTCCTCTCATAAGTGTTATGAGAGATATTTGAAGCTATATCATTTCCATGAGACAAAATTAGAAAAGAACGGAGACAGAATGGAGACGACTTCAATTTAATTAATGATAAGATAGCACAGTGTATCAGGCTTCTCCAGAAAAGTTACCTTGAATAAAAACTGTGTAAACTGTATGGAGTAACCTCCTTTGTTTTCCAGGCTCAAAGTTCCTTCTCAGTTTGAGGGATACTTTACTGTCTGCCCTCTACCTCCTAACAGAGATAAATGAAATATAAAGTGGATTGAAAGTATTAAGACCTAAAAGAATATGGTAGGATTCTCTTTTTCTGAGATTCAGTGCCAAATAAAACCTAATTAGGAATACAAAATTATATTTTTAAGTGGCACAGCTATAAAGAAAAAACAAAGATGTAATTAATCCAAAAATCTGGGTAGTCATTATCTAGAGGTGGTGGCTGGAGGGAAAAGGGAGAGAGGGAGAATTTTGTTTGGAAAGGCCATCAATGTTCTATTTCTTTCTTTTTTTAATTTTTAAAATTTTATTATGTTATGGTAATCACCATACATTACATCATTAGTTTTTGATGTAGTGTTCCATAATTCATTGTTTGCGTATAACACCCAGTGCTCCATTCAGTATGTGCCCTCTTTAATACAACGTTCTATTTCTTGACTTGGGTCACACACACATATGCTTCCTTATCATTATTTATTAAACTCTTTATATTTGCTTTTGAAATGTTTTCCATTTATACCCCCAAAAGAAGTAAAAAAGAATGTTGAATAAAAGAGATTAATGCTTGGTACATGTACAATACTAATTTAATCAAGATTCTGATACAGAGCCTGGGCATTTTCAGAAAAGGTATCTGGGTTATGCTAATGTGTATCCAGAGTTGTGAACCACATATCTGGCCAGAAGTTCCTGACTATTACATAAGAACTCTGGACCTTAGAGATATTTTGGGAATGATTTAAGACACACTTTCTATAGACTTAGTTGAAGTATTTATTTACATAAATGACACATTAATACATTAGGATTCAAACATGAAATTGTTCTGCTTACATATTGTCTTTCATTAATTTTGACTAGGTAATATTTAAAAATGATAAAATATTTAAACTATCAAAACATGTGATGTGAAAAGTAAGTCTTCTAACTTCTGTACCTATCAGATTACCTTTCCAAGAGTTGCTATTCCTGTTTTCTCTGCAATCTTCCAGAGATGGTCTATGCATATGTAAACACAAAAATCAATTTTGTTCACACAAATAGAGTAAAACATATACACTGCTCTGCAACTTGCTCTTTTCACTTCACAGTAATGAATGTACGTGCATCTGCCTCATGGCTTCTAAAAAGCACAGTGTATTGCTTTTATGTTTGTGCATTGTAGTTTTCAAATATGTAGATGGTGAGATTATTAAAGTATCATATCAGTTTCAAAAGCAAAACATAGAAAAAGAAGAAATATTTTAAATATATTACTGACAAATTAATAGAACTAATACAATATGAAACAGAAGGTATATTTCAAAATAAAACAATACTACCAGCACTATATGGCAGAGCTTATTTATCAGAAGAGAGAAAAGCAGAAGTTTTGAGAAGGCAATACCTGCCACACACCAAGGAAGGTACAGAGACACTGAAAAAAAAAAAAGTATGTTTCTCCAGGCCTCATATTAAGCACACAAGAGCTGCTGCCCAGTGTTGGAAGAATTTAAACATTTTGGAGCACTGAAGATAACCACAGCAACAACAACAAAAACACTCCAAACCAGACAAACCAATGTCTACATTGGCTCAATTCATCATATTAACTGCCTGAGGGAAGGAGTATCCATTGCCAAGCAAAAATATTATACCTCAGGTTCTATTGTTCTTCTGCACATGATGTTCAGCATAAAGTAAAAAATTATAGGACACAAGAAAGAGAAAAAAAGAGCAACACATCCTTGGATGTGGTTCTGCTAACTACTACCAAGAGATAAAGGAATTCACAGAACTAGAGCCAGAAATGGTCCTAATGATGGAATAATTAAACTGGGATTGTAAATAATTATGATTCATATTTAAAGGACATAGTGTGAAAAGTGGACAATGTCCATGAGCAGATAAGGAATTTTAGAGCAGTGATTGAAACTATTTTTTTAAAGTCAGCTAGGTATGCTACCAATAATAATAATAAAACATAATATCGTAGATGAAGATTTCCTCCGATGGGTTTTTCAGCAGAATGAAAACCCCTAGGTAAAGAACTGATGAACCTGAACAATGAAAACTAGATATTATACAAACTGAAACAAAGAGAAAAAATAAAAGCAAATCAAACAAGCAAAACAAAAGCAAAATAGAACAAAAAAGAACTGTGGGACAATATGAAGGAATCCAATATCTATGTATTTGGAATCCCAGAAGATATATTTGAAAACCTATGGACAAAAATTTTCAAAAATTAATGCTGGACAAGGAGGCACAGCTGCAAAAACCTGGATATCCCATAAAGGAAAAGTACAACGAAAACATAGGTAGACCCATACACAAGAAAATACCTTACCTTGCACCATATACAAAAATTAATTTTAAATTGATCATAGAGTAAAATGTAAGTGCTCAAACTATAAAGCTTTTTAGAAGAAAAAGTAGGACAAATACTTACAACCTTCATATCATATCATACAAATAAAAGCATGAAACATAAAAGAAAACTTACCATATCATCATGTTAAAGGGCTGTTCCTTGACAGACATTCAGGTTAATAAGAAGATAAGACTCAGACTGGGAGAAAATATTTGCAAATGACATTCCTTATGAAAAAGTTATAACCAGAACACAGAGAACCTTTAATGTAATAAAACAAAGACAAGCAGCCCAGTTTAAACAATAAGCAGAATAAAATAAAAGGAACATAATTTCATCTGAAGAAGTTATAGAGATAACAAATAAATACATAAAAAACGCTTAACATTATTAATGACTACAGCAATGCTAATTGAAATGACGGTACGAGGCTACCTTACACAGACTAGATTAGCTAGCATTAAAAAGACTGTCAGTAACATGTGCTGACAAGCACGTGGAGAAACTGAAGCTTTCATACACTGCTGATAGAAATGCAAAACGGTACAGTAAGTTTAGAAACAAACTCAGCAGTTTCTTGTATATTGAGATATCTTCAACCATATGCTGTCACACATGTTACCACAGCTAGTTTATTCCTAGAAATTTATCCCAAAGGGGGAAAGCACACATCTGCCCAAAGACACGGGTGCAAATGTTTATGGCCATTTTTTTTTCTATTTTTTTTTATTTTTATGTTTATAGCCACTTTATTCATAATCAGAAAAACTAAAAGCAACCCAATATCCTTCAACTAATGAATGAATAAAATATTGTGTAATATTCAAACAAGCAAATAATATTCAGAAATAAAAAAGAACAGATAGATTCAACAATATGAATACATCTCCAAAGCATTAAACTAAGTTAAAGAAGCTAAACCATCATCATCAAACAGTCTGACATTAATCTCCTTGAAGGCAATGTCTAATAGAGTATCTGACACAAAATACGCTTCAATAAAAATGATTAAGAAAACTAATTATCTTATGGCTCTAGATGTCAGATATTTTGTAAATGACTGTGTAAAAAGCTACTAGGTAAGTCATTATGAGACCCTCCTTCCCCCTACAGTGAATCATTCTTTCAAGGAAAAACTCAGGCTCTTTGTTTCCATATCTCTATTAATATACAGAAGAAATATGCAGATATTAGAGCAGATAGAAAGAATAAACATTCTATATCAGACTAATAAAGGGCTAACATGATCCAGAAACAGTGTTAGTTTTTATTAAAATAAACAAAGAAACAAAATAATATCAGGCTTTAACCCAGCTTGCAGTTTTGATTAGATTGAGGCTCACAATCTGACTTCATATATAAACCAGGCAGGTTTGGAATTAGGATTAAAGTAGTCCAATGAGTAGATTTAAATCTGCAAAAATATTTAGTGAAAATACTGACAAATACAATGATTCCATTAATGGAATACCAGTTAATTTTTAGAATCACAATCTAATAATAATTGTAAAAATGAATTTAAATTCATTTAGGATTGATTTGGTTAACCTCACTTTGTGAATTGTTTCTCTAATTTATTCGGTAGTTTTTGCAAATAATTTAACCCTGTTTCTAATTCCTCCAACTCAAAATGTTTACTAATTTCAGAGAGCTTATGGAGAAAAATACAAAATTATGAGGTAAATATTTAAAAGTTTTCAAATCCATAGTCAATTGCAAGTCTCATTTTATAGATGGAATGTAAAAAAAAATCATAATACTGTCTCAATTATCACAAGTCCAGCAGGCAAATACAAGAAAAATAAGCAACTGAATAAAAACACATTTTGTAGGAGAGAAACAGATATGCTCAACTGGATTCAACTTGATTTGATGGTAGTACAGTGGATATTTATAGTAGTCCATTAGATTACTGGAGAGGGTTGAAAATGTTACGGATCCTTAATTTCAGAGTGAAGTTTCAAACCAAGAAAAGTTTAAGCCTAATCTGTAAAAACAAATACAGTGTTGCTTACTATTTCTAGAACCCACCTACTAAGTAGGGGCATCCTAATTACATTAGGCAGGTGCAGAGATGATATAATTTGAAAAGTCTTCTAAAGCCCCTCTCCTCTCATGAAATATTATAGCCATTACTGATATGTACTATTAAGTAGAGTCCTAAGTGCTTCATATACTGAGCCAGGTTAGAATACATAGGCTTTTTCAAATCCAAGTGTGAGTGAAAACATTACTTGGCGACTTTGTTCGTTATTTTAACTTTGTATTCTTGGAAGTCATCCAATAAACAAGGTAAGATACATAAACCAGATAACAATGCTAGTGAATGAACAAGTCTCCCCATTGTCTGTGTCATATCTCAAAGAAATGCCCCTGAAGTTTGGTGGTCTTGGCAGCTTTTACAGACTGAGACGTTAATGAGTTAGAGAATCATGGAACTATGGGCTCACTGCCATTACATGCCATCCATATTATCTCTCAGAAAGAACTTCTACAGTCATCTACAAAAATAGTTCTGCTACTCAGTGAGTTGTTTCTATATGATGACCATACATGTGCCTTCTGGGTCTGGGAATTCTTGCTATAAAAACACTGGGTCCATCTCCCCTTAATTAGGGGATTTCCATTTAGGTCCAATTAGGGGCATTTGCAATGACAACACACTTTCCATTTTCTCCTTTACCCTTGTCTTTATTTCACAGATGAAGAAATTCAGGTTCAAAATGTTTCTATATATTTTCTAAGGCCATAGAGTTAGTCAGAACATGATGCATTTTCGCCTGCAGGTTAGTCACGGCTTCAGCAACCCTCTTTGACCATTCTGTAGCACTGCTTCCCAACAGCTAAGAAGATTATTTGCCTTGGATAATCAGAATAGCCATAAGATACTTTTGGTCCATGGAAATGATAGCCAACTAAAATGAAGGGGTTTTCCTGTGTGACCTTGGGAATGTTCTGTGAACTCTACAGCTTGTGTTCTTCCTCTAAAACAGAACTATCAATAATGCCTACCCCATAAGGTTGTTGTTGAATCAAATAAGTTAAGAATTGAACAGTAACTAAAAGAGGATCTGGCTCAACTGAAGTGTCTTGTAAGTGTCTGTGACTATGATTATGTTGATAGTGTGATGACGGTGGTGATTTTTCCTTTTAAGAATAGAAGGAGAGAGTCATTTGTCTGTAGTGTCCAGTCATGGAAAGCAAATACGTATCTCAGATGTGCTGGAGATGTTGTCTTTGGAGATCATGTCTTGAGTTCACCAGAATCTCAAGTTTAAGCGGTAACTTAAGCCTGTTGTCAGCAAAGGATATGATTCTGTGAATAACTGCTACAAACGGCTTGAGTTTTATATACCAAGAATCAGTACACTCCATCCCTATAAAAGTAAAGTCTCCTATACAATTCCCTGTGCTTACCTAATACTGTTTCCCTTCTGAGATTTCCTTTTTCATTCAAGTCAATTTCAAATATTCATTTAACTTGATTTTACTTTGATGAAAATATAGGATGGAAAGAATAGAATATGCTATGATAAGCGTAAAAACTTAAAAACCCTTCGGGATTTTTCAAGTCTTATTCTATAACCCCGCCCCCTCCTCTCCCTGTGATGGATTTGAAAAGTCAGCGTCTGAAGACAAAACTTGCATATTTTGAATTTTGGCCTAAAGCCAGCCTACTTTGTTACTCAGAGAAAGCTTTGAAGGCTGGAATTTATTTATTCAGGCTTAGGCACAAATGCAGAAGTTCCATTGTTTCTGTAGACTTGGTGCTAATAGCTAACAGGCTCTTGTGCTTATTCATGTTAACTTAGGATGTTCAAAGTTCATAAAACTCAATTTCTTTTTCAAGAAAACAACTAAAGAACAAAGGTCTATTAGAATTATGTCTAATCTTGTGTTTTTAACTACACCTTTACAGTAATGACTGCCAAATAGACATCTACATCCCTGACCTCTCTTCCAAGATTCAGATTTTTATTTCCATTTTCCAGTAACATGCTTTTTTCTAAATTCACTGCAGTAATAACAATGGTAAAATAACAATAATAACAACAAAACAATAATAATAATAACAACTACCTTTCATTCAATACCTACTGCTTAGCTGGCACTCACGGTTACTTAGTGTGTAGTAGCTAGTTTAATAATCCTTTGAGATAGATATTTATTGCCAGTTTACTTTTAAAAAACACTGAGGTTCAGAAAGATTCAGTAATTTGGGAAATCTATATTTAGCAGAGACAAATGTGTTCTCATCACTTCCCAATCAATCTCAATCTCATCTCATACCCTTAATCTCTATTAATGTCACTGTTGCCCCAATTTCTAGCTCCCATATTTAATTGTAAATTCTAATTTAGAAATTCCTATCAAGCCTGTCCTTTTCCTTCCATCAGCACTGTCCCATCTCAGGAAAATTTTGTATTATGTCTAAAATTATGTTACTTATACCCCAAGTATTTCTCCACTTCAGTTAACCTTCAGCTCTGAAGATAACAGGAGTCATCTTAAAAAAGAAAAAAAAGACTAATCGTGTTTTTTCATACTTAAAATCTTTCTTGCTTCTTTATTTCCTACAGGATACAAATCCAGATTTCTTAGCTGTATTACAAAGCAACTCCCAATTAGGCTACACACCATCCCTGCTGACACATTGAACACCTCCACCAATTCATTCAATATCTGAGCTGCATTAGTCTGCTCATATTTTTAATCACACCCTGGTCTTTCATGGTTCCCTTCCTCTGCACAAGATACTTCTTCTAGCTGGAATGGCCTTCTTTATTCTTTTCTCCCATCTAAAACATAAACTATTCTTAATAATAAACTCAGAACTATCCCTTCATGTAAAAACTTAACTGATTACCAATTTTACTTAAGAAAGTAAAGGAAAGCCTGGTTATATCAAATGCTTCTTTGAGTATTTACAAAATTAAAATTTTACAGAAAACTAATAATTGATAATGTAAATATTTATAATAACTATAAAATATTTATACAAAATCAAATTAATGACTAAAGATTATTAGACGCTCAAAAAAAAACTGATTAACTTCTAAAATTGAACTAGCTTCTATTAAGGTTTCCTTAACGCTTTGCTATACTCCACTGTTATACTGGCCACATAATACATCATTCCCTGGCTATTAACTGTTGCCCAATCTATACCCTTAACTCCTTAAAAGTAATGAATTGAGTAAAAAAATGAATAAAAATAAATGAATCACGAAGTCTAACTTTACATCATTACTTTATCAAGAAGTTACAAGCGTTCATACATCAGGAGTCTAGAAATCTAGATCTGATGCTGACTTTTCTACTTTGTAATCTTGGGAAATGTTATAAACCAGTGTGCAGACCAAGGATATTAATGCCTTACCTGCTTGAGAGATGGGGTTTGCAATAGATTATTATTCAACATGCCTTTTAGCTTTAACACCTATGATTCTATAAAATAGTAATTTGAAAACTCTAATAACCCAAAAGAAAAGAGTTATATTGAATAATTTTTATCTAAAAAAATCTATCTCTGCACCCCGCCTTGTCATTTACTTTTTGCTTCAACTCTATTATATTCCAACTCTTTCATTTTGCCTTGGGCATTCATTGTAAAATGTTAGGATAGTCAGAGAAATGCTGAAGAGAAACACATTTTGCCCCTGGATAGTAATAAGAATCTATTAGTGCTTTATCATCCTGGTAGACAAGTATACATAGGCAATGAGTGAAATGTTGAGCCAGTTCCAGTATTAATCATCTGAAACAGCTAAGAAATTATTGCATATTTAACCATATATAGACTCCAATCACCTAATTCAAAATACAGTAAATCAGCAATCTATGAATACCCAACATTATTTTAACTCACTACCAGATCCAAATGATTATTTATAAAACATACAAACTCTGCTGATAAATAGAAAATACAGAATTTCTGGTTTGGAAAATGTCACAGTTTACTCAGAAGTATTTAATTTCTGACTTAGACAACATCCCAATTAGCATCAATATTCCTTGCAATCCTCGAGTATTATTATAAAGTAGAGGCTAAAAGAACACATTATTTAGGTTGTCAGTTCAGCAGCATAACTGAGAGGTTCAAAATACTAGTGAATTTAATAAGGTAAACAATGTCTCCTTTACCTAAAGAAGTCTGGGTAGACAGATTCTTCTATCTAATTGTACTGCCAAACTATCTTGAGCTTGCAACTTATAGACCAAAATGGCTGCCCTGGGTCTGCTGATAGTGTCTGCACTTCAACCAATGCATAAAAAGAAAAAAAGGAAGTATTGAATATAACCCTTAACTTAAAGAATGCAATGTAGGAACAGGATAGATCATTCCGCTCCATCCTATTAGCCAGAATTTTCAGGGCACATGACAACACCTTTCTCTAAAGGGAAATGAAGTGATTATGCAAGGGAGTTTGGGACCAACTAATATTCAGATATTGTATTACCGAAGGAATAAAGGGGAAACAGAGAAGAGGTGAACATCTCAGCTATAGGCATACTCCAAAACACAAGTCAGAAAACTTTTGATAAGGCAGCATACGAAGACAAACAGTGTTCCACAATCCAGAGACACGACTAACGCATATTTTATTTAATTTTCAGGAAAAATTCAAATACTAAATATAATTTTCTTAATTCAATGTTTTAAAAGATATTTTCAAGCAACAGTTTTTCAATGATGACCAAAATAATTAATAAAGATCACAAGAATAGGAGTGGAAAAACCTGGAAAGAGTTAATTATGCCTATTTCAGTGTTGACCAGTTACTCTCCCACAGAAGCCTGGGAAGGTTCAACTAATAATGACTCAAATGTGATATTGAGAATAGGAATATAACACTAAGGGTTCAAAAAAGATGATGAATATTAAAAAAAAAAAAAGTGGTTAAGAGAATGGGTAAGGTATATCCTTTACCATGGATGCCCATGGACTTTCCATCTACCCCATGGGTGTATTTCCTGAGTAATCCCTTTCTTCAAGTGAATATTTTTTTGTTCTCTTCTTCATTTTCCTCTAAGCTGCCCAAGATCCAGAGAATGAATACATAACTTCTACATCATGAATTTTTCATGTTCTACTTATTACTATCCATGCATATCATCCTGACCCTGTTCCTCTTCCAACTATTGATCCATTCTTTTCTTCCCTGGACTCCTGAAAAATTTATCCATACTTTGTCTTTCTAATTCACTTTTTCTCATTCTCACCTAAAACCATTTTAATCTAAGCTTTCACAGGAGGTTTCCTAGTGAAACTGTGTTCTTTAAGATTGCCAATTAGTTGAATACAACATCAACTCTTGGTGCTCATAGTATTCAACCAATTATTATCATTTAATACACATAATTGATTATTCCCTCCTTCTTAACTCACTTTCCTTCAGTTGTCTTTATCCTCATTTTTCTTTACTGGTTGCTTTTCATTATATTGGACTATAATATATGTTATCTCCTCAATTAATAATTATCCCTTTGGTGATGTTATCCAGTCCAAGAGGTTTAAATACCTTTTTTTTTTTTTTGCTGTCCATATGCCAATTTACATGCCTAGCACATGCTTCTTTCCCTAACTTCAGGTTGACTTACACTGCCAACTGATTATTCAGTATCTCAACTTGGATATACAATATTCATTCCAAACAAAATATATCCAAAACCAAACTCTTGACCCTCCCCACGTGACTGACTCTAATTGCAGAATTTATTGTCTTCTTTGATAACAACTCTTCATATCTATTTTCTCAAGTCAACAATCTTTGAGTCATCCTTTTTCTCATACCATAAGTAATCATGTTGACTCTCCTTCAATATATATCCAGACACAACCATTTTTCATTATTTCCAAGTGACCATCTTGTCTGTGCTACAAGATCACTTATTGGGATCATGCAATAACTTCCTAATAAACCATCCAAATGATACTTTTTTCCCCCTCCTATGGGCTCCTTACAGTGAAAAAGCCAGAAGGGAGTGATCCCATCAAAGCATAAGTAAAATTTTGTTACTTGCAAATCTTGCAATGACTCTCCATTTTTACCCCATAGAGTAAAAACCAAAGTCTTTAAAAATGGCTGGAAGACCCTTATTATTGATAGAGACCTCCTGTTCACTTTCCAACTACTTCTTGTTCATTTCACTCCAGACTGGCCTCCATGTTTAAATTACAAAAGCCATATATAAGGCCATTGCTGCAGCTTTTCTATCTGCTTAGAATAGAATTCTACAAGATAGCTACTTGATATCTTCTTCATTATATTCAAGTATTTCCTCAATGGTTACTTTCTTTTTTTTTTTTTAAGATTTTTTATTTATTTATTTGAGACACAGAGATACAGAGAGAGAGAGAGAGAGGACATGAGCAGGGAGAGAGGCAGAGGGAGAAGGAGAAGCAGGCTCCTCACTGAGCCAGGAGCCCGATGTGGGGCTCGATCCCAGGACCCTAGGATCATGACCTGAGCCAAAGGCAGACACTTAACCATCTGAGCCACCCAGGCGCCCTCAATGGTTACTTTCTTAAGGAATCTTACACACAGCCTGACTTAATATTGTGTTCTCTCCCCTCTCCCAGGGAACTTTGATCCTCTATTTGATCCTCTAATTATCTTCTTCTTCTTCTTTTTTTTTAATAACTGATCATTAATTTAATTTATTGTGTACAGAGAGAATTGTTTTCTGCCTAACAAAGCTTTGAAATATGATGAGCTTTTCTTCACACCCCAGTATTTGGTCAACTTTCATAAATGTTCTTTCAAGCTTAAAATGTATTCTTCTGTTGTCGGGTGTAATGTACACTTATTCATTAGATCAAATTAGTTGATTGCATTATTCAAATCTTTTGTATACTTAGTGATTTTTTTCTGCTTAATTTATCAATTACCAAGAGAGTTCTATTAAAAATCTCCCATTTAAATGGTGCATTTGTCCACTTTCCCCCTGCAGTTCTATGAATTCTTTCAATATTTTTGAGGCTGATAATAGCTACACATAAATTTATGATTTTTGCATTTTTTTTATTTATTGAACTTTGGATCAGTTTAGAGCGATCCTCTTCATTTCTACTAATGTTTTCTGCCTTCAGGCAGAGGCTAATCTTTATGGATATAAAGCTTAAGCTCCTTTATCTCTAGTTTCATTTTAGATCCACCAAATAAAGACACCAGAAATAGATTCAGGTTAGGGTAGTCCTTCTCTCCCGGAGGACACAACTACTGCAGAACAGCCTTCTTCTATAGCTGTGAGTCTCACTTTTCCCCCTTACTTCTTCAGGTGTGGCATTGGTAATGCCTCCTTATTATTGCTATCCTTGGGATGCTTTACATTTTACTGTTAGTTTTCTTTAACATCTTTGTTAATTGGCCCATTCATAAAGTGCTCCTCAATTACCTGGTTTGAGTATACCATCTGTTTATGCATCCCAAGATACTATAAAAAAGAGTTTGATAAAATATTTCTCCACTTCATATCAAGGGCCACAGACTTCCCAGCTGGAATAGATTAATGGGCACCTAACCACCTGTATACAACTACTTCCAAATCTAAAGCACACTATTGCCATGTATCAATTTTGGAACCAGTTCAGATACATTTAGCTACAGATGACACAAATTCAAATAACTATGATTTAAACAAGTGACATCACAATTTTTGAACCTAAACCATGCAAAGAAATATTTTTCATGAAACCTGATGTATTAATGTACACATATATCCATACACATAAACTGCAGCAATGTTTCAAAAATCAGAGTTATACACATTACACGCACTACATTCTGATATTTCCTTTTTATTTTTTGCTTTTAAAAAATTTTGGTTGCTACCCATTAAATTTGATTTCTTACTGAAAGAAATGACCTTGAGTTTGAAAAATATTGGCTAAAACCCTAAGGATATTCACACAAAGCCACACAGAGATGCAAAGGAGCCTAGGAAAAATGAATCGCTAATTATTTTAACCTCTATATTGGGAGATGGAGTTAGGGGTGGGAAGACAGCTTTGAGAGAGCTATAAAATAAGCTCTCAATGGTATCAAACAAAATATTTACCAAAAAGGAAAAATAAGCACCATCTTAAGTGGAAAAATGTCAAAGCTATTTTTTTAAATTATGAACCAAGTCAGAAATCTGTGTTAGCACTACCTTTTTTTCAATATGATTTGCAAGTTGATCTTAATTATTCCCACCACAAAAAAGAAATCATCATTATATGACTTGATAGAGGTGCTAACTGTCACTACAATGGCAATCATATTACAATATACAAGTGTATCAAATCAACATGTTTTGCACTTTAAGTTTATATGTTATATGTCAAACATCTTTCAATTAAAAATTAACTTTTTAAAAATTTGAGTGCAACTAACAGTTTTGTTAATACAATAAATAATGAACACATTGTGCCATAATTTTACTATGTAAATTCAGTAAATATTAAAAATGAGGTAAGACAGATAATGCAATAATCTATAGGGTATAGTGTTCTAATCAAGATGAATGAATGAATGAGCAAATGAGTGAATGAACAGAATACAGAAATAGTCCTTCACATGCATAGTTAATTGATTTTTTGAAACGGGTGCTAAAGCAAATCAAGGCATAAGGAAAATCATTTCAACAGATAATAATGGAACAACACCCATTAGAAAAAAAGAAATAAACCTTGTTTCCTACCACATATCATATGTAAAATTAATGTGCTCACCTGGCCTCTAGAGGGGAGGGGGGTGGGGGGATGGGTTAGCCTGATGATGGGTATTAAAGAGGGCACGTTCTGCATGGAGCACTGGGTGTTATACGCAAACAATGAATCATGGAACACTACATCAAAAACTAATGATGTAATGTATGGGGATTAACATAACATAATAATAAAAAAATAAAATAAAATAAAAATAAAATTAATGTGGACAGATCATAGATTTAAAAGTTAAAGCTAAAGCAACAAGCCATCTGTAAATGAATAAAAGATAATATGGTTTTGACCTTGTAATATATAAAATTTTCTTAGGACACCAACAGCACTAACAACAAAAGAAAAAAAAAGATAAGTTGTATTTCATTATAATTAAAAACATCTGCTCAACCAAAATACCATACGACCTCCTCACATATTTTAGAGATTAACTCATTATCATATATACGATTGCAAATATTTTCTCCCATTCTGTAGTTTCTCTTTTCAGTCTGTTGTCTTTGCCATGCAGAGGCTTTTAGTGTGGTGGCATTCCATTTGTCTGTATTTGCTTTCATTGCTGGTGCTTTTTTTTGTCATTCATGAAATTATTGCCAAAACCAATGTCATATAGCTTTCCCCTGTGTTTTCTTCTAGGAGTTTTATTATTTCAGGTCTTATATTTTAGTCTTTAACTCATTTGGGGTTTATTTCTGAGTATGGTGTAAAATAAGGGTCCACTTTATTCTTTTGTATGTGAATATGCAGTTTTCCCAACACCATATATTGAATAGATCATCCTTTTGCCAATGCATATTCTTGGCACTTCCTATATATTTATAGGGAGATTTATTACTGGAATTGGATCACCTGGTTATGGGGTTGAGAAGTCCCATGATCTGACATATGTAAACTGGAGAACCAGGAAAGCTGGGGGTATAATTCAATCCAAGTCCAAAGGCCCAAGAATGAGAAGCTCTGATGTGCAAGGGGAGGAAAAGATGAATGTTCCAGCTTAAGAAAAGAGAGATTTTGCCCTCCCTTTACCTTTTTGTTCTGTTGGGCCCTGAAATGACTGCATGATGCTAATCTACGTTAATGAGAGTGGGTCTCTTTACTAAGGTTACTGAAACAAATGCTATATCTTCCAGAAACAGACACACCCAAAAATAATGTTTTACTGCCTATGTGGGCATCTTTTAGCCCACTCAAGTTGACACACAAAATTAACTATCACATAACATATGTGTGTATTTACTTCTGGGCTCTGAATTCTATTCTATTAGTCTATCCATCTGTCTTTATGGCCATACCATAACGTTTTGATTACTGGAGCTCTGTAAAATCAGGACATGTGATGCTTCCAGCTTATTCTTTCTAAAGACTGATTTGGCAATTCATAGACTTTTGTGGCTCCATATGAATTTAAGGTTGTTTTTAATAACTATAAAAAATGCCATTCAAATGTTGATAAAGATTGCATTGAATCTGTAGACTGCTTTGTGTAGTATAAACATTTTAACAATATTAAGTTCTCCAGCCCATGAACGTGGATGTCTTTCTATGTTTACGTCTTCTTTAATTTCTTTAATCAATGTTTTGTAGTTTTCAATTCAAAAGCCATTCACCTTCTTAGTAAAGTGTATTACTAAGTATTTTATTCTTTTTAGAGCTATTGTAAATAGGATTGTTTTCCTAATTTCCTTTTCAGGTAGTTCATTGTTATTAACTGAGATGGGGGGATTGTCCATTTTTTATCATTTTATTTATTTATTTTTTCATCATGATAGTGTACTCTGTAATCCCCATCCCCTATTTCACCCATCGCTCCACCCACCTCCCCTCAAGTAATCATCAGTTTGTTCTCTATGGCTAAGTCTGTTTCTTGGTTTCTCTCTCTCTCTTTTTTCTTTTGCTCATTTGTTTTGTTTCTTAAATTCCACATGAATGAAATTATATGGTATTTGTCTTTCTCTGACTGACGTATTTTGCCTAGTATTATGCTCTCTGGCTTATCCATGTTGCTGCAAATGGCAAGATTTCATTCTTTTCTTATAGCTGAATAATATTCCATTGTATATATACCACATCTTCCTTATCCATTCATCAACCAACGGACACTTGGGCTGCTTCCATAGTTTAACTATTGTAAATAATGCTGCAATAAACATAGGGGTACATGTATTCCTTTGAATTAGTTTTTTTGTATTTTTGGGTAAATACCCAGTAGTGCAGTAAGTGGATCATAGGGTAATTCTAGTTTTAATTTTTTGAGGAATCTCCACACTGTTTTCTACAGTGGCTACACCAGTTTGCAACCCCCCAATAGTACAAGAGGATTCCTTTTTCTCCACATCCTCACCAACACTTGTTGTTTCTTGTGTTGTTGATTTTAGCCATTCTGACAGGTGTGAGGTGATATCTCATTGTAATTTTGATATGTATTTCCTTGATGAAGAATGATGTTGAGTGTCTTTTCATGTATCTGTTGGCCATCTGTATGTCTTCTCTGAAGAAATGCCTATTCATGTCTTCTGCCCATCTTTTAACTGGACTATTTGCTTTTTGGGTGTTGAGCTTTATCAGTTCCTTATATATTTTAGATACTAACCCTTTCTCAGACATGTCATTTGAAAATATCTTCTCACATTCAGTAGGTTGCCTTTTAGTTTTTCTGGTTGTTTTATTTGCTTTACAGAAACTTTTTATTCTGTTGCAGTCCCAATAGTTTATTTTTTATTTTATTTCCCTTACCTCAGGAAACATATCTAGAAAAATATTGCAATGGCTGATGTCAGAGAAATTACTACCTGTGCTCTCTTCAAGAATTTTTACGGTTTTAGATCTCACATTTAGATCCATTTTTGGGTTACTTTTGTGTATGGTAAAAGAAAGTGGTTCAGCTTCATTCTTTTGCATGTGGTTGTCCAGTTTTCCCAGCACCATTTGCTGGGAGTGTTTTTCCCATTGCATATTCTTGCCTTCTTTGTCAAAGATTAATTCACCATATAATTGTGGGTTTATTTCTGGGTTTTCTGCTCTATTCTATATATGCCAGTACCATAATGTTTTAATTACTACTGCTTTGTAATATAACTTGAAATCTGGAATTGTAATACTTCCAGTTTTCTTTTTTAAGATTGCTTTGGTTATTCCAGATATTTTGTGGTTCCATCTGAATTTTAGAATTGCTTGTTCTAGTTCTGTGAAAGATGATGTTGCTATTTTTATAGGAATTGTATTAGGTCTATAGATTGCTTTGGGTAGTATGGACATTTTAACAATATTTTTTCTATACAACTGAATTTTGTATATTGATTTGTAACCTGCAATTTATTGAAATCATTGAATACTTCTAATAGCTTTTTAAAGGGAGTCTTTAGGATTTTTGATATATAAGATCATGCCATTTGCAAACAGGAAAAATTTTACTTCTTCCTTTCAAATTTGGATGTCTTTCATTTCTCTTCCTTGCCTAATTACTCTGCCTAGGACATCCAGTACTATGTTGAATAGAAGTGATAAGAATAAGCATCTTTGCCTTGTTCCTGATCTCAGATGAAAAGCTTTGAGTTCTTCATCACTGAGTATAATGATAGCTACAGGCTTATCACATATAGCCTTTGCTATGTTTAAGTACTCTAGTTTGCTGAGAGTTTTTGTCATAAAAGTTGAATTTTGCCAAACACTTTTTCTGCATATATTGAGATGATCATGTCATTTTTATCCTTAATTCTGCTAATGTATTATATCACATTCATTGATTTTCATACATTGAATCATTCTTGAATCCTGGAGATAAATCCCACAGTGTCAGGATGGGATTTTTAATGTGAATTTAATGTTGAATTCAGCTTGCTAGTATTTTGTTGAGAAGTTTGGCAACTATAATCATCAGGAATATAGGCCTGTAGCTTTCTTTTCTTGTGGTGTCTTTTTAATGCTTTGGTATCAGGGTAATGCTGGCCTCATAAAATGAGTTTAGGCATGATCCTTCCTCTGATTATTTGGAAGAGTTTGAGAATGATTGGTGTTAATTCTTTAAGTGTTTGGTAGAATTCACCAATGAAGCAATATGGTCCTAGGATATTCTTTTTAGGAAGATTTTGTTTACTGATTCAATCTCTACACTAGTATAGGTCTGTTCAGACTTTCTACTTCTTCATGATTCACTCTTGGTATGTTATATAGTTCTAGGAATTTATTCAATTTTGTCTAGATTTTCCAGTTCACTAGCTTATAGTTGTTCATGGTAGTCTTTTTTTTCTTTTAAAGATTTTATTTATTTATTTATTTGAGAGAGAGAGAGAGAGAGAGAGAAATAGCATGAGAGGGGATAGGGTCAGAGGGAGAAGCAGGCTCCCCGCCGAGCCGGGAGCCCGATGTGGGACTCGATCCCAGGACTCCAGGATCATGACCTGAGCCAAAGGCAGTCACTTAACCAACTGAGCCACCCAGGCGCCCTTCATGGTAGTCTTTTATGATTTTTTGTGTATCTGTGTCATCACATGTAATGGTTCCTTTTTAATTTTTAATTTTGAGACTTCTCTCTTCATGTTTTGTAGGCCAAATATGGTCCCTTTCACATATGTTTAATTCTTCACTTTTGTTTGATTTTTAACAAATCCTGTAAAAATTTGAAAGTGATTCTTAGCTCATAGGTTATACAAAAACAGGGTCTAACCCAGATTTAGCCCATTGGGCATAGCTTTCCCATCTCGGCTTTATATTAAACTTTTCCTATCCAAGAACTATGTGGTTTCTGTTTCCTGGTTGGATCTGGAGTGATGGAAGATACATAGACTCTGAAAGTTGAGATTTGGGGGAATCTTTGATTGTGGTTTTAGGCTTGAGGTTAGTGCTATGCCACTTAACACTGCAAAAGGGTTTCTAGTAACCTATGAGATGCAATGGCATAATTAACTATGCTATCTCCTGTGGCTGATTGTGATGAAGTGCTAATTGAAGAAAGTGCCTTGGGAGCCCAAGTGTCTGCTGCATTAGACCTTAAGAGCAGTGATAATGACTATCAGGACTGTAGTATGAGATGCATATCTTTCAGTGCACTTGAGCACATACAAAAATAAAATGACAAATCTAGATCTGTCCACTTTCATTAAAGTCATGATCTGAGAGCCAGAACCAGAGTGCTTCCATGACAGCCAAAATGAATCTCATAGTTCTTGTACTTACAGGGTTGATATTGTTGCAAATAAAACCCACTTAATTGTGCAGTCTGCTGTATTATAAAAACAGCTGAATTCAAAATCTCACTAATTCCTCACATGAAGGAGTACTGACTGGAAGAAATGTGATCCTGGAATTTGGAATGAGGATATCTGGTTGGATCTAGAAGATGGTATTGAGCTTCCAAATCACTCTGAGCCTTCTTTACCTTTCCCTCCAATGTCTTAGGAAACCTGACTTTTTATGCTTAAAAAACAAACAAATATTGAAGTATGTACCTCTATCCCTATACTCTGAAGAATTTTGATCAAGAAAGGATGCTGTACTTTGTCAAATGCTTTTTCTGCATCTATTGAGAGGATCATATGGTTCTTGTTCTTTCTTTTGTTAATGTATTGTATCACATTGATTGATTTGCAGATGTTGAACCAACCTTGCAGCCCAGGGATAAATCCCACTTGGTCATGGTGAATAATCCTTTTAATGTACTGTTGGATCCTATTGGCTAGTATTTTGGTGAGAATTTTTGCATCCATGTTCATCAAGGATATTGGTCTGTAATTCTCCTTTTTGATGGGGTCTTTGTCTGGTTTGGGGATCAAGGTAATGGTGGCCTCATAAAACGAGTTTGGAAGTTTTCCTTCCATTTCTATTTTTTGGAACAGTTTCAGAAGGATAGGTATTAATTCTTCTTTAAATGTTTGGTAGAATTCCCCTGGGAAGCCATCTGGCCCTGGGCTTTTGTTTGTTGATAGATTTTTGATTACTGCTTCAATTTCCTTAGTGGTTATAGGTCTGTTCAGGTTTTCTATTTCTTCCTGGTTCAGTTTTGGTAGTTGATACATCTCTAGGAATGCATCCATTTCTTCCAGATTATCTAATTTGCTAGCATAGAGTTGCTCATAATATGTTCTTATAATTGTTTGTATTTCTTTGGTGTTGGTTGTGATCGCTCCTCTTTCATTCATGATTTTATTTATTTGGGTCATTTCTCTTTTCTTGTTGATAAGTCTGGCCAGGGGTTTATCAATCTTGTTAATTCTTTCAAAGAACAAGCTCCTAGTCTCGTTGATCAATTCTATTGTTCTTTGGTTTCTATTTCATTGATTTCTGCTCTGATCTTTATTATTTCTCTTCTCCTGCTGGATTTAGGCTTTATTTGCTGTTTGTTCTCCAGCTCCGTTCAGTGTAGGGTTAGGTTGTATATTTGAGACCTTTCTTGTTTCTTAAGAAAGGCTTGTATTGCTATATATTTTCCTCTTAGGACTGCCTTTGCTGCATCCCAAAGATTTTGAACAATTGTAGTTTCATTTTCATTTGTTTCCATGAATTTTTTAAATTTCTCTTTAATTTCCTGGTTGACCCATTCATTCTTTGTAGGATGCTCTTTAACCTCCATGTATTTGAGTTCTTTCCAACTTTCCTCCTGTGATTGAGTTCTAGTTTCAAAGCATTGTGGTCTGAAAATATGCAGGGAATGATCCCAATCTTTTGGTACTGGTTGAGACCTGATTTGTAACCAAAGAGGCAAAGAATCTGTACTCAGAAAACTATAAAATACTCATGAAAGAAACTGAGGAAGACACAAAGAAATAGAAAAATGTTCCATGCTCATGGATTGGAAGAACAAATATTGTGAAGATATCAATGCTACCTAGAGCAATCTACACATTCAATGCAATCCCTATCAAAATACCATCCATTTTTTCAAAGAAATGGAGCAAATAATTCTAAAATTTGTATGGAACCAGAAAAGACCCCGAATAGCCAGAGGAATGTTGAAAAAGAAAAGCAAGCGGGTGGCATCATAATTCTGGACTTCAAGCTCTATTACAAAGCTGTAATCATCACGATAGTATGGTACTGGCACAAAAACAGACACATAGATCAATGGAACAGAATAGAGAGCCCAGAAATGGACCCTCAACTCTATGGTCAACTAATCTTTGACAAAGCAGGAAAGAATGTCCAATGGAAAAGAGACAGTCTCTTCAACAAATGGTGTGGGAAAATTGGACAGCCACATGCAGAAGAATGAAACTGGACCATTTCCTTACACCACACACAAAAATAGACTCAAAATGGATGAAAGGGGGTGCCTGGGTGGCTCAGTCGTTAAGCATCTGCCTTCAGCTCAGGTCATGATCTCAGGGTCCTGGGATCGAGCCCCACATCGGGCTCCCTGCTCGGCGGGAAGCCTGCTTCTCCCTCCCCTGCTCCCCCTGCTTGTGTTTCCCCTCTCGCTGTCTCGCTGTGTCTCTCTCTGTCAAGTAAATAAATAAAATCTTTAAAAAATAAAAATAAATAAAAATAAATGGATGAAAGACCTAAATGTGAGACAGGAGTCCATCCAAATCCTAAAGGAGAACACAGGCAGCAACCTCTTCAACCTCAGCCGCAGGAACTTCTTCCTAGAACTTCTTCATAGAAACATCTCCCAAGGCAAGGCAAGCAAGGGCAAAAATGAACTATTGGGACCTCATCAAGATAAAAAGCTTTTGCACAGCAAAAGAAACAGTCAACAAAACCAAAAGACAACCGACAGATTGGGAGAAGATATTTGCAAATGACATATCAGATAAAGGGCTAGTATCCAAATCTATAAAGAACTTCTTAAACTCAATACCCAAAGAACAAATGATCCAATCAAGAAATGGGCAGAAGACATGAACAGACATTTTTCCAAAGAAGACATCCAAATGGCCAAACAGACACATGAAAAAGTACTCAACAACGCTCGGCATCAGGGAAATACAAATCAAACCCTCAATGAGATACCACCTCACACCAGTCAGAATGGCTAAAATTAACAAGTCTGGAAACGACAGATATTGGCGGGGATGCAGAGTAAGGGGAACCCTCCTACATTGTTGGTGGGAATGCAAGCTGGTGCAGCCACTCTGGAAAACAGTATGGAGGTTCCTCAAAAAGTTGAAAATTGAGCTACCATACGATCCAGCAATTGCACTACTGGGTATTTACCCCAAAGATACAAATGTAGGGACTCGAAAGGGTACGTGCACCCCGATGTTTATAGCAGCAGTGTCCACAACAGCTAAACTATGGAAAGAGCCAAGATGTCCATCGACAGATGAATGGATAAAGAAGTAGTCACATATATATACAATGGAATATTATGCAGCCATCAAAAGGAATGAAATCTTGCATTTGCAACGATGTGGATAGAACTGGAGGGTATTATGCTGAGCGAAATAAGTCAATTAGAGAAAGACATGTATCATATGACCTCATTGATATGAGGAATTCTTAATCTCAGGAAACAAACTGAGGGTTGCTGGAATGGTGGGGAGTGGGAGGGATGGGGTGGCTGGGTGATAGACGTTGGGGAGGGTATGTGCTATGGTGAGTGCTGTGAATTGTGTAAGACTGTTGAATCACAGACCTGTACCTCTGAAACAAATAATACATTTTAGGTTAAAAAAAAAGAAGAAAAAGAAAAAGAAGATAGCAGGAAGAGACAAATGAAGGGGGGGAAATCGGAGGAGGAGATGAACCATGAGAGACTACGGACTCTGAGAAACAAACTAAGGGTTCTAGAGGGGAGGGGGATGGGGAGATGGGTTAGCCTGGTGATGGGTATTAAAGAGGGCACATACTGCATGGAGCACTGGGTGTTATATGTAAACAATGAATCATGGAACACTACATCAAAAACTAATGATGTAATGTATGGTGTTTAACATAACATAATAAAAAATAAATTAAACAAAAACAAATAACTTTCTTACATTCAACTAAGGTAGATGCCTTCAAAGAGAATAATAATTCTCCTCATGATTCCGTATAACTACTCCTTGTGGTCACTTTACCCATAACCCCTAGTTATGAGAGGAGACAAGTAAACAAACTGACCCCCCAAAAGAGGTTATACATCAAAAAAATTATCAAAAAATTTAATAAAATATTAGCAGAAACTTAGATAACATATATGAGGAAAGAGCCTAAGAGTGTTAGATCAGGCTGAACTTATTAATATGAATGTACGTAATGGAGACTCTGGACCTAAAATGCTGGCTCATTCATCTGGAGGTAGCTCTAACTACTTTCTTTATTGGTTAACTAAACCTTGGGAACAAAGCTAGCCTATATTTAATGAGGTCAAGGAGCCAGATCTTTCCTGGCATGATGTGGAGGAGAGAATGCAAAGGTAGGATTTGTCATATATGACATGCATACCCATCTCTGAGATACATTCCATAAAAAAAAATCCAAAAGACATACCCTCCAATAAGGCATTGAGAAATTCATTAATGAGGAGAAGACCTGTATCCTTAAAAAACTCTGAGATAGTTTTCCTTTTTAGGCGAGATATAGTTGTAGAGGATTCCAGTATTCAGATAAGTTCTCTAATTTAATGTGAATGATGAGATTCTAGAATAGCAGAGGACAAGTGGCAGAATTTAACTTGCCAAAGATGAGGTAGAAACATACACTATAAAGGAAAGCAGGGATGTAGTGGTAAACAGAATGCCTTGACCCTCAGAGATCTTAGCAGTGAGTGGTTAATTGATCATGATGTCCATGGGAATGTAATAGATGGAAAAACCACTAGAATAGCACTTGAGCTACATAACAGTAAGAACTTTAGTCTTATAGTCAAAAACACCCTGACTTGATTTCATACAGTGGAGAGTCTCAGCCTCTCTCCAGTTCCCAGACCTAAATTAATACAGAGATTGAAAAGGAAGATAGGATTTCTTGAAGAAGGATCCTGCACCATTCCTGCAAATAATACCCAAATGTTTCTCTAAACCTTCCCCAATTAGCCAATGGGCATTTACTAGAGGAACTATTCACAGGGAGAAAAGAAAAGCCCAGACTTCTTGACGATTACAAGACACTGGCTTTAGAAGATATTAATTCCTGGGGACCCAAAATTTTAGTGTTCCTCAAGTAGAATTTTATGGTAGTCAAGTGATAGCTATAGTCTTAGCTCAAGTCTGACTCAGTGAGACCAATTAATCCACAGATCCACCCTATAGTTACTTCCCTAGTTCCTGAATATGTAAATGAAATAAACATACTTGGGTACTACAGAATCCCCATATTGCCTCTCTGAACTTTGATTGAGGTTCATTATGTTAGAAAAGTCTAGGTGACAGTCCCTGGAACATTACTCCCTAGCAAGAACATGAACTAGAAGCAATATGACATTCCTGAGCGAGTTGTGAAAATTAATGCCACCACCAAAGATTTTGAAGTAGGGTGGTAAGTATTCAGTGGCACTGTATGAAATTTAAGGAATAGTTAATATTGTCAGCAGGGGACATAATGACTGTTGGGCCATGCCTCTCTTAATTTGGGAGTAAGTGTGATAACTTTCTCACTTATAAGGATAGCTATACCCTGTTAAGTGGATATAAATACCTGGTTAGACATTAATTGTCATACAAATGTGTGCAGAAGGTTATATATAAAAGCTGAGTAGCCAAAGGGATGGACTTCCCCAGGTATCAACATACTGCATCTCAACTACAAATCCATACTTCATTGCTTTCTCTGTAAAAGTGGATCTGGTTTCTTTAAAGAATGTTCCTTTGCCAGCTGGTACAATGCTAAATATTGTCAGAAGGGGGTGTTGAAGGGACACTGGAGATGCAAAGAGCTTTTCTCTTCCAGGTTCTAGTATGCTGTTCTCAACCAGATTCCTATACCATGCAATTTCCCCAGTGCTGAACTCCTGCAGCTCAGTGGTCCTCCCAAGTCTGTTCCTGCAATGAACAGCTTCACCAGCCACTGAGCTCCGGTAGGGTATGATTTCTCCAACACCTATCTCCTAAATTGTAGGGCTTCTCCAGAGCGTAGTACCTGCAGTTTTCTCAGGGACACCCACCATCTTCTCATGGAATGCCACAGTTGAGGGACCACCCATAAATAGCATTCCACTGGGTGTCTTTCCAATGAGTTCTCTTGTATGGCACTCTGCTTCAGCCTTACAGATAGTGGCTATTCTTTATATCTGTGATTCCTCAACTCACTACAGTTCTCATTATTTCTCACTATCCAATCCGCTATTACTTGAATCCTTTTTATAGTTATTTTTTTTTGTTTTAACTTTTCCTGTTCTAAATATTGTGTGGTTTCTATCACCAGACTGCCCCCCAACTAATTAGATTACATGATGCTTAAAATCCCTTCTATCACTAAGAGTTAATTATTCTCTCATAGATACAAAAACAAACCTCATTTTACTTTGGTGAGCTACATCACAGGATTTATAAAGACAGATGAATCAAAAATATTTTTGATCTATGCCACAAATATCATGTAATATATTAAACACCATTACTTTATATAAATCAGCTACAATGTGGTATTCAATTTTTCTTAACCATGGAATAAATTAACATCGCTGTAAACATATACCATTAGTATTCATTTTAATGTTCTCCTAATTTTCTTTCAAATATAAAGAATTGCAAGACCCCTTAGGAAAGATTCATGTTTCCTAATCTTAGTTAAAATTATTCTGCATTAGAGTGATGTTTCCTCTTTAAGTGCCATATAATAAATGTGATATATGTTTGCCTTATAGTAGTATTAAAATAGGCTGTATGCAATATTACAATCAGTTTATTATTAAAATAAGTTAAGAAAAATGGGAAGTGTTATGATGAACTCATTAAATTCACTTCAAAAGAAAAATAGTCTATCTTTTGAGGAAAAAAGAACTAAGAAATATTCCAAGTAGTATAATATAGTGTCCATAGAAGATTCTATACCATTTATGATATATTTTGAGGTTTTTAAGAATATTTAAAACAGGCATTCCTGAATGGGCACGAAGAACCATGATATGATTTCTATTTTACAACTCATTACTTTATCCACTTAAACAAATGCTCCTAAACAATAAGGTCAATGATCAAGTTCACATATTCCATGAGGTCCCTGAAAATATAATAATCTTTTGTACATTAAAATATGCATTAGCTTAAAAATCCCAAAGACAAGAGAACTTTCAGTCCAGAAAGAAAGATCAAAGCAAGGCCACTTGGGATTTTCAAATAATGAAGGGGAACACTGGGGAGAAAAGAGAAAAAAGTAAGCTACAAAATGTCAATGGGAATAAAAGTAAATTGCTGCCACAGGAAATCACAAAGTTTGAGCAATTTATTTCAAAGGAAATATTCTGTTGTATATGCTGGAAGGACATATTAAATTTAGAATTGTGCAAAGGGTATAAGATTAACTCAAAAAATTCTAATGGAAGCATCTCAGACTATTTGATTAATTTCTAAGATAGCATATTTTTTCCTTAATTTTCTTCTTGCAAGCATGGTTTATAGTATTAAATAATTTAATGAATGTTTTAAAGGTGTGGTAGGTCTCTAAAATAGTACCAAGTGATCTCTGCCTCCTGATACTCATGCTCTTCTGAAATCTTCCCTTACTATGGGCAGTTCTCATGACTCACTTTTAATGACTAGAATATAGCACAAGTGGCAGGATGTCAATTCTCAGATCAGATTGTAAAAAGGTTGAAGCTTTCATCATGGAGGCCCTTATTTACTCTTGAAGTAATTATTTGCTGACATCTATATTTTTCTCTTGAAGCTCTTGCACTGAGAGGAAGAAACTATCCACCCAGCAAGGGATTGATGTGTTCAGGCAAAAGCCAGGGAGGATATGAAACCTACCAGCAGCCATGTGGGTCAACTTGAAAGTGGATCATTCCCCAGTTGAGCCTTCAGATGACTTTATCCCTGACTGACCTCTTGATTACAGTCTAATGGGAAATCTTGCACCAGAGTCACCTACTTAGCCATTACCAGGATCCTAACCACAGTAACTGTGAGAAAAGAAATGCATGTTGCTTCAAACTGCTAACTTTGAGAGTAATTTGTTACAGAGGAATAGAAAAACAAGAGAGAAGCAATATGAATATGGATGACTGATTCAAATTTACAGAAAAGAATATGGCAGTGATGATAATTTGAATATTTAAAATATGTAGAAGGTCCTTGTTTGGGAAACTAAATTTACTACTTAATCTTGTTTAAATTTTGTACAAACTTCAAAATTGACAATACCCCACAGTTTTTATTAATGCATTAATTCTGTATAATATCTACTAAAAGGTTTGATCACAAAATTAACTACAAATTTGTGAATAATACTTTCTAGTATTTTATCCTATTTTGTCAGAACAAATTTCTTGCTATTAACAAGGCTGGGCCCATCTGTTAGTTTTTGAATTAGAGAATGGCCTAATTATAACCAAATAAATCAATACTGATTAACATAACATAATAAAATTTAAAATAATAGTAGAATATAGAATAGAATGATAGGTAGGCAGGCAGATAGACATATAGGTAATTGAACAATTAAGATAAAACTCAAAAATTATTCTCTACGTGGAAAGAACACAATCATAGGATATTAATATTCCCAGTTGTCGAGAAAACTAAATATTCCATAAAACATTCTCTTCTTCCTTCTGGGGCACTCAGCTACTTTATTTCTCCAGTTTCCTTTGAAATTAGGAGTGCTCATGTGATGAGCTTTGGGTGATGATGTGTGCTACTTTCAGGCCTGGCTATTGAAGACATGTGAGTCTACAGTTCTTTTCCGTTTCTGAGTACTTGGCATTATGACATGGAAAATGGCCTGGTCACAAAATGGAAGAAACTTTGTCATCATAATTACTGCTCAGGGAGGTGTGCCTGGGTGGCTCAGTCATTGAGCGTCTACCTTCAGCTCAAGTCATGATCCCAGGGTCCTGGGATCGAGTCCCGCATGGGGCTCCCTGCTCAGTGGGAAGCCTGCTTCTCCCTCTCCCGCTCCCCCTGCTTGTGTTCCCTCTCTCACTGTGTCTCTCTGTCAAATAAATAAATAAAATCTATTAAAAAAAAAAAAAAGAATTACTGCTCAGATAAGCACCACCCAACCAGGAACACCTCATTGGAGTGGAACTTGAGCGATAAATACAATTACTAAGTTATATTACTGTGAGTGTTGTTTTTTGTTTCTTTAGGTTTCTTTAGATTTATCTGTTATAGCAGCTAGCATTTAATTGTTCTTTTACTATACTTACCAGGTAAAAGTGTTTTGTGTGCTTCTTTAGGGGAAAAATACAGATGTCAGCAAAGATAGTGTGGATTCTGCATGTAGAGGAAGTGTACTTAGAGGCTAAGAGCACAAATTCTTGAACTGAGTATCCCAGGCTTGACCACTTCATAACTGTGAAATCTTGAGCAATTTACCTGAAAGATCTATGCCTCCACTTCCTCATGTATAAAATGGAGTTAACAATACTGCTAATGGTTATCATTGTTGCAGGGAGTAAGTGTGTAAAGACATTTAAGGCTCGTGAAGTAGCAACGGGCACACATACAGCATTCTGATACTCTAAATTTTCCTCCTCCTTATCCACCTTCTTCTCCTTTTTCTTATTCTTCTTAAACTTATTCTTTGATGAACATGCTTGTTTTGCCTTTTATCCTGTCTCATAATCCCCACACAGGCTTTTTTATTTCCCCCACAAACCAGAAGATGGACTGAGGAAACAAAATATATCTAGTAATTTTGGTTTAAGCAGAAAGGACTTCAATCAACTGAAGCTGACCCTTCAGTAGGAAAATAAATGGCTGGAAATTTTTGTTTTTGTTTTTGTTTGTTTGTTTGTTTGTTTTTTATTTCCAGTAAGTTAGAGAGAAAAGAATCTAGTAGGTGGAATTTTATAAACAGGACAAAAAGATGGTGTAATGAAAATAAAACAGCTAATCAATACAGTAAAATTGATTGTATTTGTAATTTAATTATGTTTGTCTTAAAACATTATATTTAACAACTAGCAGACACATGAAAAGATGCTCAACATCACTAATCACCAGGAGATGCAAATTAAAACCACAAGGAGAAATCACTTATACCTCTCAGAATGGCTAGACTCAAAAACACAAGAAATAACAAGTGTTGTTGAGGTTGTGAACAAATAGGAACCCTCTGTTGCTGGGAATGCAATAGTACACACCTGTGGAAAACAATTTGGAGGTTCCTTAAAAAATTAAAAATAGAAATACATATGATCCAGTAATCCCACTGCTGGGTATTTACCCAAATAATATGAAAACACTAACTTGAAAAGATATATGCATCCTTATATTTATTGAAGCATTATTTACAATAGCTCAACTATGGAAGAAGCTCAACTGTGCATCAATAGACAAATGGATAAAGAAGAAGAAATATTCCATAAATGTAATGGAATATTACTCGGACATAAAAAAAGAATGAGATCTTGTCATTTGTGACCACATGGATGAAACCAAAGGGTATAATTCTAAATGAAATAAGTCAGACAGAGAAAGACAGATACCATATGACTTCACTTGTATGTGCAATTTAAGAAACAAACAAAACAAATGAACAAACAATGAAAAAAAAGAAAGAAAGAGTAAAACAGACTCTTAAATACAGAGAACACACTGGTAGATACCAGAGGGGAGGTGGGCAGGGGATGGGTGAAAGAGATAAAGGGGATTAAGAGTAAACTTATCATTTCTTTGAACTAATTTTAGAAATACTTCCCCAGAGGTTTCTGTGTCCACATAGAAACATACTGTTGTCAACTAGAGAGAGAGACATAACTTATGACTTGGGAACAGATTTGCTCCCTGAAAAGTTAGCTGAGTTAAGAGGACTGGTTCTCTGACCTTAGACTTGTGCTCAGACCAGCTGAAAATCTAGTCCAAGGATCAGCTTGGAAATGAGCACTGTAGCATGAAATGAAATGTAAAGGACACTTCCTAGGCAAATTTCATGATGAATGGCAGTACACTGCATTTTAAGGAAATTTGTAGTAAGACTTGTATGGATCAATGCTAGGTCATGTCTTGTTCAATAGCATTTATAATTAGCTGGGACATGAAATAATGGTTAGATTAATGACTCTTACAGGTGGTGTTAATTTGAGAAGTAAAACAAGCATGTAGCTATCAGTATGTCATTGTATATAGAAATTAGAAAGATGATGGATAGATAATAGATGATAGATAGATAATAGATATAGATAAATAGATATTGCTTTATAGTATGGAGGAATATTATTCTATTTTGATACTGATATTTGGTTTTCTAAATAAATTCAACATATTTAATATACATAATTTAATACTTACATGATGATTCTATTTCTTTACAAATTTCAGTCATGGTAATGGTTGAGATAATTTCATGACATATTTGAGACTCTGTTTGAATACAATTCTTGCCTCTGATTCTAGAAAAGCTACATTTAAAGTTAATTGACTACTCTCATGCTTTAGTCCTTTACCTTCAGGATCTTTGCTGTCACTTATTATTCTTTTATCTCTTAACTGTCTCTCAAATCCATTATAATTTGTTATAGCTATGTACATTTTTATGTTCAAGCTTATGAGAATTGTATACAAATAGTCTTGGAATGAGGATCTAATGATTGTTAGTCTCATGAGTAATATAATGGAACACTGTGACATATATTCATTAAACTTCTCTATTTTCCTTAGCTGAGGTTTCTAGACATGATTTCCTGACAGGTGAAGTGATCTTAAGGTTTCAAATGTCATGATTTCCTCTGCATACTCATACTATTCTATCCCCATGGTATCATTTCATAGATTAATTTGGTAGGATCTATTTGTAAGACTGAGATATTATGGAAGACTATTTTGAAGGTAAACTGGAAGAAAGAAGGAAAATCAACTTTAGTATAAGTATACAGTTTCTCCCCAAATAAAATTTTTCCAATATATCATTTCAATTCCTCCTCTATAAATCCTCATACCCCCAAGCAACTATTCCCATTTATTCTTCTCTTGTTTTCTGTATTCATGTTGGCTATGGCCCATAATAAGCATGATAAACAGGTGAGTTAAAAAGAAAACAGTACTTATCTGAGGCCTTTCTACAAATTGCAACTATTTAGCTCTCAAGATATTTGCAACATTTTAAAGTACCATGTAAATTTTCTTTAAAACTTTTTTCATGAAGTATTTGACCCTACTTCAGATTGCTGACTACTATTAACATCTTAATTCTACTTTCCATAAATTATCTTCCTCCACAATGTGGACATGATATAAGCTGTTTCAATATATTAATAAAGGCATAATATTTAAATAAATTTATAGTTACAAAATGATATATTTCTGATATAAAAAAACAGATGAATTGGTTAAATAAAGTTAAAACATAGATGGAAAAAATAAACATTAAATAAATTAATAATCTGAGACCCAAATACTTGCTCTCTTAAATTTCATAAAAATGTTTTAATTCAGCATTCTGAAAAATTTTAGTATCATTTATTTTCTCCAAAGTTATTGAGGAAAATTAAACTTGTCTTAATCATTTGTATAGGGGTCTAAAATGATCAATTTGGTGTTATCTGTGTGAAATAATCCTTTCTTTCATGGGTATAATAGTGCACACTTTAGAATTCTTTTGTTTGTAAGTTATTCCTTTACAGTAAATAAGATATACCTACTCGAGGATTTTATTTCTGCAATCGTCTCTTCATTCTTCTGCATTATTTCTTTACTACCTATATGAATATCCAAATTTGCTATAATAGCCCCATCTTTAATAATTAAATAACAGATTCCATTTCTGTTCCATCTACTACTCTATTTGCTGCAATTATGTCTCATTTTACTGCTAATATTGTTTGTCTTCTATCACTCATTTCTTTTTTAAGCAATGCCACCAGACTTTTCAATTTTGTTAGTATTTCCAAATAACTGATTTGGGGTGGGTTGATCCCTATTGCCTCTTTGTTTACTTACATGATTAATTTTTAATTTAATCTGGATTATTTCCTCCTACTTCTTTTGGCTTTTTCTGTTGCTTTAGTTCCAGCTAAATAATATGGATGGTTTTTAGCCTTTTCTCTTTCCTACTCTACTATAGCTTTGTTTCACAAGCTTTGATATATAATATTTGTATTATTGTCCATGAGTGGTTCTCATTTCCATATTTCTTCCCTTTTTTGTACAAGTTAATTACTATTGTGTTTTATAATGTTTGTGTATGACACTTTCAGGGGGCTATTATGATTTATTTCTCATCTCATTTGTATTTTGGTCAGAGAATGTGATTTTTAATCATAGCAATCAATGGTCAAAATCTTTAGAAATATTTCTGACTCTTGCTTTATGGTCAAGTGTAGGTGGTATTTGTTTGTTTATATTATTTCAGTAGTGCTTGGAAACTTTTTTCCCATTTGCAGTACAAAGTAGTATAAAAGTATACATACATTAGGGGCGCCGGGGTGGCTCAGTTGGTTAGGCGACTGCCTTCGGCTCAGGTCATGATCCTGGAGTCCCTGGATCGAGTCCCGCATTGGGCTCCCTGCTCGGCGGGGAGTCTGCTTCTCCCTCTGACCCTCCCCCCTCTCATGTGCTCACTCTCTCTCATTCTCTCTCTCTCAAATAAATAAATAAAATCTTTAAAAAAAAAAAAAGTATACATACATTAGACCAAAGTTTTTAATTATTTTGTTTGAATATTTTGTGCTTTTATAATTCCTTTTCCTTTGTTCTAGTCCCAAAAGCTGGTATTGAACTATCACTATAAGGGGATATTCTTATTTCACCTTTATAATTCTGTCAACCTTTGTCTCATATACCTTAAGGTAATATGATTAGATATCTGTTATTTTCAATTGTTGTAACTTTCTATAAAATTCCTCTTAATCTAGAAATGCATGGTCTCCCAGTTTTTTCTTTTGTTGTTCTTTGTTTTCAATCTATATACCATCTTTCTTCTGGTTAATAGTTGCCTATTATACCATTTTTCCACTCTTTTATTTATTTTGACTACTGGCAAAAGCCCAAAGCTGGCTTTGTTTTTGTTTCCAATTCTACCTATCTCAAACTTTTAACTGGAGAGTTGAGTACATTTTCACTTATTATGACCAATCATGTATTTGGGATTATTTCTATCATTCTGCTTTATTTTGGCTTGAATGTTTTTATTTTTCTCTATTTTTAAAAACTTTTCTATTTTGGTGGTTATATTTATTCTTTTTGTGTTTAGCCCTCAAAATTTAATATACAAACTCAATAGTATCCAAAGCTAATAACATATTTCCTTTCTGCTTAAATATTATAAAGTCCTAGGAAGACTCAAAATCAGATCATACTCCTCACCAATTATATGTTACAACTTCTCAGAATTTTAGTTCTACATTATTTTTTAACCTCCAAAGTTAGAAAATAGTATGTATGTTTCATACAATTATTTGTATTTATTGACATCCACTAAGTTCTTTTCTTTACTCAGCTGTCTCTAATTTGCTCATTATCTTATCATTTTGTGATTTAATTCATTTTTCATTTCTAGAATCTCTTTATGGATTCTTTTCAAATCTTCCTGTCCAATTTTTGTAGTCTCTTGTTCTTAATTCATACTTTTGATAGTGACTTTTTTAATCAATAAACAATTTATATTCTGCTTTTGATGAATTTTGTCACCTCCCGTCTTTGTCATTCTGAGGCCCGGCTTGATTTTTGTTGACTAACATTCATGACGCTTTGTTCTTCATAATGGTATGGTATGTATTTGGTATGTATTTGGGGATATTCAATTCTGAGCTTGTGTTCCATGGAAGTTGACCTATGGAAAATCTTTAAGGCCTGGATTGAATATGCACTCCTTCAGAGATCTGCACACACTTTTTTCCGTTCTTAGGACTGCTACTAACCCAGGACCACTTAAAAATATATTCTCAGTTTGAAGTGTTAGAGTCCCCAGGGTATTATGAATTTAGGCAACAAACTAACAAGTAGGCAAGTCTGAAATGAGTATCAATCAAGTTTTCTCTTGTTTCTCTCTGCAGGGCAGATAACTCCCATTTCCATAAGACATAACCATTTGGCATCCTGACTTTCATGTTACACACCTGGTGGACCTTAAAGCATTGTCTCCTTTCTCCATGCTTCAGAGCCTTCTTTCTCCTTTCTCAAAAAAACCAAAGATCACTAGGGGCAGGAGAAGCCCTGTCCGAACTATATGCTTTTTATTTCCTAGTCTTGCCTTGTTACACTCATTAGAATTTCTAGCACTATATTAAATAAGAGTAGTAAGAATGGGTAGCTTTGCTTTGTGCTCAGTCTTAAGGCTAGGGCAGATAAACTTTGGTCAAGGCTTGTTTTTTTTGTTTTGTTTTGTTTTGTTTGTCTTGCCCACATTGGTATTTCTGAATAATTGCTCACTTCTTTAGCTTCAAGTGTGGACCATATGAGGCAAAATAAAACTCCAGGGAACTGGTACCATTTCAGTCTTTGGCTCCTGAATTTCCTAAACAGGCTGCCTGTTTGTCTCCACCTGTCAGGGTACTCTAGTGTTTGTTTTATATATAATTTTCAGGGATATTTAGCTGTGCTTAGTTGGAGGAAAGGAGGAAATACATCTATTTTAGCTTCCTAGCCTTTCATATTTTAAATCATAAAACTTCTTCAAACATTGCTATGCTATGATTTTGCCTGTCTTGCCTAGTCTAAGAAGTAATGATCAACTTTCTGCATGTAGAATATTCTGCTATTTTACATTGCCAGTTAAGAGTTATTCCTGATTAACATCATGGTGAAAGGAATTTTTAACTTCTTATCCCTTCCCACTAGACAAATGGAAGCAATGATACTTCCTAACAACATTAAACAATCAATCCCTAGCCACAGGTGTCAAGGGGTTGTAGCTGATTAAGCATTTCATATCCAGTATATTTACATTATCATATCTTAGCAAAATAACCTCAACTTGCACATGTGTGTCAAGAACATAGATGCACTGCTAATTCAACTCGAAACAATATATTGTTTCCAGAGGATAGAGGAAAATGTGAAAATATCTACTATGTGTGGCAAATTGTAATGGCAAAGATAGCATTAATTTATTTCGGTCTACTTGTCACTGACAGGGAATCTGGAAAGAGGATTCCTGTCTTGTGACTCCCCAACAGCTGGTTTTATTGCAAAGTAGGCATTACTTAATTCCTGGGATCAACAGGGCTAGTACTAGAGCATTATTTTTTTCCAGTATTTTAATAACCACAGCTGTGCTTACTCATGGGCAGAGAAAGAGTAGAAGGAGAGAAATTCCTAGGATTTGTGTGATCATCAAAAATATCATTCCTGAGGGTCACCACAATCCTTAAGGCTATCTATTCACATTCTGTAGATAAACTGCATGATTAGCAAGATGTCTAGCTCAATGGTTGAGGAATTATATTCAGAGAAAATTAAATAGCTGACTGAGTTGGATACTGAATTAGTTCCTACTATACATATATTTGAATTTTTTAAGTAGAACAGAAATCTGCAGTATATAATTAGAAATATAAAAAGTAATGTATTTTTAAAAGCCAAATTCAAAATTTTTATGAATTTATGTTCCTATTTGCCATGCTTAATTAGACTAATAGAGAAAATTATTTAAAAAGGTACCTTTAAAACTATAAGACAAATTTCAGATATTTTGCCCTAGTGATTCTATTCAAATATCTTATATTCAAACAGTATTTTAGAGTGCTATATATCTTCAGGATGGGTCTATCCTCATGGACTACACCACATCTTGGAATGAAAGGCTTTCATTTCCAGGAATGTAGATATCTTTGCAGACTTGGTAATGTGTTGTAAATAGTACAACAAGAGCCAACAATTTTATTTTTGGCTTTGTTTTTTTATATGAACTATGCCCACTAAGCTATACATGTTCCTATTTATGATATTAATTTAAACTTAATATGTTATACAAGATACAAAAAGTTCTAAATTTTATAACAGATACTGTCTTTCTCTTAAAATTGCTCCCAGATTTTAATACAATCTTCTTTTATACCTACATTGGATAATGATCGCTCCCTAGTTACAATGAAAATATCTTGTCTTCTCTTGAAGTAACTGAAGTAATAACAAAAATGGGAATAATTAAGCCGCAGATGTTCACAAAGTGTAAAAAAGAATAATAGCTTTGTTTGATCAAAAGTGAATTTAAAAAGCTCTGAACAATAAAGACTAATATCATTGGCTTGAGACAAAATGCATCATGAAGTTAGCATACAACCTGGTAGGTTGTTGACTTGTTGACTAATATTAGTTTTCCACAAATTTTTGTGTTCAAGCTTCTTTGGAGCAAAACCTGTTTCAAATTTATTAATGAGGCATAAATGAGTGAGACATAGATTAATAGCAACTAGACTTACAAACTTCTTTCTCTTTCAACTCTTTACTCTTATGAAAGTCTGCATAAATGAAATTGCCATTCTCTTTTGCTGAAAATGCAGTCAGAATACCGCAAGTATTCCTTTTTCCTTTTTTTTTATTTTTTAAATTTTTTATTGTTATGTTAATCCCCATACATTACATCATTAGTTTTAGATGTAGTGTTCCATGATTCATTGTTTGTGCATAACACCCAGTGCTCCATGCAGAACGTGCCCTCCTCAATACCCATCACCAGGCTAACCCATCCTCCCACCCCCCTCTAGAACCCTCAGTTTGTTTTTCAGAGTCCATCGTCTCTCATGGTTCGTCTACCCCTCCGATTTCCCCCCTTCATTCTTCCCCTCCTGCTACCTTCTTCTTCTTCTTCTTTTTTTTTTTCCTTTTGGCTTGAGAAACAAAAACAGAACTGAGATATTATCAAAGCACAGGACTCCACTGTAATTACTCACTATAAAAAGCTCACTGTAATTTCTTAACCCCATTTCATAATTTATGAACATGTCTTAATGTTGATACATAGAATAGCCATATGGCAGGAATAAGATTTTCTTTTATTAAGTAACTGCTATAAGTCAAAAGTTTGTTCCCTCTTAAATTCATATATATAAACCCTATTCTCCAATCCCCAGTGTGATGGAATTTGGACATGGGGCCTTTGGGAGGAAATCAGGTTTAGATTAGGTCCTAAAAATGGAGCCCCGTGATAAGAGTTAGTGTCCTTATAAGAGAAAGAAACCAGAGCCCTCTCTCCATCCCCCACATAAGGATATAGCAGGAAGAAGGCTGTCTACAGATTAGGAAGAGGGCTCTCACCAAACACCAAATCTACTGGCACCTAGCCTCAAATGTGAGAGTAGATGTTTGTTGTTCAAGCCACCCAGTATATGGTATTTTGCTATAGCCCAAATTGACTAAGAAAGTAATTATATTAGGATTTTCCAGAGAAACAGAACCATTAGGAGATATATATACAGATCTTCCTCAACTTACCATGGAGTTACTTCCCAATAAGCCCATTGTAAATTGAAAATAAAGTAAGTTGAAAATGCATTTAATACACCTAACCTACCGAACATCATAGTTCAGCCTCACCCACCTTAAACGTGCTCGGAACACTATATTAGCCTATAGTTGGTCAAAATTATCTAACACAAACCCTGTTTTATAATAAAGTGATGAATATCTCATGTAATTTATTGAATACTATACTGAAAGTGAAAAACAGAATGTTTGTATGGGTACAGAATGGTTGTAAACACATAGGTTGTTGACCCTTGTGATCCTGTGGCTGACTGGGAGCTGCAGCTTGCTACCACCGCCCAATATCCTCAAAGAAAATCCTACCACATGTTTCTAGCCTGGGAAAAGATCAAAATTCAAAATTAAAAGTACAGTCTCCACTAAATGTCTAGTTCTTTCACACCATTCTGAAGTCAAATACGGTAAGTCGAACCATCATAAGTCAGGGACCGTATATATATATGTATATGGAGAGAGAGAGATTTATTATAAGGAATTGGCTCATGTGATTATAGAGGCTGAGAAGTCTCACAGGCTCTCCACCATCAAGCTGGAGAATCAGACCAGTGGTATAGTTCTAGTCTAAATCCAAAGTCCTGAGGAGAGGGAGAATCAATGGTATAAGTTCTAATTTGCAGGCAGGAGAAGACCCATGTCCAGCTCAAGCAGTCAGTCAGTCAGATAGAGTAAATTTTCCCTTCCTCAGCCTTTTTGTTCTATTTAGGCCCTCAGCAGATTGGATGATGCTCACCCAGATTCGGGAGGACAATCTGCTTTAGTCAGTCTACCAATTCAAATGCTAATGTCATCTGGAAACATCCTCACAGACGTATCCAGAAATTTTTAATCCAATATCTGGGCACCCCGTGGCCCTGTCAAGCTGACATATAAAATTAACCATTACAGTAATCCTTCTTATTGTAACTGCTAGAAACCCCTTCCCCTTTTTCCTCATTTATTTTACATTTTTGTAAGGTCTTATATTCATTCATTCGTTCATTCATTCATTCATTCATTTGCTTTACTATACTATGGTCAGACACCATGCTACATCCTGAGGAATACAAGGTTGAACATGGAATGCTTGCAACTAATGAACAGTTTGGATCTGGTGGAGAAAAAAAAAAAATAATCAGTTAACTATTAATACAGCGTGATAACTACTGTATTTATCTTGCAGACCAAATTATAATAAAAACAATCAGGCAAGATCAAATTTTCCTGAGAATATCAGGGGTGTCTTACAGAGGAGGTAATGTTTTAACTGGGTCTTAAAGAATGAACACAATTTCACAAGAAAAGAAAGAACATAGCAAGAAAAGGGAATAGTCTATGATAAGGCACAGAAGTCTGAAGGATCATGCTCTGGGTAATGAAATAGGAGGACTCTATGCATTGAGGTTCATATTAAGATGCTAGAGTAGACAAGAATGAGATTGTAATATGAATCCTCTGAGAAATTATTATGTTTAGTTATCTAGCAGCAACAACCATATCAACCGCTTTCTTCTGAAACTCTCTCTATAAATGCCTCTTCTCTCTACCACTTTGAGATTTAAGAGAGTAAGTGTGGTCATTCTGTGAAATGCTTTCATTAGTCTCATCCTCCAATGGTACTGTAATTCCTTCTGGTTGACCATATTATTTGGGATTGGTATTGTAGATAAATATGATTTCTCAGAAGGGCAATAAAATGGACCATTAAAAACTTAGCACAAATTAGCTTTTTCAGTGTAATTGACTGCACACAGAGGGACCATAAGGGATTTGGGACTTGACGCAGACCCATTTCAATGCAAATGAAAAGGAACAAAAGTGTGCAGATATGAGATGCTATTCGGTTAGGGCAGCTCTCAGCAGAAAACCGAAATAGATTTTCTGGATAATCTAAGAGACAGCATGGGACTTTTAATTATCAAAACACGGGAGATTACCAAGGCAGTGATTGACAGGTCCTGAAACAAAATATGATTCAGCCAAAGCAGACCAGTTCCAAGCTCTTCCAGGTTGAAGAACTGGAGAGAAAGACAAATTGTCTTAATTTTAGTTTACTATCAGCTTAGCATACAAGAAACACAAAGGAGTCACATAACATTAACTTTAACAGAAGTGGATGTGGCTCACTGCTGTTTTCCTTTATTCTTCATAAAAACATATTCAATTTTCTTTGACCTAAGCAGTCCTTACGGAACCCTTATCCACAGGTGAGAGAGCCCAGAGGTACAGACCCTTCCTTAGCCTTTGCTTTTTATACCACGTTTGGCTAGATGGTTGAAGAGATATGTCAGTACTCAAGGGTCCACACTATTTCCCATGTAAGGAAATTATTTACAGGGTCATAGTTGTATAATCACACATTTTATTTTACTGAGTCATTGTATCAATCAGAGGTGCCCATGTGGCTAGCCTGGCCATGGTCCACCACAGTTGTATGCTTCCATTTTCATTTCTGCCTAAGGCTGTCCAGCCTGTAGAAAAGAATATTTGAAAGGGATTCTTTTTCAACAAAAATTATTTTGTTTAATTTCACTTTACTTAATATTTAGATTTTTATATGGAAAGAAATTATTGTCCTATTTCTTATTCTATGGAAAGTCACATAATTCTTAATTCTTTGAATTTTCCAGTTTGTTTCTCCAGATCATCCAAATTATTGGCTTTTCATTATGTATATATAGGTGACCTCCTGTTAGTTAATTTATGTTTGAGTTAGGAGAGTTCTTGAGTTTAAATTCTGATTCCATGTTGAAAAATCTAAATGCAGACAGTTAACTCAGTTTCTCTGAGCCTTTCATATAGGCGATGAAATTAAATCTTACATTACAGAGAATTTTGAGTGAATTAAGCAAGGTGAGACATAAAATACATAATTTTATATGCATATGCTAATAAATACATACTTGTTAATTCTGAATCATATATTACCATCATTCAGACATACCGCTTTTCTGATTTATACTAATTTATTATTTTTATTGTTATATTTAATATTCAATTTGTAACTTTACATACTTGAAGATGGTCATAGAGATGTAGTCAAAAGCATTTTTGAATATCACTCCAGGGCTTGATTTATGGCACTTAGTAACAAATGTTAAGCAACTAAGTGAATGAGTATGTGGCAGAGATAACTATAGAAATGTGCAAAAATTTTTCTCATGATTCATATTGGTTTTGGACATTTAGATCATCATGACAGCAAACTAAAAGGAAAACTGGGTAAAATATTGAAGCAATTGATAAATGGCAATCTGAAATTGACAAATATATTATGAGGATGGTTAAAAAAGCCAGCTGATAGTCTAACATAAAAAACTCATAAATAATATAGAATCCTAAAGACTCAGATTCAGAGACAGAGAAGTTTCTCTGACGCAGTGTTACTGGCCTATTCATTTTTAAGAAGTAATAAAACCAACATCTCAAGAACACAGGACAATTTTATTTTTAAATTGTATATTTTTCTTTTAATCCCTGTCTCTAATCCCATCCCCTTGCTCCTATAAGTAACTCCTGTAATGTATGTAAAGTGGGTTTCTAAAGTCCACCAGGTATTTATTTAGATGTAAATCTTTGAATGATATTCTCCTCTGCCTTATGTGTGCTTTAATATACATATGTGCTATTATGCTATAAATAACAAATATATTACACATTTTTCATTTTTGTTAAACTTTTATGCATTTGAGATCTACATAATTTGCTTTAGAAAATCTAAAATGTAACTGTTTTCTCCATAAAATTGTGTTCATTTATTTTAGATAATTTCCAAGATGCTCTATAGATTTTATTGTTATTTGAAATGGTTTTCCGTTTTTTCTTTATTTTCTTGTTGGTTATTATTGGTAGAGAGGAATGCTATTGATTTTTTATGTATTGAGCCCATACAATAAAAATAATATAGTGTCTTCCCTGCTAATCCTTTTTTCACCTATTTCACTTCACTTGGTTTATTTATACTCCAAGTTCTCCGACATCTTGTTGAACCCTACTGGTGACAAGCAAGAAGGCAATCTTGTCTTCTTTTTGAAAGAAATTCATCAACATTTTTACATTTAAAAAGATCCTTGCAGTAGTGTTCTTATATTCCAACTCTATAAGTTAAGAAGTCTCTTATATTCTGACTCTTCCAGTTTTGTTTCTTTGATCATTAATCAGTGTTGTATTGTATGCTCATAAACACATCTCCCACTTGAATTCTTTGCAATTGGATCTCTACACCATCCTCTATATAGCAGGTGGTGAACTTTCTTTTGCTTTCCTGGCTGGCTCTGCTGTCTTGTTCCTTTGTATTAACCAACGGCAAGCAATGATCCAACCAGGACTGTATATGAGAGATGAAGAGCAACAATTTCAACACCTCACTTTTCTTTTTTTTGTCTTTTTTAAAAATATTTTCTTTTTTAAAAAAGATTTTATTTATTTATTTGAGAGAGAGAGAGCGAGAGAGATCTTGAGCAGTTGGAGAGGCAGATGGAGAGGGAAAGGCAGACTTCCCCGCCAAGTAGGCAGCCCAATGCAGGGCTCAATCCCAGAACCCTGGGATTATGACCTGAGCCAAAGGCAAAGGCTTAACCAACTGAGCCACCCAGGTGCCCCTCAATACCTCACTTTTCCATCTTACTCCCAGTCCATGGTTCCTGGCCCTTTCCACCTCTAAGCCAATGTTCCTTCCATGCCAACCTCTGTAAATCCTCTCTCTCTCACTGGTCAGTGCTCAAGTGAAGGAGTGACTGAGTTCAAAGAGCCATGAATTTACTCATGCATTGTGACTAGAAAATACCATCCATCCAGGAGGTTTATGAGGATTTAATTAAGCCTTCTTAATGATTTTTAGTATAGTGTTCTTTTTTATTTTAATGGGCAGTATAGTGTTCTTTTTGCATTATTTTTGATATGTAAGTTTTTTTCATTCTGAACCATTTTAATTATCCCTAAATCACATAAAACATTGGGAAGATCATTGTGGCTAAAATGAAACCGGGTGGCTAACCCAAGATTGAGCTGGCAGAGCGAAGGACTTTGCACGCTTTATTCAGAACTTCCATTAAAATCAATGAGACAACACTGAATGGTTTCTAAAAACTGGGCAATAGGATCAGATTTACATTTTAATAGATTACTCTGCCTGCTTGTAAGTAATAGCTTTGAAGTGTGGTCCTGTTAACAAGAGAGCCCAGTAATGAGATCCTTACAGTGGTCCATGAAGAGATGATACAGTGACATTACAGATGAATCAAAGTAGATATATATTTGATAGATATAATAAAGAGAACTTAGGCAGTATATTGTTTGATTGTTTGCTTGGCTCTTTTGCTGTTTTTGAGACAGTGAAGCATTGAGGATGAGTTCTATGAACTGAATGTTTGTGTCCCCCCATACCATCCAAATTCATTTGTGAAGCCCCATCGCCACTGCGATGGTATTTGGAGGTTAGACCCTTGGAAGGTAATGAGGTCATGAGGATGGAGCTCTTAGGATTGGAATTGGTACCCTTATAAAAATAGACTGGAGAGAGATGATCTCTCTTACTTCTATGTGGGGATACAACAAGATGGCCATCTGCAAACCAGGAAGAACCAGGAAGTGGGCTTTCACTAGACACTTACTCTGCCAGCACCTTAATCTTGGACTTCCCAGCTTCTGGAACTGTGAGAAATAAACTGTTGTTTTAGCCACCCAGTCTATAGTCTTCTTTTTTTTTTTTTTTTTTTTTTAAAGATTTTATTTATTTATTTGACAGAGAGAGACAACGAGAGCAGGAACACAAGCAGGGGGAGTGGGAGAGGGAATAGTGGGCTTCCTGCTGAGCAGGGAGCCGGATGCAGGGCTCGATCCCAGGACTCTGGGATCATGACCTGAGCCGAAGGCAGACGCTTAACGACTGAGCCACCCAGGCGCCCCTATAGTCTTCTGATATAAACTGTTAGTAGTCTCATTCACTGAAGCAAGAAATATTTGAAAAAGATCTTGTTTTAAACTACAAGACATTTGGACATTAGCAAATACTCACTGGACATGTTAAACTTGAGATTACTACGAGATATTCAGTGGGGCTAATAAGTAGGATTATTAGCAGAGAAAGAGTGTTTGAAACTAAGGTGTAGATGAGATCTTATAGGAAACAAATGTAGACTAAGAACTGAAGAATCCCTAAAACCACTGTACTTAAATTCTAGAGAAAGGAAGAAAAGCTATCAAGAGTAAGTGATGAAGTAAGAAGTAAAATGAGTAAATGATATCACAAAAAATAAAGGAACATTGCTTAAAGAAATAAGAAAAGGTTAAAACCATTGAATATCTCTGAGTGGTAAAGATGAGGACGGAAAATGAACTTTAGTGGCTTTAGCAAGAACTATTTTAATGAAATGTTTAGGGCAGAAAGAAGATTGAACTAAATGAAGAAATGATTTGGAAATGTAAGGGGGGAAAGCAGGAAATCCAAATTTCTAGAGTATGGACTACAGCAAGACAAAAGATATGGCAGCAATTGTCTACAGGGTTGGAAGAATGTATCAGCACTCAAAAATCCATATTATTCTCATTAAAGAAATACTTACAAGACCATAATTATATAATCACACATTTGTTACTGTGTCTTCATATATATTAGAAGCTCCCATGTGATTAGCCTGGCCATGGCCTACCACAGTTGTATAACCCCTTTATGTGAGGAATCTGCTAAAGTAGTTAAAAAATATACAGTAAATTTTTAAAACTGTATTCCAGTTCTGCAATATGCATTATCCTAGATTCTAGAGAACTTAAGAGTCATTCGCATAAATTGATGTCCCATCAATATCACATTCCTTAACTCCCCATAAATCTATGTCCTATCAAAATCACATTTCTTAATATTTTCATCACTTTCAAAGATAAATTTTTACACAGTCTAATTCACATTCATAATTACTTTATTCAAAAAAATTTTTCAGTTTCTGCAGGTTTTGGAAGATGTATATTACACACTTGAGGCCATCACTCTGACCAACTCTGACACAAAGCTCCCCACTTTGAGTAAGGTACAGAGCAAGACGTGGCTCTGCAGCCTATTCAGGCTGTTATGCAAGTTACTGTAGCAAAAGGGGTGGGTGGAGATCCAGTGTAGAATTTATGGAGGCCCAAATGTACAATCACAATGCAGACTCACAGCACGCTAAGTTAGGATATGCTGTTCTTAGTGGAAGATTCACATTAATTGACTAACAGTTCCTCACTTAGCCCTGGCACCAGAAAGAAGGAGAGTGTATGACCATGGGACTCCACATGATCATGAGTTCACCCACTAATGTTTCTCATGTTGATTTTTCCAGGAAAAGAAACCAGCTGAATCCTAGAAGAGTTTTTCCCAGAATGTATTATTTGAAGTAAGTGGACCAAGTGATCATTGTGGTATACCACAAAGACCCTTATTTCAGGACCGGGTACTATTGTTCCTGCTACTGTGGACTGCTTGTGACTGAGAGCTCTCAGCTGAATCTCTCTCCAGGGATTGCTATCAGCCTAGGAGTAGCACCGTGCCCAAGGTCATGCCACCTCCTCTGAGGTTACTCTAATAAGAGTCACAACTAGACATAGAAAGTATAAAAGCCTGGGATGCTTGCCTGAAGATGGGACAACTACGAAGATATTTCAGCTCCAGAGAACCCTGAAGTATCAGCTGTAATATTTTTCTTGATTGCACAGCAGTTCAATTCCACCTTATCCTAATTTCTTTACTCCTTCACAGGTATTAACTCCAGGGACTGTCTTTAATAAACTTCCTTCATGTGAAACCCTGTCTCGGATTCAGCTTACTGCACATGTAACCTAAGACAGCCTGCACATTGCTACAGATGATGGTTTGAACCAAGGTGGTAAAGGGGGAGGTTTGGTCATATTCTCAACATGTTATGAAAGCAGAACCCAAGAGAGTCGTCAATTAATTATACTGTAGTGAAAAATAATAGTTTCCCCCAAAAGTAGTAAAACGGAATGGTGCTGCTTTCAAAAATGTTCAAGAGGTGAAATAATTTTTTTAAGATTTTATTTATTTATTTGACAGAGAGAGAGAGAGAGAACACAAGCAGGGGGAGCGAGAGAGGGAGAAGCAGGCTCCCTGCTGAGCAGGGGGCCCGATGTGGGGCTCAATCCCAGGACCCAGGGATCATGACTGAGCCACAGGCAGACACTTAACGGACTGAGCCACCCAGGTGCCCCAAGAGGTGAAATAATTTTAAGACATGCATTTCTAGTATTTTTAAATTGCTTCCCATTTTTATTAGACTAACATTGATATGCTCCACCAAAGCCCATGTGACCTTGCCTGATCTTTATTGCCATATTGCTTCTTTCATGTTGGCCTATGAATTTTTTCTTTTTTTTATTATGTTATGTTAATCACCATACATTACATCATTAGTTTTTGATGTAGTGTTCCATGATTCATTATTTGCATATAACACCCAGTGATCCATTCAGTACGTGCCCTCCTCAATACCCATCACCAGGCTAGCCCCTCCCCCCACCCCCCTCCCCTCTAGAACCCTCTGTTTGTTTCTCAGAGTCCATAGTCTCTCATGGTTCATCTCCCCCTCCGATTTCCCCCCCTTCATTCTTCCCCTCCTGCTATCTTTTTTTTTTTTTTTTAACATATAATGTATTATTTGTTTCAGAGGTACAGGTCTGTGATTCAACAGTCTTACACAATTCACAGCACTCACCATAGCACATACCCTCCCCAATGTCTATCCCCCATAGCCTATGAATTTTTATTGTAATTTTTTAAAGATTTATTTATTTATTTGAGAGAAGAGAGAAAGAGAGAGAGAGTGGGGGGGAGGGACCAAGGTTGAGGGGACAGAGAGAATCTCAAGCAGACTCCCCGCTGAGTGCAGATTTTGACACATGGCTCGATCCCATGACCCTGAGATCATGACCTGAGCCAAAACCAAGAGTCCAATGCTCAACCGAGTCACTCAGGTGCCCCTCAACTGTAATTTGTTTGAGCTAGGATGCTGTTTCACACAGTTGTGAGTTAACTGAAATATCAGTCCCTCTATACCTGATTTGGCAAATGGTTTGTATGTCTTCAATGTTCCAGTACAACTATTATTAGTACTTCCTCAAACAGTATCTATCCATTATTGTGTTTTACTTTTTAGCCCTCACAATATATGAAATTATTCTATTTATTTGTGCATTTATTGTCTAACTTTACTCACTAAAATTTGCACTCAGTATCAGCAGGATTCCAAAGTTCAATAGGAACTCAGGTATTTGTTGATATTGGTGAAAAAATGCTATCTATTTGTTCATTCTAATCTTACAGTATCTTAGATGTATTTGTGCTGGGTGATAAAAGAGGATCCAAAAGTAACACTTGAATGCTCAAGTTTGCGATAACATGTGCATGGTGAATGTGTATGTATGTGTGTATGGGTATGAATATGAATACGGACATGGATCTGTACAGCAGAGGCAGTCCCAAATCCTCAGGATTTCAATGTGACCAAACTATGGGAGTTAAATATGTCTGTATCAAATCATCAAAATCAGGAGCATATAGATGATCACTAAAACTCACAAGTATTACTTCATTTAGCCTACACTGTCATTCAAAGAAGTAGGTTTCTTTTATTTATTTTTCTTTGCCAAAGTGGAAATGGACAGAGGAGTCAATGAACTAGTTCCATATGAGTTCTATGATAACTATTTTCTCACAACACAGGAAAAGCATAATTTGAACTTAAATTTATGTCTGAGTTCAAAACTCAATTTTTTAACTTTTGGATTTTATAAATAACAAGATTTCCATAGGTGGCCACAGAGTGTCTCCATAAAGAATACAATGTATGTGCCAAAGATCATCTCCAAACAGTTGTCCCAAAGATCATCTCCAAACAGTTGTCCCGAGCTCTAGTCAATATTTTAAAGTATTGTATTTTTGATTTCATAAAGTGGAGGAATGAAAACACAAAACCCATTTGATAAAAGTTAAGTTGCATCTCTAAGCCATCAGATTTACTCTGGGTCTGATCTGACTGGCTCTTCTATGCCCTCTAAGATAGGGGCATAGAAGTTAGTGAATCACACTTGATCTGTCTGTAGCAATGTGCATGCCATTAAAGTACTTGCCAAATCAGAGGATATATCACCCTATGGGATCTCATGCTAAATATGTGCCTATGACAGGCAAACAAAAGAATCATAGTTCACACCATGTTATTCTATTTGTAATCTTTGTCAAAAATAATAAACTCTTGTTTTAAGAGTATGGATTTCAAAGCATATCATTGGAACAAGCCATGTGATATGTTAGGGGAAAAAGTGAGGTACTGCACCTACTGGAAGGATAAATATGCCACCATTTTGCTTTCTCAAAGGATCTACCATTGAATCTGTTGTTGGAGGTTCAGGAAAGGGACAGTGAGAAAGCACATTTGAAAGCCATTGGCCATGTGAGGTGCCCAGTGTCTTCAGAAGCACCAGTACTAACATAATGCTTGGAAACCAGACAAGAACTTTATATGGGAAGACTTTTTGAATGTCTCATATACATGAACTCAGTTTCTTCAAAAGTGGCCTATATGGTTCCTACTCGTGACATATCTCTTCCAACTCTAGGCAGCCACCCCTCCAACAAACATACACATTTAACTGCCTGATCCAGGATTCATTCCAGAGCAAATATAACTTTAAACCAAAGGACTAACTGGGTACAAACAAAAATTATCTTAAACTCTTTTTGAGGGACTTCATTCATTAATTTACCCATTCTCATCTTGTGAGAAGTAGGCCAGGCAGTACGTCCTTCTTAGAAAAATTAACATCAGATCCTTAATGAACTGTATGAATATACATTTAAGCTGAACTACTACTATTTTGTGCAGAAATGTGTTTATATTTGAAATGAGGGATAAAATGGCATATCAGAAACACTGAGCTATAATAATATAAGCATGGGCCTGAGCCAAAATAACTATAGTGTAAATTTTTTCTTCTACTAAATATTTTTCCCCTTATATATTCCACTTGTAAGGTGAAGAATTTGGACTTTGTGACCTTGGGTTTTTCTTAATAGGTTTCTATAATTATTAAATAGTAGAGCAGACAGAAGAAATGATAGAAGTAGTGAATAGTTTACATAGTTTCATATGGGATTTCCATATATCTTTCTACTGATATATGGAAATGTCCAATATCTTTCTACTGATCAGAAATGTCCAATATCTATCTACTGATCAGAATAAAGTCTGAAGGCTGTATAGAAGTGGCTTCATTGAAAATAAAGCCATAGTTGTATTTCACTCATAATATACACACTCATTTAACTCTAAAAAAACTAAAGTAAAGCAGAGGCCATTTTGAAACCATCAGAAATATGCTTTTATAATTTCCTTTCTCCCAGAAATATGGAAAAGTTAATTCCAAATTTTGAGACTCAAGACTTCTAAAAATGGAAGAAGTTAGAGCACAATTTTTTATAAAATTCTGTGCTGTTTCTTTTTACCACCTGGAAGTCATTAGGAAGTTTAAGGAAGATGGCAGAAATCACCTTCTTCCTCCCTTCTTTTAAGGGATTTAAATGGAAGCAGGTGTGTGCAACTTATCAGATGTAAATGACCCTTTGCAAACACCTGCCAACTAAAACCCTCAGTGATCCTTGAGCTTTGGGGTGCTACCAAAACTTATCAAAAAAGTTAGTTTATATTTAGTATTTTCCAGTTCATCTAACTCTGTGCAGTTTATCAGGTGTATATGAGAAAAATAGCAAAACCATCAGTTAATGCATCAAGTAGACTCTGGGGTCATTGAGCATGTCTAGAAAAAAAAAAAAATCCTGTTGTCTTCAGCAGCCTACGTACAGAAGTTGCTGAACATACGGTCCTGGACAAATCATTTTTAAAATGCACTTGATTATAATTACCATTGAAGTTATAGGCCACATATTTAAGTCTGTACACATATAATCAGTACTAAAAAATAAATTAATCAAGAAATAGTCATTGGACTACTATAGGTAGATTGTGGAACTCAAAGTCAAAATGCGTTAAGAGTAGGAAAAAACAGATTTGTGAAATGCCAAGCGAATTCATGGGAAACTTATATTGATCTGCTCTTTCTTCTTATGGTTCTCTAAATCTTGGAAAGTTATGTATGAATAAAGATATGGATATAGTTGTAGATATAAATATATAGATAAATGTACATGACTATCTAAATATATCACTTTTCTACAGTCTGCTTTACCATGCTTCATAAATGTTTCAATTTTTTGAGTCACCTTTGGTTATAATAAGGGTTTTCAGCCCAGTAAGAGGATATAAAGGTCATTTTTTAGCAATATGATAAATCAAAATCATTGTGCCATAAAAATAGAGAAGTTATCACACTTGAAATTTTAAACTGCACATACCCAACCCTACTTCATTGCTAATTTTATTTAATTTTTAATTTATTAATTTTATTAATTTTGTGTTTTTAATTTCAATATTGGATCTTTATATATTAGCGCTGATGTATTTCAGTCAGGGCCCCTTCTAGTCAATAGCTCCTCGGCTGCATAGACAACAACTATTCAAATTTCTATCCCCATTATAAAATATTTGCCTATTATTGAACTTTACATATGTGGAGAAGCATTATATGTATGTACTCTTTTGTGCCGACCATCTAATGCTCTTGAGATTCATCCATATTTTCACATATATCAGTGAATCATTTTTGTTACTGCAGAATAGCATTCTATTGTATAAGCATGCAACAGTTTGTCCATCCATTCTGCAATGGATGAATATATGTGTTATTTCTAGGTTGGGTACTTATGAATAAAGCTAATCTAATTTTTTGTATGATTCTTTTTGTGGACATAAGCTTGGTGAATCTAAGAGTAGAATTGTTGTGTCAGAAAGTTAGCATAAGATTAAATGCATTAGAAACTAAAAAATAGTATCTGAGGGGCACCTGTGTGGCTCAGTCCGTTAAGCATCAGACTCTTGGTTTTGGCTCAGGTCATGATCTTGTGGTCATGAGATCAAAGCCTGGGTCAGACTCTCAGCCGATGACGAACCTGCTTCAGAATCTCTCTCCCACTCCCTCCCCTCCCTCCCTCCCTCCCTCCCTCCTAAATAAACAAACAAACAAACAAATAAATAAATAAAATCTTTTAAAAAGTATCTGAAAGAAGTTCTAGTATTTTAAATATGCACTATCAATTTTTGAGAGCTATGCTTGCACCATAGTCTTCCTACCAATAGATATGGTCAATGTGAGTGTGTGCTTGTGTGTGTGTGTATGTGTGTAATTTTCACAATTCTAGTGAACATAGGGTAGTATCTTGTTGTGGTTTTAATTTGCATTTCCATGATGACAAATGATGTTGAACATGTATTTATTTACATGTTTGGCATTCTGACATTTCTTTTTGTATTAAGTATTAGTTGATGGCTTTTGTGCATTTTTAATTAGGTTATTCGAGTATTATGTTTTATAAGAATTTTATGTATTTTGCACATGAGTCCTTCGTTAAGCAGATGTGATATGTGTGTCACAGATGTTTTCTTGCAGTCTGTTGCTTTCATTTTCACTTTCTTAATTAATGGTGCCTTTTGCTGAGAAAATTTTTTTTCAATCTTTATGGGAAATGCAATTTATAATTTTAGGATTTTTTTTCCTTTTATAGTTAGTACCTGTATTAGTTTGCTAGGGCAGTCATTACAAAGTACCGTAAACTGGGTGGTTTAAATAAGAAAAATATATTGGCAGATTTCTGGAAGCTAGAAGTTTGAGATAAATGTATCAAGAGGGTTGATTTCTTCTGAGGCCTTTCTCCTTGCCTTGTGGATAGCTGTCTTCTCCCTGTGTCTTTACACATTCTTTCCAAGTCTATTTCCAAATGCCTCCTTCTAATAGGGACACCAATAATTTTAGATGAGGGCCCACTTACTGGCCTTATCTTAATTTAACTAATTACATCTGCAAAACTTTACTTTCAAATAAAATCACAATCTGAGGTACTGGGAATTAGGACTTCAACAAAGGAATTTGCGAAGTGGGACACAATGCAATCCATAACAATGCCTTTTGTGTCATAACAATCTCTGCTTACCACAATGTGAAAAAGTATTCTCCCATGCTTTCTTCTTAAAACTCCAAAATTATAGCTCTCATGTTTAGGTCAAAGATTTATCTCTAGTCATTTTTTCTTTGGTGCCATTAGAAATTAAACTTCAGGGGCGCCTGGGTGGCTCAGTTGGTTAAGCGACTGCCTTCGGCTCAGGTCATGATCCTGGAGTCCCAGGATCGAGTCCTGCATCGGGCTCCCTGCTCGGCGGGGAGTCTGCTTCTCCCTCTGACCCTCCTCCCTCTCATGCTCTCTGTCTCTCATTCTCTCTCTCTCAAATAAATAAATAAAATCTTAAAAAAAAAAAAAAGAAAAAAAAAGAAATTAAACTTCATTCTTTTCATAAAATATCTAGTGTTACAACACCATTTGTTGAAAATAATTCTCTTTCCTCATGGATTTCTTTTGGTGTTACTGTGCAAAATTAAAATTGGCCGTATATTTGTAAGTCCATGTCTGGATTCTCTGGTCTATTCTTTTGAGGTATTTTTCTATTTCGATGTCGATAACCACCTTCTCTTAATTATCACAGCTTTATACACAGTAGTTTTATAGTAAATCTTGAAACCCTCTTCAGTACCATATCTTGCAAATTCCAGCTGCATAGCAATTCCGCATTCCATTCTGTTTTCTCCATCCGGTGAGACTGGCTTTTGTTCTTGTATTTTATTTCTCTGCATCATAGTTTAGAAAATGCTCCCAGGCAAAAAGTGAATGTGGTGCTTACTTCATTTCCCTTAAGACTAGCAGTCCTGCATGATCTGCTGCATAATAACGGTCTCTTCATAAACTTTTCCAGTTGTATAATTGTTTACTATGAGAGGTAAGTCTAAAATCAGTTACTCCACCATGTCATGATCAGAAGTTAGCCTTCAGTTGCTTTGATCCATCAATTACTCTGTTCCAACAACTAAAGAAATAGATAGTGTTTGTTAATAAATAATAGGTTTTGTTTGCGAACTCTGCATCTTTACATGCTACCTAGAATAACAACCTTAGCGATATTTCTTAACCTTTGGCATTCTATAGTACTAAAAAATGGGTGTGGTTATTAACCGTACCGTGTGGTAATATAAACTATCAATGGGGAAACTCAGCCTAGGCAGAAGCACACCCATAACTGCACCATAGACTTCAGCTAATAGAGAGGTCTTACCTAAAGATCAGAATCTGAAAACGCTTGTAAAGCTGTTTTTTGAATTACTTTTTTCCCCATGAGTGATAATGCAATTAAAAGAGCAAGTCTTTGCAGATGTACAAACCCAGTAGAAACCTGGTTCAAGCCCTTCTTATTCTATAATAGAACCACTCCAACTATCAGTCTCCTTGATGAGTTAAAATGATATCAAAGCAATGCTTTTTAAAATGTTGTTTCTTGGGTGTTGAGTTTGATAAGTTCTTTATATATCTTGGATACCAGCCCTTTATCTGATATGTCATTCACAAATATCTTCTCCCATTCTGTAGGTTGCCTTTTAGTTTTGTTGACTGTTTCCTTTGTCATGCAGAAGCTTTTTATCTTGATGAGGTCTCAATAGTTCATTTTTTGTTTTTGTTTCCCTTGCCTTTAGAGACAGGTCTTGCAAGAAGTTGCTGAGGTCAAGGGGAAGAGGTTACTGCCTATGTTCTCCTCTAGGATTTTGATGGTTTCTTGTCTCACATTTAAGCTTTTCACCCATTTTGAGTTTATCTTTGTGTGTGGTGTAAGAGAATGGTCCAGTTTAATTCTTCTGCATGTGGCTGTCCAATTTTCCCAGCACCATTTATTGAAGAGACTGTCTTTTTTCCATTGGTTATTCTTTCCTGCTTTGTCGAACATTAGTTGACCATAGAGTTGAGCGTCCATTTCTGGGCTTTCTATTCTGTTCCATTGATCTATGTGTCTGTTTTTGTGCCAGTACCATACTGTCTTGATGATGACAGCTTTGTAATAGAGCTTTAAGTCAGGCATTTTGATGCCCCCGGTTTGGTTTTCCTTTTCAAAATTCCCCTGGCTATTTGGGGTCTTTTCTGGTTCCATACAAGTTTTAGGATTGTTTGTTCCAGCTCTGTGAAAAATGTCAATGGTATTTTGATAGGGATTATATTGAATGTGTAGATTGCTGAATGGGAAGAAATCAGAGAGGGAGACAAACCATGAGAGACTCTTGGCTCTGGGAAACAAATGGAGGATCACAGAAGAGGAGGTGGATGGGGTGATGAGGTAACTGGGTGATGGGCATTAAGGAGGGCACATGTTGTGATGAGCACTGGGTGTTATGTGCAACTGATGAATCATGAACACTATAACTAAAACTAATGATGTACTATGTGTTGGTCAACTGAAAATAATAATAATAAAAAAATTAAATTAATTTAATAAATAAATAAATAAAGATGCCCTGTGGAATTAGGAAAACAAATAAATAAATAAAACAAAATGTTTCAAGGATTAAAACAGCTAATTCATGTAACATGTTTATCAAATAGCTAGCTCTCACTCTTTACTTAGTAAATGGTCGTTATTATTTTAACTGATGGTGAATGCAATTCTTTGGCTGGATGCTAGGAGCCAACAAATGCCATCACCTCCTAGCAAATATTCACAAGTGGCCTGGCAATTTAATGATGTGTGCTGGCACATTAAAAGAACAAAGCAGGGAGAAGCATTATTTGGAGGTTTGGGGGGGAGTGGAGAAAAAGCACAAAATTCACATCAGTCCCAAACAAACACTAGTATAATTTGAGAAAATAATTCATTTGAAATTTACTCTTCTAGCATAACCTAAATTTCTTCACTTCCTGTATGGCTCTAAGGCAGTATATGCAGGTATTGAATGAAAACAAGAAGGGACATTTAACACACTGAATATGTATAATATCTGCATAAATATGCATAGAGTCAATAAATGACTAATCTTGCATTCTTGTTAGTTTAATATTTATCAGTTCTCTCACTTCAAACTAATGTAATTTAATCTTTGAACACAGTGCATCTTAAGAATGTCAATTTTATTTTGTGGTTATGGAAATTCTCTATTTCATACATTGTTGGGAAACTTTCACATAAAAATAAAAAAGATATACCACCTGAGAATTTTGGTAAAATTTAAAGAATCAGCAGATGAGAGAATATTTTCTAATCACTTGCCACTCCTTATTGATAATTTTTAATTTAATATTTAATATTTAGTGAACATTTACATTTTTCTAGGCACTTATATACACACACACACACACAAATAAGTGTAAGATACAATTCCAGGTCCTGAAGACCACATACTCTTCCAAAAGAACTCCCCTATGAAACTATTGTAAGTTGTATTACTAGTGTAAAAAATAAAAGTTAACACAATTTAGACAGTATCTATTTTCTTTTCCAGAAAAGTTGGCAAAGGCTCACAGGGAAAATGGCATCCTGTTGTGTTTTAACATATCAATTATATTCTCTTAGGAGGTCAAGTAGCAGCTAGAATCTTCTAGGTCAAGGTAAAACCACAAGCAAATGCATAGAATTATAAAAATGCATGCCACATTTAGAAATTAGGTTAAATTAGAATATAAATTTTACAGAAGAGAGTAACAGAATGTGGTACTAGAAAGATAGGTTGAGAACACATTACAAAAGGTTTTTTTTTTTTTTAAGATTTTATTTATTTGAGAGAGAAAGAGAGAGCAGGAGCTGGGGGCAGGAGGGAGAGGGAGAAGCAGAATCCCTGCTGAGCACAGAGCCCACAATGGGGCTCAATCCCAGGATCCTGAGATTATGACCTGAGTCAAAGGCAGAAGCTTAACCAACTGAACCACCCAGGCATCCCACAGATTATAAAAGGTTTAAATGCCATTCTAAAAAAGTTAGATTTTATATTTACGTAGTTCAGGAGCAGATAAATTGTGATTAGATCTTTTTAAAAAATATGAGATGTGGAATAATCTACAGATAATATTTAACATAAAATATACAACATATATACTACATATACATTGCATTTGATATTGATAATATATTACTATATAATATTACATAGATTTAATATTCTATAGATAATTACGGATACTAAGAAAAAATTTTAAATTACTAGGATCTGAGCAAAATGTATTCATTTACTGCATAAAATAATGACTTAATGCCATTGAATTTATATATGCATTAGTGTCTTAAATCCAGGCTAAGGTATTTTTCTATTTTTTACAGATGAGAAAACATTTCAATATATTCTTCTGTATTACCTAGAATTTTGTTTCAGCATGTTGAAGGTACATAGTGGATATTCATTGTCTTTATTTCTCCATATTCTATGAACAGTCTACTGATGTTTGGGAAATTACCCATCTTCTAAATCTTGAGCCTGCCACCCACTAATAAAGCTATGTTTCCTGAAAGCTTGGTTGAACACGTGACCTAGGTACCTGCCTAAAATATTGCTTCTTTTGGAGTCAGTAACCAAAAAAATGCAGGAAAGCAGTGATGGAGAGTTTTTCTTATTGTTGCTCTTTGTTTTATTCAAAGAGGTATATTCTCTAGAGGAACAGTTGGAAAAGTACACCATAGTGGGCTCAGGTCTGGAATCCCTGGGAGGGTGATAGGAAACTGAGTCCCTGCCATTAGAGAGACAGTACAACAAACAGACCCACTGAGATACAGCACAGAGCAGCAGTTTGAAAAATACCTGAGGTATACAGAAAGGAGATTTATTTACTAATATCAGAGTGTGTACTGGAGGGGCAGGCATCTTTAGGACAGTTCCCCAGGAAAACAGGAGCTTACAGGTACAATTTTCCTACTTCTTACCCCAGCCTAGACACATGGACACCTGCAGAAACCAGCTCAGCTCCAACAATCTCTATCTATATTGTTAACAGTGCTATCTGTCCCTGTGTTCTCCTATAGTCATGTACCTTCCAATAAGCCATTGGCCAGAGCCTATCCAAAAGGGTGCCACAAGATAGGCACTGTGTAAGCAGCCCCAACAGGGGCCAGTGCCATTCCAAAGAGACTCCTGCCCTAGGGAAAGGAGAAGATAAGCACACACACTTGTTTCACTGTGGCCCCAGCACGGGCTGGGGGCAGACATCTGGTCTGACTGCAGGTCCTGCCCACCAACAAAAGCTTCTCAAGGGACAAAACAGAGAAAGACCTAGCAGTTTGGTGCTACTGCATCTCTGGAAAACACCTGATCTGACTCAACTCAAGCCCAAGGCAGCCCCAAACTGACCCACTAACAACAAAGGGACCAAAGCCCTGTCAACAACAGGCAAAGAGAGCCACTGAAGACAACTGGGCTGAAGGGAAATGAGGCTCAGCCACAGCAGCATGGTGCAGGCAACACACATAGGAGACTCTGAAGCACCAGGTTCTAGAGAACAGGGGACTTTGCATTGCAGGGTACCACAGGGCATCTTCTTCAGAAGGCTTCTACTTTCAAGAACAGGAGACATAGATGATTTTCCTAACACATAGAAACAGACACAAAGAGTTAGGCAAAATAAGGAGACAGAGAAATATGTCCCAAATGAAAGAACAGAACAAAATCACAGCAAGAGAGCTAAATGAAACAGAGATAAGTAATATGTCTGATAGAGAATTAAAGTAATAGTCACTGAACTTGAGAAAAGAGTGGAGGACCTCAATGACATCCTTAACAATGAGATAGAAAATATAAAAAAGAACCAATCAGAGATGAAGAACCCAATAATTGTAATGAAAAATACAATACATGGAATAAAGAGTAGACTACTGGAAACAGAAAAATGGATCAGCAATCTAGAGGACAGAGTAATGGAAAGTAATCAAGCTGAATAGCAGAAAGAACGAAAATAATAATAAATGAAAATAGACTTAGGGAACTCAGCCATACCATCAGCATAATAAAATTCACACTATAGGGATCCCAGAAATAGAAAAGAGAGAAAAGGGGTCAGAAATTTTATTTGAAGAAATAATAGCTGAAAACATCCCAGATCTGGGGAAGGAAACAGAAATCCAGAACCAGGACACACAGACCCACCAACAAAATCAACCCAAGGAGGTCAACCAAGTGAGAAAGGGGAATTCTTAAAGCATCACAAGAAAAGAAGATGGTTATGTACAGGGAAACCCCCATAAGGCTATCAGCTGATTTTTCTGCAGAAATTTTGCAGGCTAGAAGAGAGTGACATGATATATTCAAAGTACTGAAAGATAAAAAACCTGCAACCCAGAATACTCTAACCAGCAAGGCTATCTATCATTCAGAATAGAAGGAGAGAGAAAGTGTTTCCCAGACAAACAAAAGCTAAAGGAGTTAGTGATCACTAAACCAGCCCTACAAGAAATGTTAAAGGAGAATTTTTTGAGTGGAAAGGAAAGAACATAAGCAGGACTATGAAAAGTAAGAAGCACAAAGCAGTAAAATAAAGTATATCTATAAAAACTGGTCAAGGGATTCACAAAATAAAAGGATATAAAGTATGACATCATATTCCTAATACATTGGGGAGGGAGAAAAGTAAAGAAGGGGTTCAACCTTAAGTGACCATAAACTTAATATAGACTATGTGCATAACATGTTATATACAAACATAATGGTAACCACAATCAAAAATAAGTCGTAGATATGCAAAAATTAAAGAGAAATGAATCTAAGTATATGACTAAAGAAATCCAGCAAACTGTGAGAGAAAAGAGTAATAGAAGAAAAGAACAGAGAAGAACTACAAAAACATCCATAAAACAAGTAACAAAATGACCATAAGCACATATATCTATCAAGAATACTTTGAATGTAAATAAATGCCCTAATCAAAAGATGGAGGGTGACAGAATGAATAAAAAAGCAAGACCCATCTATATGCTGCCTACAAGAGACTCATTTCAGACCTAAAGACAGAGGCAAAATGAAAATGAAGGGATGGAAAAGCATTTATCATGCAAATGGGTGAAAAGAAAGGCAGGTAACAATACTTAACATCAGACAAAATAGACATTAAAACAGAGACTGTAACAAGAGACAAAGAAAAACACTATATAATCATACAGAGAACCAACAAGAAGATATAACAAATTATGCACCCAACATGGGAGCACCCAATATATAAAGCAGCTAATAACAAAGTATCTAATTGATAGTAATATAATAATAGTAGGGTACTTTAACACCCCACTTATATCAATGGATAGGTCTTCTAAACAGAAAATCAACAAGGAAATAGTGGCTTTAAATGATATATTGGAACATATAACAGATTTATTCAGGACATTCCATCCTAAAACCATAGAATACACATTCTTTTCAGTGCACATGGAACATTCTCCAAAATAGATCACATGTTAGGCCATAAAACACGTCTCAACAAATTCAATAAGATTTAAGTTATACCATGCATCTTTTCCAACAACAATGCTAACCTAGAAATCAACCATAAGAAAAGGTCTGGAAAGATCACAAAATCATGGAGGTTAAAGAACATGCTATTCAACAATGAATGGATCAATCAAGAAATCAAAGAGGAAATAAAAAATAGATGGAAAAAAATGAAAATGGAAACAAAACAATCCAAAATCTTTCAGATGCAGCAAATGATATTTTAACAGGGAAGTTTATAGCAATATAGGCCTACCTCAAAAAGCAAGAAAAATCTCAAACAACCTAACCTTACACTTTAAACAGCTAGAAAAAGAAAGAAAATCCAAAACCAGGAGAAAGCATAAAATTATAAAGATTAGAGCATAAATTAAAAAATAGAAACTAAAAAAACAAACAACAAAACAATAGGATAGATCAATGAAACCAGGAACTGGTTCTATGAAAAGATAATCAGAATTAATAACCCTTTAGCCACACTCATTAAAAAAGGGAGGGGAGAGAGGGAGATATGACTCAGACAAAACCAGAAATGAAAGATGAAAAACAACTGACACAACATAAATACAAAGAATTATAAGAGAATATTATGAAAAATTATATGCCAAAAAACTAGACAACCCTAGAAAAATGGATAAATTCCTAGAAATATATAACCTACCAAACTGAATCAGAAACAGAAAATTTGAACAGACTGATTATCAGTAATCAAAAGCTCCCAACAAATAAAAGTCCAGGACCAGATTGCTTCATAGGCAACATCTACCAAACATTTAAAGAAGAGCTAATACCTATTCTTTTCAAACTATTCCAAAAAAATAGAAGAGGAAGGAAATCTTCCAAATTCATCCTATGAAGTAAGCATTACCCTGATACCAAAACCAGATAAAGACATTCTAAAAAAGAGAACTAAGGCCAATATCTGTGATGAACATAGATGCAAAAATCCTCAAGAAAATATTAGGAAACCAAATCCAACAATACATTTTAAAAAATCATTCACCACAATCAAGTGGAATTTATTCCTTGTGTGCAAGGGTGGTTCAATATTCACAAATCAATCAGCATGATACATCACATAAAGACAAAGGAGAAAATAAACATATTATTTCAATGGATGCAGAAAAAACATTTGACAAAGTACAACCTCCATTCATGATAAAAGCCCTCAACCAAATAGGTTTAGAGAGAACATATTTCTCTCTCTATGTATAGAGAGAGAATATAGAATATAGAGAGAATATAATAAAGACTGCATATAAAAAACCCATATTAACATCATACTCAATGTGCAAAACTGAGAGCTTTTCCCCTAAGACAGAGCCAGAGACAGAACAAGACAGAGATGTCCATTCTCACCACTTTTATTCAGCATAGTACTGGAAGTCCTAGCCACAGCCATCAGAGAAGAAAAAGAAATAAAAGGCATCCATGTTGGTCAGGAAGAAGTCAAATTTTCATTACTTGAAGATGACATGATACTATATATAGAAAACCCAAAAGACTCCACCTAAAAACTACTAGAACTGGTAAATGAATTCAGTAAGGTCGTAAGATACAAAATTAATGTACAGAACTCCACTGTATTTCTATAAACTAATAATGAAGAAGTAGAAAGAGAAATTAAGAAAACATTCTATTTACCGTTGCACCAAAAATAATAAAATACATAGAAATAAGCTTAACCAAGGAGGTGAAAGACCTGTACTCTGAAAACTACAAAGCACTGATGAAAGACATTAAAGACAACACAAATGGAAAGATAGTCCATATTCATGAGTTGGAAGAAAAAATATTGTTAAAATGTCCATACTACCTAAAGCAATCTACAGATTTACTGCAATCCCCATCAAGATACCAACAGCATTTTTGAGAGAACTAGAAAAAATAATCTTAAAATTTGTATGGAACCACAAAAGACTCCAAAGAGCTAAAGCGGTCTTGAAAAAGAAGAACAAAACTGGAGGTGCCAAAATTTCAGATTTCAAGATATACTACAAAGCTGTAGTATTCAAAACAGTATGGCACTGGCACAAAACCAGACACAGAGATCAATGGAACCGAATACAGCCCCCAAATAAACCCAGGACTATATGGTCAATTAATCTTTGACAAAGGAGAACAAGAATATGCAATGAGAAGGGCACCTGGGTGGCTCAGTCAGTTAAGTGTCCAACTCCTGATTTTGGCTCAGGTCATGATCTCAGGGTCGTCCACACTCAACGTGGAGTCTGCTTAAGATTTCCTCTCTCCCTCTGCTTCTGCCCCTACCCTCCACTTGCACACACACACACTCTCAAAATAAATAAAATCTTTAAAGAAAAAATAAGATGCAATGAGAAAAAGACAGTCTTTTCAAGAAATGGTGTTGGGAAAACTGGACAGCCACATGCAAAAGCATAAAACTGCACCCTTTTTACCTCATACACAAAAATAAACTAAACATGGATTAAGGTGTGAGACCTGATACCATAAAAATCCTAAAATAGAGCACAAGCGGTCATTTCTCTAACATCAGCCATAGCAACATTTTTCTAGATATGTCTCCTAAGGCAAAGGAAACAAAAGCAAAAATAAACTATTGGGACTACATCAAAATAAAAAGTTTCTGGGGCGCCTGGGTGGTGAAGTCAGTTAGGCGGCCAACACTTGATTTCAGCTCAGGTCACAATCTTAGGGTTGTGAGATCAAGCCCTCTGTCAAGCTCCATGCTTAACGGGGAGTCTGCTTCTCTTCCTCTCCATCTGCCCCTCCCCCTGTGCTCTCTCTCTCTTTCTCTCAAGTAAATAAATAAATCCTAAAAATAAATAAATAAATAAATATCAATCAATCAATCAATAAAAACCTTCTGTAGCAAAAAAAACAACAAAACTAAAACTATGAATGGGAGAAGATATTTGCAAATTATATATCCTATAAGAGATTAACATCAGAAATATATAAATAACTTATACAACTTAACATCAAAATAATAACAACCCAATTATAAATGGGCAGAAGACATAAACAGACATTTCTCCAAAGAAGACATACAGATGGCCAACAGACACAGGAAAAGATGCTCAACATTACTAATCATCAGGGAAATGCAAATAAAAACCACAATGAGATATTAACTTACACCTATCAGAATGGCTAAAATAAAAAAATAAAATAAACAAGTGTTGGCAAGGATGTGGAGAAAAAAGAACCCTTTCGCTTTCTTGTGAATGCAAATTGGCGCAGCCACTGGGGAAAACAATATGGAGGTTCCTCAAAAAATTAAAAATAGAACTACCCTATGATCTAGCAATTCCACTACACGATATTTACCCAAAGAATACAAAAGCACTAATTTGAAAAGATATATGCATCCTTATGTTTATTACAGCATTTATTTATAATAACCCAATTATGGAAGCAGCCTGGTGTCCATCAATAGATGAATGGATAAAATATATATATATGTATATATATATATATATATACATATATATAGTAATTACTTTATTTTTTGTGTGTGTGTGTATATATATATATATATTACTCAGCCATCAAAAACAAATGAAGTCTTGCCTTTTGCAATAACATCGATGATCTAAAGAGTATAATGTCAAGAGAAATAAGTCAGGAGGGCGAGACGAACCATGAGAGACTATGGACTCTGAGAAACAAACTGAGGGTTCTAGAGGGGAGGGGGGTAGGGGGATGGGTTAGCCTGGTGATGAGTATTAAATAGGGCATGTATTGATGGAGCACTGGGTGTTATAAAAAAAAAAAAAGAGTACCCTTATGATGAGCACTGAGTAATGTATAGAATTATTCAATCACTACATTGTCCACCTAAAACTAATAGAACACTGTATGTTAACTATACTGGAATTTAAAAAATAGTTAAGTAAAACAAGCAATCACTAATAATAAAGGCACAATGAAAAAAATAAACCTGTTTATTTAGTTGGTAGCATACCCACTCAAACCCACCCAAAGAGGAACTATGCCAAGTGACTTTTCACAAATTATTTACAAAAGTAATTTTATTATACATCTCTTAATAGGATATGCCTTAAGGATAAACAGGAAGTTCTGAAAAAAATCTTTATGCTACTCTCTGATAATACATGATTGATGGTATTGTTGATAGACTTAATCTAAGATCTTTTTGTGTGTATTGTAGAAGACAGCTATTAAGTATCATGTTTATTTCATTGAGAATACACTTATCATGGACAAAAGGGAGTACAAATGCAGGATTGATGAAATCAGGTAAGAAAAAAAAGAATTTTTTTTGAAAAGAAAACTTTTCTGATTTTGCATCAGAAGCATCATCATGAACTCATACTGTGTTATATTAAAAAAAAAAAAGAAATCCACATATTTCCTAGCCCTCTCCACTAAAAACATTTAGAAACAATGACCAACACCCTGAGCACCCCAACAGCCATATTTCTGACTCTGAATAGCAGTAAGTGAACAAGAAATCCTTGGACATATGCCTGGTTCTAGATATAGTGAAGGAAATGAATAGAATGATTCCAGACTTTTTTTTTTTTTTCATTTCAGGAAGCAAGAGATCTCAAAGATAACAGGGATAATGTCAAAAGCACTGTAGGACCAACTTGATGCTCCTACTAATCAATGATGAATAAGTTTGAGCATCATTAGGAATAAGAACTGCAGCGTATTGAAATTTATCAAAATGGTGAATACATGGGGCGCCTGGGTGGCTCAGATGGTTAAGCATTTGCCTTTGGCTCAGGTCATGATCCCAGTGTCCTGGTCGAGCCCCACATTGGGCTCCTGGCTCAGCAGGGAGCCTGCTTCTCCCTCTCCCTCTGCCTCTCTCCCTGCTCATGCTCTCTCTCTCTGTATCTCTGTGTCTCAAGTGAATAAATAAAATCTTTTTTTAAAAAAGGTGAATACTTGAATTCACAGTAATTATGTATATATAGATATATGCAGGATAGATGATAGATGATAGATAGATGATAGATAGATAGATACTAATAGGTCATCATTTTCTCATGATGTTGGGGATTCAACTATTATTTTGAAAATAATAATGGGTGGAAATGACTTTTCCTTTAAGAATTCAAAATAACCAAATTGTTGAGAAGGTAAAATATCCCTTTACAGATGTATAGCAACTAATGAAATGAAAAGATGATAAAATTAGATCACTAATTTGCAATCCTTAATGAGATAATTGATGTAGGCAATGATCATGGTTTCTAACCCTACAGTAAGTGGGAGTAGACATCATGCCCTTCCTAATTTGTGTACACTACACCACCTATGGAGTGCTCTTGGGAAAGCTCTAACCTGACTAGCTACAGAGCTCTAACTACCCATTTGTAGGCAAAACAGCATACCAAGGATTATGTTAAATGCCACCACAGTGAAGCAATAACACAATTTGGAATGAGGAACTCTGCAATTCATTTGTGGTGGTGGTGGTGGTGTTGTTGTAACTAATTGAAAAGAATGGGAACAACAGTATATGAAACTCATTTTTATCCTGATTCTAAAAAACAATTTTGGAGTGTTGAAATTTTCCCAAAGGAGAATGAATATATAAAAGATGGCTCAGCAGTTAGTAATGATGTCTTAAAGGTTAGTCAAGGGGCTCCTTTGTGGCTTAGTCAGTTAAGTGGCTGACCCTTGATTTCAGCTCAGGTCATGATCTCAGGGTTGTGAGATCAAGCCCCACCTAGAATGGAGTCTGCTTGAGATTCTCTCTCTCTCTCTCCTTCTGCCCCACCCCACTTGCTCTCTTGCTCTCTCTCAGAAAAAAAAAAAAGAAAGGTTAGTCGAAAAATTAGAAATGCTTATGATTTCACTTTATATAAGGGAAGCATAATGACTATCACATGATTGTACATAAAAGGTAGTATATATGTGTATATATATGCATATATGTAGATGGATGGATAGATAATGATAGATAGATGATAGATGATAGATGATAGATAGATAGATAGATGATAGATGGATAGATAGATGATAGATGATAGGTAGATAGGTAGATAGATAGATGATAGATAGGTAGATAGATAGATAGATAGATAGATAGATAGATGATAGATAGATGATAGATAGGTAGATAGATAGATAGATAGATGATAAAAGAAGATAAAGAACCAAAGATACAGTTCTACAGTAATGAAATTGTGAATGGGTTTTCTTGGCCAAGTATTGATTGCTGTTAATTAAAATAGATAGACATCGCTTACTTCCCTACTTAGCTTACTTCCTGCAATTTCCTGGAAAAAAAAAAAAACAACAACAATGTTTCTAACTAAATTTAAGAGTTTAAATTCATAGGAATAAATGTTCACAAATTAATTAGTAATCATTCTTTCCAAGTAACTTGAATCTCTCTCCTTCAACCTGTACTCGCCGACCTTCAACCCTGCTCTACTTTTCCTCTTTTCCATGGCATCTATCACAATTTAACATTGTGATTTCTACTTCATGGTTTCTTTTATTTTTTTAAGATTTTATTTATTTATTTGAGATAGAGAGATCAGAATCAGGAGGGGCAGAGGGAGAGGGAGAAGCAGACTCCCCACTGAGCAGGGAGCCATATGCAGGGAGCCTGATGTGGGGCTCAAGCCCAGGACCTGAGATCATGACCTGAGCTGAAGGCAGGCACTTAACCAACTTAGTCATCCAGGTGTCCCGACTTCATGGTTTCAATATATTTTGTTCAACAAAAATATATTAGTGCAATAAAATAAAATCATAATTAACTGACTTTTCAAGTCTTTTGCCTTGATTAAACTCCCTTCCTTTCAATGAGGACAGCATGATGTGAAAAGAACACGGTTCTTGAAATCAGTCTTACCTGGGTACAAATCTCAGACTTGCCATTATTTTAAACCCAGGGTTGTAGACCTCATATCATTTAACACTTTAATCACAGAGAATTTCTTTAGGAATTCTTTGGCAGTTCGTGTGACATCAAGTTTTATGTCTGTACATTTTAATTCTCCTTCTTTCTTACTCCCTCTTTTGAAACTCAAATTTTGAAAAATTTTTCTTATTTTTTACCATTTACAAAAATGTGTTAAAATCAAAACAAGTTACATCTGAGATTCAAGTATAAATGTTTGCAATCATTCATTTTTTTATTCACAGAGCACTTATTGGTAATTTATTATTTTCCATACACAGGCTTATGCATTATCTATAATTCATTTTCACCAGGTTCCCCTTGCAGTCTTTCTGATAATAGAAGACATGTTAAGAAAATTTATGTTCCTGGTATTCATTTTCTGTGGTGAAAATCCAATTTAATGTCTAAATATGGTCTTTTTATTCTTTATCATTTCAGTGCTGTGTAAATTACAGCTGTCCTCATTCTTTTACCACATTAAAATCTCTCAGCCTGTCTTTTTTAAAGGACAAATGATATTTTGAAACATAGGTTTTGCTTTGGTCTACAATTTAATCAGGCCTCTACATCCTGCCAATCACCTTCGGAATGAAACAGCTCTTCTGTTCAGATCAAAATATCACCTTTAAGGCTTGTCTGTCATTTCAAGTTCATGCCATTGTAAGTCAAGACAGTGTCCTTTGTAACTCTGCACTGAGATGACTTTAAGGAGTTCTCAATTTTATTCTGCTTCTCATATTTCAGACAACTTTAGACTTTCAATGACTCTATTCTGCACTCATACTCTTAAACTTCTCTAGGCTCTGTGAGCTGTCCAGGAGACTTTGAACTCATCCTTATAATCTCGTTATCTTCCTCTCCATATTTAAAGGCCTACTTTCAAATCTGCCTCTGAATGCCATTCTGCAAAAAACTCATACAGTAAACATTGCCTTTAGTTATATATTACAGCAGAGCAAAGTGCTCCTAGCTGAAAAATTGGCCAAGTATTGATTGCTGTTAATTAAAATAGATAGACATCGCTTACTTCCTGCAATTTCCTGGGGGGAAAAAAAAACAACAATGTTTCTAACTAAATTTAAGAGTCTAAATTCATAGGAATAAATGTTCACAAATTAATTAGTAATCATTCTTTCCAAGTAACTTGAATCTCTCTCCTTCAACCTGTACTCGCCGACCTTCAACCCTGCTCTACTTTTCCTCTTTTCCATAGCATCTATCACAATTTAACATCCTAGATAATGTTTTTTTATTTGGCTAATTCACATTGCTTTCTCTCCACTAGAAATTATGTTTCACTAGCTCAAGGATCTTCATGTCTTTTATTCACTGATACATGTCAAGTGCCTAGAACAGTGCCTGGCACATAGTCAACAATCCCAACAATGGAATCAATACATATTTTTCTTTGTTTGACAGTAGAATGCTATATGTAGACACTGTAATGTTCTTTCATTGAGGTTATTTGGTATTTTTCTTTCTGTCCTTTAGTATGCTTATAGGCATGGTATGCTCACATATATACAAGAACCTGATCAGATGACTTCTTCACATGAGTTACGTGATTTGTAGTTACAGAATTGAACTGGATAGAATAACCAAAGTGATACACAGTACACCATTCTTGCTAATAAATGTAAGCTACTTTATTTTTTTAAAGATTTTATTTATTTGAGAAAGTGAGTGAGTGAGTGAGTGAGAGAGAGAGAGAGAGAGAGAGAGAGCATGAGTGGGGGGAGGGGCAGAGGGAGAAGCAGACTCCCCACTGAGCAGGGAACTTGACATGGGGCTCGATCCCTGGACTCCGGGATTATCACCTGAGCTGAAGGCAGATGCTTAACCAACTGAGCCACCCAGGTGCCCCTATAACCTAATTTATATAAAGGAGATGACTAACTCAAGTAAAGTCTTGAGCAAAATTTTAATGTAAGTGAGCCTTGTCTTGGCCTTTCTAATCCTTCCTTTCTCTGGTTCCTTATCCCTTTGGTAGTGTCCTCTTCTCCCACTTATGTATGTTCCATTATTCTTATTCTACAAACAGCTCTCAGAAAATGCCCTTAGATGTCCATGCAACACAAAGCTACAAAAACTGGTAAAATCTTATCTGTAACCTCTGCAAGAAGAAACTGAATTTTCACACAGAACAAAGCCTTAAACAAAAAGGGTAGAATGAGATAGAACTTAAAATGTATATACATGAGAAAACCAAAATATTTTGGCAGGATGACTACTTTCTTGACTCTGAAATCATCTATATTAGAGTTCAACTATTAAGATTATGACCCTACCAATCCCCTCCCCTTAATCCTCAATGGATTTATAAGAAGTATTATGCTCTTACAGATTACTCCAGTTCTTATAATTTGTTCATCTGTATGTCTTCTTTGGAAAAATGTCTATTCATGTCTTCTGCCCACTTTAATTGGATTATTCATTTTTTGGATGTTGAATTTTATAAGTTCTTTATTTATTTTGGAAACTAACCCTTTATCAGATATGTCATTGGCAAATACCTACTCCCATTCAGTAGGTTGCCTTTTAGTCTTGTTGGTTGTTTCCTTCACTGTGCAGAAATTTTGTTTTTGTTTTTGTTTTTTTTTGTTTCTTTTATCTTGATATGGTCCTAATAGTTTATTTTTGATTTTATTTCCCTTGCCTCAGGAGACATATCTAGAAAATGTTTCTATGGCCAAAGTCAAAGAAGTTACTACCTGTGTTCTCTTCTAGGATTCTTATGGTTTCAGGTCTCACATTTAGGTCTTTTATCCATTTTGAATTTATTTTGGGGATTATGGTGTAAAGAAGTGGTCCAGTTTTATTCTTCTGCATATTATGTCCAGTTTACCAACACTATTTTTTGAAGACACAGTCTTTTCTCTGTTGGATCTTCTTTTATGCTTTGTTGAAGATGAATTGACCATATAATTGTGAGGGCATTTCTGGATTTTCTATTCTGTTCCATTGATCTATGTGCCTATTTTTGTGCCAGCACCATAGTGTTTTGATTACTACAGTTTTTTAATATAACTCAAGTCTGGAATTGTGATGCCTCCAGCTTTGCTTTTCTTTTTCAAGATTGCTTTGGCTACTCGGGGTCTTTTATGCTTCCATACAAACTTTAGGATGTTTGTTTTAGCTCTGAAAAATGCTGTTGGTATTTTGATAGGGATTGCTTTAAATGTGTAGATTTCTTTGGGGAGTGTGGACATTTTAACAATACTTGTTCTTCCAATCCACGAGCATGGAATGCCTTTCCATTTCTTTGAGTCATCTTCAATTTCTTTTATCAGTGTTTTATACTTCAGAGTACAGGTCTTTCACATCTTTGGTTAGGTTTATTCCTAGGTATCTTACGGTTTTTGTTGCAATTATAAATGGGATCGATTCCTTGATTTCTCTTTCTGCTGTTTCATTATTGGAATATAGACATGCAACAAATTTCTGTACATTGATTTTGTATCCTGTGACTTTACTGATTTCATGTATCAGTTCTAGCAATTTTATGGTGGAGTCTTTTGGGTTTTCTACAGAGTATCACGTCATCCGCAAATACTGAAAAATTGACTTCTTCCTTGCCATTTTGGATACCTTTTATTTCTTTTGTTGTCTGATTGCTGAGGCTAGAACTCCCACTACTATGTTAAATAACAATGGTCTTGTTCCTGACTATGGAGGAAAAACTATTAGTTTTTCCCCATGAAGATGTTATTAGCTGTGGGTCTTTCATATATGGCTTTTATGATGTTGAGGTATGTTCCCTCTATCCCTACTTTGTTGAGGGTTTTTATCAAGGATGGATGCTATATTTTGTCAAATGCTTTTTCTGCATCTATTAAGAGGATCATATCGGGGCGCCTGGGTGGCTCAGTTGGTTAAGCGACTGCCTTCGGCTCAGGTCATGATCCTGGAGTCCTGGGATCAAGTCCCACATCAGGCTCCCTGCTCAGCAGGGAGTCTGCTTCTCCCTCTGGCCCTCCCCCCTCTCATGTGCTTTCTCTCTCTCTCTCATTCTCACTCTCTCAAATAAATAAATAAAACTCTTTAAAAAAAAAAAAAGAGGATCATATCGTTCTCATCCTTTCTTTTATTAATGTGAGGTATCACATTGATTGATTTGTGAATATTGAACCACCCTTCCAGCCCAGGAATAAATCCCAGTTGATCATGGTGAATAATTCTTTTAATGTACTTTTGGATTCGATTTGCTAGTATTTAGTTGAGCAATTTTGCATCCATTTTCATCAGGGACATTGGCCTGTAATTCTCCTTTTTAATGGGGTCTTTGTCTGGTTTTGGAATCAAGGTAATGCTGGCCTCGTAGAAGGAGTTTGGAAGTTTTCTTTCCTTTTCTATTTTTTGGAACAGTTTGAGAAGAATAGGTATTAACTCTTCTTTAAATGTCTAGTAGAATTCCCCCCGGGAAGCCATCTGGCCCAGGACCTTTGTTTGTTAGGAGAGTTTTGATTACTGATTCAATTCCTTTGCTGGTTATGGTCTGTTCAAATTTCCTGTTTCTTCCTGTTTCAGTTTTGGTAGTTTCTAGGAATTTGTCCATTTCTTCCAGATTGTCTATTTGGTTGGCATATAATTTTTCCTAATATTCTCTTATAATTGTTTGTATTTCTGTGGTGTTGGTTGTGATCTCTCCTCTTGCATTTGTGATTTTATTTATTTGTGTCCTTTCTCATTTCTTTTTGATAAGTCTAGCTAGAAGTTTATCAATTTTACTAATTTTTTCAAAGAACCAGCTCTTAGTTTCATTGATCTGTTCTATTGGTTTTTTTAAAATTCCTGTATCATTTATTTCTGCTCTAATCTCTATTATTTCCTTCCTTCTGATGCCTTAGGCTTCATTTGATGTTTTTTTCTAACTCCTTTAAGTGTGAGGTTAGGTTTTTATTTGAGATTTTTCTTGCTTCTTGAGGTAGGTCTATATTGCTATATACTTCCCTCTTATGACCACTTTTGCTGCATCCCAAAGGTTATAGACTGCCATGTTTTCGTTTTCATTTGTTTCCATGTATTTTTTAATTTCATCTTTGATTTCCTGGTTGACTCATTCATTGTTCAATAGCATGTTGTTTAACCTCCATGTATTTGTGATCTTTTCTAGATTTTTTCTTATGGTTAATTTCTAGTTTCATAGCATTGTGCTCATGAAAGGTATGGTAAAACTTCAATTCTTTGTATTTGCTGAGGCCTGTTTTGTTACCTAACGTGATCTATTCTGGAGAATGTTCCATGTGCACTTGAAAAAAATGTGTATTTTGTTGTTTTAGGATGGAATGTTCTGAATACATCTGTTAAATCTATCTGGCTAAGTGTGTCATTCAAACTTACTGTTTTCTTGTTTATTTTCCTCACAGATGATCTGTCCATTGATGTAAATGGGGTGTTGAAGTGCCCTACTATCATTGTGTTATTATCACTCTGTTCCTTTGTTGTTTGTTATTAATTCTTTTCTATATTTCGGTGTTCCCATGTTGGTTGCATAAATATTTATAATTGTTATATCTTCTTGTTGGACTGTCCCCTTTATTATGATATTATGACCTTCAGAAGGTCAAGGTAGATTATGATATAGTTGGATTATCCCCTTTGTTATGATCTTCTTGTTGAATTGTCCCCTTCTGTGTCTCCTGTTACAGTTTTTGTTTTGAAATCAAGTTTGTCCAATATAAGTATTGCTACTCTGGGTTTCTTTTTGATGTACATTTGCATGATATATATTTCTCCATACCCTCACTTTCAATCTGCAGGTGCCTTTAGATCTAAATTGAGTCTCTTGTTGGCAGTATATAGATGGGTCTTTTTTTTTTAAATATATACATTCTGATACCCTATGTCAACCTTTTGATTGGAGCACTTAGTCCATTTACATTCAAAGTAATAAAAACATTACTTTGTTTTTTGGTTGTTTCTAGAGATTTTCTCTGATCCTTTCTTATCTTTCTCTCTTTCATGTTTTGCTTATTATCCTTAGTAATATATTTGGATTTCTTTCTTTTTATTCTTTGCATGGTTATTAGTGGCTTTTGATATATAATGACCATTAGGTTTGTACATAACATTTTCTGCAAATAGCAGTATATTAAGTTGACGGTCATTCAAATTTGAACCCATTCTTTTCTCCTATCCTCCCCACATTTTAGGTATATGCTATTATTTTATATCCTTTTTTGTGTGTGCATTCCTTGATTTTTACAGAAATATTCATTTTTACTGCTTTTGCATTTCCTTCCTTTACACTGTCACTTTGGTCTCTCCTTTGCACTCAGAGAGTCCCCTTTAATATTTCTTATGGGGCTGGTTTAGTGGTCACGAATTCCTTTAGTTTTTGTTTGGGAAAACCCTAATCTCTCCCTCTATTCTGAATGACAGCCTTGCTGGATAGAGTATTCTTGGCTGCAGACGTTTCCCATTCAGCACTTTGAATATATCACGCCACTCCCGTCTGGCTTGCCAAGTTTCTGTTGAAAAATCTCCAGCTAGCCTCGTGGGTTTTTCCTTGTAATTTAATGACTTCTTTTGTCTTGCTGCTTTTAAGATTTTGTCATTATCACTGTATTTTGCAAATTTAATTACAATATGTCTTGGTGTTGGCCTGCTTTTGTTGATTTTGATAGGAGTTCTCTGTGCCTCCTGGTTCTGGATGTCTGTTATTTCCCCCAGATTAGGGAAGTTTTCTTCTATTAGTTCCTCAAATAAATTTTCTGCCCCCTTTTCTTTCTCTTCTTCTGAGACTCCTATAATGTGAATGTTATCACATTTGATGGAATCACTGAGTTCCCTAAGCCTATCCTCATTTTGCATAATTCTTCCTTCTCTCTTTTGTTCAGTTTCATTGTTTTCCATTATTTTATCTTCTAAGTCATTAATTCCTTCCTCTGCTTCTTCTAGTCTGCCAGAAGATGCAATGTTCATGCATCAAACATCAATGTTTCTAATCTCATTTATTGAACTCTTCCTCTCTCTTTTTTAACTCTTTATCTCTGTGGTAAGGTCTCATTGATGTCTTATATTCTTTTCTCAAGCCCAGCTAGTATCCTTATGATTGTTGCTTTAAATTCTCCATCAGATATGTGACTTATATTTGTTTTGCTTAGATTTCTGGCCATGGCCTATCTTGTTTTTTCATTTGGGATAAATTCCTCTGTCTTCAAATTTTGTCTAAGTCTCTGCCTTCTTCTCTGTCTTAGAAAAGCCAGTTATGTTTCTCCTGAAAGTAACAGAAGAGGAATGAAGAAGAGGTCATGAAGAAGATGGCATGTAGTGCCCAGGACCTGGCACTTCAGGGAGTGTCTCCAGTGTGTACTGCATGTGGTGTGCTTTTGTGTTCTGGATGCTCTATCCTTTAGGCTAGTCATCTGCAGAGACTCTCCTTGCCGGCTGTGGGCAGTGTTTGGTCCCTGGCCTGAATGTGGCAAGTTTTAGCTAGGTGTGTTCTGGTCTGCTTGTGAAATGAGACTTAACATCACCTCCACTGGAACTGAGACCCTGCAAATCTCTCTGGTCAGGAGATGAAGTGTGGGCAGGAGTTTGTGCTGGTCTTCTGGGGAGGGGCCTGCCACGCTGAGACTGAGGCAAGCATGACTGAGAAGGGTAGTCCCACCAGAGTGCATGATGTGGGACATGGTATAAGAGGGTTGGGCAGCCAGTGTCTGGACTGCGCTGCTTCCCACAGGTGGTTCTGTATTTATGCTGAGAGGCAAGGGAGGGAAATGGCACCAACCATCTCCTTTGTTCCTGGAAAGGTGTCTCCATGAATGCTGCTTCTCAGGTGGAACTTACAATTTGAACTGTACTTGGCAGAATCACTTTCTTCACACACACTTGAAAAGCCAATCTCTGGCAAAACCTGAAAAGAAAACTAGCATATTTCATATATTACCTTCATACTAGCCCCTTCAGGATCTACTAGGAAGAGTGAAGGAAGGAAATTCAAAGTACTCTATATTGTACTCAGCATCCCTACTTCTTTCAATAAAACTATTTTTCTCTTAGCAGACTGCCCGATAAGCCATTATTAGTTAAAAGAATTACCTTCCAGATAATTACAACTTGAAAGAGCACTCCTGAACAGGAATTTATTTTTAACACTGAAATTTTCAGAAACAAATAAGCATTTGGGGTCAGAGTGTTTATAGGAGTAAAAAGGGCTATTAAAATTTTATTTGTTCTCTGCATCTAGAGAAACAATTTAAGATCAATGTATAAGAATTTTCTCCCATTTTAAATAAAAAATTACCATGCTGAGCGAAATAAGTCAATCAGAGAAAGACATGTATCATATTACCTCACTGATATGAGGAATTCTTAATCTCAGGAAACAAACTGAGGGTTGCTGCAGTGGGAGGTGGGGTGGGAGGGATGGGATGGCTGGGACATAGACACTGGGGAGGGTATGTGCTATGGTGAGCGCTGTGAATTGTGCAAGACTGTTGAATCACAGATCTGTACCTCTGAAACAAATAATGCAATATATGTTAGGAAAAAAAAGAAGAAGAAGAAGATAGCAGGAGGGGAAGAATGAAGGGGGGGAATCGGAGGGGGAGACAAACCATGAGAGACTACGGACTCTGAGAAACAAACTGAGGGTTCTAGAGGGGAGGGGGGTGGGAGGATGGGTTAGCCTGGTGATGGGTATTAAAGAGGGCACGTTCTGCATGGAGCACTGGGTGTTATGCACAAATAATGAATCATGGAACACTACATCTAAAACTAATGATGTAATGTATGGTGATTAACATAACAATAAAAAATAAAAATAAATAAAAATACATTTCTTTGAGAAAAAATAAATAAATGAATAAGTAATTACCTTCACTCTATTAAAATTAAAGCTCTATATACATGTTGGATAGTATTAAGAAAAATTACAATGTATCTATAACTCTGTATGTAGTATTTTCTCAACCTGGAATATCCACCGAATCCCTTTCTACCTTTTTAAAGAGCTCCCTGTTCAAATACTTCTCCTTGCATAAAAATTCCTCAATCAAATGGACTGATCTCTCATGGCACAATACTCTTATTTCTTAAATGACCCCTTTGGAATTTTATCCTGGGATATTTTTTATTAAAATCTAATTGTTTTAAGTAAACTAGGAATAATGAATCTACTTAAAATAGCTCCACGACTCCTTCAAAATTGTTTTGAATATAATAGGTACTTAATAACTCTTTGTTGATTTAATTATGTTTCTGTGTTTTTGATTCCTGTATATGTAGGTAAGTTTTTTATTGCACATATGCCATATCTCACAACCAGATTATATTTTTAGTCCAGAGACATCTATTATATATCTTTGTATCCTTATAGTGCCTAGCTCAGTAATGCATATATAAATATAATAAATCTCTAGTGAGATAATGAGGATGTGGTTATTCCTGAGCAAAGTATATCTTTTTTTTTTTTTAAAGATTTTATTTATTTATTTGAGAGAGAGAGAATGAGAGACAGAGAGCATGAGAGGGGGGAGGGTCAGAGGAGAAGCAGACTCCCTGCCGAGCAGGGAGCCTGATGCGGGACTCGATCCCGGGACTCCAGGATCATGACCTGAGCCGAAGGCAGTCGCTTAACCAACTGAGCCACCCAGGCGTCCCAGCAAAGTATATCTTTAAGTTAATTTTCTTTAATGGAACATGGGCCACAAGTTGCTACCACACCAGAGCTCTGTGAAACTAATAATCTGATGTAGTACCATGTAACTTTATAACTTTGTTTATTCTTAGATCTTTTGTTATCAATACAGTAAGTGGGGCTATGTAAGACTGATGTAAATTATTAATATTCTGCCCATCAATTTCCTGCTTATAAATTGTTTATAATGCCATTGATCTGATGCACAGAATTTATTAGTATGAATAGCTATAAATCTATTACCCCTGGACCTGTAGACATCTTCTGATTGAAGAGAGGTCCATTCATGTTCTGCTTTTTGGCCATTTGATACTAACTGAGTAATGATTTTACAAAACTCACAGTTCCCACAAATATCATAGAGATTTTAGATTTTATGAGCCCATCTTTATGTTTTGTAAAAATACATAACAATATTTCCTATGCTATTGTGTTGAATGCAGCTGTCATTCAATCAACAGGTGTTTTTTTTGTTTGTTTGTTTGGTTGGTTTTTTTTTAGTATCTAGAGTACCAACTATGCTACAGGTTTTGTTCTAAGCGTTGGGGATACATCTATGATCCAAAGCAAAGATTTGTCCTTATGAAGCACCATGTGGGAGAAGACAACACATTTAAAATGTTATGGTAGGTGGTCAGGTAATGATGAGCCCCATGCAAAAGTAAAAAAGAAGAAAGAGACAAGGATTCGAGATAGGTCTGGGAAAGTGATGTTTGAGTAGAGACATGAATGAATTTAGGGAATGAACTAAGTGAAATCTGGGAGATGAACCTTCCAACAGAAGAAATAACTCTAGTTGAATTCTTATCTGGAATAAGGGTAAAACAGCTGGAGGTTGTAGCTGGAGTAAACACAGGAGAGAATGTTAAATATCCAGAAGCCAGAACATAAAGGGTATATAGACTATAGATAGAGATTTGGATTTCACTCTGAATGTAACTGGGAGATACTGAATTGAAAAATCAAAGATGAATTCCAAGTATTATTTTGACCTTAGCAATGAGGTCAATGGATTTGCTATTTATTGAAATAAGAAATACTTTAGGAAGAGCAGGCTTTGGAGGAGAAATCAATAGTTTGATACCTTTGAGATACCCAGCTGAAGATCTCAGTAGGCAGATGGTGATATTGCAAGGCCAAAATTATGGTGAGGTAAATGAGGCACTTGCCCCAGATAAAAAATGTAGTGGAGCACAGAAACACTCATTAATCATGATAAATAATATTTTAATGTGATAATTTTTTAAAAATCAAAATTAATGCAAACAATACATGGTGAGCAAAATAGCAAAATTTTTAAAGAATAGTTTGGTAGAAAAAAAAAAAAGAATAGTTTGGTAGGCAGGATTTGAGGCCCCATAATTTTTATCCCTTAGTGTTATGCCTGTGAATATTTACCTTATATGTTAAAAGAGGCTTTGTAGATGGTATTAGGTTCCTAACCAGCTACCCTTAAAACAGAAAGATTACCCTGGATTGTTAAATGAACCCACTATAAGCTCAGGAACCCTTTAAAGCAGAAAAGGAAGCCTAAAGAGTCAGAGATATGTGGTGGAAGAAGAGTCAGGAAATATTAAAAGCATGAAAAATACAGTTGGCTGCTGTTGGCTTTGAAGAGGAGCCACAGTGAGTCATAAGCCAGGAGATGGCAAGAGGTGGACACTAGAAGCTAAGAACAATCCCTGGACAACAGCAAGCAAGGAAAACGGGGACTTCAGCCTTATAACTTCAAAGAACTGAATTCTGCCAACACCTGAGTGAGCCTAGAAACTGATTCTCCCCTAGAGCCTTAAGATAAGAGCCCGATCTAGATGCCATCTTGATTTCTGACTTGTGGAACCTGGAAAAAAGAAACCATATTAGCCTACCAGACTTCTGAACTACAGAATTATGAGATACTAAATTTGTTTGATTTGGGGAGATTTTTGTTTTGTTTTAAGATGCTAAGTTTGTGGTTATATTTGTTACAATAGCAATAGAAAACTAATACAGGCAGGATCAATATTACTGATTTTTCTTTTTGCCTCAAGCTCCAATATGGTTTGGCACAGTACTGTAAATCTGTCTGGACTGGAGATTAAATTTGAGATTTATCCTATAAATACAGTATTTCAAAGCAGGATTCTCTGTGATCACTAAGGAGTGAGTATAGGTATAACAAAGAAAAGCTCTGAGGACTGAGCCTTAGAACACACCAAATGTGGTATTTCAGCAAGGGAAGAAGATCCAGGGAAGTCCAAGAAACACCATTCAGGAAGGTGAGAGGGAACATCAGGAGAGTGTATTGTCCCAAAACTCAGAGTAAGGATGAAGGAGGCTCTACACCTTGAAAGTCAATTGTTTCTGCCTTTGATACCCTTTCTGCAGATCAAATCTCCTAATTTCTGGTCTCTTTAATCATGAATAATGTTTAAATATGTAGTTGTGTATTTCCATGGAAGATGAAATATGTACTGTGAACCATTTGATTTTAATTGATTTTTTGGGAGGAAGTCGCTATATAGAGTTTAACCCACCCATCCCTACATAGTTCTCTTTAACCCACATCACTAGACTTGAGTGTACTTTAAAAAATGTATATACACTTATATAGTGTTCCCTAAAAACACTATTTCAGTATCAAATTGTATCACAGATACACATATTCAAGGGAGAAATCATCTAATATAAATCACAGAATATGAAAGAAGGAGAATGCAATCATTTGAAAGAACACGGTATCTCTCAAAAAGACTACCTAATACAATATTATTGTATGTGTTGTCATGAAGTCAATATTACATTAAAATACTTTTAAGATAACCATAGATTACTTAACAGCTTTAATGGGAAGTAATTTGCATACCATAAATTTCTCTATTTAAAGTGTATAATTTGGGGCGCCTGGGTGGCTCAGTTGGTTAAGCGACTGCCTTCGGCTCAGGTCATGATCCTGGAGTCCCGGGATCGAGTCCCACATCGGGCTCCCTGCTCGGCAGGGAGTCTGCTTCTCCCTCTGACCCTCCCCCCTCTCATGTGCTTGCTCTCTCTCATTCTCTCTCTCTCAAATAAATAAATAAAATCTTAAAAAAAAAAAAATAATGTGTATAATTCAAGTTTTTAGCTCATTCATAAAGATAGGCACTCATCCTCATAATAATTTAGAACATTTTCATCATCCCTCCCATGAAAATTCCCTAACTATTGGCAGTCGCTCACCACCTCCTCCTGCCCTTCACTCCCAGCCCTGGGCAGCCACTATTACTTTCTCTGTAGATATGCCTATTCTGGATATTTCATATAAATTGAATCATGTACTATATGGTCGTCTGTGACTGGCTTCTCTTACTTGTTTTCATATGTTTTCATGCCTCTTCCATGTTGTAGGAGCATGTATCAGTTCTTTTTCTTTTTTAATGATGATCCTGGCATTTATTTGGTCAATTGTTTACAGTATTCCTTTTTTAATTAATAAACTTTATATTTTGGAGCAGATTTAGGCTTACAGCAAAATTGAACAGAAAAGTACAGAGAGTTCTCCACTGTTAATAAAAAGGTTGTTTTAATTTGGGTCTGATTTTGATAGATCAGAATTTTATGAAAATAGGGTCTAGATGACACTTGCCAAAGAGGTACCAGCCTCTTCTTTTCTACCATGTAACCCAGCAGTATTTATTCCACAAACCTTTTAAGGTTGGTAGGTTAAGGAGCATACATTTAGTTGATTCTGCAGGATGGAAGTATTTTTATGTGATGGGATACTGGAGAAACTTCTTTCATAAAAATTCCCCAGGAAGAGATCCATAAGTTAGCCATTGATAATACTGGTGGGAATGGCCTCTAATCTAGCCCAACAAGGGTTCACTGGAAGAGGAGGTACCTCTCCACAAGGAAGCTTCCTTCTTCTTCTCCAGATGATAACTCTTCCATTGTCTGGGTATTATGCTTTGCAGACCTGTGAATTCAAGTTTACTACTACTTAGAAAAAAGAATCCTTACCTTCAGAAACAATTGGGTTAAGATAGGAAGAGTGAATTTCAGTTATTCAAAATAGAGAATTCCTTAAGGAAATATTAGAGTTAATTTAATAAAAGAATAAAAATACAAATTCCAGGCAATACTGTATGATAGTGCTGTCTCAGATAGTGGGTATTGACTTACTGACATTAATCCCAGGATTGTGTGTTCTTATTTTTAATATAAGATTCTGTACTTCATAAACAACCATATATTAACCAACTTTCTTCATATTTTTCATCTTTGGGACATTTCTGTGATCCTGCAAAATGTCATTCTTCCTCCTGATTTAAACCCTGATTATTGAGGTTTTATCAATACCCTAAAAATGGGATTGGGAAATACTTTAGCTAGTCAAATGTGACAAGTTAATTTGGTTTTCACATTTATAGCTATATCATCAAAAAAACCTGCTTTAAACTGTGAGGGAAATGCCAGTTTACAATTGCATTAAAAATACCAAAATGAATGAATCCCATTACTCAAGACACAGTCATGACAGGTCTGTAGTTGCTTTTTATTCAAGTGCCTGCCAATATTATCTTTCCTGGACTTGGACTCTACCATTTACTGGCAGCATTAACTCTTTCATTATCAGTTCCAGAGAGACATTATTTCTAAACACAAGTGTTCTCAAAATTACAACTTTCTTCTTTTTAAATTATAGTTAATGGATATTCAAATAAATGAATATAACAAATATAACAAACGGTTATTTGTTAAAGAGAGAATTTCTCAATCCTGTTCTTCACCTTAAGTTATATAGAGAAGTAAATAGGTTAATAAAAGATTTTAAAAATAAAATTTGAAATATGCCTTTTAGATTGCTTAACAGAAAACCAAAACAAAGCTCTCTGGAAGACCCATAAAGCTGTGCCCTTTCTGTGAATTTTTGTTACTTCTTCCACATAAAAATAAGTTTCTTAATGCATCTTTCAAAAAAATTTTGTTCTGGAGTCAGGCTGATTTGTGTTGAATTCAAGCCCAGCACTTTTTACTTATGTGATTTTTGGCAAGTGATTTCACCCTTAATGGCTTATAATCCTAATCTGTACTCTGTAGTTATTTTGTAGGGTTTTGTTTCAAATACTAACATAGTCAATTAATATACCCAAAAGAAGCATATTTTAAGTTTCAATATATGTTTTCTAAAATAACGCAGCCTGTTTTAGGGTTTATCAGGCACAATGTTTGCAAATACCTGTTTTGAACTTTTGATATATTTTGTCTTATCCTAGTAACCCATTAAAATGTCTAACATTGGTAGAGCTTTTTCAGTTTACACACTGCTTCACATAATCTACATTCTTAATGTAATGATCACAACCACTCTGGAGGATAGATATTATTACAGTCCTATATTAGAAAGAAAAATCTGAGACTAAGGAGTACTCTAGCATGAAAGTGTGTCAAATACATCTTGCTTGGTTTGCCTTTGGTTGTCCATAATAAGAAATTACAGTGAGAAATTACATTAATGATAATTACTAATGGCCAAATTAGACATTATAATGCTTTATCTTTCATCTTTGTAGCAACACAGTAATATTATTTATTTTGATGATTACCTTCATACAAATGAGGAACCCGAGGAAATAGAGAGAGTAATGCACGTAGAGTGACTGAACCACAGGAAGACTGCAAATGTCTTGATTTCATGGCAGTGATCTTTACTTCCATTTTCCACACACCTAAATGCTTTCTAGTAAAGAAGATAAAAGATCATGTTAAACCAGTTTAGATGTTCAGTTGCCATCACAGCTTATTAAATATACAGTTTATCATGCCAAAGCATAATAAGCATAATTCTTAGAAACTAAATACAGTTCTCATACATAGATGAATGATTTCCAATATTCTTGGACCTTTATTTCCTGCCATTCTGATATTAATTTTGGGATTGGGACCCAAGACCTTTTCTAATGTTTTCCCTCAAAAATGTATCAACTACTCCTTAATGTACACATGCATGAAATGCCATCAGCTAAATATATATTCTAATTATATGTCATTTGCCCTATTATAATAAAATCTTAAGCAATACTTAAGTATTGAGTATTCTGCGATGCCCGATAGTTGTAATTCTAACTCTATGTACATATAAGCAATACATTGTACCAATTAACTATTAACATGACATAGCCTCAAATATTCATTTTCAAGTACTTCCTATAAATGAACACTAAATAGCAAAACTTCTGAAATCAAATAGTTAGGGGGCGCCTGGGTGGTTCAGTCATTAAGCGTCTGCCTTCGGCTCAGGTCACGATCCCAAGGTCCTGGGATCGAGCCCTGCATCGGGCTCCCTGCTCACTGGGAAGCCTGCTTCTCCCTCTCCCACTCCCCCCTGCTTGTGTCCCCTCTCTCACTGTGTCTCTCTCTGTCAAATAAATAAATAAAATCTTTAAAAAAAATAAAATAGTTAGAAAGAGTTCTTTTGATAAAAAAGGAAAGTGCTTAAACAAAGGCAATAAATATACTGATAAATATTTAATTCAATTAATTAGTATTGACTATTGATTGAGAGAGGGTTCAGGGCACCTTTAGTTTGAAAGAGATCTATCAAATTTCAAATATATATTGTTTATCAAAACAGTTTGGAGAATGAAAGGAACTCCAAGACTGAAATGAAATATTTTAATCTTGACACAATTTAAGTACATTAAATTCAGTGGTATGTGATAGAACTAATTTTAGTTAATCCCATTAGTGAAAGAGAATTACAATGTCTCATTTATGCATCCAGTTAAATGATTGGTTTTGCCATGAATAATACTCAGATAACCATAATATCTTATTGACTGGGATTACATTTTAGACTCATAAAGACAAAGCAAAGATCTAATTCTTGTTACAGAATAAAATGTAAATGCTGCAAACCTTGACATTTTGAAGACCTTAAAATTGCCAACATTTTAGCAAAGAAGATATTAGAAATAGAGAATAATTTCCTCATCTTTTTGACTTAGGAGTTAAAAACACAGTATCTGAAGTTGATGAATCAGAAAACATTTAAAAATGATAAAGTGTACCAATGGAATAAAGTGATTTAAACAAAAAGAAACGGAGAGGATTATGTTAATGCTAAAATCACATTTAATTCCTATTCTTAAAAATGAGGAGTCAACCAAATTCAACCCAAGAAATTGACAGATAGATATGTTATTTAAATTTATACAGATGACTACTAGAAGTGCCCAAATCCAACCACTAATAAAAATGGTTACTTTTGATGAGGCAGATCAGAGGAGGGGTCAAAGGTTGCTATTCAATTTAGACATTTCTACATAGATTTCCGTTGTTCTTCCTTTTGTTTTAGACAATGTCAGGTAACTTTTAAATTAATAATAAAAGTTCCTCCTTCCAATTGACTTTCTCCACATGAGTTAAACCACGTTAAATAAGATTACTTTTTGAAAATTCTCCAAGTGCCTCCAAGTGCTCTCTGGAGGAACACACAATGAAACACTGGTTTGAAATAGGCCCCTTGTAAATATCAGAATACTGAAGACATTTTTTTATTTTATTATGTTATGTTAATCACCATACATTACATCATTAGTTTTTGACGTAGTGTTCCATGATTCATTCTTTGCATATAACACCCAGTGCTCCATTCAGTACGTGCCCTCTTGAATACCCATCACCAGGCTAACCCATCCCCCCACCCCCCTCCCCTCTAGAACCCTCAGTTTGTTTCTCAGAGTCCATAGTCTCTCATGGTTCGTCACCCCCTCCGATTTCGCCAAAATAGAGCTACCCTATGACCCAGCAATTGCACTACTGGGTATTTACCCCAAAGATACAAATGTAGTGATCCGAAGGGGTACGTGCACCCCGATGTTTATAGCAGCAATGTCCACAATAGCCAAACTATGGAAAGAGCCAAGATGTCCATCGACAGATGAGTGGATAAAGAAGAAGTGGTATATATATACAATGGAATATTATGCAGCCATCAAAAGGAATGACATCTTGCCATTTGCAATGACGTGGATGGAACTGGAGGGTATTATGCTGAGCGAAGTAAGTCAATCAGAGAAAGACATGTATCATATGTTCTCACTGATATGAGGGATTCTTAATCTAGGAAACAAACTGAGGGTTGCTGGAGTGGTGGGGGGTGAGAGGGATGGGGTGGCTGGGTGATAGACATTGGGGAGGGTATGTGCTATGGTGAAACAAATAATACATTATATGTTTTGTTTAATGCATTGTTATTATGTTTCAATTACCACAGTTACCACAAAAACATTGTTTGATATGTTCTTTTCCTTAAAGCATACATGGTAGACATATATAATTTTGTAGCTATTTATTAAAGATTTGAATACCCTTCAGGCAAACTAAGATGCTGATAAGCTCACTCCAAAAATCATCCTAATAAAAGTTTTTTGTTTGAGGCAGGATTCACAGAACATAAAATTAGCCATTTTAAAGCATACTACTCAGTGGCCAGTGGCATTTAGTATATCCATAGTGTAGTTCAACCACCACTCCTATCTAGTGGTGAAACCTTTTATTCACCCACCCAAAATCCCCATACCCATGAAGCAGTCACTCTCATTCACCTGCTCCTCTCAGGCAACAAACCAATTCACTCTTTATGTCTATGGATTTACCCATTGTGTATATTTCATGTAGGTGGATTCATACAACATGTGATGTTATGTGTATGGCTTATTTTCCTTAGCATTATATTTCTTTTTTTATCAGTATTTTTTTTATGTTCAATTAGCCAACATATAGTACATCATTAGTTTTTGATGTAGTATTCAATTATTCATTAGTTGCATATAACACTCAGTACTCATCACAACACGTGCCCTCCTTAATACCCATCACCCAGTTACCCCATGCCCCCCACCCTCCTTCCTTCTGTAACCCTCAGTTTGTTTCCTGGAGTCCATAGCCTCTCATGGTTTGTCTCCCTCTCTAATCTCTTACCATTCAGTTTTCCCTCCCTTCCCTTGTGGTCTTCTGCACTATTCCTTATGTTCCACACTGTAACGTATCACAGTACTTCACTCCCTTTAATGACTGAATTGTATTCCATTGTATGTTAATGCCATATTTTGATGAACGTTTGGGTTGTTTTCACTTTTTGGCTATTGTCAATAATGCTGCAATGGCCATTTTTTTACAAATGTTTGAGTACTTGTTTTCATTTGTTTGGGATATATACCTGAGAGTGGAATTGCTGGGTCATAAGATAGTTCTACACTTAACCTTCTGAAGAAATGTTTCCACAGCATGTGCAACATTTTACATACCCACCAGCAGTGTACTAGGTGTCCAAATTTTCCACATCCTCACCAACATATGTTTGTTTGTTTGAATTATAGGCATCCTAGTGGGTAGGAAGTGGTTTCTCATTGTGGTTTTGATTTTTTTTTTTTCTTTTGAGAGAGAGAGAGCATGAGCAGGGGAAGGAACAGAGGGAGAGAGAGAGGAAGAATCTTAAGCAGTCTCCAATGGGGCTCAATATCATGACCCTGAGATCATGACCTGAGCCAAAACCAACAGTTGGCCGCTTAACCCACTGAACTACCCAGGTGCCCCGGTTTTGATTTTTATTTTCCTAATTATTCATGCTGTTGAACATCCTTTCATGTGATTTTTGGCCATTTGTATATCTTCTCTAGAGAAATGTCTGCTCAGGTCATTTTCCCATTTTTTAAATTGGGTTGTTTGTCTTTTTATTATTAAGTTGTGTTATTAATATATTTTGGATATGGGAACATTATCAGCTATGCAATTTGCAAATATTTCCTCCCATTCTTTAGGTTTCCTCCCATATCCACTTCTTGGATAGTATTCTTTGATACACAAAAGTTACAATATCAATGAAGTTCATTGTATTTATCATTTTATGTTGATCATACTTTGGTGTCACACATAAGAATTCATTGCTAAATCCAGTTCATGAAGATTGATCTCCATGTTTTTTCTAAGAGTTTTACAATTTTAGATCTTACATCTAGGTTGTTCATCCATTTTGAGTTAATTTTTCTATATGATGTGAGGTAGGGAACTAACTTTGTTCTTTTGCATTGGGAAATCTAGTAGCCCCAGAACTATTTGTTCATATATAGTTCTCCTGGTTTCCTTTAGTTATTTGCTGACAGTTTCCCTCTTGTTCTTTGAGCATTTTATAAGACAGTGATTTAAAGTTTTTGGCTTGTACATCCAATGTCTGGGCTTCCTAGGGGAGGCTTTCTATAAATGTATTTTTTCCAGTGAATGGGCCATACTTTCCTGTTTTTTTTTAATGCCTCATAATTTTTTTTAAAAATATTTATTTATTTTGCTGAAAACTAGACAATTTCAATATTATAATATGGTGACTCTGGAAATCAGATTCTCCCTCCTCCCCAGTGATTTTTGTTGTTGATTATTGAGGTTTGCAGTCATCTGGGTTTTTTGTTTGTTTGCTTGTTTGTTTAAGTGACTTTCCACATTATTTTTAAAAAGTGTTTTCCTTTTTCTGTGTGGTCACTAAAGTCTCCATTGCAGTATCTGAACAGTTACCCAGTGACTTGACAGAAATGTTCTTCAACACCAAAACTCAGCAGTCACTTTCTTCATTAAGCACCCACCCAATGCTTTAAAGTCTTGGTTAAGTTCTGAAATTCTTATAAAGTTTATTCTCTCAAGTTTTTTGTTTGTTCATTTGTTTTTGGTTGTTTTGCCTTGTTTTGCTAGTTTAACAGTTGCTTCCGTGGAGCATTCTATTCTTAGAGCTTCCTCTTCTACCATTTCCATGATGCCATCCCCACACAATATTTTGGGATAGAATATTGGTAAGGGGAGTGGGTAATGAGAAACCTTGTAAAAGTTATATTATTTTTTCCTTGCTCTCTTTGTAACCAACTCTTCTTTTAGGTTTCTGGGTTTAATTAGTCAAGGAAGTAAACACAGGGAGACAAGAGTATAAACTTGCAGTGTAGCACTTAAAATGAAAGATTTGATAAACAATACAACATTTTCTGAGGAATATTCTTGTGAATAATTTTTTTATAGATTCCTCAAATAATTATCCAGCACCTATTATGTACCAGGCAACTTCTGGGTACAGTAATGGAAAATAATTTTTCCATTGTATTTATACTCCAGTGGTGGGAGACAACTAATAATCAAGTATAAAAGTAACACATTGAAAACATCAACTTAGTTTAAGCACAAAGAGAACAATAAGCCAAGGAAAGAAGACAGAAAAGCATAAGGATAAGAAAAATGCTACTTTAAATCACTAAGAAGGTAATTTGGGACAAAAATCTAAACAATATAGGTGAAGAGCTAAGCCATGTATAAAGAGCATTCCAGGTTGAGGAAACCACAAGTGCAAAGGGCCTGAGGCAGGACTTTGCCTGGTGAGAGTGGAGCAGCAAGAAGGTAAGTGCCTAGAATGTGGATGAGTGAAATGGGGACCTTAGTTTTAAAGTTAGATGGAAAGGGGTTATATCATACAGCAATGTGTAAGCCATTAAAACATTGTAAGAACTCTGGTTCCATACAGGTGAAATGAGAATCAATTGGAGGGTCAAAACACTTAAAAACAAATAAGAATTACAATGAGATTTTAGTTTTAAAAGATCACTCCCAATGAATGAACTGACAGTAGAGTCAACAACAAAGATAGAAACAGGGAATATATTTTAGAAACGATTGCAAAAATCTGGGGAAAACTAATAGTGCTTTGGTCCAGGGTGGTAGCACAGGGGATGGAGAGAAGTGATCAGAATCTGGATGTATTTTGGAGAGTAGAAGTACAATTTATCCTGGCATAGTAATTCTATTTAAGGAGTCTATCACATGGAAATAATTAGATTTTATTAAAAAAAAACTTACGGCATTTTTTTTTCAGGTTGCTTATTGAATCATTACTTTTACTAGTAAATATGTCAGTGACGTAAATAAACAACACACATTCATTCAATATTAATTAAACATTTCTACACAATAAATGAATAACTTCTCACTCATGGATTACTTTTGATCTGTTGTCCTCTTACTATTTGATTTATAATGACCTTTATTAAAAGAAAAGTCTTCCCATGGATCCTCTGTATGGAAAGATCTATTCTAGTATCAGACTTTCTTAACATAAAACAGCTTCACCACTGATTGTACGAAGGTCAGAGAGAACACAGGCATTTGAAAACAAAATGTTGTTATTGCCATAGATGATTATATTTAAATCCAAGAACCAGCCTCTTAAAGATGCATGACATTTCTGAAGTTTCACAGTGGGATGCTGGGACTGACTGATTGGCATCCGCTGTAGAGAGCCAGTTGTTAGATATTCAGGAATTTTGCAAGCCAGTTGGCAGCATGTTGGTAGATTGAAATCAACCTTGGTGAGAGGACTTATATCACAGAAATTGGTAAGCATCACAGACCCAGTTTCCAAACATTTACTGGCATACAACTGAGTTTAAGTTCTTAATTCTAAGGAATACAAAGATTGAGAAAATACAGTGAGCACATAAAGTGCACCGGATTATAATATAGTTCAAAATAAATGCATTTTTGACAGTTTCTGTCTTAAAACAAGTTTATCTAAAAATGTATTAATGATACATCATGTTTTTGAGAGACATATGAAGTATTTGCTGCTATTCTGAATATACCAAACACTTCTGGGTATGCCTCCTAATGAAAGGAACAGTAAGATTTATGCAAGTTCTAGATACTTAGTGACATGAGAAGAGAAATTAAGCCAAACAAAATCCAGAATTTGCAACAGTTTTTCTTCAAAATATTTTTACAAAGCAGCATACAGTATATCAAAGTTTTTCTTATTTATCCAGATATCTGTGTTGATCTTTTAAAGATCATGTGGCAAAACTGCTTACCAACAGGATTTGTAGCAACCAAATCTGCAGGCACCGGAGAAGAACACATACAGCAGTTCTTTTGAAATATCCATCATTGTCACCTGCTTGCTCTCGCTACAACTTTCCTTTTCAAACTTCACTTTGAGAACATATATCTAGTGTCTCTCTTGTTCAGTAGTAAATTGTCTTTGTTCCATTAAATTTACGAGATTTTCACCACATAAAATAGTCTCTGACAGAATCATTTTTGATCTGTCCATTAGGATTTGGCCGGATGGATCTGCTGTGATGCCTCCCCCAGCCATGCTCAGCCCAGCAGATCACAACTTCACCACAAGGGGCATAAAAAAGCAAATCACCCATTCGTTGTTTTAGTGGAGACATTTAAACTCTGGACAGTGGCTGTTTCATAAACTGTTTTAGAAAGATATCATTTTTTTTGTTTGTTTGGAAGAGTTTAGACTTGCAAATAAACCTATTATATTTAAACTATATGTCAAAATGTTTACATTATTTTTCTAGGTGGCTTTACAGCTCAATTTATTGTATCATCTCTGAGACAGATGTGGCTCTTAGAAATTGTGAAGTCTTTATATTTTGGGGGAGTTGGATGCATTCCTTCACTCTTCATGTAGGGACTAAGTACCTGCTCACTCATGGCACCGTGACAGTTAACAAAAGGCTGCCTGGCCTTGACCTGAGGGCTTTTCCTTATAGACCAGGGATGCCACAGTGTTGTGGACAGGACCAAGGATGCCAGAGGCACACTGTGTGTTCAAGCACCAGCTTTACTTCACTTTAGCTGTATGAACATGGGCAAGTCCCTCAACTTGTTTATCCTGTTTCCTCATCTAGAGAATACAAGCAAAAGTGAGACCTCCCCCAAAGGATTTTGTTGTTGTTGTTGTTGTTGTTTTGTGGGGGGAGGAAGTATTAAAGAACATCACACATATAAACTATATATGCTAGATGTATTTTCTATTATTGTTACTAATATTGTTGAGACATTGAAAAAAATGTGCCACAAGAATAACTATTACCCAGTTACTCATTGCACATTCACGTTTCCTCCATCGGAATTGCTGTATTATTGTCCTTTCCTTCCACAGTTCACAGTTTTCACCCACCCTGCTCTCATCTTACTCACTGAATATGCATTTGCCTTGAGGGCGTAAATGAGTTCTTAGGGTTCACTTTTATCTCTTATGGCAGATATCCCAGAACTTCATGCAGGATGATAAATGTAACTGGAACTATGATCACAGATCAACTTGTTTGCACCAACCTATGAGGGAACATTGCAAGTAAAGTCACATCTTCACGAGAAAGACTTGAGAGTTAAATCTTGAAGTCCATGTTCCATGGGGAATCTCTGGGCTACCTACCTGCCTCAATTTCACTTGCAATTATGGTTAAAATCAGATGTCAACACTCCATTTCAGACTTACTAAATCAGAAACTTGAAACCAGAGGCCTGGGAATGTGCATGTTACTCAAATTTCCCAGGTTATCATTCCCTTTAGAGTTTGGAAGTTTAGTTTCATACCTCCTACCTCTTCAACTAGACTATTGTGTCCCACTGTTGGATCCCTCAGAATTTTCTTACTTATTTGGAAAAACAAAAACACTAAACCATTGGTCTTTTCTGCCTTCCCTGAGGCCCAGTCTTTGGAGTTTACTGGATTAGCAAATGGTATTATTATATTCACTGATTAGTTATATCACAATAATGATACATAACAAGCAGCCACAAAAACCCTAGCAGCATAAAACAGTAAGTATTTATTTAACTCATGGAATCAGGATTAGCTGGAGCTTGGCTGGTCTAGGCTGGGTTTGGGTGGGTGGTATCACTCTGCTACATGTTTCTCTCATCTTCCTGACACAAGTGTGTTAGCTCAAAGCAAATTCTTCTTTTAGCAATAGCAGAGATGCCAGAGACCAATCCCAAAAGTGTAGACGACCTCAAGCCCTTGGTGAGTCATGTCTGCTAATATTCCATTGGCCAAAGCAAGCCATATAACCATGCCTGACATGAAGAGAGTATGGAAGTCCATGCTTTCCGTGGCAGCGATGGGAGGGTGAAGTCTTTCTGAACAATATTCCAACTGGCCACATTGACATAAGTCACTTTCCATTACTTCATTTTTGCACTCACTCCTTTGGACTTCTAGTTTCTCCCAGTTAAGGAGAAACGCTCTCAAAAAATAAATCCTGATCTAAGACAGTCTCCCTACCACTACTGTGTGCACCATTTGAGAAAGAAAAATGGAAAAACATAAAGCACAACTGTTGCTATCAAGTTCTAGAAAAACATTTCCTTTATTTCTTTTTTCCTATTAAAATCCCTACACCTTATGGAGTCTAATTGTGAACTCTATCCTTCTTCGTGGAGTAAGGCGTAAGGATTTGAGATTTACATGTGAGATGGCATGGCACTCGATAACTTTTAGTTACGTGGTTTTGCTCTGCATTGTTAACTATTGTTATAGTTTTCAATACAATAAATGGATGTTTCAGGGAAAACCTTTTAAAACCTTTTAAATATTAACTTGAGCAACAGTAATGAGTCCCTTGAGACAATTTGATAAATTAGGTAGTAAAAATACTTTCTTTTTATTAATAAACATAGATGTTTCTTTTCAAATGTTTATACTGGTCAGAAATTTTGTGTTCTTTAATCTGGCTTAAAATGCACTCAATATTTTAAAGCTAATCTTTCAGCCTCTTTTAAACATGAATACTATTTGAAGTGTGACATTTTAAGCTATTGTTATTAAATTTTTATTCGATTATATCTCCCTAATAATTTCATATATTTAATAAACGGAATGTCTTCTCTCACTGAATTCCTGATATCTATTACAGCGCCTGATATAGATAGAGCACATGGCCAAGAAAGAGTTATCAGATGAATAAATGAAGGAATTACTTGTATAATTTTATCCTTTATTTCTGTGCTCATAAACATACATACTCATTCATACTTGCAAGTCATTGAAATACTAAATGAAATTTTGCGAGCTCAAAACATTCTGCTCATTGGATAGATATTCACTATACAATAAAGATCAATCTTAACCTGTCCTCAACTATGTTGAAAAGAATGTAAAGGTAGACAATTCTACATAGTATCTCATATTCCTTTGCCTTGTGAATTTGTACTGTCATGTACTCTATTGGTTTGATATAGTTTCCTTCAAAACATGTTTTTTTTCAGGTTTTTTTTTTTTTTCAAATGAAATGCTTGCCTGCTGTTTTATTCTAGAATCTCAGGACAATTTAACATTAGTTTAATCAGTATATAATTTCCAAATTCATTTTAAAATTACACACACACACACACACACACATATCTCCACTTTTTATCTGTAATCTTCAAGCTATTTTCATATCTTCAGTGAGTTGTCAGAAATAACTAATGGCTTAGTAATAACATAAGCTAATTCTTAAATGCTTTCAATATATGTCATCAAGTTGTTTTTAAAAGCACATTTTTAAAGTAATCTGAAAACACTTCCCTTTGCCTCCATCACAAGTAATGGGCTCTGATTATGTGATCATATTTATAAATAAATCCCATATCATTCAATTAAATAAATACGTATATGAGATTCCATGTGGTAGTTATGGGCAAATGTATCTAAAAAAACAAAATCTGTTGCCACTTCAGAAAACATCTCCACAAAGGATGACAAGAAAGGAAACACTGTCGCTATTGAATAAGCGTTAAACCAGAATGTGATGTGCATCCCAATCTGCTAAAGGGACTGCAGAGGGAATAAATCTCACCCTGTTAGATAGCCAAGCAGATGAATCCCATTATACACATGTTCTCAGGATAAACAATAACTTGTCTTCAAGTAAGAGAACTTGATGGCACCATTTACACATACAGTTTATGCTAAATGCGTTTTGTAATTGGGGTAATCACCTGTGTTTGCTAACTATCTTGAAATAAAAAAAATAAATAAAATAAATGCCTCCTTCCTTTATGACCAGAGGTGGTTTGGCACTTTGGAGCCACATACCAGCTGGTTAGGCTCCTATCATCCTAGGAAACTGAGAGCTGGTGGCTCCCTGCTCCTTGATGATTACATTTCAAAGAGATGTCTCCCAGCTCTTTGAGGAAACAATCCTGGGCTGCTTATTTAGCCTTTAAAAAGATTTACACACATTTCAAAGAGTCAGAGAAAGTGCCCACAGGTTTTCTAAAGCAACTGCTCTAAGGGAAGAGAGGGGCAGGGATACTTCCTCCCTTTTCAACAGGGAGAATTCAGCATCTTATTTTTAATTTGTATTTGCCCTTAAGGTAGGCTCAAAGTTGCAATAGGGAATAAGTACATGTTGGTTTTGAGTAAAGATTTTCTTTCACTGATTTTAAAGATGACTTCAAAGGTAGAAGAGACGGGGCAGATATTGAAGACAGAAGCTTATGGGGGTGTATACAGCTGTCCTCTTGTGCAAAAGAGGGGTGAAATCTACCATGCACAAATCTAGGATAAAGAACTAAGAATAAGTGGCTACAATCTGTAGGGAGACAGGTTTCAATATCACATAGGGAAAGAGCTGTCTAATCTGCCACACTGGGCAACAGTGTTTCCTGTTTGGGCTTACTTGAGACTTCCAAGCACTGGCAGAACGTTCTCTCAGTGAGAAAGTGCTGAAGTCATCCAACATCAATTGAGTGATTGGACTTCAATGAGCTGATATTCATGGCTTCTTCCAATCATGAGATTTTATGATGTATTTCCATATCCTATAGACAGGAAATGTGCCCATATTTTTCAATGTGTACTCAAAGAAATACTTGATACAATAATATCAAAACTTACATTTTTGCATTTCAGTCTGAAATCACCCAGCCCAAACGATCATCCTGTAAGAAGGGTTATTTAGCTCACAAGATTTGTCAGCTAAGTATGTTAAAGACTGGGTGTAGAGCTAGCAAGGAAATGCTTTATTAAAGTTTATTTTATTTAGCAGGTTGTAAGGCTGTTTCTAGAATTCAGGAAAGTGTTTAGGCCTAGAAATTGTTATAGTGAGCAAAGAGAAAGACAGGAAACCTAGCAAAGGCAGAGAAGGCTATTAGCACTAGAATGAAAGAAGAGCAGGGGATGGAATAAAGACCAGATTCAATAAATCATGAAAGTCAGATAAAAGAACAGTTCTGGAAGAACTGAAGGGAGTGAGCATGGAAGGTGAAAATCATCTTAAGGAGAAAAAAAAAAAAAAGCTTCTAAATAAAGGAAGCAGCAAAAAGGTTACTTCAGGGCCAGTACCAATCAAAGCAGGGAAGACCTTGATCAAAGGATATTTGAACAGCTGAGAAACAGATGAAAAATCATAAAAGAATTTGGAGCTTATATGTGGAACATTCCCAAATAATCATGCTATGCATTGTTAAAGACTTCAGTTAATAAATAAAAAGGGTAGTTAGTTCATTGTAATATTTGGGTAGCAGGATTTACTTTATATTTTCTCTGGTTACTAAAGCAAAAATTGCTTATTGTTGAAAATAATTTGATGTGCATAAAGATTAAAGAAAAAATTAATCTTCGGCACTGATGCTATTCATCATCACTGTTAAAATTTTGTATCTGAAGTTTTCATGCAGGATTTCTGCCTTTGTTTTTAATGCAGTATATTTTGATAGTCAATTGCATAGGCTCAAGATAGCTTTAAATTCCTGAATTACAGGGAGATAAGCTTCCATAATGTTTTACCAACTTACGGAATCCTATCCCTGTATTCATAGTAACAATACCTGGGTTTGGAACATCTTACTGAATCTTTTTAAAATATTTTTTAAGAGATATTATTGATTTATTTATTTGAAAGAGAGAGAAAGAGAGAGAGTGGGGGGGGAACAGAGAGAGAGGGACAAGCAGACTCCACACTGAGTGCAGAGCCTGATGCAGGGCTTGATCCTATGACCCTGAGATCATGACCGGAGCCAAAATCAAGAGTCGGATGTTTAACCAACTGAGCCACCAAGCGCCCCTGGAACATCTTACTGAATTCTGACAACATCTGTACACCACTTCATTTATTTATTTATTTATTTTAGTTTAGCTCTTTTGTTAACAGGAAACACCATCTTCAAAGTTTTATTGTATTTCTCCAGAACTTTATTTATGAGGAACTGAACAATAGGCCATCGAAAGTAATGATCTTAAGTGTTATAGAGCTACAAAGGAAGGAGTTAGGAGAATGCCTACTATGTGCCAGATGCTTTAAACGCATTTTTCATTTTATTTTCACAGAAGCATCTATTTACTACAGATTAGACAACTGAAGCTCAAGAGATTAGTTGTCTGTTAAATTTTGTTTAAAATAATTGATAGGAGTAAGCATTATAAATTACTTCTAAGTAATCCAAGTGGTCATTCTCAAAATATACTTAAAGTCTTGCACAGCAAATTCTTAGAAGATACCATTTCATTCATTCATTCATTCATTCATTCATTTATTTTCTGGTGGTTGTTTTAATATTATTAGCACAGTAACAAATGCAGACTTAAGTCGTTCACAACATATAACCAATCCACTGAGCAACTCCTATTCCACACCTTACAGTCAACAACTTAAGGTATTTTATTATAGGTTTTCACAAATCATGATTCAAACTTCTTATCACAATAAAGTAGATTGGCATATAAAATAAAATACGTAACTACTCATTTCCTATATGGTGTCTTATAGCCACATGTCCATTTTATATATATATGAGATGACAGTCTCTAAAAACTGTTAAATATCAGTGTTCCCTCCCAAGAAAGGAAAACAAATTCCAACTTTTTTGATACCATTTCATTTAAAAGAACAATGAAAACATACTAAAAATGCCCTTCCAAACCTGCTCTTCCAACATCATTCTCAATTAGTGATAGCATCTTCATCCTTCTAGAGTCGCTTGGGCCAAAAACCTTGGAGGTTATCCTTAATTTGAATACACCAGCAAGTCCTGCCAACTCTACTTTCACAATATAGCCCAAATTTTAACACATAGGCTGGCTTCTGGAGCTGCCTGCCCTATTGGAAGACACCATCCTCTCTCACAGGGAGCATGGCTATAGTTTTTCAGTAGGTGCCATTATTTCTTCCTTTAGTATAGACTGCTTTAGTCTATTCCCAACACAGCAGATAGAGTGATCATGTTAAAATGCAAGTCAGATTGTCACTCTTCTGTTCAAAACGTTACAGTAATTTCCCACTTCCCTCAAGGTAAAAACTAAATCTTTACAATGGCTGATGAGAACCATTTATATGTCCAACACCATACCCTCCCTTCCTTCTCATCAGAGAACTCAGCTTCTACACCATCACTCGTTGGACTAGGCCAGGATCAGTGCTTCAGGGCCTTTGCATTTGTTTTTCCCATGCCTGGAACCATATTTTTCTGCATGCTAACCTCCTAGGTTTTCATGATCTGTTCTTTCTTTTCCTTTAAGACTCTGATGAGTGTCACATTCTCAGTGAGGTATTCTTTGAATATCCTAATTAAATCACAACTCAACATCTATGCCTACATCCCGTTTCTTTCCTGCTTCATGTGCTAATAGCCCTTACCACTTTAACTTACAATATGTCTCTTTGTTACATGCCTCCCCAAGAGACCATAAGCTCTGTGAAGACAAGGATTACTTTATGTTTATGTATTAATTTACTTACATTGCCTAAAACATTTCATCTCATAGCTGGTAGTCAATAATAATGTGTTGAACATATGAATGAATGAATGTTTATTCATGTAGGAATAGTTTTAGTGGGTTAAATGCCCTAACTGAACACATTTCCTAAATTCTTGAGGAATAGCCATGCCATTTTCTTCAAAAACATGTCAAAAACAAAAGAATGAAAGAATTTGAGATTTTGCCTTTTCCTCTCAAGGTTTACTGAACAGCCAAAAACAAAGCTAAATAGGTAAATCACAAATACTGAAAAGTAAACTACTGTAAATCTACTTAACTCTCAGTTACCCAGATAATCGAATTATCCGGAACACTTTACGCACCAAGCTCAATGGGAAAGTGGGATTGAATGTATATGTTTATGGTGCACCATCAATGAAATACGAAGTGTTAGCAAAACATCTGCATGGTCATTTTCCTTCTTGAAGATCATACCAGTATTCTATTTTGTATGTTTCTCCTGGTGACAGATTATCTCAGCCTCTTTATGTCTAAAATCATCTTTTTTTTTCTTTATTCTTGAGGGATATGTGGGGATAGAATTCTTGGTTGATAGCTATTGCAGCAATTTGAAGAAATGCCCTTGTCTTCTAGTGTCCATGTTTTCTGGTTGAGAAGTCAACTGTTAAATTTACTGTTTCTCATTTGAAGGCATGATTTCTTTTTTCTAGCAGTTTTTAATATTTTTTCTTGAATCTTGGTCTTCAGCAGTTCTTATGGTATGCCTGCATGTTTTCTTTAGATTTCCTTTTTTTTTTTTTTTTTTTTTGGAAGTGTGTAGTTTTTAGATTTGAGGTTTGATATTTCTCCTCAGTTTTGGGAAATCCTTCTCAAATATTTTATCTGCCTCTTTTCCTCTTATTTCTGAGACTCCAATCACATTGTGTTAGACTCTTCCACTATACCCTATATGTTCCTTATATTCTTTTTCACAATTTTCTCCTTTTGTTGTCATGTTAAGGTCTGTGTATTTTATTTGGGTCTATCTTTTGGTTCACTAATTATCCCTTTAGCTGTGTTTCTTCTGCCATTAAACTCTTTAACTTCTTAATTTCAGTTATACTGTTTTATTTGTCCTAAAGTTATCTTTATGTATAGGGTTCTAGTTCTATGACAAATTTCTCTATCTTGTCTTGTAATCCCTTGAATTTCTTATCTCTGGCTACTTTACTAAGTGATAACTCAGTCATCTTCATTTCCTGTGTGACCTTTTAAAATATTTTCTGGTATTCCTTTGTTCTATGTTGAATCTCATTTTTTGGTATGTCTTTTATACTAGTTCTGTGTATTAACATTTCTAGAGACCTGCTGAGGCTCTTAGTGTTATTAACTTCCCCTAGCGAGGATGACTCTGGCATCCAGCAAACAGCAGGCTACAGGATTCAGGCACTGGGAGCACTGTCTCCTGCTGGGTTTCCTCTAAGTCCTTGGATTTATCCTCTTAGGAAACAATGAAAAGCCAAGGAATATTTACCAGACTACTTCTTTCTAGAAGATCCTAAATCCTAATTTTTATTACACACACCTGTAATATAATAAAACATAGTAAGTACTCTTTCCAAATATTTTTTCTGAAGAAAAACAGCATTACTTTTTCCATGTTCATCAAGAGTGCACTTCAAATTATGACAATAATTGATAGAGTAATGTAAAGCTCTTTGAAACTAAAAGCATGCGGTAAGTGGCCAATGATATTATTAACTTTAGAAGTGGTGTTATTGTTGCTTTGTGTTACTCTCAACAGTTTTGAATTCATAATATGTGATAAGCATGATCTGGACACTGTAATTTGTTCATTTGCACAACATTTTATGTAATTGGGATTTCCTAAAAAGCAGTATCTTCTTAAGTAGCTTTTGAAAAACTCTATTTAGGGAATTAAATAAAATATGTGATAAAAATATATTTATTGTTAATTATTTCAGAAAATACGCTATAGATTTTGTGTAGCAATATTCCACACTGGTAGTGTAAATATGATATTGTCTTAATAAGAATAAATTCTGATGTAAAATATACAATTATGCATCTAATCTTTCTGATGTTCTCTCCACAAAGTGAGCACTTTGCATATACTTCAGATATATTTCAGATACTTGTACGAGTATAGAGTCAATGTAGTTTAGATTTTCTTTGGTGTAGGTAATTCCTCATTAAAATAATTGCATTAACATAATATTGAAAAAATTGAATAGTTAATATTTAAAATAAGATTCACATTAATAGAAGGTATAGAGCAGCACCTCTGCTACTGTGTGGTGCTCTCACTTATCCATCCATCCATCCATATACATAGACTACGTTGGGCAAATAGGGTTCAAATCCTGTGCCAACTCCGCTTGATGGTGAGTGGTTGCTTGGAACACTGTTTCAAAAGAGTATCTGAAGTTTTATCCATATATCTGACATGGACGCAGGAAAGAGAAGTTTTGAACAAATGAAGGTATATTTTCCATCACTGAGCTACTCTCTCATGTAGTCCTTCCCAAAGATATTTGTCTTATTTCTTAATCTATCAGAGTTCAGGCAGTAATGGCTGCCATGAAACCCCCTCATATATCTTAACAAATGCCATCTCTAATTCTTTGATTGCCCCCCACCACCTCTCTCCATCCCTCAAAGAGAGACTGCTGGTAATATCTGTGTTTTCATTCTGTGTGGTTGACCCTCAGAAGACCTTTGAAAATGGAGATATATAATAGTTTTATATCTGAAGCTCAACTTCCTACTGGTCTGTCTCCACAGTTTTATAACTTAACCTCTGAAATTAATTCTTAAAGATTACTTTCTTCTGATCTGAATAATCTGGCACATTAAACAGTTCTAAGTAATTAATTTTGAAAGGGAAATTGCAGATAGTGAGTACATACGAGTGTGGAGATAAAGCAGTAGCTGGTTTGACAAAGAAAGATGTAATGAATTCAGTAAAGACTCCTCCCTCTGCATATTACTACGGCTGGTGCCACTCCAGCCTAGCTTGCTGTCCTCAGAAGCCTCTCTCCCCTTTCTCTCTCTCTACATGTGTGTTTACCTTTAGTAAAATCAGGATTGTTCATGTTTTCTTTGACCACCACTGCTTGCATATATATATATATATATATATATATATATATATATATATACACGTATATACATATATATTATATATTATATAATTTTGCAGTATGTTCATATATACATATGTATACCAGCATATCCCTGTAACTTATTTCTTTGATTTGCTAAACAATTCTCAGTTTGAAAATCCTAGGTAAAACTTATTATATTTTTGTTATATGTTATTTTGTTACTGATGTGATTAGGTTTCTCTTTTTGCTTGTCTCAGTATTTTAGACTCCACTTGAATTCCAAAACAATATAGTTACACAAATTTATCTTATGTTTTTAAAGATTTTATTTATTTTTGTGAGAGAGAACAAGCACACACATGAGCGGGGAGGGCAGAGGGAGAAGCAGACTCCCCACTGAGCAGGGAGCCCAAAGTCGGACTCAATCCCAGGACCCCAGAATCATGACCTGAGCCAAAGGCAGACGCTTAACCAACCGAGCCACCCAGGCGCCCTAGTTAAACTTAATAGTTAATTCTTCAAACACTATTATGGCAACTGTGTGTGTGCACACGTGCATGTCCAATCATGGGGTAATATAGTTATATATTCAAGGATTTACCCTATAAAAAGGTGTGGAAGAAAATAGAGTTGAATTGGTGCAGATGGTCAGACAGATTATGAAAAAAAAGCTGCTTGCAGAGTAAACATTATAGCAGGTACAGAGTTGGACATTCTTCTTTCCAATCTGAGAACACTTTACTTGTTTTGTGTTTTGCTGAGATAATCTTCTGTTTGCTATAATGAGCTGCTGTTTATTTTTAATTGATAGCAATAGAAAATACTAAGGTTATAACAAGCAATATCAAGATTAACTGACCTTTCTTTTTCTATTTTCTTTTCATCCTCTAATTACTTTGGTCCTGATCTCACTGATCTATCTCGATTTCCAAATGTGTTCTTTGATAATTTGGCTAACTTTATATTTCACGTTTCCTGCTCTAGAGGAAATAGCTCTGTCCCTCACAGCAGAATGTGCAATGACATTTTAAAAACACAAAGCCCAGCAAAGAATTAAATATACTGAAAAGAAAACTTGTGGTCAACGTTCCCAAACTTTGGAAGTATATTTCCACGACCAAGCATACTGTTTTGATTTTCACCTAAGAAGTAGGACTGGCATTCAGGCAGCATGCACCATGAGGGCTGGACAAACTGTTGAACTGTTGAAAAACTTTTATATTTATTGATAAATAGGCTGCTCTGAACCTCCAAAGTGCCCCCCCCAACCTTGCAGCCCTGCCACTTGCTCAGTATAACCTGACCTTTTTACCAACCAGCAACGAAAATGTCAGAGACAGGCCCCCGGACATCATCAGGTTTTACCAGCTGGAGCTTATCCTATCTGGTCAGTAACTGGATAACCAGCTGTTAAATAATTTGAACGTGAATCAGCTCATGAAATTCAGCCTCTCAGCTACTTCAGTCTCCCTGGCATACATAGAATTTAACATTTTACTGTCCCCATGCCTCTGGATTACTACGTAAATTATTCAAACCAGTATTTGATTAATTAGAGCATTAATGGATTTTTAAATTAAAGACAACCTTGATTGGAAAAAATAAATCATCCTCTGTCATAGGATGAGGAACTGAGTCTATACCATATCAGGCCATGTCACAGGGGGGCCACTGTATTTGCTGATACTTCTCACACACTCCTGTCTTAACACTCAGGCTGCTGTCTTCAGATGTTATTAATTTGAGGACAAGGGGGATAAAACAGAATGAAAGGAAAGTACCATCAGAAACGAAAACACATGAGAAGATCCAGCCTACAGCTGATATTCTTTAATTATAAAACCCGATTAAAATATGAGCCCTCATGCAAGGCAATAAAAATAAGTTTAATTTAAAAACAAAGATTTTGAGGGAACTTAGTAATCAAATGCTCTGTTCAGATTAATTTTTAGAAGGTAGTTCAAGCTGTTTTATACATATGCTGCATATGATATCATTAAGTGAAGTATCCAGTACCGTGCTAGGTATCCTAAAAATGAAAAATTTTTGGAATACACACACACACACACACACACACACACACACACACACACACACACACACACACACACACACACACACACACACACACACACACACACACACGGCTTTGGCTCAGAAATAGCTTTAATATGAGCCAAGAAAGCACCTGAGCCAAGGAACTTTAATTACACACATGCTGAGAAATTTGGGGGGAAGTTTACTGAAGTCTACAATTTACTTTGAAGTGCACCAAATATAAGATGGATTAGTAATTGGATAGGGGAATGGATAAATAGATATTTGATAAAGAATTTATTGGAAAATATTAATTTTGGGATCTAGGTGATGACTTCATTGTAAAAGTTTTTCATTTTGCTATATGTTTGAAATTTTTTCATAATAAAGTGTTAGAAATAATCTATTTTTGGATGAGATACCACTGTTCCTTAGATTCACTTTTTCTTCTATGGGATGGATACAGAAAATGGGTTTGCGGTCACTCAGGTTGTGTTAAAACACTTTCTTTAGGGGCAGCTGGGTGGCACAGCTGGTTAACCTCCTGACTCTTGGTTTCTGCTCAGGTCATGATCTCAGAGTCATGAGATCGAGCCCCACATTGGGCTCTACGCTCAGCATGGAGTCTGCTTAAGATTCTCTCTCTCGCTCTCCCTCTCCCTCTCCTGCCCCTTGCTCACTAGCGCTCTCTCGCTCTCTAAAATAAATAAATCTTTAAAAAATACTTTCTTTATATATTTATATAAGTTAAAACAAGGATTAGGCCCAGAAAAAGATAGAGTTGCTCAAACCTGAGCTTTCTGTAATTTTCCTGATATATTTTCTGTAATAGCACTCAGCTGGATTGACTGTTGATATTATAGAAGATAAGAATTTGGGGAATTAGTATTTTTGTTATTTTTCCATATAATATGATTAACATTGAGTGTTCAAGGCACATTATAAAGACATATTTATGCTTAATGATTAGGACACATGCAAAAAGCAACTTTAACTTGATACTTTAACAAAAGAAAATGAAACATTGAGATCATGACAGTTAGGTGAAGGGAAACATTTACCATATTTGAGCTATGCTTGAAAAATAAAAATTAATTTAGTTTTATTATAAATTTAAAGAAAGTACTGGTTAATCAGTATCCAATTTAGTACACAAGTTTTTTTTTTTTTTAAGAGTATAACCTCTATGTCCATATTGGAAAATTTACACTTACATCTTTCTGATTCCTAAATTATTATGATTCTGTAATTAAAAGCCAAATGAGTGAATCAGATACTAAACAGTATAAATTCACAAATCCCTAGAGATCTTTTATGAGTGAAGAGTCAAGTAAGATTATATCATAGAATTTGAGATAAAAGGTACACTTCCTCACTTTTATTTTGCCACTGCCTATAATTCAAGACTATTTAGAGGAGTATTTACTCAGGTATTCATCCCCATTAATTTTCACACCTCCTTCACAAAATTCTTTTGCAAAATTCTCTATGGAACTTGCTAAAATTCTCCTTGCATTAGAAATTTTATTTTTTTATTTTTATTTTTTATTATGTTAACCACCATACATTACATCATTAGTTTTTGATGTAGTGATCCATGATTCACTGTTTGCGTATAACAATAGAAATTTTTTTAAAAGTCTACAACTGGAGCTTTTTCACAGAATACTCCCTCTAAACCCTGGCCTTAAATGAAATCACATCCTTATCCAAGGACACCGCTTTCCTATCATGAAGCTATTTGCTCCTCTATTTCATAAGACACAGAGGCAGGGGAAAGGCAATGGCATTCTTCTAGAAACCTAGAACTGTTGTTCTGCTGCTTGTGAATAATGATGTATACAGCACGCATGAAATACATTCCCCTACAACTTTCTACTTCTGGCTTCGGCATATTGGTTTTGTCACATTGGACATGACTGCCAAGCTGCTTTCTGCTTAAGCATCTTCACACTCAGTATTACGCTGGGCTTGCGTGGACCTTGTGTTCCCTGCAGGATTAGGACACAGAACCTCTACGGTGAAAACCACCTGGGAGTGGGCCCTTCTGACAAAACAAACAAGCAAACAACTTGTTGAGGTATGGGTTGTACAACGTTAGAAAAACCATTTAGAAGCATGGTTGTTAAATATATGTTGACATGGACATCAAAATGGTCAAGTATTTAATGAAATGACTACTATTCACCATCTGCTTCCTAGGCAGCAGCAATAGTCTTCTGTCTGGTGGTCAACATTCATTTCTACAATGTGTGCAGTTAGCAAAAGCTGGCTATTTTTCTTAAAACAGATTTACAAGATAAATGATTTTTAGTGTTATGAATATTCCTCAGGAAAAAAAGTGCACATCATCTTATAGATCCTTCTCATTTCCAAGATATTTTTACTTGTGATGTTAATATTGCCCACTATATTTCCAACGAGATAGTCTAGAAGGAAGTTACCTTTACCCAAAATTAGACTTGGTGAGTATTTCTACCCAAACCAGAGCTTTAAGTGTTTATGCTTTGTCAAGGCTATAAGATTATAAATGGGCATTCATTAGGTGACCAAATTACAGATACTTTTAAATAAAGTAACAAGTGCAAAATGCGTGGTAAATTGGAGATCACATATTTTTAGTCTCCTAAAGATTTATGTACTGAGCATACATTGTTAAGTAATTAAGAGAGGATCATAATAACTGAGATAAATATTTTTATGAGGATTTTCCATTTGGATTTAAAAAATATAAGATTTAAAAATTGGTTTGGAACATGTATAAAAAGTATGTGTGAGTATGTATATATATAATTTATACATATATAATGCTTCAACAGGGGTGCCTGGGTGATTCAATCAGTTAAGCATCCAACTCTTGATTTCAGCCCAGGACATGATCTCAGAGTCATGAGATCAAACCCCACATCAGGCTCTATGCTCAGAGTGGAGTCTGCTTCAGATTCTCTCTCTTTGCCTGTCCCCCTGCTCGTGCACATGTGTTCTCTCTCTCTCTCTCAAGTACATAAAAATATTTTCAAAAATAAAAATAATGCTTCAGCAGAAAATTGAAGTAACATTAAAAGGGCCAAAAATATACTAAAATCATGAAATATTAAAATACACTAAAATGTACCAACTACCATAAGTTAAATAATTTCTGCAACTTAGAGCTTAGTAATTTGGGGCATAGTAACAGACAAAAGGGGGAAAAAACCTAGTTTATTTAATACTCATTCACTGATACAGAAAATAAATGAGTTTTTCTGAATATATCAGTTTCTTGACAGATAATTCTAGGAAGAATTAATTTCTAAATATCCTCATAAGACACATTGCATAATATGCTGCCCAATATCTTGGAGCAAAGTACAGCTGTGTTTTTATGTTTGTGTATTGCTTATTTCTGAATAGCTAGATTGTAAGAAAATATTACAATTTTAAATTTTAGAGAAGTATGCAATATTTTAAATTTTAGAGAAGTATGCAATATTTCCTATATGACAACCCTAGTTGGAAGTCGCTTGGGTGCTATATAAGTCCAAAACCAATGCTTCCCAATTCTAGGGTGAATCTGTTTGTGGGGCAGCTAAACTTATAAAATTTGGAGAATCTTCTTTAAAAACAAGAAAAATTAAATCTTACTTGTAGAACACTTACAAGAATATTGCCATGTGCTCACATAAGATTTGAAAGGGCAGAGAAGGTTAAGCTTTATTTGTTCCTTGGGCAATCTGCTTCTGTCCCCACTTCCTCAAACATGGCCATCTTCCTGAATGATCCTGGATAACCTCCAGATTGTTAGAGAACTTGGGGAGTTATCATAAATGTATTCTTCCCTCTCCAGTAACACCATCTCCCTCCCTCCATTCTCACTCTGCGTTTGATCCAAAACTATTGATAATTGCAATTTTTAGTACTTACCATTTTCTTTCTCTGAATTAATGCAACAAACTCCTTCCAACCCTTTGTGATTCTGCACGTTCCTGCTCGCCTAACCCACGCACTCAGCACTCTACTGTCACGTGATCTCAGAGAGCAAGTGGTTCTCAAACTTAGTGTATTACAATCACCTGCACAGGTCTTGAAAAATTGAATACATCTGGGGTTTGTTGTCATAGATTCTTATTGATTGGTTCTGGCTGGTACCTCAAAATCTTTTTTTTTTTGGTAAAAAACACATGACATAACTCATATACAGATAGCCCATATAAATTATCTATTTTTTTTCAAATTTAGAATTCGTTTCATGATTTCAAGTTAATGCCAAAGAAAATATGATCACAACATATTGACCAGAAAAAATAAAATATAAAACGCATCCTGCCATGACTGAAGGATTTGAATATTTTTTATATAATTTAATAGATGATGTGGACACTTTCAAATTTTCCCTTGATGTTCCAGAGCCTAGTTTCAAATATCATAAGCAGCTACTGGAGCAATTGAACTCCTATCAGTATCTGAGATTCCTATTTTGACATCCTTAGTGAGTAGATGGGAAAAATAACTGTTGTGAAATAGTGGAAAACTCCGGCTTCATTCTTCTTTGGTGTTGAACCTTCAGCAAGTGGCCGCAACATAGCCAAGCGTCATTTTCCTCATTCCCCACTCCCCCTCCCCCCAATAAAGGAGGAGAGTCCTCACAGCATGGTTGTAAATAGTAAAAGAATTATATACGCGTACGTGTGTATAACATTTCTCATTTCTCGGGGCACTTAAAACCATTCAAGGGTCTTCTTCACAGCTCTGCAATTGTATCAAGCTGTGTTACATATTTAGGAGTTAGAGCTGAATTCTTGCAGCACAGGTGCTTTATTGAAGAAATCCGAGGAGTGATTCTGATGAATTCCTGCATTATATATAATTTATTTTGATCTTACACAATCCTTTGAGTATTAAACTGCCCCTACTTTTAGACAAAAATGTTATCTTGGGAACAAGGGAGTTTTTTAAAGCTGACTCAGAAGATGGTTATTTTAGTGTCAAAGTCCGTGCTTCCTGTGAGTGATCTGTGCTATAACAAAATCCCCACTGTTGGATTCTCATTTCTTACTTAGAGCTCTCGACCTGGTCTTTTTGTTCCAGAAGACTTGTCAGACTGTGGCCAGAACTTCGGCCTATATACCCCAGATTCTTTCCTCCTGCTTTCCCCATTCTAGAGCTACTTAACCTTGTGTGAATTTTAAGTATTTACTGTCCAAAAAGGACAACGTTCTACCTTATTTGCTCTGCAAATCAACCGTAGCACCTGGACTTCACTGTCTCCCCGCTAAATACTAGGCCTTTACCCCCCACATTGCCCTACTGAGCCTGTTACATGCTGTGTTTCATTTCAATACCTCAACCCTTGTTTCATCATATATACAGACTGCTTGTTTCTCAAGCTTTTTCTACGCGAAGGTATCTTTTATAAGGCATGGATTTTCTGCGGTGACAAAAGTAAATTTCCTTTTAGTGTGTTAAGTGCAATTTTAGCAATAGCTTCCAGCAGATCAGCAGATCATCAGAGGTTCTATCCATCAAATTGTCCACAATCACCATTTTTATTTGCCTAGTTGGGAGCAATTCATCATCATTAAGTGTTGCAGGGAGGCCCTTCATAAACAGAACGTGTGTGAAACCTGTTTCTGGTATTCCTTGCCAACAGCTGGTATATGAGACAATTTGTTTTCAGGCATAAGAACAAAATATTATCATTCCCTAATAATGTATTTATCAAATTGTTTTGGCAATATAGTATTGGGTAGCCTTTGAGGGTATACATAAAAAGATTTCTCTAGCAGCGTATGAAAGTGTTCATCTTCAGATACAACATTTGTAAATGCTCTGCAATGATTCATATGTGTATTAATTTGATGAGACTTTTTCTCCAGCTCTGGAGATTAATAATGACAATTCCACAAAAAAATAGAATACATTTGCATAGAAAGTCACAGTTTCCAAAACTTCCTCACATAAATTATCCCATTCTTCACATCAAAACCTCTGTGACATAAACGGGAAATTTCAGTGCACCCACTGTACACTGAAGAGACTAAAGCCCACTGCAGTGGCCTGGTTCTCCCTATTTCAGCAAATATGGACCAAAATATATGTTTTCTTGCACCATGCCCAGGGTTTACTTTATCATAAGGTTCACTTGTAATTACCAGCAGGTGCCAGATAAATGCAAAGCTGCCTAGTTGAACTTGGGAAAAGTGTGCCCAGGATTCTGTTAGCTGAGACTCTTCACCCCTACTACTGTGTAGAACACAGTTTTAAGGAAGGAGTTATGTGATCAAAGCTTCATTTTCAATAAAAACAACAAAGAAAAGAGAAAAGAGAAAAAACCAGATAATTCTGGCATGATAGATTGGTGTAGAGGAGAACACGTCAGAGCAAAAGTCATTGTCAACTCATGAGAGGTGAGAGAAACCATAAAACTGGAAAACATGCTGAAAACTTCCAGTGAGTTTTGTGTGGACTGAGCTTAAGCAGATAAGGTATATAGACAAGTGTACCCTGACTAGTTCTCTTCTAGATAAGATCTTTCTCACTTGACCTCATTCTTTCTTTCTAGCAATTATCATTGAAAAAGTACTTTAAACTATTTGTCTTCTATATGCTTAAAGAAAAAAACTCATAACTGCAACTCTATTGAATATTTTATAAACAACTCTCAGACTACTTAGAAAAATGCATAACACAATAAATTCCGGACAACCGGTGAGCCTTATCCTCTTAAATTTTGCTTTTAGGTTATACTCTGCCTCAGTTAATGCATATTGTTACCATAGCACTAGAACTGAGTACCTGATTTGCTGATCAACAAAACTAAATTCAAAACTGGCTCTGGCAATTACTTTTTAAATGACCTTGGACAAATTACATAACTGGAGAGGGTATCATTTTATCATTTTAAAGTGGAGATAGCAACACTTACTTTGTAGGCTAATGTTATATATTTGAATTAATATATATAAAGCCAGTAGCAGTGCCTGGAAAGTAGTAAATAAATGCACAATTAATATTTATCATCTCTGCAACACCTATTGCTTCACTTTGAGCAGAGTCACAAAATGTTGAAAATGACCTCAGAGCCAGTCTGAATGATCAAACTGATCTCTAAAGTAGATCTTTGAAACAGGATTCCTCAGATAGTGGTTAATTCCAAGGTTGAGGAAGAGTAGTTACAAGGTGAACCAGACACCATCTTGTTCCAGAAAGTAAAGAAGTGAAAAAAAAAAAAAAAGTGAAGTGTAGTGTGGTCTTTATATGTATACACACACACACACACACACACACTCACACACACCTGCTGTTGAGGAACATGATCAAGAAAGACATGACCAGGGCACTTGGGTGGTGCAGTCAGTTAAGTGTCCTACTCTTGGTTTCAGCTCAGATCATGATCTCAGGGTCATGAGATCAAGCCCTGTGTTGGGCTTCATGCTGGGCTTGGAGCTTGCTTGAGATCTCTCTTCTCCTTCTCCTTCTGCCCCTCCCTCTGCTCATGCTCTCTCTCTCTTTCTCTCTCTCTCTAAAATAAATAAGTAAATCTAAAAAAAAAAAAAAAAGACATGACCGAAAGAAAGAAAGAAAGAAAGAAAGAAAGAAAGAAAGAAAGAAAGAAAGAAAGAAAGAAAAAGAAAGAAAGAAAGAAAGACATGACCACCAATTGACCTGTGAGCTGGACCTGGGCCCTGGGAGGCTCCTCACCTCCACCCCTGTTCTTAGAATGTGGGTTTCACTTGCCTTTCCTGCTCCCACAGGCTACTCCAAGGACATAGTCTTGAGGTGGTGATGTGCTGCTGAAAACACCTGCACAGTATACGGGACTGAGCAATTAGGACCTCTTTATAAACTTTTAAGATTTGGAGAGTGGTGCAGGGATCCACTTGCCTTGCCACCCAAGGCAAGTCTCTTACATGAGTTTCCTTTGCTATTATTAAAACCCCCACCTACCAACATGGAGTGGCCTGCCTCTCTGTCTCTCCTTACCCTGCGTAGGGGGACAGGTTTCGGATTACACCAGGAAAGCCCCCAAGAGGGTTGTGAATCTACATCAGCTCAAATGAGTTCCCACTGGTCAGAATTGGGATCATTATAAATATGAAGTACTGTAATGAATTATAAACTACTGAAAAGATAGAAATTCACAAGCCCGCATTGATAATTAGTATATAAATGAATAAATATGTACATACATGTATGCATACAAACATACATCAACAAATGAGAAAGAAAGTATTTTGCTTACGCAGAATGGGAGAAGGACACCTGGTAAATGTTTAGCTACAAATGAAGTAGGAAAATCACCATTTTGCCATTCTCATAGGACAGATTGGATCAGGCAAGAATCATCAATGAATGCTACATCTGGAGAAATTCTTTGATAAGAGGCAGGGTATTTTCATGGTCCTCAAGTCTCTCCCCAGTGACTGCGTATTAGTTACAAGAGAGAAAAAATAGTAATTACACATAAAGATAATTGTTCAAGTGACCCACATGAATTTCACCAGTAAGGAACAGATGGGTATTATGTGTCTTCAGATATGATGACCTGAGGACACATCACCTGTGCAATAGTCCTGCTCAGAATGAAAACAAGTAAACACCAGATAAACACAAAATCATGGTGTTTCTACTACACACCAAAAAAAAAAGGGGGGTAGCTGCATTCTTCGAAAATGCTAATGTCATAAAAGACAAAGAAAGGCTGTAGAAATATTCTGGATTAAAGAAATCCAAAGAGATGTGGCTAACTATAATTCCTGACCCTAGACAGGATCCTATTTTGAAAGGGGGAAAAAAAAACCCAAAACAAAAAACTCCTGTAAAAGACATTATTGGGCCATCTGACAAAATTGGAATATGACTAGTAAATTAGATTAAATATTTTTGTGTATTACTATTATATCATGTTAAGGTTATCGATATTGATAACAGTACTGTGGTTGTTTAAGAAAGTATTGTTTTATTCAGGAAACACATACTGAAGTGTTTAGGGGTAAGAAGCCATGATATATGTAACTTATTCCTCAAATGATTCAGGAAAAAAAATCACGTGTGTGTGTGTGTGTATGTAAATTACAAAATTGTATGTGCAGAGCACCTGGGTGGCTCAGTCAGTTAAGCCTCGCACTCCTGGTTTTGGATCAGGTCATAATCTCATGGTCATGAGATCTAGCCTGTGCTGGGCTCCACACTCACTGTGGAGTCTGCCTGAGATTCTCTTCCTCCCCCCTTTGCCCCACCCCTTGCTTGAGAACCCACCGCTTGAGAGTTTGTGTGTGTGTGCACGTGTGCATGTGCTCTCTCTCTGTCAAATAAATAAAATCTTATAAAATTATGTGTGTGTGTAAATAAAGAATGGGATGGATAAACAAATGAGATAAAATATTAGCAATAAGTGTATCTTGGTATAGGATATGGGGATGTTCTTTGACTAACTTTACTTTTGCAACTATTCTTTAGGTTTGAAATTATTACCAAATAGAGTTTAAAAAACGAAAACAGGTCTTTGGATAGCAACACATTATTTTCACCAAATAAAATGGCATAGTGAAAGTCCCTGAACTCAAAGTTTGCTTGTGTGTTTATTTTATTGTTGCTTTTTCTGAGTGTCCTACAAACATTCATCTTGTTATCCAATGGAAATGAGTATTGAAAATCATGGAAGTGAAGATACATTTGCTTTGGTTAGTTCACGGATCAACTAACTTGCTTTTCTCACAGTATTTTGCTCCTCCTTTTTTGCTATGCAGTCAACAATGCCTCGTTTTTATGAATAATAAAATGCATATGAGTTTTATTTTCAGTTTTTATGGAAGAGAAGTAGCTAAGGGCAGGGACCACATCTTATAAATTTTCTGAGTATTTTTATTGAGTTTTTTTAAATTCACAGTTCTAAGACCTTTATGGCTTAGAAATAAGGTACATTGCCTATTCTTCCTGCTTCTTCACTACACATATAGATTTAGAGGGCATATATTTTTTAAATTACATATTATCTCATATAAAATCTGTGATAAATTAATAATTTTACCTGTTTTATGTTTCCTGGGACTTTCTTCCAAATGTATGAAGGTATGAAAAATATCCTCAAACCTTTCAGATCTTTCTGTGCCCATTTTGGAAGAACAAGTTCTGCTGAGTTGTTTTTAGATTTATGAAGGTATTTTTGTATCTTATCAGTAAATTCCACACTGATATTACTTTCATCATTTCTGCTTTTATTATGTTTCTAGTTGGACATTTACAAGACAACAGCAAATAAATAAAATGCTAATTTCTACCTCAGAAAACACAATTCAGGAGCATCAGTGGATTTAATATTTACCAATATCTAAACATACAAAAAGAAAGCCAAATAGATAAATAAAAGATTTCATTTAAGAAGTGAATTTTAATAATCACACCATTATTAACCCATAATGCACATTTTTTGGTACAAGTAGATTTATCACATTGACACCTGAAAATGCATGCATCTAAAAATATCTGTAGTTGAACTACTAAAAAATCTATTTGAATTTCTCTGCCCTATTCTCTCTTATAAGATATTTTAAGTTTCCATAATCTAATAGAATTGCTTCAGGCTTCTGGTTTGAATTTTCAATGAACTGTCTAAAATAACTCCAGGAATAAAATGTAGCACATTAGTTATTTCTAAAATACTGTGATCGACCGCACTAACTCTAGTGAATACTGCTGAATAAAAAGGCAATGCACAGAGGAATTAAGAGAAATATAAAGAAAGTTTTACATAAATAAATTACTTAAGGGAAATCATTAGAGTATTCAGTTCAGGTCTGGGATTTCAAACTGCTTACAAGCAAAATACATTTATATTCTATGGAATTATTTATTGAAACTAAATCATTGATGTGTTAGTCTGCTCAGGCTGCCATAAGAAAATGCCATAGACTGGGTAGCTTAAACAATGGAATATTTATTTTCTCACAGTCTTGGAGGCCAAGAAGTCCAAGATCGAGGTGCCAGCAGATTTGGTTCTTCACTGAGGACTCATCTTCCTGAAGGTAGATGGCCACCTTCTCTCTGGGTTCACACGTGACAGAGAGAAAGGGGAAGCAGGCTAACTGGTATCTCTCTTTATAAGGGCATTAATCCCAATATGAGACACCTATCTTCATGACCTTATCTAAACCCACTAACCTCCCAAAGGCCCCATTTCCAAATGCCATCACAGTGGGGGTTAGGGCTTCAATATAAATTTTGGAGGAACACAGTTCAGTCTACAGCAATTGACTTAAAAGAGTAAGTATATAACTTTGGAAGGAGTTTGATGATCCTCTAACATGACCCTTACTTATATCCAAATCACTCTTAATTTTCATTGTTGTTATTTTTTTAAAGATTTTATTTATTTGTTTGTTTGTTTATTTATTTATTTGACAGAGAGAGAGAGAGAGAGCGAGAGAAATAACACAAGCAGGGGGAGTAGGAAGGGGAGAAGCAGGCTCCCGCTGAGCAGGGAGCCCGACGCCGGGCTCGATCCCAAGAACAGTGTAGACATATCTAAATGAATGTAATATAATAGCTTCAACAAAAAGAAAAAAATGTTACATCTTTTCCATTGCCAGGTAGCCTTTTGAAGTTTGAAAACTTGGCATTATAATTATCTAACATTCTTAAAGATGACAAAAAATGGCTTAGTCAGTTTCTTCATACTATGTAAATTTTATTATCTAAAATAAATGGGTATTTTTAATCTAGGTATAAACTTAATCAAGGAGGTGGAAACCCTGTACTCTGAAAACTATAAAACTTTGATGAAAGAAATAGAAAACAACACAAACAAATGGAAAGGTATTCCATGCTCAAGGTTTAGAAGAAGAAAAAATGTTGTTAAAATATCCATACTATCTAGGGGCGCCTGGGTGGCTCCGTCGTTAAGCGTCTGCCTTCGGCTCAGGTCATGATCCCAGGGTCCTGGGATCGAGCCCCGCATCGGGCTCCCTGCTCCGCGGGAAGCCTGCTTCTCCCTCTCCCACTCCCCTTGCTTGTGTTCCCTCTCTCGCTGTGTCTCTCTCTGTCAAATAAATAAAAATCTTAAAAAAAAAAAAATCCATACTATCTAAAACAATCTACAGATTTAATGCAATCCCTATCAAAATACCAACAGCACTTTTCACAGAACAAACAATTCTAAAATTTGTATAGAACCACAGAAGACTCTGAAGAGCCAAAGCAATCTTGAAACTGAGCAAAGCTGGAGGTATCAAGATCTATACTACAAAACTGTGGCAATCAAAACAGTATGGTACTGGCACAAACATAGACACATAAATCAATAGAACAGAATAGAGAGCCCAGAAATAAACCCATGATTCTATGGTCAATCAATCTTTGACAAAGGAAGGAAGAATATGCAATGGGAAAAAGACAGTCTCTTCAACAGATGGTGTTGGGAAAACTGGACAGCTACATGCAAAAGAATGAAACTGGACCACTTTCTCACACCACACACAAAAATAAATTCAAAATGGATTAAAGATTTAAATGTGAGCCCTGAAACCATAAAAATCCTGGAAGAGAGCATAGGCAGTAATTTCTCTGACATCGGCCATAGCAACATTTTCTAGTTGGTCTCCTAAGGCAAGGGAAAAAAGCAAAAATAAACTATTGGGACTACAATAAAATAAAAATCTCTTCACAGCAAAGGAAATAACCAACAAAACTAAAAGACAACCTACTGAAAGGGAGATGATATTTGTAAATGACATATCTGATAGAGGGCTAGTATCCAAAATATATAAAGAACTTATTCAACTCAAAACTGAAAAAAGAAATAATCCAATTATAAGATGGGCAGAAGATATCAATAGACATTTCTCCAAAGAAGACATGCAGATGGCCAACAGATACATGAAAAGATGCTCATCACTCATCATCAGGGAAATGAAGATCAAAACCACAATGAGATATCACCTCATACCTGTCAGAATGGCTAAAATCAAAAACACAAGAAACAAGTGTTGGCGAGGATGTGGAGAAAAAGGAACAGTCATGCACTGTTGGTGGGATTGCAAATGGGTGCATCCACCATGGAAAACATTATGGAGGTTCTTCAAAAAACGAAAAATAGAATTACCATATGATCCAGTAATCCCACTACTGGGTATTTACCCAAAGAATATGAAAATACTATTTGATAAGATATTTACACTCCTTGTTTATTGCAGCATTATTTACAATAGCCTAATTATGGAAGCAACCCAAGTGTCCATCCACTGAATAAAGAAATGGTATATACATACAATGGAATATTATTTAGCCATAAAAAGGAATGAAATCTTGCCATTTGCAACAACATGGATCGATCTAGAGGGTATAATGCTAAGTGAAATAAGTCAGTCAGAGAAAGAAATACCGTATGACTTCACTTTTATGTGGAATTTAAGAAACAAAACAAATGAAAAACAACAACAAAAAGAAACAAACCAAAACAATAGACTCTTAACTATAGAGAACAAACCGATGGTTACCAGAGGGGAGGTGTGTAGGGGGGGAATGGGTAAAATAGGTGAAGGGGATTAAGAGTATACTCATCATGATGAGCACTGAGTAATGTATAGAAAAATAAAATAAAACTTTAAAAAGATACTTTTAATGTACCTTATGTATTATTATAAAGGAGAAACAGATTACATTCCATTGTGGCTCAAAGTACTAATATGAAGACTAAAACATTTATCTCTATATTTTCCTTCTCCACTAAAATGCTTAATTCCTCATTTTCAATTTTTTTCTTTTTGGATTTCCAGGTTATAATTTCAGTTATAGAACATATCTTATGGTTCCCAACTATGTAAAAAGATGAAAGTAGAAAATAAACTGAGAAGATGGAACACTTACTTCAAAGAACAGAGTAGGAACCAGAAATACCACAGTTTAAATCTATAGGCACAGGGGGGAAAGAAAAAGCCCTTTAAATATGTAATGATATGACACATTATTAATTAGAATCAATAAGAAAATAAAATTTAAAATACTCAGATAAACACTTTTTTAAAACCTTTTAAGTTTTATTTAAAAATTCTCCATTAGCATGAGAAATATACGTTAATGCAAAACCTTTTCTGTCTCTTAGGAAAAAAGCTCTCATAAAGCATATTCTGCCTCCTGATGTAGAATACAGTCAGACAAACAAATAATACATTATATGTTAAAAAAAAAAAAGAAGAAGAAGAAGATAGCAGGAGGGGAAGAGTGAAGGGGGCGGAAATCGGAGGGGGAGACGAACCATGAAAGACGATGGACTCTGAAAAACAAACTGAGGGTTCTAGAGGGGAGGGGGGTGGGGGGATGGGTTAGCCTGGTGATGGGTATTAAAGAGGGCACGTTCTGCATGGAGCACTGGGTGTTATGCACAAACAATGAATCATGGAACACTATATCTAAAACTAATGATGTAAAGTATGGGGATTAACATAATTTAAAAAAAAAGAATACAGTCAGACAGAGGCCTGGAATTTCTTCGATTATATATTTAATGTTACCAACACGTGGTTCAGAGATGGTCAAACTATGACCCATGGGCTAAACCTGGTCCACTGGCTGTTTGTATAAATAAAACTTTATTGAAACACAGCCACACCCAGTTATTTATATACCATCTATGGTAGCTTTCATGCTACAGCAATATTCAGGAGTTGTGACAGCACTTCTGGTCCATAAAGCCAGAAATATTTGCTACCTGGCCTATTACCAGAAAAAAAAAAAAAAAAAGAAAGAAAGGAAAGAAATTTACTGACCAGTGGTTTATACTAACATTATGCTAGCTTACCCAAAGACTGGATCTCTCCTTATTTTTGTCAAGTATAGTGGAATTGGAGATTATGCTTACATATTTTTACTGGTGCTAATGTTTGCTTTATTTTTGCCTTTAAGGACATTATTCTTACAGATTCAGGCTATCATTTCTGCACCTGTCCTTAGATGTTTATGAATTGCTCATTCTGTAATACATGTTCTATTCCAAATAAGTCAATTTCAAACTGCTTCATATAATGCTTTACTTTCTGTAGAGATGTGGCCTCCTCTTTGGCCTCTGGAAATTTTATAATTTTAAAATGTCAAAGTTTGGGGATTTAGAGGACCCTGTGGTATAAGGCCTAAAATTTAGGCCCAGTATTATGTGTCCCCTGACATCTGGGAAAATCCAGGAGAGCCTAGAATGGCATAACCACAAGTTTCCCACTCTGTTCCCATGGATAAGGCCCCCTAACCAAACAAGTGACTCTCCTTTTTAGGGGGACAAAGCATGGTTTCTGAATATCCCTGAGTAGTGGGCTTCACTCCCTGCCAGCTTCTTGCAGGAACCAAGAGCCAGATCTTCCTCTCAATACTAAGCAGCTTGCCTCTCGAAGGCCTTTTGTTTACTCTATTCCCAAATACAACGTGGAGTCGCCCTGCGTGGTGTGCGGTGTGCTATTCCCCCCAGCTCTGAGTGTATCCAACTAGTAAACTGCTGTCTATCTCATCTGTCTAGTAGCAAGCACACCCATCACCCTGTTTACCAAAGAGGTGAACAGGAGATGATGAAAACATATCACCCCACCACCAATTCTTCTGAATATTTTCAACTTTTGAAGCCTCCAGAAATTGGAGATGTGTGTGTGTGCGCGCGCGTATTCTTTCTCCTTTTACTAAACTGCTTTATCAAAGTTTGAGGAAAATGTGTATCATTTTTCTTGAGTCTCTTTCATAAGAGTATACTTTATATCCATTTTAAAGCATTTTCATGCCCAAAATCACTGAGCACACACTGGCACAATAATTGTAATCTAGCTCTTTTAGTATATCTCTCCCATCACTTTTTAAAATTTTATTTCAAAATAAACAATGCTTATCTACATTCCTTTGCATCTAAGAGACCGGTTTATATTCTTAAGAAATCTCTGTAGGGAAAAATAAAATAACATTTTTTTTAATAGTGGTAGTTGAGTTTCAGTGTGTGCTTTTGGTGATATCTACGTGAGCGTGCTCTTACTTCTGAACTCTAAAAAGATAATTTCGTTTCCTCAGTATCATCCAAGGCTACTGCTGTGGCCATGGCAGCTAGAAGTTTGCTTCGGTGTCTCTGAAGCTGACTGACACGGAGGCTGTTTTTATTCCTGACAGCAGGTATGAAGCTGGGCAAAGGGGTGGGGGCCGGACGGAGGACTGTGCAAAGAAAGCATTTTTCTCGATTTTTCTTCTACCACAGGGAAAAAATAAATATGCAAAGAATTTGAATATTGGGAAAACTGTACATTCTGAAATAATAACTTTTGGCTGCATTTGGAGATGACATTTTTAAAAATATAATTTATGATTTTATTTTATTTTTTATTATTGTTATGTTAATCACCATACATTACATCATTAGTTTTTGATGTAGTGTTCCATGATTCATTGTTTGTGCATGACACCCAGTGCTCCATGCAGAACGTGCCCTCCTCAATACCCATCACCAGGCTAACCCATCCTCCCACCCCCCTCCCCTCTAGATTTTAATGAAAATAATGGAGGCAGCTGCCCCAGAGCAAAGCCCAGGCGTGAGAGCTGAAGCGTGGAGGTGACGAGGTGAAGTGTAGGAAACAGACCCACTGGGTAAGGCGACATTGGGTGATAGGTGGCTTCAGGGAGGGATGGAAAAACCTCCAAAACGTCTTCTTGCCTGGAGAAGGGCATGGAGGTTAGCTGAGAGACAACGAACAGACCTGAAAGAGTGTTTAATTTGGACCAAGGAGATGACACCGTGGCTGTTGTGTGAACGACACAAGAAAAGCCCGGATAAACACTCTCTCAGCGGACACCAGTGTTGGGAGCTGATCGTTCTGCGGACTGGTTGGGATTAAGAACGTAGATGCAAACATGGACTGGTGCAGACCATGCACGAAAGACTGTTTCAACCATCCCAAGTCCCAACATTTTGACTCCAGAATGATATACCAGGGGGAAGCTGGTGAGGGTAGAATGGGATGGGGATAGGATAGGATGGGAGCATCCTGGAAAGACTGAGCTTCAACCTATAATACTGAGACAACCTAGAATCGGCTACCATGGTTTTCTGGAGAAAATTCTTTCTAGAAAGAATGAGAGGCTTGAAATTAAAATGTTCCCGAGTAATCGAGAAATAAATCTCTTGCCACCTGAACAGATCTCTTGTAATTTACCCCACTATCTTTTCAATACCTGTTTCAAAGTAATTAGTAGTTATTAATGCTAGTATATGAATCACTGTCTTGGTGATAATATGTGCCCTTTATTCTTTCCAGGTTTCGAAGGGTAATGTTAAAGAAAAACATATGCACTTAATAGGTTTACTTTTATGCTCTTAAACTAATAATGTACACACGCATTAATAGTCACATAATAGAAATGAATCGTGTATTTCTCTCTTCTCATTTAGAAATAGCTCAAAATGTTTATGCAAATTGTTTTCACTTTTGGCGTATATGAATGTCTCCTAGATTTGCAACATAATATATACAAAAACCTTTAATATTACATTCTCCTGACAAACAACTTACCGCAAATGCTTATATGCTATATTTGATGACTGCAAACTTATATCCTTTACCAACTTCTATTCCCTTAGGAAACTGAATTTATTTGTATAAAATAAAGCGCATAATGATGACCTGATTTTCTATTTTCTTTTCATAGCCATCTCAATATACTTAATTCAAATTTCCCTTTAATACTAACTTTCAAGTTACTGGGGTTTTGGTTGGTTTTCTTTTTACTTTTACTTTATTTCTTCCAATTTCTTTCAAATGACTATAAAACAGACTTTCTAAATATCCAATAAATTATACAGAAAGAAGGAAACACTCTTATAATGATAGTATCTATAATTATGTCAGTGGAACTCAAACAAGAATATCCTGTGCTCATTTAGAATCTAACAAGTTTGGAGGCCAGGAGAGAGGCTGTTAGTTACACCTACATCAGGGATATTTTACCTAATAGCACTGACATTATTTCCTTAACTTGAGACTTAATAAAGATAGCAAAGGATTAGTAGTGAATGAGAGAACCTGCTGTATTGAATGAACTATTAGCAGCTTACCTATGAATATAGCTTACTAAGAACTTGATTGGGATTGCATTAAATCTATACATCTAAATAGGGAGAAGTGACATCTTAACCGTACTCAATCTTTCAGTCTATGAATACATTATATATCTTCACTTATTTCCATGTTTGTTGATTTCTTCATCAGAAGCTGGCAGTTTTCAGCATAGATCCCGTATATATTTTATCAGATTTATACCTAAGTGTATATGTGTGTGTATATATATATATATATATATATATATATATATATGGTGCTAATGCAAATGGCATGTCTTTTTAAACATTTTTTTAATTCTAATTTTTCATTGCTGATCTATAGAAATACAAATGGATATTTTATTTACAAATACATACTTTTAAAGAATATATTGAAATGGAAGTTTGGGCACTATAGGGAAGGTAAATTTTAATATAGGTTTAATTAACATCACCACCTGCACTTATGAGTAAGTAAAATAGTTTCTATCTCTTCATTTCCTGTTTTGCTGATGAGATAAGATACATTGTCATTATATGTCATTAAAATTTTATGTCATTAAAATATTTCTTTATGTGTCATATGTCTTTAAAATTCATGATTAAAAAAATAAAATAAAATAAAATTCATGATTAATGGAGAGAGTTAAAAGTAGTTTTAAAGGAAAAGAGAGTGAAGGTTAGTACTTTTATGAAAAATACTATTAAGCGCTTAATTAGTTGACTGTTACCTAAAACCAAGTTGTTCATAGCATTCCTTGTTTTCTCTCAATGTCCCCTCCAGATGAGAGAGAAAATAAAATCACTGACATGTCCTCTACCACAACACACATCCCCCCAAAATTATTATCTTTGTACAAACAGCTGACGTACAAGAGGGCACAAACTATTTTAGTTTTATTTTAATGTCACTTAACTTTGATTGAAGAGCTTTTCTTTAACACAAGCTACTAATTATTCTGAATATAAATTGATCAGTCTGTAATATATAACATCCCTAAGAAATGAAAATTTGAAGCAACAATAAAGAGAAAAAGGCATAAGATCGACATGAGATAAATTTAGAGGTCTCCAGACACCTGACACTCTCTAAATTAGATCAATAAGTGCAACTCTGTGGGTTACGTCAGCTGAAAAGAAATAGTACAAATCAAATAGTCCACAACATTCATTGGCACTCTAGAAGTAGACATAGCAGAATCTTAAATTTTTTATTTATTTATTTGAGAGAGAGAGAGAGAGCAGGCAGAGGAAAAGAGAGAAGCAGACTCCTGGCTGAGCAGGGGACCTGACATGGGGCAACTTGAATTTTGAAAAATAATCATCTCAGAATTGTTTTGTAATCTTAATAACAAATATAAAGATTCTTATCTTTTGTAAGCTACTTACTTTGGATTAAAGACATTTACATATTTAAAAATATCATGGGGATGTAACAGAGACATGGGGGGGATAGTTAATATTACTGCATTGCATGTTTGAAAATTGCTAAAAGCAAATCTTGAAAGTTCTCATGGCAAGAAAACAAAATTCTGTAACTATGTGTAGTGATGGACGTGAACTAGACTTATCTTGGTGATTATTTTGCTATATATTCAAATACCGAATCATTACGTTGTACACCTGAAATTAATATAATGTATGTTAATTATACCTTAATAAAGAAATCTAGAAAGGAGAATGTTAGGAACATAATTAGCACAACTACAGATATATTTTTTAAATGCATAAAAGATCAGATAGGTGTTATAATAGCTATGTTGTGGGAAAGAGACCACCATGTAGTGTAGTTTTAATTGCTCAAGGTACGTGCATATTTATGATGGAGGCATTTTAAAAGGGGAATGGATAGAGAGGACTTGGTGAATGATTTAGTAATTAGATGCCTGAAATTATGACTTTGTGAAATAAATTATGATTGTTAAATAATTATGAACTGCCTCAAAGTGCAAAGTTTTTCGGAGATAATGCTCAAGTGAACTATTGTAATGAACTAAAAGATCTAATAAGATGTGAGATAAAATGCAAAAATAGTAGTTGTTTTCAAAGGAAGAAATATATTTCTACAGTAGGTGAAACAAAGAAAGCTAGCCTAATCCGGGGGCGGGAGGTTAAAAATGCTGCTAGGAGAAATTTAACTGAAACGACATCTCAAAGATGAAGAGGTGCTCACGAGAGGGCAAGGGGTGACCTAAACTGTTTCATGGACGGGAGGAGAATGGTCCCTCAAGTCCGTTGTCATAAGTTATGCTGCAAGAACAAAAACTTCAACAACCCTACAATCTCAGGGCTTTATAACAACCAGGGATTTGTGGCAACCAGATTAAATGTCTTTCACAGCTGAGCTGTACCTGATTTGTGGTATGACCATCCCAGGGTAGAGGGAAAAGAACAATGGTAGAACCACATGTTGGCTTTTAAATTCTCTGTTTAGAAGCAGTGCACAGTGCTCCTGGGCACATTGTCCTGTGAGCTCCTCGGTGACCATGGCAGCTTCCCTCATGGCCATGTCAACCTCTATTCTTATAGCTAGTATTCTCAAGTAGCACCAAGAACAAGTCCTCCAGTTTGGGATATAGATAACTGCATGATTCTAAGCGAGGTGAAACTGACCCTTCAGACACACAGGAAATCATGTCTTTCTCATGCCAGTCCTTTGGTTTCAGTTCTGTTTTTTGCCTCTCTTCTTACTCTCCTCTCTTCTCCTCTCCTCTCCTCTCTTCTCCTCTCCTCTTCTCTCCTCTCAAGATGACACTTCCTAGGGACCCATGCCATCTGGCTTCCTGCCCATTTGCCCAGTGGGTGTTACTAGTAGAAAGTGGAGGCTGGGAGACTGGGGACAGGAAGAAATGGAGAAGCTGGGTCATTTCTCTGCTAGCTCATTGCCTTCTGTAGAGTCTCCAGCAGAGGTTGCATCTCTTTTTGTCTCCACTGCCTGCCAGGCAAGCCCATCATAGTCCCAGTGGGTCATTCTGGCCCTGAGCTCCAGTGCTGCCCTTCTTCCCTTCTTCCCTCCAGCATCTGGGGCTTTGCAGCTTCCTGCTGTTGTTAGATTCTGGGTTGTTCACCATCTTCTGTTCAGATCTTCAGCAGGTTCATCACCTGTGTAACAATTTCCTATAGTATATTCTAAGAAGTTCAATAATTAGAGTGATTTCATCTCCCAATTACATTCTGATTACTTGCCTTAAATATCACTCAAGATATTTTCTTTTAACAGTTTTATTTCAACAATATTAGAAATATAATTCTTACAATGATGAATCAACCACAGCCATCATAAAGTGCATGATAACTTGGTCAGTCACACAATAAAAACCATGACCTATTACATACATTCGATTTACATTGGTTGAACTTAAAACATATCACTCTAGTATCAGGGGAGAAACACAAAATTTCTATTTTTCCTATGTCTCATATTCTATCCTAGGTCATTGGTATCTGTTGTAACTGTACTGACCAATAAGCTGATCTAGTCTTTAACAGCTACTGGTTTATCCACTATACCACATTGGACTGACTACTACTTTTGCTATTTAGCACTCATGTTTTTTTATTTTAATCCACCTCCAAAAAGACAGCCTTTATCACCGTGAGATCTCAAGTCCCCTCACCCTCTTTTTGAAGGTCGTCAAGGGTATATCACCAGAAGTTTCATTATATGCCCAAGTCTCCTAAAGTTTGATGAGACTCATACAGTTTAGAGAATTTGGTGTATGCATAGGTAACTTTTCAGAATATTATAATCATTTCTACCTTGAAAGATAAGAAAAAAGAGCAAGTTTAATCTGTTTTTCTTAGTAAACAGCACTTCCATGATAAAATTACAAGAATAAAAATCTGTCTTTAAAAGATTTTATTTATTTGTCGAGAGAGAGAGAGAGAGAGAGAGAGAGAGAGAGAGGCAGAGCAAGCACCAGCAGGGGGAGCAGCAGAGGGAGAGGGAAAAGCAGGCTTCCCACCTAGCAAGGACCCCAATTCAGAACTCGATCCCAGGACCCTGGGATCATGACCTGAGCCAAAGGCAGATGCTTAACCGACTGAGCCACCCAGGCATCCCAAGAATAAAAATCTTATACAGATCAAAAATTATTAGTATTCCCATTCTTGATAAAAGTTGCCTCTCTAAGCAAGATTAAAAAATAAAAAAGACATTTTAGCATCTACTTTTCTTGAATGCATTTGAAATCTGATGAAACAACCCTCACAGTGGATGAGCAGAAACAATGTGGACATGTATCCATTGGCATATGTATTGGAAAAGGATAATCAGGTGGCCAACGTAAGGGGATTAAACCAAGGTTATAGAGTGTAGGGTGTGAGAGAGATTGTGTTGTTGCAATACCCATATCTGCTCACTCATACTTTTAGTACAGATCAGCCAACCATTGCAACCACCTACATTTCTTCGACAGAGGCATCTCTCCTGCTTCTGTAACCTATCTCTGCTGGTGTAAAAAGGTGGAAGTGCTAGAAAATCAATGGTACCTTCTGTCCACCTCACACATAGCACCACACCAATGATTATTACGAGTTGGGGTGTAAATACTTCACCCCATTCCTCCCTGAGGGGCAATAACTCCAAAGGTCCCCCAGCAGAATTAATCCACTAGCTCTTCATAGAGACACCATTTTTTTTTTTTTTATTGGCTGCCTTACTTTCTTCTCTCACCTCCCATTCCCATGTTGGTGGTTCCTTCACCTCCCAAGTAAATACTTGCCCTTGAATCCTTGTTCAGGGTTTGCTTCTGGGACAACCAGAAGTGCAGGATACAGCCCCTCAGGATGAGATTTTGGAACTGGGTTGTGTGCAGACAATAAGGACTCTACTGCAGGTGATTAAAGGAGGGGAGATCTTTCCTTACATGTTCTAACATCACAATTATCCAGACTTTCACCTGTGTCGAATTGGAGCCGATACAGATAGAAGGAGAGTAGTGGCTCAGGTTATATCTTAAAAATGTAAGAGTAACGGTCACCAAAAGCTTGTTTATTCTTAAAGGAAATTGAAACTCTGAAGAAAGAAAATGGCAGGCCTAAGGCAGTCAATTACCAGCTCAGGACATGACCAGAAATCTTCTCTGGTAACATTTAAAGAGATTTTCAGATCCTGCAGTCACAGGGCAAACTATACTAAAAAGCAGGTCCATTACATGATTATAAGACGGCTGAATTCTTACCCTAGCAATCTCCTTTGACTAGAGAGCCAGGCCGCATACTCAAGTTCAGGAATAGGGACATCTAGGGACGTACTATGACTTTGAACTCATATTTCTTTGAGCCCTTTAGGCTAGCAGAGGCAGCTCTGCTTCCAGATGATACAGAGGCTCGATCTGAGGCCCGTCGCTCACGAGACATTTGTCCTCCACATGCTTTTTATTCACGTCCCTACACCAATAATAGAAATAAGTATCAGCATGGCTCACCTGTAATGGTGCCGTCCCTCTCTAAGAGGGGAAAAGTCTTCAACAAAGGGCCTGCAGGTGGGCATGATGGAATGGATTCATTATATAAGAAAAGAGAACCAACAAGTTGACCATGTTCTCTGATGAAGCCAGAGGATTCTCCTTCACTGAAGTAATAAAGAATATCCCAGGGAGAGGGGCACGGGCATTTTTGAGAACATTCCTGTTGGCTGCTCTTCAAAGGCCAGGATAGACAGTAGGGGAGGCTGCTACAGCAAGGGCTCCTTATTGTCAATGGAGATGAGAGGATTCTAAAAATTAGTGGCAAAGTGTCAGCACTTACCCATCGGAGGCAAGCTGGATGGAAGTTCTCTAACAATCACTGAAGCCAGAATGGCAGTCAGGGGGCCCTGAATGCAAGAATCCAGGGAAATATCCAATAGTCGCTGGTGTTCTTAGGAATGGGAGAAAGATGCACAGTCCACATGGGCATTGTTTGACCTGTATCAACAAGAAAACAAAAGCAAGAACACATGAGCAGTTACTGTAAGGGAAAAGGCAGAATCCTTACCCTATGCCCAGATGTAAGCCAGTTCTCAGACCCAGAAAACATCAGTTGAGAGGGAGGATATTGCAGCATAGAACATGTATCTTCAGAATGAGTTCCCCAGTCTTCCTTCCCCAAAAGAACTTATGGCTACTTGAACGTCAGGAAATAGAAGAAAATAAAATAGTCACTTCTGGGTATATATCCAAAGAAAATGAAGTCAGGGTCTCAAAGACATAGCTGTACTCTCATGTTCATTTCAGCATTATTCACAAGAGCCAAGATACAGAAATAACAATAAATGCCCATCAGTGAATGAATAAAGAAAATATATTATTCAGCCATAAAAAAAATGAAATTCTGCCATTGGGATAACACAGATGAACTTGGAGAATATTATGCTAAGTAATATAAGCCAGATGCAGAAAGACAAAGAATGTATGATCTCTCTTATATGTGGAATCTAAAATGATCAAATTCATAGAAGCAGAGAATAAGATGGTGGTCACAAGGGGCTCAGGGAAGGGGAAATAGGGGGGTAATGGTCGAGGGGTACAAAGTTTTAGTCATGCAAGAGTAAGTCCTGGATCTAATAGACAACTATGTGACCATAGCTCCCAATACTGTATTGTATTTTAGTGTATTTATTGTATTGTACTGAAATTCACTAAGAAGGTAGATCTTAAGTATTTACATTACACACACAGACACAAAAGTGATAACTATCTGGGGTGGCAAATAAGTTAAATAATCCTGAATGTGGCGTAATCTATATGCATATATACCATATTGTGCATAATATATATGTATATCAATCATCAGATTGCACACCTTAAATATGTACAATTTTTAATTGTCAAATATACCTCCATTTAAAAAAAGAAAACAGCTAGTTGTCTCAAAACTTATTGGATAAAGGGTCTGAGCTAACATGACACCAGGCATCCCAAAATATGATTATGGTCCCCTTATCACACTGGGGAAATATGGAAGGCAAGTTATTCTAGGAGTATCCTCACCCTGAGTTCCTAACCTGCGTTGTGAGATACATAATGGTAATACAGACCAACTAAGGGACCCTGATATTGTATTTTTAGCCAAGATTTTAAGTTAGAATCAAAACTGTATCTTGGGTAGAATGGCAGATATCAGTGCCACCTTCCAACTTGTAAAAGATGCAGGAGTTGTGACCCCATTATGTCTGCATTGATCTCTCTGGTCTGGTCACTGAAAAACTCACGTGGAATGTTAGATGACAGTGAACGATCATATACTTAACCAAGTGGTGGCCCCAGTCACTGATTCTGTGCTAGATGAGATATCTTGTTAGAACATCCCAATGTGCAAGCTGGGAACCTGATGTTTAGCCACTAATTTGACAAATCAATTAGTATCAGTCATTTTTGGAAAAATAGGATCAGTCTGCATTCACTTTGAATTCACAGAAATATACATTTACTGTCTTCCTTGGGGTTATATTAAACTTCCCTGCCCTCAGTCACAAGGTAGACAAAAATCTGGGAGACACATTTAATAGATATTGGTGATTTTTTCCATTTTTAAAGCCTTTACTTACAAATGTTGGCTACCACTATAAATATGAGGGGCTTAAAATCAATCACCCTGTGCAAATCAGGTGTATATATCAACAAGATTCTTGAAAAAAAATAAAAACACCATATTATGCAAATTATTGCTTGTTGTTTAAGTGATTAGGATAAAATTTCCAAAAACATCATCACATATGGATTGAGAAAGTGCAGTACTTTGAATTTGTAGAGAATTGAAGATAATGTGCTATTGAAAACTGTGATAGATGACTCAAAAATTGGCTGTAATGATGACAAAAATACCGATGTCAAAATTTAAATAGAAGAGTTTGAATAAAATTAACTCAGAAAACGTGACAGTAGAAAACTTTTTACAGTAATCCATTATTTAATATAATATTTTAAATATATATACAACTAAATTTAAAGTAAACATAAGAGGTAGGCATGTGACTATTTATTCAGTTTTTTTAAAGTATATATTCAAATTAGCCATGGTGAGCTTGAGCTCTTTCCATTTATCTAGCTGGCTCAGAAATGAAACAGTACCATTTCCCCAAGAGAGCTGCTCACAGACAGGAGTCTATCAGACAAGTTCAACAGACACTGTAGCATATTTGGAACCACTACCCCATTTGACTCATAAGCCTTATTCCACTATTTGATTTGGAATAGCAAGACCCTTCCTTGATCATGATTTCTGTCTTTGATTTCTCTGCAAATCATTGTTGCTCTGGGTTTCTTTTGACCAGTCTTTTTTCTGCCCAGTCTACTAGGCACTTCTCTGTATATTTCAAAACTAATGATAAATATGGTTTAACGTTTTCCCCAGGAAGTCCCTCAAATTTATATGAATCTCACCTCTGACCAAAAGGGGACCTGTTATTACTCTATAGAATATTACTATTTATTTAACCATTTTTCTGTTTGGGGACTTTCACTCTGTTTCTGAGGTTTTACTATTATAAATTATGTTATAAGAAATAATCCAGTTTATTAATTATTATCTTAATTCCTAATACTTTTTTTTTCAGAATGGATTCTTGGAATTAAAATTTTTGGACCTGACAATATGATCAATATAAGTCTTTGATACTTATCATCTATTTATACTTTTACTACAGGTCAATATGGTTTTGTAATTTTGTCACCATAGCTAATTTATGTTTCAATTCATAAATTAATAATTGATAATAAATCAAACAACAATAGAGTAAGCAAATTATTTATCAATTACTTGAAATTACTATAAAGCCAATGTTAATTTTTCTCTTTTTATTTGAAGTACAATCAAGTCTTCCCAAACAAAGGAATTACCAAAATAGTCAAAGAACATCTTCATCCATCCATCTGTGGGCACTTAGATTGTTTCCATACCTTGACTACTGAATAAAAGAAATTATAATTATGTGACATGATAGAGGTCCTAACTAATGCTACAATGGCAGTAATGTTGCAATATATAAATGTGTCAAATCAACATGCAGTGCACCTTAAACTTACATGATGTTATATGTCAAATCTACTTCAATTAAAAAAAAAAACAATAATCAAAGAACAGATATTGGTTGAAATAAGACCCTGATGTCAACAAAGTTTTTGAACCTCTACAAATTTCCTTAAAAATAAAGACCAAAGCAACTAAAAGAGGTAAAGAAAAAGATCCCCACAGACATCATCACCAAAGCTAGTTGCAAAGGCGCCCCCACAATGCAGAGTAAAGAGGGTGTATGAGGCCAACTGCCAATGGCAGGATGCTCGTGGGCCCCCAGTATACTTGGGGGTTATGCCTAGATAGCAGAGTAAAATAAGATACTTTGATATAAACCTAGCAAGAAATATTTAAAATGTATATTGCTTTTAAAAGGCACATGATCAAAAACTAATGGTGTAATGTATGGTGGTTAACATAACATAATAAAATAAAATTTTAAAAAAAGAAAAAAAAAGGCACATGAGGGACTTGAACAAATGAAATAAACATGCCATCCTATTTCTCCCACACCTCAACTGGAGGCAGCAGATCTTCATTCCTGCAAGCACTTAACCTGGACTTCTTTCAAAGATTACCTAGCCCAAGACTTACTTCATATGTGTGTGTGTGTGTGTGTGTATACACATACTATATACACGTGTGTGTGTATATTTATATTTATATATATATGGATTGGTATATATATTCATATGTATATATATGGATTGGCAAGGGAATAGCTAATATATTAATTAGTCAGGTAATATAAATAGGTAATACATAGTAGTAAAGAAACACAATATATATAATGTATGTATTGGGGTGTGTATATGTATATATAATAGGATATGTATATATGGAGACGTGTGTATATATATATATATATATATATATATGAGTGTGTATTCTATTCCTTTGAATTCTAAAACATTTAGTGGCATCATGAATATTGTTGTCCTGCTTTCATTTATGGTTCATAGGTTTATGTCTTTTCTCTTAAACTCGATGATAAAAATGTCAAGGGCAAAGAAAGTGTTTGGCGTTACCACTCCCTACTCCCATTTTCACAGCTCCAGACTTAGCCTCATGCACATATAATCCATACAGTTTCCAGAAATACGTTAAACCTAACAATGCTGAGAGTCATGGACCAGCAGTATGCAGTTTCTTTTACTCTATTTTTTAAGTACAAGAAGCAATAGTTATGTTCCGGAATGGAAAACAGAACGGTTTGTAGAAGAAAAATAAGGAAGACAAGCGAGAGGGGAGACGTCCAGCACTCATTTCTCTTGTAAAATGTGGCCTCATCAGAGATGAATAGGTAATCCTTTCTTGAATCCTTGTGGAGAAGTGGTCATTTTATATTTTCAAGAGAGTCATCTTTTCCCACCACAATGTTAAAGTAGTCAAAGCTATTATGGTTTGAGTGATATTTGTTGATAGAGAGTCTCAAGTGAAGGGGCAGAGAAGATGCTGCAGCAAAGCAGTAATTGTGAATTACAAACCCCGACTAAAAAGCATTTGAGGTAAAAATTAAAAACCATACACACACAGAAGAATACCTTAAGAGGCATTGTGATATATGAGAGAGAAGACAGGCCTAAAAGGATTTGATTGTAAATTTGGTTTCTGACTCTTTCTAGGTGTCTATAGTTTGGCAAGTTACTTAATCCTTCTCCTTCACATCTGTAAAATGATATTTATGGAGAAATTGTAGCGCATTTCCTGGTATACAACCATTTTATCATAATCACAATAGCTTTGGTTTATTCAAAGTCCTTACTTTGATGAAAAAGCACATAATGTTGTATACAATAAATGATGGCTATTATTATTGTAAAACAATTGTTTTATCATTAAAGTCTTAATTTTTTAAAAGCTTTAAATTTAAAAAAAACAAAACTAAATAAATAAAAAGCTTTGAATTCCAGAAATACCAGACCAAGTATATTCTTTCTCACTATAAGGAGACTTAAATAATAATATCAGTTAATACTATAAAACATGCAAAAAAGGTATTATTAAAAAACTGACATTCTAAAAAAAAACTGCAACAACATACATATGGAGAATTAGGTATATATGTTAAGGGTTTATTGTTTATTGAATCTGCGAGAATTACCATAAACGTATTTATATATATCTGCGTCTCCTGCATATTTTCTTGTGCAGCCATTTACAAAACCCTTTAGATTTAAAATTCTTAAAATTAGGTTCATTTACTGTTCATTTGGTTGACATTTTAATGTAATGGTTTAGGTTAATTTAGTAATCTCTCCTATCAAAGCTATGTTTACAACCTTCAAAGTAAACTTTTTTAAAGTATGCTTTTACGAATGAGTTGTACATTTTTGCAAAATGAAAAGAGAAATCAAATCTTACTAGGTTTGAATGGAATTGGAAATCTGAACAGATATCATATGAATGGCTTATAAATTTTATGTTTTTCTCCAATATTGTGTAACTCATCATTCATCTAAGTATCTCACGACACAGGGTAACACCCCATATTATGAAATGTTACAGTGAAGAGCAAGTTAGATGAGGCATAAGTAGCATTGTAATATTCATATATATTCATATATATATATGATGAGAAAAGGGGTTTCAAATCCTTTAGGTTTCTAGTTACCTCAGTCTGCCATTTACTAATACAAAATAAAAATCAAAGCAATATGCAGAGCCAAAAAGATAGAGACAACCCCCATTGTTCTGTGAATGCATTATCTACACATGGAAACTACAATAATCTTATATTTCACTTTAAAACTCTTAAAAGCCATAAGTTACCTCTAAGGCACCCCCTAAGAATATGAAACTTCTGGTAAGTAATCAACCACAGCAGGACAGAAAAAGTTCCTTTGGCAAATATGGCAGAGGATAAATTCAAATTCTTTAACTTCACAGAATGTCTAAATAATCTCTCTAACCTTGGCATCTCCCTACAGCTTTCCTCCAAAATTCTCACTGTGTTTCATGAATACGTCTTTTCTGTATTATTATTAGTCTGTACTTTTTCTCTTCACTCCTCTGAAGCCTCCCCTTCTCTGATGTGGTAGTTCAGGAGCCTCATTTTCCTTTAAACTTACCAGATAATTGCAACTCACCATGATTCCTCCTTTTATTTATTTTTGTAATTAAGCCTTTTATTTTAAAGCCAGTAACATACAGTGCCATATTAATTTCAGGTGGACAATATAGTGATTCAACAGTTCTTTACACCATTATTCAGTGCTTGTTGTGATAAATGTAATCTTAATCTTCCTTTTAAAATATAATATTTTTAGGTTAAATTTATTACTCATACTTGTATGAAATGCCCATTTTTTTCCATTTCCTTGCATGGTACAATATTTGTTTTTATTTATTTTTATTTTTTATTTTTTTAAAGATTTATTTATTTATTTTAGAGAGAGAGAGTGCAGGAGGTAGGGGAGAGGGAGAGAGAGAGAGAGAGAACTTCAAGCAGACTCCCAGCTGAGCACAGAGTCCCATGCAGGGCTTGATCCCAGGACCCTGAGATCATGACCTGAGCCAAAACCAAGACGCTCAACCAACTAAGCCACCCAGGTGCCCCTACAATATTTATTTTTAGAAGATTGTTTTTATGGGCTGGAATATCTTCTGTGGTTTGTCTTGTTGGTCATTTAATTTTTTAATAAATCTTTCTATCCCTTGTCTCCATACTATGTTACCTTGTTCTTTGAGAGAAGGGCAATTTTTACAACATAGTTTCTCATATTCTCTATAGCCCCATAGCACATGTTCTCAGAGCTAACAGATTTTAAACACACATTTGTGTGCATATGTGTTGATTACTAATTACATAAGTTTCAGTCGCTGATAAAAATGGTCAGAAAAAAGTGTTAATTGGACAGGTTGGAGTTTTTTTTGTTTTGTTTTGTTTTTACAGAAGCTACTATAGCTTTACACAGTATATTTAAATACAGAAAAAGGATATCATATTGCAGGAAATTTTAAAAAGCATGGAGCCTATAAAGTATCCCTTCTTGCACTCTGTGTATAGCAAAGGGTTTTATTGTTTCCAGTCCTTAAATATCATATGCTTATTTCTGTTCCAACTTTTTCTAAAATACTCTTGTAATTGTAACTATGAAGGATTAATCAAGAGAATAAAATGTCAACATCCCTTACGCTCTAATAGAGTAAGGGAAAAGGGAACCTAAAGCAATAATGAGCTGAACTATCTTAATTTGACATTTCTCAAAAGCCTGAATTTGTGCTAAAAGTTCAAGAAATATTCCCTGATTTGAAGGAAGATAACAGTGGCAGTACAAACTAGAATAGGGTAAATGAACAATAAGTGGGTATAGAAAGAAAGAATTATGGGGATGTGGAGGAGAGAATATGACCTCAGAATGTTCTGTGGCTTAAGCTAAGCCTTGATAAAAGGGCAAACTTGGTTCCCAGTTGTCAAGCTGTGATGCGATCCTTATGTTTTGATCAATATGCAAACTCGGTCTTTGCAATAATTAAAGAGTTACGTGGTTACAGTCATATCCGGGGGGGGTGAGGGGCAAAAGAAATATTTGAACTGATTGGAGCAAACTGTAACAATGGCCAGAGGGGAGTACATATCACTGCCTGCAAGAGAGAGAAGGCATGTTATAATCGGAGGTTGGGCACATGTTAAGTGTACAAAGAAGGTTATATATATTTGTCTTCACAAGAAGAAAATAGCAGCTAATTCCCAGGATTTCTCCCAAAAGGTATATTCTGCTAAGACTGTTCACGATATAGGGGGCTTTGTCTCAGGCCTGACGGAGAGAAAGAAATGAAAGCAGTCAGCTGTCCTCCTCCCATTGCACCCTGGCATACCCAAGTAAGTGTGGTATCTGAGGACAGGTGTAGACCCAGAGGTGCAACTCTACTGTAACAGTGATTGAACTATCACAGCTGGCTTCCAAATGACCTTAATCTTTTTAAAGTCCTTTAAGTGTGCCAGCCAAAAATGTCATTATTTGAAAGCTTGTTATCAATAGAACTAAGTTGAGAATCACTCGTTTATATTAATAGAAGTAAGGGTGGAGGGAACTCCAGGCTGAGGCAGAGCCCTGAGCAAAGGTACAAGTTTTCGTTAACACTACCAAATACACAGACCGGCACTCTTTGAGAGTTAAATTTTACAGGTTGTCTGTAAGACCAGACACACAAAAAAGTAAGTGTTTTTTTTTTTTTTTTTTTTTCTAAGGTAACGGAAAAATCCTAATTGGTCATAAACACTATCTGTGTGTAATTATGAGAAACTTCCCTGCCAATGAATAATATGATCAAAGATTATGTAAATATATTTTAAGTTGCACACATGCTATATATACAAGGAATATAAGAACATTCTATTTCCATAGGAATAAAAGAAGAGTGAAGATCTTAGACCTCTAGTACCAAAAGGTGTATTTTAGCAAGACCGAAGTGATGCCAAACTAGAAACAGTTTATATCAGCATGTTTTAACCCATCCTAGGAAATAAGTGGGGAGGATGGAAGGAGCAAGGAGAAAATTTGGAAGTAAGCTGCAGGTGTTAGATATATAAAAGCAGAGCCAAATAGAGCATATCATTGAGGATTTAACTGTTATAGCCGTATCTAGGTATTACCTGGACAGTTAGGGGTGGTGTTAATAAATCCATGCATTCTGGGTTTCTTGGCAGCCTCTGAATCTTTTTATCTTGTTCCTCTCCAACAACCAGCTGATTCTTATATTCCAGACAGGAGAAGATGAAGGTTTACTGGCCATGATGAACAACAGTAAAATACAAACTTTCCCTAGGAATCTGTGACTGTTTTCCTGAGTCCCTCTCCTCTCATTAACCCCCACATCATGGGTAATTTGTATTTATCTCATCAGCTTAAAGTTCACATCCTCAGTGTGACACCCGACTAGGTCATGATCTCTTGAAAAATAAAATCTAACGTTCCTTTCTTTCCTTTGCATTATCTATTATAGTTGCAGTTACACTTTGGGTGACTATTTGACTAATGTCTTTCTATGGCTTTAATCTATACACTCCTTGAGTGGAAACACGATTCTTTTGTTTACCATCACATGTAACACCCAACACAGAACCAGGCATATAGTATATACACAAATACTTCTGAGCCAAAGAATAAACAAGCAAGCAAAATTACATGAAAAACATTTGCACTTTTTTTTTTACTCAAGTATAATTAACATATATTAATTTCAGGTGTACCATACAGTTTATACATTTCTTGGTGTTGGTCAAGATAAGTGTACTCTTAATCCCCTTTTTCTATTTCACCCATCCTCCTATCCTCCTCCCCTCTGGCTCTTGGTTTTTGAAAAATGTCTAAACTTTTCAAATGATAAAGTATTAAACAAAATTGGAAATATAGATCTCTCATAATCAGGATGGGAGTTGAGAGTGTGATGAGAGATATCTGATTCACACATTACTTTCATTTTTATTTAAACAGTGTATCTTTGAGCCAAATGTGATTTTAGCCTTATTTAAATAAAAGTGGTATTTCATATTATGCGTGTGGTTTCAAAATAAAATATTTACTGTATATTCTAGAGTCTAAAAATAGGGATGTGGAATAAGAGAAAATGATTATGAACATAATTTGAAAATTTTATGTCCAGATTTAAGGTAATGGAAAAAAAAGAACATTAGCAAAGGAGATAGGAAAGAAATATTCAAATAGTTGAAACAAGAACACGGAAAATGTGCAACATCATGGATCAAAGAGGAAAAACCTGAGGACTGATTAACTTCACAAAAAGGCAAAGAAATGTTTATTGAGCACATGCTACATGCTGAACACTTTGCTAGCCCTTTTCATATGCTTTATGTCTCATGATCCACACAAGAACACTAAACATTGTATTACCATTTTGACTTTTTCCATAGGAGGAAACCACTTCTCAGAAAATTTAAACAATGTACCTTTTGCTATAAAGCAAGTAGACTATGAAATTCAAACTCAAACTCCGGTTCAGCTGGAGCTCAATATCATGTTCATTCCACTGTATCTCTTTTTGAAGATTTTATAGTTTGATAAACTTTCAAAAATTTTGATAACATTCTTATTAACTCCTATAAGAACAGTATTTTCAGAAAAGGATATACTACTGCTATGTCTTTGGGAACCCACAGGAAAATGGATACATCAACGTAAAGAAATTAACTTTATGGGAACTTGGAAAGGAAAGGGCCCCTGGGTAATTCCTTTCGGGTTGGGAAAGTTCAGGGGAATGAGCAACCCCAGCCAGATATCCTTCATAAATATGCTCCTGTCTTTGATTCAACCTCCTTTATTAACATGATACAATATTTATACATAAAAGGGAAGTTCTTGGGGCGCCTGGGTAGCTCAGTCAGTTAAGCTCCCAACTTTTGATATCAGCTCAGGTTGTGATCTCAGGGTCCTGGGATCAAGCCCCAGGTCTGGCTCTGCACTCAGCAGGGAGTCTGCTTGAGATTCTCTCTCCCTCTCCCTCTGCCCCTCCCCCCACTCACACACATGCTCTCTTGCTCTCTCAAATAAATAAATAAATCTTTAAAAGAAAGCGGAAGGAAAAAAATTTAAAAAAAAAAGAAAACGCAAGTTCTTATCTAGTAAATGGTCACATCAGGATATATCTCGATGGCCTAAATCGTAATATTAAACATTAACGTGGCATTGTTGATTTATGCCGCAGGGCTGCTTGGAGAACTGGGGTTAGTTATGTGATAAACGGTGTATCTAACAGATTTTTTTTCCCCCCAAAATCAAAGTGGATCTCTTTGTGAACAAAAATGTACTAAGAAAGAAGGAAGAGGACACTTTGGGATGTTGCCTGGTGGTTTCTGTCTTCTGCGGGACAGATTGCTTTAGCTATACTTGACGTGCGCTGGTATCATCTGAAGTCAAATGCTCTACCACTGAGCTGTACCCCCAAGTGCTGGTATCATCTGAATCATTAGTTAAGATTGGTGCTGGGTAATAGCTTGATTCCCGTGAATCTGCTCTGACGATTACCTATTGTGCTATAGAAAAATCAAGAGAAACATGGAGAGGAGAGAGAATAGTGGCAAGAGGGGATGTGGCAAGAGAAATATCACAGTATCTCTGCTTCCCATTGTCAGCTAGGTACATGCAAGTAAGCACCTGTGTAACATCGATGTAGTGAAAGGAAATTCATTAGGCTGACCTCTTCTCTGCGTCTCCTACTCAGCAGTATTTACCTCTGTCTATATGTGTGAGCCTCTTAAGCTGGACCGAATCACTTGGTGGGGCCATTGAGTTATTATCTTAAAGTTAATTGTTGAATGTGCATACACAAAGCCTTCCAGTGACTTCCAGAAATAACTCACTCCCTATCAATCTGTAATTCTGGCACTGAAAATGATTTTTAGAAACAATATCTTCATATAAGTCATATTCTTTTACTACACGAGTTTAAGCCCTTGAAGGTATAACTTTCAAAAATTTCAGGATCAATTTGCTTTAATGATTAAATAACTAACCTTTCTATGAGACAAAAATGGCATTCTATCAGTGTAAAACAGATGCACTCCCAAATATTCTACATAGTAAACAAGCATATACATGGCAGGCACATTGCCAAATTCTGGCCACAGCAATGTGATTTTTGACCTTAAGTGGTTTATAGAAAAGTGAACTCAATTTACTCACTGCTAACTGGTCTCCTCTTCATTGTTTCAAACCATTAATCAATTTTAAATTTAAAATTCCTGTATACTTATTTCCTCTTCCTGCTACTCCCCAGCTATGCATTGTGTATAAATGTTGTCATCTGAAAAACACCTGAATGGCAGAATGCTGTTCCCAATTCAGAGCATGTGCCTTTGTGGTTTACTATTCAGAGCTAATATTTAAAACAACTGTTATTTCGTATAGTACTTTAATACATGAAATGTCTCTCCTGATGGACAGGTAAATGGACAATTTTCTGAATGTCTACTTTAACTGCCGCAAGAGAATGACTCCAGGGTCCGCAAAAGTGAATTTAGCACATGTCACAGCCTGTGTATCATAGGAGACTATCTTCAATGACCCCTCTAAATTTAGTGAAATATCCACCCAGAAACTGCATGATAACAATAACAGGATAAAATATTTTATATTCCGACAATAATTCTAATTCTATTGGTACTTCTTAATATTTATTATGGCTGATTATTTTGTAAAGTTTTAACTCCTATCTACAAAAGATCTTAAAAATACATATCTTTGATGTTAAGTTTTAAAAGAAGATTGAGGTACAGCCAGATAAGCATACTATTTAAAATTAAGATTACTCTTATAAAATGGATTCATACTGGTTCAGAACGTCTTTTGTTGCAAGCACAGATAGTATTCTGATGTATTCTAATTTGTGTGTAGGAAATGTAGGAGACATTGGTTTGTAATAGCTTATCCTCAGGTCAGTTGTCATTTTTGCAGAGTATAGTTAATCCTATCAACTAGATCTTCATTACAAGGAAGCTAAAACTTTTATGAGCCTGAGATGGAATTCTGCTTGTATAACATTTGTGATCACAGCAAACTGATTACAGTGTCTTCACAAATCCCCGGACTCATTAATCTCAGAATTCGAGAGATTTGAGGGAACTAGTCCAACCTCTCATTGATGGAAAGAATCCTTTCCGTATTAATCCAAACAAATGTCACTCAGCTTCTACTTTAGTCCTTTCATGTCAAAAAAATCACCAAGTCCCAAGGAAATTTTATTAATTTGTGGGACAGTTCTAGTGAGTAAAGAGCAGTGGTCCTTGTTAGTGTTAAGGAATTTGTATCCTAGTAATTTTGCAACTTGAGTGGTTCTAGGTCGTTGGGTAACAACACCTGAATCTAACTTCTCCATTTATAACAGACACGATACATCTCAGTTGCCTCCCTCAGTCTCTCTCCCTCTCCTTCCCTCTCTTCCTCTACCTGTTTCCTGTTATCTTTAAAACCTTATTCAGTACAGAGTCATCCTGTCTCAATGCTCAGAGCATTGAGAAAATCACCAGTTGATGGCTACACATGTCTTTTACAAAAGCAATCCTGCTCTTATCTTTATTTTAACAATAAAATATGATGATTAGCTAAATATTTATATTATTATTTTAGGAAAGAGTATTGCAATTATAGAAAAAAAGCCGGACAGAACAATGTACTGAATGATCTGATACTCATTCACAATTGTGGCATTCATGACAAATCTATTGATCTATAGATAATCAAGTATTGAAGGGCATCTCAGCTCTTTCCACAGTTTGGCTATTGTGGACGTTGCTGCTATGAACATTGGGGTGCATGTGGCCCTTCTTTTCACTACATCTGTATCTTTGGGGTAAATACCCAGTAGTGCAATTGCTGGGTCATAGGGTAGCTCTATTTTTAACTGTTTGAGGAACCTCCACACTGTTTAACAAAGTGGCTATACCAACTTGCATTCCCACCAACAGTGTAAGAGGGTTCCCCTTTCTCCACAACCTCTCCAACATCTGTTGTTTCTTGCCTTGTCAATTTTTGCCATTCTAACTGGTGTAAGGTGGTATCTCAATGTGGTTTTGATTTTAATTTCCTTGATGGCTAATGATAATGAACATTTTTTCAGACGAATGGATAAAGAAGATGTGGTCCATATATACAATGGAATATTACTCAGCCATCACAAAGAATGAATACCCAACTTTTGCATCAACATGGATGGAACTGGAGGAGATTATGTTAAGTGAAATAAGTCATGCAGAGAAAGTTAATTATCATATGGTTTCACTTATTTGTGGAACATAAGGAATAGCATGGAGGACATTAGAAGAAGGAAGGGAAAAATGAAGGGGGGGAAATCAGAGGGAGAGATGAACCATGAGAGACTATGGACTCCAAGAAACAAACTGAGGGTTTAGAGGGGAGGGGGATGGGGGGATTGGTTCGCCCAGTGATGGGTATTAAGGAGGGCACCTATTGCATGGAACACTGGGTGTTATACACAAACAATGAATCATGGAACACAACATCAGAAATTAATGATGTATTGTATGGTGACTAATATAACATTAAAAAAAAGATAATCAAGTATTACTATTTGTGAAAATATTCAAATATTAAGTTAACAAATTATCTTTTTTTTTAGTACCCTCTATATTCCAGGCATTTTTCAGATGGTGGGGATATAAAAGTGAGCAAGAAATCCCAGGGTCTAGCAGGGGTGGTTAAAATCAAACAACCAATGACAATACATATAAGTGAAATGTGAGAGATTAGAGGGAAGGCAGGGCCATCTGACCAGGTCTTTGGAAGACAGGGGACTCTTCCAACTGAAATATTTAAAATTAATGAAACATAAAGAGTGGATGTGTTAACAAATTGAATTGAAAGAGGAAACATGTTTTGGCAGGAGAAAAAAATCTGTGTGAAGACTGATGATAATATATTTTGTTAGATAAACACAACAAAGGTCCTTGTGGCTAGAGCATGGGAGAGGATGCTGGAAACACTGGAGGGACAGGGAAGAGGTCCACTTGAGAGGGGTGTATACGCCAAGTTAGAGAACATAGACTTTATAGCTCATGGTAGTATATATACACCATGTCCTCGACATACTAGGCATTGTTAAACATTTGATCTTTGATAAATTCATATGTAAAATAAAAAAATCTTTCCTTTGAATCGTACTAAATTGTGAATGGAATCAGCGTTATGTGATAGCTTCATTGGTTGTTATATGCCTTTGAGTGTGAATGGCTTATTCATGTTCTTTGTCCATTCAGCTATTGCTTTGCTCATCTTTTTCTTATTGATTTTTATGAAAGAGAGATTAAGGGATATCAGTTGTTCTTAAGAGATTTTTTTATCCAGTTATTTCTTTTCTTATTTTGTTAATTTTCAAAAAAATTGCTGACTAGAAATTTTATAATTATAAAATGCATTTATGGCTTAATAGATTTTTAATATGCACACACAGTAGGATATATATATAAAACTATGTATGCATAATTAAAAGTTATTAAGTTATAAATGTACTTGTATAATTATAAATATATAATTATATTAGATATAGATATATAGATACATAATCACTGTAGCAATCAGGTGGACAAATAAGTAGAGGATAACAAATATGAAAGCAAAAAAGGCTAATCAGGCATTTGTTATAGTCATCTGTAGGTTAATGGAAGGGATGATTTACAACAGAAAGAACTGGAATGATTATTAAGGGTAGTAGTTAAACTAGAACTAGAAGCTTTGCTAAGTCCATGTTTTGGTGAGAAAGCACATGAATAACAACTAGTATTCTGTCTTTCGGTGGGTGTATTTATCAAGTGTCACTAATGCCAATAGCCTCCTTAAGGAAGGAGAAGGAAATAAATTTTACTGAGTCATTATGTGAGCAGAAGCGTGTATCTTCGTGCATTTACTTGGTACAAAAAGCCCGTGTGACTGAGACTATTCTGCTATGTTTTACAGATGAAAAAACTGAAGCTGACAAAGGTTAGATAACTTTTTCAAAGTCACCAAAGGCCAGGAAATAACAAAGGTTGATCTGATTCCAACTCTAAAATCGATTCCAACATGTAACAGGAAAAAAGAAAGAAAGTGAGTTGATCATTCGAATCATCGTTAGTTGGAAAAGTTAACATTCAGAAATCAAACAGGGAAGCTCAATGTCAAAAGCATTACCTAAACATAAATTTTCAAGAAAGAATTCTCCTGAGGTTAGGAAGTCAAAGCTCTAGCAAGCAGTCCAGGAAATCAGTGCCACGGGCCTTGTAATCCCTGTGAGGTGTAAATCAAACAAAAGAGAACAATGACCATGTACATCAATGAGAGGAATGCGACCCAGAGGTGTGGAAATAAAACCATAAGCAAAAGGAGTGCTGTGAATTTATAATGGAAGAAGATTTGATGGTTTGAGAAATTAAATGTGTCGTCAAAACCAACCAAAGAAACACAAAGCTGCACAGATCAAATGTGACATCAAAGCTTGATAAACAGGCTCACACCTATAAAAACACCCTCGTGACCAACTTAAAATCTCGACCAGAATCACTTCTTTGAAATACGGCATGGCTAGTTTGCAAATAAGTCATCTTGGAGGGATAGTGTATTAACCGACTCCTAACTACCAGCACAGCTTAGTTTGTCAAAACTAAACCAAACTAACACTTCCTTGTATGTGGAAGAAATGAAACACGGTTCTTCAGAGATGGTTTTCAGATTTATATGGGAAAAGGATCACAGAGAATGATGACCTGACTGTCCTTTAAGCCTATGTTCCAAGAACCAGTTGCTCACATAGTATCTTCAGTAATTTCTAGGGAATGTGTCAGTTATTTATAACACATGACAGTCAACTGAACAGGTCAGGGAATGTTCCCTGTAAATATCCTTCTAATTAAGAGAGTGATTCTTCCTTAACAAAGATCCTGGCTCATATATTGTTCATTATATTTCATATTTCAAATTGTTGATTCATTGAGAATTAATTAACACTGTTGGACCCCAAAAGCAATAAGCAAGAAAGAAGACACACAAACCAGCAAGAAACCCAGGATCGCTCTGTAATTCATATTAATAATCTAATTTATTAGTTCCAAGCTATTAGGGCATTATAGGCTCTATGGAAAAATAAAAACTTTTCAAGTTGGTTAGGGTTATTCAATATATGACCCTACACAGCAACCATCCTTGGACATGATATACAATAGTTCATAGTTTTATCACTGTATTACCAAGGAACAAATATTTACTAATCTTTGCATAGATTTCAAATTAGCATACTGGCCTAGGGCTTGTGATTAATGAGAACTGATCTGAAATACCCTGCCATAGATAATTAATATTGAAAAGTACGATGCACCAAATTAATAATGCATTTCTGCCAACCACTAATAATCATTTATACCAGATGCAGCGTCTCTGTAATAACAAACTGAGGAAGTGTTCTAAACTTCTGAAGGGGTTTGTTTGCTAGAACTTAAAAAAATAAATTGGCGCTCATTTAAATAAATATAGATTAACACATTTCTGAATCTCCTACCTGCAATTTTAAGTGTGTTCTTTATAAAATAATCTAGATTCCATAAAAATAACGTTATACAAGCACACAATCTATTATATATCAAAGTCACTATCTACTCTGACTCGGAGACTTAAAGTCAGCTTCATAAGAGCAGATTATCAAATAACAGGAAGAAGCCTGTTAGAATAATGGTTGAACAAAAGTTATCAAAAATTCAACTAAAATATATAATTTTAAGAGATATATATGACATATCTATAAGGTTAAATAAGTCTTGAAAGCAGTTTTCTAAATCATTGATGCTTCTACATGTGAAAATTATCTATTTTTGTTTTTTTCAAATTGACTTCCATATCTTGTCTATATTCATACATGATGTTATAACCATATATATATATATGATTTTCATATATATAAATAATTCTTACCTGTTCAATATGACCTTGCCATTTTTACCTACAAAAAATGGCAACTTAGGGGCACCTGGGTGGCTCAGTCAGTTAAGCATCTGCCTTCAGCTCAGGTCATGATCCCAGGGTCCTGGGATCGAGCCCCGCATCGGGCTCCAGCCCCATATCCAGCTCCCTGCTCAGTGGGGAGCCTGCTTCTCCCCTCTGCCCTCTCCCCTCCCCTTGCTTCTGCTCTCCTTCTCTCTCTGTCAAATAAATAAATAAAATCTTTTTAAAAATGGCACCTTCATAGGGCTTAAACCACCCTTTGCCCCATTTCACATGAATATATTTTATTTGTTCAGATTTACTTGTGTAGCAGCATATTTTCCCAGTCACGGGGTTTTTTTTGTTTGTTTGTTTGTTTTCCTTTGTCAAGTTTTTATTTAAATTCCAGTTAGCATACAGTGTAATATTAGTTTCAGGTGTAGAATTTAGTGATTCATCACTTGCATACAATACCCAGTGCTCATCACAATAAGTGCCCTCCTTAATGCCCATCATCCATTTAACCCATTCCCTACCCACCTCCCCTCCAGCAACCCTTAGTGTGTTCTCCACAGTTAAGAGTCTGTTTTATGGTTTGCCTCTGTCTTTTTTCCCCTATGTTCATCTGTTTCATTTCTTAAATTCCACATATGAGTGAAATCATGTGGTATTTGTCTTTCTCTGACTAACTTATCTCACTTAGCGTAATACACTCTAGCTCCATCCATGTCATTGCAAATGGCAAGGTTCATTCTTTTTTATGGCTAAGTAATATTCATGTATATTCAATGTATACACATACCACATCTTCTTTATTCATTCATCAGCCAATGGATATTTGGGCTCTCCCCATAGTTTGGCTATTGTTGATAATGATGCTTATAACACCGGGGTGCATGTATCCTTTCAAATCAGTATTTTGGCATCCTTTGGGTAAATACCTAGTAGTGCAATTGCTGGATGGTAGAGTAGTTTTATTTTTAACTTTTTGAGGAAACTCCATACTGTTTTCCAGACTGGCTGAACCAGCTTGCATTCCCACCAACAGTGTAAGAGCGTTCCCCTTTCTCTGCATCCTCGCCAACATCTGTTGTTTCCTGTGTTAATTTTAATCATTCTGACAAGTGTAAGGTAATATCTCATTGTAGCTTTGACTTGTATTTCCCCGATGATGACTGATTTTGAGAAGGAAACAACAAAACTAAAAGACAACACTCAGAATGGGAGAAGATATTTGCAAATGACAGGTGATAAAGGATCAGTATCCAAAATATATAAAGGACTTATAAAATCAATACCCAAAAACCAAATAATCCAGCTAAAAATAGGCAGAAGATATGAATAGACATATTTCCAAGGAAGACACACAGATGGCTAACAGACCCAAAGTCAGAGTTAAACATAGAAGGAAATCATCTCTATAAATAATTCGATAAATAAATGCTCAAATATTACTCCTAAAATCTTAAAAAATAAAATTAACTTTCAAAATTTCCAAACCTAGTTTCACTGAGGAAATCTGAAAATACAATCACATTATCACTGAGTTCTTAGATACATTATGTTCTCGTGAGCTACAAATTGTTCCTATCTGCAATATATCCAAGATTTTGTTGGTGTTTCTTTCCCCTTTTTGGTTCTTAATGATTCTTCCACTTTGATTCCCAAACTATGGGCTGCATCCACTAAGTGAAAATGAATTCATCCCTCTTCCTTTTCAGGAATCATGTAAAAAATATTATTTAATGATAGTTCTGATTTTTACCCCTTTTCTATAGCAATTTTTATATACTAATCTCAATATCCAGTGTGACCCGTAAAATTATCTTTCATTTAAGAAGTTACATTAAGCATCAGCCTTTCCTAAATATTTATTTATTCTGATATGGATTTAGTAAAAGCTAATGCATGTTTATAAAAAAAAAATAAGTACCTAATTCTACAGGAAGACCTGAATAGATAGCTTTAGGCTAGTTTGATTTTTATTCATTAAATAATTCTTTCAGCAGTGATTTGTACTATACTTTTTTGCAGTACATAATTACATGGGGAGAGAAAGGGAGTTGTAGCATACAATCTTGATGCCTAAGAAAATTTATTTTCAGTACTTCAGTCTCATCTTGGCATCATCTTTAAGGGGGTTTGACATATCATGAGTTTAGTGAAATACACACTATACATAGTATCTCTAAAATAAACAATTATAATTGTTTATTTTAGAGATACTATGTATTTCTAATGCCACCATGTATTCCTAAGAAAAATTGCTTACTTATATACATATATAAGAAACTCACTTATGTTAGCTGAAGCAAAAATAGACAAATATGCTATTGGGATATATTGAGTATTCATGGAACCTAAGTCAAAGGGAAATATAGCCAGTTTCAGGAAGCCTGGAATAAGATTATAAAAACTATCAGGAATGGAAGTTTTTCTTTCCTGGCCCATTGTTTCCCTTTCACTCTTTTCTCTTAGCATCCTGGTGTTTGCTTCTTTTCTCTGTGTATGGGCCAAATATCACTGGCCAAGAATCATACCATTTGACTTCACATTGCACTATGTGTGTATTTAGGCGCATGTCTATAAATGTTAAAGTATTTTATTATGGATTTTGGCATTTCATGTAGGCATTCTGCTATGGTCAGATGGATATACATATAGATTACAGTGATGCATGTAATTTGTCATAGAGTTCACATGGCATATAATGTTCATATCACTAGTGAGAAACAGAGAGGTAAGCAAATGTGTAAATAGATCCTAGAAAAGTCAAGTAGATATTGAAGCCAATCGATGAGATATACAAATCAAAGTTTTTTATTTTTAATTCTGAACACATATACCAGATAAAATTTTTTGTAACAATCACAAATTTTTCAATAAAAATATTTAATAAAAATATAAAGTTCAAAAAGCCAAGTTAATTTCTAAGAATATTTGAACTACATGTTTTTAAACATGTTTTCATAATAATTTGTGATTTTTAAAGTAAAATATTACTAAAATATGAAAATATCATTGAAAGAATTTTTAAAAGAAAATATGACATTTTGTTTCATTTTAAGTAGCATTCCTGTAGTAGGCTGTTGTTAGATTTCAAGAGAAAAATTCTCTTTTATGTTCCCAGAAAGGCAAATCTGAATAAATCTCAAGCATTGTAAAATTCATAATCACTTGCAATTTTATTAGATAATGAATTTAATGATTTTATTGACTAGAATTCTTTGTCTCTGGAAATATGTATTTACCCTCTAATAAATCCTATTGTCAAATGATTATGTTTTCACAATATCTATTATTAAAATATAAAATCTGTTTTCAATAATATTTTCAATGTTATTTGATTATTATTTCTTTAAAAAGTTTTTTACAATTAGTTTTTCTTACGATACCACAGTCAAAACATTTCCTGTTTTCTCAAAGCTAATGTTAAACTAAACTGTATCTTATATATTTCTTCAAACATTCAATTGATATTTAAATTATATTCTCTTCATATTGTTTTTGATGTATTTAGAGAAGCAAATGACTTGAGTATGGGGGGATTTGGGAAAAATTAATTGTGTCTAAATAAATTTTAAGAACAGTCTTCAAATATCAAATGGCTTGATCAGAACCTTTTCTGATCATTTGAAAGTTTAAAAACTCACGGAAATTATGTACTTTGCAACATGCATTATTTTAAAAATACAGTCATAGAAAAAAAATAAAAAATAAATGAAAATACAGTCGTAGAAGTGTTCCAAATTTATTTTCCTCGAAAAATTTGGTACATTACAAGGTGATAATCCTGCCTCTTAGAAATTTATCTGATCCATCATACTAGCGAAATAATACAACCAATAATTCAACTACTGCTTCAGAACTTCCTCTGTACCAAGGAACATATTAAATGCAGGTATTATCTCATTTAAACCCTCATTAATCCTATGGATCAGTTACTGTTATCTCTCTAGTACCACCAACCCATCTTTTAATAAAGCAAGAAGCAGAGTTTCAGAGAGATGAAGGGTGGTGCGCACAACCACTCCGCCAAGTGATAGAGCCGAGGTTCTAACTGGCTGACTTTCTCTGGCCGCCCTCCTCTAAGCCTCCCGCTATGGAGAATATTCTGAGAGTACATCTAGGCTGACTGGCCTGCCAACACTGATGAGGCTGGGATATGGAAAAATACTCTATTGCCTGAGATACTATCACTGAAAATTCCTCCTTTGGCCTAAGGTATTTCTTTATTCCTAAGTAAGTCCTCCTGAGGATAAAATAGGAGTTTATGAGTTACTAATAAATTAATGTGGATTAACACATTACTTTCTAACTGACAGAATCTGTCAGGATCCTAGTGAAAGTGAAGATGCTGTCAAAGGAGGAAAGGCAGGTAAATCAGAGCACGTAGAAGGAAGAAGTGGCATTTTAAGGGAATGGATTTAAGACTAAAAATTCTCTTTTATGTCTATTCATTGTTCATGAAATTTACATGGACAAAATCTTAATTTAATGATTGACTCACATAAGATTATGGATATTTTTCTACCTTGATTTTCCAAATGAATTGTTCCCTTATGTTTTGACTTTTCTATAGTGCTTTGCACAAATTAAAGTCATCAGAAGTCACAGTATGCAAAACCTTAATGAACTTTAGAAAGGGAGGTGCAAATCATTTGATTCAAGATTAATATCATAGGGGCGCCTTGGTGGCTAAGTCTTTAATCATCTGCCTTTGGCTCAGGTCATAATCTCGGGGTCCTGGGATGGATCCCCACATTGGGCTCCCTGCTCAGTGGGAAGCCTGTTTCTCCCTCCCCCACTACCCCTGCTTGTGTTCCCTCTCTCGCTGTGTCTCTCTCTTATCAAATAAATAAATAAAATCTTTTTAAAAAATTTAAAAAAGATTAATATTATAATTGACAACATTGGAAAAAAGATTTCAGCACCACTAGATAAGGATTATGTTGGTTTTGTACTTTTTCTATTATTAAACAATAATAAATCAAAATGGTAAAAAAATAAAGGATATAAGATTAATTAGAGTTCATTGTAAGACAGAAAGAAAATACTTCTTGTTAAGTCAAATTGGGAGAAAATGTGTTTTAGAAAGTCTAAAGATCACTATTAAAATTTGCCTAATTTTTCATCAAATTAATTACTCCCCATCCCCCAAAAAAGGTTCATCAATGACAGGTTTTCTAAGAGAGAAGCCTCATTGTCGAGTAACTTTGGCTGTGCACTTGCCCATGTCAGCCTATCTTATCTTCCAACCCTGCAATTATTAATCCTCTGTGTGTAGTGCTTAAAATGTGGTACTTCACATAAGAGGACTATAAAGAGAGAACAAAGACTTGTAAAGTGCAAAAGGAAGAGGATCTCAGGTCTATTTGGCTGATTAACAGTGCGTAATACATAGGAAAATTACAGGAAAGAAACTGTAGTCCAAGAAGGAGCTCTTACCTCCAGATTTCATGCTATTAAAAGAGTAACAAGAACAGAGAATTCGGATGAAAAGCAATGTAACAGTGACCAGTGGTATTAAAACACGTATGATCTAATAAGCTCTTCATGCGGCTCAGTATTTGGGAAAGACATCTAATTCACAAAGTGAGTTGCTCTCTAATAATTGGAAACTTTTATCTGGCTTCTAAAATCTATTTCAGACATCTGTTTGGCCACAAAATAATCTGATATGATCCCTTAATGTACAAGATGAAACAGCTCCACCTTAACTAGGTGACCTGGACACTGCATAGCACACTCGCCACCTAGTGGATATTCCTTGTAATTTTTGTCTTTATTCTGTATCAATCTTCTAGAATGCCTGGAAATCATCCATTACATTTCAAAATATTAAACGAAAGGGTGCATTGTAGGTGTTTCTTGATACTGTGGTCAAGACACTTCTAACCTGTATTTTACAGTCTGAATAGTTTGGGAAATGTGAAAAGAAAAGCCTCCTAAACGAATTAATGTAACTTCTCTCTGGAGAGGTCAAACTAATCGAGTCCTGTATAGAGAACCTGGGCTTGTAAAAGTTTTTACTGCTAGTCCTTCTTCCTTCTCTTTATGGCCATTGGCTATCCCTGGGGTGGCTTAAAATGCATTTTCCATATGGACCATGTTTCTATCCAGGATCCAACATGGGTTGGGAGTAGAGTTTGCACTCCTTCATTCAACTGTCTTGCTTTGGAGAGAAAGTTCCACTCTGCTATCAGTTGAGGATAACTAATGCAGTTTTGTGTTTTTCTTTCCGACCCTTCCTCCCACTATGTTACCTCTTTATCCAGGCAGTCTTTCAAGGCCCAAAGAGATAAATCTCTAATGCTGGGAATGTAAGCCTGATGGCAGACCAGAGAGCAGCTGGTAGGGTTTCCAGGCCTTCCGGACACCTATCGGATCCCAGGAGGGCTGTCAATCGGCTTTTCTGTAATGCTAGTCATGGCCACGGAGTTTCATTGTACCATCTGGCACATCAGGACTGCCTCCCCAGAGAGTAATCATCATCCCAACATCAATAGAATGAAATTAGAGTTAGAGAATCGTAACGGATTTTACAGCTGGATCATGTCTGCTACCAGAGTCTCTACAATGCTTGATACACTTCTCGACTCCACAACCTCATATCCGATGACGTAGCCTTCTCTACTTTACGCTTAGAACACCAGCTCTGTCCACGGTATACAAGCACACGTAGATCTCTAGTGACTGTCAACTGTCCAATACTATGCACAGCGAGTTACCTACAAGTCTCCACATCGATATATTATATATATTATATACATATATAAAAACTATCTCTACATCCTTACATAAAAGTCCTTTCTATGTACCTGTATTTGAGGACTGTTATTAATGAGTGGCTTTTGTTGTTGCTCTAATCATTCTTATAAGGACCTTCTTTCATCACTTCAAATCTCTTTTCTGTTTTGATACTAACACTCGTATCAAATCCCCTGCACTGTTATCAGCTTACCTAGCATGAATTTCTAACCACATAAATCAAACATCAACTCGTATAATAAATGTTTTCACTCAGCACAAAATGGTCACAACAAAATAGAATCTGGAAAATTAGTGTCATTCATAAAATGAAATGGCATTAATATGTAACTAAAACAATGACAATATGCTTACAGGTTTACTATTAAACATAACAGTTCTCTTGGACATGCTAGTATGGCAATAATTGTGTAGTATAAATATTATATTTAGTTGACAGAAGTTTTCCTGTGAAAAATCTACAATTGAATCAACAAATGTTCATTTGGACTAAACAGGGTTAAGAATCTCCAGAGAGCCAAGACAGAAGAGCATGAAATGGGTATATTTATTATTTTAAAAGTACATGGGTTATTTGCAACGTTGTGGATGGAACTAGAGGGTAATATGCTAAGTGAAGTAAGTCAGTCAGAGAAAGACAAATCCCATATAATTTCACTCATATGTGGAATTTAAGAAACAAAACTGATGAACATAGGGGAAGGGAGGGAAAAATAAAATAAGACAAAATCAGAGAGGGAGACAAACCATAAGAGCCTCTTAACTATAGGGAACAAACAGGGTTGCTGGAGGGGAGGTGGGTAGGGAGAAGGGGTAACTGGGTGATGGGATTGAGGAGGGCATGTGATGTGATGAGCACTGGGTGTTATATGCACTGATGAATCACTTAATTCTACCTCTGAAACTAATAATACACTATATGTTAACTAAATTTAATTTAAATACAAAGTTTTAAAAATATATTAAATTATTTTTCAGAATCCTTATGAAAGGATGTGCAATTTAAATATTTATCATCTTAAAAAAATAAACAATAAATAAATAAATAAATATTTATCATCTTGGAATTCATGTCATTACTTGAACCAGATTTGATATAGGTATTAAACCATTTCATGACATATTACTATCTCACACACACACACACACACACACACACACACACACCACATATACCACAAAAAGGGGTAGAGGGCACACTGGAAACATTGTCAACCCACCAAAATGCCGTATCATACCCTTGTGATCTAGTTGTGTGCTAGAGCTGACTGGTACCAGCTTGGAAGAGCCAATTGAGCTAGTTGTTAAATATTCAGGAATTCAGTGAGTCAGTTACTAAACAAAACCATTATTAATATTAAATTATATTAACTCACAAATAAATTGTATTGAAAACAAAGGCGATACTCATCAATTCCTAATTATTTTAATATATTTCACTGTTATCCATGTTCTTCAAGTTATTTATTTCTACTTTATCTGTATTTTATCATATATACAAAAATATGGCTAGAAATTCATACTTTAGAAATAATGTAAAATGGTGAGCTACTGCAGATCGCTTTGCAACTCCTCATTCAGGAACATGTTGGTATCTTGAAATTAGCCATGGTCAACATTACTATACCATGGAAATCAGCATATGCTGCAATTCAAGGCTTTTTCCACAGGAAGTTGGTTGTCAAACAATTACCCGGACATTAGCCAATAAACTGACAAAGGTCTACAAGACCCACACTCAGGCCTACCTCTGTAATATTGGCCAGTTTCTTGACTATTTTAAGCCAGATTATACTCATCTCCAAAATGAAGTACTGGAAACATTGTAAAACATCTAATTTTAAAATAAATCCAATTCAGTTGCCTGATGGACAGAAATAGAGCATAAAGCAGTGATACTACTTTAGCACTCAAACCAACAGAAAGACATAATTTTTTTTAACAACATACAGTTTATTTTAATAATGTGTCAACTTCATTGTTGGAAGTTTTATGAAAAAAGGGATGTTCAGAAAAAAATCCTGGTAACTTGATCTACCAGTTGATTATATTTTATGAAATATATAATAACTAAGTTTGTCTATCTGATTAATTTTATGTTCTAATGAAAATTCACTTGTTCTGTGACATTTTAATTTTTAGAGATGTTGAAACTCAAATACAAATCTACAAATGATATATTTCTGCTAGTCATTTAAACTTATTAAACATTATGTAAATGTGCTACAGTATTTAAATTGACCACTGAAATTCATTTATGATGTTTGATTTCATATCTCTCTGCTATAGGCACAGATCAACTTTGCTTTGCAATATAAAGATCTTTCTATTCTAATACCTATTATTTCTTAATTGCAACATGAAAACATTGTTCAAGAAAATCATTTTTTAAAAACTGAAATGGCTCTTTTTAAAAAAAAGTATAAAGAGTAGCACCATTCTTATGTCATGAAAAGTAGAAAGCATAGTAGGAAAAACATGTGACCGTATGTCTAAAAACCTGTGTTCCAGTCCCAGTTTTATCACTTATTAGCCCTTTGAAGAAAGAAAAAATCATGTATCTTCAGTAGAATGAATTTTCAGTAAAAACATGTCTGATCAGTAGAATGAATTTGGTTCTTATAATAACTGCTTCCTCTCATAATTCATCAGTAATAAAATCTCCTAAATGTCATAGAAACTAGCAGCAAATGTTAATTACTAGTAACTTATTTTTCAATGTATCTATATTGGTAATACATTAGAGCACTTGCCCCTACAAACATATTGCGGTCGCCTTGCAGAAATGGAGTCAATCAGGCATCTCTACCTCCCAGTACAGATACCGGCACATGGAAGATACTCAATAAAACCCAGCATGAGCTTGGGTGGATGGGAAGCATTTTCTTCTACTGAGATTCAGCTCACAGGCTCAAGTGAAAAAAAAAAATGTGAGAAGAGCCTTAGAGTTGAAAAGATTATTTAACACTCATTTCAAAATGCAAAAGTATGTTCTTTCTCCTTCTATTCAGTCCGTTCTTAACTGGCTTGAAGTGCTTTCAGTCAGCCAGCCCACTGGACTTAATTGAGTGTGCCATTGTGCGTTGTCCTATGCGAGCTACCATGCAGAGTGAAGGAGGAGGCAAGGTCCCTGTCTGGAGAAATCCATAATCTAATACCCACATGAGAGCTGCCACAGCATTTTTAAAAATATAGTACACTTCCAACCCACCATGATAAGGCAATTTCTTAAAGTTGATCTCTGGTCCAGTAAATTGTTTTATACTTTCCCTTTTGTAAGTTTCATGTTCCCTAAGCCCTGCATTTGCAAGGCAGCTGTCCGTGGGAAAGGGAGTAAGCTGTGGATTGCAGAATGAAAAATCTCTGCCACCCTGGCCTCATGAAACTCCTTGACCAGTGAGCCCTGACTTGCTTCTAGATTGGAAGCTGGTCTCAGAGTTTGTGGTTGTCCTTCCACAAGAGGACTAAGGAGGCTGAGTGTTCTCTGTCCCTGGCCTTCCCCCAGAGATGTGCTCAGTTGTGGTGACAGCAAGCTGAAGGACTCGGGAACATTATTCAGCGTTCCAATTATTAGCAAAAATGCAAGCAGATGGAGCAGGGAAATAATATCTTTTGCTAATTATCCGAATGGATGAGCTGACAGAACTTTACACTCTCCCACAAGACCCAAAGGGTCATGGATCCCTGGCCAATTCTGGCCAAGTTGGCTGGCTGCCACCCAGCAAAGGGCCTGCTGTCCGCCTTCCTCTTCCACTCACCAGCTCACCTGAGGCTCCTGCTGGAGACCCCTCGCCCTTTTTATTTTGGAGGAGGGGGAGGGGGCTTTTGTTGTTTCAATAGTAGTTGGTTTTCATGACAGATCCTCTAAGTGTCAGAAACAACATTTTAAAAATTAAGTTTATTAAACATAGACACCCGGATATGTTTTCAAACCTCTACATGTCCTTTTGAAATGTGTTATGATATTTCAGTACATTATTTTTCCTGCAAATAATGCATTGAAATATCATTAGTGAATTTCCTATCCAGCCAAGTATTCATTAATCTCTCCAAATCATCGCACTGAAGACTTTTTCTTTCTCAGCTCTGGTTGCTCAGCATTTCAGCTGAGCCCTGATGGCACTACACTTACAAGTTTAATTTGTGCACAAGCCTGTTAGTTCCATTCTGTTCAACAGCTTTCAGCTGCCCTCCCAACCCTGCGCAGATGTCTCACAAACCCATGCTCCACTCGTGGAGGATGGGAAGAACAAGCAGGGCAAATCCATCACCCAACAACTTAGAGCACAAGACCTGTTGAAGGTGAGTCAATAACACCATACCTATATGCAAAACAAGAACATTACACGCTGTGTGTTCTTGCCAGCCTTAGTCCTTATGTTGAAAATTTTATACATTTGCAGAAAATATTGTATGCCCTCTATCCACCTTTTCCACTTCATTGAACCTCTCAAAGTCTCTAGCATTACCTTTCTCTCACACCATTACCTCCAGTACAAATGAGCTACTTCTGAGGTTCATGCTTCTCATCTTCCAAGAAATATTCCATTTTCTCTCTGTTCCACAAGACCCTGAGCCTTTCTAAACTCCTCTAAAGTTCCCTCTGCTAAAAGAAATAATGTGACCTATTGTATTATATTAAGCAAGGTATATAATTTCAGATAACATTTCTAGCCCTTTCTGGATAACTTAAGGATAGCAAGACAAAATTTTTTTTTTAAGATTTTATTTATTTATTTGAGAGAGAGAGAGTGAGAGAGAGAGCCCAAGAGGGGGTAGGGTCAGAGGGAGAAGCAGACTCCCTGCTGAGCAGGGAGCCCGACATGGGACTCGATCCCAGGACTCCAGGATCATGACCTGAGCCGAAGGCAGTCGCTTAACCAACTGAGCCACCCAGGCACCCAAGCAAGACAAAATTTACTAACAAAGGAGTTCAGGAAAAGCAATAAATACGTAAATGTGAATTGATAGGGATATGGGATTCCATTTCTCTTATTAGCACGCCTGCTTTTGGTTAACAGAATTGGACTTCCAATGTAGTAAAATGTTAAGTTGGCTTCATTTGGCATTGTAAAAAATATGATAATATTTATCATTCTTTGGAGAAAATAAAGTGAAAAAAATGCCATATAAATGCTTCAGCAACTCAACACAAGAGGTAGAGTTGCCTTTATCACTTATGCATTATCAAATTATATAGCATTTCTTTCTGTCCTGGTGTTACTACCGCCAGAGAGGTAGGATCACAGGTATAAGGTTCAAAGGGACTGGAGAAGTCTAATCCTTTACTTTACTTTACTTTACTTCAAATTTTATTGTTGTCTCTACCTCACATATCATTTTTTAAAAAAGGCTTAGAGATGTTTCAAAAGAAGAATGGATAGATCTTGCCTGAATCCACATAGCTAGTTTGCGCTTGAGCTGAAATTTGGACACTAGTCTATAGCTAGTGCTTTTTAGACACTTTACTGTCTAGTGGTTTGATCTGTAAATGTGCGTGCATGCACATACACATACACAATCTCTCTCTCTGAACATTTATCCTCTTTCACAATCAAAAGATGTTACGTATTACTTTCTATTTTGCCTATCATGATGACAATAATTAAACATAAAATCCAGAGTTAAAAAATTATAGAGATATTTGAATTCTTACACATTTCTAGTGGTACATTTGAACTGTGAAAAAAAGTGACAACGTGTAGCAAATGCGCAAAGAATATTACTATCTCCCTTTGCCTATTTCAGCAGGTCCAGGCAGAAAATTGATGACTCATCCAAAGGATATAAATGAAGAGAGGCTAATGAACGTGCTACTTGTGGGAGTATGGTCATGGGGAAGAGAACCCAGACATGGGAAAGCACTTAGGTGCTAGCAGTGTGGGGGGAGCATCCCCACCCCTATGACAAAGATGGTAAAGCAGTAACTGAAGAGACCCAGTCATGGAAGAAAAGGGAAAGAGAGTACACCACAGGACTCAGGCACTGTCTGACCTGAATTCCAGTGAGTAGGAGCTGGGAGCAGTGGAGGACAGATGCCCCAAGTTCTCTCTTCTCCCACCGGCTAATCTACCAGTGCCACCGCCTCACAGTGGACAAAAATCGATGGAAAGCCAGAGTCCCAAGTGATGAGGCTTCTGACAGTGACTCTCCTTGGACACCATACATGAAAGAGAAGGGCAGCAGATGGATCATAGGAGAATAAGAAACAGAATAATCAACACATTGGCCAAGCCATTTCTAAACAAATAAGCTGAACTTTGTGCCAAAGTGTAGGCACAAAATGTTAATGGTGGTATCATTTATAAATGTGAATATTGGGAATGATATAATCAGCGGTAAGATACTAAAAAAGTCCATTTTTTATGTGATCCATAACTCTTCAATTGAAAAATAGGGGATGACTTTAAAAGTATGCTATAAAGAGTGTTTGTTGAAATGGGCATATTCATACAATGCTAAAATGAGAAAGCTATAAAACACGTACACGTTTGTATATGCATACCTATGTGTAAATGGGAATATACGTATAACTACATACTTTTATTAATGCTTGTATTACAGCTAAATTGATTTGCCAAACCTCAAATGAAGAATTTGAATTAGATTGGAATTAGGATGAACCAACCTGTAAGAGAGTGACATTCTTCCTTAAGGAATTTTAAATATTATTTATTCTCTTTCAAATTCAACTAGAATCATGGGGCAGGATGGGGGTAGGGCCTTTGTATTGAAACGGATGTGACATGATTTCATGAACATTGAATGCATTTTTTTCATGTAAGAACAAATTTAGGGGTACCTGGGGGGCTCAGTCATTAAGCGTCTGCCTTTGGCTCAGGTCATGGATCCCAGGGTCCTGGGATCGAGCCCCACATCGGGCTCCCAGCTCAGTGGGAGGCCTGCTTCTCCCTCTCCCATTCCCCCTGCTTGTGTTCCCTCTCTCGATGTCTCTGTCAAATAAATAAATAAAATCTTTAAAAAAAAAGAACAAATTTAAAGCTATTAAGATAAATAAGGTACAGATTTCCTCTAGGTCAAGGTCAGTTGGTAGGGAAACATTTGACTAGTAGTCCCAGCTTTAACGAATCTTTGAGCTTAGAAAACAGGGTATTAAAAATGCATATTGTTGATTATCATCAAATCAAATCAGTTAAAACAATTGGACACTTTGCAATCCAGATTTATGATGACTCACCATTATAATACATTGGTACCTGTAGATTCTGATTTTTATCTGCCCTATTTTTCCTCTCTATTCATATGAATTTTAGCTGAAAAACATATTGTGACTTTTATCAGCTGATAACTATAACTAAACTAGTAGGATAGTAGGTGATTATGCACTGAAAACAACACACATTCTCTACAATGCAATGTCATCATATAAGCACCTGGGACATTTCATTACTTAAATATTCAGATCTCATGTATAAATAGACGTTTATTCCTCGGGGATCAATTTCTTTGGTTAAACATTCATCTGGATTTAACGATCAGAAATGTGAGAAATGTATTGTTTTGATTTGCCTAAGAAAGTAGACTTACTATATTACTTCAAATTTTCTTGACTGGTAGGACCTGTGACTATTTCCATCTAGGACTAATGACAATCTGGTTTAAGTAAAAAAAAAAAAAAAAAAAAAACAACAACAAAGTATAAGGAGTAATGTTGAAAAGAAAACAAACAACAAAAATACCAAAGCTGTACTATAACAATATTGGAAAATTATAAGACACAGACCCCCAAGTCTAAGCTCTCAGATAAATCAAACAAAACTATATGGCTGTCATATCCAAAAAGGATTATTGTGGAGGGAAAGGAAAATGACATCAAAATGTAAATAATGACCAAATGGTGGTATTTGGAAGTCAACAAAAGATAACAGGCTAAGCAAATGCTAAAAGTCTGACAAATTTTTAAAAATAAAAACAAAGAAAACTTAGAAAGAACAGCAAAATCAGTAACCACAACAACAAAAATAATAATGTTTCCATCCGGTGGAAATTGTATTTTTTTATTATTCACCTTCCATCATTGCTGCTTCACCAGACTGTTCTCTCAATGACTTGAATTAACTGATATCTGCAAGTAGGTTGCTTTCCCCAGCAATGCCCTAACAACAACTAACTTCATTCATAAGCAATCAATACACAAGATTTTTCTTAAATGGTTACATAATGTTCTAATCAAATCAAAGATTAGAATATTATGCGCACGTTTAGAAACTAGGAGCCGTGTGAACAAAGTTTTAACTGTGTTCTATAATGAAATGAAGGATGCCACAGAGAGAGAATGTATGTCTATATATATATATATATATATATATATATATATAGTGGCTCTGTTTAGAAAGGAGAAAAGCATAATTGCTTTAGTTTACCCAGGGCATAGAATCCTGGAAACACAGGAGGTTGAGAATGAGCTGGCTCCAAAACAAGATGCCATTTTTAACAAATCTTTGGATGAGAAAAGAAAAGAAAGTCAAACACTGGAAATTTGCCAGGACGAGGTGAACAAGAAATAAGTCAGATTTCCCTCTCATCAATGATTGCTCTCCTCACATGGTTTCTTCTGTGTTTTACCCTAAATACTCTCTCTCTCCCTCCCTCCCTCACACTTTTCCTCTCTCTTTCTCTCTCTCCTCATGCTCTTTCTCAAATTGTCTTAACAAATCTAATAAATGACACTTATTATTTTTTTATTTCCTCCTCTTCCATTACAGGGAAATTTCAGTCAAAACTTTTAACTGATTTTTCATTTATTATAAACAGTTAAATTGATCTTTATTTGAATATGATCTTCAATTAACTAGCCATACCTGAAAAAAGATGATCAATTTTATTTAACATCTGTGGAAACTTAAAGATTCCTTAATGAAAACAACAACAATATAGCCTAATTTTTTGCTCATTAGCCTTTTTAATGCAATTTTTTTTTTCTCATTTGCTGTATGGCAATTTTAGAAGGCAATATAGAAGCAAGCCCATAGCCTCTAGAGTCAAATTGCCTGGATTTGTATCCAGGCTCTACAACCTACTGGATATCACTGACCTCGAGCAAATTAACCTGTCAGTTCCTCAGTTTCTTCTGTGTAATGGGGATAATAAGGTAGTTGTTGTAAAGCTAAAATGAGCTAATATTTGTAAAGTTTTAGAACGGTTCCTGGCACTTAGGAAGTGCTATATTTATCTGCTAAATAATGAATCAAAAAACTTATTAACTTCATGGAATTTAGCTAGGTGATGAACCAGCTTCTGACCAGCCAAAATAGATACCACTAATTATGCTGAGTTTTAGGTCTAAGGTTGAAACAATGAAAAAATACGCTTGCTAATGAGAGTATATTGAGAGTCACATCAGTGAAATAATGACCTTCCTTCCATTCTTCAAAGACTCTTGGAGTGGTTGCACATATGAATAAAAATAGTCATTTCTGCAGACCTTTAATAAATGTTCCCTTCCTTTCCAATCACTTTAAGTTGAAAACTAATTTAGAGATTAAAATAGCAAGAGATCTGGTTTCTGGGTCTAATGATTTGGAGATACATAACCACAAGAAGACTTCAGTTTAATGCAAACCACAATATCATGATGATAAAAAAACAGGTGAACCTCAGCAGGTAAAACACCACTTTAAACACAAAATTTCATAACACTTTCTGAAAGAAAGGTCATAGATAATATAACTTACTAAAACAAACCCCCCAATCAATATAATGCCTTAAATCTAATGTAAATGGAAATTATAAAAAGTGATTTATAATAAATGATATGCATTTCTATATATTCAGACTCAAGGACAATGAGATTGGAAAACATTATGAAGTTTGCAGAGCCTCAGCTGAATTCAGTCACCATGATTGTGTGAATTGCACATGTGGTGAAGACAGAGATCCTCCTAGTGGTCATCTATATGTCCCGTAAGTGGTGTTCCCATGAGTTACATGATTTTGTGAAATGATGAATAACATTAAGTTCTGGGGGAAGAAAAACTAAAATTTTGTCTCAATTCACACTGTGGTTGTAGTTCTAGAAAATTCAGAGTATTTTAAAAGTATACAGAAAATTATTTGAATTTATTGTAAAACTAACTTGGGCTCTAGACTCAATAATTATAAGCCAATGTCCAGCTGTAAATGCGCAATGCACAGTGCCTAGCCTGCTTCATTCAATACGTGCAAAAATCCTTTACAGGTTTATACCACCAAAGACTACTTCAGAGTTCCAAAATTTTCACTAGAGGTAGTATCTCTGCTATTGGAAACCACTGTTCTAGACTCTGGGACTTCAATAAAGATGTAAATTTTTTATTGAAGTATAATATATCTTTATAAAGTGAAAAAATATTGTTATATAGATGATGCATTTTCACAATGTGAAAGTACTCTGTTTATAAGCCCTAACTTTAAGAAAGGTTTATATTAGAAATATAAGAAGGAAATAGTTGATTATTGAAACAGAATAGTTTGATTTTTTGCTATTGATCTGTCTTTAAAGATGACTATCACACAGTGAAAGGGTTCTACATGTTACTAGGGCTCTAGAATGGACTCTAGAGACTGCAGGTGGGTTGGCTTCATTTCCATATCTTACACTAGCAATCTGGTGCAATCTATCATAGAGACCAGCTTCACTGAACCCTTAACCAAATATGAGGTATTGCAGGAAAGGCAATGGAGCTCCTGACTGTGGATGCCATGCCTGACTATTCAACTAAGTGACACAGCCTAGTTCTTGTTTCATTTGATTGTCCTCCTTATACATCAAGAGAAATAGTAAACAATCTTTAGGACTTGGGATTGAACTTGCGTCATTCTCTATCTGAGCTGCATGCAGACAGAAAGCTTTCTCCCCGCCTTCGTCTGCTAGAGCTGCCATAACAAAGTACCAGAGACTGGGCAGTGTCACGCACAGAAATGTATTTCCTCAGGGCCCTGAAGCCTGGGCGTCTGAGATCAAGTTTGATAGAGTTTGTTTCTTCTGAGGACTCTCTTCTTGGCTTGTAGATCTCCATCTTCTCCCTATGTCTTCACGTGGTCTTTTTCTGGAACTTTTGGTGCCCAAATTGCTTCTTCTTATGTGAACATCAGTCATGTTGGATTAGGGTCCACCCTCTTGACCTCACTTTAAGTGAATTAAAACTTTAATTCAATTAAAGTTAATTCTTTAAAGACCCTATATCTTAATACGATTACATTTTAAGGGGCTGGGGTTAGGACGTCAACATATGAATTTTGAGGGGACACAATTTAACCCATAGCACTACCTACTTATGGTTGCTGTAAAAGATCATTAAGGAGCATAGTAGGAACTATCTGAGACACTGAATAAAGCACAGTTCTCCAACAATACACCTCTGCTACCTAGAAAGGCAAATGGGAGCTATTCTGAGATTCCATGCTGCTTCTTGTCCTGCAACCTGAGTGCTGACTCCTACAACCCATGGGTTCTCTTCCCCTGGGGTTAGAAGTAGACTGAGTCTGAAGAGATAAATATGTGGATCGGGGCATTTAGGGTGACACCTCCCCTTCACCTGGATGCACCCCCACCATTTTTTAAATTCATGCTGATGTTCACATGACATGTCAGTAAATAAAAAAGGAAACCAGTATTTTCTTATTGCGCTTTCCTTGTGGGCACTTGGGGCTGGAGGTGAGATGTCACCCTAAACGTCCAGGTAAAGGCAGCTTCTCTGTTCACTGCTGAAACATGGAAAGATTAGCACAGGTTAAAGAATGGCAGAGGTGCATCCAGGTGAAGGAGGGAGAAGAAAGTTAATAAAACAGGGCTCACAAATGTTGAAATAACCTGAAAATAAATTAAATAAATTTAATTCGTTCTATTTCAACTTTCCAAAACTCATTCTTTTCTTCATTTTTGTAACACAGCATCTTCTGGTTTTCTTCCTTGCCACTGGCCAATCTGTCTCAATCACCTTTGCTTCCTCCTACTGTCCTGGTTAGCTGCTATATATTGGAGTGCTCTGAGACTTTATTCCTACATGCTTTCCTTTCTCAATTCTCACATTCTTCACAGGCAATTTTATGTAATTTATTTCCATCCCTGATTTCCGTCTGAAATTCCAGACCAGGTATTTATCTACATAACTGACATCCAAACTTGAATTTCTTACAGGCATTACAAATTTTAATTGTCCAAAATAGAATAATTGTTTTCACTTTTACAAAATCTTCTGCCCCAGTCCTCCTCATTTCAGGAAATGGTATCATTCAGTAAATGGTATCATTAAGCATCAGTTACTTAATAAAAAATTTAAAATAAATACATAAATGTGTAAAAATAGCAGGCATGCTTGCTTTCCCCTTCTGTTCCTATCTAATCCATTAGTAGATCTTCTGACCTTCACTTCATCCATTTTCCCCCCATCTCCACTAGGATTATAGCAGTTCAATATGTCATTATCTCACTTGACTTTACAGTAGCTTTCTGACTGGTCTTCTTCCTATTCTGGCACCCCATCTGGGTCCTATGTCTCTTGAACCCCTCATCACCTACTCCTTTCCTGCTTGCTCATTGGTCTCTAACCAGACTGAGCTACTGCGCCACAATTATACTCTATACATTTCCAGTTTAGAGCCTTGCAAAAGCTATTTCCAGAAAGAAGAAAGAAGAAAGAAAGAAAGAAAGAAAGAAAGAAAGAAAGAAAGAAAGAAAAAGAGAGAGGAAGGGAGGGAGGGAGGAGGGAAGGAAGGAAGGAAGGAAAGAAGGAAAGAAAGAAGAAAGGACTATTTTCATATGATTAATTCCTTCTTGCTCTTCAAGTCTCAGCTAAAAAAAAAAAAACAAGAAACAAAAAAAAACACCTCCAGAAGAAGTCCTTATTAATCATTCAATCTATGGTAGCTGACTAGGCTCTGAATCACATTAATTTTAATTTCAACCAATCATTTATCAGGGTATTTATGCATAATCTTTCATCCCACCCCATTATGATGTAACACCTAGGAGATCAGACATCTTAATGGTTCTATTGCTCTATATTCAATACCTAAAACAATGCCTAACTCATGGAAGGAGGTCACTAAATCCTTGTGGAATAAAATGAATGAATGAATGAATGAATGAGTGAATCTTTGCATGACATATTTGCCTCACTTATTTTATCTGATATTATTTCCCCCAAACAGTTGAATGAAAATGAAAACAGTGTTTCAAGATTGAAATGAGAGTCATTTTAAATGTATTTAAATGTATTTTATGAACTTTGAAATTCTATGTAGATGTTCTTGTTGAAAAAAGCCTCCATGTTGCCAGTTCTTAAAAAGCCCAGATATGAACATTTAGTGATTAAAAAGAAGTGCCAGGGGGCGGAGCAAGATGGCGGAGGAGTAGGAGACCTGGATTTCGTCTCCTCTCAGGAATTCAGCTGGATAGGGATCAAACCATTCTGACCACCTATGAACTCAACAGGAGATCAAAGAAAAGAATAGCAGGAACTCTCTGAACAGAAAAGCAACCACTTTCTGGAAGGTAGGACGTGCGGAGAAGTGAACCCGAGGCGATATTCGGGAGGATAGATGGCGGGGGAGGGGCCTCCGTCGGCCGCTTCTGGCAAGTGATAGAGCCACGGAGCACAAAATCGGAACTTTTAGAAGTCGGCTCCCCTGGGGGACGTCACTCTGGTGGCGAAGTGGGGGGTGGAACCCTCGCGGGACAGTGTGGTCTCAGGACCCTCGGGGTCACAGAAAGACCGGGGGTGCCTGAGTGCAGCAGAGCTCCCAGGTATCGGAGCAGGGAAGCCGGCTGCAGAGACGGAGCCCAGGCGCGGGCTCTCAGCTCGGGGTTGCCATAAACCGTGATCCGCGGCACAGTCGGGCCACTGCTCCTCCAGCAGGGACCCAACAAGCGGCAGATCCGGGGAGACTCACCTTCTTCCCCCGGGAGGAGCAGCGCGGGAGCGCACCGCAGGGATCTGCTGGGTTTGGAGACTCCACACAGGGTCGGGTGCCAGAGATAGAAACGCTCGGTCACAGGCCGGGTGAGCACGGAGTGCGGCTGGAGACCGGGGAGACGGGAGTGACTGACGGCTTTTCTCTGGGGGCTCGCTGAGGAGCGGGGCCCCGAGTTCTCATCTCCTCCGGGGCGGAGACTGGGAGGCTGCCATTTTCACTCTCCGCCTCCAAAGCTGTACGGAAAGCTTGCAGGGAACAAAAGCTCCCGAGAGCAAACCCGAGCAGATTACTTAGCCCGGACCGGCAAGGGCGGGGCAATTCCGCCTCCGGCAAAGGTATTTGGGAACCACGGCAACAGGCCCCTCCCCCAGAAGATCAGCGAGAACAGCCAGCCAAGACCAAGTTTACCCATCAATGAGAACGGCAGAACTCCAGCGTTAGGGGAATACTGCACAGAGAATCCATGGCTTTTTTACCATGATTCTGTAGTCTTTCAAAGTTAATTTTTTTTTTAACTGTCTTTTTTTTTTTTTTAATTTTTCTTTTTCCCTTTTTCAACCAACATCTTATCAATCCCTTTTTTAAAAAACATTTTTATTTTTCATTTTTAGAGTCATATTCTATCCCTTCATAGTAGTTACCCGTATTTTTGGCATATATATATAAGTTGTTCTCTCTTTAAAATTTTGAGAGTTTCTTCTAACAGATCAAAATATACCCTAAATCTCTAGTGTATGGTTTTTTTCTACTCCCCTGCCTGATCACATTCTCTCCCTTTTTTTTTCTTTTTTTTTTTAAATCCTCTTCTTTTTTCAAACAACTTCTTATTAATTCCTTTTATAAAATTTTTTATAATTTCCATCTTTACAGTCATATTCCATCCCTTCATCATATCAACCCTTATTTTTGTACATATATAAGTTTTTCTTTCTTTAAAATTTTGGGAGGCACTTTCTTCTAACAGACCAAAATACACCCAAAATCTAGTGTGTGGCACTGATCTATATACCAGCCTGATCATATTTGATCATATTCTGTTTTTTTTTGTTTTGTTCTGTTTTTGTTTGTTTTTATCTTTATCTTTTTCTTTTTTCTTTTTTTTTTTTTTCTTTTTCTCTCTTTCCCTTTCTTTTCCCACTGCTTCAGGTCTTCTGATTTGTTTAGAGTATATTTTCTGGGGATGTTTTTACCCTGTTAGCATTTTGTTCTCTCATTAATCTATTCTCCTCTGGACAAAATGACAAGACGGAAAAAATCACCTTAACAAAAAGAACAAGAGGTAGTACCAACTGCCAGGGACCTACTCAATACGGACATTAGTACGATGTCGGATCTAGAGTTCAGAATCATCACTTTAAAGATACTAGCTGGGCTTGGAAAAAGCATGGAAGTTATTAGAGAAACCCTTTCTGGAGAAGTAAAAGAACTAAAATCTAACCAAGTCGAAATCAAAAAGGCTATTAATGAGGTGCAATCAAATATGGGGGCGCTAACTGCTAGGATAAATGAGGCAGAAGAGAGAATCAGTGAGATAGAAGACCAAATGATGGAAAATAAAGAAGCTGAGAAAAAGAGAGATAAACAATACTGGATCACAAGGGCAGAATTCGAGAGATAAGCGATACCATAAGACGAAACAACATTAGAATAATTGGGATCCCAGAAGAAGAAGAAAGAGAGAGAGGAGCAGAAGGTATATTGGAGCAAATTATAGCAGAGAACTTCCCAATTTGGGGAAGGAAACAGGCATCAAAATCCAGGAAGCATAGAGAACCCCTCTCAAAATCAATAAAAATAGGTCAACACCCCGACATCTAATAGTAAAACTTATGAGTCTCAGAGACAAAGAGAAAATCCTGAAAGCAGCTCAGGAGAAGAGATATGTAACCTACAATGGTAGAAACATTAGATTGGCAACAGACCTATCCACAGAGACCTGGCAGGCCAAAAAGGACTGGCAGGATATATTCAGAGCACTAAATGAGAAAAATATGCAGCCAAGAATACTATATCCAGCTAGGCTGTCATTGAAAATAGAAGGAGAGATAAAAAGCTTCCAGGAAAACAAAAACTAAAGGAATTTGCAAACACCAAACCAGCCCTACAAGAAATATTGAAAGGGGTCCTCTAAGCAAAGAGTGAGCCTAAAAGCAACATAGACCATAAAGGAACACAGACAATATACAGTAACAGTCACCTTATAGGCAATACAATGGCACTAAATTCCTATCTTTCAATAGTTACCCTGAATGTAAATGGGCTAAATGCCCCAATCAAAAGACACAGGCTACCAGATTGGATTAAAAAACAAGACCCATCGATATGCTGTCTGTAAGAGACTCATTTTACACCCAAAGACACCCCCAGATTGAAAGTGAGGGGGTGGAAAACCATTTACCATGCTAATGGACACCAAAAGAAAGCTGGGGTGGCAATCCTTATATCAGACAAATTAGATTTTAAACCAAAGACTGTAATAAGAGATGAGGAAGGACACTATATCCTACTTAAAGGGTCTATCCAACAAGAAGATCTAACAGTTGTAAATATCTATGCCCCTAACATGGGAGCAGCCAATTATATAAGGCAATTAATAACAAAAGCAAAGAAACACATCGACAACAATACAATAATAGTGGGGGACTTTAACACCCCCCTCACTGAAATGGACAGATCGTCTAAGCAAAAGATCAACAAGGAAATAAAGACTTTAAATGACACACTGGACCAAATGGACTTCACAGACATATTCAGAACATTCCATCCCAAAGCAATGGAATACACATTCTTCTCTAGTGCCCATGGAACATTCTCCAGAATAGATCACATCCTAGGTCATAAATCAGGTCTCAGCCGGTACCAAAAGATTGGGATGATTCCCTGCATATTTTCAGACCACAGTGCTTTGAAACTAGAACTCAATCACAAGAGGAAAGTTGGAAAGAACTCAAATACATGGAGGCTAAAGAGCATCCTACTAAAGAATGAATGGGTCAACCAGGAAATTAAAGAAGAATTTAAAAAATTCATGGAAACCAATGAAAATGAAAACACAACTATTCAAAACTTTGGGATACAGCAAAAGCAGTCCTAAGAGGAAAGTATATAGCAACACAAGCCTTTCTCAAGAAACAAGAAAGGTCTCAAGTACACAACCTAACCCTACACCTAAAGGAGCTGGAGAAAGAACAGCAAATAAAGCCTAAACCCAGCAGGAGAAGAGAAATAATAAAGATCATAGCAGAAATCAATGAAATAGAAACTAAAAGAACAGTAGAACAGATCAACGAAACTAGGAGCTGGTTCTTTGAAAGAATTAACAAGATTGATAAATCCCTGGCCAGACTTATCAAAAAGAAAAGAGGAATGACCCAAATCAACAAAGTCATGAATGAAAGAGGAGAGATCACAACCAACACCAAAGAAATACAAACAATTATAAGAACATATTATGAGCAACTCTATGCCAGCAAATTAGATAACCTGGAAGTAATGGATGCATTCCTAGAGATGTATCAACTACCAAAACTGAACCAGGAAGAAATGGAAAACCTGAACAGACCTATAACCACTAAGGAAATTGAAGCAGTCATCAAAAATCTCCCAAAAACAAAAGCCCAGGGCCAGATGGCTTCCCAGGGGAATTCTACCAAACATTTCAAGAAGAATTAATACCTATTCTTCTGAAACTGTTCCAAAAAATAGAAATGGAAGGAAAACTTCCAAACTCATTTTATGAGGCCACCATTACCTTGATCCCCAAACCAGACAAAGACCCCATCAAAAAGGAGAATTACAGACCAATATCCTTGATGAACATGGATGCAAAAATTCTCACCAAAATACTAGCCAATAGGATCCAACAGTACATTAAAAGGATTATTCACCACGACAAAATGGAATTTATCCCTGGGCTGCAAGGTTGGTTCAACATCCGCAAATCAATCAACGTGATACAATACATTAACAAAAGAAAGAACAAAAATCATATGATCCTCTCAAAAGATGCAGAAAAAGCATTTGACAAAGTACAGCATCCTTTCTTGATCAAAACTCTTTAGAGTATAGGGATAGAGGGTACATACCTCAATATCATAAAAGCCATCTATGAAAAACCTACAGCGAATATCATTCTCAATGGGGAAAAACTGAGAGCTTTCCCCCTAAGGTCAGGAACGCGGCAGGATGTCCACTATCGCCACTGCTATTCAACATAGTATTAGAAGTCCTAGCCACAGCAATCAGACAACAAAAAGAAATAAAAGGCATCCAAATTGGCAAAGAAGAAGTCAAACTCTCACTCTTTGCAGATGATATGATACTTTATGTGGAAAACCCCAAAGACTCCACCCCAAAACTGCTAGAACTCATACAGGAATTCAGTAAAGTGACAGGATATAAAATCAATGCACAGAAGTCAGTGGCATTCCTATACACCAACAAGACAGAAGAAAGAGAAATTAAGGAGTCAATCCCATTTACAATTGCACCCAAAACCATAAGATACCTAGGAATAAATCTAACCAAAGAGGCAAAGCATCTGTACTCAGAAAACTATAAAATACTCATGAAAGAAATTGAGGAAGACACAAAGAAATGGAAAAACGTTCCATGCTCATGGATTGGAAGAACAAATATTGTGAAGATGTCAATGCTACCTAGAGCAATCTACACATTCAATGCAATCCCCATCAAAATACCATCCACTTTTTTCAAAGAAATGGAACAAATCATCCTAAAATTTGTATGGAACCAGAAAAGACCCCGAATAGCCAGAGGAATGTTGAAAAACAAAAGCAAAGCTGGCGGCATCACAATTCTGGACTTCCAGCTCTATTACAAAGCTGTCATCATCAAGACAGTATGGTACTGGCATAAAAACAGACACATAGATCAATGGAACAGAATAGAGAGCCCAGAAATGGACCCTCAACTCTATGGTCAACTAATCTTCGACAAAGCAGGAAAGAATGTCCAATGGAAAAAAGACAGTCTCTTCAACAAATGGTGTTGGGAAAATTGGATAGCCACATGCAGAAGAATGAAACTGGACCATTTCTTTACACCACACACAAAAATAGACTCCAAATGGTTGAAAGACCTCAATGTGAGACAGGAGTCCCTCCAAATCCTAAAGGAGAACACAGGCAGCAACCTCTTCGACCTCAGCCGCAGCAACTTCTTCCTAGAAACATCGCCAAAAGCAAGGGAAGCAAGGGCAAAAATGAACTATTGGGACTTCATCAAGATAAAAAGCTTTTGCAAAGCAAAGGAAACAGTCAACAAAACCAAAAGACAACCGACAGATTGGGAGAAGATATTTGCAAATGACATATCAGATAAAGGGCTAGTATCCAAAATCTATAAAGAACTTATCAAACTCAACACCCAAAGAACAAAGAATCCAATCAAGAAATGGGCAGAAGACATGAACAGACATTTTTCCAAAGAAGACATCCAAATGGCCAACAGACACATGAAAAAGTGCTCAACATCGCTCGGCATCAGGGAAATACAAATCAAAACCTCAATGAGATACCACCTCACACCAGTCAGAATGGCTAAAATTAGCAAGTCAGGAAAGGACAGATGTTGGCGGGGATGCGGAGAAAGGGGAACCCTCCTACACTGTTGGTGGGAATGCAAGCTGGTGCAGCCACTCTGGAAAACAGTATGGAAGTTCCTCAAAAAGTTGAAAATAGAGCTACCATACGATCCAGCAATTGCACTCCTGGGTATTTACCCCAAAGATACAAAAGTAGGGATCCGAAAGGGTACGTGCACCCCGATGTTTATAGCAGCAATGTCCACAATAGCCAAACTGTGGAAAGAGCCAAGATGTCCATTGACAGATGAATGGATAAAGAAGAAGTGGTATATATATACAATGGAATATAATGTAGCCATCAAAAGGAATGAGATCTTGCCATTTGCAACGACGTGGATGGAACTGGAGGGTATTATGCTGAGCGAAATATGTCAAACAGGGAAAGACATGTATCATATGACCTCACTGATATGAGGAATTCTTAATCTCAGGAAACAAACTGAGGGTTGCTGGAGTGGGGGGTGGGGTGGGAGGGATGGGGTGACTGGGTGATGGACACTGGGGAGGGTATGTGCTCTGGTAAGCGCTGTGAATTGTACAAGACTGTTGAATCTCAGATCTGTACCTCTGATATAAATAATGCAATATATGTTAAGAAAAAAAAAAAAGAAGATAGCAGGAGGGGAAGAATGAAGGGGGGGACATCAGAGGGGGAGAAGAACCATGAGAGACGATGGACTCTGAAAAACAAACTGAGGGTTCTAGAGGGGAGGGGGGTGGGAGGATGGGTTAGCCTGGTGATGGGTATTGAGGAGGGCACGTTCTGCATGGAGCACTGGGTGTTATGCACAAACAATGAATCATGGAACACTACATCTAAAACTAATGATGTAATGTATGGGGATTAACATAACAATAATAAAAAAAAAAAGAAGTGCCAGTTTTCTTAGTGACAGTCTTCTATTCAATAAATCTTGTTATCTAAATTATAAAATTATTTTTCTTCACATTAATTGAATTTATTTTTATTTTGAACGTAAATAATGAAACATATATATTTTTATTTTCTCTGGTGTGGGGGATTGTTATGGCAGAGATTATACTCTGGTGAAACAGAGGAAAAGTAATTTGACAAAATAGTGGGTTAATGATGCATTTTAGACTAATCATGCATAATTTTCTTTCCTTGGTGTTTTGAAATATCCATGTTTGTTAGCCATCTTTTCTGTTGGAGCAAAGAAAGAATTACCTGTACTTTTTCCCCCAAAACCAATCTTTTCACTTTGCTCTTAATCTCTTACTCTGCCTGCTATAGGACTATGAGCCATAAATTGCTTTTTTATATATTTTTATTTTAGTTTTAATTTATTTTCTTCCTCTGATTCCTTCTCTAAGGATATGTTTTACAAAAATCCCAAGTGCTTTCAAAACTAATAATTTGGTGATTAAATATTAAAATCTTTGAAACCCTTCCTCTAATGTTTTAATAAATGTTACATTAAACTTAACTGATCACTCTGTATTCACAGAACTATGTGAGAAATAAAATAGTATAAAGGTCGAGGTAATATTTGGATTTGATACCTTTCGGATTATGTTTAAAATTAGTATTGTTATTTTTGGGAATCCACAGTAACCAGTTTTATTTTTTTTAAAGATATTTTTTATTTATTTATTTGACAGAGAGAGAGAGCACAAGTAGGCAGAGCGGCAGGCAGAGGGAAATGGAGAAGCAGGCTCTCTGCTGACCAGGGAGTCTGATGCGGGACTCGATCCCGGGACCCCAGGATCATGACCTGAGCCGAAGGCAGACGCTTAACCGACGGAGCCACCCAGGCGCCCCAACAGTAACCAGTTTTAAAGTACTTTTTCCTTCACCCAGTTTTCATCCATTGGTTTTATGTGCTCGATGTTACAGACACATCATGGAATATGAGCAAATGCTCTGAATTCAGGAATAGAAGTTTCAAGACTTAGACCTTTACAAACTGTTTTATACTCTGATGATATTTTGTTAACATAGTTTTGGTTTTTGTTTGTTATTATTGAGGTTTATTCGAAAATGAGAACTGGAATATGGTCATCTTCCTTACATTTCTTTGTGCTTTAAGCAATTCCTGGATAACGGGGGAAAGCTGAAGCTAATCATTCAGGTAATAGTCTTCAGCAGGAATAAAAAAAGAGTCTGTGATGGCTGAGATCATCTGGGTATCTTCTTCACTTTGCTTAAAGAAACTATGTTGTGGTTATTTTTTCTTTCTGAAATAAGGATCATACGCTATGTGATATTTGAAGTCAAATAAGGGAGAAAGGATATTTAATTTCTCTCTATATTCTTTCCAGAATAGTCTTGAGAAGATAATTAGTTTCTTAATTATCATAAAACAATATTATCAGGTCTTGAGTAATCTTCACATGCAGTGATTAGAGAAATAGAATTCAGTTGAGAAACTAAAATTTGATGAATGAATTAACGAGAATGCTTTATACAGAGAGATTTATACATAATGAATCTATGAGGTAAATGTTTTAACTAAATATTATAAAAGGTCCTCACCAAATGGTAAAGGAAATTCAACTACATTACTGATTTTCACCACTGAAGGCAGTTGAGTTTGATTTAGGTTTGAAATGAAACTAGAGTTTAGTTTTATGAAATCCCATTTTAGTTTCAGATGGGCACTTTGGAAACATTCTAGCCAGAAGTCTTATAAACTATATAAAAGCATGGGTTTTTGTGTATCTGTTAAATGATAAGGTTCAAATCCCAATTCCTAGTTTAGGGGATGGTGCCATTTCCCTGGGACAAATCTACTATGTGCAACTTTTCTTTCCTTTTTTTTTTTTTTTAAGACTTTATTCACTTATTTGACAGAGAGAGAGAGAGAGAGCAAGAGCACACAAGCAGGGGCAGCAGGAGAGGGAGAGGGAGAAGCAGGCCCCCACTGAGCAGGAAGCCCCAGATGTGGGGCTCGATTCCAGGACCCTAGGATCATGACCTGAGCCAAAGGTAGATGCTTAACCAACTGAGCCACCCAGGTGCCCCTATTAAGCTGTTTTGATTACATATGTGAACTAATAACTCTAAAGTCTTGGAACAAAAGCTACATTTTAATCAATCTGGAATACTGAGAGTCTGCTACATGTTAGCTTAAGTCATTCCCAACCCAATCCAACCCTTTCAGCATCTGGTGGAATTTAAGTAATGGGCTCTAGCAGAAGAGAAAACAGGAAAGTCTCCTTTGAGCCCATCTTTCTGGTTACTTATGTCAAAGTGAAAGTGAACAACACTTCCATAGCACATGAATTTAAAAAGTAATATGATGAAACCTCTTCTCACTAACTACAGATATTAGAAATTATAAAAATGACATTTCAAATGTGTTAAAAGTAAATGACAGTGGTTTTTACTCCAAATTATGTAACTGTGAAAAGTATTTTATACATTGGAGCATACTTTCCTGTTGTCATATAAAATTACTTATTAGTTACTAAATGTAAAGTATATTTATAAAGATTCCACGTAAAATGAGAAAATGCATAGCCTTATAAGAATTCAATATATGTGCATTTTGCCCTTCTCTTTTCCATACGCACACTCACAATTCATATTACCTCAGGAAATAAAAGTTTTTTAGCTAATTTATTCCAGGTTCCCAAAATGGAAATCTGTAAATGATTTTTATTCTCCACTAGCAATTTCAGAATGAGGAACAAAAGGGTGCAGAACCTTCTGAGGAGCAAAAATGCAAATAGGTAAGTCCGTAACCTTTATAGTAACAACCAATTATTAGCCTAATGTCAGTGACTGGAACTCAAAACAAACCAGCATTGACTTCTGTATTTGGCACTTAGGAAGACGATATAAATTGAAAATATGAAAACTGGCATATCTATGATATGGCTTGAAGTTACCTGTGAGGGAGATAATATCTTTCACAACTATCTACAACCATGGTTCCAAAGGGATATATGCAGAAACAACACTAAATAGTCAAATAATTGTTTTCTACCATCTAATACCACTTCTTGGTCCCTGGAATCGGATCACTCTGACAAAAAAAAAAAAAAAAAAAAAAAGAAAAGACCTCACAGAATGATGATAGAAATTAAAAGATAGGCCTGTCCCAAAGATCATCCACCTGTGTGCATTTTGCCCCTCAGACACAACTTCATTCCTATCAGTTCTCTTAAGTGAGTAGAGATTTGCCTTCCAAATTGTAAGCAACTTCATTCTCAACTTGCTGTGTAGGCACTTAGGTATTTAGGAAGATGAACAGAAGATCAGGAAAAACAAATTTAAAAGAATGTCACACTAACTCTGAAATCAGAAGAATTTTAATCTCACACCCTCAGTTACAGTATATGCAATTAAAATGAAGGATTGCATTATCAAATTCATGAATTATCAAAGAAGGATTCAGTTATGTCACTCTACTCAACATACAAAAGCAGGTATGTGTGCTAATATATATTAGAAATATTGTTAAACAAGCTATAACTGGAAAAACTGTGTTCCCTCTTTCCTCATTCCTGACTAAATAATAATCAATCAGAAAGTTCACCATAGACATTTGGATGTTAGTAAAATTGCTATAATAGAACTTTAATATTTATATATTCAAATAAAAACATTTTTAAAAGAAGAATTAACCTTGCTTATATGAAAGCATGTAGTTAAAGCCATCTCTAAAATTCAGGTTTTTTTAAAGATTTTATTTATTTATTATATATATATAGAGAGAGCACTGGCAAGAGGGAGAAGCAAGCTCCCAGGAGAGCAGGGGAAGTCCGATGTGGGACTTGATCCCAGGACCCCAGGATTATAACCTGAGCCAAAGGCAGTTGCCTAACCAACTGAGCCACCCAGGCACCCTCTAAAATTCAGTTTTAAATCATCATATGGAAGAAACTGAAATAGAATTTATTCTTGGTTTTATGTAAGTGATATAAAAGATAGCTATACGTGCATAATTTTCTTCAACTCTGAATAAGTTAAAGAGGAGTTACCATTCCCTATTGCCTGATGAGCCATAGCATCCTTACAGGAATTTAGGGACCCTATGAACTATGGAATCAAGCTTTAAATGTTTTGGCAGTAACCATGCAATTTAGCTTAAACTGTTTAGCCAGTAATTATCACCTCCAAGCCCGCTCCACTCAATACCTTCACCATTGCAAACTGAGGACATATATAAATGGTAGAGAGATTCAAATCAGCCCAGCTTCCTGAACAGAGTAAAAAGAATATTCTTAGCAATCTTTAGTTTCAAATCAGTAATGTCAACTCAGTGTGAACAACGAACATCTCCATCTTTCTGTTTGCTCTTAAAATGCCCAGCTTCCCCAGTACAAAATGTCCTGTTTGCTGTATTATGTTCCCTGGTCTAACCTGACTACTAGTTTAATCTAATACCTGGACTGGGTTTTGGATGCTACCTGACGCCATTCAACTTTGTCAGTAAGTCTGGTATTATCAAACACTAGTAAGAAAAAACTGGAAGATGGAAGTCCATGAAGTACTTATGGAAATCTTTGAGGATCTTAGTTTTGGGGCATTCAACATGCAGGCACCATGCATTATTCCAGCATGTAAAGAAATAATTTAACATGGAAACCATCTCCCAAATCGGGTTAAATATTTATAATTTATATGCTACATGGCGAGTTTTCTTAACCTCAATTTATTGTTGATGTTGTTGCTGCTACTGAAAAGTTGCCTTTTGCATTTCACATGATCCCCACTATTACTGTGTACTCGGCCAATCTGCTAAGTGTCTACAAAGACTTTAGCTGTGAAGAAAATGGGACCATCCAAGATCATTCTGGACTCCATGCCTCAGGAATGAGGTCATTCTTATCTGGACAGAGTGTGAAGCACTCTGGCTTGAGTATCTGGTTCTTCCTTCACTGATACTAAAAGATTCTTAGTGGAAGAATTTTCTCTCCTTCAGGCAACTGGAGATGCTATTGTAGATATTGGTCCAGAAAGATCTTGAGGATGAGACAGACTAAAAAACTTTGACCAACCCACTGTGTGTGTGTGTGGGGGGGGGGGGGGCGGGGTAGGGACAGCCTGCAAATTCTTTAGCTGAACTGATTTCTTTCAAATTTCCTTTCACCCTCCCAGGCGCCCCTCAAATATTTTTTGATAGGCGGCTTTAAAAATCTCTAAATGATTTTAGAATGTGAATATATTGAAGCATGAACTTGAAATTCTGGAACTTCAGTTTAGAATTTTGGTATATTCATTTATATCATCATCATCAATAATAATAATGATAATAATAATGGCACTTTTTATGTGCCAGATATATTGTATTAATTATTTTTAATTCTCAAAATAATCTAATTACATGGATATAAATATTACTCTGATCTTATATATAAGAAAATTAAGGTATACAGAGAGGGTTGTAGAAAGCCAATACATTGTCCCCAGAGACTAGAGTCAACATCCATTCTAAATTGCTTCTTGCATGCTCATCTAATCTTTCCTAAATTCTATATACTTATAACACTCAAAAGCAATCCACTTGATATCAATGTAGATTTTTTTTGAAGTATTCCTTGAGTATAACTTTTATTTCTTGACATTCATTGGCAACCCATTTCTAACTAGTGTAATCTCCTGTATAAATAAAATTCTATTTTAAAAATCAGACTTTACAAACATTAAGCCTGCTTAAAAAGTTGCTTGAATTTTCAAAAATCTAAAAGGCATGCATACTGCTAACTGATTATTCTTTATCTATTGTTCTTTCATGCAATTGGGTATTTTCTTAAGAGTTTACAACTAGGAATTTGTAAGTGTGTACTAAACCTTACTCCTCACTTTTATTTTGTTTATTCACTATTTTTCTTGATCCTTCCATTTCTTCTCTAGATTTGCTATTTTACATAGCAACACTTTAGGCTAGTACAAATGTAAATCAAAACTAAGAGTGTTCTCCCTCCCTCCTTAAATCCATAGTATTTATAGGAAATTACTACACACTTTGATTTTCAAAGCATATGTATTTTATTCATATACTGTACTTAGTAATTCCTTGTCCAAAAGATAAATGGTATATTTTATGTTTTTGAAGTTATGGCATTTTTCTGGAGACACTCATTTGAAATTGTATTTTCCTTAATCTGTGATATAAATAATGGGAGATTTTTGAAAATAATCACTATGTAAATTGTAGGTTAGATTTGTCAGAGCCAAAGCTCTGCAATGCCATGGAGAAAGGTAGGTTTTAATTGCAATTCTGGAAGAACAATTATTCTGACTTACGTGATTCATATATATGCATGGTAGACTAAGTTAAAAGAAAGTTGGGTTTCCAGAAATTGAAGAATGTAATAAAGATGAAGACCAGGTTCCATGTTCTGAATATTACAAATTTGTTTAGCTATCTTCCTCCCAGTTTTCTAAACTTGATTATTCATTTCAAGGATGCATTAAAGACTGCCTTTTTCTAACTGTACCCTTTCCATTAATGTTAAACCATGTAAACATGAATTGTTTCTGAACAAGTATCTTCAAAGGCTTTAGTCCAAATAACACTAATTGCAATGTATTTCTCTGAGAACTTTAAAATAGACTGGGATTGTGGAAGTCAATTTTATTTTATGCCACCTTCTTCAATCAGGCTTTCATACAATTAACATTTGATTATGATGTGAAGTATCTCACTGTGCCCAGGGTCAATTAGCATTGCCAAAAGCCCAGACTCCAGGTGGATTTTTCTCTACACTAGAGGCTTTCCCATTAGACTAAACCTCATTCTGTTCTTTCTCACTAGAGAATGCATCCCAGACAGATACTATATATCCAGAGAAACAGGTGCTAAATTCTTCTTGGAGTGTGCAATCAGACTGGCAAATATTTCTATTCTAGACACTTTTTTTTCCCCCTGAGGGAATTCACTGAAATCTGGGCACAGTTGATCAGCTTGCTTTCCAGAAGGAAATTCCATTCCAAGGACCTCACCTAGAGATACACCAATGTTTTTCTTATTGAAAAGTCCTGAATTTTCTCAGTGCTTCATTCAATAGAGTTAGTCAGTTCAAAGTGTCATTAAAACCAAGATATTTTGACTCTTCTTGCCATTTAAGTTCCAAAATTTGGGGAGGACTTTTGAGATAATTTGCCATCCAACAGATTATTTGCAGATCACTGGAATGATAATGATGATGATAATATTTTTCTATTTTTGATATTATTTATTTTTGAAGAATATATGAAGATACTAGAATAATTACCTAGTCAACATTTACTTGAATAGATGTTAGCATCAAAGTGATGCAGATTTATTTTGATCTCTTTATTCAACCATTGGCCACCAACTCTGAGGTCAAAAGTGTTCTCTCTCTTGCTCAGAGGTAAAATCCTAATATCTAGCACAATGTCCAGCTCAATAATAGGCAGATACTCAACAAATATTTGTGATATAAATGAATGATGAATATATTTCTAGTGACGCAATAACTTGTTCCCAAATATGGGGTCATTTTAACATTTAAAAAAAGAGTCCAATAATTTCTGTTGAAGAAGAAGAGGAGGGGCGCCTGGGTGGCTCAGTTGGTTAAGCGACTGCCTTCGGCTCAGGTCATGATCCCGGAGTCCCTGGATCGAGTCCCGCATCGGGCTCCCTGCTCAGCAGGGAGCCTGCTTCTCCCTCTGACCCTCCCCCCTCTCATGCTCTCTCTCTCTCATTCTCTCTGTCTCAAATAAATAGATAAAATCTTTAAAAAAAAAAAAAAAAGAAGAAGAGGATGTGAGCAGTAGGAAATAGGGAAGTCTATCATTTCTTATTGTATGTTACTCCACTTCAAAATAATGTAACTTGCCCATTGTCTTTCCCCACCATGCTTTTGTTTTTTCTTTGCGTGCTTTTGATCCACTTACTTTTACTATTCTCAAACTTTGATTCACCTTATATCTAACCAAAGAAACATATTTCAGATCATCGTATCCTATCTTCAATTACAGTATTTGCAGATACAGTGTAACACACATATTGATAATGGATCTCTGGAACAAGGCAGGGCCTGTTTACCATATCTAACAGACAGTTCATGAACTGAGTCCATTAATTGGCATAGCAGTTTAATGGGACCTTGCAGGCTTTAGTAGTTTCTACCTTCTAACTAATATTTATAGTCATAATTGAATTTAAAAGGAAGTTTAACTTTAATATGTAATGATGAAAATGATGGATTGGGTAGGGAAAAATCAAAATAGAATCTAAGGAATGTCTGATCCTGCACCTATTAAAGTTCCTATTTCTTTAAGTATACTGTGAATCCCAATGTGCGTATCTAATTACACATTTGTAGTTGCATTACAAAGCATGTGACATCATTTACTTTCAAACATGGCAAAGGGCATTGAAAACAGGTGAAGGCAGGTCCTTAGCTCACACTGGCACGAAGTAGGACTGTAGCACTAGACGGCACGATGTCGGTGCAGGGTGGTTACACAGATGTCATAAAATGAGGTTTGGTTTTGTTTGTTTTTACTCATTAAGAGAAATGATTACAAACTGGCCAGGATGCTTTTCGGAGGGAAAAAAAAAAAAAAAAAACCCTTGGGTATATAATTTCTGTTACAAAACAATTAAATAGACACTTAGTGCTGGCTCCTTTTGTTTGCACCCTAAGAAATGGAATCAGTTCAATCTGTTTGAGATGGATACCCACTGAAAGACAACTACTGAGATATGGAAATGGTAACACTTTCAACTGTTTTCTCTTTTACTCTTTTATTAAATCACTTAAACACCACTCTAGTAGAGTTTAGTGTAATGGCTTAAATAGACACAGTTAAAAACTGACTTCTGAAAAGTTGTGTTACCTCACAATATTTTTTCCCTGCGACTGGTTTCTTTGAGCTCTTACAAATGGTTGATGGCAGTTCTCTACCATAGAGTTTTTGCAAGTGTACATTGACTTTTGACAGTCTGTGGGAATTCGAATAGAAAAGGGGCATTTTATAACCCATAAGAATGCATTTACTGTATTATTTTATAAGAGGTGAATTTTATAGCATGAGTATACAGTGTTTCCCCTGTTAGTCATCCGTGTGTTTCTTCATTTTCCAGATTGTACCCAATCTGCAGTTCTTACTAGGACAAAACATCCCTTTAAATCAATAAGAAACAAAGCTCTAATAAAGAATGCTGAATCAGGCCCCTTACCACCATACTAATTATGCAGTGAACACACAGTACTGTTTACAGTGGACCTTTTCACGACCTAACCAAAACATTAAACTCAGACTCTATTCCAGGAGTAGGCAAGTCTCCATAAAAATTTTATTTATCTTGAAAGGCAAATGCTTCACTGCATAACATTGGAAGACATGGTTACTCCTACTTTGCCCTCCCTAAACATCGTTAGATAGTTAGATGACCAATAATTCTTAACTGTGTCAGTAAAGTCAGCGAAAGGATTGGTTCTGCAGAGAGATGAGAATCCAAGTACTTTATGTAGACTGGATAGAAGGAACCTGTATGGAGAGGTGTGAGCTGGGGGGAGGGGGGGTAATGGTGGAGAGAGCTTGAGATTTATTATCGAAATTGTCTAAATGTGAAAAGAAAATCTGGGTCTCCTTAGATATTCGTCATTCTTGGTACTTGCAATGCATCAGATACCCTGAAGTAGTTATCTGTATGCCTGCTTATGTATTTCAGTTTTGTGTTTGTGTCTGTTTGTGAGCGTGTTTGCCTGAATGTAGTTTTCCTGGCAGCAGCGTGTGTCTGGTGTACGTGTGCATATGGATGAGTATGAATTAATTACATATTGAAAACATCTGCAGGGGCGCCTGGGCGGCTCAGTCGTTAAGCGTCTGCCTTCAGCTCAGGTCATGATCCCAGAGTCCTGGGATCGAGCCCGCATCGGGCTCCCTGCTGAGCGGGGAGCCCGCTTCTCCCTCTCCCTCGCTCCCCCTGCTTGTGTTCCTGCTCTCGCTCTCTCTCTCTGTCAAATAAATGAATAAAATCTTAAAAAAAAAAAAAAAAAGAAAAAAGAAAAGAAAACATCTGCATTAGCGGCGTCTGCAGTCCCCGCTGCTCCAGTCGGGATGTTCGGCCCCGTCACTTAGGTGTTAGGACCACTCGGAAGACCTGCCTGTCGGACGCCTGACTGTGGTTCCCGGGGGGCCGGAGCTCCGGGAGCCTGTACCATCTCCATCTGAAGGGGAGGAGAGAAGGGAAAGAGGAGGCAGCCGAGCGAAGGGGTTCGGTTTCCTGCAGCTGGGTGGGGGGCGGCCGGGGTTGGAGCAGGGTTCCAAGATTACACGGCAAATCCCCAACTTCAGCACCGCCTCCGGCCCGGGGAGAGGCGCGCACCCCCTTGCTCCGCCCCCGCCCCAGCCGATGGACCCCGGCGCGCCGGTGCCTTCTCGCTCCGGCTTCCAGTGGAAGCGAGGGCAGGGCAGAAGGGTTCTGACAGCCAGAGGGGTACGGTAAGGAGGAGGAGGAGGAGGAGGAGGAGCCGGGGTGGGGACTAGAAGGGGCGAGGAGGGAGGGCTTCCCCGCCTCGCCCGCCGCGGGGCTGTGCGGGCGCTGCTGGCGGCGGCGGCGTCTCCAGCTCAGTCTCCGGCCGCCGCGGCCGCTGCTCGGGAGCCGAGGAGATGCGGCCCCGCGCCGCGCCGCGCTGAGGCCGTGCGTGCGCCCGCCCGCGGGCTGCGTGCTGCCCGCGCACCCGCTCTCCGTGTGAGCTGACAGGCGCCCGCGAGCCCCTCCGAGTCACGCCGCCCGGCGGCGCGGGGAGCGCTCGCCTGCAGTGCCACGGGCAGCAGCTCCGCGCCCGGCGCGCTCCCTCCGCTTCTGCGTCCCCCGCTCCTCAGATCTGCCTCCACGTCCTGTGCTGATTTTTTTTTTTCCCCTCCCGAGTGAGAGAGGGCGGGGTAGGTCCCCTCCTCTGCTCCCCCTCCCTTTCCTTCTTGGTTTGAATTTCTTCCCCCTGGCATTTCACTGGCTCCTGGAGCGAGAGGCAGGAGCCGCACGGAGGGAAGAGGAAGGCTGCGCCTCCCCCGCGGCTCCCAGCCCGGCCGAACTGGAGCCTGCAGGGGTGCGGGGAGAAGAGGACGCAGCGGGAGGGGCCTGGCTCTCTCCCGCGCTGAGGACAGCCCACCTCCCCGCGAGAAGCCCACGGAGAGACGCGCGGCGTCTCCGCAGCGAGCTTTCGGAGTCCGGCGAGCAGGCAAGCCGAGGATGGTGGCGGCTCCGCGAGCCGGCTGCGGGGCAGCGCTGTCGCTCTGGCTTGTCAGCAGCCTCCTCTGCAGAGCCTGGACTGCCCCGGCCACGTCCCGTAAGTAGCCCCCCGCGAGCGCGCGCCGCGCCGGAGCAGTTTCAGTGCCGCATTGAGGTGCCACCCGGGGGTGGCAACTCTGAGGCACCTTCGCAGTTCTGGCCCCTGGTGGGTGCGGGTGTCTCCGCCGTCGCGCACTTCCAGCCCCTGCAGCACAGAAACTCCAAGCCCCGCGCTCCCGAGGGGGTGGGGGGGCGGCTTCTGAGGCTGGTGATGTTTCTGGAAAGTTGTTCCTGGTCCTGGAGATGCGTTTGCGACTGCTTGGTTAGAGTGATGAGTGTGGATGACAGCTTCTTAGGAGTTATTCTTCCACTTCGGTGTGCTTGTTGTGGAGGGAGTTCATGGCATTTTGCTTAGGTAGGTCAGAGAAAGAGAAGTGAAGACTAGGGCAAAAATAAGTTGCTTATTTTTATTTATGGTTTTAACTTAAATGAGCACGGATTTGGGGACGAAAGAGGAGCACATTTTGAGCAGTTTGGGCACGATGGACTTCTCTTACCCCACCCCCCAACCCCAACAAGTTAATGACCATTTAGTACTTGTTTATTGAAATGGAAGACAGTGAATGCTGTATTGTAACTGAAATTGCTTTAATTCTTTGGCAGTTTGATATAATACAGTCTAGGACTTGGGACGGGCAGGGCAAACCATCAGTAATGTAGTAATGAACACATTTCTTAAGAGTTCTCAGGAAAATGATGCTGTTCAATATGTTTAAGTCTGTGTTTTAGCAAGCTTTTTTAAAAAGAAAAGGTTGCTCATGTTTTCATGTGGTTAGCAAGAGTAGAAAGAAATAGAAGATTCCAGCGCATCTTCTGAATTGCTTTAAAAGTGCATAGTGTGCATCTAGAAAGGAAATGCATAATTTCTCCTTTGGTTCAGAAAGAGTTAAACACTAGAGAGATTGCCTATGGGAATCTTAGGATAATATACATAAGCACATAGTGCTTGTTTATGAGAATGTGTTACTTATTAAAGAAGAATCATGGAGATTTTAGTTTGAAAATAAATGTTTTCCATTTAGGAAAGAAAAAATTTAGTGTTTTCCAGAATTCATTGTATGTGTAGTCCTATCTGTTTATGAGATCTTGAGATGCCTCGATGCATCTTTACCTATATGTTAATATTAATGTTCTTATTCTAGGGTGCAAATATTAATATGAATAACCATTGAAAAAAGGACTTTATAAGTCATGCTAAAGAACCTACTACATAATAGTGTCATGTGATGAACCGGTATTACAGTTTTGACGTATTTTCCCGAGTACTGTATTTGCTTCTCTTTTCTTGCAAGATAGGAAGTCATTAAGTGGCAGTTTGTAACGGACTTGAGAAAAATTTTATAGCTTTTTCACAAACGGATTAAACCTCAAAAAAGTGATATGTTATTAAAATATGTATGTCAGTTTTATATATTTAACCAGAAATTATGAAGACACAGTGCTCCATATTAATTTATGTAAATATGTAACTACATCCTGAGAAAAGTAATCTGACGAAATTTCAATTTCCATTTCAAGATCTGGTCATATAGAACTAATGCTACTCTTTTCAGAAATTAAATTCATTATAAATTAAATTAATTATATTCGCTGCTTAAAGACCCTCATATCCAGGATTTTTCTTGGGTTTCATATTGCATCTCTTTGTATACTCTAATTATAATGGATTCATCTGAAACATTTGCCATGTATCAAGAATGAACGGCATATGCAGCCACTGGGTTAATGCATTTTAAGAATAGAAAAGTTGTTTCAGAAATATATTCTTAGTTTTTACAGCTTAGAATTTGGTGATGGGGAAGAGCAGAGAATATTACTTTTCAGATAGTTAATACTTATGTTTGATTAAGATTTATTTATTAGCTCTTATTCTTTATTGTTTAAATATCTAAAATGGCTTAAGATGACTTATTTCATCTGAATTTAAATTGACTAAAACCCAGTTTCCCTGCATCATGAAATCAAATAATAAGAATGATGTATACTTTATTGATTAGAATAAGCTTCACATATTCAGTGCTTTAAAATTAAATTATAATTTTACACTTACTGTAAATGTTTATTTATATTATACAAAACTCTGAAAAAGAATGATAGTTCTATTCTTAATACTGAAAACACTCAAAGGAGAAAAAAATGATAACTACGTGAATCTAAGATAATGAACAACTCAACCAGGAGAGGTCATCACAAGACAAAAAGTAGCATGAAAATCTAAAAGTAATGTTTTTATTTGGTACTCATTTAAAAAAAAAATGTGATGACTATGCTAAAACTTTCTGTCCCTAGATAACTTTTTAACATGATGGACATTTCCAGAAGATGAGGTTAATATTTTTCATTTGTTAACAATACCATTTTAAATATATATTTGCTTCTGCCTTATTTCTTTTTCTCTGTTATTGAAGTGTATATAAAAATGGTGTTACTGTTCCTAGTATGTTTTTTACAACTAGACTAATACTAAAGAAGCTTGTTTCTGGGATTAAGTAGAACTAGAATCTAATTGCCTAACAGTGCAGATGAGCTGCTGCTGAGCTGATGGTATCCTATAACCTCCCTTCTTGTAAATGCATATATACAGGACGCATATGTAAAGTTTAAGTAGAAGATTTTACTCTTAGGGAGTTGCACTTATTTGAACATATTTGAAAGATGCTGACAGTGCAGTTCTAAATGATGAGGAGTTTGAGCTAGCACTTAATGAATTTAACTTATTCCTAAAGTATACTAAATTTTGACTTAAATAGTGCTTTCTGATAAAGTTCACTTTACATTATTTTGTATTATTTTGTATACCAATTAAACTATAATTTCACTGTCACATTTGAGAAATGTTTTCAATTAATCAACTACTTTCTAACAAATATGTTTTTACATATATAAGCATATATAAACACAAATGTATATAAATATACACACATATATTTGGTAAAATCCTTTAAGTACATGTTACATACTGTATAGATACATATTATTACTTAATAGAGTGTATGTATTATATATTTATTATATGTAATATGTGTATATATTTATGTATTTTCTAATGTGTCTTTCAAGGAGTTAAACCCACTTACAATTTTATAGATAGGTCTTTTCATGTGCAGTTATTTCAAGTAACTAATGCAACAATATCAAAACAATAGTATATTGATCTATTTCTTCTGCAATTCATATACCACTCTAAAATGTTTTCTTTGAAATAAATGGAGTAAACTACATAAATAAATATAAAAGCAAATATTACTAGTTTACACTGAGCTTAAACATAACAATGAGCTTGTCTTAATAAAATGAATTTAAATAAAAAAATGCTTTAGGCCAGCAAAAATCATTGGCTGTTAAGAGGTAGTACATTATTTACTTAAAGTAATAATTAAAAAAGTGTTATTTACTCATAGAAGAAAACTGCATAATCTTGATTTCATTGTAGCGCTGATATATAGGGAACAGGGATTTTTGCCAAAATTTTCTCCATTAACATTGATGTATGGCAAAATTGGCCAAAAAAAGGAATCCCCAAATTCAATATAGGCTTTTATTAACTTTTATACAGTTATACAATATATCATTTTGAGATAAGTAACATCGAAGTTGTTTGATATGCATTATATTTTTAAAATCACATTTCTAATTTTTTTCTATTCTAATTTGGAGGATATTTCAAGTTCTATAACTTCTTCAAGATTTTAAATCACTTGTCTTAATTATAAATTCTTCCAGAGAAAATCTTAGTAAGTCTTTAAAGTGAACTAATAAGTTTTCTTGTCTGATGTATCCTTTTTATGATTAAAACATAAAGGGAATGTGATATACATCCCCTTGTCTTGCTACTCTTTTTAAGATTTTAAAAGCTATTTTATTTGTTGAAAATAATGTATAGAATTAGGAGAGATTCTAGGCTCAGAAATTCTTAACTCTTCATATCTAGAGTATGATTATCTTAAGAGTATTAAACTTCTTCATGTTTATGTGGTGACTGATGTTGATGGGATGAAGAAATAAAACATGCAATTTCAAAATTTTCCTATATCTGATTGATTTGAGAAGTGCTTTCTTTTGTCATTTATTGCTACTTGCAAAGTTAAAGAACAGAGTACATAATTTAAATCTCAAAACTACAATGTTATGGAAATAAAGTGAATGTCATATTTCTATGTATATCGGTATCTGAAATCGGATGTTATCAATATTTCTAGAGAAATACATATCTCAAGATAAGTAGCTACTAGCAACCTGAGACATTTTTATAACCATCTAATATTTGGCCATTGGAAGAAATTATGTGTTTATTTTTGTTATTTTAATATGTACAAATAATGATGAAATTATCATCATATAGAGAACATTCCAAATGAGAAACTTAAAAGAGAATCTGAACAGAATGATAAGTTCAAACATTGGATCTCCCCATCTCCTGGGATCTGTAGAACCTGTATGTTTTAGTTCTGACCAACTGAAGATGTTGGGATATGAAGGTGCTACCTCTTTCTCCATCCTAATGTTTCCTTTCATGTGGAGGAAAGTCCACTTCTAACATGCTTAGCCTCTATCTCTGCAGTTCACTAATTCCTTCTATGTTAAGTGGAGGGACTTACCTGTGAGGTGACTTTGGGTTAAGGACCCAGCATAGCTGAGCCCCTCCTTCTTCCTTCTAAGCTGCCTGCAAAAGGTAGAGATTCTTATTGAAAGACATATAAGAGTAGGCTATGCCTCTGCAATAATGTGTGTGATAAATGGAAAGCTTTATGGTGTTTCGGTTCTTCCTATGGCTAGAAAGTTTGTTTAATTTCAGAATTAAGGTTAATGCATCCCATTGTTGCCACACAGCTAAGCCCTTTTCAGCAATTATTGTGTAAAGGGTGATATTTGCTCTCCACCTGTGACTCCTATTCTAATCTAGAACTCAGGCAGAAAAGAGTGCTATTTATTGTACCCTGTCAAACCCAAAGGTATTAAACTGCCTGTAATAAGCTTATTTAGCATTGAACTAAATGAGCATGAGAATATTTTTGCATGTTTTAAAAACCAGCAATGAAATAAGACTCGTTTTTCCCTTTGATGTTAAGTTGGAGAGTTGCACTTATTCTAACTATGACCTCCTAGAGCCCCCCCATTCGTTTGTTCACTCATTCATATTTTTGTCATTAGTGATATTTATTTTAGAAAGACATTTGGAATACATTTCTTTACCTATGGTCAATAACATTACCATTTTAAATGCATCTTGTTTATGGACTTTAGTGGCTACACATTCGACTGAATCTTACCTATTAAAGTATCAGGTGAATTTGACACGCCTTGAGTTGGTAGCTACCTTATGTCTATGTTGCTTCTGCACAATTATGAAGAGTTAGACATTTTGGGTCAGTTATTCTAAAAAAAAAAAAAGGAGTCATTTGAACTTCGAAAACAAAGTTGATAATTTCCTCAATTGTAAATTTTGATAAAAAGCTTGTTAAAGTCTTATTTAATTCATTTTGGGGGTAGACTATTCATAATAACAGCTTGAAGTAATTGATTTTTTTATAGCTCTCCAGATTTTAAAACCTCCCATGATAGTAGGAAATCTGGAAATAAAGATGTATTCATTGGCTCTGAGTTTGCTTGCTGAAGATATCATATTTTTGGTATACAGTAAAAGCGCTGAAGGAGTACAGAAGAGCTCCTAAGGGCCATATTCTACATTTTACTTATGATTTAAGTTTGTTTGAAATATCCTCATAAACATGCATCGTGATATATTCTTTAATGTTTTCGTGTTTAGGAAGGAGGTAAAACTAGTTTCTGGGAATACTTTTACCAGGAAAAATTATCCCCAAACATATATAAGGTTCTCTTTCCCTTTTCAAATACATTCACCCCCTGCTTCATTTGCACTGGAATGGTGGTCTTAGGGGCCTGGGGATATGAATTAAAGAAAGTGGCAGTAGAGATGCGACTTTCACGCTGTTAGGTCCCCTAAATCTGTGTTGTGTGGTGCATCTACACTGGAATCAAGTTATATAAAGTTTAATTAAATTCAGCAAGGATTTGCTCACTCCTATGCATTAGATGTCATGTCAAAAAAGTATGTAAAAAGAAAAATTCTGCCTTGACTCCTAATTTTCTACTAACTACTATTATGATGTCAGCTATGTCATTCAATTATAATATTATTTCAAAGGAATACATGGAAAAAGTAAATACACACATGCTGAATTAATAAAACAGCTTATTATGTGGTGAAATATCATGATTTGCCAAAGGAAATAATACATTTACCGCTAAAAATATTCTCGTAAAATAGAAGATGCTTGTTGTTACTTGTAAATCATATGGGCTCAAATGGTTGTGTTGAACTTCCATAACATATGTTGAATAAATTGCATTGCTCTGTTAACTCATATTACTAGGAAGCCACCTCTTAATGAGAATCAAATTACTAAGCAAGCTTTAAGTAAAAATCTGCCTTCATATGCTTCATATATTTTTTCAGATATTGGGCAAAATATATGAACAGAAGAACTACATGAAAAAATTTCAACCTAATTATGTCACATGGCAAAAAGCTTATTTTAAGAGTATCATTTGTTTAAAAGTTTTTGTTTACACATTAACAGTGGTCTATCCTGCATTAAATTACTTAATTGCTAATAAATTTTAGCTCAAAATTTATAGATTTATGTAATGTATATGAAACAGTTTTGGTTCAAACAAAAATTAATATGTTTGGAAAATCATGTGTGACTTTCAGTTTTTCTCAGATGATTAAATGAATATGCAACGATTTTAATGTCAGTTGATCTAAAAACACATGATCCCTCTTTTGTTTTTTCTTTCGGTATGCCCACAAGCACAATAACCCATGAGTCTCATGCCACCGTCAAGGCAAATATTAATCTATCATGGCTTTTTTTTTCTCAGTGAGTCTGAATATGGCCATTAAATCATATCTTCCTCAACATGGTGTGCCAAGTAACTGTGCATAATCTTGTGAGATTATATATATATTATATATATATTTTTAAACTGGTTCAAAGGAAATTTTGCTGTCTGTATCCAGAAGCATAATATATATAATATATATATGTAATTTCATATATATACGTATATGAGATTGTATATATAAAATCTCATGAGATTATATATATACCATCACCAGAAGTTCTCAGCTGACTTTTGTTAGTGCTAAAACACACTCTTCACTTAAATCACTTGATTAATATTCAGTGTTCTCAATGAAAAGAATAGGAGAATTTATTCCTGCCTCACAGTAGAATTTTTTAATGATGAAATTTCCAAAAGTAAAATTTAATCATGCCTCATGTGCATCTGTAGTATATGTGAATTTTATTCAGATACCTTAACCTAAGCAGGTAAGTGTCTCATGGCTAATTTAAAGCAGATGCTAGTATTGTGTATTATGTTTTTTGGCTGTCTGGAATTACGGGATTAAGAGTAACCATTTTATTATGTCAGTTGACAAGCATAATACTGTGTCCAAGGATATCAGTGTGCCATATTTGGGTATTTACATTACTTCCACTATTAAGATTGCAAAAATAAACAGCTTCATTCAAATATTTATATATTGGTGTGTTCATTTGTGTGGAATCTATGTCAAAGACGGGATCAAAGAGTTTATATATCTTTTTTTTAATGAACATTTCCGGACTGAGGTCCTTAAATTTGTTATAACTCGTGTATTCACCACCAATGAATGAGCATCCTTTTCTAGAATTCCTGGCATCAATAGACATTATTATACTTTCACAATTTTTTGCCCATTGATATGAACAGTGCTTGTTGAGTGTTGACTTCAGGTCGGGCACTGCTCTTTAGATGCATTAACTCTTTTAGTCCTTAGAACAGTGCTCTAACTGGCAGGTAAGTGGGCAGACAGAGAAGTGAAGCAATTTGCCAGGCTGCCGGTATGATCTATCCCTAGTCTGTGCTCTTGACCATGGCGCCGCCGGCTGAGTGAGAAATACTATGCCATTGATTTCCAGTTCTCTGACTAATACTGGGTTTCAGTTTGCATCTAGGCAACATTTTAAGGTTAATTAACTGCTTGTGTAGAGTTATAGTAAGAAAAACTTGTTATCCTAATGTTTCTATTTCAATGATAATAACATTAAATAATAGTACATACAATGTCATTTATGTTCTTCCTGATCATAATAAAGTAACTTTACAATGTGATTCTGTCTTTTGGGTACTGTTAGCATACATTAATAGTCATGTCGTGAAAACATTTATTTAAAGCTATATAAAATATTAGTTGAAATGCTTTGTCAGATATGAATAAAAGCTTTTTAAAACTGGTTCAAAGGAAATTTTGCTGTCTGTATCCAAAAGCATAAATATTATTGCCATTACTAAGTTTAAATCAATTTCATGTAATGTCTAAACTATAAAGCTTTTCTTGAGAGTCTTGTTGAGAGCAAAACTTTGACTTTAACGGCAGTGGGAAAATATTTGTCTCAAAAATATTTGTCATTTCTAATGCTTAAATATTTCTTATATCTATTCCCTGCTCTCATTCCCATCGCCGCAGCCCTTGTGAGGATTCTCAGCATTTCCTCCAGACATTAAGTTAGTAGCCTCCCAGGATGCCTCCTTGCTTCCAGTCGTTCTCTTCCAGTTGACCGTCGATGGATGACACGCATCTCGTCATGGTAGCCCACTTCCCTGGTTCTTGCCTGTCCTTTTGATGTGATCTCCCCTTGCCCACGATGGGCACCCCATGACCTCACCAGACTGAAACCCTAGCAGTTCCTCCTGTACAACGCGCTGTTCCTGGTCATGTTTCTCTTACGTATCCTCACTTCCATTCTCTCTTTCTGGAACACCTTTTCCTATTTCATCTATGCTGATGTAGGGGAAACTCATTTATGGTCCAAGCCTTAGAACTCTGGAGCGTATTGGAGATGCTGTCACCTCCCTTTGGTGATTTGGTCTCATCACAGGTAAAATTCTAGGAAAATAATAGAATTTTTTTCTATTAAAAAATAGAAAAATCTGACATCACTCGTCAGTGATGACAAATAATCCAAGTCATTTTCAATTATCTGTTGGTAGAGTGAGAAATTATCCCGAATTACTGGTGATAGAAGAAAGGCAAGAAATCTATTTTGAAAGGATAAAACACAGATACTTACCATCATTTATACATGAATATTAATCGATTGTTTCAAGGGAAATAATGAAACCATGCTGTGAAAGCTCTGTAATTTCTCCAACCTTTTTCCTGCATGGCTCTATTTTGCAGCATTTTCTGTACTTCACTTAAGTCATATCGTTGGTAAGACTCCTTAGAAGCCAAGCCTGACTGCCCTTTTCAAAACACGTTGTTTCAAAGAAATACCTGTAATCTGTATGCAAATCAAAGACAGATGTCAACAAAATAATTATTGTGCCTAACAGGTACTTGAAATAGAGTGCTTAAGATGTCAAAAAATCTTGTAAATGATAGAGGTAGTTGCAGAGAAAGTTGTTAATTATATATATTTAGTGTATAATAATCTTAGCATATTAGTTGATTTTGTCAAAGTCGGTATGGAATGTCAGTGAATTTCATTTTGATTTTTAATATAACAAAAATATCCTTTGGTAAGTACAAAAATAGGCACTTATATTTTGTTTATACTGTAACTCTATTCATCCCTACATTGGAAACTTTGTTCATGCTGTACCTCAACTTTAAAATATCCCCCAGCCTATGAGATCCTCGCCTTTTCAAAGCCCACCATTCCTGTGAAGGCTGTTCCCAATTTTATATCTTTCACAGTGACTCCCCTTGCTTTGCTTATTGATAACAGAAGTTACTCCCTTTTCTCTTTCCCCCATGGTCACGTCCTACATTTTGTCCTTAGGTTAACAGGTATAAGGGTGCGGTTGTATTAAAGAAATTAGACTTCAGTAATCATCTTTTCTTGTACCAGGCACTGAACTAGTTGCATTGAATTTATTATATAAAATTAGTCAGTTACCTCTCTGCTAGAAAACTCAAAGCATACGGATGCTCAAAAAATTGAAAGTTCACTGGTTTCTTTTTTTATATAGTTCTTACTTTTATCAAGTTCTACGGACACAAAATCTACATTCTCATAAATTCTGGCCATTAGCTGTAGTTGGGCTTTTAAGGTAATAAAAGCTTAATATTTACCTGATATTCTACTGCCATAAAATATTTGAAGACAGATATCATAGTATGATTAAATATAATTTTAATATTTAGTCACTGTTTAGTCACTAATTAATATGTCAAAGATGAATATATCCATTAAGAGAAAAGACTGTGCATGAGCAGCATTAAAAAAATATGATCAAATTGAAATGGGTTAGTTCTGTAAGATCTGTATGTAAATTGCATATAGCTAGGTTGTAACAAAAAGTACAGCTATCTTTTTTTAGTTGTATTTTTATAGCTAAAAACTATAAATCAGAAGTAATCAGAAGTAATATGATTTTAGTATAATAGTAGTTACACTAAAGTTTATCGGTAAGTAGTAATCATCATATTATAAAAATACTGCCTTAAAACTGACATGTCTGTATGAATCAAAACAAAAATGATTATTTCAGAGGACTGTTATTCAAAAGGAATGGGGCTATTAAGGTAATTTTAAAGGGTAGTTTGCACCTATTTGCTCAATGTGAAAGGCAACTTATTCTTGAATTTATTATCTGTTCTTTGCCCAAAGTATATTAGGAAAGTATTACTGCAATTTGATTAGTTTTCATATGGCGAAAGACGTGGCTTCATGTTATATAATTACTGTATACAGTGACCTGAAGCATTTTAATTTTACAAAGATTATATAATCACCCAAAATATATATTTTGGAATTTAAAATGTGTTGTTCTTGCACATTTTTAGATTATACGTGGTAAAATTAGAGTACCATATTCACTTTTAAAAAGAGATTTCAGAATCTTGTAAATAAAAATGACATTGTTCTTTTATCAAATTGGCGCCCATAGAGCTTTTTGTAAAAGGCTTTCAGACCAGTTGTTTGTTCATTTATATGTCTATAATTATGGTATGTAGAGCATCTCATGCTGTGTTTGTTTTTACATATTGAACCTTCAAATGACAAATGCACCAGTGCCAAAGGCAAACCATGTCAAGTGACAGAGGTTTCTGGCTTCCTGAAGTTGACAACAGTTGTGACAACAGCTGCCTAAGAAATTATTAAAGGTGGACTGCTCAGAAGCATGCTAAAGATCAATATGTTTGGGAAAAATTAGTGACCTGGGTCTGGATTTAAAATGATTTCTCATTATTTTATTTACAGTAGCCTTTTATGCTTCCACATAACACATTCAGTTTTCAAAATTTTAGTAGGAAAAAACTGCCATTTAATAATGTGCTTCTGTAAGTCACACATCCTCCGCAGGGTCTCTCAACTCTTATTTCAGTTATTTTAACTGTAATATTTCATTCTAGTACGTTACCTCAGATCCCCCTCTTATTTATTAGGCATGTTAAAATTTAAATTAAAATTATAAATCATCTCTGTCGGTCCAGAAGTAAATTTATCAACGGATGGTTAAGGTCCTTCCCATTATGACATTTTAGCTGGAACTTAAAGGATAAGAAGGAAGTAGCCAAGAAAAGAGAAGGGGAAGAATGTTCCAACCAAAAGATGACAGCTATGCAATTCTGACATTGGCTAAGTTTAGACTTCACTCTGCTGTGGAGGTATTAGATGGTTTTGGAATCAGTCTTTTTTTTTTTTTTTTAAAGATTTTATTTATTTATTTGAGAGAGAGAGAATGAGAGACAGAGAGCATGAGAGGGAGGAGGGTCAGAGAGAGAAGCAGACTCCCTGCTGAGCAGGGAGCTCGATGCGGGACTCGATCCCGGGACTCCAGGATCATGACCTGAGCCGAAGGCAGTCGCTTAACTAACTGAGCCACCCAGGCGCCCCGTGGAATCAGTCTTTTATAAAACATGTAGTGAAAAGAAAGTTTTGGAAGAGTAAAGGGTACTGCTTAGTAGTTTATCAGCAAATAGAAAATATATCTTTATTGGTTGAAAATATAGACAATAAGTATTTATTGTCATTAAACACAGAATAATTTATGTTTTGCCAGTTTTATTAAAAATAAGCATTGAGGAAACCTTACATTCCATGGATGAACTTCGCTATGTAGCAAGTCGACTGTCTAGAATAAAAAGTATCTAAATTGCTGCACATAGGATGCACAGCATCGATTTGGGTGTAGGGTGGGGATGGGTTTTTCCTAACAGTTGCTATTTTATTTTATTTATTTATTTATTTTTTTTAAAGATTTTTATTTATTTATTTGACAGAGAGAGAGACACAGCGAGAGAGGGAACACAAGCAGGGGGAGTGGGAGAGGGAGAAGCAGGCTTCCTGCTGAGCAGGGAGCCCGATGCGGGGCTCGATTCCAGGGCCCTGGGATCATGACCTGAGCCGAAGGCAGATGCTTAATGACTGAGCCACCCAGGCACCCCATCAGTTGCTATTTTAAAGTCGTTAAAAGATTTTGGAAAATTTTATTTGTTTCTGTTTTGCTTTTTTGTTTTGCTTTGTTTCTTTGTAGGTGTCTTTGATCGTATGAACTAAAAGTAGTTGTAGTGTGTTTTGGTTCCACCTAAAATGGCAAATTTGGTTAGTCAAACTTCATGAAAACAAACAAAAATCAGAATACTATATGCGAGGGTTTTACGTATATGTCTATTTATTATCTGTGGCAGGATGTCTCTAGTTTCAAAGCCAATCTCCATAAATGTGTGAAATAAATAGTTCTTTACTATGACTGAGGATCCCGTCCTAGAAACTCCTAAATAAAGACCACTGTAATCTGATGTTCTATAGTCATTTCTGAAAGTTAGTTTTATACTGGTTACCTGTTAAAATGTAGACATTCATTTGCTAAAAGTATTAATGATTTTTAAAAGGAATCTACATTTTCTTTTAAACAAATATCTTGTAATGCTTACAAACAGAGACTATCGTGTCAAAAAGACTGGGTTTGGTTGTTGGCTCTGTTCCTCAGTGACCTTGGGCAAATTATCTAAGCTTTTGAGACCAGTATTGTAATATGCAATATGATGAAATAACAGTACCTATATGAAAGGCTTGCCAGGAGGATCAAATGCAAAATGTGCAATGACTGGCACATGATGGTAGACTAATTTTAGTTAATTAATTAATTTAGTTAATTTAATTTGGGGGGTCATTTTTGAATGCATTAAATATTTATTGTACAGATCTATGAATATAATGCTAGGTAGAATCAGTAAATATTACAAAATCATTTGTAATTGCCTCAGACATTTTTTTTAAGTTTAAAATTTTAATTCCAGTATAGTTAACATACAGTGCTGGGATGCCTGGGTAGCTCAGTTGGTTAAGCATCTGCCTTCAGCTCAGGTCATGATCCCAGGGTCCTGGGATCGAGTCCCACATCGGGCTCCTTCCTCAGCGGGGAGCCTGCTTCTCCCTCTGCCTGCCGCTCCCCCTGCTTGTGCTCTCTTTCTCTCTCTCTCTCTGACGAATAAATAAAATCTTTTTAAAAAACCTACATACAGTGTTATATTAGTTTCAGATGTACAATATAGTGATTCAGCAGTTCTATACATTACTCAGTGCTCATCATGATAAGTTTACTCTTAATCTCCATCACTTTGATCCATTCCACCCCCCCACCTCCCCTCTGGTAACCATCAGTTTGTTCTCTATAGTTAAGAGTCTGTTTCTTGGTTTGTCTCTCTCCCTCTTTTTTTATTCCTTTGTTCATTTGTTCTGTTCCTTAAATTCCACATATGAGTGAAATCATATGGTATTTGTCTTTCTCTGGCTGACCTATTTTGCTTAGCATAATACTCTGTCGCTTCATCCATGGTACTGCAGATGGCAAGATTTCATTATTTTTATGGCTGAATAATATTCCTCTGTGTGTGTGTGTGTGTGTACACACATAGCACTTCTTTTTCCATTCATCTATTGATGGACACTTGGGCTGCTTCCTTAATTTGGCTATTGTAAATAAAGCTGCAATAAATATGGGGGGTGCATATATCCTTTCAAATTAGTGTTTTATATTCTTTGGGTAAATACCCAGTAGTGTGATTATTGGATAATAGGGTAGTTCTATTTTTAACTTTTTGAGGAACCTCCATACTGTTCTCCACAGTGGCTGCACTAGTTTGCATTCCCACCAACAGTACAAGAGGGTTCCTTTTTCTCCACATCCTTGCCAACACTTATTGTTTCTTCGTTGTTGATTTTAGCCATTCTGACATGTGTGATGTGATATCTCATTGTACTTTTGATTTGCGTTTCCCCGATGATAAGTAATGTTAAGCATCTTTTCATGTGTCTGTTGGCCATCTGGATGTCTTCTTTGGAGAAATGTCTGTTTATGTCTCAGACATTTATTTTATAATGTAGTTGGGAAGCTGAGATTTACATTTGGAAAAATTAGCAAAGATAAGACCGGAATATTATCTATTTCCCATAATACACATGTAAATGGTCAAAAAATGAGCTAATCGTAGTTCAAATGTAGTAAGACTTAATTGAAGGAAGTAATGCGTATGTAATTTATATTAACTTAGAATTTTTTATTAATGTGTAACAATGTATATATAATGCGTTGTTCAATACACAAAGTTGTTAATATTTGAGTCATTTATTTTAAAAGTATATTAATGTGAAAAAGTGTGGCAAAATTATTAGAACAGTATAAAATAACTTATTTAGTGGAGCTTCTCTTACAATATAATAGGTATTCAATTACCTTACAAATGTTTCTGGAAAACCACAACATTTGCAAATTAGAGAGCTTGTGGGCATGAGGAACATATCCAAAAGCATAAACATTTTTACTCTTAACTTTTCAGCCATATGCGCAGATGGTATAAAGCTTGTTTTCTGAAATACGACGGAAAGTATAAAAAGAAATTTGACAATTTTTTTCAGTTTTGAATTTGACTATCCAAATAACTGGAAAGCTAGGAAATCAAACAGTGAATATTATTTTAAGTCCCTGAAAATCAGTGCCCAGGATTATTGGAGGTACAGCTGAAATTGTTTATAAACTTTTTTTTATTTGATTAATGAAAATATTTGAGTGTCTATTAAAAATAGATCACTGTGGTAAGCTCTGAAGATCACAAAAACTTTGAACACAGGGTCTCTGTCCTAATAAAGAATTTTATTATCTCTAGGAAGGTATAAAATACTTATAATATAAATTTGAATATAAGCAACATTACCTATAATAAAAGCTGTGTGATTTCCTTGCAAAGAAGGCCCAGGCAGAATTAACAATTACATTTTGCTACATAGATAATGAAGGTATGAATTGTAAATGATAGGATCGTAAAAATGTTGGAGAAAGTTGGTCACTGGAAGATTATATTCTGAGACATATTCTAGGGCCCTCTCAATGGTTCCTGGTGAATTCTTGTTCTATATTCTGGGGCTCAGAAGACCCCTCCGGCCCATCTATTAGACCATGACTGGGCCCTGCTTTGCAGCCAGACTGAGTTGGTCAATGTGACTTTATCAGTTCCTGTCTGAAACTGGTAAAGTATATGTATTAGATATTTATTTTCACAATTTCCAAATTCCTGGCCATGAAGACTTAAAGACTCAGGATATAGTCAGTGAATTTGCAAAACATTTTTCTCTTTCCCTCCTGAAATTTTGAATATTCTTTTCAGTAAAGGGAGGAAGACTTAAAATTTCACTTTTTCTAAAAGTGAAAAACTTTTAGAAAAACTTTTTCTAAAGAATCTCCTCTCACAGTTTACTGTGCCATAATTTTCTTATTTCATGTGTTCTCTTTTCTCTACTCCCATCCAACAGGAAGATAGATAGGGTGAGGTAGAAGTAAACTTGATGATACTAGTGAGAGAAATCACTGGTTCTGATCTCTTCGAATAATAAAAATTAGCAGTAAGAGAAAATATTCATGACTCTCTTATATAAAATTTGTTCTTTCTCACAAGACCTTGTGATATTAGGCGTAAAGAAATTAAATGCTGCTTTCACTCCAAATATTAAGTTTATTATTTAATACATTGACACAAAATACACTTAAATCCGAAAGAAATTAAGGACAATTGAACAATAGTAATTCTAAAATATTTTTCAATAAAGTCTAATTTTTAACTGTTTAGGTAGAGCTGGAAATGTTAAATGAGCTTGTAAGTGTTTTAATATATAGTTATATTGTAGGTATGTGTTTTCAGAAATTTATCTCAATTTTATAATTGTATTATAGTCAATATGCACTGCTTAAATAATTTTAATATCAAAAAGGAACATTTGTTTCATGTAAATGTAAAAATAATTATGTAAAAAAATTGTTCCTGGACAATATTATCTACATGAGACATTATTCCAGCCTCATTTAGAAATGTCAGTACTAATATTTACAATAATTCAATGGTATTTAGATTAGAGGATTTTGCTAAAGAGAGAAACAACTTTGATCATTTAACATGTACATGGGTGTTATTGAAACATCAGGCATTTATAAGAGACAATTTCCTAAATAAACTATATTTCAAAGTATATTTATTGCTGACTTAAAAGGAAGCAAATAATATTAAGTATAATTATAACATACTTTCACATAACAATATCATATTGATATTGTAATTTATTAGTCACAGTATATTTGTAGTTATTTTTTTAATGCTACTAGTGATAATATGACTCATATTCCTCAAGTACTTACCTTCGGCATTACTGTGTTCTATACTTGAAAAATTTTCTCATTTTACGAAGATTTCAGTTAGTTGGATTGCTACATACTTTGGTATGGATAGTGGCTGTTTTATTAAACATGTATACATTTATAAAATGCTAGAAAGTTCAAGATTATTTCTAATAAAATATTCCTTGTATTCTTATTACAGTGAATGTAATACCAGTTGTTGTTGTTAAGGAATATAACGTTATGATGAGGTCATTTCAGAATTTGAGTAATATACCACTTCAAACAGAGGGCAATATAGAACTGCATATATATCTTGGTATATATATTTTTTATACTTTCAGTATATTTGCAGTTTAACTTTTCAACATTGACTATACATCAAAGGCCTCACTTTCAGGTTTTACATAAAATAAACTATAGCTTGCAAGTGCTGGATGATTATGTATCTATAACAAACCAATACAGTGTCTGTAGCTATATCTCAGATTATAGTCTGTGCAGAAGTATGCTCTTTAGCAGATGATCGGTTTACTTAAAACACTGGCCAACATGGAGCACCTCAGTTGGTTAAGCATCTGCCTTCAGCTCAGGTCCCTGCTCAGCGGAGAGTCTGCTTCTCCCTCTCTCCCTCCTCCCTGCTTGTGCTTGCTCTCTCTCTCTCCCTCTCTCTTGCTCTCAAATAAATAAATCTTAAAAAAAAAAAACACAACAACAACAACAACAAAAAACCACTGGCCAGCAAGAGGTTGTACGTGGATGTCTGTTGGGCATTGAGTACTAGTCAATAGTGGCCATTACTGGAGCTGGTATTGAGGAATTTGGTGTATAAGAAGTAGAAACTTCAGGGGCGCCTGGGTGGCTCAGTCGTTAAGCGTCTGCCTTCGGCTCAGGTCATGATCCCAGGGTCCTGAGATCGAGCCCTACATCGGGCTCTCTGCTCAGCGGGGAGCCTGCTTCTCCCTCTCCCGCTCCCCCTGCTTGTGTTCCCTCTCTCGCTGTCTCTCTCTCTCTGTCAAAAAAAAAAAAAAAGAAGTAGAAACTTCACAGAGCACACTTCTCACCTGCTAATATGTACGTGAGACATCTGGCAGACTCTGATCCAGTGGATCTGGGTGAGACCTAAGATGTGGCATTTCTAAAAAGCTCCCACATGATGCTGATGCAGAGAGTGCTTTGTGGACCGTACATTGAGTAGCAAGAATTTAAACTTGGAATCTGTACTGAGAGATATCATAACAATTTCTTGCTTATTTTAAATTAATCACACTCTGAAAAAATGTGCAATCATTATATCAGACTCTTAAATATTTTGGGTGCAAATAGAAGGTACAATAATGTAGTCTATGATATAGTTTGGGGAAAAACATGCAAAAAGAGGTAGATACTAGGCTATAGTTGTGTAGTTTTGAACAATTTATATAATCTCTCTAAATTTTAGTTTTGTATTTATAGTATTAGAGAATTGAAGTAGATTATCTCTAAAGTCCATTACAGTTTTAAAAATCTGTCATTCTAGTGTCCTAGGCTTTGCAGTCTTAGGACAAAATAGCATCTCTTCCAAACCTCAGTCTTTTTTTTTTTTAATCTCTAGCAGGATCTTTCGGATAGAGTCTCAAAAGTGTTTCTGAAGTTTAAATAATATTATGTATTTAAAGTGGCAAACAAATTGCCTTACCAATAATAAGTGCTCAATTGGTATTACTTTTTAGTAATATTATTATGAATTTTAGAATAATCAAATCCTAGAAAGCAATGAAACCTGTCCAAAGACATACATCTTTCTAGAGATATGCTAAATGACACTCTAATAACAAAATAGCTATGCAAAGCCAGTCATCATCATAGACTATCACAAAGGGAGAAATAATGCTTGCCTTTCTCTGTTAAAACTGGTAGGATTCTACAAAATAAACCTAATCCCAGTTACCAAAATAATCTGGCCTCATGTCTGATAAAATGTGTGTGTGTATGCACTCCTTTTTTGTCCTAACAATATAATAAAAATATTGTTTACTGATCCCAAGTTGTACAGTGTGATGTCATATTTGTAAAACAGTTCGTTTCCTGACATAAAATTATGTATTGTTTATTTCAATTTATAAATAGAAAAAACATATTTCTGTACCTGACTAAATAGAGAAAGTTCTAAAAAAGTGAGCAAGATTGATCAGTGTCCTCTGTGCCCTTCTTAATAGTAATTGAGTGTGATTTTTACAACAGGTACAACCAGAAATTACTATATAGGCATGATAGATGGCTGCCAATAGTCTTGTTTTCCTACCACAAATTACATGGCATTTATGCCAGTATGGTGAGTTTTTCCACTTAAAACAGTCAGGTCCATCTTTCCTATAAAATCGACTAACAAGGGACCGACCACAAAGCATTACTATTAACAAATTCTGTATCTTGAATTATCTTCAAGGCTCTGAACATCAGGAACTGATTGCCGTGGGGAAGGAAGGACAGGCACCCTTGCTGTAAGTCTAGGCGTTTCAGTGTTTAGGGGATGTTGGTGGGGTTTGTGGGTGTGGGTTCTGAGGGTTGTAGGAAGGAAGTTCATGCCATGCTCTTCCACAGGATTTGACTCCACAGAAATAGAGTGTTGGTTCATTTGGTCTAGTTTGGCTGGGGGAGGGTGTGTGTGTGTGTGTGTGTGTGTGTGTGTGTATGATCAGACAGGGTCTAGTTTGGCTGGGGGAGGGTGTGTGTGTGTGTGTGTGTGTGTGTGATCAGACAGGGTCTAGTTTGGCTGGGGGGAGGGTGTGTGTGTGTGTGTGTGTGTGATCAGACAGGGTCTAGTTTGGCTGGGGGAGGGTGTGTGTGTGTGTGTGTGTGTGTGTGATCAGACAGGGCCTCCGGAGGAACATTAATAATGCCCACTTGTGCTAATTTCCTAAACTTGGGAGCAGGTGGTGGCAGTTGAGAGGCTCACACTTGTTTATCCTCCAGGACAGCACTTTCATTTAATATCCAGCAATTTGATTTCAACTGTTGGGTGTACATTAATTTACATGGCTGTGGTCTGCTTGATGTGTCAGAATAGCAGACTCACTGCTCATGGTGAATTTTATGAACCCCAGCACAATGAGCGGGTGAAACATTTTAGTACTGTGCTGTGCGATTTACTCTACATGGCTCTTACTCATCATGGAACTTACAAGTGATTATGATAGGAAAAACAAATTTTCAAACTTGAAATGGGGAAAATATTAGATACAAGCTTGAGCAACCTGTACCAATTACCCAGTTATTCGTTTGTATTAGGTATTTCCTAACGTTATTAACTTGGAGCATTCTTTATCAAGTCTGATACCAGCAGAACTAATATACTTCTACACTCTGTAGTATGAATGTTACATTTTGATTTGCTGGAAACTTTGTTCTTTTTTTAAGACAAACTAGTAAATAATTGAATATTTTTCGGTCATGAAATTGCTCTAAAAATATGATCTTAAACATTCTATCAGGCCATCATCTATGGTTCTGGAAAAGGTAATACATTATTTAAATACCTACTTAACTGCCACACAAAGATAGAAGTGTTTCATTCATCTTCAAGAGCATAGTGGGATTTTTTTTTTTCTTAAAATGTTTTTGGCATCTTTTTTTTTAGTTTCAAGTTTTTATTTAAATTCCAGTTAGTTAACATGCAATGTAATGTTAGTTTCAGGAGTATAACTTAATGATTTGTCACTTACACATAACGCCCAATGCTTATCACAAGTGCTTTCTTTAATGCCCATCACCCAATTAGACGATCACCCCACCCACCTCCCTCCAGCAACCCTCAGTTTGTTCTCTTTAGTTAAGAGTCTGTTTTATGGTTTGCCTCTGTCTTTTTTTCCCCTGTGTTCATCTATTTCATTTCTTAAATTCCACATATGAGTGAAATCATGTGGTATTTGTTTTTCTCTGACTGACTTATCTCACTTAGCGTAATATACTCTAGCTCCATCCATATCGTTGCAAATGGTAAGATTTCATTCTTTTTGATGGCTGAGTAATACTCCATTGTGTATATGTACCACAACTTCTTTTTCCATTCATCCTTTTTATCTTCTGCTACACATAAAGAAGTACTTAGTACTTGGAAGAAGAATGTGAGCCTCTTGCTTACTCTGTACCATTAAAATACTAACTGAAGTTATTTTAAAGTTGTTATTAGGAGTCTACAAAAGATAAAAATATAGATGACTTTTTAAGGCTTCAAATTTTACAGAAACACTCATGGAAGAGTTTTTTTACAAAAAAAAAAAAAAATGACAATTCTTGTGTACCATAACTTAGTTTGCCAAAAAATAGGACCAAGGATACTTTTTTAACATGCAGTTACAATTTAAATTAAGTAATTTTAAATTAAATTTAAATTTAAAAGTAAATTGTAAAAATTAAGTGAGGAAAGACCACATTATACCTAAATATATAATTCCTTAAAAGATTAATAAAAGATTAACTAGTAATTTCTTCTTAACACCATAGTTAACTATATTAATAGAGGGGAATCTTCTTTTGCAAATTATGCTTAAATTTTTTTCAGTGAAATTTTGTTTTTACAAAATATATTCCGATGCCTTCTTAACCTAAAACTAAATCTTAACCTAAAGCTAAAGCCTGATATGTGGCATAATTTAAGAAAAGCATCCTAAGAGAATAAACATTCTCAAGTTTTCAAACTGTAAAACTTTAGCTATAAATTGATGACAAATGTCACATGGTCATTTTAGCATTTTTCTTCTGGGAGTTCTATGAGAAAATAGGTGTTGGAATGATATTTTCCAACTTTCTTCACTCTGTGAAAAATATATTTTGTGCATTGAATTTTGAAGTGGTATGGAAGGTCTGAGGAATGCAGAAATGTTGGTAGTCCACCTCAATTTTATTTATTAGGCACATTCATGTTTACATCTCAAAGTTTTTTAATAACTTGATTTTTCCTGTTGTTTTCTTGTTGATATTGAGAGCTTAATTTGTTACTATATAGTTTTTATAAAAGTGATCTTGTGATGCTGCTATTAACTTTTTTAAAAAAGATTTTATTTATTTATTTGAGAAGGGGAGAGAGAGTGTGTGTGCATAAGTGGGGGGAGGAGCTGAGGAAAAGGAAGAGGAAGACTCACACTTCCCACTGAGCAGGGAGCCTGATGTGGGGCTTGATCTCAGGACCCTGGGATCATGACCTGAGCAGAAGGCAGGCGCTTAAGGGACTGAGCCACCCAGGCGCCCCTGCTGCTATTAACTTTGTAAATTATTGAATAATGAAAGTGGCCATGAGATGAGCTGAGATGTTGAACAGTATGGATGATGTTCATGCTTATTAAGGAAACTGGGGAAGAAGAGTGAGAAGTAAAACCTTTAAACACCCAGATCTTGGATTCCATTTTCAATTTGGCTAAAAAATAGTGTTCCTTATGATGTGCCTTATAACATGTTACTTAGCCTACATTATGAGGAACTTTGTTGCTTATGTAGTTGAAATTTCTTTATAAATAAAACTCACCTTATCAAAGTAACATAATGAAAAAAACTTTAAAAAGCACATGTGTGAATGACTTACATATCCGATGCCTTCTTAACCCAAATACAGTGTAAAATTATCCTGAGTACCTAGGACTGTGACTGTACACATTTATTAAATATAACATTTGATTATTATTTCAGTCACCAAACAGGTCTGTGGAGCTGCTTTTTCAGCACTAAATGGCTTAAGATCACTGCAGTTTGCTATTTCATCCAGTTGATGCTGAAATTTCTCTTTTGACCATTGTCTTCTAAATTTAAAAAGATTTCTAAACCATGAAGAAGGATTAGGGTAGGTCTTTCTGTATTTGAAGGTGCATTAAACTTCTATTGCAACAAAACTTACACACTTAGAGTTTCTTCTGGACTTACAATTAATTTTTTTTTAAATTCTATGAGTGGCATTTGAGTTTTTCATTCATTTTTATCAACACACACACTTCATCCAGTCTGTCAGTTATTTTTAAAATATTGATTTGTTGTATAAATGTAATAGATTTTGTGTTAGCCCCAGATCCAACTAAGGGACTCTATTAAAGAAGTCTGTGGAATTAGAAATGTTTTTTAATGTCCACAAACATCCGTCTTCTCATTTTTAACATAATTGTAATAATACCTACTTGAGTTTACTGTGAAGAAGAAGAAACGAGATGATGTATATTCAAGTACATTTTGCAGCAAATGGCACAATGAATGTCAGTTCTCTTTTCATAATCTTTGTGTAAAATTAATATGAAATTCGCAAATGGTTTTAGGGATTTAGCATTCCGATTGGCTCTAGCTCTTTGTGGGAATGTCTGCCCAGCTGCAGGGTATCACTCTATCAGATGCAATACTTTCACACCTGTCTCCCTACCACTCTTTAATTTGGTTGACTGCCAGCTTTGTCTCAGAGTATACCTAAGTAGATTTAGCTTTTTCTATTGCTGAAGAAAAGCCCATTCCAAAAATTCGGTTTGTAGACAACTCACTATAGCAAATGAACTAGAAAAGAGAAAATGAGACATTCCCTGTGATGTCAAAGGATAGATAAAGAAGTAGAGCGTTCTGGTACAGATCCAGGATTGATGGCAGAGACCACTTCCTGTTCAATGACTCAAGACACTGACATGATCTTTCCCCATCATGCGTGGAAAAGGGAATCATATCAAGAGGGAGATTTGGCAAAGGAGAGTGACAACAGTATTGAATTCCTTGACAAAGTGTAGGAGTATGCTTTTGATGTATTCAAACCTCCCTCTCCCTTCCATTCCTCCTCTGACTCCCTTAAAAGTTGTTTCTAAAAAGACCTCTAGTGTCCTCATTTGGCCTTCTAATTATCTACAACTAATACCACCCCCCACCATATTTACTGCATCAGTTTGCTGTCTCATTTCTCTGTCCTGAAGTGTCTAATGTCTGTGGTGACTAAAATTTCAGAACCATGTCGTTGTGATCTGGGAAATAATTGGGTAGATAGCAGGACAGAGTGTTTGAAATAGTATTCTCACTTATTGACTCTTATCATTCCTATCAATTAAAATATCCATTCCCTTGGGTGTTTTAATTTGGGGATGGGAAATCTGAAGGACCAATAACATCTCCCATTAAGTTCTCTTGGATATTTAATAAGAGCTATGATTTCAGTTCTTGGCAGGGGAAAGCAGTATTTTGTTGCTAAGGAATCTTCATTTAAATCACTTCATGTGGCTTTTTCTTTACATCAGAAATAACTGAGGAGAGGAAAGGAGAATTGGTACTCCCTTTCTCCTCTCCTTGATGAAGAGTCTCCAAGAAAGCAGAGCCAAAAAGCGTTTTGGAAATCTGCTGTGGTGTTTTTCTTGGTTATAATGCAGAGCCTGGTGTCTATTGACCTGGAGAGGGTAGCGACTAGAATTGCTACATTTGGCAATCTGCATGTCAGGCCTACCCCCACAGAATTTCCCACCTGCCAGTGCCTATGAGATTCAAGCAGAAGAAAAATCTGTCTACAAGTATCTGAATCTAGAACCTAACTAGAATTTGAATATAAATTCAAAGTATATGACATGGTTTTAATATGCACTAATTTTCCACATGCAACTACTGTGTACATGGAGGAAAGAAATAGGATCATTAGTATGAGTGTTCACCATGTCAGAAAATCTCAAATAATGCTGTTCATGGTATTTGAGTGGCAAAACAACACATTTGTATCAGTCCGCATTTGTTGCTGTTCTAGTCATGGTGGTTCTAAGTGTAAGTAAAACATCTGACTGTTATGTCTTCTAGTGTGATAGTCCTATGGTATTTCCATACTGAAATATGTATTGTCAGTATAAATCACTTTTCTTTTTCATATTAAAATGATTCATGTATAAATTTTGCACACAGGTAGATTGTATTTTAATGACTTATATTTCAGGTTTATAAAAAGGGAGTTAAAAAATATTTATTTATACAAATGAAGCGTTGGACTTGATAAGGTTAAGAACCATTGTTCTAGACGCCACTGTCATTACCGTTTACCTTTTATGCATTGGCATCTTAATTACAGGTTGTGGGACACTTGACCTAGTACTTCTTTAGTTGAAGGGTTGTAGCTCTCAATGCAAAAGGAGTCCGTTCGGAATGGAATATAGGGTTACCAGCATTTCCTTTCCAAGAGGTGGCTTTCATAGAGGTTTTATTTATTTATTTTATTTTATTTTTATTTATTTTTTTAAAGATTTTATTTATTTATTTGACAGAGAGAGACACAGCAAGAGAGGGAACACAAGCAGGGGGAGTGGGAGAGGGAGAAGCAGGCCCCCTGCCCAGCAGGGAGCCCGATGCGGGACTCGATCCGAGGACCCTGGGATCATGACCTGAGCCGAAGGCAGACGCTTAATGACTGAGCCACCCAGGTGCCCCTTCTTTATTTATTTTAAAGATTTATTTATTTATTTTAGAGAAATGAGCAAGTGGGGAAGGAGCAGAGGGATAGAGAGAGAGAGAGAGTCCTTAAGCAGACCCCCAGCTAAGGGAAGAGCCTGATGTTCAATCCTGGGACACTGAGATCATGACCTGAGCCAAAATCAAGAGCTGGATACTCAACTGACTGAGCCACCCAGGCACCCATTTCCTAGAGGTTTTGAAGGATAGCCATCTGCCCTTTGGCTAGCCACAGACAAACTAATTTGATTGTGAAACACTGAGAGATACAGTTTTTACTTACTTACAAAGTTAATATTTGTGTATAAGTGTTCTATATGTAAAAACAATTATATCATTAAAAACTTTTGATTCTTTTGTGAATTCTTTTAGAATTATAAGATCATACATTTCAAGAAAACTCAACCTGGATGTTTTTTGGTCACATTACATGGTTTTCTTTCAAGCATTAAAAATGTGGTACTGAGGACTATTCATGAATTTAAATAATCTGATTTCCCTTTATTTTATAATTTATTAGGCATTATTAAAATTTCACTAATGTTGCATCTTACAAATTCATGTAGGACTTGTGTGTCGTTCTATACTGGAAAATTAAAAGTCCATGTAATGTGTGACTCTGGGTGAAGTTACAAAAGAAGTTTAGCAGTCGTTATTAATTGCTCACATTCTCCAAGTCACTATTCCTTAATAGTATGGTTCACTGGGAAAGATCTCAAAGAAGGCTCATCATTGATTCCCTTGTGGATAGGTCAGATATTAAGTGCTGCCATGTCTTCTGCTATATTTTTTCAGCTCTACACACACGAAATTGACCTTGTATTTCCTCATTATTGACCCACACCTTACAGTGTTGCAATTTACTTTAAGAGTTACCACTCCACTGAAAATGTTAGAAACGTTTGTAGTGAGCGTAGCAACATTTAATACTAGGGCTGCTTCTAGGGTACAGGAAGTCTGTGTGAATTAAAAAAAAAGTTGACCCTCATCCCTGACAGATATAGCCCCGAAGTTCAGGGATTGGTGAGCAAAAGGTTCCTTTCAGCCTTCCTCCTTTTCTTCCCCTGAACAGACATTGCCTTTCACAGCTTTGTGGGCAGTTTGTGAAGTCAGTTTTCTCTAGGGATTTGCCCCTTCAACTGAGCACCTTTGTGCAAAGTACAAACTGTCTGCATATGCATGGTGGTCTTTTTTTTTTTTTTTTTTTTAAGATTTTATTTATTTATTTGACAGAGAGAGAGACAGCGAGAGAGGGAACACAAGCAGGGGGAGTGGGAGAGGGAGAAGCAGGCTTCCCCTGGAGCAGGGAGCCCGATGCGGGGCTCGATCCCAGGACCCTGGGATCATGACCTGAGCCCAAGGCAGACGCTTAACGACTGAGCCACCCAGGCACCCCTATGCATGGTGGTCTTAAGGAGGATTTGGGCTATGGAAGAAAAAGAACTAGAAAAAATTAAGTATTCAATGAAGCAGCAGTTACGAAGGAAAGAGGTTTTATTTTTTATTTTATTTTTAAAAAGATGTTATTTATTTATTTGTGAGAGAGAGAGTACTTGCACAAGCACAAAGGAGGGTAGGGGCAGAGGGAGAGGGAGAGGGACAAACAGACTCCCCTCTGAGAGTGGAGCCCAAAGGTGGGCTCCCCGCAGGGGCTCGCTGTGGGCTTCCCCCATCCCAGGACCCTGAGATCATGACCTGAGCCAAAATCAAAAGTTGGATACTTAACCAACTGAGCCACCTGTAGGCACCCTGAATGAAAGAGGTTTTATAAGAAAAAAAGAAGGAAATAGATGAAAGAAAGAAATTAAAGATGGTGAAATCTGTCCATAGCCAATCTAATCTCCTTTATGTTTTTTAAATTCAAGGGTGTCCCTCTCTATCACTTATGAACAGAAAATAAATATTATGCCATAAATTAAGTGATATATTCTATGTAAACTTTCATATTATTCTAATTGGGGTTTCTTTTCAAATTCTGTGTGAAATAATAAATCTCTTGGTTTATAGCACTAGATAACCATCCTACTTGGCTTACTGTAGAGAATGATTTCACCATTGTATATATTCTTTCAAATTTCTATAGAATGAAAATTGAAAACAAGAAAATTTTCTTCAAATTTTACTTCCTTTTTTTATACTATTTTAAAAGTCGTTGAAAATAAAAAACTTAAATTAACTTTCTCCTGAAGTCACAAGTGAGAAAACAGAGATAATGGATTCTACTTTGTTAATGATATGCCTAAAATTAGATATTAAGTTATTAAAATTTTAGTTTTTTATGAATGAGGACAAAAACCTCATTTCTAAATCTTGTCACACTTAAATTATGCTGTCTCATTTGACTTCCCAATGGATTAAGTCCAGTCATATGATGTTGCTCCTATAAACTTATTTTTATCCAAATGACACAGCCTCCAGAAATACTTAATTTTAAAACTCTTTTCAAAATGGCTCGCATTATAGCTCAGCCCTCCCATGGAATAAAGGAAATCTGTACGTTTTATTTTCCAATATTTACAAATATCCAATTTCCTAAAGAAATTACTGGCTAACTCTATTGTGCTTCCTAAAATCACTTGTTTAGTGAATTAGACCATTTTAAAAATAAGATTATGATCTTATTTAGAATACCATAGACCTATATCATAATTAACTTTAAATAGGCAACATTGTGCTTTCTGTGTGTCAGTATTTCCCCCCACAAGGATTTTTAAAATCTCATTAAAATATAAAAAAAAAAATTAGTTTTTATTGCACTCCTTCCTGGTCTCAGGCTTAAATTCGGCAGGGGCATATGGGTCAGTGGATGTGTGTGTGTGCATGCACCGATGCATACTGTAGGTTACTCGAGGTTACTTTGCTGGTGCTGAGTGGGCTATTGTTAGGGCCCTTGTTAGTCATTGATATTTATGTACTTAAGCTCTATCTTTCTAGAAGTTGGAGTCATACTCTTGTGTTAATTTATTGTAAAAGGAATATAAGTAAAGGTATTTATCTCATTTTTATTTTTTTTGTTAATTCTTTCCCAACTCTTATAAATCCCTTTTAATTTAATGCTGCTAATTTTACTTTCCTCATTTTTCCTATTATAAACGTTTTGACTTTTAACTGCAGCAGCGTGAATGGTGAAACTGTCAGGTGTGACCAGAGAGGAAGAGTAAAAGTATGAATGAGAATCTGAAGGAGGAGAGGACATAATGAAAGTCTCCAGGTGACTTTTCAAAGCCTGGAGGTTGGGAACAGCTAGGGGCAGGGAGAGGATTAATTCAGTTCTTTAATGAATTTTATCCATATGAGTTAGGATTTGTACTGAGCACATATCACAGAAAACCCCAAAACAGTGATCCTACCAAATAAAGCCGCAAGTGGGCATCATTGACATTGTTTTAGAGACTCAAACTCTGAGATGCTATTGGTCATTTTTCATGGTTAAAAGAGACAACAGCTATAACCTCCATGTCCAAAATCAGAGCAAAAGAAAGAATCAAGAGTGAAGAGCAAGAAGATTCCCAGTAGTCTCCCTTCAGAGCCGTACCCAGTGACTTCTGTTTACATCTTTTTGACCAGAATGGTGTCATATGGCCTCTCTTATTTCCAAATGAGACTAGACAATTTTGCATTTCAGCAGGGCACTTTGCTATCCCAAAACCAAATTAGGGTGCTATAGTAAGGAAGAAAACAGAGCATATACTGGGCAGGCGACTAGAAATCTTGGCAGGAATACCTGAGAGAAAGGGAAGACATTCTATATTTAGAAAAGAACAAAAGTCTTTATGTGTCCTTGATCAGAATGAGTAGAGAGAGAAAAATTGCCTGTGTGCTGGTTTCCCAGTGGAGTTTCACAGAGAAGTAAGAATTGTTCCCCTCTGCATGTTAAGCAGCTCTCAGATATGTTGTCCATGCTCACCTAGCAGTGACCATGGTCTCTCAGCAATATAGTTTTATTTTTAGCGATAGACTAGGAAACAAATCTCATAGGGAAGAGGCTCCAAGACTGGTTTCCACTTCTGAAAATGAATGTATGAAGTGTAAGTACCTCACAAGAGTGGTTTGGTATACCATTTCTTGAAGCCAGGTAAGCATAAGTCTAACTGTCCAAACAGGGCAAATGAAGCAGATTTTTTGCCTCCAGGAAAAGTCATGAGTTTGTATCCACTGCATTGTTCTTTCAATATCTAGGACAATATTGAATGTTTAATATATAATTCTGATAATTCAATTTGTTGTTAGATGGTTGTAAAACTGAAAACTAAAAAATAAATAAAAATGAAAATAGAATTTAGAACTACTAATCTCTAAATGATATATTTTACTTTAGGAATATTTCACATTTAAGAATATTGTTCACTTCAAGATCAGCATTTTAATGGTGAGCACAATGAACCTATAATCAGTTGAAAGAGATATATTATTTATATCAGAACCTTTTAAGCTTTCTTGTGGTTTCATTTGTTTGATTTTAAAAAGGCAATTTAAGAATACTGTAGATTTTAAAGAATTATAGCAATGTATTTCTCACCTGGACAAAATTTCAGATTCTTTTAATTATGCAAATTTTACATGTTATTAAGGACAGGCTTCAAGGTTCTATTTTAAGACCAAGCATTTAGTAAGAGTCCACTATTATAAAGTGGGATAAAGTAAGGCCACATAATGTTTAAGTTATATCCTCATTTCTTGGAGAAGGTGACAAACACACATAGGACTAAATTTGATTTTGATTTTCCTCTGGTCCACTGTGTTAATTAAAATATGTAGAACTAATCACTAGTGATATACTTTGTTCTTGTTAACATTTGCCAAGTCATTTGCCTTGAAGTTTTTAATTGCAAAGAGATTCCTTTTCTTTAGTAGATGTCTCAGCACTTCAGCATATGGCTTTTTCTTTGTAGAAACCCCAAGATCACCCTGATAACATATTGAATAATTAGCTGGACAGCTAATATATTTAAAAACTAGTGAGCTAGAAAGTTTTTAAAGATTCCACTGTTGAAAATGGCACATCAAATTTCTGGGGCAAATGTTTTATTATTATTTTTTTTTTTTAATTTTATTTATTTATTTGCCAGAGAGAGACACAGCGAGAGAGGGAACACAAGCAGGGGGAGTGGGAGAGGGAGAAGCAGGCTTCCCGCGGAGCAGGGAGCCCGATGCGGGGCTCGATCCCAGGACCCTGGGACCATGACCTGAGCCGAAGGCAGATGCTTAACGACTGAGCCACCCAGGCGCCCCTGGGGCAAATGTTTTAAACATTTATTAAAATCTAAGCAATTTATTAAATGTTGTCTGAGGAGAAGGACTAATTCCTCTCTAAGTAGTTTCTAGGTTATTAAATATGATCCAGTGCATATTATATGTATCCAAGGCTTTTTGGTTAAAAGAGGGTTACATGGTCTATATTTCCTTTTCAGGACAAGTAGTTTTGTTAGTGAATGGTTTGTGAAGGATGTAAAATCCTGTCTAATTTTCCTAGTTGGGCTCTAAGTAGTTTGGTTTGTTTCCTGAACAATAAGTAAATAAATATATGGCCATTGAATATAGACTTTTATTTCATACAAACGACAACCCTGAAATGACCACTTCCGTTTTTCATGTCTCATCAAAATACTGCTGAAGACCCAGTGATTCAAATTGCCAGGAACTTCTACTTTGCTTAAATCCAATTGTTCTCCTTCCTTTTTAAAAATACTGTAGTTAAACACTGGAACAATAATGGAGCAATGTCTCTGGGGATTGAATTATGTTTAATTGGGAAGGAAGCACACTATCTCTTGTTGCCTTACTTCATAAAACTAAGACTGTCAATTAGTAGATGCTGCAGCCCAATTTCAGCCAAGTTGCAGTGCAGCCTGTTAAGAGCATTGAAATAAATAGGAAATTTTTAAAAGCATGTCTTGTGAAAGGCCGTTATAGGTGGGAAGTTGGGTTATACCTGTCTTTTTAAGCTATAGCAGCATTATATTAGAAGGTGAAGGACACTCATATCCATAAAATAGTGGCTTTGGTAATGCAGATGATTAGTGTAGGAAGCCCACCCACTTCCATTTTTCCCCAGGCATATTCCAGGATCACATTTCAATGATTGATTCAGGAACTGTAGGCTCTGTATTTTTACCAATCCCTACAGCCAACCAGCATCAATGTTTCACCACTGTTTAGGCTCTCAATGAATGTGAGGAAGATTTAGAATAGACATCCCTTCTATTCTGTTGGGTTCTATATACAGTGTACGTAATGAATTGTCAATATACAGTGGGCATTATAAATATTTCAATGTCCATTAGAAATCTCATCTTCTGTGGAAGAGAATTTTAGTATCACAAGTTGACACTGAGTTTGCTCATTTTGGGTTGTTTTCCTAAAATTGGTCTTTTTATGAAAATTCTTGAAGTACGGACTTTTGATCAGGAAATATATGTTTTGATTATATCAAAATGGTCACCTTGAAGTCAGTTTTAGATATGAGTTACAGATTCCTAGAAAAATATGCAATGTAGGATGCTGCTTTATTAGTAAATGGGAGTTTGTATTTTTTAAAGATACCAAATTTGTTTACTACAGATTTGACTTCTGCAGAGCTCACCTTAATGATCACAATAATGTTCCTTTATGCTTAAAATGATGCATTAGCATCCCATCAGTACCTTTGCCAACCAGTGAATTTTTAATAAGGTGATGATCATTGCTAATGAAGCTACTTTATTAGATTTTGATGGATTTTGTGCTAGAGATTTAGTGAGGCCTTTGAATATAGAGAGTATTTTCTCCCAAGGCAAATCTTCTGGCTTCATTGAAAACTTCTCTGAAAACTCCCCAATATTGCTTCACCTATTTTCTGCTGACATGACAGTCATTTTTACAGAAACATAATAGTCTGCAAGTCAAATGTTTAATTTGCTGCTGCAAAAGAGTTCACTATAGAATTCTCAATGTGGGGTTAATTACATAGTAATGCAAGAGTAATCCTATTGGGAAGATGCTCTGAGTAACATTGCTCTGTTTCCTCCTGATAAAGATGTGCATGCTTGTTTCATTTTATAATGCTGGAAATTCAGAGAAAACATTTAAAAGATATGTGCACAAATAGCAAAGTTCTTATCTTTTGTCAATATGATGAAAAAAATGAATGTGTGTAATTATTATATTATAACAGCAATCATTAATGATTAGTAATGCATAAAATATAACATTCTATCACAGACAGGAAAAATAGTACATTATAAATAATTGATAATATGTTCTGAAGAGAGAAATTGCTACTCTGAAAAAATAATAGGGGAGTCACTCAAAATTGTCTCCATATTTTGAATTTCTACAAAGAATCCTTTGCCCTCACTTTCTCTGAAGAGTGTTATAAAGCTAGCTATGTTATTGTAGGTTTGCTCTGTATGTCAGGTACTTCACTGAGTGCTTTACTTGCAGTATCTTATTAAACCCTACAAAAAGTTTATGCAATAGATAGTATGATCCCTATTTTCTTAGCTGAGGAATACAACATTTAAAGAGCATAAAAATCATTGCTATGTGATAGGACTCAAATTCAGATCCATTTGTCTCCAAGGCTTTGTTGTCATTCGTTATCCTATACCCTCTTTGGTGTCATTTCATACATATCAGAGAGGCTTGAAAGTTCAAAGAGAAACATCTCCCACCTAATTTGCTCATCATTCTGGGTGGACAGTGGCTAATACAATGGCACAGTGTTATTTACTTTAAAACTACGTTGATTAGGATAGCACAGGGTAGGTGTGATAACAAATATCCTGAAACAATGAAATAGAGTCCAGAAATAGCCCCACACACATATATATGGTCAATTGATTTTCAGCATAGGCACAATTGTAATATAATGGGGAAAGGAAAATTCTTTCAACCACTGGACCTAGAAAACTGGAAATCTATATTGAAAAAAAAAAGCTTGATCCTAATCTCATGCCATACACAAACATTAATTTTAGGTGGCACATAGACTATCAAACTGTGAACTCAACAGTTTTTAGAAGAAAATATAAGAAAATATTTTCTGGACCTTGGGATAGGCAGAGATTTAATGGAAAAGGCCCAAATTGCATTAGCCATAAAAGAAAACAAAATGATAAATTAGACTTTGTTAAACAAAAATCCTACACTTCAGAAGAATGCTGTAAGAGAATTAAAGAGGTAAGGCATGAATAAACTATTCATATTACATATACTTGATAAAGGACTTTTATCTGGACTATAAAGAACTCCTACAAATCAGTTATGAAAACACAACACAATTAAGATGAGAAAAAGACTTCGACAGATTTCAAAGATTAACAACTGGCCAATAAGCACAAAATAAGTGTTCTATAGCATGTAATCAGTTATTTGCAAATTAAAACAAAGTGAAATACAGCCACACACTAGAATTGCTAAAATTAAAAAGGCTGACAGGACCAACTATTGTCGGTAAGGATACAGAGTAATTACACTCCCATACTTTGCTGGTGGGAATGAAAAATGATACAAGAATTTTGGATATCTCTTGGGTGCTTTCGTGTGTGTGTGTGTGTGTGTGTGTGTGTGTGTGTGTGTATCAGTAGAACTGGGGAAAAGGAAAGTAAAACATACACATACACATACAAACATGTACATACACACACAGGTTTTACTTTCCTTTCCCCCAGTTTTACTGATACACAGCTGACATATAACATTGCATAAATTTAAGGTGTATAATGTGATGATTTGATGCGTGCATGTATTGCAAAATGATTACCACAATAAAATTAGTTAGCACATCTATCACCTTACATAACTACTTTTTTGGGGGGGCGCAGAGAGAACATTAAAGATCTACTTTCTTAGCAACTTTCAAGTATATAATACAGTATTGTTAACTATATTCACCGTGCTCTGTATTAGTTCCCCAGAACTTTTTCATCTTATAACTGGAAGTTTTTATTCTTTGACCAATAAACATACAGTAACCATCTGATGTCAATTTCTACTTCTAAGTATTTACTCAGTAGAACAAAAACATATGTTCACAAAAAGACACCTAAAAATATGTTCATAACAACTGTTTTCAGAGCCAGAAATTGGAAATCACTTAAAATTTTATCAACAAGAAAATGGATAACCAAGTAGTGATGTATTAATATAAAATAGTACTATGCAGCATTATACACAATTACTGATGTGCACAACAACAAAGATTAATATCAAGTATTATATGAGCAAAAATAGTCAGACATAAAAATATATATGTTTATATGAAGTTCAAGAAGAGGAAATGCTAATATATAGTACTAGGGACCTTAGCTTAGAGAAAGTGCTATTCAACTGAAGGAACTCTCAGGGGTAATTGATGTATGCTATATCATTTATTTGGCTGATAGTTGCAGGGATAAATGTATTTTTATAAACTCATCTAACTGGATATTTAAGATCTCTAAAGTTTACTATTTTTAAAATATACTCAATAACTTTAATTTTTATGAGAAATAGGAATGAAAAATAGGCAATGTTTTTTCTCAATAAAAATGCCTTAGACTTATTGTTGTCAAACCATCTGTACTAGCTTGGTATTTGTGTTTGAAATGTTTTCTACTCTATCCCTTGAAGGGTTAGGCTCTTGGTTTATTTTAAGTGGACAGTTAGGAAACCTTAAGCTGATCATTGGATTTTACATGTGGGAAATGACCAAAGGCCTTTTCTGTTACTTTGATTTTGTTCTTTTTAAATATATAAAATATTTAATGACCTGAAATGTCAAAACCATTTGAAAGGTACACAGACAAAACTGAGTTCCATCTATATTCACTCCAGTTTTTTACCCTAACCCATATAAATAATAGTATTTTTAGTTTTTTGTATATCCTTCTAATATTAGTTTTTGCAAATTTAATTATATATATGTGTGTGCATTCCTATTTCTCTTCCTTTCTGACACAGCCATTAGCATACAATATGCTCTATTCTGCATATTCTTTTCTAACTTATCCTGGAGATCTCCATATATTTGTACATAGAGATTTCTTTCTGTTTTACACTTTCAGAGTTCTCCATTTTGTGATTGTTACATAGTTTGTTGAAACAGTTCTTTATTAATACACTCTTGGTTTGTTTCCAGCATTTTGCTATTTCAAATAATGATACAAAGAATACTCTTCTTCATATGCTCTTTATATTTGTGGAATATATTTCCATACTTTCAAGAGGTTCTCTTGAAAACCCTAGAGGTTATTGTTTTTATACATAAAAGTTACAGATTTTTATTTATTTTATATATTTATAGATTTTTCTTTTTTTTGAAATTTTAGTTCTATCACTGTATCACCTACAAATAGAGGCAATTCAACTCTTCTTTCCAATTTTTATATTTCTATTTTTTCCTTGTATAATTGCTTTGATTAATTCCTCCAATATAATAATTTAATAGTAATGTTGATAGTGGCTGACTTCAGAAGGGAACCCCTGTTTCATTTTGAGAACAGTCATCTAGAGCTTTCATTTCACTATAATTGTCTAAATTAAATTATTAGCTCAAAGCCTATGAAGGACTTACTAGAGTATTTCTGCTAAGTTGCCCTTTGTGATGAACAAAAATTATCTAATTAAAATATCTTCCTAATTTATCTATACATGGATCGATCTGTTACTGTTCAGGATCTTAAACCTTCCTACTGCTCACTCGTAGGAAATTTTATTAAAAATACTAAGTCCTACACATCAACATTTCAACATAAAAATATACATTTTATGGTTTACTTCCTGACTTTTTCAGTGGCACAATTTCGTATGCAATAAACCTGATCAAAACCTTAATCAATTCTTTCTGGTGTAATTAATCTTGGACCTTAGCTTCATATGATTTTTTGCATTTCGTATCTGTCTTCATCATAGTAACATCGAACTGTATTTTCTTCCTATTCCATTTCATAAATTTTGGAAATATTTAACATCTTTGACTTTATTTTTCTATTTATTTTAGTGTTTCATTATGATAAAATTTTTGTAATTTATGACCTTAAATTTTACTTTGTTTTCATGACATCGTTAGCAAAAAAAATAAGTTACAACTACATATTCTTTCCAGAGCTATGCCCAGGTAGGATATAAAGGAGTGCCCTTTAGTATGGACTGGGATACATACAAGTAAGAGTTTCACATATTTTTAGGAAATGTGTTCATGCTTACTAGATCAGTCTTCTAATTTTGGAATGTCTGACTAGATTGTTGTTTCTTTGGAAAATGTAGTCAAACTGTAACGAAAGTGGAGACTCTGTAGAACAGCTGTTAAGACATGGGTGGATTAGGTAGCATAAGGTTGATGAAACCACTAGTGTAGAAATGGTTCTAAACATCTGAGACTATCAGTGCAAAGAAATCTCTATTTCTGTGGTCTCTGATTTAGTCTCTCTCACGTGGAGGGCCTAATGAAGGAAAGAAACTACCGCTTTCTAAATTGTGCAGAACAAATACCCTAAAAGGGAAGTGTCTGGATCTTTATTACTTTGGAGACCAAAAAGACAGTGTACTTTGAAGTTAGTTCCTTATGGTTAGTTTGATTTACTTGATGTGGAAGCATCGTATGAATTCATTGCCACATGAATAATGCATAGCAGTAATCTCTATTATCAGAATGTTTTTATGTAGACATAAAGTATATTTTTTTTGGCTAAAGGAAAAGCAGAAAATGATTAAACTCTCAGGTTTTTTTTTTTATGATCTGCTCTACCTCTTCAATTTATTCCACCTTTTTGTTTTAAAAATTGCATTGATAAGATGTTATTACAAAAGAAGCAATTTGGAAAACACTGATCATTCATTTTCATTTTGCCTCCTTGTTTTACTTTGTGTTTTGAGCACAGTATGTCGGTTCATAGAGACTATGATTGAAAAGGGGGCTTATGATCTTCCTCAAATAGCTTTGCTCTGAGTTTCCAGTGGATAATTTGGAGGAAGAATGTGATGATGACTGAGCTTATAAAATAATAAAGTACATTTGTTTTTGTGATGCCATATATTGATATAAAATCAGTTTGAAGGGGTTACTTTCTCTTATTTTATTTTTAATTTTATTTACTTATTTTTAAAGGCATTTCTTTTATTTTTTTTAAGATTTTATTCATTTATTTGACAGAGAGATAGAGAGCACAAGTAGGCAGAGTGGCAGGCAGAGGGAGAGGAAGAAGCAGGCTCCCCGCTGAGCAAGGAGCCTGATGTGGGACTCGATCCCAGGACCCTGGGATCATGACCTGAGCCAAAGGCAGACGCTTAACTGACTGAGCCACCCAGGTGCCCCTTATTTTTAATTTTAATTGTTTTTTTTTTTCAGTCTTATGCAAAACTTCCTATACTTAACTCTGCAGGACACATATTTAGATGCTCTGTGTTTCTTTTTATTGATTCAAGGATTGGTTTCATCACATGCCCAGAATAAAGTCTTGATTAAGAATAAACTTCTTATTTTGCAATAGCACAGGCAAAGATGAGGTGAAACAGCCAACTAAGTCTCTGCTTAGGCTGTTAGGTATTCCTAACACAATGACAGGGAAGTCAGTATTGAGTTTCAGATGACAATTTGAATTTTGGCATGTTCTTTAGTTAGGCCAGTGTGATCTGTGCTTCCATCACTGCCCACTTCCTGTCCCTAGAATCTCACTGAGCATTTCAAGAGCACTGAGTCACAGGGAGGGAACGCCTGACTTGATGGCCAGTGCTAGCATCCAGCTGACAGCTCAAAAGGGCCATTGGACCCCACCTCACTAATTTTCTGAGCACTGCCCCAGTTTTCCCAAAATCTTTTGGGCTTTGCTCTGCACCTGGTAAAAAGCATCGATGGCCTGAAAGTACTTGGGAAGAAGGTATTCCTCTCCTCCCCAGCCAACACAGAAAAATCTTTATTATCCTGAGACAACTCCCTTCACAAGCCTGTGATCTACAGATTAAGGATATTGAAATTGTACATTGTGGTTTTTTCCCCTACTATCATTCATACTGTTTATAAGAACAAGAACAGATACTATTTGTTAAACATTACTGTGTTCTGGAGACCACACGTAGATTATAAACTCTTTTAACCCCGCACAAAACCTTTATGGTAAATGTGATTTAATACTTCCATTTTACAGATGAGAAAACAGGTTTTGAAAGGTTGAATGATTTGTCAAACATGCTCAGCTATGGAGCATGGCTGAGATTTTAATGCACATTTTGCTCACCTTGAAGCCTGGACTCTTCTTTATGCTATGCTTTCTCAGGGCTGGGGAAAAGTAGTATAAATACATTTGTTTTTAAATCATGGATAGTAATCTTATTGCTTAAGCCATTTAAATCTAAATTGACTCCCCAAAAGCTCTCTGCAGATGTTGTCCCAAATTACACTGATGTTTCAAGGAAACCAGCACTAGAAAATTTAATTCAACTAAAGAGTAAATTCTAGAAATCAGGGAACATTTTTATCTCTCATACCAGTTGATTCCTGGTAATTAAGAGTGTCCTGGTCACTTTTAGTTACAACAGATACTTGTTGAATTGAAATAAACTGAATTGAATTCAAGAATTCAAGTCATAGGCTTATTTTGGGGGCTTGGACACATTTGCAGAGTATGTTCTTGGAAACTTTGCTGTGAGGAATAGAGGTTAAGAAGAAAGGAGACAAAAAGTTTAAGTAATTACATGAAAGGATAGTAATAGATAGAAACAGAAAATTCCTGTCTCCTATGTCAGTCATCCTAGAATGCAAAAGCTGTCAGCTCCTGGGGATAACTCCTCATACGACCTCTGGGACAGAACTACATTCACTGAAAAATCTGTGACTGTCTCTGATGATAATGAGCATGTCTTACATGGGCAGAGATGTTCCAGGTTCTCAAAGCAAAAGTGAGAAAGTCTAAGGGCTACTGTGCTGTTTCTTACATTCTTGAACCGTGCTGAGAACAGGAGAAAGAATGGAGAATTCCTGCCTCATTTATTTCTTTTTTTGATAACAGCACATCAATACATTATACAATACTGCAGATCTATATAGTCCACCTTTTGGAATCACAGATAAAAACTAGTGTTATACATGCAATGGCAGAAATTGCAAATTGAAATGAAGTAACCTTATATTTCACTATTTGGGGGAGAAAGTTGAAAAATTTTTTAAAAACTTTCTACTTGCTAAAATTTATGTAAGATAGAGATCAAGGCTTTTAACTATTTATTCATAAACTTCTTTACTTACACTTATAAAGTAACACCTGATTTTTAGCCCTGTTATAGGAGCTCTAATCCAATGAGGAAATTTAGGCAGGGAGGTCGCAAATGACAAAAGGTAAAACTAAGAAGTGACTCAAGTGTTCTGGCTTGAACTTTAACATTTTTAACAGCATGCTGCCTCTAATCAGTGTCAAGGCAATGGGGTAAAACAGTAAAGAAACAAAAAGGGGGCAAGGTGACAGAAATGGAATTTCCAAATGTCTATTCGTGGATGTTTTTTTATCGTTTATATTACTTTTGAGTAATATCTGGGAATCTGTATGCCTGCATTCTTCTTCTTAAAGAACATGAAAACACTGAAATTTACATAATAATCAGTGGCAAAGAACTTCATAGTACAGACTTTCTGTTATTTTTTGCATCCTTCAGCAATTCTTAAAATGTTACTTAATACAAGAGGCTATTTTGAGTGTACTTGTGAGAAGGTGGGCAAGTAGAAAAGAGAGCTCATCCACAGATTTATACAAACTATTTCTACTTAGGAATTCCTTTCTTACGAAGGTTTATGGTGTTTGGTAGAATTGATCAAGGGGAGGAACTGCTCTAGACCCAGCTCTCCACTGAATGGTTATTGAGAGTACATTTCACTGTCCGCTCCCTTTTACTGCAGTCAATGATCGGTAAGTGCTCTTCCTCCAAATAAAAGTCTGTATGCACCCTCCTGTGGTATGTTTGCCACTTTGTAATATTTTTAAGATGGCAGAAGTAGTGGTGAGTAAAAATTCCCACGGCAATAAAGCCTTTCATTTAATTTCCTCTATTAGTTTTTCTCCAGAGAGACAGAGACAGAAGATATATACTCAGACAAGGGCATATATGAATAAAATTCTTAACTCTAAGAAACTTATTAACAAGTAAAGGAAGAGAGAAGTAACAAACTATTCAAGTTCTAGCTTTAATTTCACCCTAACTTGAATCTACATGGACTATGTCTTGTTTGTATGTTTTTACTTTACTTTTCATATACTTGTTTTTTAATTCTTACATTAACTCATACTATATATGATCTTAAACTCCAAGATATTTTTATGTAATTTTGATAAGGAAATATTTCCACTGCATCTCTGTTACATTAGACAAAAAGTAGTGTTATATTTTAAGAGTTAATATGGCATGTTGGAAATACAGTTAGCCCAGACTTTAGGATTCGTTTCACATAAATATATAGAATCCTAAACACACAATTAAACTTGAGTTTTAGCTTTCTTTCTAGTGAATTAAGAATATTGATTCCTGTCCTGATTATCATTAAGGTCTGCTCTGAATATCTAGAAAGGGATCCTTAAGTTTTCTCAAGTTATATAAAATTCCTTAAAATTGGTGAGTCAATATTTAGTTCCAGTTGTACTTTTTGAATATCTCATAGCTATAGACCTTGAAAAATTTCTTTTTATTTTTTATTTTATTATATTATGTTAATCACCATACATTACATCATTAGTTTTTGATGTAGTGTTCCATGATTCATTGTTTGCGTATAACACCCAGTGCTCCATTCAGTACATGCCCTCTTTAATACCCATCACCAGGCTAACCCATCCCCCACCCTCCTCCCCTCTAGAACCCTCAGTTTGTTTCTCAGAGTCCATCGTCTCTCATGGTTCGTCTCCCACTCCAATTTCTTTTTAAGGTGTGATTTCTCTAACTATAAAGTTCAGTGACATTTACCTTATAGTATATATTCTAAGACTTCCTTAAACACAAACTAAGAAACAGAATCTTAACTCATAGGCATTTCTAGTCATACTTCACCTATCTACACATTCTAAGATAATTTGATCCTGAAGATGAATTACTGTTTTTTTTTTTTTTAAGATTATTTATTCAACAGAGAGAGAGCACAAGCAGGAGTAACAGGTAGAGGGAGAGGGAGAAGCAGGCTCCCTGCTGAATAGGGAGCTCAATGCAGGACTTGATCCCAGGACCCTGGGATCATGACCTGAGCTGAAGGCAGTTGCTTAACCAACTGAGCCACCCACACACCCCGAATTACTGTTTTATCCTTAAGGAATTTAGAGAAGTACCATATATGTATGCGTGTATGCGTGTGTGTGTGTGTGTGTGTGTGTATTTTGGGATGGTTATTTTTTTGTTACTATGTTATTAGTAGCCCTCTACTAATACAGTTATTTTATAGAGCTGATTTCACTGGAGTATGTTGCACTAAATCCCTTGGCATGATTAGAAGAACAGATTTCCATTTCCTGAATAGCCACTGAGTGATGCTTGAAGAACTTGGAGGCCATCAACAGGTCACTTCTCAATTTCCTTCTCATTTGACTAATGCAGCAGGTCTGTTCCCTGCTTTATTGCATAGTCTTGCACATTGGGTTCCTTTTTCATGACTTTGGACACTCTCTTTCTTATGACTCCCAGTTGGTTATTTTTATTTTCCTTCATTATCATTTTACAGAGGGCATCATAATTTTTAAGTAAATCTCACATTTCTATAATTATGTAAAAGGACGATTTGGGTTGAGACCTCTTCTTTCTGAAAGTTCTCTATGGATCATATCTCTCATCTTTTAGTTGGGATCAGTGTTCTTCATGAAGTTATACGGAGTTTCAGATGGTAAGCAGTGTGTGTGTGTGTGTGTGTGTGTGTGAGAGAGAGAGAGAAACTCTATAAATTGAAGCCCTGTCACACATAAAGAATTACTGTGAGTAATCTACAAAATAGTAGTTTTGGCTCTTTGTATATATTCCCATGAACATTTATAGTTTGGAATTAAATATGGTGCCCTTGCAAAACTATGATGTATAATAATTATTGTTAAACTTCCAAACTGTGAAGCAGTAGAAAAATCTATTGTGATTTGGGTGAGCTTTTCTTTTTTTAACTTTTTGTTAGTGTCTTGGAAAAGCATAACATATGATTACTAAGATATTTTTTAGCGAATTTGGCAATGTTCAATAAAGCAGAGAATGTACTTTTAGAATAAAATGCTTAATGTTTAATTCATCACAAATACAAAAGAACTGAAGTTTTCTTAATTCAAATCAGTTATGTTAATTTTATTATGAATCACTAATATTCCCAAAAGGTGGCATGCTTGAATCATGAGATATATTTTGCACTAAACAGGCAAAAGAATAGAGGCATATTATTAAAAGACTATTATCAAAATTGCCTTTTTCTTTTAAATTTGTGTATAAGTTTTTATATAGGTTATAAAAGTTATCGGAGTTCTTTTCTCTTGATTATTACAGCTAAACATTTCAAGTCAATCCATCAGTCAGTACTTTTAACTGGTTAATTGAGGTCTTATGTCAGCAATGTTTAAATTGTCTGGTGGGCTTTCCAGATAATGTAGATATCCCATCTGTCCAGTTAAAACCTCTACTTCATAATTGCATAAAAATGAATTAATGTTGGAAATATATGGAATATGTAATTAAATAAAAATTTAGTTTGAAAGAAATATAGCTTAAAGCAAAGTTAGCAAGTTGTAATATGCAATAATGAAGTATTTTCCCTTTGGACTACACAACATCATTTGTGTGATTCACAGTGAAAGAAGCCATATGAGGTCATGATATTTGTATGTCATTATTAGACAATAATAATCAAGAAATCATCAACCTTCTCTTCCTGAAGCATCATAGGTACTATTTGTGTGTGTGTGTGTGTGTGTGTGTGTGTGATTTTACAGTTAGAAACAATATGTACTTAACGATATTTAAGAGAACATTGACATATTTTCCCTTTCTGGTCAGTTTCTACATTTCTGATGAACTGTATTCCAAAAATTAATTTATTTGGAAACTTAAATACATTTTTTTCATAGAGTCAGCAGTATTAATGTTGGGGAAGATTTCATACTAACTTCATCAGCTTACTTAAATCATAATGCAAATATAATACGCAGTTGAAAAAAATTTTAAGAGTAGATGTATACAGTTGCAAGTCAGTTATTACTGATTATTCATTAGAAACTAGTGAATATTTAAACTATGTTCAAAAATTATTGTGAATTCTAGTATCCCAACCAAGCCCCTTGAATTGTTGAGTAATTTTCTTAAATAAGATCAGAATCGAGGTGAATGTGGAGGATGGGGGGTGAGTGGCTGGAGGAGCAACTTTCTGTGGAAGAAGAGAGAGGAGGCTTGGAGAATATCAGGGTTTAATAGTTGGCACCCAAGGGCTCTGAAGGACTAAGCCAGGTAGTCAAAACTCAAATCTGGAACAGGAGCTTTGAAGTGGTGTGGTTGAAAGGAGAAGTTAGAAACCAAGTGGTGCAATCTGAGGGCAGTACAAAGATATATAGGCTTCCCATAAACAGGTACTGAGAAAGAATCAGGCACCACAGGAGTTTTTTCCCAGGCATGGAGCCAGAGTTTTCGCTGGTAGGGACAACTGGTAGTCTGGAAGCTGCTCTGTGGACTCAATCACAAGAAAAAGGACTTTCAAGAACTCTATGACTAGTCAATCCATTGGTTCTTTTTCTGTTCACCTTCCTCAACATACCCCACAACCGAACCTCAAATCCTTAAACCAGTATTTCTACTAGCTCTAATATTAACTATTGCTACATTAAACATTTTACATATGAATGATATTATTTTGGCATATAAATGATACATATACAATTAGTATATAGTGCATATATTATATAATAAGTATTATTATTTATAATACTGTAAGCATTATAGTGGATGTATGTTTAGGTACTGTAGGAGCATAGAAACATGGATTCAAATAAAATTAGGAGGCTTATGAAAGACTTCCATAAAGTAACAATGCTTTAGCTGAAATTTGAAGGAAATAATCTTAATGATATTACAGCTGTTGTGTGCTGAGGTATTAATGAGCCGGAGCAATGACTCAGTTGAGAAATAGCATAGCAGAAAGGACAAAGAGAAGGACATAGATTCAAAAGGTATTTAAAAATTTGGATGTGTAGTTAAGAAGAGAAAAGAGTTTAGGATGATGCCTAGCTATTCCACTAGTACGGCTGTATTTCCCTTTTGGAAAATACATGGAATAGCAGAGGAGGAGCATGTTTAAGGGGAAGTTACTGGATTTTTGTTTGGACACAGAGAATTTGAGATGGTTATGGATTATCTGTGGAAAAAAATGCAATATGAGGTGGGAAATACATGCTCAAAATTCTTGTCTGGTTGGAGGTGCAAATTTGGGACTCTGGACTAAAGGCAGCATTGAGCATGGACACTCCCATTTTTTTCTATATAGGTGAGGCTGATCTTCCCCTCCCCACACCTGTGTGCCCCATCTTTAGCTTCCCAGTCCCAGATTATGGCAGTTCTGTTTTTTTCCAACTGTTTGATCCAAGAACTTGACCTCAGCCTTGACTCCGTTCCTTATCTCGTACCCACATTTAACTACCTAAAAATATACTCAAAGGGCAAAGAGTTCCCATTGCATCCATGTCCTCATCCCTCTCCAAGCCATTATTATTTCACACTTGGGTCGCTACAATAGCTTCTCAGTGGTTAACTAGTTTCCAGCTTTTTTCACTAAGAACTATTCTCAACACTGCAGCCAGAGTTATCTTTTAAGTAAAAGTCAAATTATACCACCCCTCTGCTCAAAATCCTGAAGTGGCTGTCCATTTCACTCATGATAAAAACCAACATGTTTTAAGTGAATTACATAAGCTGCCTACATTACTTCCTAGCTCACCACCTACTATTCTGCCCTTCTTCATGTGCCCGGCAGGTTTGAGCCTTTGGACCTTTTCCCAGGCTGTTTTCTCTCCCTGATATCCACCCAGTCTGAGAACCTTCACTGCTTTTTCCCATCTGCTGAAACTTCACTTTCTCAAGAGGACCTGCACTCTTTGAAAATACACCTCATTCAGACCCTTTTTCTCTCCTGTACATTTTCTTTTCCATATAACTTAGCTTCTAATATATATAACTTATTTGTGCTTAACATCTTTTTGCTGTCTCTTCCATTAAAAGGGAAGCCACATCAAGTTAGGGATATTCACCTCTTTTTTCTACTGATATATGCCTAGAATAGTACCTGACACCTAGTAAGTGCTTGATAAATATTTGTTGTATTATACAATGGAGATGAAATGACACTAATATTTCTTAAGAAGTTTTTTTCTGGGGGCACCTGGGTGGCTCAGTCATTACGCGTCTGCCTTGGGCTCAGGTCATGATCCCAGGGTCCTGGGATCGAGTCCCACATCCGGCTCCCTGCTCAACAGGAAGCCTGCTTCTCCCTCTCCCACTCCCCCTGCTTGTGTTCCTTCTCTCACTGTGTCTCTCTCTGTCAAATAAATAAATAAAATCTTTAAAAAAAAAGTTTTTTTCTGGTGGAGTTAGAGTTTAATGCAGTCAACAGAAAATAATTTTAGAAACACTAATTTTAGGAAAAGTGTACTATATATAGGTTTAGATAAAATATGAACTGAATATTTTCAGAGCTATGTAAACAAAACTACCTGACAAGAAACACAATTTGTGAAGACATTAAGGGTTTTTCATAGGTGTGGATATTCACTTCTTAACAGGGGAACTTTTTTTTTTTTTTTTCTCGTTATACTTTGCTATAGGGAGTAGTTTTCCATTAAAAAGCTTCCTGATTGATTGTCAGTGGACAAGCTCAGATCCCTCTTATCTTTAAATAACCTGTCTAGGCAAACAATAACTAAGGAGAGAAAAAAAAAACTATATGGAACAAAACAATATTTTGTAGTATAGGTGGGTAATTATTGCCTTTGGTAGTTTCAGCAAATTCAATTTTCTTCTTTGCTTGAGCCTATTTCTTTGATATTAGTTCTGTAGACGTGCTGGATAGAAATAGTATGGTCAGAAGAGGAAAATAACAAAATGAATTACATATAACAAGTATGCATATGAATAGGTAAGATAATAATGAAATATTTTAAATAGCTAAACATTACTCCATTCATCAATTTAAAAATCTGACTTTAATTATGATCATTATAGGTTCAGTATTTATGTTTCATTAGCTCAAACACTATGAGCATATTTTATAAATTCTAACTCATTTAATATCAGAAATATAAATTGCCCTGTTTTTCTTCTTCATCATGCATCATCATGAGTGTGGGATTTGCAACTGGCTAAAATTTCTATTAATATATAAGGAAAACAATGTTTTTCCTAAATGCTGTGGAAATAATATAAAACGTATATAACTGATAGTTAATATACCATTATAAAAATAATTAAATGTTTTACATATTTTAAGAGGACATATTGTGTTGATATCTTGCCAATAGATAACAAAGCTAAAATTAATGTTATATTCACCTTGAATGCAGATTTTATTTTATATCATTTGTTCATTAATTAAGCTAAGAATGACAAACTGGGGGCACCTGGGTGGCTCAGTCGGTTAAGCCGTTGCCTTCGGCTCAGGTCATGATCCCAGGGTCCTGGGATTGAGCCCCGCATCAGGCTCCCTGCTCAGCGAGGAGCCTGCTTCTCCCTCTCCTGCTCCCTCTGCTACTACCCCCTACTTGTGCTCTCTCTCTCTCTCTCTCTCTGTCAAATAAATAAATAAAATCTTTAAAAAAGAGAATGACAGACTGGCTCTACCCTTTTTTTTCTTTTACAGATTTTGAAAAAATGCTCTGAGTTTTTGTATTTTATTAGCTTATGCTTTAAAATATAATATTTACTTTGGAAATCTATTTTGTTAACTGCTCATGTTATTGTTATTCTCCTTATATCCGCTATCTTTGAATTTCTTACAGTTCATTTCTAGAAATACTTCTTTTGTTTGTTTAGACAAATGGCCCTCACCTGGGAACATTTGGCTGTATGGTTGTCACAACTCAGAGAGAGGGAGGCTACTGGCGTTTAGTGTGGAGAGGTCAGAGATACTGCTAAACATCCTGTAATGCACAGGCCAGCACAGATGTGGGGGCAGGGTGAAGAGGCATACAAATTAGTCTTTGAGAAACTGAGGGATAAAAGCTCTGTTTTTAGGCTTCTCGATCTATGCACACTTTAACAGGGCCATTTTGTGAGAGAATGGGTGAGGTGGGCTGTTCAGCGGGGGTTGACATTACCTTTTAATTATCCATCTTAAGATGATGGGCAGAAATATACTATACAAGCCTGCTGTCAGAGAACTATGATCCTCTCTCGTTTTCCTTTATAGTGAAACTCAGTTGCCATTGAGCTGAGATTCTGCAAAAAAAGAGAATCTCAATGATTATGGCTTAAAAAACATTAAGAAAACTTGAGAGACTTTCAGAATGGAATGCAATTATTGGATAAGTCAATATTACTAGATATATATGAATGGGTATATGGTTAGTCTCTCTTTGTTTTCTTTTCCGAATGTCTGACCTTCATTCAGTTCTAAGTTAGAACTTCTCTCTCCATGATTACAATTGATCTTTTCTCCCCCTCTCCCTCCTCCCCACTTTCCTTCCCTCCCTGTCTCTCCCTCTCTTCTTTCTTCCTCCTCCTGTGTTTCTCTCTCTCTTCCTTTTTTATTCTTACATAACTGGTGGTAGCCCTGTTGTAGGATTATAGATGCTAACTATTAGCAGCATTGGCTTATGTCCCTAGTGGGAGTGATGGAAAGTGTACAGAAAATCTAAAAGGGACTCATGGTTCTCCTAATGCAATCTCTCTTACATTCCACATGTACAGTTATTGCTACCCTAGGGGAAATTTATATATACTGTATATGCAGACATATGCTTTAGAAAAACATATTTAAACTTCTCCCTTCACATTTCAGAATGAAACAAAGTATTAGTTAAGAATAACATAACATAATAAAATAAAATAAAAAAAGAATTATTTATGAATTATATAATGTATTAATGCTCATTATCTCCTATAAGTATGGCATATTGGGTGTCAGTAATTATGTCTGGTTTCACATTTGTAAGTATTAAAGACTGTCATATGTTTTATTGGTAATTGAAATAAAAAACAGTAAATCAGTCTCTTCTTTGTATACCGGTCATACTGTCTCTAAGTTCCTATAGAAAAATAGCTAGGTAATTAAGTTTGGGGGCGGGAGGTATATAAAAAAGGAGGATGAAAGAAACAAAGATAATTTTGCTTCAGAAGATTAAAAATATTATAGGAAAGTGTTTGGGCTGTCATTTTTATTGGAATACAGAGTTGCAGAGAATTTAGACATCCTTTGGAAAACCAGACAAAAGGCCCTTATAAACTGATCATAAACAGGATGAAGACCAGAGTATCTAATTCCCTGGGAATTAGTAGAAATTCTCCATAAAACTGAACTCTGTGTCAGTGTATCTACGATTCATTTCATCATTCAAATATTTGAGACACTTACTACATGCCAAATGCTCTTTTAGCTGCTGGACATTCAGATAAAAAAAATACAGATAAGCTACTGGCCTTCATGAAACCTACATTCTGATGTGATTGTGTTATTATTATTAGATACTTTGTGAGCACATTTGCCATTTGTCTGTTCTGGATTACATTAGTTGGACTGGAAGTTTAGACAAAGTATACTTTGGTATTTTGATAACTTACCATAGGAAAAGATACCAATTAGGGGAAGGTTTTGTGCCTACAGCTCTGGCCACAAGTGGCCTCACGCCTTCAGAGGGGGACAGGGAAGACAAGGGACGTTCTGGAGATAGCCTTGTTTAGTTTGGTTTTGCTTCAGACAGAGCATTAGCAATCTGTTCTGCTCTCCGTCCTTGCTGTGCATTCAGCTGCTTTTACTCTACCTTCTTCTGCTCAACGTGCATCTTTCTTTGTTTCCGCTCTATAGTCCTTTCATGCTGCTTATTCAGGGGTTGTAAATTTTGAATTACTCTAATGTCTATAGCATTTCCCGAATTGTAGATCTGGACAGTATTAAAGGGCAGTGGGGCCTCCCAAAGAGCCTGTTTTGCTTGACTAAGTTCTTTGGCTGTATTGATTTAGTATAAGAATTTCTGGGATAACATTCAGTTTCTTCATGGTTCTTAAAAATCTGAGGCATCAACAAGGGCTTTGCATTCCAGGAAAGAGACACAAAATGAAAAAAAAAAAAAAAACAAGAAACAAACTGTTGTCAAATTGGTCGAACACACAAATCTCTACAGACTGGAAATTTTTTAGGGTTGGTTCCGATAATGCCACGTAATTTTCTTCTTTGGGTGTTCACTGCATTTGTCCTTATTACCAAAAAATAACAGTGAAAAGCTAAACTGAACCAGAGCAGCTGTTATGTTATTACTTCTAAAAAATGTTTCAAATCCTTAGTATTCCTTTCTAGTTCCATTGGTACTGGATTTCTCTTCACGTGTCAATACTAAGACATGAAAACAAGCTGCTAAATCGAAAGGTTGACATCCCAGTATCTCCCAATGAAAACAATTCTTCAACTATTCTGTCTGTAACAGAAGAATGTATATTTATATGTAAGAAATTCTTTGAACTTTCACTGTCTTGTTTTTCACAGTACTGGGTGTATTCTCTTGCAGTTTTTTTCATATTTATTTTATTCACTTCTATCCCTATACATAGAAGATTCTATCATGTTATTTCTACCATTTCATCAATCTTAGAAGCCTGCACTTGGAAGTAAGAAGAACCATTGTGTAGAAATTTAGAAATCATCACATTTAATTCTTCCACTTTACCTGTGAGAGTGATCTTTCTCTCATTGGACGTAATCCAGTAGCACTGAATGCCTTTGCGTTGCCCTATACTTTACCTGTTTTCATAAGCTCCTTGGAACATATTCCCATTTGCCTGTATTTCTTTCATGTTAATTTTGATTATTTAAATATGTAATTTTATCACAGTTACTCTGAATTTTGATGCATTGAATTTATGAAACTTGCCCCCCAAAAAGTTAGTTATAATTGGCTATTTTCTTATTAGGTATTACTCCATACAATGTAAAACATTGACTTTGGACATATGTAATTGTAAATTAAAGACTCCTTTCTACCTCTGCAAGGAGTGACCTATACAATTTCTGTTCAGTTTCTGGTATGAAATCCTATGTGATTAGGATTTTTAAATTTTTCCATTAAATTTTTTTCCATTTTGGTAATACTAGTTCTCATAATCTTCAGATGTCAGACCTATGGAAAAATATGCATCTACTGAGTTATTGCTCAAAATACTAAATGTTTTATTATAAATTGGATGTTTCATCTACAGGTAGAATGCAGAGAAACAAGCAAAATTACTCTTTCAGTTCCATAATCCTAAAGTCAGTCTGTTTATAATCCTAAAAACCAAGGACAGAGGCCTGAGCTAACTTGATCAGGATCCCAATCTGTTTAAACCTAAATTTGGGTTTAAAGTCACACAGCAAGCAATTGGTCTGTGTTATATGGTGTGATTTGAGGGCATCCTTGCTCCCCAAATACAGACTCCAAATTAATAAATGAATTCACTAGTTAAGAAAAACTGAGAATTTTATAAAACACACATTTTCCTGGCTGAGATAGAGCAGGTGATATGTTTAGTTCAGTGTAAACTAAGCTTACATCAGTTTAATTAGCCTGCTCATCTCTGATCTCCTAGCTAGAATAGGTTATCTTGGTGACATAAAAGTTTTGAGAGAGAGAGAGAGATAAGGGAGTAAGGCATAGAGGAGTGATTTGGAGGTGGTAATAAAAGCTGTTAGAAGAAAGTATGAGATATAGAGTCAGGGCTCTTCTGATGATACAGTGTATCACCATGAAGGGCTTTGAATTACCAGTGAGTGGCTTGGGGCGTAGACGATAATTGAAAGCAGAACCCTACAAAGTGATGAGAGGGATGTGTGTCATGACCAAAGAATGACCCATTTTCGTCTGCACTATGACCACATGTGAAGTAGTTCCTCCTTTTGAACATGGGTTTTAGTGAACTGATGTACAGGGATCCCTTCCACCATTACCATTGGCCACCATTCTCTGGAAGGTTCTTGATGTCTAGCAAAGGGTGGTGTTACTATATTTTATTCAGTTTAAGGAAGGACTTTGTCATGGGCTTCTCTATCTTGGGGCAGTGTGAGACTCTGGTTCCCTGGAGGCTGGAGTAGGGATTGACCAGCAGACCTGTGAGTCTTTTTCCTTTCTCTCCCTTCTTGTGCTTTTGTGAGGAAACTTTCTTATGTTCTCAGCTCCATTCACCCCTTCCCTCTGAGGCTGGTGTCCCAGTCATATGGACCATAAAGTAGAGAATTTTTAAGGAAGTTCTTATGATTGGTATAGAAGGTAGAGAAGGCACAGCTCTGGGAGATTTTAGCCGTTCACAGCCCCATTACACGTGAACAGTATAAGAGAAATAGTAGAATGAACTAGTTCCTGGGCTCTTAAGAAGTTTTATCACAATGTTACACATACACTGAGTTGGTATTTTTGCAATTCTGTTGAATGATCGTTGAATGCTTAAAATTCCAATGGCAAAGACTCCAAAATAATTAAGACAGCGTGTCAGTAAATATGGTAGGTTCAACCTAGTGCATTTTCTATTCACAGAACAAATCATAGGATCTCAATAGATTGTAAATACTGCCTTCTAATTTGTCACTTTTTCACATTGGTGATATATTTGTTGGTTTATTTTACTTGTTTCTCTGTACTGTGACGATAGATAAACCATCCAATTTCTATGTAAATAGTTTACACCAATCATATGGATTTATTTATAGACAATGCCTTAATCCTATAATGTCTTAAATACTATGCCTCATAATATTTTTATTTTTATTATTTATTTATTTATTTATTTATTTTTTAAAGATTTTATTTATTTATTTGACAGAGAGAGACACAGCGAGAGAGGGAACACAAGCATGGGGAGTGGGAGAGGGAGAAGCGGACTTCCCGCCGAGCAGGGAGCCCGATGCGGGGCTCGATCCCAGGACCCTGGGATCATGACCTGAGCCGAAGGCAGACGCTTAACGACTGAGCCACCCAGGTGCCCCTCTCATAATATTTTTAAACCTACAGGGTTAACAATCCTTTTAAACCTATTTATATTTTTCAACATCAAAGAAGTGCAACTTTAGGGGCGCCTGGGTGGCTCAGTCGTTAAGCGTCTGCCTTCGGCTCAGGTCATGATCCCAGGGTCCTGGGATCGAGCCCCGCATCGGGCTCCCTGCTCGGCAGGAAGTCCGCTTCTCCCTCTCCCACTCCCCATGCTTGTGTTCCCTCTCTCGCTGTGTCTCTCTCTGTCAAATAAATAAATAAAATCTTAAAAAAAAAAAAAAAAAGAAATGCAACTTTAGAAGTCAGAAAATATTTTCATTATTTAGTTCACTAAAAGAAGTAATGATTGAAGGTAACTGACACACCTACCCAAGCACAGCTTCCTATGAATTGTAGACTTATGCACCCTTACTGGAAAAACTTGAACATGTAAAACATCATGTGTTTAGAGAACCATTGAATATCAGGAACTTGATAACTGAATAAGAGGTAAATGAAGCCCAGAAGATTAGGAGTTAACCTGGTTAGGTAGCCTGTCTTCCTGCAGAATTGAATAGACTGAAGTGATATTTTCCAAATTGAGGAAGAAAGGCTTCAAACCTTTCTAAAATTATTATAAGATATAGATGAGTGACTAAGAGGAGAAGGAATGTATGAAGAAAATAATCTTTTTTATTTTGAGATAAATGCTTTAAAACCAGAAGATAAAGAATGTGTTTTTACAGAAATAACACATTGTGCAAGTTGTCTCATTTGCTTTAAAACAATGTGAAGTGAGGCTGTGTGTGTGTGTGTGTATGTGTGTGTGTGTGTTACACTTTCTCCGCGCTCCCAAACTATTCACAGTTAAACAGGCTTTTACTCAAACATTACAACAGTAACTGCCAAAGCACTAAGCTCTGCATGTTGCTGGATATCTTGGCACAAAGAATAAGTAACAGGAAAAACACCCTCTGGGAAAGTTTAGAGACTTTGTGTAGCTTTTTTACTTTAATAATTACAACAGTGTTAATTCACAGCCTCTTCCACTAGATACTTAGGTTTTAAGTAGCCTAGCAATTACAAATGTTGCCATCAGCTACTAGCAAGTCCTTCTGAATATTTATCAGATGTTTCCTACCTTTCTTTCTGTTTCATACTTTTCTGTTTTCTTTCTTCCTCCTTTCTTTCTTTTTTCTTTCCCTCTCTTTCTCCCTCCTCCCTTTTTCTTTCTCTCCTTTTTGTTTATTGTTAAAGCTGTTAAAATTAAAGCTGAAGTGTATGGAGGTTCATATTCATTCTCTGTCAAAATTGGCTTTATGGATATGTTTCATTTAAACTTATTAAAGTTTGAAGATTATTTTCTCAACATTAATGAGTGATTATTTTATTTGCAACATCTTTTTTTCTTAGTAAATTAAATTGTATGTATTTAACATATAGATTTTGAGACTCTCTCTCTTATCTTTATTCCTTCTGTGTGAATCAGCAGTCTTCTCTGTGCTAGACATTGTGCTGACAAATAATGATAGTCGTGGCCTCTATTTGTCCGTCAAGCCAACTACTAAATTATTTATGTTGGATTTACCATAATATAATATTCAGCACAGTCCTTTGAAATATATATCATTGTCCTCAGTTTGTGTATTAGAGTAAAAACAAAAGTAAGGTTCAGAAAAGTTAAATGATATCGCTGAGGTTAATAACCAATAAATAAAATCTCTGTGATTCAAGCCCAGTTCCTCTGAAATTCAAATGTTGGTCCCTGAGACATGCCCTTTAGAAGGTGATTGAATGGAAGAGCAGGTGGAGGGGTCCCTGGTTTTCTTCACTTCCAAACTGATGACTCACTAAGGACTGAGACTGATTGGCTCCACTTCCCCAACACTTACTCTATGACTTTCTAAGAACTACTCTGCACTCTTAGAGTCAACAGAAACTCCTTATGACTTCAACTTTAAATTTGAATGCATATGTTTCTCAAAAATTGGCTATTATCAGTAAGTTATTTTATGCACCTTTTGAGAAGAATGTAATGGAGATAGTGAAATTTGCCAATGCAGCCATGATGTCTATGATTCATTTTCTTTAGTTTAGAATTAATAACACCAAAATAAGCAGAGTAAGGGAATTGGGATTTAGAACATTTGGGTTTTTCAGCTCTGCCACCAAAATCTGTGATCTTTGGGGCTAATATCTTTATATTTGTTGGCTTCAACTTCCCTATCAATGATGTGAAAAAATTGTCCGGCATTGTATTTAAGGTAAAATGCAGTGCTAAATTTTTACTATTATTTGTAATAGCAACTCAGTATGTTTTACTTTTTGTTTTTGTGTTCTGCTCTGTTCTCTCCGTCTCAGGCTCAGCTAAATACCATAGAAGGATTGCTGTCTTGTTCCTGAGAGCTTGAATTATAGTTTCCCAGGTGGATATTAGAACTTCATGAAGGATGATTGGAGTTGCTGAATATTTTACAAAGGAAAAGTGTGTGGCTTGAATGATAATTTAGTTCTCTTGATGAATTCCTCCTTTGTAGTTGAAGAAAGACAGTTTTGAAACATTAGACTTCAAAGAAAAACAGGAGAGGCATTGAGCACATCTGTAAATACTTCATAATTGCAATAAAGTGCTTCGTAGAAACACTCACCCTAATTAGAGTGAGATAAGCATAAAAATAGTATGCTATCTTTTATTTTGCAAATAATGTAACTATCTTTTTTTCTGTATTCAGTGATAATTTACTATGTCAGTTCTGCTAAAAGTTGAAGAAATAAAAATGAAAGAATTACTTCACTAATATACCATATTCCAAAAATTGTGCTTGAACATGGAAAATTTTTGAATTTGGAACACACTTTTTCATACAATTAATATTATGAGATCTGTGGTGGTCAGTTTCCCAGCCCAATCCACAGACATCTTACAACTTCATAACATGGCTTAAATACAACACATTTATATTAAAACATAAAGTAAGCAGTCCTGTTGAGATTATAAGAAAGATAAAAAAAAAAAAAATGAAAGAGCTATTTTTAGTGCTCTGGCTGGGAGGGAAAGTAGGTTTCCTGACAGCTGCAGCCAGCCAACTAAGTAAGCAGCAGGTGGAATCTGGCCACACCTCTTGTTTACATTCTGTCCGTGGATCCTTCATCCAGTAGCAGCAGAGTTTAGGAGTTGTGATAGAGACCATAGAGCCCTCATAGCCAAAATATTTACTATTTTCCCCTTTACAGAAAAAAAAATAGCTGGCCCATGAATTAGAGGAGGACTCAGAGCTAGAGGGAAACCTTTGCAAATTCTAATGGTGACGTCTGTCTTACGAACTCCAAGGGGCAGTGGTTGTGTCTCCGTAGGCGTTCTATCCCCAGAGACAAGGCTCGTACCTGGCACGTAGCAGGTGCATAATAAATCAGCATTGATGCAATGTTCATAAAATTTCAAGGGCTTGACAAATTGATGTCTCTGGTTCTTTCTCATTTGTCATCTCATTTATAAAAATATCTGAATATTATTTTTAGAGAGTATAGTTTCTATTTTATCTTCTCTTTTGAATACACTGGGTTTCTCTCTCACCTAATGTAGGGTTGACTTTGTATGAGCACTTGAGACTAGAATAAATATCTGTTTCAGGAGTATGTGCTTAGTTATAATGCTATCTGATAAAACTTAGTAATTATTTGATTCAATCTTCTTTTTCAACAGATATTTTTGTTTACATATTTATCAAATCAAGAGAGTTGTGTTAAAATTGTTTATCTCAACTTTTTCTTGCACTGCTAACAATTATTGCTTTATAGATGTATCAGTGCATGTAGCCAGCTTTTTACTTAAGATTATCTCTACCAGTGAAACAAACCCTCTCAATCCCATATAATAAAATGTATACTGAATTCTTCTTTGCAGAGTATTGATATTGTATTCATTTTTTCCTTGTTTCCATTTGCCTAGTTTTATCCATCAGTATCTTCTGATGTCCCAGAAAAGAGAAGGGGATTGTGTCTCATTTTTATCTCCTTTCCCCCTCCCCTCATACAACAAGAACAAAACAAATAGAAGGAAAATGCCTTTTCTTGTATTTACTGTATTTTTCCCTGTTGCATTTATGTTTCTCTCTGCACATTTTCCCTCAAGAACTATACCCTGTACCTTGATTTGAATTATATGTATTAAATTATATGTTAAATCACAAATCATATATTATTAAATTATGTTACTTGATAAAATAACTTTTTGTCATGGTTATTGAAATCTAGATTGTATGTTTAATTGAATCTGTACTTCCTTCCAGTTTCATATCATGATTTACCCATTCAGATCTTAAAGAAAAAAAAAAACAACAATAATACCTTAGCTCTCTTATAGTGTCTTGTTGCTTTTGTGTGTGTGTCTGTCATATTTAAAATGGACTGTCACTTCATAAATGAATGATAATTTGACTGAGTAAAGAATTCTGGGATCACTCTCTTTTCTCTTTCCAAGCTGTATTATCTTCTGGCATATAATGTTGTAGAAGACAAATCTGAGATAACTTGATTTCTTTTTGTATTGAGGGTGACATGTTTCTTCTATCTGGAAGTTTATAACATTCTTTATTCCTGAAATTCAATAACTTTCCCAGAGAATGTTTCCATGTGGTTCACTTTCATTAATTTTATATTATCTACTTTTTAAGAATATACAGTGCATTCAAACAACTTATCTGTATTTTCTAAACCTAATAAATGTCAAAGCTAGCACCTGAAATCAGTCTCTTATATCCTGCTTCTATAGCTTTCTCCCTCAGTTACTCCACTAGCTCTTAATCTTAAAATGTTTACTGCAGTGTGGAAACAGTATGGAGGTTCCTCAAAAAGTTAAAATAGAACTATCCTACAATCCAGCAATTAGGCTACTAGGTATTTACCCAAAGAATACAAAAGTACAAATTTGAAGGGATACATTCACCCCTATGTTTATAGCAGCGTTATCTACAATAGCCAAACTATGGAAACAGCCAAAGTGTCCATTGACTGATGAATGGAAAAAGAAAATGTAGTAACTATGTATACAGTGGAATATTACTCAGCCATCAAAAAGAATGCAATCTTTCCATTGGCAATGATGTGGATGGAGCTAGATAGTATTATGCTAAGTGAAGTAAGTCAGTCAGAGAAAGACAAATACCATAAGATTTCACTCATATGTGGAATTTAAGAAACAAAACAAATGATCATAAGGGACAAAAAGAAAACCAAGAAACAGACTCTTAACTATAGAGAACAAACTGAGGGTTGCTGGAAGGGAGGTGGGTGGGGAATGGGCTAAATGGGTGATGGGCATTAAGGAGGGCACTTGTGATGAGCACCCGGTGTTGTATGCAAGTGATGAATCACTAAATTCTACTCCTGAAACTAATTTTACACTGTATGTTGACTAACTGGAATTCAAATAAAAACAAAACAAAACAAAACTTTTACTGCGTGTATAGCTGTACTTGTTCATATAGGCCTAAGTTGTGTTTACCTTAGAAATATTTTCTAAAAATTCTTGTCATTTCGCTAACACTGTTGAGGGAAACCCACTGAGGGTCTTTTCATAAGGGAAAAGTGATTCTGCGAGAGCATATTTGTCACTCAGGAGATCATTCCTGTCCAAGTCTAGTAAGTGTGGGGAGAACATAAGAGATCCCTAGAGCATTAGCACCCTTGCTTCAGGCAGCCTGTGCTCTAATGGGAGACGTGGGAGGCAGGCAGCTCCACTAGGGGAGCCGTAAGTGAGAATAACCCAGTGAGAACACATGAGGAGGACAATGGCAGCTGTCCCAAAATAGCCAAGAGGATTCTATTCCACAGCACACAGGTGGGACAGCTCTAGGTAACATGCATTTAATGCCACCAAATTGGAGCCTGCAAATACTGTTCTGTAACTTTCTGGGACCCTGTACTCTCTTTTTCTCCTAGTTTAGTATGACCTGGTTTATACAGAACAAGTTTGTTCTCTTTCTCCCCTCTCTCCCTTTCTCTCTCTCTCTTCATCGCTACCTCTTCTTTTCTCTGAAGATTTCTCAAGGGCCATCTTTGTAGAAAGGGAATTCAGTCAAAGAGCTTAGAACTCTCTTATGCAGGCTTGCCATGTGCATATGCTCTGCCTTTCTAGAACAAAGGATGGATTTTTGTGAAGCATGAAACCCTCCGGTCTGAATATGTAATATAAGTGCACAGTTGTTTTCCCATAATTGTTTTCCCATAACTGCTTTGTATGTTTTGTATTGTTGACATGCCTGAGTGGAAGAGTTCCTCTGAGTTTTTGATTGTTTCAAAACTCACAATTCCCTTTCCCGTAGCCTTAATGTTTACATATTAGGGTATGGATAAATTAAAATATCCCACAGTGGAATGTAAAGAAAATTTCTATCAGTTTATGTATTACAAATGACAAGGGGAAATTAACCCTGAAGAAAAATTCCTACATTGAAATAGGCTTGTAGGGAAAAAAAAAAAAAAGATTCCAAAAGGAGGTCATGTACTCATTGAAATTTAATTCAGCGCTTCAGTATATTTGTGCTTGATATAAAGGAGATTTGAAATAGTGTAGTGAATTTTCCAGTGTAGCGTTTTGGGGTTGTTAATTACCATATATATACCATCAACCTGGAACTCAAAGTAAACTAGGACTACCAGGAACCTTAGCAGTCACTTAATCTACCTCCTCTATTTTGCAAGTGAGGAAACAGACTCAGGGAAGAAAATGGCCTAAGCACTGAGCTAATTGGAGGCAGAACCTAGCCCCAAAGCCAAATTTAGGGACTCCTCATGCCAAGATTCTCCCAGCTTATCTAAGTTTCAACCTGCAACCCCTTGCTTGGATATGTTAATGGGTTCTAGAGGATACGTTTGAGCTCATCTGATTCTAGGGTATTATGTCAAAGTAATATGCCATTCCTGCTGATTCTCCAGTATAAGTGATGTAAAATTATTCCCAGCATAGAATGTAAAACAGTTGAAAAATTGTACACTCAGCATACCCACAGCCAACTGAATAATTAAAGTTCATTTATTTTACATCTTATATCACATGAATAGACCAGAATACACCAAACTATTGAATTATTGGGATTACATCTGTTAGATATCAATTTGACATCTCAGTTTGGTTATTTGTAGGCCATATGAGTAATGTCATAACTGTATTAGATCAGTGGTTTTCAACTGTGGCTGTGTATTAAAACCATCCAGGTATAAGTTAAATCAGAATCTCTGGAGGGAGAATCTAAGCATTGATATTTAAAGGTTTCTGATTTTGTTAAATTTATTAGACTTTTTTTTTGCTAATAATGCTGTATCATAATGCTTATGAATTTCTTTAGCACAAAAGGTACTTTTAATCGTAGTACTTAGAAATGTAGATTGATATTAAATGTATTTGTAATCATAAAATAAAATTTAGAAATACATTAATTTCAGATATATTCTAATTCTCTTGTGCAGTGGAATTTGGACCTCCTTTTTTGACCCATAGTCAGTCTATAAAATAAGAATCATAATACTTATCTCTTAAAATAAGCATGAGAATTAAATTTGCCACATGATGCACATAGCAAGTGTTCCATGATGATGATGATGATGATGATAGGGATAATCACATTTACTAATAATACTTTAACCTCAAGAAGTTAAATAACTTTCCCATAGTCATACACCTAATTAAGGCTAGAGTGAGGATTACAATTTGCAACATATTCATCATTATCTAAAATCTTACCACCAGTTTCAACTTACTTAATGTGAAGTTAAAGATAGTTTGAGGCTAATGGAGTGGCATAGGGAAATGCAAAATGTCAAACAAAGTCTATGTACATGTGCAAAGCACTTTTAAATTAAACATGTTTATGTATTTAGACATTAGGTAGGAAGCATAAGTGAAAAAAAGGAGAGATAGGGCCATGGAGGTGATATTTTGCAGGTGTGATCCACTGAGGGTACTTGAAATTCAGGGTAAAATCATTTGAATTTCAACATTCAGGTGAAGTTTTTCACTTGTGCTCATATAATGTAATCATTTGAAACCTTATCACACTTCAACTGAAAGTAATTTACAGCTGTTTCTATTGAGAGTTTATCATGTACAACACCCTTTTAACAATATGAAATACTGTCCAGTCACTATGGTTGCCATATCTAATGGCTCTTCTGCCCATGATCCCATAAATTACTTTAATGGAGCAGTAATTTTCTCTCATAAGTTTGAGATTTTGTGACTAATCTTTCTAGAACATATGTTCACAGACACTAAAGACAGCACTCTGACTTACAGCGCTGGGTAATAACAGAGATATACTTCAAGGGAACAATTTCCTTACTGACCCTCGGTAAGAACTCAGGAAAATGATGCAAAACCCATGAGTTGGTTTGTTAATTAGGAGACTGATCATTCATCTCTGCTGACTTTTACATGTGCAGGAAGGGTGCAAGTGGTGGCCATCTCTGGGGGATATAAGGAGCATCCTGCACCTGCAGTCCTTACTTACTATGGGTTTTAATCCTCAATGCAAGAGCAAAGATCAGCACTGTCAAATTGCCTTTTGTCATCTTGGAAAGACTGTTGATAATAAGGTGAAGGATGAACAAAGATTTTCTATGTTGCTGGAGCCGTTTATCAGTGTCTGTACTAATTATACTAATAATGTGGCTCCACCATATTAGGAAACTAGCCAGTGGGTATTTTTTTTTTTTTTTTTTTTTTTTTTTTTACCACTGCTGTGGTTGTTTTTCAAAACATGAAACATCCCAGTGGTACCAGAATCCTCCAGCAGTTGAAGGAGATGTCAAAATGAGAGTTAGAGGTTTCATCTGTCTTACCTCACAATTATGTTTTATCAATTCACACTTGATAAAAAAAAAAAAAACAACAACGTGTAAAGCATTCCAAAACCTTGTATGAGTGGTAACAAAAAATAAAGCAGCATTTTTAACACTAGTCTTGAAGTTCAAGAAATGTATCATTCATGAATCACAAACTGATAAAACCCACATTCAAAGCATTGGAAGTGAAACTTTCAAAGACATCTGTTTTTTAGTGACAAAAAGACTCATCCCTTCTTTCTCTTCCTTATGGACATTCCATTTCATTAAGAGCATGGAAATGTCATTTATGTTTCTTTAAAAAAATATTTTCTAAAACTTAGGGGTCAAAGAAGTAAATGTCTAGTGTAATTTTTACAAGATAGGAAAAGTATATATAGTAAATGACAAAGTACAACACAACATGATTTGAGGGACTTTAATCACATGAATCTCTCACAGCTACAAAAGTTTAATCAAGTTCGTTATGTGTGGGTTGTGTGTATATACCATTCTTTTTGGTCACCAAGAATTTTATTTGGTACGTTTCCAGAACAGGTTTATCTCCTTCATCTGTTGTTCAAAAGGACCTATAAAGCACTTGTAATTTGAAAGTCAGCCTGCCTTAAAATGCTTTCTAGACCCTTTTTATAATACACTGTTTGCTAAATCAGAAACTCTATTGTATCTTGGTAAGTTTTTGTCCTAAACCAAAAAAAAAGTTGTAGACCAATTTTTTATTTTTATCAGTAGACTAATGAGCTTTATCTGTGTGGGAATAATAACAAAAATTACATTAATGGTCCTAAAATTATTTCCTTTGAAGTTTATGATACTTAATCCTTAATGGTCCTAAAAATATCCTCGCAAACATCACCAAACACTGCCACCTTCCCAGTCAGCGGTTATTATCAGAGGCAGCGAAACATAGTAGGGAAAGAATCGAACTGAGAGCATCAGAGACTGCAGTTCCAGTCCCAGATCTGCTGCTCTCCATTTCCCCAACCTGGGGTTTCCATTTGTAAAATTGTGTACCACAAACATTGAAAAATTTAAGTATGAATCTGTGAATGTTTGTGGCAGAATCCCACTCTGTTGCTTTAAAACCAAGCTAGGCAATTATTCTTCAAGGAGGATCGTAGCAAAAGTCATTCTCCAACATTCTCATTTTATCCTTTCTTCTGTAAAATAGATGCTGCAAGCATTCCAAGTGTCCCTAGCCTTGGGGAGATAAAACTTCCTTTACCTGGAACAGTATTTATGTGTGCAATTGATTCTAGAAACAAGGGATGTATTTTTAAAGATGACTCGGTTTTCGTTTGAAAAAAGAAAAAAAAGAAACTTTGCACTAAAAGCATTAAATCAGGTGCCGTTTATGTGGCAACGAACCAAGGAACACCAGACAGTAAATAATGCAGAGAATACTGCACATTCAAACACTCAAAAAGAAAATGAGAAGAGAAGAAACTGCACAAGTATTGAACTAACACGGAGGGCATAAACTAAACAGTGAGTGACACAGTCTAAAATTGCTTTCATTCCTTCTTTATACTTTTCACTCACTGGCTTCTTTATAACTTTCAATTAACCCACCCCTTTTGCTTGCAATTTCTCTTTTTTACTGCCAATGATACTTAAAGAGATACTAAGTTATAGATTCAGACATATTTTGCAAAGATATTTTGCTATTGTTTTTGGTGTGCTTCAGATTTAAAATTTCAAAGGGTGCAGGACTCACTAAACTAAAAACAATATGGTGTCAGGATTCTAGACCATAACAGCCCAGCAGCCTTGACCTGCCAGCCTAGTAAATAGTGAGGCACTGAATACTCTCCCAACAATGGAAAGCCACCCAGGTACATCATCCTGGAGCCTGGCTTTTGCCTATGATATGTGGACAGAATTATCCAGTATTTGAAAAACATTTGTATTTATCACATTGTTTGTTTTTATATAAGAACTTTCTTACATATGCTACAGGTCTGGAAACAAATCCAGTTTTCATGAACATATAGATTCCATTCAGAAATCAAAATTGGGGCTTTGTTTCTTTAATTGAAGAAAAATATGTTATTTTCCAGTTTTTAGAAATCTATGGTGGTTCTCAAAAATAGCAAAAGCTGATTTGAGTGGCCTAATGCCTAAGGACCCCCTTCTTGACTACTTCCTTAATTTGTGAATCCCATCCCACATAAGAGATACAGCATCCATGCCCACCAGCTCCTCTAGACTAGAATTAATTAACCACATATGCTCTCTTGGTCTTTAGATTTTCATGAAATTCAACTTTTGCTTTTCCAACCTCTAGAACACTATAAAAACAAGAAGTTTGCATATAACTATAGGAAGATTACATATCACTCACTACATTTGAATGCACAGAGAGTAATGCAGTTGTTTAGTTAATGGTGCTTACCCTTAAAAGTCATCTGACAAAGAATCACCCATTTGTGGTCAAATTAAAAGGAACATTTAGAAATAGCATTTCCCCGGCATCACTCTATGTATTTCTGGAGCAAAATAAAATGATTACAGACTTGTTACCCAGATTTATGTTTGTCATGATAGCAAACAGCTTCCAGAATGAATATGCTAATAACTGCAGTAAGAGGTAGAAAGAAATGAACACCAGGCACCCCATGCGTGTTTTGAGTGGACAGATTATTTACAACTTAGAAGGTCCCAAAGGACCACATTGAGGCCATCATGTAAGGTAAGCTTAAGCCTATAGGGAAAACTAGACTATAGATAGTTTTACAAGGCATCAGAGGAAGGCTGCTTCAGGAAGGACCAGTAGAAGAAAAGAACAAGATTGGATGTAGCATGTAAAGGAAATTACAAACAGATAAGATTTATCAATGGCAAGAAATCTATTTTTTATTTAACATTAAATATAAAAGTGTATGTTCACATAGAAAGACATACACCAAGAATTGGATGACTTTTTGTGTTGTTGCATCATTATTGGGAATTTCCAAATTTCTTTACTTTGTCCACACCTTGTGTTCTGGAAGACTTTTTAAAAATTTTCTCTTAATGATAGTTTACTTCCACTTTCTCATTAGTGCCAAAGCTGCAGGATATAATCTCAGGGACACTTCGTAATATTGTCGTACGATAATTTTTACCCATGAACTTCCTTCATTTCTGCAAAAGTCATCTTTCTCTCTTTTGAAAGTGGTCTCCCCTGTTCATCTAAGGAAAACCTCTCTCCTGGAGTGAAAAGGAAAGACTTGCAACATTATGGGATGATGAGACTTTCCACTTTCTTTCTCCCTAGTGTAGCTTAGAACAAACTAAGTATTTTTTATAATAGTGTAAAAGCCAGAATGGTATGAAAGCAGAATAGTTTGACTTAAATTCACATTTTTAATTCCTTGTAGCAAATAATATCACAGAAAATAAACCAAAGAAATTATATATAGGAATTACTACCTTACTACCCATGTCTGTTTGCTCTAATTTAAAATTTGCCAAGTCTTTTTATCAAATAAATTCGAAAGCTCTGTAATGACTGAGAGGTAGTTAAACTGACCTTAGAAAGCAGCTATGTAATTGCTGATTTTTTTTTTTTAAATTAAGGTATGACAATGTGATTAGAATTTAAATTCAAGGTGTTAGTCTGGGAGTCTTAGCTTTAAAAGTACCTGTAGCTTTTTGTTTTATGATTCTATTTTAAAATGTACTCAAAGCCTACAGGTTTAATTACAATCTTACTAATTTGTTTCCAGATATATTAAGCTTAAATTTTAAGTATAATGTTAACACAATATTTAATTCTTAACTCATTCTTCAAAATATGCATCTGCTTTACATTTTTGGAGGAAAAATGACTCATCTAGTCTAACAGTGTGTTGACTTCATTCCTTTATAGCATTAAACTTGCGTACAAACCAAACATTTCTTCAAGCTTTAAAAATATGCCTCCAACTAAAAGTGGGTTTTTGAGATTTTCTGGTATACCCAAAATGCTCTTACTTTCAATTTGAAAATATATGCCACTTAGGTACAGTTTGGAAATATAAGGAAAAGCAATGATGTCTCTGAGGGCAGTCTTCCACAAAATGTCAGTTTTTAAATTGAGGATTCAGAAAATGTTGATGGTTTAAATGTTTATGATTGATGTTGTGGCACATAGGTAGATAGATGACTTGAACAACTGAGTAGTTTAAGAGTAAACTTAATTGCTATATTAAAAATGGAAAGCCTGAGTCCCAAAATAATGGACAAATTCTATACTATGTATCCCCAAGATTTGTTTAAGTGGGTGCTGTTATGAGAGAAAAACAGTCTTATTAGCTTTAATATACTTAAATTTGTGTTCTTGACTCACACTGTCTCACTTTTTTATAAGTTCAGCCAACTGTATTAATGCATTCTCTTTATGTTTTTTACCTTAAATTTTGCATAAAATGTATGAGATCTCCACTTAACCTGGGTTCATTCTGGGGGAAAAAAACTTACAATGTTGCCACATATATATTCCTTTTTCTGGTATTCTAGGTGTGAATCTTCCTCAGTAGAAAAATGAGTCTGGTACAGAACATCTTTTTTTTTTTTTAAAACTAGACTCTGTATTTATCATTGCTATTTTGGACCATTTTCTGGTCCTGTATTTGAATTCCAAGGAAGTATTTTGGTGGGGACTTGTTTAGTGACAATAATTACATCTATTTCTTAGCATTTTTTTCAGTAGTACATATTTAAATTTCAGGGTCATATCTATTCCTTCAAAAGTTATCTTAACACATTAAAAAATACAATCTTTTCCCAAACTCTACCCTATATTCATTTGCTCAACCAAGTACATCTTCTTTCTTTTATGACCATGCATGTCGATTGCTGCCCAAAAAAGGCCTCTTCATTTTCCAGTACTTCATTCTCCAAATAGTGATGATTGTAAGTGTGTTCTCACTTAATATCTATCTAATCAGCAAGTATATCTCTTGATCCTTCCTTTAAAACATCTCTAGATACTGTCTCCTCCCTGCCACTTGTTGGGGACACATAATCCATCAGAGATGGACTTCAGCAAATGGGACGCTGTCTGACTGTGTCTTGAAATATCAGCCTGAATTTTAGTGGAGAGATCCTAGATAAGAATTGATCACTGAGGGTCAGTCTTAATGCACTGATCCAAGATGTCAGAGACTAAGAGCCAAGAGGCAAATCTGTGGGTTGGGCCATAGGAATGGGCCTGTTACAGGTGGTAGACCAGAAAAGATTGGAGGCAAAACTGCCCCGGGTAGAGCAGGAGAACAAATGGAGAGAGGAGACACTAAGGAGGAAATATGGAGACCAAAGATGGGAGAACTACTACAACTTATCAAAAATGAAAAGGAAGATCGGTGACCACAAACATCAATTAAATAATTAGGGTTCTGATTGTATCAGTGTGCAAAACTGGAAGGAAAAATATTGTTTTGCCTCTTCTTTTTCTGTGTGTAAAAGTTTTAGCTCTAACCATTTTATTATTGCCCTCAGCATAAATTTTCTGTTTGAAAACACTTTACCTCCCTCATAAGGGGTGCCCACCTCAATGCTTTAAGCCAGTTATCAAATTAGAGAAAGGGAGGGCGTGGAAGAAACTGATGGGAGTTATGAAAGCTGATGGACAGTAACTATGAGAGTAGAACTCATGTTCTGTACCTATAATATGACTGATGCAAAGCTTCTCACTGTTGCTTTTTTTCTGAAGGACTGTGATCTGGACTTTTTATATTTCTCTTTCTATGCTTGGAATAAAAAGCCTCCCTTCAACCCGCCCACCATACTCAACCACCCCATAAAGAGTGGCTCACTGAGATAAGCTAGCCAAAAATGTTTGAGTTTATTCCTCAAAAATCCCAGTGGATGGAGCCTGAAAACTAGTTCTAAAGATAGTTCACTTTATGAGTAGCAGCTTTTGGTAGTACCAAGAAATGGAATCCTTCCAAATCTTTCCACAGTGATTGCTCTCTTCTTTTCCCAGACTAGAGTTATCATTACTAAAATGGGCATATATGCATTCTCTCTTCTCATCCTTTTTGCTTCTGGAGAAGCACAGACTTTGTCACTCTACCAAATGGTACTGTGGCCTCTGAATGGAACTAACAGAGAAATTGTATACTAAAAAAGGGACAATTAAAAGACTTTTTGTAGCCTGCACAATGTAGTTTAAAAAAAAAAAATGTTTCAATAGGAACAAATCCTGAATGGCTGAAACCAAAAGGGATGTTTCATGATGTTAGTCAGGAGGACTTTTCATCAAATCCATATTTCTACAAATTGGGGTTTTCCATTTTTTAGTTGGACCTCATCTAAGACCCTCACTACTTAGAAATATAAATGTTCTCATTATATCAATGACACAGAAAGCAAAAATGCACAGATAATTTGTACTAAATAAAAGGAGAAAAACAGTTTCAGGTTCAGAGGTGAAGCACGCAGTCAGCATGATCTCAGCTTTCTGGGAGAGAAGTATAACATCAGAGAGCACAGTGACCAAGGACTACACATAATGTGAACTTTGGGTCACATGAGGCATGTCAGAGTAATCTGAAAACAGTTTGAAGGATCCTCATGTGAAGAAGAAATGTCACATTCAAATCATCCATTCATTCAGTAAACATTTATTGGTACCTACTAGGTGCTGGTCACTCTGCTGGGAGTTTGAGATGTGTTAGTGCAGTGCCCTCTTTAATACCCATCACCAGGCTAACACATCCCCCCACCCCCTCCCCTCTAGAACCCTCAGTTTGTTTTTCAGAGTCCATCATCTCTCATGGTTCGTCTTCCCTTCCGATTTCCCCCCCTTCATTCTTCCCTTCCTGCTATCTTCTTTTTTTTTTTAACATATATTATTTGTTTCAGAGGTACAGGTCTGTGATTCAACAATCTTGCACACTTCACAGTGCTCACCATAGCACATACCCCCCCAATGTCTATCACCCAGCCACCCCATCCCTCCCACCTCCCACCACTCCAGCAACTCTCAGTTTGTTTCCTGAGATTAAGAATTCTTCATATCAGTGAGATCATATGATACATGTCTTTCTCTGATTGACTTATTTTGCTCAGCATAATACCCTCCAGTTCCATCTTGTCATTGCAAATGGCAAGATTTCATTCCCTTTGATGGCTGCATAATATTCCATTGTATATATATACCACTTCTTCTTTATCTATTCATCTGTCAATGGACATCTTGGCTCTTTCCACAGTTTGGCTATTGTGGACATTGCTGCTATAAACATCGGGGTGCATGTACCCCTTTGGATCACTACGTTTGTATCTTTGGGGTAAATACCCAGTAGTACAATTGCTGGGTCGTAGGGCAGCTCTATTTTCAACTTTTTGAGGAACCTCCATCCTGTTTTCCAGAGTGGCTGCACCAGCTTGCATTCCCACCAACAGTGTAGGAGGGTTCCCCTTTCTCCGCATCCCCACCAACATCTGTCAGGAAATGATCAGATTTTTATTAAGGAAGAATTGAGAACTGATATCTGATATCTGATCTCAACTAAATTCTGTTTGGAATTGTTTATAGTTTTCTTCAATTAATGCTTTGTAAAATATATATAATTTTGTTCCTTTTTTTTTTTTGGTTGCAAATTATTTTACCATCATCGTAAATCCCAAGGTAAATAAACAACACAGGAATTGGTCATTTCTCTTTAGAGCAGTTGAAGTGAGGGTGGTGATATAGCAAAGGAAAAAAATAGACAAGAATAAGGCTCATTTGTGGCTTCCAGTTTTTCTGCATAGTAAGGACTTGGGGTAACAATTCTGGTGGTGGTGCATGAGCATCTTGTTTGCATATGAAAAATACTGTCTTCATTTAGACTGCATGCTTGTTTGTGGTTGTTTGCAGGGGTCACTAATGGAGATTATGTGATGCTTATACTACTTCAAATCATCCTTTTGAGTTGCCACAGATAGTTACGTATTCACCTGTAAAGACACCACTAATAGTGTAATCTTTTCTAGCCACCACGCATAACCTATATTATCTGACTTCAGACAAGAGACTTTTATTTTTACTGATGGCTAAATTTTATTGGGAATTTTATTTCTTACCAAGGATGAAATTAGTCTCTCTGAATGAGGTCTTCTGATTGAGTTGCTGAAAATATATTTATGTAGCTCTAATTTTAATGTTAAAAACTTAATGCCTGTGTATGAAGGACCATAGAAAATATCACCTTTGATCCAGTAATTCCATTCCTGACAATGAAGCCTAAGAAAAAAACAAAATATAAAGAAACCTATGCCCCCCAAAAAAGTTTATTGTTGCATATTTATTTATGTTGTGTATTATTTTTTTAAAGATTTTATTTATTTGAGAGAGAGTGAGCTAGCATGAGCAGGGTGGGGGGGGGAGAAATGGGGAGGGGAAAGGGAGAGGGAGAAGCAGACTCCCCACAATACCCCGGGATCTGCACCTGAGCCAAAGGCAGACTTAACAAACTAAGCCACCCAGACACCCCTGTGTTGCATATTATTTTAAGTATAGATATTTAAAATTGCCCAAATACTTAACAGAGTGGAATGACTATACACGTTTTGAAAAGTCTACTAGGTGTAATGCTACTAGGTGGAATGTTATGTAGCTATTAAGATTGCATTAATAAAATGTTTATAGTAATATACAATGAGATTCTACTGTAATGCTTAATATTATATACAATTTCATGATAAAAATGGAAGCATAGTTTTAATATATTCATGTTAACTTATCAGTCCGAGGACATTCTTTAAGCTAAGTAAAATATGTCTGTCAGAAAAAATTTTTTATAAAACTTCATTTTATGCAATATTTCATTTATATCTCATGGGAGAGCTATATTGTTTATCCTAAGATTCTCAGGTCCAATAATACATTAAGGAAAAAATATGATAAACTCAAAATTAACTATGAATCGACTAGTGAATTAGTAAGTCCATTAATACTGTCTTAGTGTGACAAAAATGTTCTTTACTTCTGTTGTCTCCTAGCGCTAAAATTGTCCTTAAACGTAAAATCAGGGAAAAGATTATGATGTTATTTCTAACAGCTATCCTTGCAATATGCACTAGTACAGATGCTTTGCACATGTTAAATCTATAACTGGATACAAATTATATCTACTCCAATGTAAATATTCATATGCCCACTTTAGAAACAAGAATCAAGGAGTTACATGACCTGCCCAGGGTCCCAAACCCAGAAAATTGACAGGTTGTCATCTGTATGTGGTCTTCCCCACCAGTCTTTTGGTGCTAGCAGCTTAAAGTGGCCATGTTTCATGTAGTTTAAAAACTTTCAGATATTTCAACTATATTTATAATTTACATTAAAGATACCAGCTCACAGTTTGTGATTTCACTTTTTTTGCAAGTGATTATTGGATGTAACTGTACCCTACTCCTCAGCAGCCTGTCTTTAATATTTTGATATTCTCATTTTCACCATAGAATGAAATGGGCAATGTGCACAATGGTGTATTTTTGAATTGAACAAAGACATGGGAACAGTATATAAAATCTACTCCCCTAGAAGAAAGTGGATTTTCCAAGAGATGTAATAAAGGAATGTACTGATGTACTGATAGTTATTTGTCTTCGCAGTGTTCTCCATTAACAGGACACTAGAGTAAAGATATGATTGGAGACATATATCAGTAAGATGTAGGCATGGATGCAAGTGGTTTATAATTCTCTTTCTCTGATTTTTCTCTCTGAATATGAAGACATCTAAAAGCCTATTCTCTATTCAAGAGACATATTTAGTATTGTTCACTGGCAGCATACATTTCTCCCTACCATCACATTTATTATTGTTTAATCAAATAGTGACAAGTCAAGTGGTTCAGAAAGAAACCAAGTAAATGAATCCCCATCAGTCTTTACATAATTAATGGTATTCCCTGTGGACTGGGCAATTTATTAAATTGCTGAGCAGAACCACTTCAGACAAACATATTTATATATTCTGTGAAAGACTATTCTAGAAACCTTAGAATGTTTGAAACTAAAGTCTGTAGATTTTTAAAAATGTTTAAATATGACAATGTTTTAGGAGAGGGGAAACTATTAATAGCACCCATTACTGCTTTTTCCATTTCAAGAATCTTTAATGCATTATTATAACAATTTTGAAATTAAAATCACTTAGGAAAAACAATAGGAGAAATCAAGATATTAAAAAAGTATATAACGAAGGAGCAGTATTGATATCTAGGGAAAAGATTAAAGCTACACTTCAGACCATGTACTTTTCTCCCTATAGATTAAATTACATATGAAATTCATATATGAATGCATCCAACCATAGTATATATACAGTTAATGATGAAGTGTTTAACACAGCAACTTGCATCTTTCAAAATATTTTTAATGATAAGGCTAGTGAAAATATATTTAAAGGATATCTTTTCTGTTCATTAAGATTAAGGTTTGTTATAGGGAGTCCTAGACAGTAGTTTTATTTTTCATATGGCCCAGGAGACTACAGCAATAATGATTCTCCATGAGGCCACCAACATAGCAAGATAAATCTGGAAAAAGCAGGCTACTATTTGGAATCCATTAATAGAGAATTTAATAACTTTAGGTTCATTTTTGTCTGATATAGGAAATTAGAACTATTCAAAGCAATATGCTATAAATGTAGTACACATGTTCAAAATGCCATCTAATATTTTATGAATGTATTTATAAGACTAAGATAATATTTACATAACATTACCAGTTCTCCTTTGCACTTAGCTAGAATGCAGAGGATGATGTCCCTGTTTTAGTTGTGATTCAAAACCTCCTTTTTGTTTTTTATTTTGTTTTATCCATATCAATCCTATGTTAAGAAAGAAAAAAAGAAGAAGAAGAATGTCGCAGGAGGGGAAGCATGAAGGGGGGGAAATCGGAGGGGGAGAAGAACCCTGAGAGACGATGGACTCTGAAAAACAAACTCAGGGTGCTAGAGGGGAGGAGGCTGGGAGGATGGGTTAGCCTGGTGATGGGTATTGAGGAGGGCACGTTCTGCATGGAGCACTGGGTGTTATGCACAAACAATGAATGATGGACACTATATCTAAAATTAATGATGTAATGGTAACCATCTATTTGTTCTCTGTAGTTAAGATAGCCTGTAATTTCTTTGTTTCTTTTCTTTTTTAAGTAGGCTCTATGCCCAATGTAGGGCTCAAACTCAGGACCCCAAGATCAGGAGTCACATCTCTACTGACTGAGCCAGCCAGGCGCCCCTAGCCTGTAATTTCTGAAGTTGCAATACCAATGGCAGAATACACTTAGTCTGTGTAATGATTTAGTAATTATTCTTTAAAATCAAAGCTATCCCTGTTGACTGCACCCTTTCCTCCCACTGTCCTTTTTACTTACATTTTTCATTGTTATTTTACAAATCTGTATAAGCTCAGGAGTTGAATCTCTTTTGCTTGAATATGCATCACTTCACACTTGGAAGGCCAGGGAATGAATGCTGTGTGGTCTTCCATGATTTGTTAAAGTGAAAAGGATGTCTTTTCAGCAGATAGCATTCCTGGAAAATTCTATCCCATTATTTAAATATCCTTTCTTCTATGGAGGCTGGGCTCAGCTTGGCCATAATGGTTTTCTTACTGGCTGAGTGGCGGTTACATTGGGTGTGACTTTGAAGGCAGGAAATGGAATTGGGAAGGTGACAAATCCTGTTACCATTGTTTAAAAAGCATGATATGTCATGTGACATCTGCTTAGACAAGAGTTGAGTTTTTCTAGTTTTGTGCTCTAAAAAATAGACTTGTGGGGGCGCCTGGGTGGCTCAGTCGTTAAGCGTCTGCCTTCGGCTCGGGTCATGATCCCAGGGTCCTGGGATCGAGCCCCGCATCGGGCTCCCTGCTCCGCGGGAAGCCTGCTTCTCCCTCCCCCACTCCCCCTGCTTGTGTTCCCTCTCTCGCTGTGTCTTTCTCTGTCAAATAAATAAATAAAATCTTAAAAAAAAATAAAAAAAAAAATAAAAAATAGACTTGTGTTAGTATTCAACAGTATAATGCTTTTTACCAAACAAAAACCTACCAGATACTGCATTCTGAAATGAAATTCTCTAGTAGACACTATTCGCTTCTTTTTAATATTTAATTTGGGGATTGGATACTATCAATTTCTTATTTTATACACTGTCTTTAATATTTCACTGCTGCATAGGATGTCCACTTTAAAGAAAAAGGGGAAAAAAAGAAATGAGAAGTGGTCTGGCCAACGTTATAGAACAGTGGTGTCAGTGCAAACTAACTGATAATTCTGAGGCAAATATATGTATTTTTATTTCAACTGGCCTGGGCTGGTGACTTACCAGTTAACCCTCCACCCCCCAACACACTCTCTACTTAGTTTTGGTGCCCCAGAAAGCTGGACAGAGACTATATAATCGGAGTCCCTTTTCCTCTCATATCCAGCTGTGTTATGTGCATAGAGCACCTGTGAAGAGTCTGGAGCAAGAGAGAAGACCGAAGTTAAGAATTTGTTTCCCTAGCTTCTTTCCCTGGAGCTGTGTGGGCTGGTGGCACAGTCTTCTCTGAATTGAAGGTCACAATCCTGTCAAGCATCCTTCTTCTTACAGCTTTGTGTCACTCTGGGCTCTGGTAATGGCCGTGTTATATTGTAGGGATAGGAGGAGTGCTACCAGCATTCCTTCTGTCACTAATCCCAGGATTCTGTAATCCCAGAGGTTTTCCCCTGGGATTCCCTCAAAAATTAGGGTCCTGGGTGATTCAACTTTTAAAATTTTGAAATTGGAAGGTAAATTTTTTATACAAAAGTTTTCCAAACCTCTCATTTTAGCTTTATATAAAGATTATGTGTATTTCACTGGACATAATGCATATCTTGGATAATATCTGGATCCAATAGACTGACATAAAGTAATCTGTGATCACAAAACCATCTAATTCATAATAGGGCTTCTACTAAGTATATTATCTTAATAATATATATTTATTTGGTGATACTTTCCCTAAATTTATTAAAAATTATACCAAGAACAATGACTAGAAGGTAAAAACAGAAGGAAATAAGGGATGGCTTATCTTCTTTCCATTAATACTGACTTCTGAAAAGGGACAAAAAAGAAATAATGGTGAAATGAGGAAGAAAGAGGAGCTCAATTAATATCTTTTTAACAACTTAGGCTTTATAAAGTCTTTAAAAAACATAACCTCCCATTTAGTTCTTGCAATAGTTCTAGAGATAGGCATTATAGTTGCCTTCATTTAAAACATGTGGATGCTAAAGAGCAAACAATTTAAGTAATCTATTTAAAGCTGTGCAAGCAGTAGGTAGTAAAACTGGAAATCAGCTTCCAGACCTATTTACTATTTAGCTAAGTTCTACTTTAGCAGGTTTTAAACATTGACAACACTATTTTTCAAGGACATATCACAAACTAAAATCATTGACCTAGTTAGAAAAAGAACCTGTAAAATAGATTTGTGTTATGAATGTCAATCATAGCTGTTAAATCTAACATATATCATTAAAGAAAGAGTATGGGGAACCATTCTAGAGAAGTTTTTATTGGGAGAGTCCATTTAGTAGTTAAGTGGAAATTGCAACAATTAACCATTAGCTTTGAATAAGTTCCTAAAGGAAAACAACACACTACATTGTGTTTAATAAAACCTGTATGTATATGAAATTATTTTCAGTTTCTGAAATGTATCATTTCAGATATCATGAGAATTAGTTCCTTCATGATTCCCATATAACATTAAAGCTGTCTTTATGTGCTGTCAGGACAGAGTATTTCTGGGATACTATTAATCAGACTGAAGAAAGTAAAAATAGGTTTATGAAATAGTCTAGACCCAAAAGGGAGGGCAGACATTAACTTCTTGCCTGATATATTGGATACATTAATATACAATGCATCTTCAGTACTTGACCTTAAGTGTCAGGAATAAAATGCACCATTTCTCTTTTTATAAGCAGTACTTTCTTTCCTTGTCAACATTTTGTGCTGCAAGGTGAAAACAGTGAAATACATTAAAGCATTAAATATACATCTTGTTAAAAATATAATTAATCAGTTTATACACTTGTGTTCCTTTAATGCTAGACTTCACCCATCAAACTTCCAGATTTAAACTAATCACTAGCAGGATGCTGTGGCAGCATAAACTTTATTTGAATCTAACTTTTAATTTCTTCCAGTATCACTGAGTTAATAGCATCTTTGGTCTGTAATCAAAATGCATATTTAGATTTTTCCTTAATGCTATATTTGCTTGATTTTTATTCATATAGGCTATGTAGCTTCTCAGCTAATGCCAAGTATTCACTGGTAATGATCTCAAGGTAGATAACCCAAGAACAATTTTGACCTCTAATATTCACCTAAAACCTAACCGAATGATTGCTCTTTGACCAAGTGGCATAGGCAATATTAGTCTCAAAATATCAGACCTTTTTGTCCCTTTCCAGTGGAGGGCTTTGAGAGAGTCTCATTCTTAATTCTGATTTAGTGTAACCCCATATATTTACATGTGTGATTGGATTTTTAAAGTTTTTAGACCAACTTACAACTAGTATCCTAGTAGAATGTATTATGTAATATAGTAGGAAAAAGATGGGGTTTGAAATAAGAAAGCCATTAATTTAAATCCTATCTAAAATCTTATTTAATCTCTTAGAGTCTTGTTTTCTTTTTTTTTTTTTTTTTAAGATTTTATTTATTTATTTGACAGAGAGAGACACAGCGAGAGAGGGAGCACAAGCAGGGGGAGTGGGAGAGGGAGAAGCAGGCTTCCCGCTGAGCAGGGAGCCTGATGCGGGGCTCGATCCCAGGACCCTGGGATCATGACCTGAGCCGAAGGCAGACGCTTAACAACTGAGCCACCCAGGCGCCCCTTGTTTTCTTATATCTAATTGGGAATTTAAATCCTTCCCATTCAAGGTATCCTGAGTTTAAAAAACATTATCCAAATAAAATTCTTGGTTCATAGAAGGTTTCCATCAGTTTCAGTTGCTTCCTTCTATCTCCTTCCTTTCATTTATTAATCACACCAATGTACCAGACAACAGAAACTTTTTTGGTTTATAATTTTTTTAACACATGACAGAAGAACATGTTTTTCATTCATTTCTGTAACAAGCACTTTTTGAGTCATGGTTTCAGCAAAGAAAATAAATGAAACAAAACATAAATAGTTAGATATACAGATGTAGATAGATAAATGAGCCTGCTCTTGGTTGTTTGCTATGCTCGAAGAAATAGAGATATTTTCACAATAGTGATTAGAATGAAGATCTGGGGTATATAGTTCAAATTACTTAAAAATCTCTGATGGAACTCAAAGCCTGAGAACAAGAAACTTGAAGTTGAGAAAATACTTTTAAAAGTTTAGGCAAAAATAAAGCTTAACGTTCCAGTGCATTCTCTGCCAGGTTATTTTCTGTCATAGAGATATTATTAAGAAATGAGTTTAAATAAAAATACAGATCCAAATGTGTATCACATTTACTGGGATGATATTCATGATAATTTGTTCTATGGATAAATAAGTGGTGATTTTATTAAATTTGGAGAATTCCTTCAGGATAAATATAATGAGGATTTAATAGTGGAAAAGTCAACCAGAAGAACTGTTTGTTCTTCTAAATGAGAAGTAACAGAATGGAGAAGAGATCTATTCACAGAAGATGTATTTTAGTGACAAGGAATATTTTTATTGTCAACTGACTTGTCAGTTCTCAAACAAGGGTAATTAAAACCATCAAAACTTCAGAATCCAGAAATAGGAGTAATTATTTTCAAATTGGAAATTACCTCAATTTATAATACTGCATTTTATATGTGTTTTTATTTGCTTGATGTTTGCATCCCCCATATAAGGGTAGACCATGCTTGCAAGAACCACATGCATTTTGTGTAACATGATAAAGTAAATATCACATCTATCACAGTGCTAGGCGCATAGTGGTTGCCAAGTAAATATCAGATGAATCAACAATCAAGTGAATGGTTGCATGAATGATAGAAAAAACTGTTGTTTTTTTTTTAAAGATTTTATTTATTTATTTGACAGAGAGAGACACAGTGAGAGAGGGAACACAAGCAGGGAGAGTGGGAGAGGGAGAAGCAGGCTTCCCACGGAGCAGGGAGCCCGATGCGGGGCTCGATCCAGGACCCTGGGATCATGACCTGAGCCCAAGAAGCAGACGCTTAACGACTGAGCCACCCAGGGGCCCCGAAAAAAATCTGTTTTAATGGAGGAAAAGCTACCAAAATTCAGAAAGCAAATAAGTAGGACTTTTTTTCTTCAGTTTTTAAAATCGACTTACTATTTCTCACTTTAGCAGACTAATTTGGGGACAGAGGGTGGTGGCATGATAGACTGGGTGTACTAAAAATAAAACAAAAACAAAACAACTGCACTAGCTGATGACAAAGTAACTTTGTCAAATTATTAGTAAAAACTGTTTGCATAAAAAGTTACTTCCTGATTACACATTTTTCAATATTTGAATTATACACTTAATACTCAATATATAAATTTTCATTCAGTGAGAAAAAATTATAAAGCATAATAACATGTCTATACTTCACTCTCTTCTCTCAAGAGAAATAAAGAGTATTTATGGTTGAAGTTAGACTGATTAGTTAGTGTTGCTTGTTCCTATGACTAATTAATGAGGAAATGGTGTGTCCTTACCCTTTGATTTATTGCTGATTAATAAATCAATAAAGTATTACTGGAAGGAAGAAAAAAGAACAGAAACACACTCATATAATGAGATGATGGTTGCCCTTTTTCACTTTCTGGATACTCACGGTCTCAAAAAAAATCCACATCATAAATGAAATTAGCTGGGACCATTGCCAAGTTTCTGAAGGAGGACTACAATTGATGGCTCATGAAGATTAAATTATTCATTCACCCCTGGAACATGAAATTCTAGGACAGAGTTGGGACACAGCCATTATGGTTGAAACTTGTCATTGTCCTTGCTACCGTGTGTTCCATTTTTTAATAAACAGGAATTTTAAGCTTCTAGTTTGTTATTTCATGTCAGTGCCTTAGAGAGTGCCTCAGTCTAGGGTATATGATCGTGATGCATCTGGGGGCTGCATAATGAACCACTTGAGCTCTTGTGGTGCCTCTTTCTAGGGGGATGTTATCACCATTTAAATACCTGGAAATGAGCCATATGAGGAGAGTGCAGAGCGAGCTTTAGAACACAAAGAGAAGTGGCTTCAGCCTTGCCTTAGTCCTTGACAATTCACAGTCAAACTGGTTTAAGGCACATAAACTGCCTCCCTGTAACTCTGCACGCACGCTGCCCCTATGTCTCTAGGGTCCCCCTCATCTCTTGCTGGGACTCATGAAATAGTTCCCTCGCCTTAATTAGATCTCATATTGACTTCAGCCCTCCTGAATTATCCTGTTCTTAATTAACATCAACTACACTTCAAACCTAACCAGTCAGTACCTCAAAGTGTAGTACAAACCTGAATATTCTGTGCCTACTGGATAATTGAAAGCTCTAGGCTTTCAACTGGTCCAATTTGGCAAATGAATTGTTGCTTTTAGCATCCTTGGAATCTTTGGTGAACCCTAAATCTTGCACTATTTATTTAATAAGTCAAATATTTCATAAAATCTTCTTTTACAGCTTTATTGAAGTATAATTGATAAAAAACCCTGCACATATTTAATGTATACAATTTGATGAGTTTGGACATATGCATACACCGGTGATACCATCACTGCATTCAAGGCAATGAACATATCCATCACCTCCAAGTGTTTCCAGAGATCTGAGGTATGACATAATGCCTATAGTTAACAATAAAGTATTGTGCACTTAAAAATTTAAGAGACTAAATCTCACATTAAATGTTTTTACCACAAAAACAAAAACAAAAAACCCAAAGGGACAAAAATTCACAGAATCTTAATAGTGGCTTCAAAAAATCATGTGCTTCCAGCCTAACCCCAGACTCCCAGTAATCAAGTGTTTCATACTATTAGTTAATAACAAATTTTAAGTCACCAGATCCTTTGATTTTCATCTATACTATATGTGGTCTAATATTTGAAGATAACTTTTTTATCTGGGTGTATATTTAAGAAAGACACAATTTGTATATTAAGCTGTAATATATAAAAATACATATTATTTATTTGATTTAAAAATATATATTATTTTGATTTTAAAAATTATTTCTTATTATCAAAATCTTTTAATATAGTTGAATGAATATCATGGCATCCACAATAGCAAATTGTAGTATATAAACTCAGTATGGTTTTTGCAAGTCACACAAACAAGAAAAAAAATACATAGAGAAATCGTTGTTATAGACAAATTTATAGTCATTCTATGACTAGTAATTTTAATACGCCTTACTCAAACTTGAAAATCTAGAAATATATGTCTTTATATACACTATAGTTTAACACAGTTCTGAACATGTATGTTCCTATTATATAAATATAGATGGTATGTATATCCCTGAAATTTCTTTTCTCAAGAGCAGTTCAGTAACTTTTAAGTTTTTACTAATAATTAGTGCTATTAGATTTGAATAAATAATCTATAAATCATAGGGTTTTTTTGTTTCTAATTTACAGTGTTGCTTTTCTGCAACATTCTAGAGTGGCCAACTCATTCTGAAGTGGCCAACCTGTTACAGTATAGTTATTCAAGTTTCTGCAATATGTGGTCAAAGTACACTGTGGAACTGCAATAATTTCAAGGTAATATCACTTAAATTTTTTCTGTAAAGGTTAATATAAATTTATCGGACAAAACTATTACTAAAATATGGACCAGTTACAAAAAAAGAAAAAAGAAAAAAAGGGAGAGAGAAAGAGAAACATTTTAATTTTAAAGCAAAAATGAGAACATAAAATTTACAGCATTAAAAGACCAATGTCACCTTCACAAAAAAAGCAAGAACTTACCAATTTTTGTCTGATGATGGTCATTGATTTTACATCAAGGAAATGATTGATTTAGGAATTGATATTTGAAAGGTAAACATTTTTTCAAGATTTCTACTTGAGCTACAAAATTATATCTCCCTCAAAATTGACTGAGGAAAATTATTATCATCCCAACTTAAACCTGTCTTTTTTTCAGGTGTTTAAATGAAAGTCAGCTTCATGCAGAGTAACTGACTTCTTAATATTTAAGCGACTTTCTGTAAAGTAGATGTGTGTAGCTTTTATGGTTAGATCAGTTAATCAATTTTCTTTTGCGTTGCTTGGTAGAAAGGGTCCTCGAATTGTTTACTGGTTATAATTGGTTTGTGTTAGTAAGCCCTCCATCTACACTTTGCTTTGTTTTCCTTTCTTTGCTTCCAGGCCAACATTCAGTTCAACTTTATTATCTTTCATCTACTCTGTGCCACTATTGAACCAAAATCTGGAGGGCGTGGTTTCACATAAAGATAGTTGATTAGTTCCAGATCATTTAGCCTTCCTTCATTTGAACAAAATTTCATGGAAGTGAGATGACCAGGGTTAGACAGGTGATGTATGACCATTTGAAAAAAAAATCGAAGCAAAGCAGTCCTGCCTGCCTCCCCCCAACCCATTTACGGGTGCAGCGGTGAACTTGGTCCCTTACCGAATGTTCTCTGATAAACATTGGACTTCTGTCAGTCTTCCAGTGGTTAGTGGGGATAATAGCCATGTTTTCTGAAAAGGCTATTGTAAGCATTATTTGAGATGTTATATAGGTATAGACGAGTGGGGGTAAAGGATGTTAAGGGTATACTCCGATTTTCCTTAAATGATTCAATTTCACTTCCAAGCTCCGCCCTCTCTCCTGGAGATATCAGGTGGGAAAGCCTAAACCTAACCCATCAAGTAATTAATATACATGAGATTAAATCGCTTAGTGTTGGATACTTTCAGATTTCCCCCTTCTCCCTCTCCTTTCTATGCAAATATGACCTAGTCCCTCTTGAGCATCTGGTCTGACCCGTGGATGGGCTGGCTGCTCTCTGTTGAGGCACTGTTGGCCTAGTCCCTGATGTTTCTGCCGGCATTAGCTAAAGAAATCTGTGACTTTGGCACTCGGGCTGATTTCCTAGTCCTAGACAATGCTTCTAGGAGTGTTGTCTCTCCCCTTGCTACCTGGACTCCGTCCTAATACTCAGTTGTATTGCATGGTACTGTGGGTCTCCTCATGACCACATTCAGGTTCAGACTGAAAGGCTTTCTGCTAAGGTCAGTTTCCCACTTCCTTGGCAGCCTTTTCTGTAGTCTCCCCACTCAGACCAAAATCCAGCTTTTGAGGAAGCCCTTTTTCTCTCCTGCTGCATTCCTAAGGGCATAGAGGGATCCCCGGCCCCTTCATTCTGTAGAAGTGTTGGGGCTGCTCTCTGTTACCTGCTCAGGCAGTCTCTCTTGCTAAGCACATTGACTTGGACTGTCTTCACTGTCTTAACAGCTGGTTCTAGCCAGCCGGCCTGAGAGTAGAGCCTGTGAGGTTACTCTCTCCCAGGTACCTAAACAGGAAATGAGGGAATACGCCCTCTTCTTTAAGGGTTCTTTCAATTCTAATTCCCCACGTTTCTCTCTAGCACAGAGACGAAATACCAAGATACAGCTTTCTCACCACTGGATCTTGTCTCTGCTTCCCTTCTCCTGAGACCCATCTGGAGGAGAAGGGCTGGAATTTCTGTTTCTTTTCTACCCCAAGCTATGATCTGATGAGACAGGCTTAGTGTTTGATATGTTAAATTGAATTAAAGGAGTTGAGAAAGTCATTTTCTGCGGGTGAGGCCTGGCTTTCCGGACCCTGCTTTTGCTGCTGGGCATGAGCTTTAATGCTCAAAGCCCATTGGTGGCCTCTTTGTTCTAGGTCCTTTCCTCCCTGGGGCCATATGCTTCCTGACTATCCCTTGAAGGTGAAAACCTTGGAGGGGAAAATATTTTAGGCAAAAGTAAAAATATGTCATTCTACTATCTCCCCCGAATGTGTTAAATGCTTATGTTAAGTGCTAGGTCATAAGTGCTTTCATGTAATACATCACTCAAGACTTACACAGTCTTATGAGGAAGATCATCATATTGCATATATGGAAAGACAGGTTTGAGGAGGTTAAGTAACATGTCATAAATGACACTTTTAGTACCTGGCAGAGCAGCTTTTGAGTAAAGAGACTGTAACTCCATAGTGTATATGTTTCCCAATCTAACAATGCCTTTTTGGCAGGACATATTTAAAATATCTCTTGAAAAGTTGAAATGTCTGGGCATTTCAAAACTCTAACAGATTTGATCTAGGGGAGAGGAGGAGGAGGTGAGAATAGTATATTTGAGAACAGAACCTTCAGGCATCTTAGGGAGCACACAGCAGCCAGGCCACGTACAGTAAATTTACTTCTTTTTGTAGAGCTCAACCTGTTGTGCAAGATGCTCCATTCTTCATCCTGACAGTTCAGGAATTGCATTCAAGTCTGTTTTTCCACTGGATTATTTCCATACATATATTCATGTTTAAAATAATGCTTTAGTTAATGACTTTGTTCATTAAGAGCAACCTGCGATGTAGACAGAAGTTTTATATTAAAAAAGTTGAATTAATGCATGAATTTTATAAATAGGTTTTGAATAAATTTCCCCATATGGAGAAAATTCTCTCTGTTTTAGGTGTAGACAAAAAGTCCTAGAGTATATACCTTTGCATTTGACTCTCATAAAAGATACCCAATTTATTCTGTCTGTAATGAAAAAGCAAAATCATCCATTAGCATTCTTGTTTAGGATATAAATATTAGTCTAGTAAACTCAAAGTTTTGTGAGACCTAAAGAATATTTTAACATCATCTATAAATGTGCAACCTTGAAATCACAGAACTGGGCAAGACCATAACAGGTAATCTGCCTGGGTACTTCACGAGTTTTCTAATTTTGAACATTAAATGTCCAAAGTCATCAGTCTGGTTAAAAAGACCACCAAAAAGATTTTAGAACGGACCAGAGTACTTTGTCATACTGTTATCAAGGGTTTTCTTTGTGTTGTGTGTGTGCACCCATGTGCGTGTGTTTCTGTAAATAATTAAGTCATCTTATAGCGATGAAAGAAAACATCTAATTTTCCCATGCATGGAACAATTGAATTTTAGTTTAACCTTGAATGATGGGATGGTAGTTAAAATGGCCATGAAGTGAGAGCATCGTACAGTTAGGAAGTACAGACCACCCAACATGTCTCGGACATGGGACCCCACAGGAACAAACAAAATGCTTTTCACGGAGAATTCTTGGTTTCTCTCTAGTACATTGTCTTCTTCCAGGTGATTAGAAATGACTATTTGGTGATGTCTGCTAGTATCTCCCTCTTACTGAACTGAATCTGACACACCTCTGATGGCCAGGACTGTCTTGTGTTCAACTGTATTCCTCATTGATTCAATGTAAAAAGATTTAAGTATTCTCAACAGTGTAGCCCTTGTACCCCTGGACAGCTACTTTAGAAATGCCCTTGGAATACACTGAATTTTATCAAAGATGGGAAAGGAGTGATTAATTTTTAACATACCTGCTTCTGTAAATCTAAATTGCCATTCTCAGACTAATTTCATTCCAGCAGAATTGTTTATATGCATATCAAGGTATCATTTTTTAAAGTGAAATTTCAATACATGTCCAAATATTTTGCCAAACCTCAAAATTAAAAAGAAATTTTCTTCATAATTTTAAATAATGCTTTCTTGCTAGCTCTAAATCTCAGGACACTTTTCTGAGCATAAGTCTTGGCTATTGATCAACATTTTCATCCTCTTTCATGGAGTTAAATATCATGGAAACATTAGTGTTGAAAACTAAATAGAGGGAATTGTAAAACATACTTTACTTAACCCAGAGACACTAGTATTTTCCTTTATCTGCATAATGACACTTGAAATCAATCAACTGTCAGATTACTTTTAGCTACTTTCTCAGAATATGTGACATTGTTGCATAATGAGCAATCCATGAATTAATTTATCCAAACATGAATGTTGGAAATTAAATGATGTGACTAGTATGACTCTCCTGGTTTGTAGAACACTTTCCATTGGAAAGTACTGAGTTGCACTACTTTAATCCAATGACTTTAGATTCAAATATCCTAGTTCCCAAAGCATGCTCTCTAATTTACAGATGAATATTAGAACTAAGAATGAGGGGCGCCTGGGTGGCTCAGTCGGTTAAGCGTCTGCCTTCGGCTCAGGTCGTGATCCCGGGGTCCTGGGATCGAGTCCCACATCGGGCTCCTTGCTCAGCGGGGAGCCTGCTTCTCTCTCTGCCTGCCACGCCCCCTGCTTGTGCTTTCTCTCTCTGACACATAAATAAATAAAATCTTAAAAAAAAAAAAAAAAAGAACTAAGAATGAGCACTTTATTATCTTTGTGTCTTCATCTCTAAAAAGAACCTGATTCCACCCATCAGCCAGCACTTGAATCAACTAAGTTGGCTAACATGGTATCCTCATTCCTGTCCCACAGGGTTTGGAGGATTTGCTTGGTGGGGGCCACAGTGCAAATCGTTCTACCCAATAGTCTATACTCTGTCAGTTTCCACACAGATGTCATTTTCTTTTAAAATTTATATTGGCTTTTTAGGTCTCAGTTTCTTCATCTGGAAAGTTGGTATAATAATAGAGGTAAGAAAAAGATTTATTACGAAGTCAACAAAAATTAAGCTTCAAGGCCTCATTTGCAAGGGCCCATGCAAATTCACCCTCACAATGTGTAAAACCCAGATCTGTTTCTGTACATGCTCCATAAAGATGCCATGAGGATTAAATGAGATCATGCCATGTGCCCAGTGCAGTGTGAAGAACGTGCTAAACTATCTTCATTATAACATTTATTAAGTGTGAGGTTCTGTGTAGTTTGTGAGGCAGAATACTCATTTGATATGGTGACTATCTCTGTACTTACCACCCAGCATTGTTTGCATTTACATACCTGGCTTTGTTATATCCAGAAGGGAAAATCTGTGTTGATCTTGTTTACCTTTCAACCCTGGCCACCAGCATGGTTCTTGGCACTGGACATACTAAAAATACCATGCACTAAAGACACAATAAATATTCACTTATCTATCAGTGCATGTTGAACATGATTTAGCACTTCAGAATAATATTCAAATTGTGAAATAGATTAAGAATCAGAATTGTTACTTTAAAGATATCATTGTCCCTTAGTTTGTGCAATTACTCATCCAATATCTTGCCCTATTTCAATGTATAATAATTTATCAAACAAATTGTCTTAATTCCCATGGATTCTATAAAGTTCATATATACACCTTCAAGAAACAGGCTATAATGCTTTGTTCTAATAACCCCAGGACAATGGCATTAATGTAAATAATATAATTAAATATTCATATAAATGATTTTTGTCTTATAATTGATTTATCTGTATTAGTGAAACACACGTTAATGATAATATTGGACAAACCCTGGGTGTTAACATCTGTTTCGTTCATGCACTCCTCATCTGCCACTCAATCTATCCAGACACAGGAACATTCAGTTTAAGGTTATAGAAAATCTGCTCAGTTTGATAATGTCAACCCATCACATTTCAGTTAAGCAAACATCAAATCAAATGATGCATGTCACAGATGCATAAATATTATGTACATGGAAAGCAGATTTCTAGACATAAATGTGTAGAATCTTCTGGTTTGTAAACTTGAACTACATTCTTAAATTTTGGCTGTAAGAAGAAATGGATGTAAAAATAACCCATAGTTCTCAAATAATTTAAGCGCTAATTTACTTGGAAAAAAATTTTTACAAAATATTTTTTTCTTTTTGCATTCAAAACTGTCCTCTCCTAGAATTATTATCCTAATTAAAACAATCATTCTGCTGAAAGTAAACATTTCCTGATAGAACATATTGGGCTGTATACACATCATACTCTCTTGTGATTTCTTCAAAAATAAAATTAACCCATCCATGTTCTCAGGGTTAGTTCAAGGTATTTCTAAACCACCATAAGCTGAAAATCATTACACAATTGAACTTCATTACAAGATAAGTGATTCTGACAAAATTGCCACTTTATGGAATTGATCAGGACGAATGTCATTCCACAAAAGGATTTTCCTTGTGAGAATGAAAAATATTCCGTACATCTGCAAGAAACTTTGTAAAATTTGTTAAAGTTCCAGTATGGAATGAATTATCTTATTTAATACTTTTCTAAACTTGTTAAATATCCAGGAAAAAAATGTTTTCTGCATAGAATGTACTTGATAAATATCTAGGAAAAAAACGCTTTCCGTGTAGAAGGCACTTGATAAATTCGGTTTGTTGAACTGAATTGAATTCAGACAAGGAGAGCCCGGAGGCATTTTTGAGAGGGTTGTTCTCAAATTCTCTCCCTTTTCTCTCCCTTCAGCCAATATCATACTTGCTTTTATAAAGGATATTTCCTTTTGCTCAAAGCCAACAAACCAAGCGACTGACTGCCTCCCACTCTGGAGTAAACACATGAAATCATAAGCTACCAGGGACTGTTTTTTCCATTTGATTTAGTGACTGACTTAGTTTGGGTTCCCCCAGAAGCAGATCCTTAAGGAAGATTCAAGTATAGTTTATTTGGGAGTTGAAGAAGAACACTGGCAGGGTCATGGGGAAGTGAGATAAGGAAGGGAGGACAGTTCATAAAGCTGTATTTCCAAAGCAGCAGCTCCTAAAGGCAACGGGCACTTAATCCCGTGGGGGATACTGGGAACCAGTGCCCAGAGCTCTCCCGACCGGAGGCTAGTGCTGCTGGGCATCTGTATGTCAGCTCCCATTAGTCTTTGGATGTTTTCCGTGAGGGCTGCTCCTAGGAGGCTTAAGTTCCCGGCTCTTGCAGGATGCCATGGACTTAGCAAAGTCGTCTACAGTGATAAGAGAAAGCCCTTGGGAAAGGAAGCACAGGTGTTGGCTGGCTCTCAGGAAGCAGGCAGCGGTGGGTGAGATGCTAGAGGTATGAGGGTGTGAGTGGGCAGCCATAGCACCGTGGCATCCGCTGCAGAGTACTCTTCCAGAACATTCATTCATATATGTATGTATGTATGTATATGTGTATGTATATGTATATGTATATGTATATGTATACACACACACACACACACACACACACACACACAATATTATAAGACTTTTTTTGGGAATAATGACTAGAACGGGTTTTATCAAATGTATTTATATTAGGACAGAACCGTGTTGCTCCTACAGCTAAATGGTTACTTCAGGAGCATGCCTCAGAACACCCTGCTGCTTTCCTCCCCACTCCCTGAAGCCCATTTCAGAAGCAACTGCCCATGAGCAGGGATCATCCGTTTCTCCCACAGGGCCCTCCCAGGATGACCTCAGAGCCAAGGCAGGCTCTGGCCTCGGAAACCCATGCTCAGAATCTCCTGCTTATCGACTTGTTGAAAATCTGTTTTCCTTTTGGTCAAAGCCAACAAACCAAGCGACTGACTGCCTCCCACTCTGGAGTAAACACATGAAATCATAAGCTACCAGTGACTGTTTTTTCCATAAACTAGCAGTTCTATTAAATTGCATTATATAAAAATGGGATTTGTACTAAGGTTGTTTTATAGGAGGTTGGTTTATATCATCAACTGTTTCATTGAACATCTGAGCTGTGATGAGTCATCCATAAAACTGGCAGAATAAAACTTGCAGAATGGCGATTGTGAAGTTCTAAGGTTCATAAAACAGGGTGATGCGCTTTGACAGTTTTGATCTTGCTGAAACGTTTTATCAAAAGAAACTGAATCATCATCAGTACTACATTTTAATTTGATTTTTAGGGACTTTCTTCTTGAACTTCCCCTTGCATACTGCTGATCTTTTATTTAAAAGTGGGAGAAAACGAGACCTCTTGTACCTCTTTTGTTATAAATAAGAGGGAGTTTACAGGTCATTTACAGAATGAAAACCTTGAAACTTCTCTAATTATGTTAAAAGAAAAACTAATATTTGTTGGATAGATGTACTGTTTCAAGCATCACACTGACTTATGCCTCCATTGTTTATACCCATTGCCTCATTTACTCTTCATGGCAATCATGTGACATAATCACTACTATTATTTACTTAGAGAACACTGAGGCTTAGAGAAGTTAAATAACTCCTTAAGGTAGGAGTTGGGAAGCAAACCCAAGTTTCTCTAGAAGAAATTATGCTTTTAAGCATTCTACTCTCCTGTTTTATGAAGCAACAGGTGTTCATGTGAAAAATATATAGAGAGAAACAAAATTAATCTATGATTGAAAATAGCACAATAGTGGTCACCTCTGGGTGGGGGATGGAGCATTGGAAAGGATCATGGGGAACTTTTAGGGTGGCTGAAATATGACATTGTACCAGGCACATGGTTATGCAGATCATATGGGGATATGCATGTGTCAAAATACATCCAATGGTAACACCTAAGATTAATGCATTGGACCAAATGCAGATGATTCAGGCACACCTTTTTAAGGTGTCTGCTGCCCGTCTTTCTAGCCATGGCATCTGAATGGAAATGGCCATTCAATTCCCTCATCCTATCTCCCACCCCATATGACAGGTCAAGGGTCGTGCCCATTATCCAGTCCAGCCAGGCAGAATCCTTCCCAGGGACTTTCAAAACTTGAGGTAGGAGGCTTAAAAACTTACACTGTTTTCTATGGTGACAATTTTGTAAGGACCTGAATCCTACTTGCTGACAATCAGGTCTTTTACTTTGTGGAGAAGGTAGGTCTAGCACTTAAAAGGTGACCAATGCAACTGAGAAGCTGAACAACTTAACTTGTATTTAATTTGAATTCATTTAAATTTAAACAGCTATGAATGGCTGGCTAGTGGTTAACTTATTGGACAAAGCAGGTGTAAGAGAATGAGCCGGATATCCCCAGAGCACAGAAAAAGAAATGGGAAGACAGCCTTGGGGGAACTGGAGTGCTCTTTAGGGCTGGCTTCACCCTGCCCTTGGGATTTGGAGATGTAAACTAATGAATTACACATGCCTCCGTCTCTGCAAACGATTCTCCTTCAGATGTCACCCTTTGAAATGACCTTTAAAATAAAATAAGCCACTCTTTTCCCCACTCTTTGTGAAAATGCAAATATGTGGGTTGGGGTAATTATTCCCTTTTCTCTAAATACCACATGATTAAATAATACAAATTGCTGATTGCTGTAACCCTTTCCATCTTTATGAGAATGGTAGATGGAATACAGAGTCAGCTTTGGTAACTGCAGGGTGGTAGGAAAGAAGGAGACTTCACAATTTTTTTAGGATTGGCTGTGTTAACTTTCAAAAGTCTCCAGTAAATGCAATGTGCCTGGAGTCATAACTTTGCATAATTAATGATGTGATTTTGGGGGGCACTCTTAAGTTACTTAAAGAATCTTTCCAAGAATGTTTCAACGTATTGTGACCAGTAATGCCACAGTTAGTGACTTAGCATTTGCTAAGAAGGTGCCTTTGAACTCTGGCTGATATTGTCCGTCTTGTAGACTGATTTATAAATTTTATAAAAGAAGTTATAATGATAAAACCAGTACTCTCTAAAGCTTATGGATCATAGAATTTTAGAGATGGAAGGAACTTGAGAGAATATCTAGCCCAGCCTCCTCATTTTACAGATGAAAAAACAAAAGCCCGAGAGGCAAACTCATTTGCTCAAGGTCACAACACCTAATTAGTGGCTGAGCTGAGACTAGACCCCCAGTCTCCTGATCCCTAGAGTGTACTGTCAGTGAGTCAAAACCAATATATCTTGCTATTCTGACTTATGCCTCTTCGAATGATATCTTAATTGCCATTTATACTTTATGATTCTGTAAGAACTGACAACTTTGTCAAGACATAATTTCATATAATCCAGTATTTTTTGTGACTTTTGGCATTGAACAACACATGTATTATATATTTATCCTTGATGAAAGTCTTAAGAGATTAAGGATGAGACCTCAAAACATACTAGCTCCTGATGACATTATGTAGATAAGTCTTACATCGATTTACACAAAATGGTCTTGAAATCGTTTATATCTGCCATCTCTAACACTTAAGGTAAAATAATTGTGGGAAAGGCACAAGCTTGGATTTGAGTAGAGAAGATTCAAAGTTCAGCCATAGCACTTCCTTAACTACTTAAGGCTTAGTTTGTTCTTGAAATAAAAGGATTTTAAAAGGTACAGAATATAAAGCATCTAGTACAGTGCTTAGCATATAGAGTGAATAAATACATAGTAAAACTTAATATATTTGTATACAGTATTTGAGATGTTTCCGCACAGGGATCAATATTTCGAATTACATGTGGTTATGTAAGTATATCTATTTGAATACAAAAATTATTAATATGACAAGTGCTTATTGAGTGCTTGGTATCTTTCAGGAGCTGTTTCAGATTGAGAGTACATTCATGGACAGAAGAGAAAACAATTGCTGTACTCGTAGACCCTGTCTACTAGTTGAGGGTCAATGGGGTGAAGGAGGCAATTAAAAATAAATATATATACATTATATGTGCATATATAAACAAACACAGCAGATAATTAGTATTAAATAGGCATTTGGGCAGTTATTACTTATCTAATTTGTAAAGTTTTTTTCCATATAAATTAAGGATTTAACAAACACTGATGAAAAATACAGTGCTTTGCCTTGAGTTTGATTTACCTTTGAAACAACCATCTTGAAAACAACTGATTTAAAATATATTTTGTAAGTAATTAATGCCTGTATGTTAATTATTATTATGAAAACAAAGATAGACAATTCAGAGATTTCTAATAATTTTTGTTTTATTTGTATGTAATACATTTACCATTGTGCACCATGAAAGTCTATTCAGAGTTAGAGCATCTACCTTGATGCATTAGAAGGTCATATTCCGTGCCAAGGTGTTTGGTTAATAATGTGACTAACATCTGCAGATTCTGACTTAGTTTGTGTAGGACAGAGGGGACAGCCTTCTTTCTGAGATGCAGTAGCTCAAGATGGCAATGAAGAAACATTTTAAGTGGTAGAATGTCAGGACCAGATTACTAAGTTCAGTGGAAGGTGAGCCTGGGAGAGAGGTTAGCTCATTCCTGTGTCTGGTGTGGGTGCAGGAGTGAGAATGAGGAGGAGGTTTTCAGGCAAAGGTAATAACCTCTGTTTGGGGTTCACTGAGTTTGATTTTCCTACTGAACAGGGCTCAGACACATAAGAATGTAACTTTGGCAGTCTTAAACTAGAGACAAATACAGGTGTTAAGAATGTCTTACCAGGTGTAAGTAGAAATATAGGACAAATAAAACTGTGAGGAATTCGCATTTTCCACTTTTATTTCAGTTATTATAATGTGTCTATGAAAAATATGCAAAGAGGGGAAATAAAGTAACCTTTGCAATAAAGCATTCCTATTAATAAAGAATAAACATCTACCTCTTACTCTAAAGAGGTTACTACCAAGTGGAGAGAAATAGTTGTAAAGTATATTAAGTACATATAAGCCCTAAATTCCGAGACAGATTTACATAATTTAGCATAACTTGTGGGTAATGATGATGATAAAACCACTAAACATCTGCTAAGCATTTAAAAAGCATTTTCCTCCCATTAGCATCAGTAGCTGGAAAATAACATTCTTTGGCAAAAATTGTCCTTTTAAAACTCTAGTTTGGGGCCAGTAGAATTTTACTTGAGCTTTTATTTGGGGTCCTTGCTTTTTTCCCTCTCAAAAAGTATATATAACTAGAAGCTTTCACCTGATTGGAAATTCATATTCTATTAAGTACACTCATTATTTTGATTATGGCAAAGTCAGACTTTCTGGAGATTTCATCAGTCTCTTACTGCCGCACAACATCCAGTTAGGAGAGACCATGTTCTGGTCAGGAAATGAACAGAGTCTTGTGGCAGGAGGAGAATGAAAGTATGACGTGTTACTTATTATTCTTATAGGGTATTATAATAAACAATTTTATTGTAATACAATAAAAATATCACATATTATTCCAAACCCTAATTTCATTGTGTTGTAACAGGTAACTTTGTTTTTAAGCAAGGAATATGTTTGTTTGTTTGTTTGTTTCTCTTTAAAAATTAGATAATTCATGTGTCCTTTATTTTGGTTTCTGTAGTGTTTCTTCATCAAAAGATGTAAAATAATTTACCAAGTTTGGCTTTAAATTGGCTAGGCCTGTGTAAAATAGCATAAGTGTACTCTTGCAGGGATAATAACACTTTGTATTAGTGATTGATCACTCAATTAAATTCTCCATGGAAAGGAAAAGCTAAGGGATCTCATTAATTTCTTTTTACGGAAAAAAAAAGTAAAAAATATCAGAAAATTGTATGGAGAGAAAATTAATAGTAATAGCTTTTAAAAAAAGACACTTTGAAACCTGAAAATTAGTTTAGATGTCTAGTAACACTATTCAAAAAAAAAATACAGAATGCTTTTAAACAAAGTCAACAACAATGAAATAAACTAAGCAAACATAAATAAGAATACATCTCAAAACAACTGTGGGTAATAGTTTTTCAATGCAGATCCACCTGTTAAATTACACCAAATAGTGGCAAATAAAAATAATCTAGGCTTTTTAAAGAAGGTACAGGGAAAACTTATGAAAACATGGCATCCAGGAAGAATTAAAAAAAAAAAACAACTAATAGGTAAAATTATTTTACTGTATATAAATTCTTCAAGGTGGCAAATGTCCTGTCAAATGGCATTGATTATAAGGGACAGTCAACTGGATTCCAGTTTACAAACTAAATTTCCAGCGAGAATCCTAGAACACATAGGTAAATGAGACTCAGCATTTACCTTTTAAAGACTAGGAAATGGAATATGTAAGTCAATATCATCAATTAGGAAAAAGGCTCCTGCATGCCTACTATGTGCGGGGATGATGCTGGGCATTGGCAGTGCACAGGACAGCTCAGGCTTTGACCCTGGTGACGGCTGGTGGGATGCATGTTACTGAACCTGTTATCCTGTCCTGTCCTGTCCTGTCCTCTGTCCTCATCACATCGTCCCTCCAATATGAGAACCACGGCTCGTCTGCCTGAAACCCACCTCTTCCCTTCTAATCTAATCTGCCATGTCCTTGTTAGGCTAGTCTTTTCTATAATCTCCCCCAGTCAAAATGCTGCTAACGTGCTTATTGCTAACCTAAACTTGGTCTCCTTTGTTTGACTTCTTTGACTGTCTAGCTCTTATAATGCAGTCCCATTTTTTCTAGGTAATCTTAATTTCCACTAGTTCACCCATCTCTCCCATGATTGGAGGGTTTAGTGCTAATCTTATTTCCCAGAACCATCCTGACCTGAACCGGGAAATGTGTAGACAGCTCCACTCTCTCTGTGGCAACTCAACCCCATTATACCTTACTCGCCTTACCTAACACACAACTTCCTTCTACTTCTACTGGGCAGGAGTAAAGCAAATTAAGTGAAGTGGGGAAAGTACCTTTGGAGAAAGCTTGTGGTATTGAGGTCATTTGTACAGCAAGGTAAAGTCGGAGGGTAGAAGATGGCAGCGTGGCAGCGTGACCTCATCACATTTGTGAAATTTAAAATAGAATCATCCCAGGAGCAGCATGCATAGTTAAGTTGTGAGGGGAGGGTAAAATTGACTGAGACAAAGGGATGCAAATTGGGCATGATCAGCAGTAATCTAGGGGAGAAGTTGCCAGGACCAGTTTTGTCTAAAGTGTGATAAAATGGCAGGGGGGTGGAAGGGGTCGTGAGTGATTCTTATTTTTTACCTTTTATTTTGCCTTTTTCCAATTTTCTAAGTAAGCACACATTCATTTTATTGTTTTAAGAAATGTAACTTTTGAGGGGCGCCTGGGTGGCTCAGTCGTTAAATGTCTGCCTTCGGCTCAGGTCATAATCTCAGGGTCCTGGGATCGAGCCCCGCATCGGGCTCCCTGCTCAGCGGGGAGCCTGCTTCTCCCTCTGCCCCTCCCACTCCCCTTGCTTGTGTTCCCTCTCTTGCTGTCTCTCTCTCTGTCAAATAAATAAATAACCATAATCTTAAAAAAAAAAAAAGAAATGTAACTTTTGAAACAAAAATAAAACCCAGTTATATCCTTTGACTTCAAAATTCTCTTACTATTTACACAAAATGGACAAAAAATATAGCCAATAAAACTATTGTATAAAGCCATGCTTTTATACAATGAGCTTGTGCATAGAATGCAGACAGAGAGACAGATGGGATGCGGACAGAGAGACAGTGGAGGAGAGAAGCAAGCTGGAGGGAGATACCCAAAAATGTTACTGTGGTCAACTCTAGTCATTGACATCACACATGATTTGTATTTTCTTTCTTACACTTTTATAATTTAGGAAATTTAATGAATGCGGATTTCTTTTTAGTAAGGAGAACATTAAGTTTACTTAAAGATCATGGTGATGGGTATCTATCAGTAAAAATAACCAGAAGATGGCAGAGAACCAAGGCTAGAAATATCAAAAAGGGTCAACGTTTTGATTGTGGAACGTGCAGGAATTATACAGAGAGGAAGGGAACTTCTGTGACAACTCACACTCTTGGCTGAATGGCTGGCACAGCTGATGATGAAATCAGCAACGTGGGAGAAGGATCAGCAAACCTGACAAGTGGGAATCGTAAGTGGAGAGGAGCTTGGCTGTGGGAGCAGTCAGTCCCAGATGAGAGGAATATTTATCACTGGCACAGTTTAAAATTGCCCGCATGTGATGACAGTGAAAAGAAAATAGACTTTATTTGGTTTTGATCTGTTTATATGTCCTGTAATTCGTATACTCCATCGTCATCTGCACCAGAAAAGGTCCGTTCCCACCGCCAACCTCCACCCCCAGCATGACGAAGTGAGAAGAGGAATTTTGTAGGACTGATTTGGAGAGAGATAGCATTCAGGGTGCTTATCATGTGCTCGTTGCAGATGTCCAGGCGAAAATTGAGTACACGTGTCATACTGATGGGGAATAGGCAGAGTCGGGAGATAATTGTGCAAAGCAATACTCAGGAGCATGGATGGCTTAAATGAAGCCCCCAGTTCCAGAAGCTCCGAGCTGTGTCTTGCACAAGTTCCTTAATCTTATGGGGCCTCTGTTTTCTCATCTGCAACATGGAAATGATAGTAGTATAAACCCTGAAGAGTTAGAGTAAACGTTTGTGAATTAATGTATGGCAAGTACTTAGATCACAGCTTGGCAGATAGTAAATACTATATAAATGTTGGGTGGTATTTTATTTACATTGTATTTTTATTTCCATAAAGCATGCTGTTCATGTATTAGGTTAGCACCAGTCTTGCTAAAAATTAAAATCTATTTTGTGTTGTACTATAGCATTCTTTTCCATATAGAAATATTACCAACATTAGTTCCCCTCTTAGATAAATGTGATTCACATTTCATCTCTTTATGTAATTTCCTTATTGTTTTATCATTTTCCTGCCATTTTCCTATTGCTCTATTCTATAAATAATGGATACAACATTTTAATGATTCTAGTAAATAGAGACCATATTTTTTTTGCCCATGAAGCACAAGGAAAATTTTTTTCATAATATTTTATTCCTGTCATTGTACTTGAGATTAACAGCACAATTTTTCATCCACAAAGTTTATTATAGATCATAAAAATGAATAGAATCTCTTTTCTGATTGGCTGAGAAAAGGAATTTAATCTTATGTAATTATATTTCAAATCACACATGCATTGGTACAATAAAACTCTATCTATTAGATCACTGAACCATTTCACATGATTTTAAAAAGATTAATATTCATATAAAATTTATATATCTCTCAGCCTATCTCCCCATGATAGACTTCTTTAAAAGAAAAACAAAATAGACCAACAAAAAGGAGCACCAGATAATGGAAGTACAAGAAGAATTCAGTGAATAGTCATGGTAACACACAGTCATTTTCCTTCTCAATAAAAAGGCGGGGTACGGAAGCAGAAAAATCGCTATAGGCTGTAAGAGCCTTCGAATGTTAAAAAAGACTCAAAACATTCTATCTCAATGATATATAAACTTTTGTTTGTCTTCTTAAACCATGAAACTTTCTCTTCAAACTGATTCTTCCTCAAGGGTCTAATTCCTACAATAAGTAATTACTGTGGAGTGCAGATGAGGGGGTTGGGGGATGGGAAGGTGGAGAGGTTGGGGAGGAGGGACGTGGTGGGGGCACAACTCCAGGAAGTGGCTCCTGATGCCATTCCTCTGGATCCCTGAACCACAGGTAGTGGTTTGCCTAACATGTGCTTAATCCAAACCTTGCCTTTTAAGAGACTGTGAGAAGCAATGATGTAGCCAGGGTCACAGGGTTGCACATGATAATACCCAGTAAAGGTGTACTGATGCATTCTGTGCACTGAAAATATTAATATGTCACATTGTAATTTTGTATACAGTCCCTACTATGGAAATTTCTTAAAGTTGCTTCTGCTTGGGCGCCTGGGTGGCTCAGATGGTTAAGCGTCTGCCTTCGGCTCAGGTCATGATCCCAGGGTCCTGGGATCGAGTCCCGCATCGGGCTCCCTGTTCCTTGGGAGCCTGCTTCTCCCTCTGCTTCTCTCTCTCTCTCTCTGTCTCTCATGAATAAATAAATAAAATCTTTAAAAAAAAAAAAAAAGTTGCTTCTGCTTTCCAGAACTGCTCCTGCTACATAATGTATTCATCTTTCCATAGTAAACTTTTCTGTGCTTGAAGTTTATTTTTCAGCCCGTGGGGATTTTTTTTTTTTTACTTAGAAAAATTCTCAATTTAAAAATAAAAATGAAAAAATGAGACAGGTACAGTGAAAATTTAAATTTGTTTGGTTGCAGTTCTTGTTCTTTTAAAAAAAAACATCTACTTTGTGGAAAATCATTGCTGTTCCCCTGCAATCCTCTCACAAGGGAAATAAAACTCAACATTATGAAACAAGTAAAGGTTAAATATGAATAGTTTGGATATTGTTTACTAAACTATCAAGCAAAAGACATCTCTCAGGCGTTCAACAAAAATAAATAAATAAACACAGTGAATGGCAAAAGAATAACCGGCATTTTTCCAAATGCAGATTTCCGCTGGAAAGAGATTAAATGAGACTTCTCTGAAATGTTATCAAGTATCCTTTTGGGTTTTGATCTAATAAAAATTGGGACAAAACTTGCTGTGTTAGAACTGGTACCCACTTCAAGTCAAAGGACCCCCTGATTTATAGCTAGGGGCATCCTCTGTCCTAAAATTAATGGAGGTGAGGGTCCAACTCCATCTTGCATCCTATCCTGGAAGTGTCACAAGGATTCTACTCTACTTAAGAGCAGTCCCCGGCAGGAGCAGGAAAGCATAAATGTCACTGAACCACCTCAGAGGCAAGCACCTTCTTGACTGAAGGGTAACCTGGCATCCATCTAGAAATTCTGTCATACTATGTTAGAGAATGACAGAAAATATCCCATCTCATCTCCCCATGATCTTCAGTACTTTAGGCTGCAGCTTATAGATAGCAAAGGTGCTTTAAATTTTTCTTGTTTCAGATTGATAAAGAGTAAAGAATGCAAGTAAGTAGAAATTACAATTTTAAAACAATGGCAGTGATTGGATGTAACTGGTGAGTGAACATAACAGGACTTGGGAGTGATGCAGCCCTAGATTTGAACGCTTCCTCTATTTGTCATCTAGATACATCTATAGGCAAGTCATATAAAGTGACTGTGGTCTGGCAATGTAGTTGTGAAGATTAAACAGTTAATATATTTAAACCATTTAGTAATTTAATGTAATAACTATATTTTGAAGATCCTGGAAGGATACCTGGAACGTTGTGCACATCCAGGAGTTGGCAACTAGCTTGTCCTTTCAGCTCTCAAGATTGCAGGAAATACGGATTCACTAAGGTTATCTCACATAAGGAGGAAATTATTTTGAGGCTACAGATGAAGGAAGGTAGGAATTCTGACCCTGAAGCAGGTTTTTATGGAAACACAGAAACAGGGTATGTCTAGATCTCAGTTCAAAGACTAGATTCACCATATTTTCTTAGTAAGCCATGAGAGTGAACCTGTTTTCTGTTACTATTATGACTAGTTCTACTCCACCTCTATCTACCAGTTCTGTTTCTAGCAACAAGTCACCTCATCCTCTGATTAACACTTTTCAGTCTTGAACATCTGCTTACTCAGGTGTCTGCTGACTTAGAGAAAAAGCAAGGTGCAGATATATGATTGTAGAGAGTGAAAACAAAATATAACTAAATTATAAGTAGCAGAAACTATCCCTATCTACTACTAGCTAAGTGACTTTTTCTTTGTATCCTATTTGAACCCATCAAGACAAGATCTCATTGGTTTATTAAAAGTAGGAAACCTTTTAAGCAAAGCTGTTCTATCACATCACATCACAGGCTATTGCCCAGGCTTTCATCGCTCTGATTCAGTGCATCTGGGGATGAAAGGAGGCATGGGGTCAAATGGTACATATTGTGGCCATTTATGCTAAAGGAACTTCCTGGAAAGGGGCTGTCCATGAAGCACATATATTTAGGTTTAGCATTCTTACAGTTTTCTTTTATACTCATGCAGAATGGGAAAAGAGTTAGGTTAATGCTGGAACAAGCACATTTATTTCAAAATTCTCCTTACCTGTTCCAATGTCCTTCAGGTTAAAGAGTTGTGCTTCTGTTGTGGTTTTTATGCCCATGCTAAGGTTCTTGTAACTATAAAAGAGGCTGTGACTGGCCATCTCTCAGGGGTTTCCCAAGAGAGATTTTCCACAGCCCTGGGTTTGGACTTCAGCTCCACAGATTCAAATCTGAGAGTTTAAAAAAAAAAAAAAAATCTGAGAGTTTATTCAGACTTAAGGAAGACTGTTTTCTTCATGACAGGACTCACAGGGCCCAAATTAAAAAAGAAAAAAGAAAAAAAGCCATATTATCAATTTACAAGAACAAAACATTCAGCGTCTCTAGTTTTGTGTACTTGTACATTTTTTCCCTAGGAAAAAGTAAATAGAAAATGAAAAGAAAACCTGGAAATTAATTGATGAATTTGAGATTGTAAAATGTGTGTAGTTCAAATGTTTTGTTTATCTACCTACAGGGCTTATGGCTAGAAGTTCCTTGAGTCTTTGGGTCTGAACACCTCCTCTTTTGGAGTGAGAGTAGGAATCTCTGATATTTGCCAGTTAGAATCTGTTGTTTCTAGGCTTCTGCTGAGCACCTCTCTTCCTGTTGAGCACATTTTGCATTATTTATATTACTATTTCAAATCAAGGCATAATCTTGTTTGACAACTATTCTATCTTCCTAATGACTGTGTATTTATTAATTCATACATTCAAAAACTTACTTATTCTACACCAGTTATGTGACTGCAGTATAGAAAACGCTTGGGATACAAGAGAAATGTAGCAAGCATTGACCTTGCCTTTGGTCCTTAGAGTCAAGTAGGGGCAGACAGAGTGTAATTAATTACTTTATCCCACATTCTGTTACATAATAATAAAAATATAATCAGTTTTGGGGGAGGGAGACACCTGGATGGTTCAGTTGGTTAAGTGTCTGCCTTTGGCTCAGGTCATGATCCCCTGGTCCTGGGATGGAGCCTGAGGCCGGCTACCTTGCTCAGGGGGGAGTCTGCTTCTCTCTTTCCCTCTGCCCCTCCCCCTGCTCATTCTCTCTCTCTGTCTCTCTCAAATAAATAAAATCTTTAAAAAGGCAACAGTAGTTAGAAACCTGACTACTTACATCAAAAGAAACTTAAATTTCTCACATTGTAACTAGACAATGGCTTTTCAATCCAACAGCAAGCCAGATGTCACCCTGAAATTTAAAGGAATGATTTACTAAATAAGACAGAGAAGCCTTTTTCAGAGCATAATCCATGACTATATTTAAATCTGCAAAAATTGAAAACTCACCCCTCACTTTATATTGAATATTGTGAAATATCAAATACATACCCACATCGGAAGCCTTACCAAGTACCACTGCCGCAAATGGTTATGTTTTTCCTTAAGAAACTGAGCATTTTAGCACCTGATTTGAGAAGGATTCAGTTGTCCTTCTGCTTTCATATTCAGCATGTTCCTGAGTAACATTGAAATTGCTTAATAATTGTATTTGTTCCTTGGGGAGTTGGAGTTGCATACAATAAGTATTTGCAAACACCTGGACCAAAGTATGGCCCTCTTTCAGTAAGATCTGTTTATAGGGTTGAAGAATTATAAACAGGAAGTTAAGTAAAAAAAAGATAAGGAACATGCTGTCTCACTCAGATACAATGGAATGACTGTAGGTGGAGAGTATGTCTGAAGAGATCAGAGATACACACCTGAAATTAATGTAACAGTGTGTCAACTATACTTCAATGAGAAAAATAATGCTAAAGAAACCAGAGATCAAACCTATTTAAAAGAGGCAAGAAAAAAAGACTGAGGATTAAGATAGTTTCACTTATTTTTCCTTTTTTTCCTAGTTTTTCTTTTAATTCAGGAACATAGGCATTGCATACTGGGGAGAGGGACTGTCCCGATCATCTTTACTCTCTGCTTGAGTCCCAGGGAAAGTAGAGGCGATAACAGAGAATGTCTCCATTGACTCAATATTTGTTGGACTGATCAAGGCTATTTTCTTCTTTTTTTAACCATCATCTTCCTTTTGTTTATTAGTGATTTTTTTGCCCCAAGATTTTTAAGTGACAACATATAATTTTAGAATCCTTAGACTGTGCCAAGACATTTTCAGAAATACTTAAAGGAATAGCCACTTTCTGTGTAAGAAACTGGTTTGATAGCCATGGTCTTATTTCTAGTTGCTTTTAACAGAAGTCTTTTCTTTAAACCCCTACCTAAACTCTTTAAACAAATAAATGAAAACTAAGTCTAAAACCTCTTAAAAAAAAAAAGCAAACACCAAATTTTATATCAAGTACTCATAAGATAGATTTTTTTTATCAATATGATTGTAAGTTATTAATAAACTTAACTGGTCTCTTGTATATTTTACTATGTGATTTTCTGTTTTCACCTCACAGGAAGTACTGAGTTACCTTGGTTCTGCAAGGAGTTAATAGGTTTTTCATATTTCAGGGATGAACAATTAGGTGTAAGCAAGAGATCAAGACAGCATTTGAGGGCCTTTGTTTCAGTAGTTTTAACAATTAAGCTGATTATTCAAAGTGAAAGTATTAAGGCTGATAACTTAGAGAAAAAGAGAGGAAGACCCAAAACAAGAGGTAAAAACATGCCCTTGGTGATGAGACCCAGCTAGTTCTAAAATAGTAGCCATACACCTAGCTAGGCAGGAGGCATGGCTGTGGAGGAGGTAGCTCTGTGGCCTACTGGGACTTCGACTCTGGAGCCAAAGATCCCTGTTGTCAGAGCTGATCCTGGGGGGGGGGGGGGGGGATGTTGTCAAAGAAGTCACCACTCTAAATGGACAAAAAGCACATCAGCAGTCAACTTCTGACCTGTGGCCTGTCAAGGTTCACATAAGAAGGCAAAGAGAGCCATGAAAAATAAGAAATGCTGGAATTCTTGCTAATTGCATCGAATGGGTAGTTTGAACTAATTAATCTGATTTAGAAAAATTAATGGACTCTGACATACTTTGCACCTTGGATGTTTTGGAGCAATTCTTAAGTTACATGATCTTTATATAGGAGCTAAGGCCATCCACTTAAAAGAGAGATCAAAGAGTAATTACTCTTACAGGCCTAAGAAGTATCTAGAAGAGCATTTTCCAAAGCATGCACTAGAGAGAATTAGGGCCATGAAGTGAGGAGGTGAAATGCATTTGAGAAATACCAGTATTAGGACAACCCAAAACCCTCTGGTGATTCACAAAACATGTTAGCATATTAAAGACTCTGAGATAACCCATTCTAACCCGTCTGTCTTTAAGCCAGAATTTCACAGACTTATTTGATCATAAAAATGTATTAGCATTTCTGAAGAACAAACATCCTTTGAGAAACTAGATACTAGGGAAAAATAGAGTAACTCTACGAAACAATAGAAATCAATTACAACTTCAAATCTAAGTGACTGGCTTTGCCCCCCAAAAAAGCAAGATTATGTATATAATTGTTTTTACCTCCTATGTTGATACACAAAAGGAGAGAAATATAAAATTTACCTCCACACTAACATTCCCCTAAGCCCCAATCTGGCCTGATAAAGCTCCTAGATAATGTTATAAAGGAATCATCCTTATGCATATGGCAAATGTATATCTTTTCCAAGAGTTATTTCCAAAAAGATTTTTTCTTTCTTTCTTTCTTTCTTTCTTTCTTTCTTTCTTTCTTTCTTTCTTTCTTTCAGAGAGAGGAAGCGAGAGTGAGCAGGGGCAGGGGGTTGGGGGAATAGGGAGGGGCAGAGGGAGAGAGAGAATCTTAAGCATTTTTTTTTTTTTTAGAGGAAGAGAGAGAGTACATGGGGGAGGGGAGAGAGAGAATTCTTTTTTTTAAAGATTTTATTTATTTATTTGACAGAGAGAGATAGCAAGAGCAGGAACACAAGCACGGGGAGTGGGAGAGGGAGAAGCAAGCTTCCTGCTGAACGGGGAGCCCGATGCGGGGCTCGATGCGGGGCTCGATCCCAGAACCCTGAGATCATGACCTGAACTGAAGGCAGACCCTTAACGACTGAGCCACCCAGGTGCCCCGAGAGAGAGAGAATCTTAAGCAGGCTCCATACCCAGTGCAGAGCCCCGTGTGGGGCTCAATCTCAGGACCCTGAGATCATGACCTGAGCCGAAATCAAGAGTCAGATGCTTAGCGGACTGAGCCACAGAGACACCCCCTGAAAGCTACTCTCAACTGAGAATACAGCATCTCTAGAAAGTCAGAGTGAGGAATGAAAGGTGGTTTTTTAAATGTATGATACTTAAGTGGGTTAACAGAACAGCTACATGAGTAATGAGATAATTATGTCAACACAAAATTTCACAATCATTAAAATACCTGTTCTAATTTGGTGTCAGAAACTTAAGTGCAATATGAAGAGTGTGATGACAGAATTACATTTGCAAAAATGCCTGAGAGTTGGAAAGGAGGAAACAAAGAGGAAGATTTTAAAATTAGAGGATGGGAGAGAAAACCGTGGAAAGGCACAAATAGTGTTCTACAATTACAGAAAGGGTATTAGCTGACTGGCAATGAGCAATTACTATTTTCCATTGTTGAGGAAAAAAAGACAGTATGGTCAGAACCTTGTATAGAAGGAATGCACTTTGAGCTTTAGGAAGAAAAGTGAGAGTATGAAAACAAAGTAGGTAATAGTATCTCCAGGAAAACCTTTTAAATTTAGAGTAGACACCTGCTTAGAATGACTTAGATACAAAAATCAAAATTCTGAGTGTAGCAACAATGATTCAGTTTAAACTAGTATTGATAGAATACAGGTATTTTAAATTCTGCATTCTATTCTTTGGTGCCAACAGTTTTTTTCTTCCCCTTGATTTAATTTTTCTGTAGAATTGGCTTTGTGCAAGAATTGATAATAGGGATCCTTGATGACCCATTTTCAATTCAAATTTCTTTCTCATTTTCTGTTGATGTCTAACAATTCATGAATAAAATACAAAGTCCCATTTCACAACAAAATGTCATGATTAAAATGCCAGTAACTTCACAAGAAGGATGTCCAGCCATCTGACCTTGAAAGAGTCACAGTCAACCCTAAGGCATGGTTTTCCTCTAGCTAAAAATGGAGATGTAGCCAAGGGATAACCTCAGGAAGCCTCTTAAGCATCAACATGTGGACACTGAAGCAATCTACTTGTAACCATCCAACTTCTTTCCAGCCTACCTTTATACCTTGTGATCTTGTTATGAACCAGATTTCAGCTTGGATTCCTCATTTTCATATCAACCCTGGTAGATGTGACACTTCTGTCTTTTAGTCAAAGTTGGTGAGCAGTTCATGAATGAACCTTGTAAATAGCATCAAACGAGCTCTGGAAACCATATCAGAAACTAAACCAGGCTATTTTCAAATATTTGCCAAAATGAGATGCAGCATGTCTCAGGGAAACATTAATTAATCTTTTGTATAAGTTCTCTTAAGTTGGATAAATGGAAATAAATTTTTAAAAAACTAGGATATCATATAAACTCTCATTGAAGTGTCTTCACCGGCTTGTGCTTTAATTTAATTAGATTTACAAATGGCAGTATAAAATACACATCAGAAAGATTTAATACAGCCTATAGAGTAACAATTATTTCACCCAATGGCCTTTATATAAGAATATACCTAATTTTTAATGTCAAGAGCCTTGAGATGGAGGAGAATATCTTTCTAGGTTAGCTCATTAAATCATTTAGACATTTTAAATAAGTGTTTATTGAGTTCCTTAGGTATAACTCTTGATAGTTTTATGTTCTTTTAAACATGGAAACTGTACCAACTATTGGGTTCTACGTTTTCCCTTGGCTTCCAGGAAGCTCTGGCCTAAATTTATGCTCAGATACAGAAATTTATTTATCTAGAATACCTACATGAGAGTGCATCTAACTCTACCTTATTTAAAGTAATTTTATCTACATTTTATTTCCTGTTCTGTGTTACAAGCATTTAACATTGTAAGCTACATTAAACCTTTGAAGGAATAAAGTGGACTGTAAGTCACAAATGAATAAATAAAAGCTGCATATAATAGAGAAAAATTAACCTGAAATAAAGGCTTAATGAGTCATTTTTCAGGGAAGAACTCTCCCTCTAATGAGAAATACTACTCATTATCATAGTTATCAATTAATAATTCATTAATAATGCCTTATATTTGTATATATTAAAATATGTATATTACCTCATTATCTCATAATAATCTTAGGACACAGACAAAGCAGATATATTTTTTCTTGAATTAAGGATGCGAAAAGCGAAATTCAAGGATTTGAACCGAAGGCATTTAATGCCATATATAGTAATATGTCCCTAATATTTGGGGTTTTAAAACTTATATTTGTTATTCACATATGATTTGAATATGAAGTGAATGTTGAGAGGTAAAACATTTAAATATGTACATAGACTTAAAACATTTTTTTTTTAGACTTTAAAATCTTAATGCTGTATCTTCAATTCACCAAAATGAGGTATGTTTAAGGAAACAAAAGTTTCATGCAGGCCTCTTCTCTTGTGGAGATAATAATTTATTTTGATAAGGATTAAATTATTCTACTTAGGCTGTCACATAAAAATGAGCTCTATTTATCCAGACAGCAGTAATTATTGTGTTCAGGAAAACATACACACACACACACACAAACACACACACCAAGCATGACAGTTCGCTCAAAAGTAAAATCTTCTTTTCTCCCATCACCAGATTACCTTGAAAACTGACTCAGCCCTTCACTAGACTAACTTAAAAAGGCAGTTCAGGAGACACAATAATTCATTTCATGAGGATGCCTAAGATGTTAGCCTGACATTTGTTAGAAAGACAGCTTTCCACAAACCTATTTCTAAATCTTGGAGGAAATTGAAAATATTATTGATATAAAGCATATAATCACAGGCCATATTTTTTTTCCTTGTGTTGTAAGACAACATGTTTCCAAGCAATCAGAATGCCAATCCATAATTCTAAGAAGAATTCAGGGACCTCTCTAAAATTTGGAACTGTGACTCAAATAAGAAGGCAATGCTTCCTGGAAGCCTGATGTACAACAAAATGGTTATGTTTGCTTATACTGAAATTAAAACAAATAGGTTTGAAATTTGGCTGGGAAAATTATATAACCTCTTCAGATATCAGTTTCTTGAGCTAAAAATGGGGACAGTGACAGGACGTATCTCATGGGATTGTTGTAAGGATCACATGCAATTAGGTATGTAAAGTGTTTCACCCAGCATCTTTGTAGCCATCCAATAAAAGTTGACCGTTATTATCCTCAGTTCAAAAATAGAACACATACGCAAAACATTTGCATGATTGATTGAAGAATTCCTAAATGTAAAATACAGGTTCAAATAATTTTCTGTAGCAATGGATTTAATACAGAAACTGAACAACTTAATTTAAAAATCTACACATTATGAGGGGTAAAATACTTAAGGATCAAACTACTAAAGGGTAGATATAATAGTTGATAATATTACACCATAATTTAGTTTTTATGTTGGCAGTGTGTTTTGTCCATATTCAGAAACTATTTTTTTAATTATTTTTAAAGGTTTATTTATTTTGGGGGACGGGGATGGGAGAGGCAGAGAGAGAGAGAAACTCAAGCAGACTCTGCGCTGAGTGCGGAGTCCATCAGGAGGCTTGATCTCCTGACCCTAAGATCAAACCTGAGCTGAAACCAGGAGTTGGATGCTTTAATCAACTGCGCCACCCAGGTGCTGCGTATTCAGAAGTTACTTTGAAACAATATTTGCTGCATTGTACTAATATGAAATTGTCTTTTTCTAAGGAAATTAAATTAATCAGATCCAAAACTAAACATGTGTTTATCACTTGCTACCTGTCAGTGGCTGACCAGTTGATCTCAAGCACTTTACATTTAATATGACATTACTATTTCAGATTTTAATATACATATTCTGTCTTTAATCTCAAGATACCCTTTCTTTATGAGAAGATTGAGGGATTCTCCTTAATTGCTTTTAAATGTAATAAAGGCTTCCAGTGTGACTAAAAAATTTCAAGAAGTGTTTTTTTATTATGTTATGTTTTTTATTTTCTTTTTTTTTAAATTTTTTATTGTTATGTTAATCCCCATACATTACATCATTAGTTTTTGATGTAGTGTTCCATGATTCATTGTTTGTGCATAACACCCAGTGCTCCGTGCAGAACGTGCCCTCTTTAATACCCATCACCAAGCTAACCCATCCTCCCACCCCCCTCCCCTCTAGAACCCTCAGTTTGTATTTCAGAGTCCATCGTCTCTCATGGTTCGTCTCCCCCTCCGTTTTTCCCCTCTTCATTCTTCGCCTCCTGCTATCTTCTTCTTCTTCTTTTTTTTTTTTTAACATATAATGTATTATTTGTTTCAGAGGTACAGGTCTGCGATTCAGCAGTCTTACACAATTCACAGCACTCACCATAGCACATACCCTCCCCAATGTCTATCACCCAGCCACCCCATCCCTCCCACCCCCCACCACTCCAGCAACCCTCAGTTTGTTTCCTGAGAAGACATCCAAATGGCCAACAGACACATCAAAAAGTGCTCAACATCGCTCGGCATCAGGGAAATCCAAATCAAAACCTCAGTGAGAGACCACCTCACACCAGTCAGAATGGCTAAAATTAACAAGTCAGGAAATGACAGATGTTGGCGGGGATGCGGAGAAAGGGGAACCCTCCTACACTGTTGGTGGGAATGCAAGCTGGTGCAGCCACCGTGGAAAACAGTATGGAGGTTCCTCAAAAAGTTGAAAATAGAGCTACCCTACGACCCAGCAATCGCACTACTGGGTATTTACCTCAAAGATACAGATGTAGGGATCTGAAGGGGTACATGCACCCCGATGTTTATAGCAGCAATGTCCACAATAGCCAAACTGTGGAAAGAGCCAAGATGTCCATCGACAGATGAATGGATAAAGAAGATGTGGTATATATATACAATGGGATATTATGCAGCCATCAAAAGGAATGAAATCTTGCCATTTGCAATGACATAGAAACATCGCCAAAGGCAGGGGAAGCAAGGGCAAAAATGAACTACTGGGACCTCATCAAGATAAAAAGCTTTTGCACAGCAAAAGAAACAGTCAACAAAACCAAAAGACAACTGACAGAATGGGAGAAGATATTTGCAAATGACATATCAGATAAAAGGCTAGTATCCAAAATCTATAAAGAACTTCTTAAACTCAACACCCAAAGAACCAATGATCCAATCAAGAAATGGGCAGAAGACATGAACAGACATTTTTTCAAGAAGTGTTTCATGATACTTTTCTTATGATGTTTTCAATCATCATTTTAACATTTGGAAGAAAAAAAAAAGCAAAACTTAGGGGCACTTTGTGGCTCAGTTGGTTGAACTCTTGGTTTTGGCTTGGGTTTGATCTCAAGGTTGTGGGATCAAGCCTGGCGTCAGGCTCCAGGTTCAACACGGAGTCTGTTTGGGATCGTCTCTCTCTCCCTCTGCCTCTCCCCATACTCTCCCTCTCTCTGAAATTAAATAAATAAATCTTTAAAAAAAGAAACCCTAAAGGTCTTCCTCAAAGATAATAAGACAGTAATTTTGACACATATGATTTTATTGCCCCTTTCCACCCAGACTCTACTTTGCTTTCATATTTTCTGTTCAAATTTTCTCTTTTAATATATGTCTTGTAAGATAAGGGAAGGAGACTATTACTCATGAGTTGATTAATAAGAGGAGTAGAATACAAGAAATTCCATTCATCCATTTATTTTTCAAAAGGCATTGACTATCAAGTAGCTTCCTAAGAGTGCGTGATAGTGTGTGTGTGTGTTTATTTGAATTACGATCTGAGGAAAAAATGTGAGAGGATATTTTCCCTAGAGCAGATGGACACCTTCATTGTCTAAGCTATCCTGTCCTGCGTAGTCCTCCCTTTACCACTGAAATTTAGGCATATGATGATAATATGTGGTCAACTTATAGTTTTGTAAAGATGCAGTGATTTTTAGTCAATGGAAAATTTAGGTTATGGTATATTGTTGACATCAGGTGAAGAAGGTAGCGAAGAAATGATGTGAAGAAAATTTAAAACTGAAATAAGTGTACTTTTGTAGAATTGTATTTCCATCCATGAAATGAAAAATTCCTAGTAATATCCCTAATAGGAACTTAGTCTCTGATTTAGACTGTAATGTAAGATTTACTACTCACTCTCCTATGATAAACTCAGAACTTGTAGAACTCTGAGACTTAGAAACCATCTTTTTGATAGATTCATAAAATCACTGGGCAATTTAATTTTCATTTTTTAATAGTGATTGCTTATTTTTAAAATCTCTTTGTAAAGGAAAAGGATTTCCATGTGTACGTTTCTGATAAAGTGTCACATATGTAACATAAACAAATAATAAAGAACATTAAGATCATAAATTGTCCATCAATTTTGGATACTTTAAGGAGAGATAGCTGTATTTAAGAGCAGAAGGTATGAACTTAGATAATTTTCATTGTTAATCCTTCATAAATTCTCTATTCATCTTGTGTCCTGTTTAGTTTTTTAAGTTATATTTTCACATTTATATGACTTTTTGAAAATGAATTAAGGAGTACAATTTCATATTTGCAACAAATGTACAGTTTGTTATTTGTGTTTTATTTTTGCTATTTTTGGGTCACAAAATATTTCAGTTTTATGTAATAAATTCCTCTTTTTTTGATTTCTTCCATTTTTAGCTTAGTCTTTCACCAGGGGTGTTTAGTAATCTACTTCTATTTTCTTTTGTATTTCATAATTTGTTTAGTTATACTTAACTATTATCTATCAAATATCTATCAAAATCTATCAAATCTATCAAAAATCTATCAAAAGTTACTTTCTTCGGTTGTGCAAAAGGTCAAAATTGCTTTTCAAATAAATAGCTCAATTGTCCTTGCACCAATTATTGTTAATCTTTACATTTCTTCATTGTTTTGTTATCCCTCCATTATTTATATTAAATCCTTATATTTAATAGGATGTATTTCTGGACTGCCCTTTTTGATTTATTGATCTGTGTGTCTATTCTTAGGTCAGTATCAGACTGTTTCATCCATTATATTGTTATATTTCTAGATCTTCTATTTTGGTCCATACTTAGTGACCTGAAAGGAAATAGTGAAAACGTTTTTTAAAAGTAGGGAGGGATATATGTTGTATGACTTGATGAATTGTATCGTTTGAAAAGTATTGTTTTTTTTGTGTGTGGTGCTTGTTTGTTTAAAATATCAATTGTTAGTATTCAAAGAAAATACATTTAATGAATAAGAAAATGAATTTGGGAGTAAGGTAGATGTAGATTCAAATTTGAACTTTGTAACAAAGGCTATTTCATTTTCAGTAAAATTGCTTAAATTCTCTGAGGCTCCTCCCTATCAAATGAGATTACTTTTACCAATGTCATCAGTTTGGAATGAGTCCTAACTGAGATGATAAAGAGACATTGTTTTGTTTTGATAGTAACTGCTCCATAAATTCAGTTAGTACAAGTATTAGGAATACTTACTATTGCTGTAAAATATTTTGGACATCTTTATGTTTTCTAATCTGGAAAATATTTTACCTAATTTCATTGCTCAAAATAAATCTCCAAATTGCCATTTATCTCCACCATTTATCTCATAACTGAAATGAGGAAATTTCATACCTCTTCTTCCCTAAATATGAATCTCAGAACATATAACTGTTTTTTTTTTTCTTTTAATCATATATCAGCTAGAACAAATGTTTGGAAAGGACACATCTGACCTCACGCATATCTCTCTCCTGGTGGTGTGTGCCTTGGCTTGGCATACATGGCCGCAAGTTTCTGTTAATTATTCATAAGTCACTTTTAATCCAAATCTCAGTCATTGTGTCCTGCTTCAGTATTACTTTCTATTTCTGACTTTGGGCTTGGTCCATTCAGTCCTGCCATGCAATGAGTTGATTTTCTCATTTCCACATAGGTATTTGAAAACCTGTCAGAGTGCTGTTTCCATTATACACTTTTCATTATTATGCTGTCATCACTGAACAAGTTTATTTCAAATCCTTTTGGGAAAAATGACAAGAAACATAGCATTTTATTTCCTTGTCCCTTCATTAGATTAGAAATGTCAAGAAAGATTTAGATTGTACTCATTTGTATTAAAAGGAATGATAGATCTTTCTTGGCAAAAGAAAAGGAAAAAATAGGAAATTTTAATTTTAAATACAACTGGAGTCGAAGATTTGCATATGGAGGTGCTCTTTGGTGAAAAGCTTTCTCTTCATTACTTGGAAAGACTTATATTTTATTATGGCTCCAGGCCATCTTATTCATTTCAAAAATATAAAATATGGTAGTCATTCTAGATACCAGCTACACAAATGAAATCTGTTACGTACCTAACACAAACTACACCAAAGTGAATCTAAAATATTGTTGTCATGGTAACTTAACATCATGTGTAATAAATTTCAGCAACTATTAAGAAAGAGAGGTAATGATAATACCTTGTCTGAGGCATGTTGTGAAAATTATGTGAGTCAACACATGTGAAGTTTCTAATACTGCGCATGAGGTTGAACCTGATCAAGTTACTAATATTCAGCATTTTTGGCCTGCAAAAGCAACAGTTTCATCTAGTTCAGCTGCAGTGTTCCTCAAAAACTGTGAGTTTCCTACTCACCCCTGGGGTTTATACCACGGAACTGACCTTTAGCAAGGACGGTACGTATTTAATTACAGTCTAAATTCTTACAGAGGGCGAGGCAGATTTGCTTGCGGTGGACCTCCCTCTTCAGTGTATGCTAGTAGAGTGGTCCTTCAGTTAGCACATGGTTTATTCTCTCTTACTACGGCCAAAGCTTCCACTTACCCCAGGCCTTCTGCTTACCCGTGGCCATGGCTTCTATTTGTTGCATCACTTTGCTCATTGCCTTTGTTCAGACAGGTAATTCACAGCTATCCAGCCTGGCCTGCTCTATGTGGAAGGTAGAGCTGGATGTGGGTGTGTGTGGGTGGCCATGCTAGTGGGTAGGTTGATGTTAATCGTATTTAATAGCTTCAAATTTATAAAAATAGGGGACATTGTATTTATTTTAGATTGAGGAGGATAGCATTTATATGGGATAATAGTATGCCTAACAAGTATGCAAAAAGGTATAAAATTACTATGCATACTGTCTTTTAATAACATAACAAGATCATATGATAGGTTAGCAAACTCATGGTGGTCCAAAGACACATATTTTCTTATAGTAAAAGTCATTTAGTTTATTGTTTGTAACAGTGATGAGTCTTTCCCCCCCTAGACTTTCTTGGTTAATACAATCTTCCTTACACATAAATTTGAAATAAGAGACAATATAAACCAGAATGTTATATCTAGGTCTCATGACTATCTGATTACATGAAATATAGAACCATCACAATGCTACAAAACATAATCTTATATTAGACAAATACATATTAAAAAACACCTGAGCCATAAAGATATAATCAAATTACCCTTCCTCATTAAAACTTTAGCCTTTAAAATGTTAATTATTTTGATTATAAGTGTCTTGTTATCTTAGTTTTACATAAATTATAACTTTATTATGAATAACAGATACCAAATTTAGTAATTCCCTCTTGTTTTTATTTATTTACTTATCTTTCACTCTATCTTATCTTTCCATTGTATGGCATAATATTGAAAATGTATTCTATAGGAAGAAAAAAATAGATGACTTTTAAAAATATGTATTAATTACAAGGTAGTTTTAAGGATTTTTTTTTGCCTTGCTTATGCACAAATATAAACTTATGCACAATTATAAAAAAAAACAGACATGGTGTTCCCTGGAATTTTAAAACATACCTCATTCCCTCATATCATTTTATAATAAAAGAATTATGTAGTAGAAAGTATAAAATAATTAATTTCATTTTGAAGATTGATATTCCTACTTAGTTGCATATAGCAAAAGAATTATATAACTTTTACTTCCAACATGTAATAGGTGTTAATTTTAATTAACTTCATTATTTTGACTGAAAAATGGAATGGGAGGGGAATATAAGTCAGAAAATGAAGTAACTAGGAAGTTGAGGCTGTAGAGACCACGCTGTTCTAACTGGATTAATACTCGATTGTGATTCCCAAAGAGTTTTTCAAACTCCAATAAATGACTCAGAGCTACAGATTTAGCATTATATATATATATTTTTTTAAAGATTTTATTTATTTATTTGAGAGAGAGAAAGAGAGAGCGAGTGGGAGGGGGGGACAGAAGGAGAGGGACAAGCAGACTGAGTTGAGTGTGGAGCCGGACACAGAGCTCGATCCCGTGACCCTGAGATCATGACCTGAGCCAATTAATCAAGACTCACACAGTTAACTGACTAAGCCACCCAGGAGCCCCAACATTAAATATTTTCACATGTCTTTTAATTCATGGAGAAAGTAAATATTCTGGTACTCATTAGGAAGTTCAGAGTTGATTTTATGGTGTGATATAAGAGATTTCAGGTCTTCTCGAGGGACACAGGCTTTTTTTATCAGTCAGCTTTTTGTTGTTGCAATATCATACAACCCTCAAATCTCAGAGGCAGGCGGCAAGAACATTTGTTTCTTGTTCACATGGGGACTGCATGGTGAGTTCGGGTTGGCTGGGCTCTGCTGGGCTCAGTTTTGCTTGACTTCATAATTCAGGCCTCAGAGTGAAAATTGTTGGGTCATGCAGTTCTCAGGGCAGAGGACAGAACCGGAGAGAGAGAGGCTGAGGTGGAGCAAGCAATCACATTAGAGCTTCTTCTTAATCATGGTAAATGTCATGGCTGCTCGTATCCATTGGCCAAAGCATGTCCCACAACCAAGCAGAAGTCAGTGAGGACCAGATGCTTACCTCGCCCAGGGACTGACTGCACCAGAACTCTCACATAATTGCGGCTGATTTCCCATAATCTTATATCAGGGACTGAGCAAATAGTTGGGAACAGTAATTCAGTTTCACACACACCAAATCCAAATCACCGACATAGATTCACAATCCAAATGTGGCTCTTCACAGACTTCCCAATGAGTATTTTTACTGGAGATAGAAAGCTCTGCACCATAAGAAGTCACTCTTTATTTTCTCTAACTACATTTCCCCTCCACGCACCACATACATTTGAATTTTGTGTGACCAGCCCAAGGACAGAAAATGATTTTATTAATTTTAGATGTTACTTTTAAAGTGTGTCTCCCTTTTTCATAGCTTTTCTGTTCTTAGCACCTGACCCCCAAATTCAGACCTTCCTCATTTGCCCAAACTCTGAACAACAGACTTTTACCTTGACTGCCTGTTGCAAACCACTCCCATTTTGTTTTTGGAAAATAACTCTGTTGGCACAAGAGAAGGTTAAAAAAAATGTGGGGGAAATGAAGATAGCATAGATGATGGGACCTGAAACTTACTGTATAGGAAGATAAGGAGGAGTCTGGAAACAAGTTTGTAGAGCAGGTGCCGTTCAGGACCCTGGAATAGAGAGCATTTTCTTCAAAACATTCACCCTTCCAAATGCAGAATGGGGCAGATTAAGTGTTGTGCTTCCATGGCCCTATCTTTTTAAAAAGAAAGAAAAAAGGAAGTAAAATAAAAGAAAACATTTAATAGCCAATCACAGAGTCAATGGGATAAAAACATAGCTATTCAGACCACAAATATGATCATGTTAATTTCCTGCTTCAAATGTGTCCGTAGCATCTTATTGCTGGATGGTAATGATGATAATGATGTAACAAAGATGAAAGCAATAACAACTTCTTCTACCATATACTGTTTGCCTAGTAGGTGCCCCATTTTCTACTAGAAACTTTACATGCAGGTCTTATTCCTCACAATAAATATGAGAAAAATAACTTTACCAAATTCCAATAGTTAATAAAAGTCCTTCCTTTTAACCACCACAGTACTTGAAAAATGTGTAATAATACTTTCATGATTTTGTCCCATCCAGGTTCCCCGACTCATCTCTTGCCTTCCCCTCTACGATTTATACACTGAAGTACAAACCCACAGAAGTCCTTGCTGTTGCCTTGTGTTCCCATTCTATCCCGAGGTCCGTGGCTCTGCATGTATGAACTTCTCTGCCTGGAATGTCTTTTCTAGCCACACTGCTGTTCCCCTCAACTGGATGAATTCTGTGTCTCCAGGAGACAATCCTTAGACCACCTGCTCTAGGAAGGCACAGCTACCTTCTCTCCTTATACACTGCCATCACCATGCACACAGGGTGCTGGGCTTGTCTTTGAATGTCATCCTCTTCCTTGGCTCACCCAAGTCTTCCACCCTTCCCCAGGTGTGGATACCATAGGAAACTTGTTTCTTCTGACTTTATTTTACTTATTCCAGTGCATGTTCTAAGAATTACTCAAGTAATTAGAATGGAAATCCCAATAGCCAAAATGAATTTTTGCTGTATATTCTTAATATTTATTTTTAAAAGAGAGTTGGATGGAGTCAGTGCAATCATCTGAGATAATCATATATCATAGTTAATATTGACTGTGATAATAATAAAAATTAAATTTTAAGAAATACCTTTGTCAGAATCCTTAAAGAAACAAAAACTCTAATGAATTTGAAATATAATATTCTACCTTCTACAGATATTAATGTGTATAAATATAATATTGTATTCTCTTCATGTACACGTCATTTCTTCTAGGGACAGTGAAAGATTGCATACATATTTTATCTTTCCAAAATAAATGTTAAACAAAAAAAATCAAGGAATTTAGCTGCTAAATCAAACATCCAAACTCTAAAATATATATTGCTCTTATCACAGAGGAGGTAGTCAGGATGAAAACCAGGCATTACAAATGCATAAATATTTACTATATTGTATTGAGAAAAAGAGTCCTATGATTTTACTTTGTTAGTCTTGTGAAGTAGCTGGCATAATTTTACAGAAAAAAAAAATCTGTTATTTGAAGTAGTACTACATTCGTGATGGAGACGATAAAATCGAATAGTATCTAAAAGAATCATATTATCAACAGAACCTAAGTAGTGTGTTTGAAATTTTGTGTCTAAATTGAAAAGAAGTATGAGAAGCTAAACAGTTATGTGCTGAGCATTATCAGAACAGGCAGCCATAATGAGTAACTCACAGAACTAAAACTACCCTTTCCCCCCTCAAGAATTCCCAAAAATTTTGGGAAGAGATGGAATTATTTGTGTACAATCTGCAAACCTAAAACAAATCATTCCAATATTTTTAAACAATTAATAGTATTTACTTACCTCTTCATGGCTGTTCTTTGTCACAAGATAGAATTTAAATGTAACAAGAAAAAAAAAAAAATAACCCAATTTTCCAAGCAGGGTGGATCATTTTAGAAATAAGCCCTTTAGTCTGATGTGCTCCTGAATGGCTATAGTCATGGAAGTAGGTTTTCAGAATTGGATTCCTTGTTATCAGATAGAGCAGAAGATTCTTACATTTAAGTGCTTTTAGATTTACAGAAGAGTTGCAAAGAGTGTGAGGAGTTGCCATATGCTGTTCATCCAGCTTCCCCTAATGTTAACATTGGACATAATCATGGCATATTTATCAAAATTAAGAAATTACAATGGGTAATCTATTAACTAAACTATAGACTTTATTTGAATTTCACTATTTTTTTTACTAATACCCTTTTGTTGTTGCTTTTCTAGGATCCACGTTTCATTTAATTATCACATATTCTTTATCTTCTTCGATTTGTGACAGTTGTCTTTGTTTTTCATGGTTTTTGAAGAGTACTTTTATATAATGTCCTTCAGTTTGGATCTACAGAATGTTTCCTCATTATCAGACCTCCAGGAGGGAGGGGTGTCAAAGAACTTGTGGATGTATGTTAAAATCATTAGAGTAATTAATAAATACTTGGGGGAGAAACTTTGAGACTGTTTAAATATCCTATTTCTCCTTAAAGTTCTGCTCAGTAATTTCTTCTAGGGACAGTGAAAGATTGCATACATATTTTATCTTTCCAAAATAAATGTTAATTTATAATTTATCAGTGGATCTTCCCACAGCTATTATTATTTTATCTTTCCAAAATAAATGTTAATTTATAATTTATCAGTGGATCTTCCCACAGCTATTATTACTATTTGATTGGCAATTTTCAATTTTTTTCATTCTTCCTAAGCTTATTATTTGTAATTCTTTATTAAAGAAGATTTGTCCTTTTCATTCATAATTAACTGATTCAATCAGTATAGATACATGTAACCATAGTCTATACTGATTGAAGATAGATAGATATAGATAGATATAGAGAGAGAATGACTGACTATATGGGTATTTATTTTATTCTTTGAATTATATTCTAATACTAATATTATTTATTTACTTATTCACATTGTTTCAATTCAGTTGTTCCATTGAGTTTTGTTTGTTTTTTTTTTAATTGGTCCCTATGTCCTCGATGTCTTTTTGACATTCTTCTATCCTTTTTCTTTTTCTTTTTGGCAAGTTTGGGGGACTGGAGTGGGCTCACTTTCTTACTTTCTGGGATTACAAGATGTTCCAGGCTCCTCTTGTGTTTTCCCTGCCCAACCACAGAATTAGGCATTTCTCCAAGGAGCCTGCTTCCTTTTATTGTAAAGATAATATATCTTATGTTATATGATAAGGGAATAAGGCAATGCATTTTAATGAAAAATGCTTACAGTACTCCTTGGCATTGAAGTTCTTGATAAACATTACTTTCCTTTCACCACTGTCCTGTTCATACAGGTCCTACACAAGGTAAAAATGATAAAAAAAAAAAATGACAATGAAAGCAGGAAGGAAGGAAACAAGTGGGAGAAGTCATTGAGATTTGGCACTATGACTTCTGAGAGATGCCCTGTCAGATGGGTTCAGATGAGCAATGCTTTATTGGTTAGGGGGGTAGATGGGCAAGGTTATTTTAGGACAAGATGAGTGGAACCAGGGTAGTACATGTCAAATTTAGGAACAATGCATTGTACCCTTTGTCTGGAGTTTAATTCAATATAGAGGAATATTTTTGAAAATAATTAGAAAAATTAGGTGCATGCCAGACGAATCAAGGTCTTAAAAATAAGGATCCAGCAAATATTTATGAAGAGAGAAAGAGGTAGTCAGAAACTTGAGTTTCAGTGATTTGGCTTGTAGCATATTCAGGCTGTTGCCACGAAATATAGGAAATATAATGAACAGACCAAATTTAAGTTTAGAAATATAGATTAGTACTACATACCAGGGATCAGCACTGATGATAAGCAGTCAAGAAGCTAATTTGGTATCAGGCAAATAGTGAGCTAAGATGTACCTTTCTGTAGTTTTCTTCAGTAGCATATGTTACCTAGGATCTGAATTAGCACAAGATGTTGGCAGAAACAGATGAATAGAACATGCAAAGAGTTAAGAAAAAGGCATCTGAAAAAAAGAAAGAAAGAAAAAGGCATCTGGGGCATTTGTAATGAATGGTTCAAAGCAGGCTTCTTGAATGCGGACCTGGGTAGTGAGTATTGGAGCACAGTGCTGACTTTGTTTAGAGATGGCACACTGCAAAGCAGCGACAGTGTGCCTTGGTGACTTACTGTGGGTTCCGGCTGGGAGAGGTGTAGCATGATGTGGCTGGAAAGTGTAAGATCAAGGTTCCAGATGTTGCCTTGGAGCAGCCCATTGTGATGACAAGATCCTGGATTTGAAAGAGTGAAGCTTTTATAGAGGAAGAAAAGTGAAAACAAGAAGGATGAACCCACTTCAGTGGGATTTATATTTTCTTTTCTTTAATTTTGAGTACATGTAAATCTTATTGCCAAAGAAAGCATCACTACTAATTGTATTAGTTGGGGATGAAAAGAGAAATATTAGCTTATTTTATTGGAGAAAATTCAGCAGCAGAGTTGTATTGAAATAGTCAATAAGGAAAGAATTCATGCATGCATAAACTGTGTTGGGGGCAAACCCCATTGGAAGTTTGTTTGGGTCATCGCTCTTTCTGGCCTTTTCATTCCTGCATCTTTAGCAGATGAGCATAACTTTCTAATTCTAAGTCCTGAAAATTGCCTATGAGCTAAATTCCTATTTGATTAAAAAGTGCAAGAGAGACTTCTATGGTCACTTCAGCTATGATTGAAAGCATCGATTAAACACATGATAAAATGTAATACAGTTTGAACATTTTATTTCATGATTATAGTCCTTAAATCTATCTAAGTCCATTGTATGGAATTCTGAAATATTAGAAGGAAAAGTTTTTTTAAAATATTTTATTTGCAGTTATTGGTATGTGAAAGAAAAATGCATGTGGTATTGGGGTTTCGATAAAAAGTACTAAAGTCAAGATACTAAAGAAAAATAATAAACACTGAATATACAAAAGAATAATATTTTAGAATAATAACAATTCAAACATAGGCAACCACCAAAGTTGCTACCTTTGTTTTAGTATCAATAAAATACCAATTAAAGGAAATGTAATATAAAAATATTATAATAAAACCTCTTAAGAGATATCTTCAGGAAATTTCATTCACATACAAAATCCTATAACCACAATGCTACAGTATTTTTTCAACCTGCAGTGGGAAAACTGAGATACAGAGTTAAGTAAAATGTCTAAAATCAAATAAGAAATAAATGGCAAGTTAAAAGTTTGAGGGATTTTTTTTTCCTGCTACATCCAGAAATACCCAGGGCATCGAGGGATTCATTTAAACAAGAACAACCAGAATGTGTTCTAGAAATGGCATCCATAGGATAGTTTAATAGCTAATGGGAAAACATTTGTCTACAGTGCTTTAAAGTATATCTTCACTTTGCTTTTAGCATTTTACCTGGTTTGAAAAGTTTCATTTAAATAACCTCATCCACCAATTACTTGCAAATCCATTTAGCCTTATTCAACAGTTGATCACTCTTATTTTACTTTATTTAAACAATTAACCAACTGCTGTTTTTTAAAGATTTTATTTATTTGAGATACTGGGAGAAAGAGAGAGTATGAGGGAGAGAGCACAAACTGTTTTGGGTCGGGGGGAGGTGAGGGATAGAGGGAGAGGAAGAAGCAGACTCCTTGCTGAAGAGGGAACCTGATGCAGGGCTGGATCCCAGGACCTGAGATCATGACCTGAGCTGAAGGCAGATGCTTAACCAACTGAGCTACCCAGGTGCCCCTAACCAACTGCTATTATGCACCCATTTTGTATTGAAATTATTTTGCTGCAAGAGAGAGAAAATTATCTAACTCACGGATATAACATATGGGATATAACATCTGTACTGAGATATCACACCAAACCCAAGAACAAAAAATACTGCCAGAAATGACGTGTGGCCAAACTGACAATAAGAAAAATATGGCAACAAGAGTGACTACTTAATCATTTCTGTCTCTCTTTTTTCATCTGCTCTATTTTCATACCTTTGTCCATAAACCAACACTCTCTGTTGTCCACAAGACCCCAAAATGTCTGTTCTCGTTATACTAAGTATACCTGACTCCCCAGCTTCAAAAATGATTTCCTGCTTATGGGTTTCCATTCTTTAGGTCTCTTAGATTAAGTCCTAGAGGGAGAGAATATGATTGGCCCAGGTGTCCTATTAGATGGTGTTCCATTCTGTGAATAGGAAGGGGCAGGATGACAGAGAATAAGCTTGGAAGCAGGAGCCAACACTTCAGCCTAGATTAATGTTTTTCAAACTTTATTCTGCATCGGAATCAATGGGAGGCTGTGTTAATGCACAGGTTTCTAACAAATGTTTAGATGATGCTAATATTGCTGGTCCAGGGACCTTACTCATAGAAGCACTAGTTATGCTATAGAGCCATAACATTATCAGCAAGAGGAAACAGGTAAAATACTTCAACAATTTGCCAACTTCAGTTTTTTTGTGCATTTGAGTTGCTTTGGTTATCCAGCTTTTTTTTTTTTAAATTCATTCATTAAACATTTATTGAGAATTTACTAAATAAGTGAATAAAAATGTATATATACATAAAGATTAGTTCCTTCATAAATGTAGCCCAGTTATCTGTCTGAATGCTAAGCCTATAGTAATTATTTAAATTTATGTATATATTTGAACACACAAAGGAAATATACTAAAACAAATTTACTTTTTATTGAATTATCTAACTATAGAATAATCATAATTTTCAAAAGATACAACAGTATATATTTTGTATTTCATTTATTTTTCCAAATATTTATACTTACTTAATATGTAATATTGAAAGAAAAAACACAACCAAAGTGGTTGCAGTGTTGGAGGTTTTGAGATTTTATTTACTATAATTTTCTTTATGAAAAAATATTATAGGGGCTCCTGGGTGGCTCAGTCAGTTAAGTGTCTGACTCTTGATTTCGACTCAGGTCATGATGTCAGGGTCCTGAGATTGAACCTGGCATCTGGCACTGTGTTCAGCAGGGAGTCTGCTTGAGATTCTCTCTCTCTCCCCTGTCCTTCCCCAACCCCGCTCGCCCACTCTCTCTCTCAGATAAATAAAAAATAAATCTTTAAAAAATACTATGTACTCACATATTCTTGAGATCAGGTATAAATTTTGCGTATTACTACTATATTTCAAGAGTCAGAATGCCTTGAGGGGGAATAATCTCTTTAAACTACTTATCTTTAAACCTAGTCCCACAGTAACATAGTCTCCTTATTTGAGTGCAAAGGCATCAGAGATCAGATATTTTGTTGATAATTGCTACTTTCTTCTGGAGTGATCTTTCTCTAGTTGCATAATCTCTGGTAATGTTTTGTTGCATAAACTGTATTGCAGTTATCACAAGTGTATAGTGAAAAATTACAAAAATTTTTTTCTTCATTATTTAAAAATGGTTACTGAGATTATGCATAGTCAGTAAGTCACTAACAACATCATTTTGTAACTAAGAATCACAGTATTATTTCCCCCCAATTTTATGTGTGTTACTCATTTCGAATTGGCCTCCTGGGCTGTGCTGTTCTCATTTAAGTAATTCTATTTCTCCACTCCCCAGGCTACCTCGTGTACAAGTGCAATTGTGATAAATAATGTAGAATTTACTAATGAGGTTTATTGAAGGGATGAAACTGAGTGGGTACACCAGAGATGATGCAGTTACACTTTCTGAATGTCCTCATCTGTGGTCATTTTCAAAATTTCCTCCTCTAAGTCAGCTACCAGATCACTCTACTCACAATATCTGGCAGACACTTCTAGGATATCTGCTCCTTTTCCTCCCCAATACATAACCTCAAAATCCAGATAACTTTCATACCATACTCTGCAGAATTTAAAGCTAACTGAACAGTGTCTGGAAAACAGGAGTTCGGTCCGTAGTTCAAAACTCTTCTGCTTAAACATAACCTGAGAGAGTCTAACTCCACCCTCTTAAAAATAAAATCGATATTATGTCTCACTTTGAAATGAAGTCCCATTATTTACCTGGGCATTTTGTTTTAGAAGTTTTTGGGTGGATTCTATGTTTGAACGACATTTAGAAACAGTGGTTCTCACGAGAGACGATGGACTCTGAAAAACAAACTGAGGGTTCTAGAGGGGAGGGGGTGGGAGGATGGGTTAGCCTGGTGATGGGTATTGAGGAGGGCACGTTCTGCATGGAGCACTGGGTGTTATGCACAAACAATGAATCATGGAACACTACTATATCTAAAACTAATGATGTAATGTATGGGGATTAACATAACAATAAAAAAAAGAGAGAAAAAAAAAGAAACAGTGGTTCTATGGATAGAAAAACACAAATTTGGACTGATCAACAAGCAAATACATCTGAGAGACTGCACGAAGAATTCTAAAATATTCTACCACATCAGTTGTTAGAAAAACTCTTGATGTGTGTGCTGCTGCTGTATTTATTGTGCTGTTTGGGAAGTGTGAGAGACGCAGGAAGGTGGGAATTTTCCACAGCAGGCTTCGCCTGTCCTTTCCCTCAGGTGTTCTGTTTCACCCCTTTTGCAGGACCTTAGCCATTAGCTCTTGTCCCCATCCATCTTGATAAATCCAGACTGCCCATGAAACAGCTACTAAACACAAGAATGATTCCTGCCTTTTCCAGGCACCATTTTGACCAGCCGTTCTGGAAACTATCTGAACCTCAGCTGACCCCTCTTGCTGACCTATAAAATGCTTGCCCCCTCCATTTCAAGTTACAACACTGCTTTAAAGTCTTTGCTTATCTTTTTTTTTTTTTTTTTTTTTCAAATAAAGCCTTCTGTTAGCTGTACCCTGGATCATTTTCTTCCTTTAGAACATTCCATGAAATCCTGATGAGCAAAGTGCTAGCTCTGTATGCGTTTCAAGATACAGAAAGGAAAGATGATTTCGTCTTTTCCAGCGTATGTAATAATTTTCCAATATATGCAATATCAAGATTCTTATTGATTTTTTTTAAAAGTGAAGAAACAAGCAAGGAAGCATGACTTTAGCAATTATTTTTTTGTGATGCATTTTGGCAAATAGCAGGGATTAGATTTTCTGATGGTAACTACTGTTGAACATACTTCGTAATAAATAGAAGCTTAGTAACAGATGAAAATGGGAGAACGTTAAGGTTAAAGATGATGTCCTCATTTTGGTACCTGTGATAAAAATAATAGACATCTGATTTTGGACATTGTTTAAGAAATGTGATTTCACTTTTAGAAATAATGTGTTTAAAAGTAAGAGTAAGGTATGCACTTATGAAATGTGGGAAAGACTTGGGAGTATATGTAGGAATCACCTTAACTCTCTGATTCTTAACATCTTACTGGTAATTGCTCAAATTCCTACCTCACTCTTTGTTATAAAGGTTACTGAACCCCCCCAGATTTTCTACCAACCTCCAGGGGATTTTTACTCTGACCTTCGTCTCTGCCACACACCTCTCATTTTGGTCAATCAGGTCAGCCCCAACACTTCGGTCCACAGGCTGACTGTGTTCCTCAAATGTTGAACTAGAAGTGGAAAGCAGTTCTTTTTTTTTAAACTTCCACAAAATCCCCCTCAAACAAGACAACTGTAGGTTTGGGGAGAGAGGTAAATGTATATTACCATGTAAACAACTTAAAATTAAATACTAATTTTAAAACTCATGTTTAAAATTATTCTCTCTTCTGACTTGTAAATGCTCCCTTGTCTCCTCACTCTAACCATCATTTCCCATTCATTTCTTCTCCTCTTCAACCCTAACCTCTCAGGACAAAAACAAAAGAAAAGTGATGAAAAAATATAACCTCAGATTTTTGTATCAGAGCAATTCAGCTTTTCTAACCTTACAGGTAGATCAGAACTTACATTTTTCTGGAAGATACTGAAATTATAATCTCTAAAGTTCTGCCTAATCAAATATTTAGATAAAAATGCACTTCTTGTGCCATCCTGGGGGTGCAAACAAAGCAAAGGATGGTTCCATTTTTCTCACTTACATAAAGAACAGAAGATCAAGAATGATTCAGGGATAAAGTTTGCAGTCAGGAAGCATGTATGGAATAATACTTGAGAAGCAAACTAGAAAGGATTAAAGACAGATCTCTAAAAGAGTAAAAGGGAAACAGGAAAGATTCAATGTCCACTTACGTTTAAAAACTAGGGAAATTAGTTAAAGCCAGTGAAATTCCCTGAAGAGTAATTACAAGAGCAGTGTGGGTTAGATGCACTTATTTTAATTTATTGATAAGCAAAGTAAGGCATGGAAGTGAACATAGTTGCATGTGGTTACAGAGCTAACATGCAAGAGGGAGGATTCTTCCCCAGATGTTTTGACTCAAAGATTGTCCCCTTTTTAGAACATTAGGACCTTTCTACTGAATCCATTGTCCTCTGAAGAGTCAGAATTGAGAATCAGAGAATGAGAAAGTGGTTTCCCTTTGGAAGACTCCAATGCAAAGGAAATAATAACAACTATTTTTAAAAATCCTTGCATATAAAACAATTTTCATAAATAATTTTTATATAAAACAATTGGCTGTGAGTCAATAAGAGAAGACTAAAATAATTGCGATAGGGTCTATCCAGTAAAATTGAGTAATTGAATGTGTTTTTCTGGCTTATCCATCAAAATCCACTAGTTTGATGTTTGGCACAGATGAGGGCAGGAGTGACCTGAACTTTGACGTTGCCTTGAGAGACCCAAGGAAATGGATAAGGCATAAGGGACTACCTGATGCTGGGAGGGGAACCTGAAATGATACAGTGCAGAAGTGCAGGTGAAGCAAGGATGCCACAAAGAGGAGTCAAGAGCAGCTGAAAGTTTGAAGGGGTAGTTCCTGGTAACATCGACTGACAGAGGTAGAGGATTGTGGAAGCCACAAAAAGAGAGTGGTGACATTGATTTGAAGCAGACAGGGTGATTACAAAATATGATGCTCCAAATGTGATTGCCAGATGACCTACCTTCTAGAAAGACTATTCTTGTCATTATATCACAAATATAGTGAAGACCAATTATTCATTACTTTCAAAGGGAGACTAAGCGAGTAGCCATATTCATAGTGAGGTCAAATAAAAGATTGTGACTCTTTATCTTAACACACAGAGGAAGGACTGCAAGGAGGAATACACCAAAGTTTAGAAAATTGTTTTGGCTTTATTGAATGTGAACATAGTGTGAGTCTGGGAATGTTAAAAGTACGTAGTCTTGTTCTTCCTCTTCTTTTTTTTTTTTAAAGATTATACTTATCCACCTGAGAGAGACAAAGATAGTGAGAGAGCATGAGCAGGGAGGAGAGGGAGAAGCAGGCTTCCCGCTGAGCAGGGAGCCTAATGAAGGACTTAATCCCAGGTTTCTGGGATCATGACCTGAGCCAAAGGAAGACACCCAACTGACCAAGCCACCCAGGCACCCCCCGTTCTTCTTTTTTTAAAAAGTATATATATATATATATATATATATATATATATATATATATATATATATGTATATATATATATATAAAATCATTTTGTACATAATCATTACATTTTATTAATATTATATTATACATAAATATTTCATTCTATTATCATATTATAAAACTGCCATATATAATGCCATTATATATGGTAATGCATTGTTGAGATGTGTTTCTAAGCTTTTTAAATACACCATCATTTGGGTATAGTTTCAAATCTAGAATACTGAGTTCGATGTAACTTAATCAAATTCAATTTGGAAATTTCTACATTATTATATTATTGTAATGGGACATTTGGTGTTATCATTATTGTTTTGTTTTGCTTCTTTACAAGAATTGAGCCTCGTTCTTATGTTTGAAGATCTCCTATTGATAGGTATTGGAAGTAGAAGACCATACAAGCATAAAAGGGCAAATATACCTTGTCCCATCTTCCCTGGCAAGTAATTATAAAAGTTCAATGGGTCATATGCAAATTATCTTAATTTATTGATGAGGAAAGTGAGGACCTAAGCACATTACCTCAGCTTAGCCAATCTCAAGCATCAGTCTGAAAACCATGGAGGCAAGAAGACAAGACTAACATAGGCCCCTTTGGGCACTAGCAGTTCACAGAGAGTTCTGATATTTCAGAGCCTGGGATGGTACAAGTTAAAGTGTCTAATGCTGATACATAGTGTTAATAGTGTCTTCATTGGAGAGTTATGTGGAGTGATTTTTGACTCTGATCCTTGCTGTCTAGAATTTGTGGTTTCTTCTGGTTTTTCTGAGCCAGTGTTTTAAAGCACCCAGCAGGTTTTAGAAGCTAACACAATTAGTCTCAGGAAATTCCTTTTCTATTCAAATCCTTCACAGTTAGTTTATGTTGCTTTCAACTAAAAACTTTGACAAGTCGAGTAGATAAGGCATAGTTCGGGACTAACGATTTTTCATTTTTGGAATGAAATTTAACTTGTGGAGAGACTGATGTTCTCTATCTCTTCAAAAATTGTTTTTGTTATAAGCTCTATTCCTAAGTGAGTTGTAATGTTAAAGAGAAAAAAAAGGATTTTAAATTGCTTCCTGCAGCGAAGTGTGAGGCAGTAAAGAGTACAAACTAAGCAGAGAAAACAAGACAATAGAAAGAAAAGACTGCTCTAAAGAGCAACTGACAAGATTGGTGTGAAAAAATATATGGTCTAGGTTTAAACTGCCTATGTGACATGAAAGATGTTGTGACAGGGAGAAAAATGTTTGTTTACTCACAACCTCACCATATCCCGACTTCAGCACATCAGCACACACACATACACACTCTTCTGAGGAAGGTTACACATTGCTGGATTGTTTTTTCCAGGTGGGTTCAAAGTTATCTTCAACATAATAGCTTTTCATATACTTGGATACAATATAAGGTGATAGGTATCTAGTTGTTTAAAACAAAATTGGAAGAGCTTGGGCCAGTGCAAATAGTGTTGCATAAAGAAGGGGAGATTGGGGAGTGGAGGGAGGTAGGAGGGAGGACCAGGAAAGAAAGGAAGATGAGGATTTTCTCAGAGGGAAATTCTTAGTACTGCTCATCAGATGGCCATTAAAGTCTCCTCTGGTCATGGTGGTTTGTGGGATATATTTGTATAGTGGGTGATGCTGTAAAGCGCTAAGTTATGCAGAAAGTGGAGAGAAGTAATGAATTGGAGGCCAATTACATCTGGGCCATGTATTATTTCCATGTTTATGTGGTCTTCTCTTTGTGGATTGGAACTGCTAAAGGTCCTAATTGAATGAGAGCTTTCTTTATGGTAAAAATAGCAAATATGAGAGATGTGTAAATCCTCTACCACATATATTCCATAGATACCACAATAAAAGAGTGATAATGCAAAGAGTCATAATGTCCAACATACAATGGATTTTATTCATGTGATTAATGAACATATGTGCCAAGATATAGGAGGAGGAACATGAGAAAACCAAAGTCCCTGCCCTCATGGAGATGTTTGAAGCAAGAGAAGTTAGAATTTCTAAAGGTGTTGTGGTTATAAATTCACTTCATAATACTCCAGTGAAAGACACCGTGTTATTTCTTTGTTCTTAACCATAATAATATTATATCTTATTTAGAGCTCCAGCTAAATACAACAGCAAGACATTCAGACTTAATCAAGTCTGGGAGCACTTTCAGCTCTGCCTAGTGTTGAATAAGTATCAAGGAAGCCTATGTGGTACCCAGAATGCAGGAGAGGTCTGACCCTTCACAGAGTAAGGTAAAACTTCAGAATCCCCTTTGCTCTTACTGCTACCAGTGTTGCTGAATCTGGTCCTCCTTCATATATTGAAGCCCTAATTCCCCAGGCCATACTCCTCATGACCCCAGAACTCTCCAGGTCTGTCTTTTGCGGTCATCCTACAGCCAGTTAACTACCTAGTCAGTCAAATAGATCTTCATCATGAACAGGATTGATGGATTGATTGATTCTTCTGAAGAACAAAGTTGTTTATATTACACTATCAGTTTCTAAGCATTATTAAGTAAGTAAGTCTATAATAATTAAGATAGTTTTGTATTAACGTAAGAATAGACAAAGAGAACAATGTGACAGGATAACAGTCCAGAAAAATACTTCCAAACATTTCAAATATATGTCTCTCTCTCTTTCTCTCTCTATAGATTGTTCTTTTCAATATGGAAAGAAATGAACCTTGACCACTACTTCACAACACACAAAAAATTAATTTGAAAAGGACATCAAACTAAATGTAGAAAACAAATCAGTAACATTTCTACCAGAAAACAAAATGATATCTTCATGACTTTGCGCATGTGTGATATTGTGATTTTTATTTAGAAATATGCCTTTGGTCTTTGTGTTTCTGCCACAGAGCTCCTAAAACTCTTAGAATTTCCTAAGTGATGAAAGCAATAAAAGCATTTTTGTGTATCGGTGAGTTGACTTTTGGAAAGTACCTAACGATGGGGGTTGGTTCCTAGGAGAATGAACCATGTGATTGGAGGGTTGGATCTTTTAATCCCATCCCCCTGACCTCAGGAGAAGGGAGAGAGACTGGAGGTTGAATCAATTGTCAGTGGCCAATGATTTAAACAGTCGTACTGTGTAATGAAGCCTCTGTAATTATCTAAAAGGACTGGGTTTGAAGAGTTTCTGGGTTGGTCAACACTTGGAGATCTGAAAGAGTAGTATTCCTAGAGAGACAGTATGGAAGCTCTGTGCCCCGTTCCCCCATACCTTCCCCTATGCATCTCTTCCAGCTGGCTGTTCCTGAGTTATATCCTTTGACAGGAAAGCAGTGATTTAGTAAAATGTTTTTTCTGAGTTCTGTGAGCTGTTTTGGCAAATTAAACAAGCCCAAAGAGGGGGGTTATTGGGAACCTCTGATTTATAGCCAGTCGGTCAGAAGCCAGGTGACCACCCGGGCTTGTGACTGACTTCTGAAGTATGTGGGGGTGAGGTGGAGGGAGGAGACTCAGTCTGTGGACTGAGCCCTTAACCTATGGAATCTTATGCCATCTTCAGGTAGATAGTGTCAGAATTGAGTTGAGTTGGACACCCAGCTGGTGTCCAGAGAATTCTTGTTGGTGATGTGGCAGGAAAACTTATACTCACATTTTGGAATTTGGTCCCAGGACACTATTAGCATGAAGAGATTTTTTTCAACAAGATACAAAAAGCACTACCTATGAAATCAAAGTTTGATGCATTGTACTTACTTAAAATTAAGAATTTTATTCCTCAAAAGGCTCTTTGAGAGAGAAGAGAGGAAACCACAGAGTACTCGTGGTGTACGGGATATATAAAGAATTCCTGTATTTCTTCTTAGAAAAATATAGATAAATCTAATCTTTGATGAAGTCACAAGGATCTATGGGATAAATGAACCCTGATAACATCTCAAGGATCTCTAGTGATGCCTAATTTTCATTCCTGGTTACTGATAAAATTTTTATTTTTCCTTTTTTTTCCCACCATGAACAGGATTTAAAAACAAATAACAACAAAAACCCAGGCCCTGACTGGCTTGGGGAGACATGGCTCCTTTTTCCCTCTGGTTGAATAACCTCTCCTTGTCTAACTCTCTCCTTTCAAAGTTCTCTTGCTTACCTCTGTCTGGATCTATTTCTCTACATCCATCTCCAAAATAGCTCCTGGGCAGGAGACCTTGTACCCAGAGGGACACAGAGGAGAAGACAGTTCATTTAGTTCTTTTCTTGGAATAGAATTAAGGGGGAAAAATAGCTCATGTTCTTTCAAGATGGAATGAAAGACAAATTAATATTTCACCATATTATGCAGAGCACATGTATAATCTACATGAATTGTCTAATTTGATTGATTGGTCAAAAGATTCACAAGAAGACAGTCCAACAACTACCTCTGTACTTTGGGTGATACTTAGCTGAAACACTACTAAGATAAATTGGTTGGAAATCTATAAAGCAATGAGAGAGAATAGCATAATCTAAGGATATGTTTATCCAGTGATCAAAGCCTTCAGCCTTTAATAGAGACTCTTCATAGCAGCAGGAAAAAGGGTGCCACACTGGAGAACATAGCTCGAGTGCGGCACAGGATAATCAGGAAGGGATCATTATCCTACAGAAAGGTAAGGGGAATTTTTTTTTTTTTTTTTGTAAGGGGAATTTTATGTAGGTGGCATCGATATGATAACTAATGGATGCCAAGAAAGGTCACCAAATTGAATTTTTTTTAAAGATTTTATTTATTTATTTGACAGAGACAGAGACATAGCGAGAGCAGGAACACAAGCAGGGGGAGTGGGAGAGGGAGAAGCAGGCTTCCCGCTGAGCAGGGAGCCCGATGTGGGACTCGATCCCAGGACTCTGGGATCATGACCTGAGCCGAAGGCAGATGCTTAACGACTGAGCCACCCAGGCGCCCACCAAATTGAATTTTTTACAAATTTGAAATTTTATTCCAAAATATTGCCAATTTTGTTATGGGGAAGTAATCCAAGGTTTATATTACATAATTCATAGTTGAAAAAAATAATGTTATATGTCAAATATATCTTTATGTTTTTTTAAAAAGAAAGAAAAACATAGTGCAATAATATTTTACTTTTGAGGTCTTTGTGTTGGGATTAAGTATTAGTAATGGGAGAAGAAAATCACTCTTCAAAGAACAACCAAAAGGGTATACAAATTTAAACAATTACTCGAACAAATATAAACATAATTAATTCTGACTACCTATGTACATGCGTTCCAATGGCCGCAGTTGCTTGTTCAGATAGTTAATATTTGTTGTTTTGTCTGAGGATGAGAGGCAACCTTGACTGGCCGACCATACCAACAGCTCCATATTTCCCCTGAGCTTCCAAAGGGAAGTCCACTTTTGCCTTTTGTTCTCTCCAGTTTCAAACATTATAATATCTTTTATATCCTTCTGTCATTGCAAAAGACAGGCAACTCAAAACATGTCATTTCTTCTGGAATTCATATCTGTCTTCTCTTCCAGTGTTTATGACTACTGTCTTATTTCAGGCTCTCATTTCACCCTTCCACCCTTCCATTTCAAGAGTCTTATCACCGGCCTTTCTCACACTACTCTGCCCATTACCCACTTCATCCTCCACACTGTCGCTGTAATGATCATCTTTAAATTATAAATGTAATCATATTATTCTTCTGCCTGATTGCCTATCGCATAAACTACTAAGTCTTTTCTATTATGTGCAAGACCCTCCATATTTGTAATCAGTGCCTCTGGTCCCTAGCAGTTAGCACAGTGCCTGGCACATGGTGGACTCTTATGTATATGGGGTAAAATGTATCTGGGATATGTATGTGGGAATCAGTGAGTGATTGAGTGTTCCTTCCATCAAATGATGACCCATTCTCTAGCAATAAATGAATTTTGCTTGTTTGTAGCAGTTGCTTTAAAAAATTTCAATCTGGAATCTCTTAATTAGAAGAATTAGAGTTTCTTAATGATGAAGAATTTATCAATTGTTCTGATTAATCCATCCCACTTAGTTTCTATGGTGGTCATCAATAACTAGTATTAATAACTGTAATATAGAAGCAAGGAAGACAATTTAATTTTAGACAGTTTTTCACATTTCAAAAATATGTTGTTTTAGAATCAATTATGTCATTAGAACATACTCATTGAAGCAGAATTCCAGGGCCAAAGACCATAGAACATTTTAAGCCTTAAAATGCATATTGTAACATGGTTCTATAAAAACACATCAGTTCAGACCCAGATGTTTAATGTTATAATCAAATTACTACACTTAGGGCGCCTGGGTGGCTCAGTTGGTTAAGCGACTGCCTTCGGCTCAGGTCATGATCCTGGAGTCCCTGGATCGAGTCCCGCATCGGGCTCCCTGCTCGGCGGAGAGCCTGCTCCTCCCTCTGACCCTCCCCCCTCTCATGTGCTCTCTCTCTCTCTCATTCTCTCTGTCTCAAATAAATAAATAAAATCTTTAAAAAAAAAAAATTACTACACTTAATTGTCATAAAGAAAAGTACATTGTTTCACACATAGTACAAATTTAAATTTGTTAGCTTAAAAGTCTCAATTATCACAAAAGAAAGATTCATTCATTCAATAAATATGTCTTGAACACCTAATGTGTATAAGACACCATCCTGGGTAAATAAATAAATAGAAATGTAAAGGCTACAGTTTAATGGAAAAGATGATGATGTAAACAACCAAAGTATATAAATTAATTTGGAGTCAAATAAAAATACTTGTTCTTTACAAATATCGCGGTATCCTTCAGCATTATTCATTAGTGGCACTTGATGAATATTTCTTTCTCAGAATGTGTTAACTTGTGATTTGCTTTAGACATCACAGGTTCACAAAAGGAGTCTAACACCTTTTCTTACAAGACATTTTTAAGCCATATTTAGTCATCGTGACCAAATTTATCAAACCTTAGCCCTGAAACCAAGAAATTTCTATGTTTTTTAATTATATTTTAGTTTCTACTTACATCTCAACAGTGTCAAATGACCCCAATGGTCTCAAGTATACTTGTTTGTACAAAAACACCATAAGGATATTGTTTTGCCCTATCTAATCTTAGACTATTTAATTAACAATATAGTTTAAAGAATTCTACTTCTTTAAATTGAATTAACTGTTTAGCTTCAAAGGCCCCCCAAAAGAGTGAGAAATAATGAAAAGTATTTTAATGAACTTTTAGCTTTTTGTAAAAGATTTGCTTTTATTCAATCACATACTAAGGAAGATTTTGCAAAACATACTTCATAGGTGTTATGTTAACATTGTTCTATTTTAGGTTTGATTTTTTGTGGTATGTTTTGTTTATTTTCTTCAAGGAGAAATATTAAATGAAATATGTCCATTAGTTTTTATAATTTCTAAAAATTTCTTTTAGAATCCTAATATTTTTAGTGTCAAAATTTTTGCAAGTCTGTAACATTTGAAATTATTTCTTGATATTTTAATATATCACTTCAATTCAGATTTCATGCCCATCTTTATATCAGTTAAATTATTGCTAAAATTGGGTTAAAGCAAAAAATATTTTACAATTGCTTAAAAATAATGGCTTCTTTTAAAAGTGTTTTACATTAGAAAAGATGAAAATTTTCAAAACACTTATATGAAAATTGGATCTTTATCTGCCAATAAATCTCTAAAAATATATGAATCTTTATGAGTAATCAGAGAAAATAAAATTGACAGAACATTGCAAAACTATTGCTTTTTCTTATCCAATTGGCTAAGTTTTCAAAAATGATAATATCCCACTGTCAGCAATGACCTGGAAGCTACTCTTGCTCACCTTTGTTAGAAGTGTAAGCCCAGCTTTTCCAGAGGGCTTAAACCATTACACACCTTTAATCCAGTAATTCCACTATTATGAATTAATCCTGAAAAAGTAGAGGTCTTTTTACAAAAATTGTGTGTGTGTGTGTGTGTGAGAATGTGTGTCTAAATGTATGTGTGTTTGTGAGTATGCACATACACACATCCACATACATGTAGGTGCCCATATGGGCTTGGTATGCAAAAAGAGCCAACAGCAATGGATTGGGGAGTAAATGGTAGCAAAGAGTGATTTTAGACAAGTCTTCCAAGAAGCTCAATATAAAAGATAGGAGAGATAACAGATTGATAGCTACAAGGGGAGATAAGACCGAGAAATATTACTTATGTTGGGGGAGATTTAAACCTGTTTAACCATTAATGAGAAAGAAAAAATAGGCAAAAAGTGGAGTAGACAAGGGGGCATTGAGGGAGGAGATCACTGAGAGACATGAGGCTGAGCATCCACTGTGCAGGTGTGGGGGTATCTGTGACAATGGGCTGAGAAGCAGTTAGCCCCAGATTGGTGTGTGCGTGAGAGGCCGGGGAGGGAAGGTAGCAGAGGGGCAGAGGATTTAACCAGAGGCAGAGCCACAAATGCTCTCCTGTGAAATGAATTTTAGTAACAAATGCCTCACATGCAAAATATTTCAGAACTCACTCCATTTGTATTATGAAGACTGACACTATTCTCAGCTTACCTAGCAATTAAAAAAAAAAAAAAAAAGGTTTATTGAGAATATGAGCTTTAGAGGGAATTGAGAAAGAATGAGAATAGGAGAATAGGAGAGAATTCTTTATAATCTAGAACAGGATTTTTTTCTGTAAAGGGCTAGATGGTATTTTAGACTTTGCAAACTATACAATTTATGTCACAGTTGCATAAGTACAACATTGTAGTTATAGTACAAAATCAGATATAGATAAATCCTAAACAGATAGAGATGGTTCTGTTCCAATAAAACTTTATTTACAAAAACAAGTAGCAGGCCAAATTTGGCCAGTGAGCCATAGTTTACTGACTCCTGGTCAGTAAACACAAACCAGTGAAGGAATTCACGGTTGCAAGCTCAAGCCTTGGTCTCTCATGGTATTTTAAGTTCATGCTTGGGTTGTCATTGTATATTTTACATGTTGAGATTTTCTTCTATTCTTAACAAAGAGCCTCTACCTTGTGGTGAGTCTGGATTTTAGGTAAGGCTCTCCCACTTCTATACAATTACTTAAAACTTTGTAAAATGGATGCTTATTTTTGGGGTGCCTGGGTGGTTCAGTTGGTTAAGCGTCTTCCTTTGGCTCAGGTCATGATCCCAGGGTCCCGGGATCAAGCCCGGCATCTGGCTCCCTGCTCAGCAGAGGGGGCCTGCTTCTCCCTCTCCTCCTGGTGAGGCTTGCTGTCTCTGTCTCTCTCTCTCAAATAAATAAATTTAAAAATCTTAAAAAAAAAAACAAAAAAAAAACTTTGTAAAAGGGAATCCCTGCTTTAGTCCCTGCCTTTGTAAAATGGGGCAATGACCTTGTCCTTAATCTTCGTAGATCATAATGAAAATAACATGCACATATATAAATGCTCTAAAGTACCATACCATTCACACATAAGGAAATCACAATCACTTGCTACAAAATCTACAAAAGTTAGTTCAGTGCCCATATGTAAGACCTTGGCATGTTAGATGTAGTCCCTGCCTCATAACGGATGTAGGTATTAAATGAGATCAGAATTATGTGGTTAGCCTCAGTGCCTGACATAGTATATGCTCAATAAATGTCACATGGTGTTATTAAATCTTTAAAGGAGATCAGTGCTGTCCAGTGATTCTGACACAGCACCTGAAAGGACAAAGCCAAGCTATTCCGGTACAAGGCTGGCATTGTCACCCACAGGCAGGGGCAGGTACAGCAAAACCCTTTGTATTAGCCTCCCAGGCCCGCTTTGCAAATGGTGTAAAAAATGGGTATTGACAGTTCCTATAGAGGCCAATGACTTTGAATCTGAGTTTTCAGATGGATATGAGGGGAGCGTTTTCACTCTTCTGTGATTTGGAAGCCACAGTCCCAGAATAAAAAGAAGGAATCTGTCTGATTCTCTGGTAACACAAACATAAAGAGGCCAGATGAGACAGCATGGCTACCCCGGGGCAGCTTTAAATTAAACCACAAATGTACTCATCAGCCCTTTGGAGGAGCATTTGCCCCTATTTGTTCGGTATGTGCAGTTTGTTCACCAGACCAGGGAATGCTTGGTTATTATGTGATTCCACCCCATTAAAGTTCTTCAGGCCACACAGGAGGGGCAGGGTAAGCATCAGTCCGTTTTCCATGGATGAAGAAGGATTTAATGAGGGAGAAATGTGCAGCACAGGTGCAATTCTGCCTGGCTTCTGAGTGAGTGTATAGGAAACCTCACTGGTCAGGTGTGATTCATCAGAAGGAAAAGCATTCCCTAGGAGAGTCAACCTACCTCTTCAGGAGAGGGTGGGCTTTTGCATTTTCTTTTTCTTTCCTTTTACAAATTAATTCTTTGGAAGCTGTGGCTCTTCCATTGAAATCCATGGGAATGATCACCGATGCAGTCTCACGTAATGCTCTCAAAACAAGGACCTTCACCTGGATGCCCACTATTTGTAACAGTTATGACTAGTCCTTTAGCATTTAATAAGCCATTTGTCTTTGTAATTTTAAATCCCTGACTTCCATGTAGATTTATTTTTGACATAATACATTTATAAAGCCTGAAGGTAGGGACTATATATACTGTGCATCAGAAGTTGGGTCAAATACTAGATACACCTGTCCACTTAGTGTAAATTCTCCTGTCCAGTATCAAAGGGACATAATTTTTCATGTTGTCCTTTTATCATGCTCATAATCATCATCTTGAACATCCATGACACTTAACAGTTTATAAGGTTTTATTTTTACCTTTTGATTACAGATTTTTTTTTAAATAATGCTAAAAATAGTGACTTCACATTACAGCACACAAACTGAGGATTCTTCTTCAAATACCACATTGGTTTGTTTTGAAAAAATAATATCTAACTTAATTTTTTAACTCAGAAAGACAAAGTATTATATTAAAAACATTGAAACTAGTAGGCTGTTTGATGTAAGAGTGGTATTTTGTATGTTCTGCAAGAAGTTTGCTTCAGTCTGCCTTTCTGTAACAGTTATTTCTAAAGCTGAAAATCAGGGTAAATTCACACGTGTGCACGCACACACACACTCACACACACTCTTAAAGTAAAATGCCTAAAGCACGCTGTGTTTTACATCCCTTTCTTCTAGGGATGCTAAGGGAATACCTAAGATGGACTCTTGGTCCAGCCTGAAAAATCAAGGAAAGTTTGGTGGATGAGATTATTAAGTTATCCTTGATGTATTTTGAAAGTTGAGTAGGTACTTCTTAACTGACTAATAAGAGATGGAAGGACAGGACAGGAAAAGAAAAACAAAACAAACAAACAAAAAAACAACCTAAAGCAGAGAGATATGCAGTCATTTGGTTTATCATCTTAACTATCTAACAGCATTAGGCTGTGACCACGTGAGGGAGAGAAGCAAAGGGCACTGAAATATCATAGTCAGCAGATAAGAATACTTTGTCCTGCAGAGTGTTTTAGGCTCCATGATCAACAGCCTCTTTAGACAATTGATGTGACTATAGCTTTAGATGGGTTCAAGTAGTTCTACTTTTATGAGATTATTTCAGAGTTATTAACTCAATACATTTGAAATTCTTCCCTTAGTTGTCCCTTGTGCAGATGCCATTTACTGCACTTCTTCCCTGATTTTTAAGACAGACCATATATTGGAAATTCTGGATGTTTTAAAAGATAGGAAGACAAAGCTCTCTATTCTTTTCCTCTGCAATTTGAGTTAATACCCTTTATGTGGCATTAGTATGAAGATGACTCATTAGATTAAAAATCAAAAAAAAAAGGAAAGAAAGAAAAGAAAAAAGAAAAGACAAAAATTAAGAAAAAAATATTTTTAAAAATCCAATGAAATAGAGATTACCTCATTTTTAATCCCCTTTAATCCCACCAATTCTAATTTCTTTGACCACGATTTACTATGTTTCTACTCGTGCCAATCATTGTGTCAGCTCCTTAGTATGAAATGATGGGTAAGAGAGCATGTTCACCCATATATAAATTATAATTTGGTGTGTTTTGAAGGTGTCATTTTGCCTGACAGTATGAGCAAAAAGCAGAAAATGGTGATTGATTAATCTTATTTTCTGGTGATGCAGAAATCTAATAAACTCAGAATGTGAAGTGAAATGAAGATAAGGAAATTGAAGCAATCAATATTTCTGGTTGGTGCTCACTTTCATTACAATGCTAAGAGTCATCATGGAAATAAGAAAGGGTAAATGAATGCCCTCTTGCTGTGGTCCGGCATTAAGATGGGTTTAGACCACTGTGTTGGGGATGGGAAAGTCACAAAGCTGGTAGCCTTAACACATGTGATGATTAGAGGTAAATCATTTTAAATAACTTCAAAACTCTTATCCTCAAAGTTTCTGAGTCCCACAAGAAAGGAACAAAGAACGTTGGAGTATGTGGTTTCTTCGCACATCTCAAGAACAATAATTTTCTAAACCTTTGAAAGAATATTGTGAAATGGATAGAAACCTCTTGAGAAACTCCTGTTGTCATTGTATTTTGAAAGCTGTAGTAAATCACTTTTTGCCCTTACTCTAAATAATGAGAACTGCTCTCTTTTTGTTGTTCTTAAGGTATATGGTAAAAATTGCTATTGTACAAATTATAATATACTATAGTGTATCATTAAAGTAAAAACTGCATCCCGTTACAACAGAGTTATGCATTAGTTTTTGGAAAACCAATATGTAATAATATAAATGTATAGAAACTGTTAGGGGAAAATCATTCATCTTTGTCATAAAAGTTTTTGTTCATAAAAGAAATACACTTGGAGAAAAACACACATATACATATAAATAAAAAATCATATTGCTAACTCTCAAACTCTATTACATGTGTGTATAGTTACTCCAAGTTATTTAATTTTTTTATAATTATAACTATAATTTTATATTATTTTTCACTTATTTCAAACTTTATATGATATTATTTTCATGAATTTATTTTAGAAGTTGCCTAATGTCCTGCTTATTATATATTTATGATTATTGATTTTTTTTTAAGATTTTATTTATTTATTTGACAGAGACATAGCGAGAGAGGGAACTCAAGCAAGGGGACTGGTAGAGGGAGAAGCAGGCTTCCCGCAGAGAAGGGAACTCGATGTGGGGCTCAATCCCAGGACCCTGGGATCATGACCTGAGCTGAAGGCAAACCCTTAACGACTGAGCCACCCAGGCACCCCTGATTATTGATTGATAACATTTTAAAGATGCTTATTAGTTTTTTGGAAGAATGTAAAATAGTTCTGCTGAGTGAAAAAATTTATCTCTATATTTAAATTAGCATTTCTTTGATTACTACTACAGTTGAAATATCTTCTGTATTTTAGCAATTTTTATTTCTTCCTTTACAATTTATTATTTTTACTTCTTTCCATGTATAAATTGTGAGCAAATTATTTTCCTCATCAATTTGAATAATACTGCTTTTTAAAATAATATTGCTTTTTTAATTTGGAAATCTCTAATAAAATTTCATAATCCTATGGAAATATGGGTATGAATAGGAGATTACAAAATTATCTGTTCAGAGATATTGATTACAGCATTACATTAGTTATGATAAATTGTAAACAACATATGTGTTCATCAGTTGGGGATTGATCAAATATATTCTGCAATAACTTATTGTTAGAAAAAATGAATTAGATGTTTAAAGACTAAAAAACTAGATGAGAAACATGAATTAGAAAAACAAGAAGAGAAATAATATTTTTATAACAATACACAAATCTGGAGGAATATATGCTCCTCTCTCTCTCTCTCTCTTTCTCTCTCTCTCGCTCTCTCTATATATATATTTGGTAATATATATACTAATATATATACTAATCCCCTTGGGTGAGCTAGGAGAGCTTTTAATTTCTAAATTACATATTTCTGTGATATATATATTTGATAATATATATACTAATATGTATACTAATCCCCTTGGGTGAGCTAGGAGAGCTTTTAATTTCTAAATTACATATTTCTGTGATATATATATTTGATAATATATATACTAATATGTATACTAATCCCCTTGGGTGAGCTAGGAGAGCTTTTAATTTCTAAATTACATATTTCTGTGATATTTTAAGTATCTGTTCATTTTTACAATCAAGGAAGAAACCAAATAATTTTTAAATGCCTTTTTGTAGCATTTCTTATATTTTCTCATTTTCTTTCTTTTTTAATTTAGGGCCTTTTTGATACTTGGATATTTGGTAAGGCTCATTTTTTTTTTTTTTCTAGATGTGTCTTTCTACTCCTTTGCCTGCCATTCTTGCATGAATACTACACTGTGAGATACTGTGTGTTTGAAATGTATTAAATATTGTGCAGAAATAATTCTGCCTTCTGAGTTTTATGTGTGAAAGTTGTTTTAGCTAGACTTATCTATATGTTCTTTTGGGAAGGTTTTAGATTAATATGGTGAAATTCTATACACACATGTAAGCTCAGTGAGTTTGGATGGACAGTGCAGCAAGCATATGCTTAAAAGTGATTTGGTATTTTTTACAATACTAAAACTTGAACTGTATCTCAATTTATGCATGCTGTCATGTTCATGGAAATAATTGTCTTTGTCAGAGAATTTTTAATTTGACAAAAGCCTGAAACTTCCAAATACAACAAAAATATGACATATGCAAATGAAAATAGATAAGGAAGTATTTTTAAATGCTTTATGTAAATGGAGGTTATAATAATAGTTATTACTATAACTATAATTATATAAATTAAATTATATACATAGTAATAGAGTTACTACTATTATTAAGAATGGCCCTGAAGTGAAATAGGGAATAGAAACTTTAATATTCTCTCCTCCCTTCCTTTTTTCCATAGTTCTTCTTCCCTGTCTCTGGATGCTTGCCTTTTTTTCATCTCAAGAAATCAAGTTCCCATCTCACTTCTTTCCTGACATCAATCCTTGCCCTTTGACGTTAAGGCCCTGATACAGTGTCCATGACTCCCCCCGCCTCCACTCCACCCCTCCACTCTCTTGCAGCTACATGGATGAGGTGGTAGAGTGACCTCCATTCCAGAGTCTGAATCAGAGTGATTCAAAATTCTGGCTGCACATTAACATCATTAGGGGTTTTATTTTTGTTTGTTTGTTTGCTTTTGTTTTTTTGGTTTTTGTTTTGTTTTTTTTTTACAAATATGACCATCAGTTGTTCACTGTATACATTTCCTCACCTCCCCAGCCCTGGATTCTAATCTCACTTGTGTGGGGTGTGGTTCAGGCATGGGTGTTTTCAAAGCTCCTGGGGTTGTCCCATCCAGTTTTGCTAACTTCTGGTCCAATCCTGTTAATATAACCCTATTCCCTTTGCCAGAGTTCTGTCTTCAGGGATGGGAAGCTATAAACCAATCAGCGAGTGACCAACCTCAGGGCTGGCCAAGAAATTCTTTGAGCCAATGAGATAATATCAGATATTTGCTGAGGGCTTCTGAGGGAGAAGAAAAAGCTTCCTTTCTCTTTGAGAAAGTTTTCTGAAGTGACTGTCACTCTTACTGAAAAGAGTGGCCATCCTGCACTCTCCCTGAGGATGAAGGCTACTGAGGGGGAAGGACTGATCTACAAGAATTATAGAGAGGAATCAAAGTTCTCCATGGTCTGTGCCTGGTCACGTCTCTACGCCTGGATGTTTTGTTATTTGAACCAAAATATTATATATTGTTTGTGTCATCTCAAGTTTAATTTTCTGCCAACGTGAGAACATTCTAATGAATGCAGCTTTCCTTGACACTGAGGTCTAACACATTGATATGGCTTAATATGATCCTATAAACCAGCAGCATTTTTCATTTTAATAAAGGTTGAGTAGCTTTCCAACTAAAGAATAAATCTTATGTGATAGAATTTTAGGCATCAGCAAGAAGATGAGATAGAGATGGTACCTTCTTGGTATTCCTGTCATGATTTTTATCTAATTGAACATTTAACAAAAACACATTGAAATAAGACTCAAATGTAAATCTTTATACTAGCTTCTCACTTACTACCTATATGATTTCATTTAAATGACCTGATTTCTTTAGGTTCTCTTACCTGTAAAAAGGTACATATATCATAGGATTATAGTAAGGATAAAATGAAATAATGTAGGTAAGATTTCTTAACACATTGCTGGCCATTAGTAAAGATAGGCCATTCTATATTATATAAAGGGTTCCTTACAATATGTGTATATGCTTTGTTTCTCTCAGTTCCAAAGATCTAAAAGCCCTAAAACCTAAACATAAAGAAATGGAGAAAGAAAAGTTTATGGTAGCACTGCTGTTCGAGATATGGGTACAAGTGCTTACCTGATTAACCAAATTTTTTGGCTTGATAATTTGTAGCTCTATGAATAAAAGCCAGTCCTCATGGGGGAGAGGATTAGGAAACTCATGGGAGTGTTTCTACACCTGAGTGGTCCTGTCCCATTCTTGATCATAAGCCTGTGCTTTATACCTTTTGCTTCCAAAATGACAGCTATTGAATAGGGAAGGGAAAAATGCGTCATGGCTCCAAAGCGGTTAGGTCTTCTGATGCTTAAAGACACTGACTACAGACCATTCTTCCACTCACTGTATCTGCTACTTTGTGTGTCTCTTCTGATGTGAATGATTGGATGGAATCCCAGCCCACCTCACCTGCCTTTGGAATATACTATATGACTTTAGTAGTCTCTCTGATCCCTGTCAGAGCAGGTTTATTGTATAGGTAAAGTCCAAATCCAGACTCACCAGGCACAGAAACATGATTCAGGAAAAGTACTTTTATACTATTTCACCTGATATTAATGGGATTTAAAAAAAAAAATCTTATGACTTAGAGTACTATTGGTCTGTTCTCAGGAAGAAAAGACCAATTTCTAAGGGACTCAAGATAGGTTCCTGAGACACCAAGTATTTTCAGTCAGAGAAACCTCTGACTGTCAGCTAACAGTAGGCTATACTTCTTAAATGAGCTATGTTCACGATTCAGAAGCAGTAGACACAATAGCCATGTTCTCAAAACAAAATATGGTCTGATAATAGGTCAGAACATTTGAAGTTTTGAAATGTCCTAGAAGAGTGTGAACCACACATAGCTGAAGTTAGGGCTTCTCTTGCTATGTGGCCAAATTTGGTCCATGGATCCAGTGAGCAATTTTATTATTAAAGCTTTAATTTTTTGAACAATACTTACATGATTCTGAAACTGGAATATTAAATCCTCAAATATTTATAGGATGCTTATGTGCTGGATATTATCAATTATTATGAAACAGATAATTCTGCCTGTGATTTTACAAATGAACCAGACAAACCTTATGTGCCTCATCACATACCACTTGAGATTTGATTTTTGTGTTCTCTTTAGTGTAAGCTAACACAAATTTCCAACTATGTTACTATTTAAAATAAATCTCACCTCAGTGAATATTTCATAAATCCAAAGTCATATTTTATAATTTCATAATAATTGTGAAAATTCAAAACCTCAAGTGTATCTGAAAATTTTTAGTGATATTTGTCTCATAAAGAGGTATGCAGTAGATCAGGAAATTTTAAGTCTTAAATTCATCTTCTTTTTATAATACTAAAATACTTAGTTATAAATGGAGTAAAAATAATAATGCAAGAAAAGTAAGTGGCTCTGGATATTTTTAAAGAAATTAAAGTGTGTGTGTTTGTAGGCTTAGCCGGGTGAGTGGTCCCCATAGTAAAGGTGTTTAGCAGTACATGAGTATGGAATATGAGACATGGGAAGAAAAATTTAGATCTCCAATTTTTGTTTATTTTCATCTAAAAAATAGAAGTAAAGCTTTACTCATAATTTACAGTGGGGTCTGCACTTGTCCTTATGTCATTTCATCATATTTTACATAGTGCCAGTATTTCCTTAGCAGAAGAGAAGGTAGGTTGACAACAGACATTGTATTTATCTGTTAACTCTTCTAAAATGAAAAGTAGCTAAGGAAGATTCTTACAGGGAAATTTCCTCATGAATGTTATACTAAAAATTCAAGCAAAAATAGCAACAAAATGGAAAAGTTGATATTTATACTCCCTTCCTTGGCCACATTATGTTGTCAAAAAGATCTATAATGATTTAATCAGATCTGATAAGAAATTGGCCAAGGAGACAAAATATTATCCGAAAAGTAATTTGAAATGTGTATAAATCTGCTATTGTTAATAGTAAGCCTGACTTTGTGTATGTTGTTGATGACAAACTTTTAATAATTGTTCGTATATTTTATTTTTTAAAATACACGTTTTAGAGAGTGTGCGAACTCAAAATTATTTTGTTGACAAGATTACACGATCTAAAAATATTTGGAGCAACTGATGTAGAGGAAAAGTACAAGATACTCCAGTTATTTCACCTGGTTGCTATAATAAAATCAAAAGCATTTTTATACCTTTTATAATGTATCAATCTCTTTTCAAATATGTTATATGTTAACTTACATAAAGGTCTTACAAGGTTGATACTTTTTTCCCTATTTTATGAAATCAAGGTTTTGAAAGATGACAGGTTGAAGGGCATAATTAATAAATGCAGTCGCGGTAACCTGATCCCCTATCTTCTGATTTCAAATTCTGTATTCTTCCAGTTTTAGTTGCAATCTGCTTAAATAAAATTGAATTCAGTTAACTGGCAACCAAGATGCCAAAACAAAGTCCTTGTATTATCTGATGTTCTCCATTTTTACTTTTTAAAAGTAATAAAAGTGTCAATATTGTATCGACAGTAAATTCACCAGCCATTCATGAGATTAACCTTCCTAAAGGATGATCGTCATCTCCAATAGAGGGAGCCTGATGGGCTTTGACAACTCAATTTATCACCGAACAGGGTGCAGGTAGGTGAGGGATAACACTGCTTGTCTTCTGAGCAGACACTCATTTGCACCATCTGGACTAGCAAATGATTTCCCTTCCATTCTCCATACCCCACTTCCCAATAGGCTCTGAGATGTCTCTTGCAGCTGATGGCTCACTGCTGAGTTGTGTTAACAACTACTTGACACTTGGCTTCTGAATGATGTTCACCCAGTTTTTCTCTAAGGTTCAGATTCCCTGCAACACTTCTCACAGCCATTCAAGGCCTGTAGACATTTCTTGGAAATTTGTAGGATGAGATTTAACTCATTTCCCTATAATAGATAACGTAGGTTAAGCTCACAAAAAGAAATGATATTAGCAAATTTAAAAATTATCCCCTCTTTGGGGCGCCTGGGTGGCTCAGTTGGTTAAGCGACTGCCTTCGGCTCAGGTCATGATCCTGGAGTCCCGGGATCGAGTCCCGCATCGGGCTTCCTGCTCGGCAGGGAGTCTGCTTCTCCCTCTCCCACTCCCCCCTCTTGTGCTCTCTCTCTCTCTCACTCTCTCTCTCAAATAAATAAAAAAAAAAAAAAAAAAAAAAAAAAATTATCCCCTCTTTAAGCAAAGTAGCTTTAGTAAAGAAGCTAAGTGTTCAGCCTGAAGATATTGACTTGATACAGCATGAGTATTAATATGTAAAGCAATGATCTCAAATGAGTTTTGAAAGCAGGTATAATATAAATCCCTAATTAATTTGGAATATCATGAGCACATCCCCATTTCCACTTGCTCATGTTTCATGACATGGGAAACTACTCAATCTGTATTTATTACACAGAAACATCTGAATTAGGCACAATCTGGTTAACATTGATCTTCTGTGCTAGTGAAAATTGTAAAATTTGTATACCAAAGAGAAAACGTGTAGAGTTTTTATTAAGAAGTCAGCCATTGTTAGATAAAATGTGATTCCTTGAGAAGAAAATGTTACATTTCCCTTTGTCATGTTAGGTCAATAACAGACAAGAGTTTCTCTTATGCTGACCATATTAAAGCTTTCTCACAGAAACTCTAAAATGAGCCCATGAATAATTAATCTCCCATATTCTGAGATTTTTTTTTTAAGGAGCTGGGGCTTCCTAAGCATTTAGTTTATCAGGAGACTCCCTAGTCCATGGGCAATGGCCTTTCTCAACAGAAGTGCTACATGCTGAGCTAAAAACAGCATGGGGTTTGAAATCATACAGAGCAAATTTGACTCTCGCTTTAACCCCTAATTTTGTCACTTGGGAAAACTGCTTTATCTGAGCCTTAGTTTCCTCATCTGTGAAATGGGAACAATAATAGCTTCCCCCCCCTTTTTTTTTAGTTTTGAGATTTCAGTGATTTTGCATAAAACCTCTAGCATAAGAACAGAGTCCAATCAACTTGTTTCTGACTCTGCAAAGCTGGGCAGTGATCAGTTTACCAAGGTAAATGCCATTTAACCACTAAAATCTTTTTCAGTAGAAACTTCTTCAGGGACAGACTAGCCTACCCTAATTTTTTTTTTTTTCTGTCTCTCCAGGCAATTTCCCAAATCATTAAGAATTTTGCTTTTCTCCACACTCAGCCATTCTTCACACTCAGCCCGAATGAGCTTTTCAAATAAAAATGTGATTGTGTCTCTCCCTGCTAAAAGCCCTTGAATGACTTCCTATTGTTCTGGGATAGGAGCCCAAATCCTTCTGTAACTTCAAGGGCCTGGGTAGTCTGACCCTGTCCACCTGGGCAGAACAGAGCAGTAATTCACGGCTGCTATCCCCACCCCCACTGTAGTTAGTGACCATCCTTCAGTCGTAACCCAATTCACGTCTGTAAGCCTATATGTAGGGTTGTGTATGTTGTTGATGACAAACCTTTAATATATAATTAAAATAGGACAGATGACGCCATTAAAAACACACAGGTGATTAGAATATCCATCTGAAACAAATAGGAAGATCTCAATAGGAACGGCAAGCGTTGCTAAGAGTCACATAGAGGCAAATGCAACGTTAATGCAAATTTAAAGAAAAAAGCAAGTAAAGAAAAAAGGATATTCCACAGGAGGGAGCATTTCAGTTGTTGCTGTCTTTTCCTAAAGAATGAATTGCTTTCAAATTATTCTTTCTGCCTTAAAATAAAAAATAATAAAATTTGCCTGTCCCAAGGGGGGATGACTCACACTGCTGAAACTCACATGAGATCAATTTGTGGGCCATCCGATCAATTTAATAATTTACATTGGGAAATAGCTCTTCAAAGTAGGTGTCTCCACTGGGACATGGAATTAGCATTAGAAGGCTTGGTTGGCAAACAGGGAGACTGATGTCTGCAGGTGCCGAGAGGCAGATAAGCCTGCTGAACTTAACAAGTTGCCTGTCAGGACACCATCTCCCCAGTGTCCTGCAGCTATATTTTTTTTTTCTGTAAAATCCTCGTTTGCAAAGATATGAGCTTATTTTCTGACTCGTTCTTACCTCGAAGTTGACCTCGGAAATAAACTGAATGCCACGGGGGAAGAGCTTCCAGCAGACACTAATATTTTTTTAAGGCTTATGACTTCTGATCATGTGCTTCTATCTATACACACATACTTACCCAGATACTGCCTTAGATGGGGAGATTTCATATACATTTGTTTGATTATATAGAGGTAATATGACAAGAATCTCAAACTGAGCTATTTTTAAGTTTGCCACAGTTTTGCTGCTTAGATAAAAGGTTTTGGTAATGTAAACAGGACAAAAAAATTTCAGATTTGAAACTTAAAATTATAAACACATGTGAAAAGTTACTGTTCTCTTACCTGTAAGAAAAAATCTACACATTTTTTAATGTTACAGCTGCTTAAGGAGAAGTACAAAAATTGTAGCTAAATATTTAAATGAATATTAAATTCCCCTCCCATTCTTTGAATTAGAAAATTGATTCCAATGTACATAATTATGTGATAAAGGGTTTATATTTCCTTGGTTCAGCCACTAGGGTGCACATTAGGTTGAAAGATATGGGGAAATGAATTATTTTTTACTGATTTTAGAATATGTATTTGAAAAATTAGATGAGTCTTACAGATATTAAGATTTGTTGACTGCCTGAATGAATACAGCTTCTTAATAGAGAAACTTAATAAAATAACTATATATTCATAAAATCAGGAAATTGTAAGTGCTCCTGTACTTTGTACAATTGTGGATAATTTAACCAGTCTTCTGACCTGCCTACAGTATAAAGACAAATAATAGAGTGAAGTTAATGCATTTTGTGCTATAGACCTAACCACCCACTCAGACAAATGGGAATTGATGTGGTGTAAGGAGAAAAGGCTGCCCATTTCCATTCACCTTCGTACAAATTTTCTCCCCTCTTCTTATAGAAAGAGTGAACTTCAGAGAACAAAGACAGGAATATTTTTATGTTTATAAATCACTTAGCACTTAATGGTACATATTAATTTGATTGGAAAAATAAAGATAATCAAAAGGCGGGAGGTAGACAGTTGCATTCAGGCATATGACTTATTTTATGCATCCATAGATTTTAAATAAACAATGAAAATGCTGACTATAGTTTAATTTCCTTTGTGCATTGATTCATTATTTTCTTTTAAAATCTTGTTTGAATTTATAAAAAGAATAAGTCTGTCCTTAGTCATTTTCAGTATTCACCAGAGTGGTATAAAATCAACAAGTTCAAATCAGATTAAGCCCTGCTGCCTGCCTAGTTACTCAATATTATGTATGAGTGATTTGGACGTTCAGAAAGAGAATATTTATATTCTAAGTCATATTTAAAATTTGTCTTTATTTTCTTTTACTCTTTTAATAGGGAAAGGCAAACTTCACACCCACAATCTGTTTTATTAAAAAAGAAATTTCATTATAGGAAATTATCTCATTTTGTATTCCAGAGCAGAAACATGAAGGCGAGGTGAATCCTTAATACAAAATACATTTCTGTGTCAAATATTCTAACACAAAGAGTGCCTATTTCATTATTTCAATATTTATAATACTTATTTTAAGTTTGGCAATAAAACATGGAATTGTTCATTTTTTTCTCTTGTGTTATTACAGTTTTAACAAGTAAATGGATACTTTTTTATACCATAAACTTGAAGATGACTGGCAGAATAGGATAAGACAAATAAGACAAATAAGAATTTTACCTTAAAATATTTAAGCTATAATAACTAGTAATTACGTATATAACCTAATTTATATGTTTAAGGAGAGGAGAGAAGCATGTATGTGTGGGGAGGGTCTTTCTTTACGGCTGCATTTACATAAGCAGTACCATGGCAATGAACCTCAGACATCACCTTGTTCAGTTCTCCAACTTGAACATGGAGACCATTTTAAACCCAAGTACAGCAAATGCATCCCCTAACTTCAGGCCTGAGAGAGCAGATCAGTCTGGTGCTTCCATGATGATGGAACTAAGAAATACTTACGCAGGACACTCCTGCACTTGTTTAAACTGGTTCTGTGGAAAGCTTATCTGCTAACACACAATTCTCGAGCAGCGCAACACTGTTTCTATATTGGTGTTAATTATTTATTAATGCAGTGAAACACTTTAAATTCCAATTAAATTTTCACTAATTACTTGTGAGCTAGAAGCTAAGATGCTTAGTTTCCTACTTCCTTCTGAGAAAATATGAGTGTGCCCACCCCAATCCTTGGAGTCAGGTCATAGGAGAAAGCGCATTTATATTGGAATCAGAAAAGAAAACAAAAACAAAAAACAAACCTGGATTTGAAACTACCTGTGTGCTCGTGGACAAGCCTATTAAGTACTCTGAGCCTCAGATTTCTGCATGTATCACATCAGTTTAGACAACTGAGCTGAGTTTAATGGCTCATTTAAATTAAAACATATAGCATCTGTATGTATCCCCTAGTACATTCAAATATCTTAATTGCAGAGTCAGTGCCAAGAATGTTGCCAGTGTATAGCAGAGCATTGCTCAAATGAGCTGAGATTTGTTTTATTGATACATAGTGGTTGTCTTAGTTTTGGAAACTGTTTTTCTTATTCTTCCATGCTCCTTTTTCAAATAGAGACAGCAGAAATTACAGTAGAGTTCCCTTGCCAGCTACAAAATATTCCATTTTACTCTGTTTTTTTCCCCCCCATTTTCTAGAATCAGTTTGGAGCCAAGTATACTAAGATGGCAAAAGATGAAAATCTTTCTGTGAAATAAAAACCTGATGATAAATCCTTAAAAATTTTGTAAGAGAGGGGTCTATGAGACTTCCGAGGATAGGGAAATATTATATAGAAATATCAATCATATAAGAAAAACTTTTTTAAATACTATGAACTGAGGGTCAGCAAACTACAGCTCAAAGGCTAAATTCAACGAGTTTCCATTTTTGTATAGCTCGTAGCTAAAACTTTTAAAAATGATTTTAGAAAATAAAAGGAGCATAACATTTAATGACACATGAAATTCATGTTTTAATGTCCATAAACTTTTATTGGAATGCAGCCACGCCTCTTTATGTATTGTATACACTGCTTTTAGAAAGTTTACTGACTGCCATAGAGACCATATGTGGCCAGCGAAGCCCAAAATATTTGCTACTTGGACCTTTACAGAAGAAGTTTGCTGACCCCTGCCAATAAAGAGTTGAAGGCAGGCATAGTATTGAACCTTAGCACCTGGCTGTGTGTTTGGCATATAGGTGTGCTCATAATATGTAAACACACTGAGATTATGTTCTCATTATAAAAATGAACAAATATAATTTTTAAAAAGTCAATAAAATTGTGTTTAATTGAAACAATAAAAATAATTAATATATAAATGACCAGTACAATCACTGCTTTTTAAAATTTGAAATACTGGGGCACCTGGGTGGCTCAGTCGTTAAGCGTCTGCCTTCGGCTCAGGTCATGATCCCAGGGTCCTGGGATCGAGCCCCGCATCGGGCTCCCTGCTCGGCGGGAAGCCTGCTTCTCCCTCTCCCACTCCCCCTGCTTGTGTTCCCTCTCCCGCTCTCACTCTCTCTGTCAAATAAATAAATAAAATCTTAAAAAAATAAAATAAAATTTGTAATACCGTGAACAAAGGAGTTTACCCAAGAAAGTTTTAGACTTATGAGACTATAATCAGCGAAAACTGTCGGGTTGGTCTCCCTTCGTCCCTTACTTCCTCTTTCTTTTTGGGGGGAAATTGTTCAGTTTTAGACCTGACTGAATTCTGTCTTTCACTTCTTTTAATGAAAATGAAAAAGAAAATCATTCTATGTAATTATTCGTCCTAGGCATCTGTGATTGTTTACTTATTAGTTCAAGTCCAGAGCTGGCTAATAATATCATGAAAATACCTGTAATACGAGGTATCTGATGGCAAATCTCTTCATAATAGAGGTATATTCCTGGAAACAATGTATTATAATTATATATCAACATTTAGTAACTAAATACATTAGTGCATTTTATTTCACACTATGAATTTTTCCTCAGGAGAAAGTAATTTTGAACCCATCCCATCTATAGAATTTTGTCAAATATAGGAATATAAACTTTCATGCTGTCATTTTATTTTGTATTGTTCTTTTATGTTTGGTTTGGTGTTTGCTGTTTTTTTATTCCTCTGATTTCCCTAATTTGAAAAAAATACTGCTAAATATATATCTCAAATACTAAAGGAAAAATAATATATAGTTTGAAAGGAATTAAAAAGAAAAAAAGCAGTGCAGTGAGCTTTAAAAGTATAAAGGTTATTTTGTTTAGTAACTCTTTTTAAAGAATCTTCCTCTGCCCCCCATTCCTTCTCTCCCTCCATCTCTCCCTTCCTCTCTCTCTACCTCTTGCTCTCTCCCTCTCTCTCTTTCTCTCTCTCTACACACACACATACATATTTCAAAATTTCTATATATAACAACTAAAAAGTTGTGCTAGGGAGGTCACTGATCCAGTTACTAGAAAGATTTTCATAACTCATTTTATGAGAAAGAGAGAAATCTGCCCCGTCAGGGACTGGTCTTCACTTCTATTCTTTCTGGAGTGGACTTTCCTTCTGGCCAGCAGTTGGAGTTAACTAACAAATCACAGAGCGGAGAAGCTTTAAAAAAATGGGTTAATGGCTTTGTAAATCCAGTACCCTAAGCAAAATTAAAATGAACATTTAGTCATTCATTGCAGGCATCCTTAACAATTCAGAGCTTCCCAGTATGCCCAGAACCAAGGAATTCAAATAACTTCTACTGAGAGCCAACTTGGGCCAGACCGTGCTAAAGAATAAGAGGATATTCTTGAGGGGATTGCACTGAGAGGGTATCTGGATTCTACCCTCTGGGAAATGTGGCTGAAGGAGAGGTCACTGAGAGACTAACCATTCCTTCAGAGGGAAGGATCCTATCCTAGGACAATGTCATGTAGTTTGTCTCCAAACAGCTTCATGCTTATGGAAACCCTGTGTGTCAACTCCTGCCAATATGTTAGTCTCACGTACTTGTCAGTATCCTGCAAACGCAGTCTCTCCCAGTGCATTCCTTATATATTGAGATAATTAATTTTACTTCTCTTTGGTTTAATTTACGATTGACAAAACTTCTCTCACTTTTACCATTTGAGATTTTTATCTTTAGATTAACATCCAGGAACAAAGCCTGCACTGTCGAGAATTAAGCTGGTTGAGGTATTCGCATTTAATAGTTTATATATTTCTTCATGTTTTGAATTAATTCCAGAATGTTATCCATCATATTGAGATATAATACATTAATTTTGTTTTTAGGTACAGTCGTAGGACTCAATTATTAAAATAGTAGTTTAGGGGCACCTGGCTGGCTCAGTCTGCAGAGCATGTGACTCTTGATCTCGGGGTCCTGAGTTTGAGCCCCATGTTAGGTGTAGGATCAATAAAATAAAATAAAATAAAATAAAATAGAATAATGGCTTAACTTTTATTTGCTGAAAGAAAACTCTTCCTAACTGAAGGAAACTTTGAGGATTTATTTGCTATTTTTGGCTATTAACCAATCAAATTATAAGGTGTTAGAAATTCCAATATTTTTCTTTCATTTCTTTGCCCACATATACTAAATTATTATCAAGATGAAAATAATTGGTTTTATTACATGTTTAAATAATTCCAAATTTAAGTATCAGACACAGGAGGTCATGTTTTATATCTGAAAATTAACAAAATAATCATAGCCCGTCCATTTCAGCCAACAAATACTTAAGAGCATCTACTATGGATCAGTCACTACACTGAAGATAACAAGATGAATTTGACAAGATGGTATGAAGTTCAGTACCATTATTTGTACTGCCAGCCTCAGGGAGAAATAAGGAAAAATAGGTTTGTGGGCTCGAGATTGCAAACAAAAATATTTTTCAACAAAAGCATGTGGGGTTGAGGTTTTTACCCTTCTGGTTTTCCATGCTGGTTAATCTTTGTAACAATGTCCAGCAAGACATGTTTTTGTAAATAAGCACCATGTCTCAAACTCAAGTTGAGAATTATTCTTATTGAGTTTTCAAGTTTTTAGAGAAGTAATAACCTAAAAAAAATATAATAATCTAAGTAGATATTATCCCCCCTTTCACCCATTAAAATACTTTTTCTACAAATATGAGAAATATTGTTTCCTGTAGATATTTTCACCCCTCCATAATGAAGACAATAAAATTTTCCCTAATTTTTTTCAAATACCAATGAGTCTTATACTCCTAGCTTAATTGTTCTCAATCTAGAAAGCTTAGAATTATTGTCCTGAAAATAGAAACACATTTTTCATGAAAATGTGAAAAATCATCTTGTGTGAACTATCTCATTTTACCTTATTTAACTTGTGTTTGTTGGAGAATGTTTAATAGAGCAAAGCAGAATTTTTCTCTTGAGGACTTACTGCACTCTCAGACTGTTCTGATTTTGGGAAGGAGACTTCAGGAAGTGGCATTTCTAATCTGCTGTAAATAATGTTAAGGGAATATGCTGCTTGATAAATTAGGATATTGCATGAGGGTCCCACATCCCATTATATCACATATTGTGGCTTCGCCCTGGTAATTAAGCCAGTGTACATTAACAACACAAACGATGAAAATTAATGTGGCCACATATTTTAGAGTAGATAATACAGCTGCAAATAATGGCCTGTTTATCATCCTGTCACCTAAATCTACAGTACCAAGATCCTGTTGAAACCAAAAGGTACACAGTTGAAGTTGCAAAAATTGTATATATATGAAAGTTTAAAGTTCAATTTTTCAAAACATAGAAGTTCTAAGTATTTATAGAAAATAGATCAGCAAAATATTGAGTTCTTTTAGATAAAGAGTAAGGCAGATATTAGCACCTATACTGTTTCTTTCTATATATTCCTAGAATGTTATTCTAATATTAATAGAAACAATAGAAATGATATTTCCTCCATATTATTTTTTAAAATATAGTAAAATCCCAGAAGTAAAGTGTATTAGTTCACAGGCTGTTACTCCATTTATTTTTTCTTGAATGAATATATCCTATATATATCACATGTTCAGTTCATTGTAACACTTCTCAATACTCATATGTGATACTATATATATGGAGAGAGAAAAAAACATTTTAAATTATGGATCATTGGTCTATCGGTGTGATCTCTTAGTATATCTATATTCAGGTTTTATATGTGCTGACATTTTATAAAGAAAAGGATATCTTTTGATATTTAAAAAAATTAATATCATTGACATAAAATTTTATTGAACTAATCATGATTCTTCAGTGTTAGGTATATATTTTAATTCCATTTTATAGCCATTTTGGAAGACTAGAAACAGGAAGAGAAAAGAGAGAAAAATAGATGGGTGACCAAAATTACAAAATCATGAAGGCCTCGGAAACAAACATGAGAAAGGTGTGGGCCAATGAGGAAAACGGGGGGTGAGCACAGAGGAGAAGAGAGAAGCAGAGCCAGTGCTGGGAGCAGAAGGTATTGGGTGGATGATACAGAAAGGCATGTGAAAAATTCAGTAGAGATTGCCTGGATTCCATTTAGGGAGTAACCATCAGAGAGTTACGCTTGATACGCTTCTCTTTGAAATATTTATTACACACGATTGATAACTTTTAGGTTTTTATATTGAAGTTATTTGTAGCTCTGCACTCATAAGCATAACTAGAATAAATAACTTCTTTGTACAATGTGCCTGAAAAGCTGTACCTGGTATCCCTAAAAAATGTTCCTGTAAGCATATGCGCACACACACACACACGGCACATAAATAAGCAATGAGAAATGTATTATATTCATTAATAATACAAAGAAGTATATTTTGTTTGAGGAAACACCGTGATAAACCTCTTGCCACTTGATATAAAAGATGAGATGCTGTGGAAAAGAACGAAGTGGCCATCAACATACCAAAGGAAGTGATGCTCCTTCTGTGCAATCAGGAGAGGAAACTGTTGGTTTTGCTGCTGAAAAGAGCAAGATGGGGAAAGAGAAGAGGAGGGTCTTGGGAGGAAAGATGGAGTCTGGGACTTCGTGAGGATCCACTCTTTGCCCATTTAATGTGTTTGTCTTGTTGTTGCCAAGTCTTGTCTTGTCTCTCTTCACTAATCTTCAAAGGGTCTGTGCTGTTCACAAATGCTTGCAGTTGGGGATTTTCTTACGGAAGGTGAGACATTCAAGCATAGAAGGAGCATATACGGCAGTTTAGCTCAGGAGACGGAAGCCATAATTAGTAAGTAAATTATCCCACTGCCCAGCACCTTCCAAAATTCTGGAGAAGCTCTAGCAGAACTTGACATCTATAATCTGTGGAATCGGGTGTGATTATGTGGTCTCAAGTCAGTTTTATCTAAATTTCTGAGGGTTTAGGTGCTGTAGGATGACAGAGATTTTTGTCCAGATCTAGGATTATCAAGTTATTTGGAGTTTACTTTTGATTTGTTTTTCCTTATTTCACCCACTTATTTTTCACAAAATCTGCCTGAATGATCCTCAGTGGATGTGATAAAAGCATGTTTTTAAATGCATGTTTCACACAGAAGGCAGTAGGTTGGGCTTTCTACTCAGACAGTTCTGTTCCAGCAGTTCAGGTGGAGGGGATGAGAGGGCGGGTGCTGTGCTGGCTTCGAGAAGAGTGGTGTGTCGGGCGCCTGGGTGGCTCAGTCGGCTAAGCATCTGCCTTCAGCTCAGGTCATGATCCTGGGGTCCTGGGATCGAGTTCCACATCAGGCTCTCTGCTCATCGGGGACCTGCTTCTCTCTCTGCCCCTCTCTCCCCCCGGCTCATTCTCTCTCTCTCTCTCTTGCAAAAATAAATAAATAAAAGTACTTTTAAAAAGAAGAAGAAGAGGGACGCCTGAGTGGCTCAGTCGGTTAAGCGTCTGCCTTCGGCTCAGGTCATGATCCCAGGGTCCTGGGATCGAGTCCCACATTGGGCTCCTTGCTCAGCAAGGAGCCTGCTTCTCCCTCTGCCTGCCTCTGTCTCTCTCTCTCTGATAAATAAATAAAATCTTTTTTAAAAAAAAGAAGAAGAAGAAGAAGAGTGGTGTGTTAACTGCTTTGAAGGTGGGTAAGAGCATGGCCTTGACTGTCAACCCGCCATGAGTTTGCATCTCAGCTCTTCCATTTGAGCTCAGGCAGCTTTCTTGAACTTATAGATCCTGGAGAATATGGATGACAATATTTTCTACTTCGAAATTTTAGTGTAAATATTAAGAGAAAGAGTACACATAATGTGCTTTAGAACAGTCTTTGGTGCACAAGTATATGGTAGCTATTATTATCAATAGTATTGTTAAATGATAAAAAAAAAAAAGTCTCAAAACCAATGGGGATTTAGGGTCCAGTGTATTTCCCAAGGATGGAGGAAGTAACATTTAAAATAAGCTTTAATGAATGTATAGATTTTATGTAGGTAGAAGGAAGTAAGAATCTTAGTTCAGATATGAGGAAAAGTCTGTGCAACTTTAGGCGTTAACATGGCATATATGGGGGCTCGGGGGGTGCTACCTGCTGAGAATTCAAGGTAAATATAGGTTTTTGATGGCAGGAAATGAGATTAGCTATGAAGAATAGGTCTAGGATATGACAGAGCTTGACTTTTGGAGGAATTTCAACTCAATATGGCGGGTTAGAAGGAGCCATTATATTATATATTCATATATATTATGTATTTTGGAGCATGGAAGTATTACACAAGCTGGCCTTGGGAAGTTTCATCAATTGCGTTATGTTAGTCAGAGACTCTTCAAAAACATGACTGGAAGGTTCTGCTGTTGTTAGGGAATGAGGTGAGGGGAACTTGGAGTGATTTTGGCTGAAAGTAAAATAAGCTTTTATATAAAGCTACAAGTCTGTAAGTAAAGAGGAAAGACTCTATAAGAATCCATATGTACAAAATAAAAAATAAGAATGTTATAAGTAAAACAGTAATGAAAGAAAAGCATTATGATTTATCCATAAACTTGACTCAAGTGTCCTTAATTTATTACTGAATGATCTAAAGATTAATAAATAAATATTGCATACATCTTATGTTATGGAATGAAAGCAATCTTTGTAAGTTTAGCCAATGGGAAATTGGTCCTGCTGGATAAATAATACGACCTGTTCTTGAAGCATTACAAGAGAGAACATTAAACTATATAGATATAATTTTGAAAGTTCCGCTACATTAAAACTTAAGAACATCTCTCTAAAAACAGACCAAGTAGAGGGTCCCATATTGTATAAAAATGTTATCTTTTTAAATATTGGAAATGGTATGGCTGGTTGATTTTTATGGTGAAAAATAACCAGAGTCTTTTTACACTAGCCATATAGTTTCAAGTTATCAAAAAACAATGGATTTACTTATTTAAAAGTTATACTTGCCTGCTTCAAGACAGAGTTAAGAAAATTATAAGTTGCACATACAGATAGCAATAGAAGATACTAAGGAAAAATCAAAGTAGGCAATATTGAAAGGCAACAGAAGAAGTACATATCATTAGGACTCATGAGGAGTTTGTTATTGCCCACTGGGGCTGTTCTGAGTTTCCTGACAGCTAGGACAAAAAGGGAAATATATTGTATTATGGATTGTATAATGTTTATCAAAATAATTGAAATTAATCTACAAGGACTTTTTGTTTCTATCCAAATCCAAAGCATTTATTGCTCACCATGACAGATAATTATCTTTAACTTGAATTTTACAGACGTGCTATTTAAGACAACAATTACATTCATTTTTTCATAAAAAGTAAGAGGCTACACTTCAGTGGTAACATTTCCTTAAGATAATAGAAAACCCCAACATTTCAACAAAATCAAAATTAATATTATATATAATTAATGCAATTAAAAGGTAGTAGTAGTATATTTTAATGACATTTCTGAAATCTGTTGGACTCTATGCAGCTTAATTGAGAGACGGTAAAATTCACTCAGGATTAATTTGGGAAGGGGAGAAAAAGTCTTCCATATGCTCTTTTACAAAATGTTGTCTCCTTTCCATTCAGAAGATCTACCAGGTGACATTTAAACAACACTGATTGAGGGGTACCTGAGTGGCTCAGTGGGTTGAGCATCGGACTCTTGATTTCTGCTCAAGGCATGATCTCAGGGTTGTGGGACTGGCCCTGCATCAGGCTCCATGTTCAGCGGGGAGTCTGCTTGAGGCTTTCTCTCCCTCTGCCTCTGCCCCTCTGCCCTCTCCCTCCCTCCCTCTCTCTCTCTCTCTCTCAAATAAATCAATTAATTAAAAAAAAATAAGCAACACTGATTGAATGTCTACAAATATCTGAAGTTCTATGGGTGATCTCCAAATGGATACACATGTATATTCATAGAAGTGCTAAGAACTTTCTGGAAGGAACAAACACGAGCCCAAGAGGGTAGAGACTGTGTGTCGTGGGGGAAGTAGTCAAGACCATGGATGTAGTCATAATGGGAAGACTGTGGTAAACCTCTTCTCAACTGAGTGGTTGTGGTTGAATTGTGAGTCCCATCTCCATTTTTATGCCCAGCAGGTTCCTTTTTGGGCAAGCACTCAGGGCTTGGCAGAAGGACAGCTCTTCTTTCTGCTCTTTCTGGGAAACTAATGGAAGCCTATTTTCCACAAGCATAGAGAAACATGGTCCCGGGTAGTTATGAAGTGGTTATAATGGTAATTGGATAATTTCTAGAGTACAAGAAAAGGTGCAATTAATGATAAAAGGACTGGACAAATGTTTTCAGCAAAGCAAAAAATGTTAAGGTGTAATGAAGAGTTTTGCTGCATGACAAAAGGATTTAAATAAAAACTACCTAATCCCTTTCAATTTCAGGTAAAGGATGTTTTAAAGCATTTTGACACTCTCAACTTCTGTATCCATCTGGTTTACGTATGTATTCATTTGTCCAACTTATTCACTTCTTTGAAAAATTTTGTGTGCTTACTATATGACAGAAACGTTAATAGCTCACACATATAGACTATATCATATTCCAGAGATACTATTAAGTGCCATACACATTTATTTCATTTATCCTCTCAGGGAACCCTTGAGGTAGATGATTCTTCAAAATATATGGAAGAGGAAGATGAGGCACAAAGAAGCTATGTAAATTGTCTCAATATTGCATCGCTAGTAAGTGTGGGAGGAGGGACTTGAAAAGGCAGTTTGATATTGGACTCAAAACTCTTAAACAGTATGACATGCTGCCTCTTGCGTCCCGACCGATGGGCTGAGTATAAAACATGGGCCAAACCATACAGTTGCTGCCGCGGATAAAGAGTTCTTTATCACCATCATTATCTTATTATTATTATTCATTATTATTACTATTGGTAATACTTTGCTGTGATAGCCCTGTACTCTAATTCTGTTACCAGAAATTCATCTCTAGAGACATGCTTCCTCTTTAAAGAGGTGACAAAGTTTCCTCTCCCCAATGTATATATGAACTTTGTAATAAATTTATTATTTAACCAAAGTTATCAATGTTCTACAGTTTAGCAGACACTGTATTGTGGACTGGTGTTGCCCTCAAGAGTTTCAGTTCTAAGGGTAGAAATAGGTAAGTGCACAATTATCATATAAAATAACAGGCACTAAGATAATGTTATTGGAGATTCAGAGGTTGGGAGTAGCTGCATGTGTGTGTGTGCGCGCACACGTGGGTCATGTGTTATGGGAGGCGTAAGTGGGGTTGCACAGAGGGTTCAAGAAAAACAAATGGGATGTGGATTCAGGAAAGGAAAGGGTAAACTGAGGCAAAATCTTTAAATATTTCTATTTTGAACATAAAATAATTGAGAGTAAAAGCAATTTGCCAGTCTGAAATTCTATCCCCTCCCTCAACTTAAAAAAAAAAAACAAAACTATTTTAAAGTTAATGCAAAACATCCGACTATCTTTTACACCCAATGTTAATGTTGGGCTTAATTTTATATACCAAGTGCAGGTTGGAGAATTAGCTGGTGAGAAGAAGCACCTTTGCCATCATTGGAAATGACCTAGATGTTGTTTTGGCTAAGACAATTTTAAGATACCTCCTTATTGACCACTGAAATCTTACAGATATTTCCTATGTTAACTTTGGAGATAGCTATGGTACTGTGTTTTGCTGGGTCTCCAGACTGTGATTTATTTTAACAGTTCTGCCAAAGCTGCCGTGCGTGTTTGTGTAGATTGTGCCCCAAAGAAGGGATCCTGGCTCAGGCAGGTTGTGTGAGCTGAAATGAAGCAGAAGCTTGCTCCCCAAGAGCTCAGGGGTGCATTTCTGTTTTGCAGTGAGGTGTCTCAGAGGCCAATGGTCCTGGCTGCAGTAACCAGAACTCAAAGCCATTTCCTGGGGCTTCTCATCTGCACACTGATTCTAAATCAGACTTCTGGTAATGAAGAGGAACTCTAATTTGACAATCTGAACTAAATTCAAAGAAATGTCTTGGCTGCTACTTGACATATAATTGTGATGTAGTACTCGTGCAAATAGGTCATTGGGTAATTACTGTGCAAAGTGGTTTTCTGTATGGTTATCTTATATCATATTGGTAGTGCTAACACAGTATGTCAAAAATTAAACTTGGTATTTTAATGCTAAAATGAGTAAACACTAATCAGAATGCCAGCAGGTACAACATCTTTGAATGAAAATACCACATTCAAACAGCTGTTTGGATTCCTTTGTACATGGTCTGCATAGTTAGCATGATAAATATGAATAGAATTTTCATACTGACATTTAATTAAAATGAAATTACTTATCATTGTTACCCACTACACAGAAGCTATTATTTATGTTGATATTATTCTAATACCATATTAGGCTGAGATTGAATTTGTATCAGTAGTTTTTATGAATTGAATTATTTCTGACTACTCAGTTTTTTAAATAGCCAAGGAATAGATACTTTTTGCATTGTGCATAGATACAGCATATTTTCCTCTTCTTTAAAGAGTTAGAAATTGAGTAGTTCTGTGTAACTGCAATTACATACTGTTTCCTGGTTTGTCCCTTTTGGCTTCTTTAAATATTTTGGTCCTTTTAATGTGTCCTGTGTTAATTTATATTTTACTATCTGAGCTAACATTGAGATAAATTTTTTAATTATTAATATCCCTCTGTCTGGTCTCCCATTATGTTATTACGGTGGCAATCACTTTAACTTAACCACAATCAAGGTCGCACTTCATAGTGAGTAGAAGAGTGATATTTATGATCCATCCACCTGTCCATCCACCCATCTATCTCTCCATCCATCCATCATCCATCACTCCATCCATCCATCCACCCATCCAATCCATCTACTCACCCATCGATTCCTTCTTCATGTACTGTGGATATCCAGGGCTAACATACACTAAAACTAATTGCAGTTTGGTACTGTAAATCTCCTTTTTACCAATGGCAGTTATAAGCCCCTTGATATGCAATTCAGAACTTCCAAATACTTGGTATTTTAACAGTTGCTTCTATTGACTATTATAACACACTGTAATACTCTGTAAAATCACTTTGGCAGAAATTTAAGTTTTAGTTCTAAGGAAATAGCACTCAGTACGAACAGGAAGAAATGTTGATGGTTTACACTGTCCTTAACTTTCTAAGTTAGGCAAAGCAATCCATTGTGCTTCTGACTTACTCTTTTGGACAGATAGTTATATTGATAACAAAGTAGTAACATGGCACAATATTTGCACTCCACTAAATGTGATTATGAATTTTGAGAATAAACATTTTTCCCTTAAAAATCGTATATATCTTTTTAATTGTGCAAATAGAGACAAAGCAAATTTCTCTGATTTAAACTCATACTCAAGTTTGCGTTTATACGCTTTAACTTAAAAACAAGTGACCAGTTCCTTTCTACACAGCAAATAACTAAAATAGCAAATATTATGCTAAAATAGCAAATATTATGCATCACTTAATTTTCAGTTTAGAGGAAATCAGCTGAGTCTAAATCATTGATTACGGTAGAATAAAAACAGAATATATGAGTAATAGTAAGTATTCATCTATGGGATAGCACATACCAATGAGGAAGAAAAAAGGAAAGTCAGTCAATATCTAGTATATAAACAGCTACCCCAGTCAGTTGATCAAAAGCTGTCTGGTATTACCTGTTTTAAGTTCTGCAAGGATTTTCAATGAGAGGAGAGAGTATCATTCCCTACCACCCAACCTATCCTGAGTTTATCTGAAAGAGACTGTAAGCAACAAATAAACTGTCAGCACTTTAAAACCACCTTATCTGTCATCTTAAAATTTGAGATAAATCAAAAGGAGCTACGATACAATTCTTTTTTAACCTCCATGACCTTGAGCAGCTTCCTGAAATTTTTGACATTAATTTACTGCAAAGGAGATGTCTGATAAGATGATATTAAATGTTAGAAACTTGTGCACCTGACAGATGAGGGTTAGTTGATGAGTAGGCTTGAGTTTTCAGTATCCCCAAATAACCAGTAACATATGCTTTTTGTAATATAGTATCATTTTACTGTTAGGCTTTAATGTGATGGGAATTTTTGACTTGTGTTTATTTACATTTTGTGTATGCATTTGTTTTTTAATTAGTGATGCCATAATACAAGAATGTTGCTTTATGCTATCAATTATGAGTAGCCTTAGGTTAATTGCTATATTTAATTTCCTATTACAGCTACAGATTCTTGTGACTTAGAATTGCCTTAGAATGTAATAATTCTAGCAACAAAAGAAAATAGATTGAAATGGATCAGAGATTCATCTGTTCTCTCTTTTTATAAAGAGCAAAACAAAAAAGTGCTCATAATTTGAGACATTGCTGCCCATTTGAAATAATAAACAGCTTCTAGATTAAGACATAACTGCATATTTTTCTTAATTCTTTCAAACAAATCAAGTAAACTATAATTGGAAGATATATGATCATTTGTCTTATGATTTAATTTTTGACAGTGCTTTTTATCTTTTGAGTTCATTTTAAATTAGAGGCCACCTGCCTTCCTTATTAATCGTCTGCGTTTATCAAATGATCTGTAATTATTTGTAGATAATAATGCATTTCTAATGTAGATTTTTTTCTATATACCTCAAGTTACTTCATAACTTTTTATTATTTTCTTTTGATCTTCAAGTAACAGAGATAAAGCCCCGTGCTCCACTTTCTCATCAGTTATAGAAATTAAGGGAGAAAGGAAAGGGGTTGCATGACTGAGTCAAAGTCAGATTATGTGTCTCATCAGAGCCTTTTATGGAAATACTGAGCCTTGTACTCTTATTGACTTTTCATTGTTGGAGATCCTGATGTGCCAAGCAGAGAGGACACAAGAGTAATATTGATTACTAGATAAGAGACACTTAAACCAAAATGTAGTGCTGAGAATTCAGAATACCAAAGAGTGGTTAAAACGTTGAGTATAAAAGAAAAATACCATTATAAATCCACCCATGATGGGAGATACAAATCACATGGCTGTGTTTGGCTATAAGAATTTGTTAGATTCCACTACTGGGTTATACTGAATACATCTCAGTGAAATATGTAGACTTAAGGGTTAAAGAAGATGTTATATATTTGTAACTGTTTCCTGTATCACAGAAATTATGATTTTTTCAGGAAAATATTCTTCAAATATTCCTCACTCCAGCTGTTGCGTGGCTCCCCGCAAGCTCCTCCCTTCTTTTATTTATTTTATTTTTTATTTTTTTAAGATTTTATTTATTTATTTGACAGAGAGAGAGAGAGAGACAGTGAGAGGGAACACAAGCAGGGGGAGTGGGAGAGGGAGAAGCAGGCCTCCCACTGAGCAGGGAGCCCGATGTGGGACTTGATCCCAGGACCCTGGGATCATGACCTGAGCCGAAGGCAGCCGCCCAATGACTGAGCCACCCAGGCGCGCCTCCTCCCTTCTTTTAGAGCTTGAACTGGTTTATCCAGGAAGGTCTGTTGCTCTTGTTCTCCTGCCCTAATTACCCAACTAAGAGAGCCTATCAGCGGAAAGGCACCAAATCCAGAGGACTGTGGGCCTTGTTCATTCATTGATTCACCTATACTTTCAACATACATTTAGAAACCAGTCAAACTGTAATCTCTTAATCAGGTGGAAAATTTCATGGCTTACCACTTAATATTATGGTTAAAACTACATCTACTTATCTTGTAGAGTGGTGAAGATTGATAAATGTTGTATTTTATTAGCCCCTTTTCATGTATTCATATACATTTTAATATTATCATAATGTTTGAATTTCCTTTGAATGTAGAATTTTTTATATGTGCACTACACTGAAATTAGAATTTAGCAGTTGACTTTATAAGAATAATTATTAAAATTTATAATTATCCAGACAACACAAACAAAAAGGTAATTATATATACTAAGCTCTAAATTCCACAGAAGTATACATTTAATATACTTTCCTGTCTTTTCGTGTAATCTTTCCGAGAATCCTTGTGTAATTTAACAACAGTATCAAGTCTAAAGAAAAAAATCTTTCCATTCATTCCTTTTCTTGCATGTTGTGTCTGGCAGTGGTTTGTTTTTTCTTTTTTCTTTTTTCTTTTATGGTACTCCTTTTGAATATTTTTTTCAACAGCAGAGATTTATTCTAGTAAACAGGCACTTATCACATGATCTGGAAAGTACTGATTTCTTCTCAACCTGCTACAAATACAATCAAGCTGTTCTGTTTCTAGGGTCGGCCACCCCTGCTTTCTGAAATAGGAGGTCTCTAAATTTCTGGTTTGAAACTAAGCTATTCTTTCCTAACTGGCTCTTTTGTGCTGAATGAAAACATGCTACACAGTTGCTGTCATACTGGTATGATTTCCAAAAGTTCAAGCTCACATTGCTCACGTCAGCTTTACTTAACGGAGTACACACAGTGAACTTATTCAAAATGGTGTACTATTGACTCTAGGAGGTATTTTGATGTATATGAGAAAGATGACCTACATTTTTCAGCACAGTTCTGGCTATAAATTATGATTATCATGATTATTAAATTTGTAGCAAAATGGATCCTGGCATTCTATATTTAGTTCTATTTTAATTATATTTTTCATATTGGAAGGAAAATATGAAAATGTTGAGAAGTCAAAAATGCCAAAAACATGAATTCTCATCTCAAAACAGATTTTGTCATCATAGGGATCTTATTTCCATACCAGTAATAATGTCATGTTACTTCACTGTCAATATATTATGCACATAAAATAGACAAAATACATAGTAATTAATTTCTTAACTTATAGTATAGGCTTCTGAAAAATCACTATTCGAATGCTATAACTTTTCTACGAAATCAAAACAGATATTTTGTAGTATTCATAATAATTTTACAACTTATTTTAATGCCTTCTCTCCCTAATTATATATATTCCACGTTTGGAAAACATATACAAATTGTAAGTATTTAGAGAATAAACTGGTCTCATTTCAAGAGAGATCTTGGGAAAGCATCTACCACAATAAATTATAGAATTACCTTAACTGGGGTAATGATGGGGCTGGGGTGGGTAGTATATGAATTTTTGGAAACACGTTGAGAATACTTGAATATTTCTATCTGTAAATGTTCTGCCTGACCCTTTAGTTCATTACTTTAGCAAATACTTTTGGAGTACTTACTCTATGTAAGACACTGTTGTGTTTGTGAATACTAACTGATTTGTGCCTGAAAGCAGATACTATTGATGTCCCATTTTACAGTTGAGAAAACTGAGGCACAAAAGGTAAAGTAACTTGCCCAAAGTCATCGGTATAATGTGGTGGAGCTGGTATTTGAGCTCAGGCAGTCTGGTTCTGAAAACTCAGTCCGTTGCTCTTAACTGCCTAGTTCTGTTGCTTCTCCATAAGAAAGTGTCACAGAATTATCCTTTTCTTCTAGGTCAGATAAAATTTACTGTGCTTAGGCTTTTGCTGCCCTTCTGAGAATTTAATGATTTTTTTCTCAGCATGTGTGTGAGTCTGAATATATCAAATCCATTCTTCCTAATGTCCCCTATGTAGGTTCACAGCAATAAAAATGCTTTAAAAAAAAGGGGGACTTCTTACAATTACACACTGATAAAGGAATTTTGGTTGTCATGTCATCAAATTGTATAGGCTATTATATTAATATAAAAATTAAAATACAGGAGTAAAAGCCCCAGCTTATGTGTCTAGGTAAGACTTTCCTGTAAAGCCAGAGATTTTAAGTTTTGGATGTGGGTTAGACAAACAAATGTTAGAAAATAGCACTCTACACAAAATCTCAACTCACTTCTTTAGCAAAGCTTGTGAAGAGGATGCAGCTCATAAATTTGGGCTCACATCGTTCTGATGTCTCATTGTTTTGCTTTCTTACTCTCTTGAAGCCAGACTTGACCTACATGTGTATATTTAGGACCTGATTCTCTTCTATATGAATTGAATATTCTGCTTGATGTCTATTAATATGAAAAACTTGAGTGGGCATTGAATCTGATTTTATTTTAACATGTTTAATAAAAACAGTATTCTGTGTAGCTCTTCTAATTTGGCTGGATAGCAGCAGAATAGCAAGGTGAATTTGCATCATTGGGGCATGGCTGTGTTGTCACTCTGATTAACATCTGCCTTGAGTGACATCATAGTTCCTGCTCTATAAAGAAATGAAGAGGCAAACCCATTCCTTTGGTTTTACACAATAAAAGTTTCCATTTCCTCTAAATGTGCTTCATAGGTAAGCAAAATATTTTTAAAATATATATAATGTTACACACGGTAAGAAGGAAGAGGTACCAGTTTAGCTTGAGCCTTTGAAATGTATTTATTTTTATATTACGGTTACAGTGTGGATTGATCTTCTCCACTGCTTACCTCCAGGGTCTGACTCTATGATCAGATATATTTTTTTCTCTTCTTTGAGCACATTGAAGGTATAGACAGTAGTTCATGTGGTTTTCACAGTAGTAGGTTGATTTAACTGATCAAAATTTAGAGTCATCTGACTACACCAGCATGAAATTACATAGAAAGGAATTTTCTATTTCTGCTCGTATAGTTCCCTCAAGTTCCTTTGATTTTCTGAGTTCAAACATTAGAGTTTTTTTTAAAAATCAACAATAAATAAGGAAAATAAAAGTTACTGTCTAAATGGCTTGATTTCCAGGGAACAGGACAAAATGCAGTTGTATTGAAAGATTTTCTGATTTTTAGATCAGGTGATAATTAAGAAGTGTTTACAACCAGACTAACAGGCCAGTTTAAAAATGATTTTCAGAAATATAATATAAAGTCTGGGCATGGTGAGATTTTTGCTGATAATTTTTGTCTAAAAGATGAAGACACCTTCAATAAGAGAAGAGAGAGGAAGAAACATGGTGGCTGGAGCGAGGACACGGACAAAGGCAAGCCCTGTCCTCAGATCTCCACGGGGCATTTTTCGCATTTGAGTAATTTGATTGTCGTAGAATCAGATGTGAATTTTGAAACATCTGAAACGGGGAAATGGGAAGCTTTGTTTTACTTGGTCAGTTACCTGCAAGTAAGTGGCATACTGCCTGGTTATGCCATCAGAAATGCAGGACTTTCTGGCCAAACCTTTATAGAGGAAGGACCTCACCAGGCAGAACTCCCGTCTCATTTTCAGTTTGCCCAACTGTGCTTCAGGGATCCTGCGCCTTCATCATGCTGAGAACATATACAGGCTACCGAACTACCCTAGTAAGCACCACCTAACAGACTCCTTGCAATGAGAACATGGCTATCCCAGTGCCTTCCGCAGCCTCAAACATGGAGAAGATGGAATGTGGAATGCGGACTGCACCTCATTATGGTCTTGACCCAGAATAAAGTTATGTGGCATCACCGTGGTGCATGAGAGTGATGGGCAAAGCCAAGAAGAGAGATGCTCTTCTGTGCCCAGCTAGCACACAGCGGCACTCTCCAATCTGGGGATGTTTAAAACATTAAGAAGGAAAATATTGTTCATCTGTGGTCATAAAGACAAGGTTTAAGAATATGTAGAATGGATGGTGGGCTCCATGGAGGATTAGTGGGTTCATTTATTCTCCCACCAATTTTACACAAGACTTAAAGTAAATATTAGAGATTCTTCCCTCTGTCACCTACAATTTTTCAGTTTTTAAAAGTGGCATTTACATATGCAGAAACATCTGGGAAAATAATTCCATTACTTTAGCACAGTTGATAGGTCTTCAAGAATGAATTGACAGCAAGGCCACATGAAAATAGACTCATAAGGAAAGCCATGCAATAAAGAGAAAAGTATCTGGAGGGAAAAGGAAGACATCGGGTAACCTTCACTTCTTTTCTTTCTGCCTACGGCCAGTAGTGATGGTGACAATCCAAGTGACATCCAAGTTATCACACACTTTAGAGCTTGTCATTGATAGCAACCTAAAATATTCTTGTGCTTTGATCAGTAGATTTTATTTCTTTTCTACAGCTCAGCACACCGAGGATGCTCCTGTGGCAGCACCGAGCTATAGGTTTGAGTAAACCCAACAGCTGGACCCAGTCTCTGTACTCTCAGATGAATGGCATTACTCACTTCACAGTAAAGAAGTTTCCTTCCCAGTTCTTAACCATCAAATAGCTGACTTCTTATGTATGAGTTTTGGTGGGAACTCAGCTGGCCTATTGAAAATGTCCATGATGTCTTGGGGCATTTTATGATTTTTGGAGACTTAGTGGATACTCACATGTTCAGGAAAGGCTTTCTCCCAATTGAGGGTATTGTTTGTATTCTGGAATTAACTCAGCCATGGGTGCAGTCTCAGAATGAGATAAGTACATTTGAATTTGGGAAATCCATTGGATCCTCTTTTACTTTCAAGGACTTTTTTTTTTCTGTGAATAAGATTAGACTCTGCTGTAGTCATCCTTTTTATTCCTAGTATGACAGTAACTGACACTCAGTAGGGCTTTACTCATGTTTGTTGACTGAATACATGAAAGCACAATGGAGAATGAAAATAGGGCACACACAAAGACAATTAGGATGCTGCTAATGACATTGTGGCCACAAGTTGTGGAATTTGCAAAATAGAAAATCTGATTTTAGTGGGTGGTTTACCATGCAATGCACAGAATAGGATATGAATTGGAAATCAGAAGATATGAATTACTATTATTATAATGAGAGAAAAATTGATAAGTGTTAGAAAACAATAATGGAAATCAGTAATTGTAGTGTTTTCTTGCAAAATATTTCTCTGGTCTTTTTAATGTTTTAAATAACATGGCATTGTCAGACTCCTTGGATATTTAGAGTGAAAAGAGTCTTATATACCATCTTTTTAAAAAAGATTTTATTATTTATTTGACAGAGAGAGAGAGCACAAGCAGGGGGAGCGGCAGGCAGAGGGAGGGGCAGACTGCCCGCTGAGCAAGGAGTATTGAAAGATTTTCTGATTTTATGTGGGACTGGATCCCAGAACCCTGGGATCATGACCTGAGCCAAAGGCAGACGCTCAACCAACTGAGCCACCCAGGTGCCCTTAAATACCATCTTATTAAACTTCTTATTTCACAATGTTTGGGAAGATTTTCAGGAAAATTTCCCTACATGTGACCTAAAGTTCTCTAGAAACACCATGTAAGAAGTTTTTCTTTTTATGGGAAGTAGGTGGTATAAAAATGATCAGATTAAGTAGAATAAGCCAGAGTCCACTTGTCTGTGTTAAGAAATCATGAAATATCTAAAGATCTTTTGTTGAGAATATTTTTTTTCTTTTCATTAATTACGCTTTGTTGAATGCTTCTTTGTCGAAGCCCTGGCCGGAACTTGAAATTGTAATTGATAGGGAAAAGGGAGAGTGAAATCTTTTGATCTCCATCTCTTGGTGTTATGCAGGATCTTTATCACTGAGATCAAAAAACTAGAGCATCATGCTGGCCAAAGAGAAGCTGCAGTACTGATTTTGGTAGAGACTGGAGACAGCAGATAAGGGAGTGCGTGAGAATGATGTGGTCAAAACAAAAAATAAAACCATTGAGTGCCTTTCTGCTTAGCAACCTTGTATCCATAAATAACAGGAGGATCCATAAATAATAGATCCATCACTAGATTCATAATATTATCCATAATATGAATCCCTGGTAGATCCACAAATAATATTGTCCAGGAGGAGAGAGACCCCACTCCTTCAAAGAGAAGCTATAGTCCAAGTGTATTCCTAGGAAGGCATTAAAATACACTTTTATTAAAAATCCTGAAGGAATAGCTTTTCCTCATTCTTGAATTTGAAAGCTTTGAGGGAGAACTAGAATCCTGGAAATACAGAATTCCTTATTTTTTAATAAATGCTTCATTTATTGATATTATTTCTCCCTCTCCAGCACTTGACCTTATGATGTTAATGAAATTTATCTTTGTTATGATGCACATTCATTTCTATTCTCCCTAGTCTCCTTTTGTTCCAAGTATTTATTATCATATTTCCTAAAGAAATTCCCATTATAAGACATGCATTGGTAAACTAATTCTCAGGAGAGTTGAAATGATTTTCACTTGCCACTGCAGAGATTACTTGCATTTTAAAGAGACCCATAAAAGAGAATAATGCTTAATCTGAGATTTCTAGTACCCTGATAGGTAAGTAGAGTTATTATGGGCTGTTAGAACCTGTTGTGTACCCATTCAGTCCAGAGCAAGAGAAAGACCCACAGACACACACAAACACACACACACACTCCCTGATAATTCTGTTCTTTGACTCCCATTTACCCTCCAAAAAGATTATCCTTGCGTCTCCTGTTTCAATAAGGTCATGTTCCTGTTTTTTGTGAATCTAAGGCAAATGTATCAGCTTATATTTGCCCCTATTTAATTTTTGCGTATTGGGTGTTTTCCTGGCCAAAGAAGATGTAGAATGTCAGACTTTTGTGGCTTACTGAATACTGTATTTCCTCTTCCCTGTTTTTTCTATATTTTTAGAGCTGTCTTTATAATTCCTATTTAGGATTACAGCTGAGAGAGTGAAGGGGGAGACACACACACACACATACACAGGACTACTAACACACGATAGGCATTTAATGATTCAGCTCATTTCCTGTTTTCTTCCATCTTCCTTCCTTCCTACTTCCCCTGTGAGATATGTTTTCAGTAAAAATCTCGTAAGATAATATTGAGTCAATGAGACAGATCATGTGAACATGGTTCAGGTAACAATAATTAACTTCCAGTTCAAATACAACTTCATGTGAAGACATCAGACAGACTTATCAAGATTTGTCTAGGTATTCAACTGGCCACAGACTGAGCCTGTTTTACCAATTTCCAAAAGAATTGCTCAGACTTGACACTCTTTCCTGTTGATGTTGATTAACTTCTGGAAATTATATTTTAGCTAAGTAGTATTAAGATCTAAGTTAATGATTCTGCCTACAATTATATGTGCTTATTAGGTGCTTAACACGATGCTCAGACATGACATACTTAACAAATATTATCACCGTTCTCTTCCTGAAAATCCTAATTCTATTAAGGATCACACATACACACACCCAACTGATAATGAATAGGAAAAACAGATAACTGTGTTGAGGTCAGTGAAGGACACATATTAATTTTTCACACACCTGCATATACATGATTCAGAAAATCAACAAACGATTATTTCTGTTGGTGCTCTCAAAGTCCTCAAAGAGAATTAACGCAATCCATTTCAAAGTCCTAGAGCCAGCCTTGCATATCTCCTGCCTGGATTCTCCCGAGTCTCTAATTCTTGTCAGAACTGCTATGAATCAGTTGCTTGACAGTGGGTGTCATTCGCTGATAGCAAATTAATTCAAACAACCCTCAATCCATTTAGGACAAAACTGTTCATGTGCCTCTTGGCACTCTTCTTTGTGTTATAAATTGAGGGATTTCAGCACTTACTATCCCATTTACAATTTTGTATATGTTGATGACACATCATAGCCACGAGGAACTGTGAAAGTGCCCAGGACAGGTACGTGCACAAATCAGACCTTTGCCACAGAAAAGTAAAAACCCCACAGATTAGCAGAGTGATGACTTCTTATATTTAACTTGTGACAGCTGTGGACAGCATGGCTGACATCCAACTCACAGAACTGTTCTACTCTCCACTTGTGATTGATCCAGCTTCATACAAGGTGTGTTAACCAAATGTAACAAATAAGTCTCAGCTTGTTGGGTAACATGCTGCCCATTGGAGGTCCAGTTTTCTTATGGAAAGAAAGTCATATTTCATTGATACTATTCTTATTTAGATGTCCAGTATGGAGGATAAATTATTTTCCACCATATGCATAAAAGTGGTTTGATGTATCCCCCCCCAATCCAGGGAAAACTACAAAAATAGAGCAACATATTTTAGACTGCAAGTCCTAAAATATGACTTGATGATAAGATGATAGTAAAATTTTATTGAGATGGAGTGAGCAAGGGAGAAATTTCACTGATTTCTTAAACTTAATTCTTCAAGGTTATCTGGAGAAAAAATAAGACATTTAATATATATAGGACTCAGTGGTTCCATTGCTTTTCCTCTACACAAAATCTTGATTTAAGGGCAATGCGAGCCAGCCAAATAATAGGGAGTGCTATAAACAATATGCTCTGTGCCTTTTTTGTACACAATGGATCAGCTGTGTTGGTTAAACACTAAATTTTAAAAACATCAGCATCAGGTAGATAGCAGAAGGCAACCTTTTAAATAATACAAACAATTGTGTGTCTGGTTGCAAAAAAACAATGAAAGTTTGATTTAAAAAATACTTGAAAATACGATCCTATTCATTCTGCAAAATTTTTGCAACTATAACACTGGAGATACTTCAAATGAAATTAAAATTAAAAAAAAAACCTACCTCTATGACTTATAGTTCATCTAGCACACAATCCATTCATACTTTGATTGCTTATCAACAAATGAAAAGGCTATAAATGCTCAATGCATTTTGAAGGTCAATTTTTATGGCTGCATAATTTTAAACTAGCTTAATCCTCAGTAGCTATTGTAATAAAAAGGAATGAATTAATGGCCTCTTAACTAAAGTGAACTTTTGATACAGAAACAAAAGGAATATTAAGCTTGCCCTGCCTTAAGTGAAAAGATTAAGAGCTTTATTCTATGGAATAAATTGGGCAGGACCTAAGATCTAGGACTTTTGCATTGATACCCAGGATATGAAAAGGGTGGTAAGAGAGGTGGGAATTGACTATTGCTGGAAAGAGACACAAAATGATATGGCGACAATTAATGACAAGATCTCAACACTAGCCTGTAGTAACCACAGGATGTGCATGAGTACCAAAGTGACGTTCTCCGTCTTAGCTGTGTCATCCAATGTGTCAAGATGTTTTCTCCTTGACAGAATTAGAATCAAACCATTTTTTAAAAGAACTTCAATTCATCGTGTTCCAAGCACTGTTCAGGATTCTGGAAATACTGCAAAGTTCTTGTATCATTTTTTTGTTGTTGTTGGGGGGAAGTTGTAGAGTGGGTGGCTGTCAGACAGACTTTCTTCTCATAGAACATGTAATCAAATGAGAGTATAAAAAATAACAAAATATGTTGGATGGGGATAAGGGGTCTGAAGACAAAGTATGGTGCAAAGACAGAGTAATCAGGAAGATGGGAAGTGCTCAAGAAAGGCTTCTCTGATTTGATAAAGAATCTCAGTGAAGTGAGGAAGAAGCCGTGCATGCATCTGGTGCCTGAACTTGCCATTCTAAGAGAACAGCAAGACCAAAGAAGGAACATTCTTGACCTTTGGAAGAAAAGCAAGTAAAGATAACATGGTGGTTTAGATCAGGGTAGTAGTAGCAAATTTGAGGGAAAGTGTTACATGCTGCTTCAACTTTCTAATTCACCAATTAGTAAATATGTACTAGGGATATCTTATGTCCAGTACAGTACTGGACCCACATTCTTTCCTTTAAATTACCTCAAATATGATCATGCTGCAGGTTCTGGAGAAAAGTAGTATCATGAGTTAATGATTCCAAGGTCTAAAACATGATCAAACTGACTATAAGACCTGAGCAATAATCAGAAGGTTTTATTCAATAACCAAGTATCAAATAAATCACTTTGGCATTTATCAGCTTTATTCCATTAATCCAGCAGTGGGATTTCTAACTGCCTCAGTCATTCAGAATATAGACTCAAGCCTAGAGTAAGCAGAAATGGTCTTTGAACATCAGAGGGAAAAGAAAAATTTTTTAAAAATTTGTAAATTCCAAACTCACGTTTCTCCCCCACCATCCTCTTGGGAGAGGAAAGGAAGCACCCTAACTCCCAGTTTAGAGTCTACTGATCACTAGCTAATTAAGCTCAGTTTATCCTAGTCACCTTGAATTTATTTTTGGTGTTCTAATTATCTATTCTGGTGTACCAAAATCCTCTCAACTTAATGTCTTCAAATAACAATTTTAATTTGCACATAATTTTGTGGGTCAGAAATTCAGAAAGGGTGCCAATGAGCTATCCACTCCTGATTCATGTATCATCTCCTGCGGTAGTCAGGACTGAAAGATCCACTCCCCAGATGAGGGGTTAATCACTCACAGGCCTGGGATCTCACTGCTTTTGGGGCTCCTTATCTCTCCATATTGCATCTCATCCTCCAAGGACCCTCCCTGTGACTCCGTTTTCATGTGGGATGGTGGTCTCTGGGTGGTCATACTTCCTCCATGGTGGCTGACTTGCCTCAGAATCAGTGTTCCAAGAGGCCTGCCAAGAAGCTGCCGGGTCTCTAATGTTCCACATCATTCCACCTGTCAATGAAGTAGCAAAGCATTTGTAGTCACCTTTATTTGTAGTCATGCACAAATCATGCAGCATTTAATGACGACAGTATTGCAGAATGATGATGATGTACATGAGGATGCCTTTAATCTTCATGAAAAAAAGTTAAAGTATGTTTGAAACTTTATTTACTATATCAGTGAACAAGTTATCACACATTTTAAATTATTGAGAAAGTTAGAATTATTTTATTTCTCAGTTATTGCTTCCTATATATGTATATGCATATATATACATCTATACATAGAGATACATAGATAGCCCACTAATAAATAAAGTGGTATGGTATTTAATTTCTAAAAAGGTAGTAATATTTATATTGCTAAGGGCCCAATGTGACTCAAACTATTAAATCTTAAAATCAAATGCATATTTTTATCTTAGGATTACTTAATTTATTTTAGTACCATTTACTCAAAAAGTAAATAGGGAGGGAAAACAAACCATAAAACTCAGGTATTCATACTGCTGATATCCCCTGAAAAACAAAATTGGAAACATCAGGAGATCAATTGCCTAAAAGAAAGTTTAAATTAACTATAATGTCTTAAATATTTTGTGAGGCGTAATGAACCTGAAAATGTGTGCCCTTTATTGTGGTGACTTTGAACCAACTGTTCTTCTCATTTAATAATTTCTTACTTATTTATCTGCTCAATCAGAAATCAGCAGTTACCCGTCAAAATATGTCACATATTCAGTTATCTCCAAGTGTGAATTATCAAGAGATCTCAAAGAAATTTCCAAATTGAAAACTGCATTTATGAAAGAGTCAAAGTGATTTGTGAATATAGGCTTTCATTATCTATTCGTCATCCCTGAGAATTATTCACTAACATGCTTCGTTTGTGTAGCAAACAATAAATATTACTAATGTGAAAATAATTATTCAGTTTTACTTTATGGGTACTAGATTCCTGTTTGATTTTGTGCTGTGATACATATCCCCAACCCAGGAAGTATCATTTTTGTGCATGCCCATATATACCATTAGAGAGAAAGGGAGAATGCACTGACCAGCTCCCCAAGTGTCTGGGAACCAAGGTCAATTCCTTCGTTTAAAAGAGTAAATTATGTCAACCTGAAACTTCTTTAGAGTCAAGGGGATACAGCTATCCTCTCAATGTTGTTGGATAATCAGGGTGATGGTGGTGATTAACTTTTGCATTTTCAAAGAATTTTTATTGACCTAAACTATAAGTAAAGATTCACTGCCCAGCAAAGTCAGTTTCTGTGAAAACATATTAAATGTCAGAGTAGAAACGCGTGCCTCATCTCTCATGCCTTAAAACAAATATAAGTACACATATGCATATATGTGTGTATATATAAATATATTTACAAACATACTTGTATGTTGTATATTTACTATATTTATGTTATTTAATATTATATATTATATAATATACATATTATTTGTATTAGATATAAATATATAAACATATTTTATATACACATAAGTATATGTTTATGTAGACACCACAGTATATAATATTCTATGGATACTAATACAAATATTTGAAATTCCATATATATACATATATACACATAGTATATATTGTGCTTATTTAGAAGAATGAATGCTTGCTTTTAAGCTTCCTATTTAAAAAAAAAAAAAGATATTTGCAGATTCCCTTCAACTTTGACAAAACCAAAAGATTTGCTTTACCCTGGCTTCGACGTTCTTTCCATGGTATATTCAATTATTCCATAGTGACAAATCCTAAGATAATATTTATATTCTCAGAGGTGGAAACTTCTATTCCCTCCATAGATGTTGGTTTGGGGAATATAAGATACTAGTTACATGAATACCATGTGTTTCATATTGAACTTGTATATTTTATCAATACCAAGTCTGGTCATGTGTTATACCAAGTTTTTTTTATATATTTGCATAGTTCAAGGGTTATATGAAAACTGTGCTGATTGTTGTATAAACTTATATGATAGAAAGGACAAAACATTGATGGATTTCATATGTGTATGTTTTAAACTTTAAAATAGTAATTATCAAGAACCTCTTACTGAGTGATTTATTTAAATTTTCTGCAAGTTTTACTTTGCATACATTTATTCCATTACTTAGGAGTCATATTTTGTGGATAATTCCAATTGCATGAATGAGCCCACCTGTATATAAAATATATCAAATATAATGCTAAAATTCTTACAAATTATTTCAGATGGCTAAAAGTGCTTATTGTTACAGAAAAACGGGACAATCTTAGAGTGTATTGATTGTGCAGAAATGAAATGCATCACAGGGAATCTACATTTTAAATGAGGTGATAATTAAAGGTTAGTATAATAAGAATGGGAAATTTTGCTGTTCCTTGTGGGAAAATCTCCTAGAGTGTGCTTTAGGAGAACCTTGCCTTCACGAACTCTCAGCTAAATTTTAACTCAGTTGATGGCACAACAGCTGATGGGATAGGAGTATACTATGGCCCAAAGAGTATGAACATACCCCTGGCTTTAGTGATTGGTTAAGGGACAAGCACATGACTCAGTGTAAGCCAGTCAAAACTAATACCAGGTTTACATAAAACTGCCAGTAGGAACCACCACTTATTTCCTGCTGGACCTAAATATAGGAGGATAAATAACTAAAGCTACCGGCAGATATCTTAGTACTATCTGGAACTTATGAATAATTCAAGGTGGAGGTGAACAGGGCCAAGAAACTCCCTAGTTCTATAACATGAGGCCCTTACTCAAGTATTGCCTAGATTCAGTCACAGGTAGGAGTGTGTGTGTGTGTGCATGTGTGCATGAGTAAGAATGTGTGTGTGTGTGTATGTGTGTGTGTGTGGTCCACTTTGTCAGTCCAATGAAGCCAAAAATACCTTTCTCAAAATAATGTTTTTAAATGCATAAAATAAAATACATAGGGTTATACGGACAGAACTAATCATATTGAAAACAAATTCTAACCAGGGAACCTAATTACATTTTGGGATTTTTTTTGTTTGTTTGATTTTTGGGGTTTGGTTAAGCAATTTTTTAGCATATCTCTGAGACTTTTTCAGATTGACCTGTTTGTTGTTTATGAAACCTAAACTAAAGCAAGGGGTGATTTTCGTCTAAATATTCACATAATTATCTTACTTTTAGAATGAAGAAGATTTCAGAAATTGAGAACAAGACTAGGGTTAATGGATAAAATACAAGTTTGAATTTCAAATAAATAGTGAAAAACATTTAGCTTAAATAGTTACCAAATATTGAATGGGGTAGTCTTTTACTAGAATATTATTTGCTACCTATCTGAAATTCAAATTTAAGTGGACAGTCTGTATTTTTATTTGCTAAATGAGCAACCTTACAAAAACCAATCTAGAGCTAACAAATTTTAGAGGTCAATTGTCATGATCAAGTCCCAAGGAAGTAGAACTGTGTCCACTAACATTAATTCTACCTGACAAAAATCAACCTCATGGATTGGTATCAGAGCTGTCCTTCTATTATATTTTGTGAATTCTGGGTAGACAAAGTTTTGTTCAACTAGATTTAATTCTGCGCTTTAATGTATTGATGATCACATAAAAGTGGTAATAAAAGACTATTTCTTTATTTTTACAAAAGGCAGTTGAAGATGCAGACTAGTGTGTTCCCAGAAAATCTGCCTAGACTTTAATGCCAAGAAGAAAATATCTCTTCCAAAATTATTTTTTGAGCTTACTTTGATAAGCAAAGTGTAATTCACTGCATTTTCTCCTTGCCCTTTCTGCAAGGGGCTGTGATTTTAGTTGTAATGCTTAATAGTAACTGAAATCAACCTCTCTATCCTTCGGTTTAAACATTTTAACATACCTCTGTTTTATGTTTAACTGACCTATTTTACTGACATTATTTTAAGTTTGATCACTTTTTACAAAGTGATCATATTATAAGTGAAATACCACTAATTTGAATAATTTCAGAATGTAAAATATTGTTAAGAATTTTTATAAGACAGTTTATATATCATGCAGAAACTATAGGTCTTAAATCCCAAAATATCTCTAATTAAATTATTTTAATGTTTGTTATTATGAGTGGCTCAGTCGTTAAGCGTCTGCCTTCGGCTCAGGTCATGATCCCAGGGTCCTGGGATCGAGCCCCGCATTGGGCTCCCTGCTCAGCGGGAAGCCTGCTTCTCCCACTCCCCCTGAAAAAAAAAAAAAAAAAAAAAAGACTGAGTAAAGATTGTAAGTTCCTTTTATGATACTAAAGACCTGGAACAAGTTTTGATTACTAGATATATTAGCACAAATGAAATAATGATGCATGCAATGGATCAATATGTCAAATTTAAGAGATATAAAAATTTGAAGCACCTGTATAGTAACACTACAATTTTGGTGTACAAATAAAATGATTTTATATAATAATAATATAATAATGATAATATAATGATGCTCTGATAATATAATAACGCTCATAAATTGCTAGAAAGAAAGGATTTTGACAATGAATTTAAAAGACTGAAAAACAGTTTGTGAAAAAATAGTTTTAGTATTTAATTCTGGTGTTAATTTTGAAAAAATAAAAGAAACATTTTAAAAAAACCCAGAAAACAGACTTGCCAAATTGTCTAAGAAGTATTCATTTTAAGAGCACTATATGCTGTATAGTGAGTGCTTCATAATTTAAAATTTTTATGCACATGCCTAATTGCACTTAGATCCTCAAAGGATCTTTTGGGGGAGGTATGGCAGGTATTCATTACTTTAGAAAAGAGGTTGAATTTTTTTCAAAAACTTGTTTCTGTACTTTTGGGGGGGAATAATTCTTCATTTTTAGCAATAATTCTTGATGTCTGTAACATGCTAAATTTTATTAATTCTAAGTTTAATTCTAAATTTTATTAATTCTTTTTAGCACCAAAACATTTACAAACAGTGAAATCTAAAAATCATGAGCTTGGGCTTCCATTACCTGCACAGGTACAAACCTCAAAAGCCCCAGCATTAAAGCTTACAGAGTGGGTGTCCCTGGGGAAGATCATTTTCCAGAGGTAAGAGTGGAGCACTCTTTTATCCCTAGGAACCAACCAAATGGTCAGAGTAATATTTGAAGGAGGTGATGAATCAGATATATTTACCAATATGCTACAAGCTGATATCAAAATATGATTGCAGATTCAGAATTCAAATGCCAACATCAGTGACTTGTTCTTCAGAAATATCACATAATCAATGCTCTTAGTATCCGAAAGAATGTCATTGTGTGGAAAAGCAGAAAATTAAAAACTCTAGATCTAAAAGTGACTTAGAAGAGTTCAGTTCCAGGGCACCTGGGTGGCTCAGTCAGTTAAGCCTCTGACTCTTGATTTCAGCTCAGGTCATGATCTCGGGTCATGCTCTCAGGGTCATGAGATTGAGCCCATGGCAGGCTCCATGCTGGGTGTGAAGCCTGCTTAGGATTCTCTCTCTGCCCTTCCCTCCCCCCCCCCCCCACCACATGCATGCTCTCTCTCTCTCTCTTTCTCAAAAGAAGGAAAAAAAGGGCGCCTGGGTGGCTCAGTCGTTAAGCGTCTGCCTTCGGCTCAGGTTATGATCCCAGGGTCTTGGGATTGAGCCCCACATTGGGCTCCCTGCTCAGCGGGGACCCTGCTTCTCCCTCTCACACTCCCCCTGCTTGTGTTCCCTCTTTCGCTGTCTCTCTCTCTGTCAAATAAATAAATAAAATCTTTAAAAAAAAAAGTTTAGTTCCAAATGTATAGAAATTATAGGATGTAATTAATTTATTTTACTTACATATTTTGTGTATGTGTATGATGAAATCTACCTCTAAGGGTAAATAAGTTCTTCCAATACATATGGAAATTCTAGATGTTAGAAAGCACATAATTTAACTGGCTGGATGTTTTCCTTCTCAGTGGGTGGGTCTACCAAAAGGTGATATATCAGATTTGAGTACTGCTATGCTAAATACTTAGTATCCTAAGTTCTGTTTTGCAGCTATTTTGTCCCATTTCTCTGTCAGTCGACTCTAGTACCACAACATTTTAGTTATTTTACGCATCTAGCACATGCTAACATTTTAGGGTCAGAAATTACTTCTTTACTGCTCTTCATTTGTAAAAATACTTTTGGCTATTCTTTCTTGTTAATTTCAAATTTAACTTCTGATTTACTGTCCGTCCCCTTTCAAGCAGTCCCCCCACCTGGATGAAGCTGAATCGTAGTCATGATTAATCAGTATTCACTGTTCGGAATCTAGAAACACAAGATGATTTTCCGCTTTTTCAAATTTTATTGTATGTTGTTGGGTGAAGAGCTTCTTTTTCTTTTTTCTTAATATAGGGGACCTATCTTTCTTGTTCACTCTAATCTCTAACATATTATTTCCTCTGTTTATTTCTGAATGATGAACAATAGATTTCATGAAGATTTTCCTAAGAACACGTGGGTTAAGGTTGTGATACACAAGGTGCTAGTCTTTGGTTGTGTGGAACGGAGACGTAGAGAACACTACATCTCTGGTCAGGCTACAGATCTGAAGCTAGACGTGAAGTTATGGATGATCTAATTTCACACTGTCTTCTTTTTTTTTGTAAAGAAAATAATCCTCCACATACTACATATTATGCCTGTCACATTTAAAATCTTAAATGTGCAATATGCTTGACTCATCCAGTATGTTTATCCTTTGCTACAATAATGTTCAGCAAGGCAGAATTAACTACCCTCATATATTAGAGTTGTTCATGCAAACTCTTTTGAAATGTCTTTTAAAATGTTAAAGAAATCACCAACTGTAATCGATTTTTTGTTTTTTTAATTTATTTTTATTTTTTTAAGACTTTTTATTTATTTGACAGAGAGAGACACAGTGAGAGAGGGAACACAAGCAGGGGGAGTGGGAGAGGGAGAAGCAGGCTTCCCGCTGAGCAGGGAGCCCGATGCGGGGCTCGATCCCAGGACCCTGGGATCATGACCTGAGCTGAAGACAGATGCTTAATGACTGAGCAACCCAGGTGCCCCTGTGATCAATTTTTTTAAAAGAAAGACAAGGAATTTGCTTTAATATCTGAAACATGGAAACTGATGATTTAGTAAAACATGTTGTTAAAAGAAGAAATATGTATCTAATTGAAACATCTGAGGTAAGTGAATTATCAGAAATGCAATTTAGAATTTTTAAATTATCAATTAAATAGGAAATTGGATTTCATTCGTTTCACCCCAGAACTATCTTTGAAAGTTTAGGAGAAAGAAAGTCTGTATTTCAGACCAATGACAGTTCTTGTTCATACCTATACATAATTGGTAAATAGGAGTAAATGCCTTAAAATATTTATTGAGATTCTGCAGGCTCTTCAAAAAGTGAGAAATCTAAAAGCAAAAGAAATTATGATTTTTTAAAAAGATTTTATTTATTTATTTGGAGAGAGGGAGCGCAAGGAGGTGGAGGGGCAGAGGGAGAGGGAGAGAGAATCTCAAGCAGACTCCCCGCTGAGCACGGAGCCCAATGCAGGGTTCGATCTCACAACCCTGAGTTCAGGACCTGAGCCAAAATCAAGAGCCACCCAGGTGATCCAGAAATTATGATGTTCTTATAAATTGTGCAAGTAATTCTTCTGTTGAAATTATGGACAATATAAATGAGAATTCTTATATTTTTGTAATTTTCAAAACATCACTTCTGTGGATACCTAATGATAAAAAAAGCCATAATGACTAAAAATATAGGAAGGGAGGGTTTGGAGAAGATGCTATTTTACAATATTTGAAGAGCAGTGTTTTTCTTTTTTTTTTTTTTTTTTTTAAAGATTATTTATTTATTTATTTGAGACAGAGAGAATGAGAGAGAGAGAGAGAGCACATGAGAGGGGGGAGGGTCAGAGGGAGAAGCAGACTCCTTGCTGAGCAGGGAGCCCGATGCGGGACTCGATCCAGGGACTCCAGGATCATGACCTGAGCCGAAGGCAGTCGCTTAACCAACTGAGCCACCCAGGCGCCCGAAGAGCAGTGTTTTTCTGACATTTAATGGTCAAACTCTAAGAACTATTTCCTTTACAATAATTCTTCACTATGTATTACCCAAGTTTTGAAGAAAATGTTTTTGAGCTGTGATGCGTCCCTCAGCATAGCCATGGATCAATCAGACACCGGGTTCTAACTTGTCTTAACTGGATTGCAAATTCCAGTACGTTGTCTTCACCAAAGTAAATTGTCCCTACAATGGCAAATATCTGACATCCTACCTGATCATTTAGAAAAGTAGAAGTCATTTACTTAGGAAAAATATATTGAAATAAAATTAGCTCGTTATATGTGTTTTGAACTGATATATCAAACACACCTGCTTATGCAAGGCTGGTGTCTGTTAACCTACCACGTTTTCCTTTGCACTAGCGTTTACTAGAGCATTACTTTTGGCCCCTCAGTTAAACAATTGAATCCAATAGTTAGGTACCTTAAGAGCATTTAGAGAAAACACAATAAAGTTACTAAAGATCTGAGTAAAAATAATACCCCTATTAGAAATGTGAGAGACTGGCATTAATTTGAAAAAGAGATGCTAGAACAGTCTGGAGAATAATATGTATGAACATTGTAATGCAAGGTCAGTGAACAGCTGGTTCTCCATTTTTATGAACACTACTAAGTGGAGTGGACTGAAAATTAAGCAGAGACTTTTTTTTTTCCAGCAAAAAGCTCTTTAAGTATATATTGTTAGGGGAGGCAGGCAAACATTCTTTCTAAGTGGCTTCGTGGAATTGTGCCTGACTGAGATGGACTTGGTAGATGGACGAGACGGTAAATGAAGGAATTGATAAATGTTCCGTCAAGCTATAAATGTTCCAGTAATGATGCTGTCCTTTTTTTGATGGCAGATGCCTACGTGTTCTAATCAGTGTGCAGTTTTTTCTCCTGTCCTTTGTATGATTCAACAGGTTAAATGAAAGGGTGGGATCTGGCCAAACGGGGTTGTTCTTAAGGTATGTTAGTGTCCTTTTGGATTAATTATAAGAGGTTGGCTGCAAGCACCTGATAAAACTGTTAGGGGTCATCATGATGTTGACATTTCTTTCCAATTTCAATACTCCAGTAAGCAAAGGCCAAGACAGATAGACCTTCCCCACTGTCTTTACAGCACAAGATGCTATGCCAAAGAGAGAACACACAGACACACACACACAGACCCAGATGCACGCATGCCTACACCCACACACAACCTGAGAAGTCTGAAATGCCAGAAGTCACACAGTTTGTTAATGACAGGGCCAACATGATGCCTTAGAACCACTCATTTGTTTTTCCTACTTCACTACACTTTCAATCAGCAATTTTAGTCATCGCAGTTTTTTGCACCAGAGTTTCACAGAATGTCCTCTAATTAAATGTGAACAAAAAGGAAATTGAAAGAAAATGGCATTTTGCTTTAGATACTAAATACATTCCAAGAGGAAATGAAACTCTTCCCTAGTGGTGCGGCTGAGAACAAGGAGGAACAGATGTCAAACACATACCAGCCGCGACTTAAAAGTGAGCCTTATCTAGTTGATGATGCCACGTAGCATCCATGAATAATGAATGGATGCGTATGTACTGAGTCCCTACTAAGAGCTCTGGGATGCCCTGCTTCTGTTAACAATAAGATAAAAGCACTGTTCTCATGGGGGGCGGGGGAGTGTTTAGGTAGCTGGGCAAAAATATTAATGCAAGATGCAGATAAAAAGGGACGTACTCATGGAAAAGACTACAAAGACAACATGTGTTCGTCCAGAGAACTGATAGGGCATAGCCACTAATTTTTGTCATCATAGATTGAAAGGTTTTTATTTGTTTGTTTTTGTGGAGCTCCTTCTAAGCAAGGAGGAAGGGGGTGGGGGATGACTTAGCACAAAGAACCATGATTAGAATGGTCGGGGGCAGGGGATCTGATGTTCTTTCAGGAGGCAAGAGGCTATATTTTGGAGCTCTTTGGACCATCAAAAAGAAAGCTAGTAGAGCATGGTTAGGAATCCAGATTCTGTGACTAAAACCTGCCTTGGTCATTTGACATGCTTATTTCAAACTTTCTGAATGTTATAATAACAAAAGATGGGTGGGAGAGAAAAGAAGATTTCAGAGCTAGAAATGAAATAGGATAAAAGCCCAGGCAGAGACAGATGCAAGGAGAAAGTAGAGAACACTGGGCAGATATTACTAATATAAATTAGACTCACCACCGTCCCAGTCCTAAACTCTCAGCTGGTCGAGAGCTTGAACCAAATAAAGAATCGGAGCTTCCTGAAATCAAAAGCTCTGGTAGAGGTCATCTTGTCAAGCTTCTGAATCTTTATTCTGTCATTAATCTTATGGGTCTAATTGATAATGGGTCCCATTGGTAATGCTCTGGAATATTTTTCCCGGATTGGCAATTCCTAGTTTTCCAAAACACACAAAATTATTTATCTCTACTAAGTTGCCCGTCAGCATCAGCTTTTCTTCTTTGTTTTGTGGTAAAATACTGTAGGCCTACGATAGGAAATTCTTTTACCTTGAGCATCAGAGGTACTGCAAGTCTGCCCCTGAAGCACTTATCGCAAGATGGCAGACTTTTATTCATGACTTTGGGAGAATAACACAATTCTGTGGCCTTTCAGAGGTGGCTCAGGGATCTGGAGATGAGATGAACTGTGGCTACTAAAGCCATAGATTTATTAGCAATATATAGTCTCTTTTCCACACTGGCTCTCAATAGTCATGAAGCAACAGAAACCTTGATTACAGCAAAACCAACACAATCTTAGTTAAAATTAAACCCAGCTAGGATTCTGAACGTCTCTTCTAACCAATCCTTTGGTGTTCCCTCAAATGTTAATTAATTGGTTCAGAAGATCTCTTTTGAAAACTTTTTCTGGCATGTGTAGCTCTTTTCTTGTTCATGCTGTTAATTGTCACTGTATACATTAAAGTCATGCATCTTTGGAATCACATGTTTGTTCCCACTTTCCTTTCAATATATTAAGATTATCTGCCTTTTATCTGCTCTCAGTAGGAATATTAACAGATTGGTCTTTATATCTTCTTGTCTCATTAGCACCACGCAAAATAGATATTAACCAAGATAATAAGTTCTTTTTAATTTCTTCTTTTCATAATTAAAATATTACATAATGGGGGTGCCTGGGTGGCTCAGTCGCTTGAGTGTCCAACTCTGGATTTCAGCACAGGTCATGATCTCAGCCTGAGATCAAGCCCCACACCTGCTTCCATGCTCAGCATGGAGTCTGCTTGAGATTCTCCCTCTTCCTCTGCCCCTCCCCCCCACTTGCGCTTTCTCTAAATAAATAAATAAATAAAGTCTTTTAAAAAATACATTATGGATTTTCAATATAAAAAAAGTTGAATGATGGAATGAATTCCTGTGTATCCATTAATTAGTTTCAAAATAATCTTGAACTCATTCCCCCTACCTTAATTTTGTTGTTGCTTTGATAGAGAATTTTCAAATATGGCTGAGATTGAAATCATAGTATATTATTTTTCTATTGCTGCATAACAAAATGCCACAAAGCCTGGACCTTTAGTCAAAGGGTTTGCCTGATTAGGTCAGGCCCATCCAAGATAATTTCCCTCTTGATAAATTCAGAGTCAACTACCAAGGGTTCCATATTACATCTAAAAAATCTCTTCACCTTTGCCAGATTCTATTTGCTAGAATTGAGTTGCAGTTTCTTTCAGCATTCTAGGTAAGGTGCTAGAAACAGGGATTACAAACAGGAATCTCAGGGGTAGGGATCATGGAGCTCATCTTAGAATTTTGTAGACCACACATGGCCTAACTCAGCAACAGCCTTTTACCCCAAATAGTATTTCTCATTTCTGTGGGTTTTTTTTTTATTATTTCTTGAAATACATGTGACGTAACGAAGAAGGAAAGAAAAACTAACTGCAAACTTGTACAGGTATGAAAAATTTCAAGTATATGAAAGGAAGACTTGGGATTAAAAGAATTGAGAAAATAAAATAAGTTTACTCGAAAAGGAGTTGTAACAACACTTGATTTCAGAAGAACTGACCCATCAAATAAAATACAAAATGTGTATTTAAAGGAAATAATGAAAAATTATTAAGATTACCAAATTAGCATTACTTTAAAAGTTTTTTATGTGGGTTTTATATTTACGTTTTTTTTTTAATTTTTATCAACGTGTAAGAAATTTAAGATGGAACAAATGTTTTGTACATGATTCGCATTAAATTGCCATTAACTAAATGATGCCTATTGATTTTTTAGAGCTCTAAGTAAAATAGAAATTCTTAGCTTATCAGTGTCTTAGAAAAATCACTTGCTTCATTAAAAAAACTTCACTGAACCTCTCTTTTTTTAAATTTGTTTTTTTTTTCCTTGTACCTCAGGTATAGACTGTTGAATAAATCATAATTTTTATTATAACACAAAATGTGATTCCTGTTTATTGTTTTAGCTTACTTTATATTCTTTGTCAGTTGAAAGGCTCCCAAATTATTTGTCTTGGCTGTCAGCATTATCTAAGTTTTTCTGAACTTAGTTACTGTGGTGTCAATGAGTAAGGAATATTGTTTTCTAAAGTGGCATTTTATTGTGTTTGTTATGGGGCATCTGATGTTAATCATCATCTCTATTCCCCTCCATGAAAGCTATAATAAAATCTGTATCACTTTCTTAGGCTTAAAACAAGTTAATTTACTTGAAAGGAGTTAAAGGAACTTGCCAAACATCAGTCTTTCTTGATGAGTGTAAAAAAGAGCCAGTATATGCAGAGGAAAGTGAGACTTCACAAGATTAAGTACACTTTCAAGGTCACAGAACCAGGAACTGGCAGACTTGGGGCTCCAATAAAGAATTCCAAAGTCCATATTTTGAACCAGTTTTTAGGGTTTTGTTTTGTTTCACATCACATTAATGGTGTGTTCTTTGTTTTTCCATATATGTTGTGTGGTATTCATTATGTAACAGTATCACAATTTTTCAATTGAAATATTTTATTTTTAGTTTTTGTATAAATGTAGCTAGAATTAGAAAGACTGAACAAAATCATAATTTTTTAATAGTTGTAAAACTGTTCCTTTCAGAATAGTCTCCTATAGATTTTGCATACTTTTTCCCACAAAGCTGTAATTGATTTAAAAAAATTGAAGCCAATTCTTAAATAATTAACTTTTTAGTCTGTGTCCTTATGCCTTTTGTTGTCTTAAATATGTAAAATCTCCAATCTTTCAAAGGAGGTTTGATTTTTACAAATGAATGTAGAACTCATTAAGAACAGATATGGTAGATGAAATCTATAATCAAGATGAATAATAAATTGGTTTTTTTCTTCAGAACTACTTCATCATCATTAGAACATGGTTAACTCCTGTAGTGCCATAAAGAGTATGTATAATCTGTAAAATGTCTATAAAACTATCCTCATATTTGAGGGGCTAATTATAAATAATGACAACTGATATCAAAGAAAAAAATCTACATAATCTCAGACTTTTGATAAATGTAATTCTCCCATATGAGAAGTATTTTAATAATTTATGATGTTTGCATTTTATTTTCAAATCTTACTTGAATTACACTGTGCATAATTTAACGTTTTTCCCGAATTCAGTTTTTTTCTCCAAATCCTTGAAAGATCAAGACAAATGTCTAATCTCTACTAATTCTCAAATTTTGTGACAAATTCATCCAGTAAATACTCTTCATGTTAATTTTTTCTTTGAACTCAGTGTTTTTATTTAAATTTATTTTTTTATTATTTATTTATTTTTTTTAAAGATTTTATTTATTTATTTGAGACAGAGAGAATGAGAGAGAGAGAGAGAGCACATGAGATGGGGGAGGGTCAGAGGGAGAAGCAGGCTCCCTGCCGAGCAGGGAGCCCGATGCGGGACTCGATCCAGGGACTCCAGGATCATGACCTGAGCCGAAGGCAGTCGCTTAACCAACTGAGCCACCCAGGCGCCCCTTAAATTTATTTTTTTAAAGATATTATTTATTTGTTTGAGAGAGAGTGAGCAAGAGAGAGCAGGAGCGAGGGGAGGGGCAAAGGGAGAGGGAGAAGCAGACTCCCGGCTGAGCAGGGAGCCCTGTGCAGGGCTTGAGCCCAGGACACCGGGATCATGACCTGAGCCAAAGGCAGACTTTTCTCAAACTAACAATTCATTGGAATGCATCAAATAGCTGACCCCTTCAAAAATTTCATTGGTTTTAGGAATAATTATCACTTCATATATAAGTGAGGAATTTTCTCTTATCTTCTGAGAAGTTTTTCTTTTTCTTTGCCAATCAGATACTTTTTACTTAATTTTGTTCTCTGTAAGCTTTATGCAGGTCTATGTGTATATTCCATTAAAAGAAATTAAACTTTACACCAATCTAGTATTATTTTTTCATCTAAAGTTCTTCTATCCCAGAATCAGTAGAGAACCTCCACAAATTATCACATCTTCCATTTATCACTTGCATCTTTGTCTTCATGCTTTGATATTTTTCTGCTTACTATTGAAGAATGTCCCTGTGCTCAGTGAATGCTCAGTCTCTTCTTTGCTCCCTTATAAGGCATTATAGCTCAAGTCCTCCCTCTCAGTCTCTCTAGTGGAAAATTCTGTCAGCATACACACGTTTTTTGTTTTTTTTTTCAATAGGCACACGTAACCATGAAATCACCTCATCTTCAAAATAATAACAACCAAAACGTGCTTGACTCCAATCTTAGGGCAGATATTTTCTTATTTCTCCTGAACATCTACAGCAAAATCCTTCAAAAGACTCCTTGGTACTTAGCTTTTTAATTCTTCCTCTTTCATTTGAAAAAAAAAAATCACCTTTATTAGGCTTTTATCCTCAGCTTTCTACAAAACTGTTCTTGTCAATGCCACAGGTATTAACACTTCCGCCTCATTGGTAAGTTCAATACTGAATTCTCCGTTTTCATCTTTCTTGACCCATCAGCAGGTCTTGGCATGGTTGGACATTTCTTCACCCCTGAAACAACTTCTGCATGTGGCTTCAGATAGTGCTTGATCTCGATTTCCCTGCTTCGGAATGGATCACTCCTTATCCTTTTCCTGGCGTCCTTAGCCTCAAATAGTTGAAATGCCATACTTCTCAATCTTTGGGTCTCTCCTCTATCTACATTCATGGACTCCATACAGTTTTGTTTTTAAAATCATGCATAGGTTGATGATTTCCCAAATTTATATCTCTGCTCCTGACCTCTCTTGAAAAGTCCAGACTTATATCCCAGCTACTTATGTGATATCGCCACTTACAGAGATATCTAATAGGCACTTTATTATTAAAATGTTCAAGTCCAAGATTTTTGTTCTTTAAAAATCTGCCCCATTCACAGTGTTTGCCATATTGATTCATAGCAGCTCCATCCCTTCTGTTCTTCAGGTTCTAAATATCCACATTCAAACCATCCTTTCTCTACCCTGAGTAGGTAGCTACCACTTAGCCCCTCCGCTGCTACCACCCTGGACCGACACATGACCATCTCTTGCCCATGATATTTCCATCCTCTGCACGGTAATCCTGACATTTCTAATTTCACTCTATGTTCAAAACAGCAGCGACAGTGATTCTTCATACGCTAAGTGTTAGATCATGTCCTGCTTTTCTGAAAACTTACCAATGGCTTTCTGTTACACTCAAAGTAAAAGCCAAAGACCTCTCAGTGAAAACACAATAAAGTTACTCAAGATTTGAGTAAAAATAGTACCCATGTTAGAAATGTGAAAGTCTGGCATCAATTAATGTGAAAAGAGATGCTAGAATACCTGGAGAATAATATATGTGAACATTGTAATGCAGGGTCAGTGAAGAGCTGGTTCTCCATTTTTATGGTGACCACTACTAATTGGAATGGATTTAAAATTTAGCAAAGACTCTATCTGAACTCCTAAGTGTAGATTGTTAAGGGAGGCAGACGAGCTTTCTTTCTGGGCGGCTGTGTGGAGTTGTGCCTGACTGAGATGGACTTTGTGTATGGATGAGAAAGCTCATTTAAGAATAAAAGCCAAGGGTGCCTGGGTGGCTCAGATGGTTAAGCATTTGCCTTCGGCTCAGGTCATGATCGCAGGGTCCTGGGATCGCCCATCAGGCTCCCTACTCAGTGGGGAGCCTGCTTCTCCCTCTCCCTCTGCTGCTCCCCCTGCTTGTGTTCCTCTGCCCCACCCCCACTCCCTCTCCGAGTAAGATAAATAAAATCTTAAAAAAAAAAGAGTAAAATCCAAAGCCCTCACAGTGACCTACAGGTTCTACCGTCCTGGGCCCTCTACTCCTCTGATGACATCTTGCAGTACTCTGACACAGTCACTCAACTCTGCCCAGAAGGGATTTCTAACTATTCCTCAAACATATTTCTGCTCCATTTGCTGTTTCCTCTGCCTAGATTACCTTTTCCACTGCTTTCTGCATGAAGACCTCCCTCAACCCCTTCACGACCTTGCTCAAATATCATCACTTCAGTGGTGTATTCCCAGACGGATATTTAAAATTGCTAGCCCTCCATGGGGCGCCTGGGTGGTGCAGTCGGTTAAACGTCTGCTCTTGGTTTCCCCTCAGGTCACGATTTCAGGGTTATGGGATCGAGCCCCATGTCCAGCAGCACGCTCAGTGGACAATCTGCTTGAGATTCTCTCTCTCTCCTCCACTGTCTCTGCCCCTCCCCCGGCACTTTCTCTCTCCCTCTCTCTCTCGAATAAATAAATAAATCTTAATAAATAAATAAATGTATAAGTAAAATTGCTAGCCCCCTGCCCTGCCTCTGCCACCATGACTTTACCCATTTTCTACTCTAGGTTTATTTAGCTTTTCCCCACCTCTAAGGTGTGTATGTTTTAATTATGTATGTATTATCTATCTAGCCCCCATTAGTTTATGAGATCCATTAGGCAGGAACTTTTATATTTTATCTACTAGTACATATTTATTGCTTAAGACATTAAGTCTCATATATTAAATTCTAAATAAATATGTGTTGAGTGAGTTTATATTGATCATTTGTTTTAGTGCCTATGTGAAGAATATACAGAGGTTTATTTACCAAACTGCTGACATCCCAACTAGCTGGCAACCCTAAAAAGTCTTTCTGCAAAAATATGTTTCTTTTCATAGTTACAAGCCACACAGAAACTTAGTATCCACTTTCCTCTAGGATATTCTTGTGAATTGGTGTGTGCAAGGATGAAAATTCATTAATCAGTTTAACCATTTTTGCATATTTTCACAAAACATGTGGGCTGGGTTTCAGGTATTCATTCTACAGTTACTTAGCACACTACTTTGCTGTGGTAATTCTGGCAGATTTTTTGCTGTCTTATAAGTTTTTATCAACATTTTCTGATTGTGTCTTCCCACTGAGGCATTTTGAAAATTTCCTTACATTACAACTAAGCATGGCAGTCTAACTGATCAGCAATCTGCATGTCAACAGTAGAGTATATGCTCATACACCTAAAAAAATTCTTAGCTGCATTGGGGTAGAAGAATGTATTGCAACCTGTTAGGTTATTATTACTTATTTTAAATAATTATAATAATAAAATGATAGGCTCTTCTATAGGATAGTTATAATTATTGGTGTCTATGAATGAGAAAATATATACCAACAGAAAGTTTATTTAAATTGATTTACAGTTTAAATTATACTTTATTAATTGCAAAGCCAACTGCATGTGTTTAAAGACATGGCTATCATAATTGGTAATATTTATTCACATTAGCTATCTTGTGCTAAACCCTTTACATATACTGCTACTTTCAGTTGAGGAAATTGACTTTGGCCTAGAAGTTCAGTAACTAGCCCGGGATAATGCAGCTAGTAATGGTGAACCAGAATATGGACTCACATATGTCTCCAAAGTCCTGACTTCTAACCATCCTGGAGAGAGAAAGTGAAGGGGAGGGAAGATTGGCTACCACCTTGTAGCCCCGGTGCTATGACCCTTTAGATCAGGTGAGAATATTTGTGAAAAATACTCATTCTTGGGGCGTCTGGGTGGCTCAGTTGGTTAAGTGTCTGCCTTCAGCTCAGGTCATGATCTCAAGGTCCTGGGATCAAGCCCCGAATCGGGCTCCCTGCTCCGCGGGGAGTCTGCTTCTCCTCTCCCTCTGCCGCTCCCCCTGCTGGTGCTCTCTCACTTGCTAGCTCTCTGACAAATAAATAAAATCTTTAAAAAAAATACTCTTTCTTAAGGTAAGTTCTGGTGCTGGTTGAGGCATAATTACACATAGTACAATAACCCTCCACCGTTTGTCTGCACATTTAGATGGCTGTTCTCGCAGAGGAAAGATTGATGCTAGAGGTCAGAAAAACCTGTTCTTGTCTGGTTTTTGTCACCCACCAGTTATGTGACCTTGGACCAGAGACATATGGCTGTAAGATTTAGATTATACGTATAGAAATAAGTATAATGTTCCCAGCTTGATCTACTTCTCAGGGCTTTCTAGATTTAAGTGAAAATGTACTTTATAATATCTAAATATAAGGCATTCTAATTGTTAATATCATTGTAGCTACAGGTATATTTCATTCTTCAGTTCATATTTTATTAGTCTTTTAAGGAATCACATGATGTTCTTATATTGAGTGGGCAACCTGGTCTCTTTCTTAACAGATTCAATTTCAGATCATTAAGGAGGAGAAAGAAATTGAGCTGTGCCTTTGGGCATATTCTGGCCAAGTAAAAAGTGGCATGATTTCAGTGGGGTAAGGAGGAAAATATGAGACACATCAGTGGCATAAATTTATATTTGGAAAAAAAGGATCCATGGAATGGTGTAGCAAGCAGGACTGGCAATAGTCACGGTCTACGGAGTTGACTGTGTGTGGTAATTTTATTGCATATTCAACTGTACAGTATTAACTGGGTCTCAGAGGACATGTGTGATTTCTAAAAATAAGTACAGTCAGAATGCACTTGTAGTTTTAAAATGTTTTCCTGCTTTGTTCAAATTCCATATACATCAAAACAAATAAGCCTTGTCAACCCTGTGTTTTCTTTATCCACTCTTCAATTCTTCTTTACTTATAAGGAAATCAGAATGTAGTTTACATTGCAAACTTAAACAAGATGATAATTTAAATATGCAAAAGCTTGATTTAAGCAATAGCCAAGCACATAGAAATTTATTTTTGTTTAATAGATTTATGTCTAATTAGCTGACCAATGGGGGGTAATGTTAATAGTGCCAGATAACTGAAGTAAATGTTATTTAACAGCACGGGGTTCCAATAACACAGGAGCAACCTTCTAGGCATTATATCATCCAAGCCCAGGAAGCTCCCCCATGGTGGCAGCCCTGCATTATTTAAAATCAGTTCATCATGTTCCTCATGAGGATTGGCCACCTTTCAAAACCCTCTCTGGTCATGAGCTATTTGTGCCTGCTTTGTGATAATAAATCTCTCCTGTAATCTCTAAAACTCATGCAGATGGTGTCCGGAGATTCTATTAGAAAAGAATGCAGAAGAATTCTGCTCCCTGTTTAATCCCTAATTAAATAAAATTAGATTGTATAATTACATAAATTTACAGTGTCCACAATACCTTTATCAAATATCTTTTTATTTTACAGTGTATTTCTTGTTGTCTTATTCAAGCAGGGTTTTTTGACATTTTCGTAACATTTTAACATTTAATAGAAACTATATACATTAATTTTTTATTGTATCTTACATAAGATAGCCCCTACAGAAATTTACATAGGTTAGAAGCACAATGGATGGTTAAAGAAGGCCCAGTCCTATGGGCTGTTCTCAGAGTCAGAGTTCACTGGGAGGAGGGGTTCAGACTACCCAATTAGGTGAGAGGTGAAGACAGAGTAAACACAGGCACAGCCTCTGACTGAAACAAATTGTATGAGCCCATTGGGCAGCACCATCTGTGGCCAGTATTCGGCGTTCCTTCAGCTGCCTATGTAATAAGGCTTCCCCTCCATAGTGCTGATCATACTGTGGACGACATTTTAGATGCTTTAAGTTTTCTCCTTCTTTGGCCAAAAGTCCCTCTGGACCAATGAAAGGACTACTACCTAGAGCCTCATGTTCCACTTTGTGATTATGTAAAAAAACATGCTGAAGTCAATTAAATCGATGTACAAAGATTGCAAACGAATTAGCTTCTCACACATAATCGGGGCAACTTTTGCTGGTGTGTAGGCACCAGCATGTCCAGAATTCATCCGGCTTCACTGTGGCTACTTTCTGGAGACTGAGACCCCAGTTCTGTCTTAGCATAAGAGCTCATCTGGCCCAAGAATGTGTCACCCATAGGCCCTGAACTGGTCTTCTTCATTTGAGCATGAAATGCCAGGGCATTCCTATGGACATGTTCAGCACCGAAAGACACCCCATCATTCTTCTCAAGTTTTGGAGCAGCACTGGGAGATCTTTTTCCATTCTTCATCAATATATAAGTACACTGCCTGAAGGGTGCATTCTTGTCTCAAGGATATGCTTGAGACGAGGTTGCAAGCACGGGTGATGAGTGAATGAACAAGACAGGGTCTCCTGGGACCTTGGGCACTGGGGTGATCCTCCCCCGATTGGTTGGCAAGACGTGGAATCAGAATCCTGTTCATACCAAAACCTCTGCCACTGCCCTGCGCTACGCCGCTAGCCCTCTGGCCGTGCTAGCCACTTCTCTCTTGGATGCAGTTAGTTGGTTTTAACTCTTGGGCATGTTGTTGGTGGAGGGGCAAACAGAAATACATGTTCATCAAACTAGAACTCTTTCCACTTTTTTTCATTCTCCCTTTGGGTTTCTTGAGTTCTCTATTTTTTATGAGCGTTGCTTTCGTCTTTGTACAATGCAGTGACAAGGGGATATCAATGTCCTTGCTCTTACAGCAAGTCAATAATTAGTCTCTTAACTGTATATTTCAAACAAGAGAAATGACCCTTTCTAGCTGAAAGTCTCAATCGAGGAGACATATGCACGTAAACACAAACATAGGAACATACACACACACATTACAGAGTTTTGTAAAATTAAATGCTATTTTATTTTCTGGGCAGCTCTATCCATTGACATCAGATGGATTATGTCTCAAAGTCTACATTCTTGTTTGAAAACCTTCCACAGGAGATTCTGGGATTATACTCTGAGTTTATAATTCTAACAGTCTATGCATGTAGAATGCAAGTTCCTGACATCTAACTGCTAAGATACTGGTTACCAGCCTTTAGCCTGGAGCTGACAGAGCCTTGAAACTCTATCTCCCTATCTCATCTCCCTGTTGCTTACTAATTAATAGCCGCAAGGTTTCACCAGACATAACTGGCCTCCGGGTACCTCCCTCTTCCTTTGAGGTGTGAAGAGGTGCTCACTTCCTGATCCCAGCTCTGACAAGAGGAACATTCTGTCTCAGAAACATTCACATGAAAAAAAAGAAAGGATTAAGAGAGGGGGGAATGAATGGGAGGCCCGAATGAACCAGGTCATAAAACAATAAATTAAATATATCTAATGCCAGATTATTCCAAAAATAATTATAACTGTGTATTTAGAAACTATGAGTTAAGGAGTTGAAAGACATATCGTTTTATTTTTAGGTATTTGGATAACTTCAATAGTAGCTACCTTTAAAGCAATGAACTAATGACAGTTGATACAAAGTGTATTCTTTGACCTCTAATTTGCCAAAAAAAAAAAGGATGAAATAATTATTAAGATAGGAAAATATGCAAAATGGGTAAATATGCCAATTTCTTTTTATTATTTCATTTATTTTATCCAAACTGCATAATTAGAGATTCTCTATAGAGTTTGTATGTGGGACTGAAATCAGTGTTTCTTTCTTTTTTTTTTTTAAAGATTTTATTTATTTATTTGACAGAGATAGAGAGAGAGAGAGCACAAGTAGGCAGAGAGGCAGGCAGAGGGAGAGGGAGAAGCAGGCTCTCCGCTGAGCAGGGAGCCCGATGCAGGACTCGATCCCAGGACCCTGGGATCATGACCTGAGCTGAAGGCAGCCGCTTAACCAACTGAGCCACCCAGGCACCCTGAAATCAATGTTTCATACACAACATCGATTCCTATGGGTTTTCAACTTTACTAGGTCTTGTCAAGGGTCTCCTTCTCCCTTCGAACACATGCTGCACGCACACACACACACACACACACACACACACACACACACTTCTTAAAAATAAAATTACTTTCAGTTTTACCTTAAACTCCTAAGCATGACAACTTGGGAGCCCACTGTAAGTGACATTTCTCCAGGTCACTGCTTATGGTTACAGCTTCTGCACAGAAAATTGTTCTGCCATGTTTTCCCTCAGCTCATCAAGCACAGCTTCCTGTCTTGCAAAAACAAATGCAATGATGGAGGTCATTATAACAGCTTGTTCAATGTAAGCAAAACTGAGTTTCTTAGAACACCACTTGACTAAAGATCAGACGCTTGGGCTCAGTCTGGGAAAAAGAATAATATTGACGGGTTACAGACCTGTGGAGTCTAATGAAAGAAAGATCAAAAGAAATCATTACAGCTGGATTATGAATGTTGAGAAAAGATAGTATTAATGTGTACAGAGTTTTAATAACAGCAAGCTAAAGATTTGTTGATTAGAGTTCATTTTTTATAGAGTATTACCAACCTTAAAAGAATGGCCTTTTTTCATCCCCCCTCCAAAAAGAGACAACCTTAAATAATGATGCTTCAACTGAACTCTAAACGTGCACTGAACTGCAAGTGATTGTACGTTAAAAAACAGACCCTACAAGTGTGTGAAAGGAAGACAGTGGTTTATCCTCCTCTCTCCTTGGGTGATGGGGCCAGTGTGGTAGTTGGTGATGTTTCCTCAGGTGAGGAAAATCAGGTGCTTTATACATCACCTCAGTGAGATGGTTCCAACTGGGGCTGTGAATTACTGAATCTTATCTGGGAAGCAGCTGCTGTTATTTATCTTTTGTTGTGGTTGATTTCAATTAAAAAGACTACTTTATGGTAGAAGAAAGCTGTGGTCCCATTTATTCTGATTATATTACATGCAGAATTCTAGGATCAGAAGAAGGACCCCATAATTTAGAACAAACAGGAATTTGCAGAAGTGAATGTGTGAGGCTGGGCACAGGGCTAGTGAATTCAGCGCAAGGCACAGAGACACCACTAATGGTAGGTGGATGGTTTCAGGTGGTGATTATGGGTAGTTGAGGGAAATCTCTCAAGGTTTTTAAAGCGTTCTCATCTGTACTCAAGGAAAAACATGAAGACTGTGACCAAGTTACTTCCATTTCTGAGACCTCCGTCATCTCATCTGTGGAAGTGAGTTGGGTTTCCATGATGCCTAAGGTCTTTCCAAATTAAATGTGCTCTAATTCCAACTCTGGAATTATTTTGTAACCCCAGAGCATTCTAATGAATAAACATAGTCTTATCCTTTATCACCTTAGAGCAAATTCTTGTTCACTGGTGGGTTGCCCTGGCTCATCACAGTTGCCACAAAATTGAATGTTAACACAGCTACAGAGTTTTATATATGTCTTGTAGAATTACAAAAAAACATAATGTCTCCATGAACAGCCCCATATTTCTTTCATTAAAATATTTTGAAATTATGGGGTCTGACAAATAATAACATCAATTTTGTTATAAAGTAATAGCATATAAGTATTCCCAGGGATTTGGCAAGAGATATTCTATATAAATGTTTGTGCCTGTTCACACGCACACGTGTGAGCATTTGAAGTAATACAGCAATGGTATAAATCGTGATGACATCAGAAACAAACTCACTGACTTCAGGACTCTTCCCCTCTCATCCGGAATAAAGGACTACAGTCCAGATGATCTCTTTGATTGACACATCTGAAAAGATCTCTCCCTGCTTAAAGGTTCCAAATTATCTTAGGATAAAATGCCAAACTCTTAACATGAAACAAAAGGCCACTCAGTTGTAGAGTCACATTAACTCCTGTAGGCTGCATGTCCACATTTCTCTCCCTAATACAATCTCAGCTCCAGCCATTCTGATCTACTTTAAAATGCCTGAATTCTCTATTTCCTTTCCAGTGTTAGCCTTTGTAGGGCCCATCTCCCTTGACAGAAATACCCTTCCTCTGCTTCCTTGACAGCCAGCTCCTTCTCTTGCTTCAGGTTTCAGCTGGATAAATTTGACTTTCCCTGAAGGAGATTATAACCATTTCATAATATCAGTTCTGCCTCTGACAATGGGGAAAGAGCCTAAGACTTTAAGTAATTAATTCATATTTATTGAACACCTACTACTGTGTAAAAATGCCACAGGTGACATAAATATGAACAAAATACAGACCCCTGTTGAGAGGTGATGTGTGGAATATATACACATAATAGGACAAATGCAGAATGCTACGTGGGAAATCCAAGTACTTTGGTGATGTAGAAAACAGGGTGACCACACTTTGTTGAATTTGGAAAACAACTTAATCTGATGTTATTTTAAGAGTTTAAAAACTCCATTGGCCCAAAGGACCTTCAGCTCTGAAAGGTCCCTCCGTCTAATCTTGGGTGATTGCCTAAGGTTCAAGTGAGTGGGTCTTAGACCCCCAAATTCCAATCAGAACCTTTCCATTGGTTTTCTGTGGCTTTTAGAACGTTGAAAGCCACAGGAGTTTTCTACTGGAATAATAGTTATATTATGACATTAATAGATATCCTCAAGTTGATTTTCCCTTTCAAGAACATTGGTGGATAACAAATCCACAATCTCTATAGCAGAACTTGTTGCCCAAGTCACTGAAGCAAAATAGTGCTTCATCAGTTCATGGCCATGTGTGATATCGAGGCACCTCAGGACACCTCACACTTGCCAGGTGCATTCATTATTCTTCCTTCTTTGCTTTTAATAGAATTTCACCAAAAGAGTATTTATTGGAAATTACTGTACAGCACTGTGATCTTTGAGAATGAGTCAGTGTCCTATGTTAATTGCAAATGTGTCAATATGACAGCAGGAATTCTGTTTTTTGAAGCAGAGGAGAAAGGTGCTGAGCTTAAGAACTACACACTCCCAAAATACCTGTAAAAGCAAAATGACATCTTCACTACAGTCGTTTTTTTTTTTTTTACCTGAATATGTGTTTTAGCATGTGATTTAAGCTACTTTTCATTTCTGTCTTAATCCTGCTTTGTTGTGAGCTAAAACTAAGCATACTTCTCTAGGATTCAAGTGTTCACTATATGAGGTAAATTAACTCTTCCAGGGCTCTAGGGTACCAATTAATACCACAGAGGAGGTAAATTACTAACTGGTACCCTGCTGCTCTGAAAAGACTGAATTTGCCTCAAATGGTTTGCTTGCTCTCTGTTAAAGAGTAGATTACTCCCAGTGGTTCTCTCTATAGGACAGGATCCATCTTTATATGGAAAATTAGATTCCATCTGATCGGCAGGCTAGATCTTCCCAAATGTGTCATATGATAGTCATGATTAGATTACCGGAAGCTATAAATGCCAGTAATGAAAGCTTGACAAGTCAATGAGTAAATATAAGGACATGGAACAGAATATTTGGAATATTTAAAATGTTTAAAGTTTTGTAAGCATAGTGAGAACGAGATATTTGATTGTTATTATTAAGTGGAACCTTCTGTTATTATTTAGAAGCATTGTGTAATGTGGTATTACAGAAACATGTAACTAAATGGTGTTCCTCCTTTTCTTCCCTGTTAAAAATATAGAAATAGAGATGCAGAAATGCAGAATATTTTTCACTCTCGCATCCTCTGCCCATGGATTTTTAATGTTGTTTGAATACTCGCAATGCTTTAGAAGATGATTTTTCAATAAGTCTATTAGAAAGTTTTCCTTTGTACTGAGGTAAAAACAACCTTCCTCTCCATTTGTTCATTATTGCGCAGGTAGCTGTGAGTGCTTAGTAAGTCTGAGACACTGCACAGTGAAGGGAAAGGCAGAATTCTGCGTTCTCGAACCGTACGCTCTAACAGAGAAGAACAAAACCAAAACCGTGGACATCCAATTGCAATAGGTGATATGAAGAAAATGAATAAAAAGTCCAAGGTAGAAAATCATTAGGGTAGGGAAAGGGCGGGGGCAACCAAGATATGTAACCGTGGAACATTGTAGAATAAGAAGCCATGCTTCCATGTAACGCTAGGAGTGGGGCAGGGGGAGTATGAATTGAGATGCAGGGAAGAGTTGGTGTCACACTGCCCACAGCCTTAGGAGCAACATAAGGGAGCTGAATGTAATGCTAAGTTCAATGGAAGAATAATTTTAGGTAGGTGAGTGAATCATCTAAATTAGTGTAAAAATAGCAATGATACTAAGTTTACATAGCACTTACTGTGTGCCAGATACATTTTAATGACTCAACACTTTTTAATATTTCTAATAATGCTATGAAATAGAATTAAATTGAGGCACAGAGTCTTTTCATGATGTCCAGAGTTGCGTAGCTAGTAAAATTGCAGAACTAGAGTTTAACCTGAGCAGCATATGCCCCAACTAGTAACTACCTATGTTTTTCTAGCTAGCTAGCTACATCTATCAACTTTTGTAAGTTGTACATAAGCAGCATTAAACCATGCTTCAATGCATGAGAATAGATGAGATGTTTTAGGGACTGAGTTTTGGGAGAAGACCCAGGACTGAGCCGTGTGTGACCCCGGCAGTGCACACTGAGTAGAAACACGAAACTAGCAAAGGACACTGAAAATCAATGAGCCAGTAATAGGGGGACACTGCTGATGGAGAAGTGATAGGGAACCAAGGGGGGTGTCCTAAGATGAAACGGCGGTCAGTTCTGCTTCATGCTGCAGAGAACTGAGTTAGACATCTGTGCTGGATTATGTCATGAAATCGTTGATGACCATGAAAGACAGGTTTTCATGAAGAATTCTAAAAAAAAAAGGCTGATAGATGAGAGTAAGAGTGAAAGAGATAGAGTCAAGATAGAATGTATGGACAGCTGCTTAGAATTCTGTGGTGATAGAAGAGAAATAGCTGGAGAGAGAGACTGGGTCAGGGAGAACACACACGCACATACACACACACATGGGTAAGGAAAGAGCAACGGAGCATATGCATCTGCTGATAAGAGAAAAGGGAGCCTTTGAGCATGCAGAAGAGGAAACAATATTGATACATAAGTTTCTTTGAGGAGCCAAAGCAAGAGAGGATTCAGGGTAGAAACGGGAGGTTCGGCATTTGCTGGAGGAAGGACTTTACTTATTGAGCGTATGTGAGAAAAGATGTGGACTTCTTGCTCTGTATTTGGAAAAAGGCAAATAATGAGAAATATTTAATACTGCTTATATTGCCCCCCCATGCTAAATGCTTTACGTATGTTATCTCAGTTAATTCTCAGAAAACTCTTCTCAGAAAATTATCAGAAAAATATTTTTAACTTTTAATTAACAGCTGATGGAACTGAGACTCACAGGAATTAAGTGACTTGCCCCAAGTCACATATCCACTAATTACTAGAGCTAAAAATTTGAAGGCAAACAGCCTGTCTCCAAAATCTGATTCTAGAGCTAGAAATTTACTTAGTTATTCACTAGTAAGTGAGTGATGAGACTCGGAGAGCCAAACTAGCCTTCCCAAGTATATGCACCTGCTTGCTGAGAGGGCTCTGTGTTCTTCCACTCCACCTAATTCTCTGGTTTTAGAGGAAGGAGGCATTTTAAAGTAAAAATATGTGACTGTTTATCATGAACTTCATTCACTGAAAATGTAGTGGAATTTGGGCTGGAGACTGTAAGAATTAAAATCCTAAGAATCAGGGGCGCCTGGGTGGCTCAGTCGTTAAGCATCTGCCTTCGGCTCAGGTCATGATTCCAGGTCCTGGGATCAAGCCCCGCATCGGGCTCCCTGCTCAGCGGGAAGCCTGCTTCTCCCTCTCCCACTCCCCCTGCTTGTATTCCCTCTCTTGCTGTGTCTCTCTCTGTCAAATAAATAAATAAAATCTTTAAATAAAAAAAATAAAATCCTAAGAATCAGATATAATTGTTTTTCAAGACAGGAAAAAAAATAAGTCAAAGGACTCTTCATATCACTGGTATAAACTTTCCTAATGAGAACTCCCATGTATATACAATTAGTTTTAGAAAAGGATTTTCCAAGTGCCTGATTAACTTTTAATCAGGATGCTAAGATGATTAGCCACAGTCTGATTATGTAAGAAAAAATGCAGTGAAGGACAATGTTCTGCTCTATTGTACACGTGTACTACAGAAACAATTTAAGAGGAGGTTCAACAATTCTTCATTTAACAAATCTCATCAAAATTAGCAGTGGCAATTTTTCAAAGGTTGTATGTGTATTTGGTAATATTTTTTTTTCCTGTATCACAGAGAGACGTTTCCAATTTTTATATTTTTTCTAATAATTCGAATGGCTATCACACTTATAAGCTCTTATTATACAATGCTAAGAGGATTTTTAAATTCCGTATTTCAAGGAAACTATATGTTTTCCATTCAATCTTATTATTTATTGTATAGTTTCAGTCTACTTTTATAAATACAGCATCCTAAAGATTTTTTGCTTGTTTATTTTTCCCAACTCTCTTATGCACCAGTTAATATGTACATCTTTTACGCTAGTCCATGATGTCTACATGGACAGCAGACAGACCTCACAGGTTCAACCTAACAGCATCTCAATACAGATCCTGCAGACTGCATCTCTCTAAAGAGACTCTGAATGTCCCATGGGATCACCCTCCTGTCCCTCAAAATGGCGGCCAACTTGTTAATACAGCTTGTCTTGGTCTTCCTTCTTCCTTTCATTCCCTCATTCCTCACACAGGCTCCCCGGGATGGCTTTCCCAAATAAACTAAGTGCATGGCCCAGGCTAAGACACTGGCAAGAATTAAATTTCTATCTGCAAAAGCATAAACAGAAGGTACACATGTCTTTATGTTTCACATCCATATGCCAAAATAGATCTTACTTTGTTAAAACATTCACACACAATTTTGTTTGAGTGTTTTTCAGCTACTGGTCTGGGTTTGTGTTTCTATAAGATAAATGTTTTAGGCTGTTGAAGATCTAGGAATTTACCTCATTCTTCAAGATGAACTATAATATGAACTATATATAATATGGTAACATGAGTCAGTTATGTTTTATTGTTTAAAGTGATCACATGACTGGGGCACCTGGGTGGCTCAATCGTTAAGCGTCTGCCTTTGGCTCGGGTCATGGTCCCAGGGTCCTGGGATCGAGCCCCGCATCGGGCTCCCTGCTCCGCGGGAGGCCTCCTTCTCCCTCTCCCACTCCCCCTGCTTGTGTTCCCTCTCTCGCTGTCTCTCTCCCTGTCAAATAAATAAATAAAATCTTAAAAAAAAATAAAGTGATCACATGACCTAAAAAATAATGAAATCTTGCCATTTGCAACAACATAGAGGGACCTAGAGAGCGTAGTGCAAAGTGAAATAAGTGAGCAGAGAAAGACAAATACCATATGATTTCACTCATAAGTAGAATTTATAAAACAAAACAAAGAGACAAACAAAAAAGCAGACTCTTTTTTTGTTGTTTCAAGTTTTTATTTAAGTTCTAGTTAATTAACATGTAGTGTAATATTGGTTTCAGTAGTAGAATTTAGTGATTCATCACTTACTTATAACACCCAGTGCTCATCACAACAAATGCCCTCCTTAATCCCCATCACCCATTTAGCCCGTCCCCTACCCACCTCCCCTCTAGCAACCCTCAGTTTGTTCTCTATAGTTAAAAGACTCTTATGGTTTGCCTCCCTGTCTTTTCCCCCCCTTCCCCTTGTGTTCATCTGTTTTGTTTCTTAAATTCCACATATGAGTGAAATCATATGGTATTTGTCTTCCTCTGACCAACTTGTTTTGCTTAGTATAATACCCACTAGCTCCATCTACGTTGTTGCAAATGACAAGATTTCATTCTTTTTGATGGCTGAGTAATACTCCAGTGTGTGTGTGCGTGTGTGTGTGTGTGTGTGTGTGTGTGTACCACATCTTCTTTAACCATTCATCAGTTGATGGACATTTGGGCTCTTTCCGTAATTTGGCTATTGTTGAAAAAGCAGACTCTTAAATACAGAGAATGAACTGGTGGTTGAGAGGGAAGGTGGGTGGGGGAGTGGGTGAAATAGATAAAGGGGATTATGAGTATATTTATCATGATGAGCACTGAGTAATGTATAGAATTGTTGAATCACTATATTGTAGACCTGAAACTAATATAACACTGTATGTGAATTATACCTCAATAAAAATTTTTTAAAGATAAACATAAAAATCAATCAGTCACATGCCCAATCACAATCCCTTTTTATGAGCCTTTTTTTGATGCCTGACATTTGACATGAAAAAATGTCAATTTAATAATCCAACATTAAATCAAGTGGGCTGTTCTCATCAGAAGTAGAAATGAAAGAAAGCTTGCAAAGTAATTGTTTTGTTGGGCTAAGAATAAACATAATCCTGGGAATGAATTAGGCATCACCCCATACTACCTGCTAGATATCTGCATGTGCTTCTCCCGGTGCTGAGTACCCAGGAAGTAAATTCCTGATTATACTAAGTGAAAGAATTCTCATGGTCTACGTTATGCTGTACTTTAATGGGAGAATTAACACGGATGCTGTCTATAATAATGTAGGTTTTTTTTTATTTTTGCTTCAATTTTCTTTTCATCATAAAATTGATGAAATATGACCCAGAGGATGGATAGAGAAACATAGATACAGATATGGATATATAGAGATTTGCATATTCTCCTAGATTTAATCATTTTCTCATACTCTGTGACACAGTAAGATTTAGAGCTGAAAATTTTCTTTTTTCTATTTTCTTTTTTTTGGCAGAGAGAGAGTGTGTGTTTGTGTGTGTGTGTGCCGGGGGGGAGAGGCGGAGGGAGAGAGAAAATCTCAAGCAGATTTCATGCTGACTGCAGAGCCCAATGTGAGACTCGATCTCACAACCCCAAGATCATGACCTGAGCTGAAATCAAGAGTCAGCTTCTTAACTGACTGAGCCACCTAGGAGCCCCAAGAGCTGAGAATTTTTCTTAAAATAGTACTTATCCATAATATCAATATATTTTTTTATAAATACCAGAATAATGAATTCATTTAGATTTTTGTAATGTATTTCTGATATTTTTTTTCTGAAAGGTTAAGTTATTAATAACCAGAAAAACCATATATCTGGACAAGATAAGTCAATTGCTCAGGAAAGGAAGCTTACATCACATTACCATTTAGACAACAATTTGGGAAGCAAACATACAGGTGCCATTAAAACCTCAAAGAAAATTCCTCTACAAAAGGAATTTTTGACATCAGATGATGGGCCCAAGAAGACCAAAGGGATTTGGGATGTGTGCTCAAAATTGGCCTTTCATGTGTGTTTATGTATTCAGCTTGTCCATCCATCAGAAGCTCCACCTGTCTTGGAGCTATCGCCCATCATTTATTTATCTGCAGAGAGACTAGAATCTGAATTGATCTTTATTTCAGTCATGTACTGAATGTAAGAATTGTGAAAAGCAACTCGGAGTCATTACACATCCTTTTTCTAAGAGAGAAGTTGTACTTCACAGGGATCTGGAGCCTTGAAGCTCAGATCTACTTTTGGAGAATAACATAAAATTCATAGGAAACCCCCTACTCCATTTTTAGACCGATGTGGACATTTTGTCAGGTCTAATCATGAAACTAAACCTGACATAAGCTTTCTCAATTTTATCATTCCTTGGAAGACTATAGTTATTTAAAACATATCAAGTGTTTAGAAAGAGACGCTTTAAAAACTATCAGTTAAACTGTAACATTGTACGAGACCCAAATAACAACCACCAGGATGTTCCCACATCTGCCAGTATTTTGAAGGAGAGTGCATGATTTCTTCCTTCAGCCGAGGAGAGCAATTGGCAATGACGACTAGTAGCAGTTGTTCACATTTATGGTGTTTGCTGTATGTCAGACATGGTGCTACATGAATTATCTAACTTAGTCTTTGGGAAAATGCCATGGATGATTATTATTAAACCTATTTTAGGTTAAGTAACCTACTCACTTAATTTGGAAGTGGCAGAGCCAGTGTGGTTAAACATTTCATTCCATGCCTGGATGATGTAGAAAACGAACAAACATGTAAGCCTTTGGTATATTTATATACTAAAAAACTCTTTAATGTAAGAACTTAAAAGGCTGTACATGACACGGATCGTAGATGAAGCAATGTATGGTGGAAGATAGAGAGATGGATAAGAAGGTCTTCAGTCTTAGGAAGCTTGCAATTTACTAGTGGGGATAAAGCAAGCACACACGTGTCCATAATAAAACTATTCATATCTGTAGAGGCTAAACAGTTTGCACAGTTCTTTCAAGCCTTTTAATTTTATTTCATTCTATCAAACGTTTTCATCACTAAGCTATCTATATGCCTCAGTCTCTTCTGTACATGGCTCCATTGCCTTCTCAGCCCTCTCAGAAATCCATTAAAACTTTAAGACTAAGACATTTTGATTACATGTTCCTTCTTAGTACTAATGCAAGTTTATATATAATACATATGAATATATAAAAATGATTATTTCAACATTCATCATATGATGAATAAAATACATTTTCCATAAGCTTACAATTCAGTATTATCTAAACATTGGCTTAGCACTGGCCTTTAAAGAGAGCAGAGTAGGGACCTCCTGGCCAAAGTCCCCTACGTCCACTCTCTCCCACCTTCTTTTCTGTCATATGATGAGTAAGAAAGGTCTCTTCTTCCTTAAAGGCTATACCCCCATTTCTTCTCTGAATTCTCTCTTGCTTTGTGTTCTCAGGTATGTCTATATATTAGATACCATTTTCTCTTCTTTTTTTAAAGATTTATTTATTTGGGAGAGAGAGAGAGAAAATGAGTGGGGGGAGGGGCAGAGGGAGAGAGAGAATCTCAAGCAGACTCCCCACTGAGCGAGGAGCCTGATGTGGGGCTTGATCTGATGACCCTGAGATCATGACCTGAGCCAAAATCAAGAGTGGGACACTTAACCGAATGAGCCACCCAGGCGCCCCGGTTGTCTCTTCTTAATCTCCAATCACTTCCTTTCCCTCATCTGTAGTCATATAGGCTCTGTGTTTACACGTGGTTGGGCTCATGTGTGTGCGTGCGTGCGTGTGTGTATATTCTCTCTTGGCCCCGTGTTCCTTTCCTGCCATAGCTTTCTTTGTATCAAAGGAAAAAAAATTCCTAGAAAGCATAAGTTATGAATTAGTCAGATTTAAAGTAGGAAAAAATACACAGCAAAATAATATATCCCAGGGATATAGGGGGGCAGAGAATAAATATATATTATAAGGTCAATGAATTAGATATGAGGAAAGAGCCCACATGTGGTGTCAAAGTCTAGCATTTAGAGCTGGCTGTGCGTTTAATTTAATATTGACCAAATCACACAACATCGGTTTCTTCATCCATAATAATAGCTTCCTCTGCTACGTGAAGTTGCTGCTCCAATCAAAAAAAAAAAAAAAAAAAAAAAAAGCCCATTTCTGCTAGAAGCTTTACAAACTGCACAGACCTTGCCTGATACAAATATGAGATGGCATTGCCTTTCATTGAGATAAATGTCCTAGTGACGCTTGTTTTCACAAACAGATCATTTTCTTATCCTTAGTTTTGCTGATTTGTGCACTCCCCATTTACCTAGAACACAGAATTGCTAAATTCCAAGTAATTGTCAGGGGTATAATATCCAATTCACTGCTGCTCAGCTCATCAGTAGTGAAAAATAATACCCATGCATGTTTATCTGAATGATAAGCCATTCTGTCAAACTTCTAAAATTCCTAATTTGTATTACTGAATTAGGCCATCCAGTCAGGAAGCCTGAAACCCATCATACTAGTCCCCAATAAAATACATTTTTAAAAATTCTCTTAGATAAAATTTGGAATGACTAAGTTATATAATATGTAAAGTTAGATTATATAAAAATGGAGCTTTCTGTAAATTGTTTCACTTTGTAATGTAAGGGTCACGTTAAGTCTATTACACACCATCCACTTCAACAGGAAGGTCTCAGCATCACAAATAGTTGTGCTTCTTTCAGAAATTGTTTTTAAATCTAATCATCACTGATTTGTGTAAATGGCCATGTCCTTATCATGTAAAAGGCATATTTGTGTCCCACCTCTTGCAAATGTACCGACTTCATAGAATAAATTTTCATCCATTTTCTGAATCAGTCTCATTCTTAATCTTAGCATACTTTCCATACTGTACTTTCCCTTTGGATCATTTTCCTTTACCAGCATTATATTTAGTGTGCATGTATATGTGTTGTGTGTGTGTGTGTGTGTGCGTGCGTGCGTGAGAGAGAGAGAGAGAGTATATGTGTGACTGTGTGTGTGTGTATTTTAATGGGTCATATAGGCACTTGGTCAAACATCAAACAGCCAGAAAGAGGAATAAGGTTCCCCCCGCTATCTGAAATCAGAGCATTCCTATGAAACTTTTTGTAAGAAGCAATTGCCATTAATTTATATGGAAAAGTTTTTGAGCAACCCCAGACCCCAAAAATAATCTCTCTTAGGCTTGTGTGATACCTTAGGATACATCTTGCAAATGAATGTACAAAATCAATCGAGATTGTGTTTCTACACATTCTAACGGAAAGGAACTTTTTGATGTTTACGCTTCTGAATGCTGAAAAACAATGTTATGTTTTAAATTACTACTTATCTTCCTAGGAGCATAGTGAAACATAGGGCATAGGTCTAAAAGCCACTGCCGTTTCTTTATCTATAGTCCATTATTTACTCATTCTCTTTATTGATGGTTATTTTGTTTGTTCGTTTTACTGATTTTGAAGTCCTTTCCTTGTAAAAAAAATTTTTTTTAATACATCACATCCATCACAAGTTGCTGTTTATCTTTGACTTTTGTTTGCAACGTTTTGACATCCACAGATTGCTAATATTTATTCTCTTTATCAGACTAACTCTGGATTTGTGGCGAGGCTTAGAAAATATTTCCTAAATGAAGACTGTTGTGTATTTTTATTCATTGTCATGTCTAAATCTTTGTTAGATCTGGGATTTATTCTGGAGTAAGAAGTGATAGCTCTAACTTTGCTTTTATTTTGTTTTGTTCTTGTTATTTTTCATCTAGATGCCTTCCAGTTGCATAAAACCATGTATTGAGAAACTCATTTTCTCTTGATGATTTTAAGTGTCATCATTATTATTCATTAAGTAAATATTTATGCATTTACCATATTTTAGAACTTTGTATTTTATATCATCTCTATTTGTCTAATTCAGACACTGTGAATTAGTACAGTCTTAACACGTGCTTAAATATTAAGTAGGGGCAATTACCAATTTTAAGTCTTTTTCCTTTTTTTTAAGTGTTAAATTATCCATGTGAATTTTATTTTTTTTATTTTTAAAGATTTATTTATTTATTTGAAAGAGAGAGGTAGAGAGAGCATGAGCAGGGGTGAGGAGCAGAAGGAGAGGGAGAAGCATCCTACCTGGCTCCCCGCTGAGCAGAGAGCCTGACTCAGGGCTCGATCCCAGGACCCCTGGATCATGACCTGAACCGAAGGCAGACGCATAAGTGACTGAACCACCCAGGCGCCCCTCCATGTGAATTTTAATGTCAGTTTGCCTGGTTCCAAAATAAAATTAAAAAAACAAACAATAAAACTGTCCGAAGTTTGTATGGGAAAGTGTAAGTTCATAGAATAATTTGGTGATAAATGTTACTCTATCATATTGAATCCAAAGTTGACTTTTGCACATTTTTCAAGACTTTTTTATGTGTACCTCAGTAAAGTTTTAAAGTATTTTTACACATATTTCGTAATTTCTTATAGATTTTTAAAACTTGATAGCTATCTTGTAAACAGTATTTTTCCTTAACTATATTGCAGTACTGAATATAATTTGTATATGATAGCTAACAATTTCTGAAATTTTAATTTTATACTGAGCATTGTACTGAACTCTCTCATAAGATGTAATGATGATGTCTACTTCTCTTGAATTTCCTGAGTAGGTGATCATACTATAATTATTATAATTGTATAATTCTGCTTCTTCCATTTTCTGTGTGCATCTGCTGTTTTATCCTTTTGCTTTGCTTGTATGCACCATTTACCACCTATCGCAAAATATGTAATAATAGTAGTGATGGTGGACTTTTCATAGGAATGCTTTTGCTACTTTGTCTAAAAACAATGTTAAAATATAACTTTTTATATACATAGATGAACCCAAATATCCTTTTTTTAACTTGTATTAAGTTATTTTGCAATGTTGTATATGTCTAATTCTTTTACTTTTTTGAAACGAAATTTTGCATACATAAAAATTTTAATATTACCCTAATTAGAGAAGCCAGAGAGAAGTAAAAGTAATTGAAAAGAAGCTGTATTTACAGGACCAATGGAGAGGGTGATTGAGGACAGAATGAGTGCAAAGAACCAATTTTGAAAACCATCTCTATTAAGAAGCACTGGTAAAGGTCCATTTCTAATGGTCTCAATACCCATTTTTACATTGACCATATCTTTATCCTGAGTAAGTAACGAGTAGAAAACCATATATATATATAAAAGAAACTTCATAGATTCCTCCTTCCTTCTCAGCCAGTGTCATGGAATGGTTTTACTACATATTGTAAATGGTTACAGAATAGCAGATTGTCGAACACTTATATGGAAACAAACAAAAAGGAAACAAATCAAAACCAGATAAGCAAAACACTTGAAAGTTTTGGATAAAAATGTTCTAAGGATTTACCTACTTTTTATTTATTCGGTTACCTTCATTACCATTTCTTTATTTACATGAGCAAATAAAAATTCATCGCACATTTTAAAAGTATCTGAATCCAATTTTTAGTTTCAGCAGAGTAAGGTCATTTTTATTTTCCCCAACAATCACCCCAAATTAAGAGAATAAGAATAAAAAACAGAAATACAGACTGCAGCCGAGGTAAACCTGGAAGAAAGCTATAACTCTAAATTTGAAATGAAGACTCAGAATGGCTGAAAGTGGAATCCCAATTTTAGGATTTTCCACATAAAGACAAGTGTAAGAGATCATTTGAAAAAAGACCAAGGGATAGGAGGCACCAAAAAGAAGGTGATCTGTTGGTAGCAGTGAAGCATAAAGGTTTTTGTTTTTTGTTTTGTTTTGTTTTCCACATTTGTATAGGAGGCAATAGACTCCTAGGTTCTCATTACTAACCTGGTTGAGTAGGTGGCCACCCTTCTTCCAGCTGTCTCTGAGGCAGGTCACATATGATCTGAGGAAACCAAGTGACGGGCTCTGGAAGAGGGGGCATAAGATAAAGAGGAAGGTAAGACATGCAGAAGAAAATAAAAATATAAAGGGAACTAGCATGTTGAGTGACAAGACTGCTCACTCCACTTACCTCAGAAACATGGATTACATTCACAGGGTAATTAGATCTACCCTAGAGAAAAGACATTTCACTACAGACATTTGGGGATCTTCCACAAAAATATAAATAGTGAACTGAATGCACAACAGTGAAACCATGAAGTCAGCAGGACCCTCTTGTGTATCACAGAATTTCTATTTAGCTATTTACTGCCTCGCCCTAAACCAGAAACAGATCCCCACTATCCTTAGGCATTTGAAGAAACCCTTGGACATAAAAGGAGACACAGAATCTATAAACACTAAGAAAAAGGAACTTACACACACACACACACAATTTAGGCAGGAAGATCAGGCATCAAAGAAACCAAATTTATTCTTCAGGAGGTAATGTGGTGCTGTATTATGATGATATGTGATATTGATTGTGCTATATGCAAAGTTCATAAATTCAAACATCAAAGATAGGTTAGAAAGAACAGTTGTAGCAATCTCCCATAAAATCAATCAAAAATATAGAGATGGACTGCATGAAGAAAAGAGAAGACTTGGAGATACAAAAAGTCTAAAATCTAAGCAATAATTTAAGAAAAAGAAAATAATGGTGGTGAGAAATTATAAAAAATATAATAAAGAAAATACCCAGAACTGAAAGACATGAGTCTCCAGTTCTAAAATATCATTGAGAAGTTTCATATGATTAGATAATAAAGAGAAGACCCAAAAAAGCTTTCAGAGGGGCGCCTGGGTGGCTCAGTTGGTTAAGTGTCTGGCTCTTGATCTCAGCTCAGGTCTTGATCTCAGGATCCTGAGTTTAAGCCCTGTGTTGGGCTCCATACTGGGGTGGAGTCTACTTACATTAAAAAAAAAAAGCTTACTGAAATAAAATAAAGTCCCATGTAAATGATCCGGGATTGCATCAGAATCACCATCCTGAAAATTGGATGCGAGTAAAGTTTTTAAAATTTAGAAGGAAAATCATTTTCAGTATCCTTATCAAATAGATATGAGAATATATTAAATATGTTTTCAATGGTACACATTGAAATTTGTATGATTTTTTAATCACAAACTTTTGCTTTTCTGAGGATGTACTTCATCAAAAAGGTAATGTAAACCAGAAAGAGAAAAACAAAAGATCTGGTGTGGCTTCTTCTGGGTAGCAGAATGGAAAAATCAAGGAGAGGTAAAGAACTAGGGTTTGCTTTTGTTTATGCTTTCAATCAAATTTGACATCTAAAGCTTTGTGCACAACTATGAAAAAAATAAAATTTACTTCAAGAGTTTAAATTTTGAACAAGGAGTTAACTAGAAATGTTTACAACCACAAATGGTAAATAGCCTCCAAATTTAAAGTATATCTGCAATGCATAGATTTTACCAGAACTCAATTCATAAATATTAGCAATCTCAATAGCTAGAGAAGTATGTAATGTCTCTTCACTAAATCTGTTGTATCTGCTTGTTGCTAAAAGATTATCCTTATACATACACAAATACACTAAAATAGTTGAGAATGGGATGACAAGAAAGATAGTCAAAAGAAGATGCATTATCATTAAAAATTCACTTTAGTTGCAAGGACGGATATAAGGGAAAAACACGTCCTTAGTATGAGGCCTTTGATGTAGTTGAATAAATGTGTAGCTGATATGACCCGAACCTTTTTAACTGATGCTTTACAATAAAAGCAAATATGCTGGGCTCCTCATTAGGGATGTGGGAAATTAAATAATATGCTTTACTTTTTCCTAAAGCATATAAAAACTATCAAACTATCATATTTTGAAATCTGTTTGTGAGCCATTCCATCCATATGTAGTAAAGCAGCTAACACTTCAATATTCGTGGTTTGGGTTTAAGGGTCTTTTCAACAATATTATGACATTGTAAATGGAATATACAATTGAGTGTGAATGTTCAACTCCAGAAATTATTTTACATCTTACAAACACTTATTATCAGATATTTGTGCTGATCTGCTAGCTTGAAAGTGCCTGGCTCCAGGGAACATATGTCAAAAGTCGTTTCATATATTATTATCAGTTCTACTGATAGAACCCAAAAAAGAGACACACATTGTATTTGTTCATATTGCCTTTTAAAAATACACTTAACAGAACCAGAAAACTTCCTATAGCAATTTCATTTCCCTCATTTTACTTTTTTTTCATAAAAAAGGTATTTTTTTAATTATGTTACGTTAATCACCATACATTACATCATTAGTTTTTGATGTAGTGTTCCATGATTCACTGTTTGCGTATAACACCCAGTGCTCCATGCAGAACGTGCCCTCTTTAATACCCATCACCAGGCTAACCCATCCTCCCACCCCCCTCCCCTCTAGAACTTTCAGTTTGTTTCTCAGAGTACATCGTCTCTCATGGTTCGTCTCCCCCTCCAATTTCCCCCTCTTCATTCTTCACCTCCTGCTATCTTCTTCTTCTTTTTTTTTTTTAACATTTAATGTATTATTTGTTTCAGAGGTACAGATCTGTGATTCAACAGTCTTGCACAATTCACAGCGCTCACCATAGCACATACCCTCCCCAGTGTCTATCACCCAGCCACCCCATCCCTCCAGCAACCCTCAGTTTGTTTCCTGAGATTAAGAATTCCTCATATCAGTGAGGTCATATGATACATGTCTTTCTCTGATTGACTTATTTCGTTCAGCATAATACCCTCCAGTTCCATCCACGTCGTTGCAAATGGCAAGATTTCATTCCTTATTTTACTTTTTAAAGTAATGTGTATTAGTCCATTGGTTCTCTATTACCAGACCGTCTTGTGAGAATTATCTCAGCCATTGGTTTACTTCTCCCATTCAAGGGAAATCCTTTGGCTTTTTCTCTGTGGCATCAGCGCTCATGTTTAGGGGTGTGGAATCCAACCGGAATAAACCCTTGTGACATTTGCAGAGACCCGAGAGACCAGAGCAGTCTCATGCATGCAGTCGCAGATAATCTTCTTCCAAGCCAGACCGCACACTGGGTGCCAGGCTCAGCCTGTTCGGAGCAGGGATTAGCGTGTGCCCTCTGCTGTGTGTGGTATGAATCATGTTCCTGTAATGGGAGTCTGCATGGAATCAGTCTCACAGTTTGCAGATGGGGGGCAATAGAAAAGCTGTATGCACAAAACCACCAACAGTTCCTATCCTCCAAACTTTAATCACTTATTACTACAGTTTATATTTTCTCCTGAGAGATTTTCTCAGGTTTTTGGCATGTCTTCATGAGGAACTCTGATTGCTCTTAGAAATAAAACCAAACAATGAATAAATATCTTTTCCCACATAGGTCAGTTCATTTAAATTTATTTGAGTGTGTAGATCTAGATTTTATTTTATTTTATTTTATTTTATTTTATTTTATTTTATTTTATTGTGCACCCAATGCAAGACATTAGATTAAGGTCCCTTGGTGAGATTCATATATGCTCCTCTCTTACTCCCTCTCACACATATCGTCCCTTCATTCCCCCTCCCTCCACCACTGAACCTGCCTGGAGAAACCCCCATAGACTTAACCCAGCTCTTCACCTTCATTTTGCCTTCACCTAAATTGATGAATTTTACTGAAGAAGTCACACAGCCTGGAGACTGGATTAACTTTAAAATCATGAGCATGTACCCCCAAAATGACACTCAACATGGCAGTGTTGCTACCTCTTCCTGGTAGAGTGGAAGTTCCCAATCTCTTGGTTGACTGCTTCTGACATTTCCGTGAAAACAACACTGCAAGAGACAACCACCCTCACCTCTCCACAACCGAATTTACAAATTTGCCAGTACACATATTCACAATTGTTTTCTTTTCCCTGTGGATACAGTAAAAAAAAAAAAAAAGGGGGGGTGCTACTTTTCAGTCCCATTCCGTACTTCTGCTTCAAATCCCTTACCTTCTTGCAGTAATCTTCCCATTACTCCCCTTCTGTACCTGTGTTGCTCACCCTCCCCTAGGTAACCATTCCGTTCAGAAATCAACATGGTATAATTGTCTCTCATCCCCATAATAAAGATGAACAAGCAAAGAAGAAACAGTTAAAAATGCAACTCTTTACTTGACACCATAAACTTCCTTTCTGCTCTGACATGACAACATGTCTTCTAAGAGTTGTCTCATATTGACTGTTTTTCTTCTCCCCTCATTCCAGGCGCACTCATTGTTCTTTTGTTATCTAGCTTATGATAAAAAAGGAAATAATTTTTAAAAATAAAAGAAGGAAATAATCTTAAAACTTTGGTATTTTCCTCACACCACATGACTTACCGGACATAATGGAGTAATGAAAGTCTGAGGGGAAGTGGCCTGGCTCTCTACGTGAGCTAACATCCTCTCCTCTTCAGTTTATGGCCTCTTCACCTAAAGCTCTTTGGTTAGTGCTACCATGTGCCCAGCCCGACAGACAGTAACGTGCACCCATCTATCTTACTTTGAGTCATTCAATACCGTGGAGTGTTTTCTCTTCAAAACATTCTCTTGTCTTAAGCCTGTGACTCCACACTGCTCATTTTCTCCCAGTCTCATCGGCTCCGGCCCATCAGGGTTCTGTTCTGTTTTCCTCCCATCATCTACATGCCACGTACCTAGGACTAGGCTTCTTTTTTTCTCTATTTACTTTCTCTTTCAATCTGACACATAACTTCAACCACCACCTCCATGCTGATGATTTCCAAGTGTATGTCCCTGGCCCCAATGGCTCCCCAATGTCCTGGATCATCTGTCTGGCTGCATACCTGATAGTTAGTTCCATGGGTTTATCAAACAGGAGTCTGAAACCTACTATGTCCAAAGGACAGCTCTTTTCCCCTCCCCTAATCATGTCCTGCCACTCTCCACAGCCCCCCACCCGCCACCCCTCATCAACTTCTCTCCATTTCCTACAGCCTGGTAAATAGTATCTTCATCTACTCTGTTGCTCAAATTAAAAGCCTAGGAGAAGAGTCTTTATCTTTAATGATATATACTAAAATATTTATAAATATATTTATATGATGTCTAAGATTTGCTTCAGAATAATTAGAGCAAGGGCTATAAAAGAAACATTTGCCATGAGTTGATAATTGTTCAAGTTGGATTATGGGTAACAGAAAATGCAGATTCTGATTAGGCCTGGGATGAGGTCCAAGATTCTGCAGTTCCAACTACCAGGTGATGAGAAGCAAAGAAATGGAGGTCTTCTTTGAGCATCATGTTTTAAAGAACCCTCTACCTTATTTACAATCGTCCTTTATGTCATCATACTATGGATTTTCTTAATGGGAATTTCATGATACTTATCAGTATTTGCTTATCCTTCATTTTTGTGAATTGATTGCCTTTCCCACCATAAGATTGTGTATCTTACTTCTGCTACTTATTCTTACATCCCAGACCCAGCTCAGTGCATGAGAGTAAGTGCTTCGTAAATATGTATAATAGAATAGTTCAGAGGGCAATCTGGACAACAGTAACAGACGCATAATAGGTGTAGGGCTGATTCATAGGGCAGTGTCATGAAACTGCAAAAAAAAAAAAAAAAAGCTGAAAAAAGTACTCTTGGTTGTGTGGCTACAAATTATTGACGGTTGGGTCTTACTCCCAAAATTTGTTTCGAGATGCTGCCTTTTTTAAAGCACCTCAAACTAATTCCAATTTGCAAGTGATGTGAATAGCCACTGCCTTATGGTGATGATGGTGATGGTGATGATGATGGTGATGGTGATATCAGTAAACACCATCCCCTGCTGAGTACCTGCTATTTGCTTGAAAATGTTCCAAGTGTTTCACATTTTTAATTTATTTCATCTTTAAAAGAATCCTTTGAAGTAGGTAATGCTATCTTTATCTTACAAGTGAGAAAATTGAGACACAGAAATGGTATATGCCGTTGTTAAGATCACCCAACTATACGTCAGGAAGCCAGTGTTTAAACCAAGGCAACGTGACTCAAGGCTCGTAAGTATTGACTTATGATGACAGAGATAGCACAAACAATGGTGTAAACATATAATTGTTTTTAACGTTATTTGTAAAGTATCACTCAGCCAAATGACATGGAACACAAGATTCAAATATGTCGATGAAGGAATAATCTTTGTTCAGAGGAAACAAATACCATATATAAATGTTCCAAAAGTAATCTTTTTAGGGAAATCAAGAAAGCAGAGAGGGGTAGGAGATGGAAGTTTCAGGAGAATGAATCTGCAATAGATCAAGCATCACTGTGTTTAGATCCAATAACCAGAGGCGCTGACATGAGCCCTGCTCTTCATAGGGTCTACTCTGACTCTCTCTGGCCCTCCTCTGCCTACATCCCACACAGCACTGAGCACCGAAGTTTTGCCTCTACACCTTTCTCTTAAACTATGCTCTGAGGACCCAGAACCTTGGGAGTTCCTGCCTAATGAGCTCATCCAACTCCCAGAGTTTGTATGACTCTCCCCTGGGGATATTCTTCCAGTGATGGCTAGGAGGCAGTTGCTTGGGAGGAGGGCTTAATCATAACTTGGACCAATCAATTGGGTATTTGATGTGAGTGTTTGAGAGGCCCAATTTGGTGCAGGTATGGGAGGGAGGTTCTTAGTGAGGGAAATGGGAGACAGAACTTTGACATCTAATTTTTATTCTTGCCCCCTGGGTGCCCTCAGGATGACCTTGAGGTTAAATTCTAATTCCAGAAATAAAGTTGAGAGGTTAATCTTGAGAAAGCAGGGAGTTCGTCTTGAATTGGAGATGAGACCCTAAAAATACCTTACTTTGTGATCTTAGAGTGTCTGACTGATAGCAACTTCTCTTTCCCGTTCTGAGAGTCCCCAGTGGATTTCAGCAAAATCAAAGCTGATCGTTTTGAGTTGCTAGAAGAGGGTGGAAAAAGGGCTTCCATTTGCACGCCTGCATTTGAAATAGAACCAATACTGATGTTGGTCTTTTTGTGGATGTTACATCCTCAACCAAAGAGGCCTCCTCTGCCCCTTCAACTCTGTCATGTAGATTAATGATAAAATCTGAGGATCATCTGAGATCCTTTTGTAGATACTTGGGACATAATTTGGGTCACATCTTGAGATTTTGCATACATTTCAGAAATACAAAGCAGAGTCAGCCTTGTAACAGGGAAACACTTTCATAATAGTCTTTTTTTTTTTGTAGCTTTCAAATTTAGCTAAGCATTTGTTTCCTACTGAATAATCAACACTTAGAGAGCCTGAAGTTATAAATGTAAGCTGTTTTAAATTATGTACAAGCTTTTGGCAATTCTTTTTTCTAGAACAAGAAAGTGCATTATTTTCTCTTTTCAGGTAACTTAAAAACAGCTGAATATGTTGAACTTAATGTGTTTTCTGAGAATGCTGACTTCTTGAATGAGAATAAAAAATATTAAATTTCTGCTTAGAAAATGTTGGGACCGATCAGTCTTATAATGATTTTGCTTCTTTAAGTGTGCATATCCCTGTATACTGCAAAAAATACACTCAAATTGCCTATAACTACCATAAAAGGTAATGATGCAGTGCATTTAATTACTGTTTAGTAGTGCTTTTTATTTGAGCATTTCAGAGTATTAGTAAAAGTGTTATATTAAAAGGACTTAAATAAAAGTGAGGTAAATGCAGATTTGTTAAACAAGAATTTTACAACTAGGAGAAGTAGTTTTTTTGCTCAAAGTAATTTATGTCATCTTCTCTAGAAAAGGGAAGATGAACAAAATTGCTATCTAAAGTATCTCTAGTTCTGTCTCTTTGCTATTCTTGGCCAAGTTACCAAAGATCTTGTAAAAAGGTTGACCATCATGACATTTGCTCTTACAGTTAACCATTACAAAAAATTGCTGGCATATTAAACATATCAAAATATTTTCTAAAGAATGTTTCAGGTAGTTGTTTTGCATTTTCCATTATTCTGCCTATGTCTATCATGGTGGCAAACAGTGCCAACATTATCCTGCATTTGCATTATTTCTTAATGTAATTATACACAAGAATTTACAATATTCAAAGAAAAAAATGTAAATACATTCTATTTCCTGCTATCCATTCTCTTAGACATACGTCCCCCTTCCACAATGACTCTGGACTTGGCTGTGTTATATGCTTTGGCCAATGGAACATCAGCAAACATGTGACAAGCAGAGACTTGATGAGCATTTGCATATTGGAATGTGCTCTTCGATCATTGCCCTGTGATTGCCATGCAAAGAATATCAAATCTAATAAGATTTTATCCACAGATTTGAGAACAAACACACACTTGAGATGAAGAGGGCCCTTACTGATGTATTGCTTTAACAGAGTTACAATAGCAATCAAAAAGACATCAGCTTATTTGTTGAATATGATAGGACTGCTTGATTTGGAACCCTGGCTGCCTCACTTACTGGATATGTGATCTTGGAAAAGTCATTTAAACTTTCTGTGTCTATGTCTTCATTTGTAATATAGTGATGATAATAGCACCTTCCTCAGGTTTTTGAGGAACTAGATGAGTTAATATTTTATAATCCTTAGAAGAGTACATGGTGCATGTGTTACATACATATTTGTCAAATAAATAAACAAGGATTAAACATGAGGGATTTATGAGGACAAACTCCTCGCGAAAGTTCAAGGACCTGGGACAGTTAAGGAGTCAGATCCCAGAAAACAGAGCTGAAGTTAAAGGTTTACAGGAATAAATTTTTCGCAGGGGAGGGGATGGAATCTCAGGGTCAGAAGGAGAGGACTGGAGAAAAATGAAACAAAGATGGAGGGAACCTGCATGCAAGAGTGGTTTTTTCCTGCTGGCCGCTAGGGCTTGATGGTGACTAGGGCAATGTAGACTGTGCCTTTGAACTATCTGCCCCACAGAAAATGGCAGAGGAGTATTCATCCACTGGCTCCCATTCCCCATTTATCAAGGTTTGACTCTGGGATGGTAACTTTCTTGGAACTTGCATGTGTTAATAAAGGAGTGTGGTTGGGTTCCTCCGGGTGGCCTTTGCAGAAGCATTGGAGAAGACTTAGTGCAAATCAAGAGATTGGACAGCTGAAGGACAGTGTTGTCAAGTTACATGTGTTGGAAGCGTACTGACAAATCAGTGAGTGGAATAAAAGGTAGGCAGAAAATCCAAAGCAGAGGCCAAGAGGAGGCACTTGGGAACAGGTGGGTGTCACAGACTTCCAGTGGTTTGTGGCCCTTGAGTTGCAGAGTGAGGTGCGGTCAACGAGAAAAGCAAGGAAGGATGGTGCATAGAAAGGGAGGTGCTGACCTTACTTGGAGAGATGAAAGGGGATGAAATAATTGGCAGAGACAGGGCAGGAGAAGGAACGAGGTAAGGGAGTAGTTTGGTGGAGAAGTCACCCACCTTCTGAATGCTTTTCAATGCCATTTCATTTATACCTATTTTTTTTTTTTTGATAGGGAAGTTTGTTTGAAAACAAGGTTGAAATTCCTGATGTTTTTTGACAATTATGTTAGTGTTCATTAGGCTACACCAATCCTATTATCAATAAAATCGCATAATTACTCTTCAGGGTACATATAATTACTTTCCAAGTAGCTCCATCTAGCAATTTAACAAATATAATAGATAAATAACATTTAAAGATTTTTGAAATCAACATGGCTATGGAAATGCAGAATGCTCTGTAAACAGAATAATTCATCTAATAAACCTGAGGTGGCAATCCAGTTTTCCTCTCAAGTTCTGCTTAAATATGTAAAGCTAACAATTCTCATTAGGACAGCAAACTGCACTTAGATGCTTTCAGAATTACGCTGCTATGAGTTATGATGAACCTAGAAATACGTATTCTACAGACAGAGAAAAACATTTTAAAGTATTTGTGCCAAGGCATAGATAAAGAACTTGAAACAACTATATAAAATCTTTGAAATTTGTCTCTAATATAAAATAGGATTTTCCTTTTGGTTTAAAAATATCGTTTTCCCCTTCGCTGATAATTTTCTGCAGAAATCTATTTTATCTTTTGAAATCCCACTATAGCTAAAAGGGCATCTTGTTTAGCTGGTGTTTTCAGTGAACTCATTGATTATTTATTGTCATGGAAACAATGAGGATGGGTGTGAAATATTTCACGTTGTAGGAGAAGTTGATGCACTTTATTCTGGAATTTAAAAATCATATATCACACAAGCATGTCAATTTTAAAGACAACATTGGTAGCTGACATAGATTAATTTGGGGTAGCTTTGAGTTGCTAAAATGTGTTCATCCAATCAATTTTAATTCAGTTAATCAAAAATTATAAACTAGATTTGTATAGCTATGTAACATTAGCTTTTTGGTGAAGTTTCACATTTATCATTTAAGAAGCAGTATGACATATTGAAAAGATCATTGAAGTAGGAATCATGTGGCTGGCTTTTTTGAGAAGGTAGATCTCATGTTAAGGGTTCTTAACACATATACAAAGAAACTTTTGGGGATGACGGATATGTTTATTACCTTGATTGTGGTGATGGTATCATGGGTGTATGCATATGACAGACTCATCAGATTATATATATATATTAAAAGTATGAGCTGTTAAAAAATTTGACTTACATGATCTCTAAGTACCCCATACTTCCTAAAGTGTAGGATGTTTTTTAATGAAGATTCACTTTTGAGTGTGACATAAATGGACCTGGTCTATCAAATGATTAGTTTCACTCTTATTATGAATTTCCCATTGTTTAGTACTAAGAAATTAAATTGGTGTGCTACTCATTGTCTCCATTTTTTTTTCTTTTTATAAATTCCATTGCCTTTGATAAATTCTGACCTTAGACATTCTGGATTAAAGCTCATACAGCATTTGGGGAATAGCTTTGTTTTATTTATGTTAAATTCATGTTTTATGAAGCTTTCAGGAAGAGCTATATCTAGAGTCATAATCCATGGCTTCTATTATCTCTTAGCCTCAGCAAGATTTTGGGTTGCATTGATGAAGGTATCAATGAATTCAGTTTTTTTCTTTCTTAAAGAATGGACAAACTTCATCTCCAGCCTGTTTGTTAGCTGTAATGGAAAGGAGCATCATTGATTTCATAGAAAACTCTGGCTCACTCTCAAATGGCTTGCACCAGATGGGCCAAAGCAAGACTCTGAGCATCCAAAGTCTCCTGCAGAAAAAGCAACAAACACTTCTCTAACAAAAATATCCAAGGAAATACATCAGAAAAAAAAAGAAGAAACAATGCAATATGATGTATAAAGTTAATTGTGTGCTCTTTTTCTCAATAATTTGCAAAGTTAAAGCCATTCTAAATCTACTCTTATTGTTAGAACTCTTGCCATACAAAAATTATTTCTGCCTATTGAAATATAAAGCTCAATGGAGCACGAGACTCCCAGCTTGAAACATTTAATCAAGCAGTGAAGACATCCGGTATGTCATGAAATGAGAAGCATAAACCAAGCTGAAGGTATATGGTGCTTTTCCCCTTTACTAGTCATAAGTACTGTAAGACAATAAGTACTTATAAATGGAGTTGTAAGTTGTGGTTTATTAAATAATTCCTTCAAATTTCATTTTGAGCTACTTTTCCCCCGTAGGTGTGAAATGTACTCTGTAGATGAAACTTTGCACATGAACCAAGAGGTCTTGATTCCCTGTGTTCTTTAGAATCCACTGTCCTAGCATAATCTTATGTAGATAAAGTTGTTTCCTTTTAGTTTCTTTATTATTAAGCAAGATGCTGCTGGAGACAGCCAACTTGAATGGTAAAAAAATTACACATATATTAATTCCTCAGGAAACAACCTAGTTGGACCAAAGATTAACCCAGGAATTGCTCAAAAGCAGGGTCAATGCCATTCAACCTTCAGGTTGCTTCCTCTGAGAGTTCCCTGATGCCTTGATCGCATTAGGCTCTTTTCAGTGCACTCACAGAGCAAATTTTCCTTCCCCTACTATAATCCCATCATACTTTATTAGTTTGTTTACTTGCCTGATTGACCATAATAATCACTGGAGGGAGGAAGTACACTTATTTGGTTCACTGTTTTATCCCCACTGTTTGGAGTGAGCCAGACACATAGCTGGCCTTCAGGACGTTTGGTGAGTAAGAGTTGGTTCCCGCAGTCTCTAGAACAAAAGCCTGTACATATGGACGTTGTTCAATATATGCTTGTTAAACTGAACTCAACTCTAATTTCATTGAGACTATTAATATTATACCCTAATGTTACATCAGATCCCTTTTTCCATTTCCATTCCATTCTTCCATCTCTCATGTTCTTTCTAGCTTTAAAATTCCTTAATTCTATCCATTTCAATTATTCTTAGTTTCAAACTTCTTTCCCTACGTTATTTCTGCATGTAGAGAGTTAGGTGCTTGGGTAATGCTGCCCCAGGAAATGATCTTGGTCTCATCTTGCTTTTAGAACCAATAACTAAAAAACCTGGGAAACAAATATGCCACTAAAGTTACATATATGAATGTTTGTTTATAACTCAGCTACGGACAGTCTGTTCACATCGTATCTCATGCTTAAGTACAATCATCTCAAAATATGAAAGAAGATTAAAAGACAGTTGAAACTCAAGCCTAGTAGTCTTTTCTCTGGCTTAAGATGGGTGAGATTTATTTGGACTGTTCTTTGGTGCTTAAAACTGGGATGCTCTTGATTTTCTGCTTTCTAGTCAGCTGAGAGCCAAAAGGGTAGAAGTTCCACTAGTTACTAATTCCTTGGGGTCTCAGAGCAGCCTTTTTTTTTTTTTTTTTTGTCATATAAGAGTTAAAGTAGTTTTCTCTCTGTTGCATTTTCTAAATGCATTCTCTCTATTTTCTAAAACACAACAATGGGCTTTTTCTCTTCTTTTGCAACTCTGGGCTTCTTTGGATGGAATCTCTACAGTAAGCTGTCACTGTATCTTAGCTACTTAAGACCAAAAAAATTAAAATTAAAACGAACCACTTTCCAGGGGGTAAATGAACTATTGCTATATTTTTATTGAATTTTTATTTTTATCAACATATCACATATAGGTAGTTTAAAAATCAAGTAGTACTACAACCAGGTTTATAGTAGAAAATAACAGACTTCCCACCTCATCTTTCCCTGTAACCTATATCCTGCTCCCCCAGGAATAGCTTTCACTTTCTTAGCTGTTTTTTTTTTTTTTTTTTTTCTGGAGTTTACTCTTACGTTAATAAATGGAATAGTTTTACTAGTATTGCTCAATATATACAGTTTACATATATATTTACTTTCTGCCCCACAGGCTGTTCTCACACACATTCATCCGTCTTGTGCCCCCTTTATCCCATCCTAGAATATGTCAAAAGTTTTGGTTAAATCAGTTTTCAGTGCTCACATTATTTTGATTACATAGCTATATTATCTAAAGTTGAACCACACAGAGTACTGTAATTTTATGTTTCGTCTTTTATAACTGTTTCTGTAGTGTTAATTATTATAGTTATTATAACTTTTATAAGTTATTCTGTAGTGTTTATTGTCTCATTTTCGCATTTGCTTTATTCTCTATGTGTCGTTAGTTCTTTTCCAAAATTTCCAAGAAAATCATAAACTAGTTCTGAGAATGATCAAATTCAGGACGTCTGTGACCCATTTTGTTATTTCCTTTTGAAATAGTGTGCCCTTCCCGTGTCATATGCTTGCCCCCTACAGTGAGGGGCTGCTAGGTCGGGTTTGGGAGAGCAAGATGTCCAGACCCAGGTCCCTGTTTATCTTCAAGAACTCACCATCTGGAGGATGAATGTCCTTAAGGTGGAGAACCCAGAGACCCCAGGTGGAGAACCAAGAGACCCACCAAAGCACTTCTAAGTCAAGACTTCATTCACCCTTTGCTTTTTAGGAAAGCAGAATTGGAAGGGAACATTCCTTCGGTTGTAAGTCACCAGCCCTTGATCCGGGAGAAAGATAGTGAGTAACCCCCACGTGTTTTCCTCACTTTCTTGAAAGGAGGTTTCTGGGGCTTTGGGGCTTCCCTGATCTTATTCCCAGGACACCTGCCCCAGAGGTCATAGTTACAGCAGAACTCTTCTGCCCAAAACAATTAGGAGGACATGAGCAGACAAGATTCTTGTTCTCTCACAGCCCGGTCAGCTGTCTCCTGCCCCATGGGACTCAGGAAACAAGCTTGGAACAGCCCTTGACCTCGGGAGGTTTTCACCATTTGTTTGCCGTCTTTGTTTTTAATCTTCTTTTGTTTCTTCTCCGGCTCTTCTGGGTGGGTAAGCCTTGGAAGGGGATGCTAGTATTCCTAATAATATATCATTTTTCTAGGATAAATGGTCAGATTCTTGAAATAATCCATTTTCTTGTTGGTTTCTTCCTTACTTCTTGAAGATAAGACTCCTGAATTCTTGTGCAGTGTGTTAAAAAATTGACTGGTTGTTCCCAAGCTTACAGCACAATTGACAGGACTTAATTTTTCCATCAGGCTGTGAGCTTTCTTTTCCTTGTGCTTATATGAGATCTCCTGTGTCTGGGCACCTGTTTCTGGTTCTTTTAATTTCTCATTTTGGTAGAGTACCTTGTGAGCTTCCTGAGAAAGACTATATAGGGGGAAAATTATGAGACTTGTCTATCAATAATGTCCTTAGTTTACCTGTATTCTCAGTTAATTTGACTAATTAGATGTCCAGGGGGAATATACTTTTCCCTCAGAATACTAAAGGTATTCTGCAGTCTTCTAGCATCTTATTTTTGAGATGTCCTATTCCACTTTGATTTCTGATCCAGTTATGTTACTTGTGTATATGTTTCTGAGTTATCTGAAGGCTTCCAATATCTTCTTTGGATTTATGGTTTTTAAAATTATGTGATTATATATATTGATATGGCTCTTGTCAATCTGTTGTTGAAAGGAGACACAGAGACAAGTATTTCAGCAAGGAAAGAAGTTACATAGAGTTCAGGGGAGTCAGATTTCATAAGTGTCTTGCCAAACGGAAAAAAACATGTTTTAGAGGTTTTATTTTTAAGTACTCTCCAACATGGGGCTCAAACCTACAACTCGGAGACCAGGAGTCACATGCTCCACCCCAAAGCCAGCCAAGCACCGCCAAAAAACATGTTTTAAAAGACAAAACGAACAACAACAACAACAAAACATGTGAAATATCCAGATTACTAGGTTAAATTCCTCTGCCCATGGTAGAAAAACAGCAACTTTCTCACATGATTATCATATTCACAGAGGGGCTAATTTGTTTCCAGACAACAGTGTGGCAAATATCAGGTGCAACACTATTTTCATTAGGGATCAAGGTATGGGAAATATTCAAGAACCAATTAGGAAAACCCTATTATTTTAGGTTTATCTCTGTGTGTGTGTGTGTTTCTGTCTGTGAATATGAAACAATCATTGGAAGCAAGGCCGTATCTCTTTTTTGCTTCAGTCCTAGAAGTTGATGTTTTTCAGTTCTAGTAAATGTTTTGAATTATTGTTTTCATGCCAATGTCATGCTCATTATCTTTTTTTTTTTTGCTTTTTCTATATAACATCATCCTTTTAATTCTCTCTTTTTAGAATTCCTGAATCAATACTCAACTCAATTATCTTTTCTGTCCAGTTTTCTATCTGTGTCTTTCTGCTTTCTTTTCTGGAAATATTCCTCAAATTTCTTATCTGGTTCATCTCAACTTTTTATTTTTAATTTCAAATGTTATAATTTTCAGTTTAGTATAAGAATGTTTTCTTATTTGTTCTTTCTTTTTATAGCATCTGTTTGATTTTCATAGATGTAGTGTTTTTCAATTTCTCTGACATTATTAAAGGCCTTAATATTTTATGATCTTTGTATAATTTTCTGTGCTTTTTTCCTTTTGTTTTGGTCTCTGTCTTTCACATTATACACCTGCATTTCCTATTCATTTTTAGTTTAGTTGTAAGTATAATGCATAAGAAAGTAAGTTGCCACATTAACTGAGCGATCATCACCAATAATAGAGCACCCTGAGAGGACACACCCTCTGTGAGACCCAGTGAGGATTTACAAAGCATCAATGTGTGACCTAGATCTTACAACGAAGAAACAATCAGACACATGCAGATTTTGGCAAATTCTACAAAACAGCTGGCCAGAATCTTCAAATATGTCAGTTATGAAATTAAAAAAATATTTAGGTGGACTGGGCCTGTTCTAGAATTAAGAAGACAAGACAGGGACGCCTGGGTGGCTCAGACGGTTAAGTGTCTGACTCTGGATCTCAGCTCAGGTCTTGATCTCAGGGTCTTGAGTTCAAGCCCTGCGTTGGGCTCCATGCTGGGCATGGAGTCTACTTAAAAAATAAAGAAAAGAAAAGAAAAGAATAAGAAAAAAGAAGACATGATGAGTAAATGAAATGTGCACTTCTTTATTGATCTTAGAAAAATATGGGGTGAGGAACAGTTTCTAGTGTGTGTAACTAACCCTCATACAAAGTTTCTTTCTTGTGTCTTACAGTCCACTGTAGTTCTTCAGGAAGAAAGACTTGCTTTTGTGATGCTTGCCCCACACAACCTGACAAACATCATTAGGACCTGGATATTTTGAGTTTTTTGGCCACTCATCCATCTGCTTTTTATCGTCTAAAAAATGCCTTGTCATGTCTCATCTACTGTAGTCTCCCTTATATTTTTACTTGTGTGTTCATAATATTGTATTCTCATTATAATTTTATGGGATTTCAGGAAGGAGAAGAGATATATACTTATGTTCAATAAGCCTTAATAAGTGGAAGTCCACAACTTTTTAAAGGAGATAGCTTATTTTCTATATGCCCAAATTTGATCATGTACCATATGCATTAATCATATATTTAAAATAATTCTAATTTCTAGTCAAATGTTCAAATAGTTGTCAACTCATTTTTAAAATCCCTGCCCATTTAATTGCTGTTAATTAATTTAAATGGATAAAATAACTGGAAGATGAATATTTTCTGTTTTATAGTCTATAAATCTCAAATAGGCAGAAAAAAAACTGTAGTCGTGAGAAATCATATGCATTTATACTATAGTGGGTAAATACTTGGGTACAGGTAAGTTAGAAAAACCTAAAATTGAATATTGGGGTTAAAATCTACATTAGTGTATACTCTTGAGCTTCAATATTCTCAACTTTTAAATGACAATGATAATTGGGTGTGTTTTATAGCATTATAGTGAGAATCAAAGAATACATGTTAATCATTTAATATCATTTTAGTGTTTACCTTTGGTATTATTATTTTGTTATTATTTTTATTGAAGTATTATTAACATACAGTTTTATATTAGTTTCAGATACACAATATAATGATTCAGCAAATCTGTGCATTTCTCAGGGCTCATCAGGATAAGTATATTCTTACTCCTCTTCATCTCTTTCACCCACCACCCCCCACCCATATCCCCTCTGGCATCCACCAGTTTGTTCTCTGTATTTAAGAGTCTGTTTTTTGGTTTGTATCTTTTTTTCTGTTTCTGCACTTGTTTATTAAATTACACATATGAGTAAAATCATGTGGTGGCGCCTGGGTGGCTCAGTCGTTAAGCGTCTGCCTTCGGCTCAGGTCATGATCCCGGAGTCCTGGGATCGAGCCCCGCATCGGGCTCCCTGCTCTGCGGGAAGCCTGCTTCTCCCTCTCCCACTCCCCCTGCTTGTGTTCTCTCTCTCGCTGTGTATCTCCCTCTGTCAAATAAATAAACAAAATCTTTAAAAAAAAAAAAAAAAAAAAAATTCATGTGGTATTCCCTTTCTCTGACTGATTTAATTCACCCTCCAGGTCCATCCAGTTTTTGCAGATGGCAAGGTGTCATTCTTTTTTTTTTTAATGGCTGATTAATATTCCTGTGTGTGTGTGTGTGTGTGTGTAGACACACAACTTCTTCTTTCTTCTTTATCTATTCATTTATGGGACTCTAGGCTGCTTGCATATCTTAGCTATTGTAAATAATGGTGCAAAATAAACATAGGCATGCATATATCTTCTTGACTTAGTGTTTTCATTTTCTTTGGGTAAAGGAGTGTAATTACTGGATCATATGGTAAATCTATTTTTAATTTTTTAGAGACCCTTCATACTGTTTTGGCTCCATCAGTTTGCATTCCCACCAACAGTACATGAGGATTCCTTTTTCTCCATATCCTAGCCAATGCTTGTTTCTTGTCTTTTCGATTTTAGCCATTCTGACAGCTGTAAGGTAGTACTCATTGTGGTTTTGATTTGCATTTCCCTGTATGATGAGTGATGCTGAGCATCTTTTCATGTGTCTGTTGGCCATCTGGATGTCCTCTTTGGAGAAATGTCTGTTCAGCTCCTCTGCCCATTTTTTTTTGGTTATTGTTTTCATCATTATCACATCA